>NC_050068.2:267674803-268907741 GCF_009764565.3 Dermochelys coriacea
ACACACACAGAGAACATGAAACAATGGGTTTATCATACACACTGTAAGGAGAGTGATCACTTAAGATAAGCCATCACCAACAGCAGGGGGGGGAAGGAGGAAAACCTTTCATGGTGACAAGCAGGTAGGCTAATTCCAGCAGTTAACAAGAATATCAGAAAAAAGAAAAGGAGTACTTGTGGCACCTTAGAGACTAACAAATTTATTAGAGCATAAGCTTTCGTGAGCTACAGCTCACTTCATCGGATGCATTTGGTGGAAAAAACAGAGGAGAGATTGAAGTGAAGTGAAGCTGTAGCTCACGAAAGCTTATGCTCTAATAAATTTGTTAGTCTCTAAGGTGCCACAAGTACTCCTTTTCTTTTTTCTGATATTCTTGTTAACTGCTGGAATTAGCCTACCTGCTTGTCACCATGAAAGGTTTTCCTCCTTCCCCCCCCTGCTGTTGGTGATGGCTTATCTTAAGTGATCACTCTCCTTACAGTGTGTATGATAAACCCATTGTTTCATGTTCTCTGTGTGTGTGTGTGTGTATATAAATCTCTCCTCTGTTTTTTCCACCAAATGCATCCGATGAAGTGAGCTGTAGCTCACGAAAGCTTATGCTCTAATAAATTTGTTAGTCTCTAAGGTGCCACAAGTACTCCTTTTCTTTTTGCGAATACAGACTAACACGGCTGCTACTCTGAAACATTGCTAAGGAAATTCTGCCGTCATTGAAGTCAACTACATAATTCCCATCAACTTCAGTAAGGCCAGTATTTCACCCTGTGCGAAATAGCTACTTGAAAACGTTTCCCTTTACTTATATTTTTGTTTTTCATTGTTGATCTCTTCAGGACCTTCAATACTATTTTCATGTGTAATTTCATAGCAATAAAGTGCTGAATTTTTTTAATGTCTAGAACATGTATAACATCATTCACCAGCTGATTATAGTCTTAAAGTATATCAAATTTGGGGCTTAAATTTGTCCATCCATTAACCATGCATATTAAGTAACTGGATCCTAATGTTTCTTTTCCAGAAACTTAAATCCTCCCCGAAATTCATATGGCTCAATTTAGAAGTTTAATTCTCAATATAGTTCAGCTACATATTGTTTTAAAGAAATTTGGCAGAAATTCTTGTATGGTAAATTGGTCTTGCTCCCACTTCAGTCTATGTCTTCTATACTGCTAATTTAAAATCTTAAAACTGCTTGTCCAGGCTGATTCCCCACTCTGACACTGTGAGTGCAGATGGTAGGGGCCTGCAAGGATTTAAAAAATTAATACTGGATGCTCCAGGCTTGTATTAAACTCCCAAGGTTACAGCTTCTCTCTGACCTTGGATGGAGATGCTGCCACCACCTAAGTGCAAAAAAAACCCCTTGAAATCAGAAAGGCACACTTGGGAATTCCTTCCTGTGGGGGTACCCTCAAGCCCCCCCACCCCCCCTCACACACACCGGGAAGAGCTGAGACAGAAAACAAAGGAAATTAGCTGTTGCCCCAGCTAATTAAACAACATGTGCACAAACCTCTTAGGACACCAAAAATCTAATCCTGTTCTTAAAAAAAGGTAAATTTTATTAAAAACAAAAAGAAAGAAAATATATCTGGAATTTAGGCTTTTGCTAGATTTAAAGAACCCATTTACAAAAATTAAACATCAACCTTCTTGAGGTCTAGTGAAGGTTACAAAACAAAAGCATCTGGGGTTAGCACAGAGGAGTCCACAAGCCAATAAGAAATAAACAGAAATAAACCTAATCGCATCTTCCTAGACATTCCCTAATTTACTTATATATCTGGGGTTTCAGATAAGCAATCTCTAGGTATGATCTGATGGTTTTTCCTACCTGGCTTTCAGCTTCTCACAGCGTAACTGCTCCCTGTTCCCCTCTTTCCTGGAGAAGCACAACACACAGACAAAGGGAAGTTTTTTCCCAATTTTTAAGTTTTAGCCCTCCCATTGGCTCTTTTGGTGAGGTGCCCTCTCCTTCCCTTTTACCAGTGGGCTGGTTAACCCTTTACAAGTAGAGAACAACTACCAAGAGGGATTCCATAGCCAACTGGCTGGCTGGGTGTCCACAAAAGGGAGCTATCTCCCCTCTCATTTATCACACTGCTGATTTGCAGCAATGTGTTCTTTTCTTTTCATAGTGTTGTGTTGTCTGTTAGAAAAGTTAGTTTTACTTCAAGATCATTTCCTGTATGGGTAGAGATGATGATGAAAGCATAGCAAACCAAGTGCCTATAGTGCCATTTTGGCATTGATCTTATAATGTTGACAGTCACATAGGATGCAATTTGAATCTCTGTACACTTCAGTCTAGAGAGCTGACTGCAAACTTGGAATTCCCTCTTATGTGCAGGATGGATAAAAATCAATGATTTTTTAAAAATGGGTTTTTTAATTTAAATTGGATTATTTTATTTTGTTTTTTTAAATTATACTAAGTTTTTCTTTTTAAAAAATTAAACTGTTTAAAATTAAATCTGAATTTAATATGAAATATGTTAGGCCTAATCTTATTATAATCTTTTATAACATTTAAATAAAAAATAAACATGCTAAATCCATGAGCCTCTATCAAAAACTTCGAGTTAAAAACTGCTTTTCTATATAAAGAGAGTCAGAAAAAACATCTGACGTCAAGTTTTATAAATATATCACAATAGGTAATGTAGTGTATTAAGGGCTTGTTTGTGTAATAAAAATAAAATGTATATGCTGTTGTGTGTTCAGTTAAATTCCAGTTACCATCCTAATGCAGCTTGAAAGAAATCATGGGTACAAAATTCTTTATATAGGTAAATAAGCACCATTTTCTAACACACTAAAAATTTAGAAATAATAAGAATCTGAAAATACTAAGCTGCATAATTGCTTAAATAAATATATATGCTTATAGTGTACCTCCTTGGTAGCAAAAAGATGCTCTCTTTACAGCTTCATATGTGCTCTTCAGTTCATCAAAGAGTATTACAAAGCTCTCCTGTGCTCCCTGACTGAAATTGTGGAACCCATTGAAGTCAGTGGCAAAATTCACCCTGTCTTCTGCCTGAGTTTAGTGTGTTGTTTTCTTAGTGCTCACATCTCCTGCTAGCTCACACAGTGAAGAACCACTAATATGTAACCCAGTGTCTGGTTCCCTATATGGTAGCACATTGTGGAGACACTAGACTGGTGATCTAGCCCTGTATCATTTGGTCTTCTGGTAACTGTCTTAATTGTATGATTTAATTCTAGGTTGCGATATTTGATTTGTATTTTGAAGGTATTTGTTCTAAGTTTGTTGCTCAATATTTTTACAGCAATAAGTTATGACAGTTCATTTTTTATAAATAGAAACTGAGGTCAAGGTGACTTGAATGTAATAACTCTGGTTCTAAGTAACAAATTGACTAGAGTTACTCATTCCTAAATAACAATATATGTGTGAAAACTGTCCTAGAAATTCTCTTTATAGCTTTCACATGCCAGAATAAATTGGAACAATAATATTTTAAACATAAATTATTGAACTAAATAGGAAGATTGGAAATGTGTATCAAGTCAATAAAGTGCTCATTTTTTTTTTATGTCTAGAATATGTATGATATCATGGGCTTTCTCCAAGAGACTGACTGAGCCTTATGTGTATATTGTTCTCCCAGTTGTATAAATATAAGTGCTCTGCCAGTCTAATATTAAGTAGACATGGACATTGTTTTGTGTTACAAATGCAGCTTGAGTCTTCCGAAAGTATCCTGCAGGAAGCTACCTCATCCATCTCTATGATGACCCATTTTGAGCAGGAAGTGTCCACTCTCCGTAACATCATACAGGACATTCAGAACAGTGAGCAGACATTCTCTGAAAAGATGCAAAGCATTAATGAGACATTCCAAAAAGTTATGGACTCCTGGAAAAGAAGCCTGGATGAAATGAATGCAAACACTAGTAGTTTAAAATCTGAAGCAAAGTTCATACATACTGAAGTTACGACCCATATAAATACTGCTGATAAAAATATGAAGTCTCTTTCAGAAAGGTTAAAAGATTTAGAAGACAGTACAATAAGAAATATTAAAACATTAAAAAGACAGGAAGAAGATGAGCTTTCTAGAGTTGAACAGCAGCTGGAGTTGGATACAAAGACAGTTGAAAAATTGGAAGAAGAACAGAATACCTTGTTAGCCAGAGACATAGATTTGAGTCAGAAGCTTACAGACTATGAACCGAAAGTTGAGGAATGCAAGACCCACTTGCCAACAATTGAAAATGCCATTCAGTCCATTCTTAGAGTATCAAGTGAGCTGATAGGTATAGAGAAAAAAATGGAAGACTTGACAGTACAGATGTTTACTATGGAAGATGAGATGCTAAAAACAGTGTCAAATATAATGGAAATGCAAAAGGTTCTTGAAAGCATGCAGTATGACAACAGCATATTAAAACTGCAAAATGAAATAATTGTTTTAAAAGAAAAAGTATATGACATTACAGTATCTTCAAATACAAGAGAAGTAGTACCTTTAGAATACAATCTAGAAAATGAACAGAGTGAGGGTGATGATCAGTGAATTCAGACTCATTTTAATTTATATATATTACTTGACAATATGGACAATATTTATAGCTCAGTTATGTTAATGTGTTTATAAACAAACGATAACCAAACACCACTAGTCCAACAAACTTTAAAAATAGCAGGGGTCTTGTCATTGCTTTTTATTAACATTGGATCAGACCTTACATGCCTAAACTACACTATAGAGAAAAAAAAGAAAATGTAATGGGGGAACAGACAGACTCTTTTTCATGTATTTTATAATTATCTTGAATGTCCATGAAGTTCTTTTTCATTAAAATGAAATTTGAACCAAAGTATTTAGATGCAAGAACATCTGGATGTTAAATCAGAATTTTAAGCACAATATTCTGTATTTAAATTTATATTCGTTCATTTTTTCTAATTATAGCTTTTTGCAAAGTTGTATTTCATGCTTCTGTATTAGCTACATTATAATATATAAAAAATTAAAAACCTGTTTCTGAGCAGGTTCTATGAATTGTAGTCTGATTCTAATATACCATATTGACTATAACAAACAACAGTTTCATATATTTGGTTCCATTCAATAAAATTAGATCACAATTTACACCTCTTTTGTGGGGACAAAAATCTGTTCTTGGTTAATGTAATGGAATTATTCCAGATTTACACTGGTGTACTGAGAGCAGAGAATTTGACGAGGAGTCCATCCATACTATTCCATATACGAGATCCTAGTAGTGTACACACGTGCCCCCAAAAGAGCTGTAATTGTGATCTAATTTTACTTACTGGAATAATCCAAAAGTTTTCTTCTGATGTCAGTTTAAATTCAGAAAGCACTGTCGTTACAAGGACCCTTAGATTTTGGGTCTGCACTTAACTATGTTACGGTTTTCTCTACTGCCAATAATTGTAATATTTATTAGGGCTGTTGATTTAATTGCAATTAACTCATGCGATTAACTCAAAAAAATTAATTGCAATTTACAAAATTAATCATGATTAATCACAGTTTTACTCACACTGTTAAAGAATAGAATACCAATTGAAATTTATTAAATATTTTGGATGTTTTCCTACATTTCTAAATATATTGATTTCAATTACAACACACTATATGAAGTTGACAGTGCTTACTTTATATTATTATTTTTTATTACAAATATTTGCACTGTAAAAATGGCAAACAAAAGAAATAGTATTTTTCAATTCACTTCATACAAGTACCATAGTACAATCTCTTTATCGTGTAAATGCAACTTACAAATGTAGATTTTTTTTTTGTTACATAACTGCATTCAAAAATAAAACAATGTAAAACTTTAGAGTCTACAACTCCACTCAGTCCTACATCTTGTTCAGCCAATCCCTAAGACAAACAAGTTTGTTTACATTTATGGGAGATAATGCTGCCCGCTTCTTGTTCACAATGTCACCTGAAAGTGAGAACAGGCATTTGCATGGCACTTTTGTAGCCGGCATTGCAAGGTATTTACGTGCCAGTTATGCTAAACATTCCTATGCCTCTTCATGCTTCGGCCACCATTCCAGAGGACATGCTTCCGTGCTGATGATGCTCATTTAAAAAAATAATGCATTAATTAAATTTGTGACTGAACTCTTTGGGGGAGAACTGTATGTCTCCTACTCTGTTTTACCCACATTCTGCCATATATTTCATGTTATAGCATTCTTGGATGATGACCCAGCATGTGCTGTTCATTTTAAGAACACTTTCACTGCAGATTTGACAAAACGCAAAGAAGGTACTAATGTGACATTTCTAAAGTTCGCTACATCACTCGACTCAAGGTTTAAGAATCTGAGATTCTAATATCTGAGATGGACATGCTTTCAGAAGTCTTAAGAGTACGTCTACAGTACGAAATTATTCTATTTGAATTTTCAGAAGCTATTTTATACATTCAGTCTTCTGTGTCCCCACTAAAGCTGGTGAATTCGGCAGATTGCATCCACAGTACCAAGGCTAGCATTGAATGTTGGAGCGGTGCACTGTGGGTACCTATCGCACAGTTCCTGCAGTCCCCGCGGCCCATTGGAATTCTGGGTTAAGTTCCAAGTGCATGATGGGGCAAAAACATTCTCGTGGGTGTTTCTGGGTGTGTGTCATCAGAAACCTACGTCAGACAATCGTTTCGCGCCCTTTTGGCATGCAGACGCCATACTGCTTTCAGCAGACGGTGCACCGCTGCTCTCCTGCTACTGTGAATCCACCTCTCATTTCCTCTCATCTTCCTATGTAATCTCTACTATCTACTCTTTCTCTTCCTCATCGAACGCTTCGGCTACCATGAACCAAACAGCACAACTTCTGCTGCCAACTCTGCTCTCCCACTATTGCCACACTTCCGAGCTTCTCCATGTTGTCTGTCCTGGGCTCCCACCTCCGTGAAAGCCACAGAAGACAACCATTTTCTGCCTTTGTTCTGCTACCGTGAACCGAACAGCACAGCTTCTGCTGCCATTCTACTCTCCTACATTTTGCGCCCTTTTTCCAGGATTACCCGTGCAGGCGCCATAGCCATGGAGCCCGATCAGATCTCTGCTGCAGTTTTGACCATTGTAAATACCTCGCACATTGTCCAGCAGTATGTGCAGTACCTACAAAACTGGGCGAGGAAGCGATGACAGCGCAGTTATTATACTGATGAGGACATGGACACAGACGGCACGGCATGTAGCGATTGGGAGATCATGGTGGTGTTGGGCCAGGTTCATGCCGTGGAACGCTGATTCTGAGCCCGGAAAACAAGCACAGACTGGTGGGACCACATAGTGTTGCAGGTATGGGATGATTCCAAGTGGCTGAGAAATTTTCGTACGCGTAGGGCCACTTTCATGGAACTTAGTGACTTGCTGTCCCCTGCCCTGAAGCGCAAAGACACCAAAATGAGAGCAGTCCTCACAGTTGAGAAGCGAGTGGCCATAGCCCTGTGGAAGCTTGCAACGCCCGACATCTACCAGTCAGTCGGGAATGAGTTTGGAGTGGGGAAATGTACTGTGGGGGCTGCTGTGCTGCAAGTAGCTAACGCAATCATTGACCAGCTGCTATCAAGGGTAGTGACTTTGGGAAATGTGCAGACCATTGTGGATGCCTTTAATGCTTCCCTAACTGTGGCGGGGCGATAGATGGAACGCATATCCCTATCTTGGCCCCGGAACACCAGGGCACCCGGTACATAAACCGCAAGGGGTACTTTTCCATGGTGCTGCAAGCACTGGTGGATCACAAGGGGCATTTCACCGACATCAACGTGGGATGACCAGGAAAGGTGCATGACGCTCGCATCTTCAGGAACTCTGGTCTGTTTGAACAGCTGCAGGAAGGAACTTACTTCCCAGACCAGAAAATTACTGTTGGGGATGTTGAAATGCCTATAGTTATCCTCGGGGACCCAACCTACACCTTAATGCCATGGCTCATGAAGCTGTACATAGGCACCCTAGACAGTAGTAAAGAGCAGTTCAACTACAGGCTGAGCAAGTGCAGAATGGTGGTAGAATGTGCGTTTGGACGTTTGAAAGCGCACTGGCGCAGTTTACTGACTTGGTTAGATCTCAGCACAACCAATATTCCAATTTGTAATTGCTTCTTGTTGTGTGCTCCACAATATCTGTGAGAGTAAGGCGGAGATGTTTATGGCGGGGTGGGAGGTTGAGGCAATTCGCCTATCGGCCAGTTTCACACAGCCAGACAACAGGGCGATTAGAAGAGCGCAGCAGGGCGCACTGCACATCAGAGAAGCTTTGAAAGCCAGTTTCATGACTGGCCAGGGTAGGGTGTGACAGTTGTGTTTGTTTCTCTTAAGTTACCTGCCCCCTATATATATATATATGAAAGGAAATAAAGTCACAGTTGTTTAAAAAACGTTCTTTATTATTTGTTGCACAAAACATTGAGAGAAATCAGAAGCTAGATGAGGGAGAGAGGGTATTGGGATCGGGGGGGTGGAGGAAGGGGGAAGGACAAGTTCAGAAACCAAATCAAAGTTTAGGATATGTCAGCTTTCTGCTGCTTGTTTAAAACCTCTGGGGTTGACTGTGAGTCCCCGTAGCCTCCCCCTCTCCCCTCCCCCCACCGTGTTCTTGGGCATCTGGGTGAGGAGGCTATGGAACTTGGCAGTTATTCAGGGGCTGCAGCAGCAGTCTGTGGTCTTGCTGCCTTTCCCGCATTAGATCCACCATACAGCCGAGCATGCCAGTTTGCTCCCCCATGAGCTTGACCATAGCATTCTGCCTGCTCTCATCGCGCACGTCCCTCCTCTCTTCGTATTCATGTAACGCTTTATGCGACTCTGCAGTTGTTTGCCTCCATGCATTCAACTGGGCCGTATCGGTGTGGGAGGACTGCATGAGCTCGGCAAACATGTTGTCCCGAGTTTGGTTTTTCTGCCTTCTAATCTGGACCAGCCTCTGGGATGGAGTAGATAGGGGCTGCGTTGAAACATTTGCACCTGCTGCGGGAGGAAAAAAAGGGAGGGTAGTATTTTAAAAGATACATTTTAGAGAACAAAGGGGATGCTGTTTCTCAGTGAAACAGGCAATTCATAGTACACAGCACATGTTCTTTCTGTACAAGGTCTCATTTTGCCTCTTATACTGAAGTGCCTGCCACTTTGGTGTGAGTAAGCCATCACATGCGGCCAGGCAACAGAATTCAGCTTGCAGGCAGCCTGCGGGCTTTCTGGGATAATCGGTTCACACAATACCTTCCCCCCTACACACACACACACACACACACACACACACACACACACACACACACACACACACACACACACACACACACACACACACACACACCCCCCCCCCCCCCCCCCCCCCCCCCGCGGGACTCCAATATGGCTCTGAGCAGGGATGAGCCCTTTAAACTAAATGCAAACAGTCCAGCGCGACTGGGTTTCCCCCCACCCCACAACACGTGGTTCCTATCAAGCTCTCACTCACCAGAAATGCCTTCTCCAGGGTCATGGTCCGGGAGCATGCTTTGGGAGTGGGGGGAGGCTATTGGCTCCAGTGTTAAGAATAGTTCCTGACTAGGGGGAAAACAGATTCCGTACTTGCCACCTGTGCACTGTCCTCCTCCTCCTCTTCGTCCTTCAAAAACTCACCCTCCTCGCTCCATGCTACTCCCCCCTTGCAGGTGTCCACGGACAGTGGTGGAGTAGTGGTGGCATCACCCCCCCTAATTGCATGCAGGTCACGGTAGAAGCAGCATGTATGGGGCCGTGACCCAGAGCAGCCGTTCCCGCCCCCATGGCTTTTTGGTATGCTTGCTCCTTGATTTTTGTACGATGTTGCTCTGTGTCCCTGGAGTAGCCTCTTTCCGTCATGGCCCTGGAGACTTTAGCGTACGTATTTGTTTCTTTTTTTGGAACGTAGTTCTGCCATAACAGATTTGTCTCCCCAACATGCAATGAGATCCAGTACCTCCATGCTGGAGCTCGTCTGCGAATCCAGGACTGCGTGGTCTCTTGTGATGATGAACTCTGCATGGTCGCCTGTACTGATGGTCACCTGTGTTGATGGTGACCAAACAGGAAATTCAAAAGTTCCCAGGGCTTTTACTACCTACCTGGCTAGTGCATCGGAGTTCAGAGTGTTGTCCACAGCGGTCACAAGGGAGCATTCTGGGATAGCTCCCAGAGGCCAATATTGTTGAATTGCGTCCACAGTACCTGTAACCCAGAACTGCGCTCTTGATTTTAGCACTACTCCACTTGCCAAGGTGGAGTACAGAAATCAGAGTAAAGAGCCCTTTAAATCGAAAAAACTGGTTTGGTCGTGTGGACGGAATCAGTTTTATTTCGAGGTAACTGGGCTAATTCCGAAATAACCACATACTGTAGACCAGGCCTTAAAAGAGCAACACTCCATGCGGAAACTACAGAACCCGAACCACCAAAAAAGAAAATCAACCTTTCTGCTGGTGGCATCTGACTCAGATGATGAAAATGAACATGCATCAGTCCACACTGCTTTGGATTGTTATCGAACAGAACCCGTTATCAGCATGGACACATGTCCTCTGGAACGGTGGCTGAAACATGAAGGGACATATGAATCTTTAGTGCATCTGGCACATAAATATTTTGCAATGCCAGCTACAACAGTGCCATGCGAATGCCTCTTTTCACTTTCAGAAGTGAAACAAGAAGCGGGAAGCATTATCTCCTGCAACAAATTGCGGGCTCTTGTTTGTCTTAGCGACTGGCTGAACAAGAAGTAAGACTGAGTGGACTTGTAGGTGCTAAAGTTTTACATTGTTTTATTTTTGAATGCAGTACATTTTTGTACATAATTCTACCTTTGAAAGTTCAACTTTCATGATAAAGAGATTGCACTACAGTACTTGTTAGGTGAACTGAAAAATGTTTTTTACAGTGCAGATATTTGTAATCATAAATAAATATACAGCAAGCTCTGTACACTTTGTATTCTGTGTTGTAATTGAAATCAATATATTTGAAAATGTAGAAAATATCCAAAACTATTTAAATAAATGGTATTCTATTATTAACAGTGCAGTTAATCGCAATTAACATTTTTAATCGTGTGATTAATGGCGATTAATTTTTTATTGCTTGACAGCCCTAATATTTATGCCTCAGTGGAAGTGTGTGTTTGAGAGTGAGAGAGAGAGAGAGAGAGAGAGAGAGAGATTAGACACGTACACACTTCACTTCCATTGAAGCATAGATAGTATAATTATTCTCAATGTAGAAAACCCTAATACAGTTAGGTGCTGACCCAAAATCCAAGGGTCCTTGCAAGGACAGTGCTTTGAGTTTAAACTGACAGCAGAATAAGAGAACTTCTGGATTACTGGTAATAAATTATATACGTTTAACACAATTTCTATATGCTGGGCCAGATTCTCCTCTGAGCTACATAATTACAAGCACCTTAAACTCAGTAGTATTCCATCAGTATAAATGAGAGAAGAACGTGGTCCCCTCTTCTGGTGACAGGCGATCTCTGAAAACGCCAGATTGCAATGCAGAATACCATACCACTTTTGCTAAAATATCCCTTCCTCTCCATTGAGATTTTACATGTGTTAATGGATTATACAACAGTTGGTCTTTAAATTTCTCTCTCTCCTTCCTTTCCTCGGCCACATGCAAGTGGCCTCCTCACTCCACACTTTACTGTTGACATTCTTAATATAATTGTGACAAATTGTGATACTCTTATTCACATTTAATAGCACAATTCTGCATGAACAGTCTCACTGAAGTCTGTAGGACTAGTGGAGTTAAGATGCTTCTCAACCTGAGTACAGCATTACTGTTAGTAACCTTCCATCATTTCAGTTTCTGTGAGTTTGCTAGCATTTCCTTGTCAGGAAATCTGCCACATCTTCCCCCAGAATCTCCTTTTCCCATTTATACCTGCCCAACTCTCTCAAACAGACTGTTTTTGTCACTGATTTCTCCTACCTTTATTACTTAAATTTATTGCTGAACAATAGGGATCCAACTTTTCATGAAAAACAAAAATTAAAAAGTTAATTCCAAGACATTTATATTTCCTTAATTAATTTTAAAAGAAATTAGTTTGTGCCATTTATTAACCTTTTTCATGTCAGTATTGCCAGGTTTTAGTCCTAGTGTAAGGTAATTGAACTTGGTGCTAATCACACACGGGATTTAACTTCCATTTAAAAATAAATCATTCTTTTTGAATGGTACACTGATAGGCCTAAAAAAATTATGTGACTTCCAATATAAACTGTTGTATTCCAAAGTCAAAACACAACTAATATATAATCTCAGCTACCAGGAAGTGTTTAAGGAAAGACTGTTCAAACTTTGCCCAATCAAGAGCTGCACTGGCAGCTTGCTGGAGCCAGAGAGGTGTGCCAAAGTTACATGAACAGTGTAGCCACCATTATTTTCAATGCAAAAATGTAACCTTCACAGATTTATTTAGATCAAACTGAAGAACTACACACTGGGATTTGTAGTATGTAAAGGCCTCTCTTCTATATTGAAGTTGAGGGCAGCTAGAGGCTGAATTTTAAAACTCAAAGGTATGTCTACACTGCACTTAAACACCTGAAGCTGGCCCATGCCAGCTGACTCAGGTTTGCAGGGTTCAGGCTAAAGGCATGTTTAATTGCAGTGTGGACGTGGGCTGGAGCCCAGGCTCTAGGACCCCACTATGGAGTAGGGTCCCAGACTTCAATTAAACAGTGCCTTAGCCTGAGTCCCGCAAGCCTGTTTCAACTGGCATGGGCCCACTGCAGGTTTTTAATTGCAGAGTAGACATACCCAAAGTGTTCACACACTGGGGCTACAAACAACATTTTGGCTACTCCTGATTTAAGACTCGGGATATCCAAAATGATAAAAGAAAAGGAAGACTTGTGGTACCTTAGAGACTAACAAATTTATTTGAGCATAAGCTTTCGTGAGCTACAGCTCACTTCACCGGATGCATTCAGTGGAAAATACAGTGGGGAGATTTATATACACAGAGAACATGAAACAATGGGTGTTACCATACACACTGTAAAGAGAGTGATCAGGTAAGGTGAGCTATTACCAGCAGGAGAGCGGGGATGGGAACCTTTTGTAGTGATAATCAAGGTGGGCCATTTCCAGCAGTTGACAAGAATGTCTGAGGAACAGTGGGGGGGAATAAACATGGCAAAATAGTTTTACTTTATGTAATGAACCATCCACTCCCAGTCTTTATTCAAGCCTAAATTAATTGTATCCAGTTTGCAAATTAATTCCAATTCAGCAGTCTCTCCTTGGAGTCTGTTTTTGAAGTTTTTTTGTTGAAGCTATCTAGATTGCTTTTCTCTTGTTTAACATTTTATGGGAAAGAATTTTTGCAATTAAGCACAAGTTTTAATACTTTTCATAAGTTTGGTTTTTTCAACTTAGAATTTTCTCTTTCATATAATTATTTTTGGTTAACAACAGTAAGGACTGAAATCACATTTTCAGCATCTTTAGACTGTAGGTTTGGATCAACCCAAATTCTACTGCACTAGAATACATAGTTGAACAGAAAGTAGTGGGCACTGGGTGTTACAGAGTTCTTAGTCTAGTAAACAAATGGAGCTGCCCGAAAATCTAAAGTTTGAGAATCACAGGCTATACCAAATGATCCTACGTTCACAGGGGATGACCAAGGTTCTTGACTAGAAATGAAATTCTGCCTGCACTGAATCAATAGGAGTTTTGCCATTGACTTCCATGAGGCCAGGATTTCACACTAGGTCTTTTCTGTCTGCTAAGTATAAATTTGTGAAAATGAGATAGTAATTACAGCCAGATAAACTAGACTTTTGTCCCAGGAAGAAAAGTACATTAAATAGTTTATTAGGGATGAAGTAGTGTAATACTCACTGGCATGGGTTCACTAAAAATTAACCATGTCCTATAAATCTGATCAATTTAATATAAAGAACCAAAAAAGGGGGTAGTTCAGTCTGTAAATTTCAGTTTGGGGTTTTATCACACAAGCAGCTGTTGAACAAGATAAATGTGAATATAATTAAAAATAAAGTTAAAACCAATGTCAGCATCAGTGCTAAAAAGGTAAGCTGAATCAAGAAGTAGTTGGCAGACAGTCAGAATTATACATGGGGCCCATATCCACTAAAAATCACAATAATTAAATTAGATAAAAATTACAGTATCAAATTTATGATTTTAATTTTTAATTCTATAAAAACCTATTTGAATGTTTTCCTGTGCAATCCAAGTTGCAGAATTTCCAGCTTGCAACAGAATTCAGCTCCGGTGTGCCTCAAATGTAATCATCATTATAATTCATATAACCCCAAGAGTGTGCTTTTACAGACAAGGAACATACAAGAACTTACAGATGAGAAAGATAGCCTTAATTTTCAATGTCAGCTCCATAAGGGTATAATAGAAAGTGATGCAAGTTTGAAAACAAAATACTCGTGTGTAGCAGTAATGGGATGTCCGCGCCCTACCTGAAGTATGGTCTTAAGATCAACTTCTATAAATGTTTACTGTTGTCTTTCAATTTGTGTTACTCCTTTAGAACAGATACCTTAATTCTTTGTCAGTTAATCAATTTTACATTACTGTATACACAGTGGTGTGCCATCAACAACTTTCTGTTCCTTCAACAATCTACATAACTTGTACTACAAAATACTAATGCACATGTACTTTAAAATATATGCACACAAAGAGCTGTACTGGCAGCTTACTGGAGCCAGAGAGATGTGCCGAAGTTACATGAACACTGTAGCCACCATTATTTTCAATGCAGAAATGTAACCTTCACAGATTTATTTAGATCAAACTGGAGAACTACACACTGGGATTTGTGTAATCAAAATAAAATAAAAAAATCAAAAATGCAATCATCCTTTTGTACAACTATCAGCGTTTTAAAACCAATACTCCACTGAGCCCGTAAATAAGAGTCTGACATACATGATATCTTGTCCATTTTTACATTTTTGAAAGAGATGGCCAATAGAAAAATTGACATATAGTAAATCACCTTGATAAAGGTTCACTATAAAGTACATACTGTTTCAGTTGCATAATAGATAGCCATTTTCTACTGTTACACTGTAATATTGGGAGGATATATTTTGTTACCGTTTTAAAAGACAGATCCCATTTTGATGTGTTATACCCAGGCTGCAAACAGACCAGTCAAGATGCTAGACCATAGACACTACATTGGTCACTTCCTAAGAAATTTCTGCTCCAACACTCCCTTGTGTTACATGATATCAATTCTGTTCTCTCTTGTCTTCCTTTTGCCTTCTTTCTAATTGTTTCCAAACTTTGCCACTTTTTGAATTAATTTAACTTTATGATTTCACCATTATAAGCAGCATGACATGCTCCGATAGCAACTGGCCTTTTTTCAGCATGAAAAAAAAACAGTGGGAGGAGACCAAAGCATGCCAACTGGATTACCTCTTGGACTGGAGAACGAAGTCATAGTCTCCAGACTAAAGTATACCTGTTTGTAATCAACATGTCTGCATACTGTATCCTGCCTCACACATAAATGAAGCGGTATCAGGCAGAAGGTTCTCTCTTGTTTCATCTTTGCATGTTTGTCTGAAGAGCAGGAATAGATCTTTTAAAAAAATCTGTTAAAACAAAACCCAAGAGTGGATTGAATCTTCTCTCATTAAGATAACTTTTAGTAAGAGCAGGAAACTGTTTAAACTAAGTTTTCCCTCTGAAGGATTTTGTTGAATATAGTTTAAAAACTTGCCCCAAATGAATAATCATTTAACTTTTCAATTCCAATTCAATTCCATTTATATTTTCTGTCCGTTTCTTTTTGTTATGTGAATGTAATACTCAAAAGAATTTTTATGCTGTGTTTGCTCTAGTTAAAACAGGATAGAGTTCCTTTACAGAAAATTCATGGATCACAATTAATTATTTTAAGTGAATGTCTTTCTAAAAGATATGCTATAATTCAAACAGAAGTTATGGGCTTAACACAGAAATTACTAGGTGAAGTTCTGTGACCTATGCTATGCTGGAGGTTAGAGCAGAAAATCATACTGGTCCCTTCCAGCCTTAAAAAATTATGAATCTATGTTATAACAGTAAAAGAGGATTCTAGTGATGCATATGAGCCTGTTGCCTATACTTATGTGGAAAAACTGAGTTAATCAGTGGAAATCTGGGACACATGCATTGTTGCAGAAATACTGTTCTCTAAAGACCCAGGTTCATGGATCCATCACTGTGGATTAAAATTTCAGAGCAGAAAGATATTTCAGTGAAACTTAACTGTAGTTTTGACCTGAACTTATTAGTTAAAATCGTGCTTATCTTGTGAAATACTTTTATTTGTATCTCCCTCTAGTGTGAAAAAACTCAAGACTTAATGGAACAACTGGAAGCTCTTCAAATAATTTCTCATGTTAAACATCTACAAGAGGGTGTCTACGGCATGAAAACATGGTCTAAGAGCATAATTCAAATAAAAGAAGAACTGCAGGAGAACTTAACAACTCTTTTTCATGCAGTTGTAAAAGTTGAGCAGAGTACAGCTTCTGTAGCAAAAAATGTATCTCTAAAGATTGCAACAGTAAAAACTGACATAAGACGCATTTCAGGTGTAGTGTCAGATGTGACCTCATTGACTGATTCTCTGCAAGCACTAAAAGATAAAGTAGATAAAGCTGAAAAGAAGACAGTACAAAATATAGGTGATCTACTTACAAGTAGCATTGACCGTACTGCAAAGCTACGAAGTTTTGCCTCTGATAACTCAAAAAGAATTGAACAGATTAAAATCACATTGTCTGACTTGAGAGGTGATTTCAATAAACATTCAGATAGGCTTTTAAATCTGGAAAGTAACAGAGCAAAAGTTCTGAAGACAGTTACTTTTGCAAATGATTTAAAACCCAAGGTGTACAACTTAAAGAAGGACTTTGCCCGTTTGGAACCAATGATAAATGAGCTAACATTAAGAATAGGAAGGTTGGTTGATGATATATTACAAAGAGAGAAAGAAATTGTTTTCTTGAATGAAAAACTGTCCAATTTAACTACAGTTCAGACTGAGATCAAGGATATGAAAGATGAAATAACCAAGATTTTAGATATGAATTAATTACTTTCTGAAACTATAGATTGCCTAACCCCAGTAGCATTTGAATAGTGATAATCTAATCAAGGCTGGTACTAAAACACTGAAAGTGAGGTGTAATTTAAAGGCTTCTTTTCAAAGCATACTGAAACAACTTTGGAGATCAATCCTCCTTTTGAAGAGTGACAAAAGTCCCATTTACATCAGAGGGACCCGGATCAGGTTCTTCATTAGCAAAGCAGGGTTTTTTTTCATGAACTATTTGTTTTGTATAACTAAAGTAGAATATTTTTATATAATTTTTAAAATGTAAACTATGTAATTGCTGTTTTTGTTCTTACCTACAAGTTTGCTTTCTTGGCTCAGGTAGGCCTGCAAATTGACAAGTGGATCTTCAGCCTTCCCGACTGCTTTGAAGTCAGGATTAAAATTGTGGATTCCAGATTCAGGCTTAAACACAAGTTCACAAAACTGCAGCTTCATTTGATGTTCCTCTTAAATAAATATCAACCCCAAGATTTTCCAAAAGTGTCTGGGGTTTCATTTTTATTTTAAATCTATCAGTGTATTATGGATATAGAAAGGAGTAATGGCCAGAAATAAATTAACGTTCTCTCTGAAAAGGGAAGATGGTCAAAAGTTTTCCATGTTAAATGCAAAGTATTATTTTTATCAAACTAAATGGAATCCTTTACTCAGGACTGTAGTCACAACAGAGTGGAGTTCTAGGATTTCTTTCTACAGCAAAGACAACCCTATGTAGGGACAGTGTCATGAAAGAGGTACTAACCCTAGCAGAGGACCCTCATTCCAATGTTTTTGGGTCCCCTCTCTGAGGTGCCTCTGCTCTTCATTTGTCCCCTGCATGCACTTGATCTGTAAAGTGCTAGAGTGAAGACCAAAGTTAGCATAGAAAGAATCGTTGTCTAGGCTCAGAAACATCAGAATAGACCCCATCCAATGTAATATTACCTTGGTAAGAGAGAAGCATTTATAGAGCCATTGAGATTTGAGAGGGGCAGGTAAGAGTAAGAGATGGAAGAGGTGTGGTGTCCTAAAGACAAGAGAATGCAAATAGATGTACCAGCGGCGAGAAAATAAAAAGCCATGGTATAAGAACAGCAGTAATTATGAAGGAAATAGATTGAGAGAGGTAAGGTACAGCTGCTGAGAAAATCCTTGTAATCCACACAGCCAGAAGTCTTAGGGAATGCTAAGGCCCCCCAGAACTTTATTGTTTAGCAGTTAGTAAGTGCTAGTTGACTTTTTTTGAAGTTACTATATATGGATGCGTTGAAAATTCCAGTCACTCTCCTCCTATCTTTTCATCCTCTTTCCATTGGCTCTGTCTTTTTTATTCCCTGTCCCTTCCCCTCTGGTTGCTCCATCAAGCTTTTTCCTCTTTCACTGGTACCTCCCCACTAATCTGCGTCTCTTATCTTGTCTTCAAATAATAGTCTAAACAAGTTGGTTTATTTTTCCTAAAGTCATACAATAAATTATTTTGAAATAAAGGTTTTCATATTTTGACCCACTCCAAACAAAAAAAATTCATTGCTAGAACTAACACACATAGGATCAAAGCACTTGCTATCTAAAATATCCTTGAAACAAGTAAAAATATAAAATACCTGGGTTTGTTTAATTTTGGGGAGTTCCCATCTGTGGATTTCTTGTGTAGCGTTAGGTTCTCTCCTCTATAAAACCAATCATATATGTAGAAATCACCACCCAGTGAAAGCCACTATTCTCGCCTCTGGAGGGCACCAAAGTCTTAAAGGAATTTTAAGATTTTTTAAAAATGTATTTAAGGTAATCACTCTATGACGAGTCATACCAAAAGAAAAGGTCCTTGCTCCCAACAGGAAATTAAAATTGGATGTCTACTACCCACATTAGCTGGAGCAAGTTATGTTTGTCAAGATCAAGTAAATTCCTAACAGTCATCAGAAGTGGGGTGGCAGCAGCAAGGGTATAGGGAAACCTGTGTTAAGTGACTTTCTGAAAGAAAAACAGGTTGCTTAGTAGAAGTGATCTTAAACTAAAGGTTGATCAAAATATTAGAAGCTATGATAATTTTGTCAGGTGGTTACTCAAAGCAAAGGACTGCTTCTTAGACTCTGCCATATATGCATGTTCTATTATATTTTAATCAGACTTTTTCATGTATATAGTCTTATGGCAGTCAGTAGTACTTATTCCAAAGGCCATGATCTCTTCCTCAGACTTATTTCATCATTTGTATTCTAGTAGTATCTCAAATATGCTAGGCACCAAACACACCCCAAAAGTGCAACCCATACCCAAAAGACCTTACAACCTAGGCTGGGGGTGGCCACCCTGTGGCTCTGGAGCCATACATGGCTCTTCGGAAGTTAATATATGGTTCCTTGTATAGGCACTAACTCTGGGGCTGGAGTCAACTTTCCAATGTGCTGGTACTGCTCAACCCCTACCCCTGCCACAGGCCCTGCACTCACTCCACCCCTTCCCTGAGCCTGCCATGCCCTTGCTCCTCCGCACCAGAACCTCCTGCATGCCAGGAAACAACTGATCAGGAGGTAGGGAGAGGCGCTGGAAGGAGTGGGGGCTGCTGACGTATTAGTGTGGCTCTTTGGCAATGTACTTTGGTAAATTCTAGCTCCTTCTCAAGGTCAGGTTGGCTACCCCTGACCCAAGCTGTAAAGTGAGTGCAAAATTAATACACTAGGGACTCTTCTACAGGCCCTGAATAAGCTGGCTCAGGTAGGTGATGAGAAGGATTTCAAAGCCAGAGTTTGACAGGCCACATGAAATATATCAACAATGTAGAGATATTATTCAAACTGATAAATGCATTCTAGACCAAATATATTTACACAGTCCCTTATCTTGTAGCGTATGTACAGTTTTCAATGTGGGAAATTGTATGGTCATGATGAAAAATTAGAAGTTCATTTGGGCCTAGTTGAAGGAATATTGACAAGTCAGCCAACCACTGAGATGCTTATCTGAACATTTTGATATTTGCTGATTGCAGAGGTAAGTGGAAAATAAAGAGGCTCAGGAGCTCCAGCCTGATAAATCCAGGGGGGAATAGAACATAGGCAACAATCTGGGCAGAAGAGCAAGCTCTCTGCAAGGGGACAACAGTAGGAATATAAGTTCAACCGGGTACAATAATGAAATGGTGAATACTAGTCTCTAGGGAATAGGTATCTGTCATAGTTAATATTCCTGCTGGAGAATGGTTCTGGGCGTTCAAGGAGCTGTTTTCAACTAAGTAATACTGTCTTAATGACTCCAGCATTTAATTAGGTTATGTATAAGAGCACCTCTGCTTCTTGGGTCATTCAAACCTGTAACGACTGAGTAGAACTACAAAATAAACCTACCTCCATCACTAAAGCTCAAGAGACTGAGAATAAAGGACAAAACAAATGCAAGTTACTGAAGCAGCTGGAGAATTTAGAGCCCGAAAGGACCACATCTAGTACGGCCTCCTGTATAGCACAGGCCACCAATACTATCCCACACCCTAAGCATGTTTAGTGCTTCCCTATTGGAAGGGATGAAATAAGCCATCATTCAAAAGTCATCCAGTCAGAGCACCTAAGAGATAAGGGCTCAATATTAAAATTAGAGAGCTGTATTTAAACTTTTTCAGCCTATGTTCCAATTGTGTTACAGATTTGGTTTCTGGAATACACTGCTGGACAAGATAAATGTGCACATGTAGGGGTAACAGTAGCTTACTGATTTTGCAGTTGTATCACCTAAAGCTAGGTCTATACTAGCACTTTTGTCAGTCAAACTTTTGTTGGTCGGGGGGTGGGAGGGAACTCCCCCAACCAACGCAAGTTTCACTGACAATAATACTGTAGCGGACAGCACTATGTCACTAGGAAACATTCTCCCGACACTCACTGAGGGTGGTTTAATTATGCCAATGGGAGAGTCTCTCCTGTCAGCATAGAGCATCTACACAGGAGGCCTTACAGCATCACAGCTGTACTGCATTGCTGTAAGGTCTGTAGTGTAGGCATAGCCTAAGCTTACCTTTGCTGATTCAACTTCATTCACATCATTCCTTCTGATCCTAACCAGCACTTTTGCTCACTCTTGGAATTATTTTGCAGTGTAATTTTACATTGACATCCAAACAGATTACTTCCATTACAAAAGTGTAGGAACATTCATATAGCAACAACTAGATATTACCAGTGGAATGTTAGAAATTCAGATTAGCTGTAACAAAAATAAAACAAACCACACAAAACTCCAGCCAGGATGGATGTAAATGAAGTATCCAAAAATGGGAGCTGTTTAGTTGTAACTCAGTTCTTGCCTGTGATGGAATGACATACTAGACATCTAGTATAGTACTGCTGCAGACTATGCCTCAGAAGAGTCAGTAATCCTGCCAGAAGAAAGCTAAAACTTAAAACTAAATTCAGCTGGCCAGAAAAATGCTGCTCCTGCAGGAAACAGGAAAAGAAACTAAGCTTATCCACCCACTTTAGCTTCTTTAAAAAGGAGTACAAGAGTGATGTTACACAAGTCTTACCCTCATTCCCCAGAATGCTGCTAGAATATTGTATAGGATGGCAGAAGGTAGAACCACGGTGAGGGGATGGGGGGGGATATCAGAAGTCTACAAATCATGGCTGGTGTGGAGAAAGTGAATAAGGAAGTGTTATTTACTCCTTTTCATAACAAAGAATTCGGGACATTAATAGGCAGCAAGTTTAAACAAACCAAAGGAAGTATCTCCCCCCCCCCCCCACACACACACACACACACACACACCACACACTCAACCTTTGGAATTCTTTGGCCATCACAATATCCTCTGGCAAGACTATAACAGGGTTCAAAAAAAGAACTAGATAAATTCATGGAGGCTATTAGTCAGGACAAGCAGGGATGGTGTCCCTAACCTGTTTGCCAGAAGCTGGGAATGGGCAACAGGGGATGGATTACTTGAGTCCCTGTTCTATTCACTCCCTCTGGGGCACCTGGTACTTGCCAGTCGGACAACAGGATACTGGGCTAGATGGACCTTTGGTCTGACCTAATATGGCCATTCCTATGTACATTTACCTTAGAAACCTCAAACTATTCTTGCACTTCCTAGTTTGGTAAAGATATACTACAATTGTGCATTTTGGAGTAACCGATACCAGACATCCTATGCAGCCGTACAATATACGTAAGGTTGCAGAATAAGGCATTATGAGGTGTCTTCAGAGAAGAAAATGACAGTGGATTTCAGTGATGGGTAAGGTCATTTAAAACTTGTTTCTGTGCTACCCATCACTCATATCCTTGTCATTAAGGGCAGTCAGCATGTATTTCTGGCCTTAATCTTAGTTACTTACACAATTCATCCTAATATTGTATGTGTTCCTAACCAGTGATCAAGAGATATTTTGTAATATTTGCCAACATTTTATGTTGATTTCACCTGCGACTCATTCTTCACTCAAGCTGCTAGAGGGGAAAAAAAGTAGCTCATATCTACCATGTTCTTCAGCTAGTAACTTTAACTGACCCAAGTTTCTGCTAGTTCTCCCCTCACCCCCCTCTTTTCTGTTGAGGTTTTGGAAGAGTATCATACAACAACAACAAAAATTAAATTTTCAAGAGGTACTCATTCACTACAAGAACCAAGCTGGATGTTTATTTTATCATTGTGCACTGCATCATCTCTTTAGATAGAAAGGTAAATGAATTACAACTATTCATATCGTCTATAACCAGACTGTTATTCTTAAACAGTACATACTTCCAAATAAATACCCAAAGCATTACTTAAGCAGACACCTAGTAATTTCAATACTGTGCTAGTGGAAAGCAAGTGTATTTGACAGGTACAGCATAGTCTTTGATATACATAAAATGAAAGCAGTTTTCTGTACTTCTAAGCCAGCATGTACATAATCAAATCTGGTTGCCATTCCCATGGTAGCAACAGAACAGGAGAGAGTTAACTCCCCTCTAGACAGTACACCAGAAGAGTGGAGGGGAGAACCCTCCCACCCCCAATGGGTTCTCCCCTCTACTCTGAGATGGGATTAGAGTTGCAGTGCTAGAGCAGAGGGTGCTACCGTGGGTGGTTGATGCACCTTTAGTGAGTGAGGTGATGAGGCAGTGGCAGCAACAGCAAAGGAGAAGGACACTGGCCTATGACCGAGGCCCTTCGTCTCCCCCCATGAAGTTGCACCTGGGTGGGTTGATAAAAGAGAAAAAGGCTCTGTACTAAAGTTGGGAAACACTGAAATAGGTGGTTGTCATACAGAGTCCATGCATCATATGGATTATGCACCACACCAAAAGCAGAATCTGATCAACAAGACAGCATAAATTATCTGGTCTGATAAGTGAAAAAGACCTACGAGGTAAGTGGCTGATGCTGCCTCTTCACTGCCACTGGGTGCCCCCTATGCTGCACTTCCCTGGCTGCCATTTCCCAGTCAGGACTGCTGGCTGCTTGAAGCTATGGTGTCTTCCTTCAGACTACCATAAATTGTGGGACAGCCTCCTGGAATCAGCCAGTAGCCCCCAGATCACTAGAATGCAAAATTCAAGTTTATGCCATCTTTGTATCCCTAGAACTACATTTGTGCTCTTCAGATATAGCTAGGGACATGGTGCTTACCACTTCTCTCAAGATCTGAGAGAGACTCTTGGAGACCTTTATGAGATGCCAGTTCTTGCATTTCAAGAGCTTCTAAGACTCAAGGTACAGTATTTGCTCTTGCAAAGTTTTAAATTTACATGTATGATACCAAATGACACACTAATCACTCTAGTTCCCATTTATTTAAACAGATAATGACAACAGAAGTTTTTGAACCCTCACTTGGGATAAGGGCACAACCAATAATTGTATCAGATACAGAATTTTAGTTTCCTACATGGTCAAATATATAAAAGTTTAATGAGCAAAGTTTCTCATTAAATGCTGGTCAACCAGAAAAGTCAGTCCATGATTTGTCTATTCAGTTAGAGCAAGCTTCTTCTTTAGGGATTCTGGCATTTCAGGTGGAGGTGGACGAGGAAGTCTGAAATAAACCTTGACAGAATCGTAGATGAACCACTGTAGTGCAGTCAGCGTACCAATCATAATAATACGAGCAAAGAGACCCTTCCATACCCCTGTTGAGTAAAGCATAAGCATTAGTGACTGGGAGAGATTATTATACATAAAAACTCCTGTCCAAGTTGAAGTTCTTACCTTTGAATCCAAGCCTCACAAGAACCTGTGAAGCCGAACTGCCCTTTTCCTTGTTCAGCACAGACACCACAGAGTCAGCAGGATGAGAAACAATGGCACAGAAAACGCCAGCTGAAAGAAATTTACATGCAGTTACATGCTAATGGAAACAGTGCCACATTTCTATGCAACTTAGTAGCCATGCAGCAGGGAAAAGTTGCTGCCATAGCTCTTAAATCCTGCCAGAACAGAGTCTGTTCTTGTGTGGCTTGGAGCCCTGGTCTGCAGTCACATGCAAGCCTCACCTCTTGTGATAATCTCTACTCTATCCCAACAGTGGGTCAATGCCCATCTGATTTGCTAACCGAGCAGTCCTGTGCACCGCTGCTCTGCTCCTGTAAGTCTCCTCTGTGTAGAGGAGTTTCATTCTGACAAATTTAGTGCAAATAGAGAGTTTCATTCTGACAAATTTAAGGGAGTCAATTATGTAATCACTTCCTCCTGCAAGCTTTTCTTTGCTCTGCTAAACTAGCACTCCTTCTGCCAAAACCTGCACCTCTTACAGCTTAGGAGACAAAGGATCTCATGATTGCACTTTACATAAAGAGCAATGTTCATGGCATTTCATAATTCAGTTGAGAATCAATTAAACCAAGACCATTTTTCGTTTAGCTACTCATTCTTTTACTAACAAAAGTTTTGTAATTTTTCCCTGTCTAATCAGAAAAACTCCATATTTTCAGTTATAGTTTCTGGAATGACTGTAGTAAAAACCCAGGACATAAGACTCTTCCAGAAGTGTCTGAAAACTATGAACAATCAGTATTCAAAGGCCTCCTTACCAATGTAGCCAGCTATAAATGTGACAACCAATTGTTCTGGCTTGGAACATTCACTCCGGGGCTTCGGAACCACATACTTGTAGAGAGCTTCAACTGTACGTTCAAAGCAGGCAAATTTCATCATTGTGTATGGAATCTGTCTCATCCATAAAGGAACAACACCTTTGTAGAACCTTAAAAGTGGAGAGAGTCAGAATTGTAGCAAATGCTAGCCTACCTTGGAGTGCAATTCTACTCTGAAAAGAAACTAGACGGCACTAAAGCAGCTCCAATTTACTATCTCAGCAGCCTGTATATCTAGGTTGTTTGCTTATTTTTAGTTAGGAAATCTAACTGCCAGACCTGCAAAGTGAAGCTGTGTTTCTGGCTTGTGCCATCTACTAAGAAACAACTTAAACAATTGTACAGGCTCAAGTGTTTGTCAGAAAGATAAGTAGTTATGACAGGAAGGAGAAAAGTCAAGGTGATGCCATTTTGTAGTCATTTCCCTGTTGTAAGTGCAAGTTAATAACTCATGTCTGCATACCAGCCAAGTCCTGATAGTGAGAAATGACACGTAGATCTACAGCCATTGATATCAGAACACAGGCAAATGTGCAGGTATATTACTCTCACATGCCAATGACTCAAGCATCTTTGACTGTACAACAAAAAGTTGCTGAATATCAGTTGACTGGAACTACCAGAAACTAAAGTTAACAAGCAGAACTCAGCACAAGAGATATCCACAAAGATGGATCTAAGGAGCATGTTGACTACATTAACTTGCTGACTTCAGCAGCCTGTTTTAGCAATGTAATGATTTCCTGATATTCTGTTTTGATATACAGAATCTTCAAAGTACCCTTCACTACTTATGTGCAATATATGACAAGGTAGAAAGCATCGAAGATTTTACTTAATGCTATAGCCACTGTTAAGGCTAAACAGAAGAATTATTTTCCTTCACTAATAAGGATCAAGAACTTCTTATATTCCAGCAGAGAGAAAATGATAGATACTTACGCCCATACACCTTCTTCTGCAAACATTTTCGGAGCAGCTTGTCTCAAAGTGTTAGCATATCCAGGCTGGGTCTGAATGCGAACCTTTGCAGCTTCCATTGGAGCCAGAGCAATATCAGCAAAAAACTCTGCACTGGCAGAGGCAGCCAAGTAGAGTGATGTACGCCACAAATATGCATTCTCCTGAAATGTAAATGGAACCAAAGATTTTATACTGAAGTATTCTTTCAAACTGAATTTAGTATTTCTGTTGTACAGTAAAGTGAAGTGAATTAGCTACACAAATATGCAACACACAAACTGGGTTCCAAAAAAAATGTGGTAGACAATTTAAAGCTTACCTCTCCTAGAAGGTTGCCATACAGGACTTTGAACACTTCATAGAAACCAAATTTGCAGAGCCCTTGCATTGAGTATCCAAAAAAGGTTGGAGCCCATCCCTTAGCCAGACCACGAAAGCCATCTTCTTTAACTGTAACTGAGAATCCATTGAAGATGCTTTTGTATTTTTGTGGGTCCACCTAAACAAATTGGAAAGTTAGTTACACGGTACAGGCGGTAGGTTCCCCACACACACCCATCTGCAGTAAGTTTTCTACCCTCTTCCCATAGCGCCATGATACAGATTTCTACACTAAATTACCTTAGCCACCATTAAGATTATAAGTTAACTAGTCACAATTATTAGGCTTGCTGCTGTCAGCTGAAATTCAGTCTGTAGATACTGACGTGAGAAATTATGCTATTTCAAGTTATTTTTACTGTTTGTTCCCCATATCTACAGTCTCAAAAGATGTGGCCCTTTGACTACATTAGGAATTTTGCTGGATAGCTTTCCACACAACCCTTCAAGTGTGGGCACATTTATACTGGCATAACTGTGCTTATGCCAGTTCTCTGAACTAGAATAAGCAGTTACATCAGTACAACTGTTTCCACACTTAAGGGTTATGCCAGAACGGCAATGTCAGTTAAGAATGTGATTTTACTGGACATGACTATGCTAGTATAAAATGTAAGTGTAGACTGAGCCCTACACCTCACCATTTGCTCAGCAACAAACGTAGTATTTTTCAGTTACTAGTTGGGTTTTTTGAAACTACAAAAATATGAATTATAAAAATCTTACTGCAGATTCTTAAGTAATCTTGGGCCTAACTTGTTGCACACCTCACTATAGACTTATCAAGGCCTCACCTTCCTTCGGTCTTATTTCCTGTTCTTATTTTTACTTCTGTATACCAGGAACACACTGCAGAAGATGCAAACTTCATGAAAATATATTTGAGTGATATTTCAGTAATAATCCAGTATTCAATTCAGTAATGTTCTTAGAGCTAGACTAGCTTTACTGTTGTAAATACTAAAGGAAGCCAATCAATTTAATACTACTACTACTACATCATGAGATTGTGATAAAGATTTAGAGGAAGTCTCACTATTTCTTGATTTTGTGCATTTAACACTCGACATTAGCTTCTCTTATTTGATACTCAGGGCAATATGAAAGGAGGAAAATGCCATACAAAGCCATAAAAACTGACAGGGATGATGATGGAGCAGGTGGAGCACAGATCTTTTAAAAAAAGTCAAAAGACACTAGATTTCATGTATACTAAAGGAACAGTTTATAAGTTAATAACTCAGAAGTGTCAAGCATGTCTTTTTAATTATTTTAAAATCAGGATCCGATGGCTCTTTAGAGCCTGTTTTATGGAGGCAGTTTCAGAGTACAACGTTACAGAAGTGCTCAGTTACCTGCATACTTTTAGAAATTATGAATATTCCTCTATTTAGAGTAGAAGAAAGTTTACTTTAAGTAAAACATTTAACGAATTGCAGGTTTTATTTGGTAAAACATGAATATTTACTTGACTGCAGTGGTTTTAACCCAAACCATGTACAAGAGCTTATGATGCCTTCACCTGAAGTATAATGTATTTAACTGAATGCTAGTTAAGTTCACTGCATCTTTCATAATGGGATCACAACTGCCCCAAAAAATGCATCAACTTCCACCATTAAAGGAGGTTTATAGAGATTTCTGAATTACATGCAATTCTAAATGAAAGGATATCAAGACTGTTCCTTTAAGCAATCAGGAACTGTTGCTCCATCACAAAGTTCACATCCATTTCTCCCAGTCTCAGAAGTTTTACCACGATTATATGTCCACTAGCTCTAGAAACACTGATCACCTCACACAGTAACCTGAAAGCCAGCTAATTTCTAGCAGTTTAGAGATGTGCTTTAATCTACCTCCCTCTTTGAGCATAAGCCTTTGGCTGAACAGCTGCTTAGTTGTACCATTAACCAATGAATGTACAATAATTAGATTCTTATATTTCCATGTAAATACTGTATACATTCAAATGGAACGGGCATTCAGTTTTTCCAAGTCTACTTAATCGTGTTTTACCATTGATAGCTAACCATGAAAGCATTAATTCGATCTGGAACTCAAGTAATTCCAAGATTTAGTATCATTTTAACACAAGTGTTAGCTTCCAACTGCTATGCATTTTCCATTTATTCATAAGAAAGGCTCAAATTAAAAACTCAATCCAGTATCCATGCACAGAAGTCCTCTGTATTAATTTTCATTTAACTCTTACATATGCATATCATGCATCTCAGATACTCTGAAGGTAGTTTTATTTCCCCCTACTTCCAGAATTCTGAGAAACAGGTACATTTTTCCTATGCCCCTCACACAGGTGTTTCACTAGTCTTTGGTCACAAGATAGTTAAGACAATTGGTGGCAAACTTCTGAATGAAGTTTTGCCATGAGTTACTCAAAAGCATGTTTCTCAACTGTAACTGAGATTTCAGCCTAGATTTGTTTTAGCCAAAGTGGTTAGAAGTTTCCCATATTCATCTATGCTACCATTCATCAGCATCACATGGATGCAAAGTTCTTTTTATTAATCCAACGGATGTTTATTTAATCCAAAAAGAACTTTAAAGCTTGCTTATTTCTTCTTTCTACCTAGCACTAGTGTTAAGGTATTAACCTATACCCATTGTAAAACTCAAACATACAGCCTCTGGACTAAATATGAAAATAGAGTAAGTTAAAGAAGCTTTGGAGTTTGTTTCCTTCAGATACAAACCTGGATACGACATTTCACTAAATCCAGAGGTACGACTGCAGTGTGCGTCAGGCCACAACTTAGGACCCCACCAAAACCACAGAGAGCATAAAACTTGAGCGAGCCATATTCACAACTGTATTCCTCTGCAGCAAAAAATAAAGACACCATGCTTTTATATAAGCCTCATGCACAGCTGGTGAACATCTTGCTTGATGGATAACTTACTCCTCCAGCTTCTGTTAGCAGGCATGTATCACACTTCATTACCATGCTTTGTAAGTTTTACCACATTCAACATGCAAAACAAACCTGAATTCTGCATTTAACCAGGTCTAGGGGAACCAGTGCTGTATGTGTTGTGCCACAGCTAATAATCCCACCAAGGCCACAAAGGAGAAAGAATCTGCCTGAGCCATATGCACAGCTATATTCCTCTGTTTAATCAGAAAGAAAAATGTTTAAAAGTTCGTATACTTAACAGTACAAGCCTGTGAAGAAGATACTGTTAGTATTTCATGTTTAAAATCCAATCTAATATGCTTGAGGATTATTGGAAACGGAAGTGGTTGCCTTAATGATGTCCATCTCCCTGAGACAGATACTAGTTGGCTAATGGGTAGCTCAAATAATATGCCACTGGCTCCTGGCTTCATTCCTAATTTTTTGGACCAAAGAGAGCAGCTAGTTCAAGTTTTGGGCCTACCAACTTGCAAGTGTCCATTTACATTCTCATTTGTCAAAGTTTTCACTGAGGGAGCTTGTCCTTTTAATGAAATATTGAGCCAAATATTAAAGTTTTTAATTTAGTAGAGCACCTCACTCTTTACAGTTGAGTTTTATTTAGGTGCAAGCAAAAATTTAACAGATTGAAGAAAGCCTTTTGAAGAGATAGTTAGGACTCTGGCCTGGTCTGCACAACGTTGCACTAGTTGTAAGACCAGGTTAGTTGAATCAGTGCAGCTTTGGTAAGGACACTTACACATGTGCTTAATCATGCTTATGTAAGAGAACCCACATACATGAAGTCTCACTGGTTTAACAATACCTCTAGTTCAGTGGTCTCCAACCTTTTTATGCACAAGATCACTTTTGGAATTTAAGTGCAACCCAGGATCTACCCTGCCCCTTCCCCGAGGGGCCCACCCTACTCACTCCATTCAATAAACCATTCCAAATTGTGTTTAAACTGGCCTAAATATGACCTTTTGTTCAGTGTCTCAGCTGCCATTAAGACTCCAGAAGGTAGCTGTGAAAGGATAATCATATTTCACTCTTATACTTCAGAATATAAACAAAAGCAGGGACACACTGGAAGCCTTAGCAAGGCAAAGTAGCTTCCTTGCAGTAACAATTAAGGCTTATTGGGAAAAGCTCTTTCCTTCCAACTGCACGAGCTTCAGCTTTCCTAGACTCTCCAGCAGAGGGTATGATCCACGATGATCCACAAAGCAGGATCCAGCAAGTAAGTATACTTTAGCCTAGCAATCACCACCTTCCCTGCAACTTTACTCCTTATCCTTATTGGTGCGGTCAAAGGGTTTAGCATCTCTACTTTCATATGGGACTTGGAGATCTGCAATACTACATGGCCAAATTCAAACATTAAGATTCAAGTTTAAATAAGATGTCCTTAAATGTACTAGCCAGAACATGTCCAGATTTTTAAATTAAGGTCAACCAGAAGCAACTTCTGTATCTAAAACTGCATGGAATCGTAAGTTAGTAATGTAACAGATTTATTTACTTTAATGTATTAAATGTGCAAGTTTTTAGCCTGCCTGATTTTGAATGTCTAATTTCACCTGTAATATGACTACAAACAGCAAATGCCACCCTGTGAGTAGCTTCTGTTCTTTAGTCGTTTATTAGAAGTACTTGCCAGGAATCGATTTACCGGGTCTGGTGAAGACAAGCTAAGTCAATGGCAACGCGCTCTCCTGTGAGGTCTGTACTTCACCTCCCTAAGAGGTGGAAGGTACGTCAGTGAATAACCCTGAACTTGGGCTCTCAAGTACGAGGCACAAGAGCTGTTTTTCAATGTTTCTACATTAATCAAATTTCCATTCAAACGTGGACTGGGACCTATCACAAGTTGTTTTTTCTCACCTCACTAAATCAATCTAGTGAAGGAATGCATCATTCACCATTTTCTAACATAATAAAATAAAAATTAAGACACTGACTGAACGTATGTTAAGCTACATAATTATGCAAGTTTGTATACTGTATATTCTCTTGGTTAGCAAGTATCAAGTTTATTAGGCTATATTTACTTTAAAAAAAAGTAAACAAGTTTTAATGCTTATGCCAACCAATGAAAATTAATCTCTTTAGGAAAACTCAAATGCTAAACCAGGATAGGTCAATCAAAGTTCCCTGGTTTGCTAACGTATGATTAAAACTGGTGATTTAAATCAATATATACACCTTATCAGCTTATTTCTGAAGTGTATTCATTTGTAATTGTATGTATCCCATTAGTTTAAGAGCTTAAATTATTTCAAATGTAAAAGGTTGCATGTACTTTTTTTTTTTAAAACCATAGTTTATCTAGTGTTCTTGCCTTTTCAATCAGAAAGGCAAGGCATGTTCAGTCCTATTACCAGAGGATTCCCATTATCCCAAAGCAGAAATACTCAAAGCAGTCTTGCATCCAAAGTTATGCTTTCAGAGTCTTATTCTTGGATGTTTCCTTCACATGAAGCCACACTTTAAGTATTTTTAACTTTGTTACTGTACAATAAAATTATTCAGCAGAGACAATGACAAGCGTTACATTTCTTCAGTTTACCAGGAAGTCAAGATCCAAGGACAGTATCAAGTGGCCTCCAAACATAAGAAAGATTAATGTTTAAGTTATTTCCTTTATTCTGTTTAGGGTGGAGTCTGGGACAGCTTTCCAGAAGAATACACTGTGACCAATATCACCTCTACAGTTTCTCAGGAATAATCCAGAGTCTTGATTAGAACAAAGTCAAAGGTACAATAGTTATTTCCTCAGAAACCAAATAAAGCCTCTCTGAAATGATAATAGGACAGAACTGATAAGCCAGTACTAATACAGGGCATATTTTAAAAAAGCCATATACTTCACTTTTAAAAATAGTCTTGACAGAGAAAGGGTGATCTTATGCTAGGTGCACTTGACTAGCATCAAAACCAATAGATTCTGTTCCCAGTGTCTGTGTGCAGCCTTGGGAAAGCCACTGTCATCTATGAAGTGGTGATTACACTTTTTTACATCCTGGAATATAAATTAGTATGTGAGGTGCACAGTTACTCATCACTAAAGAAAAGCCTGAATTTGTCCCTCTCTGGCATCCTTAGTCTCTTTGCAGCACATTAGTGTCTGTGCAACCAAGAAGGGAGAGAAGTACATAATGAAGTAGGAGACCATCTGTTCTTTAAGAAAAGATGTTATCTTAGCTGCATATTCATTTTATACTAATCCCATTATTTTAACTATGGCCCATGGGACTGTCCTGTCTGGCCCCTGAGCCCCCAGCCCCTCACCTGCTGTCCTCCCCTCACTCACAGGGCTGAGAGCTCCTGGGGGTGGGGGAGTTGAATAAGGGGCAGAGGATCCCAGGGGGCAATCAGGGGACAGGGGGGTTGGGACCCAGGCAGCAGTTAGGGGCAGTGGACCCGGAAGGGGGCAGTCAGGGAACAAGGAGCAGAGGGGGTTGGAGGTTCTGAGGGGGGCAGATAGCCTGGCTCCCGCCCCGTTCGGGGAGGCACAGCCTTTCGTACCTAGCCCTCCATACAGTTTCACAACCCCAATGTGGCCCTCGGGCCAAAAAGTTTGCCCACCCCTGGGCTAAAGCACCAGACCACGTATCAGGAGACCTGGGCTCTATTTTCAGCTCAGCTTCTGGCCTGCCTGGCGTCCTTGGACAAATCACCTCTATGACTGAGTTTCCCAGTCTATAAAACGGAGATAGTAATACAGACCTCCTTTGTAAAGAGAATGGAGATCTCATGAAGAAAAAAGTGCCAGTATTATTAACTGGAAACTTTCCTTGATACAAGCACCACTCGCTGATTTTTTTTTTTTTAAATTACTATTGTTACCCACACAAGATTATGGCCATGACATGATAGAGATATTTTTCATTTGCCACACTGCAGAGTTTGACAACACTTTATGTCTAGGAAGATACCTTTATATCAATTTCTTGAGAGAAAAAAAGCCATTTCACAGACTCATGACTGAAGCACTGAAAATTTGGCTAGTATATTCAGAGAGAAGAGGATGATACTTTTATTAATTGATGTAGTGGTCTAGAGTTTCAGTTTGCATCCAATTATTTTTAAAAATTTACAGAATTTGCACATCCTTCAAATGGAGTTTGCATTAGAGAAAAAATTGTCATGCAGGATTTTCAATACATGCCAGATCTATTCCCTCTATTAGCAAGATATTCCTCTTCCCTTTAAAAACTCGGGTGGGGGCCATAGGAGATTTACTTTCTACAGATAACATGCCCTTACTTTGATTTAAGACATGGTTGGTGGGCCCAGTCTATGGCGGTGTGTGCCAGGGAAATACCCAGAGGAAGGAATACATGACTGGCAGCCCTTGTAGTCTCTGCCAGCGCTTTCCTGGGTGGCTGTGAACTAGCCGCAGCCACACTGCCCTGTGCCCCAGCACCTGGCCCAGTTTTCAGGGGCTCACGCACTGGAGAAAATGTCCGCTCTGGCTCTCCCAGAAGCGGGGGACCCAGGCCTGCGGCCTGACCGCACCAAGGTTACAGCGGCAGAGCCGGGCCCAGAGTCGCCCCGGGCGTGACGCGCTAGGGGTGACCGTGAGCTACCCGGGCGCGGGGCGATCGGACCCCGAGCACCTGGGACCCGACACAAGCCGAGACTGGGCGCGCGCCTCCCACGCCGCGTGCCCGTCCTTGCCCTCCAAAGAGCAGCGGAGAGGTCCGCTCGAGGCGGCGGCTCCTCCCCAGCCAGGCCGGCACGCAGCCCAAGCTCCCTCCAGCTCCGGCGGGCAGAACCCGTCCTACCCCCCGGGACGGAGTGACTCAGGAGAGCGACCGCGGCCTCCCTTCCAGCTGCTCCATTTACCTTCCGCGACAGCGGCAGCCGCCAGGCGCCTCCTGGGGCTGGGCGGCTCGGTGGGGTCCGGGCGCTTCCTCACGCCGTCCTGGAGCAGCTGCAAATGGGGCGCGTGGAAGGGATTTAGGCGGGCGAGCGGCGCGACGGACGAGAACATGGCGGCCTGGGGAGAGAGGCGGAGACGAAGCGGGAGTTAGCAGGGGCCGCGCGCTCGCCGGGCCGCAGCCCCGCACCGAGCAGGACCCAGAAGCTCAGTCCCGCGCGCTCCGGCCCGGCCCGGCCCGGCCCGGCTGCCTGACACTGACACTCACACTCACCTTCTAAAATGGCGGCGGCGCCCGCTCTAGGTTCCGCTGCTCCACCGGCACCTCCGCTCAGAGGCCGGATAGCGACCCCGCTCAATGACTTTGTCCTTCTCCGACGCAGGGGGCGCGGCAGCCGGCCAACAAGCGGGGATGTGATTGGCGGAGAAGCTCCGCGGACGCACGTCACCACACTAACGTCCTCGAAAACCCAACCCGCGTCTTCTCTCACGCATGCGCACTCCTTTACACCGCCCCTTCCCCCCCGCAGCGTCCGGTGCAAGGACTGTGGGGGAGGGGCAGGGCGAGTCATTGACTTTCCTCGGACTACTGGGGCCCTGGCCCTAGCCCAGCCTTGCTGAGTGCGGGGGGGAGGGGGAGGCTGATGGGGTGACGCTGCTGGTGTTAATGGAAGCGGAAAGGAAAGTGTCCTAGGTCTAGACGGTCCACTTCTGTGTCTACACCGGGGACATTTGCCAGGTGGTTTTAAATCAGTCCTGCTAACCCGGGTGTGAAGGGTTTCCATCGTGGCGCGGGCTGTAACGGGCCATCTCTGCGGCCTTGGCAAGTTGGGCCATTGGTGTAGTTGGGCCAGATTTAGAGCCAGGCAGAAAATGCGCCCCCACCCAGTCCCGTTAGCCAGACAGGTAAGGCTGGTGCCAGGTACCTCAGTACATGTACCTGATTGTTAGCCCCAGGGTCCGCCCCACAAAAGCCCCTGCCTAGCCAGGCCATCCAGTCACCTCTTTGCAACTCCTCATCCTGACAGGCACAAAGCATGGTAGGTTTCAGAGTAGCAGCCGTGTTAGTCTGTATTCGCAAAAAGAAAAGGAGGACTTGTGGCACCTTAGAGACTAACAAATTTATTAGAGCATAAGCTTTCGTGAGCTACAGCTCACTTCATCGGATGCTTTTCCACCAAATGCATCCGATGAAGTGAGCTGTAGCTCACGAAAGCTTATGCTCTAATAAATTTGTTAGTCTCTAAAGCATGGTAGGTATCCCAAAGCCCAGGGCCACCCTGGCTCATGACACCTGAGTCCTTTCGAAAGACACAATTTCCCTCTCTCTCTCTCATATGTTGGAAACTATGCCAAAGGAGGGTGGGCGTTCTCTTAGAGAGTGAGGAGACTCTGAACAAAATAGTGGGAACAAGTTGTTTTAAGCACCTGTGTTCACTGTGCTTTTAAGGGACAGATACTGATAACCTCTTAGATACTGATAACCTCTTAGCTACAGCTCACGAAAGCTTATGCTCTAATAAATTTGTTAGTCTCTAAGGTGCCACAAGTACTCCTTTTCTTTTTGCAAATACAGACTAACACAGCTGCTACTCTGAAACCTGTCATACTGACCTCTGTTACCTGCACTCCGGAAATTGACTCCAGGGGGAAATAGCACCTCTGTATCTGAAAGCAGATTTTCTCTATATATATATGTAAAGTTAAATTTCACTGCAAAGTGCTTCCCAAGGGATATAGCTGAATTGCTACATTGTATATCATGCAGGGGTGGTGCATAGGAAAGCAGATTTTTGGATCTAGATGGATTAGAGTCCCTGCACCTTTTGATAAATATAGCTCTGTATAAATAAAGGTTAATTACTATAGTATTCCTTTGCTCCATCAGGTCAGTGCACATTTTTTCTAAGATATTACTAAGTGCTACCTAAGCACTAAACTTTATGTAAAAAGCAGAAAAGCCAAAAAGGTGTCCTCTCTGCTGCCTCATTGTTCCAGGGAGTTTGATTGTAATATGAGAATGGCCATACTGCGTTCGATCAGTGATCCATCTAGTCTAGTAACCTCTCTCTGAAAAAGGGAAGAATCATATTCTTTAGAGGGAAGTGCAAGAAACCTGGAAGTGGGTGTTATGGAATAATATGCCCATAAGGAGTTTTTTCCTAACCTCCTCAGCCAGAGATTGGCTTATGCTCTGAAGCATGAAGGTTTGTGTCCTTTCCAAACTTTCTCCCTGCCACCCTTTTTAATATAATTGTGCATTTTCTCTCCTTTATTTGAATCCCAATAAGCTCTTGACTTCAGAGATGACTTCTGTCAGTTAGTTATTTTTAAATTATTATCATTACATTTGTATTGGGGAAAGCTTTATTTAAAAGGTGACTCTTATATTTTGATCTGAACACATGGAGGTTTACCTCGGTCTAATCTTCTTTAGCTCATGAAAGCTTATACTCTAATAAATTTGTTAGTCTCTAAGGTGCCACAAGTACTCCTTTTCTTTTTATGAATACAGACTAACATGGCTGCTACTATGAAACCTTTAGTAAGGAGTTACACAAATGGTTTCCTGCAACTGAAAATGATCTGTCCATAACATAAGCACTTGAGTTCTATCTTGGCTCTCTTCAGTTGCAATGTCCCTGTGCAGTAGAGCTAATGTGAAGAGCTGTGGATTATGAGGTGGTCCCCAAGATAGCTAAGTATTATGGGCTGTGTATATTAGTGGTAATACTTTTAGTTTGGTTTAGAGATGAATGGGGGCCAGTAGTCAATCTGTGTATTACCAAATGTGCTATGTTTTAGTGAGCTTTTGTTTTTATTATGTGAGCAACTGCATGCTGCACCAGCTGCAGCTTTCATTTGCTGACTCTATTTGATCTCAGGTAGAATAAATTGCACTTGAAGCAGATGCAGTAGTCCTGGAGAGGATCTGTATCACAGTGACTTAGACCACTTCTGAGAGGAAAGTGTACAATTTGCTGTCCAGTCAAAGATGAAAGAAAACATTCCTTACCAAAATAGCAGTCCATCCACTGCATTACTCCATTTTTACATTGGTGTTGCTTCTTTAATTTCAGTAGAGTTACACTGGTGATACACAGTGGCGTGTCAGATTCTGTGTTTGCTGAAGTAGCAAGAAGCCCAGCATGACAACAAGGTTTGTCACTATTTTAAACATTTGTATTCTGATGTCATCACCCTATGATGAGATTAAACTACTAGCCAATTCCTCCTAAATGTGTACTTTTAAAATAAGAGTATGTTTAGAAAGCTGCAACAGAGCATAGAAATTCTAGGAGAACTCAATACCAAGATATTTTATTGGAGTAGTTTATTTTGTTTGCTTTAGCTTATTAGATAATGTATTGGCCTCTTCAGATTTTTAATCTCTTTGGTGATCTGCATGAGGGATCATACACAAAAAATGAAATTCAGGCCTCTGTTCATTTTCTGTACTGTATTAAGAAGTAATCCTTTTTTATTGCATAATGTCCCCCTCATTCTATGTTGTTAACCAGACTGGCCCTACTGGGAGTATTAGGGAATAAATTAATTATTAACATTGATTGTTATTTTTAACGAGTCCCTGGCATGTGAACAAGCCTTGTATCTTCTGGACTGAATGAATAATTGAAGGTCTTGGGCTGCGTCAAGGTTCTTTCCCCACTCTGAACTCTAAGATACAGATATGGGGACCTGCATGAAAAACCCCCTACGCTTATTTTTAGCAGCTTAGGTTAAAACTTCCCCAAGGTACAAACTATTTTACCTTTTGCCCTTGGACTTTATTGCTGCCACCACCAAGCATCTAACAAATATATAACAGGGAAAGAGCCCACTTGGAAACATCTTTCCCCCCCAAATCCTACACCTCCTTTCCTGGGGAAGGCTTGATAAAAATCCTCACCAATTTGCATAGGTGAGCACAGACCCAAACCCTTGGATCTTAAGAACAATGAAAAAGCAATCAGGTTCTTAAAAGAAGAATTTTAATTGAAGAAAAGAGTACAAGAATCACCTCTGTAAAATCAGGATGGTAAATACCTTACAGGGTAATCAGATTCAAAACAGAGAATCCCTCTGGGCAAAACTTTAAGTTACAAAAGACACAAAAGCAGGAATATACATTCCATTCAGCACAGCTTATTTTATCAGCCATTTAAACAAAACAGAATCTAATGCATATCTAGCTAGATTACTTACTAAGTTCTAAGACACTATTCCTTTTCTGTTCCAGGCAAAACAACACACAGACAGAGAGAGCCTTTGTTTTTACTCTCCGCCCCCCACGCTTTAAAAGTATCTTGTCTCCTCATTGGTCATTTTGGTCAGGTGCCAGCGAGGTTATCCTAGCTTCTTAACCCTTTACAGGTGAAAGGGTTTTTCCTTTGGCCAGGAGGGATTTAAAGGTGTTTACCCTTCCCTTTATATTTATGATAGGCTGGCTTACATGATATTGTATGAATACTGTTGGGTCCTTATTATTATTTGTATTACCATAATGACTAGAAACCCTAATCATGGACTAGGACCTTGTTGTACAAGACACTGTACAAATACAGGTTTCAAAGTAGCAGCCGTGTTAGTCTGTATTCGCAAAAAAGAAAAAGGAGTACTTGTGGCACCTTAGAGACTAAAATTTATTTGAGCATAAGCTTTCGTGAGCTACAGTTCACTTCATCAGATGCATTCGGTGGAAAATACAGTGGGGAAATTTATATACACACACACAGAGAACATGAAACAATGGGTTTATCATACATACTGTAAGGAGAGTGATCACTTAAGATGAGCTATTACCAGCGGGGGGGGGGGGGGGAGGAGGAAAACCTTTTGTGGTGATAATCAAGGTGGGCAATTTCCAGCAGTTAACAAGAACGTCTGAGGAACAGTAGGGGGTGGGGTGGGAGGAGAAATAACATGGGGAAATACTTTTACTTTGTGTAATGACTCATCCACTCCCAGTCTCTATTCAAGCCTAAGTTAATTGTATCCAGTTTGCAAATTAATTCCAATTCAGCAGTCTCTCATTGGAGTCTGGTTTTGAAGTATTTTTGTTGAAGGATAGCCACTCTCAGGTCTATAATCGTGTGACCGGAGAGATTGAAGTGTTCTCCAACTGGTTTTTGAATGTTATAATTCTTGACGTCTGATTTGTGTCCATTCATTCTTTTACGTAGAGACTGTCCAGTTTGGCCAATGTACATGGCAGAGGGGCATTGCTGGCACATGATGGCATATATCACATTGGTAGACGCGCAGGTGAATGAGCCTCTGATAATGTGGCTGACGTGATTAGGCCCTATGATGGTGTCCCCTGAATAGATATGTGGACAGAGTTGGCAACGGGCTTTGTTGCAAGGATAGGTTCCTGGGTTAGTGGTTCTGTTGTGTGTTATGTGGTTGCAGGTGAGTATTTGCTTCAGGTTGGGGGGCTGTCTGTAAGCAAGGACTGGCCTGTCTCCCAAGATCTGTGAGAGTGATAGGTTGTCCTTCAGAATAGGTTGTAGATCCTTGATGATGCGTTGGAGAGGTTTTAGTTGGGGGCTGAAGGTGATGGCTAGTGGCGTTCTGTTATTTTCTTTGTTGGGCCTGTCCTGTAGTAGGTGACTTCTGGGTATTCTTCTGGCTCTGTCAATCTCTTTCTTCACTTCAGCAGGTGGGTATTGTAGTTGTAAGAATGCATGATAGAGATCTTGTAGGTGTTTATCTCTGTCTGAGGGGTTGGAGCAAATGTGGTTATATAGTAGAGCTTGGCTGTAGACAATGGATCGTATGGTGTGATCTGGATGAAAGCTAGAGGCATGTAGGTAGGTTTCCGATATAGGGTGGTGTTTATGTGACCATCGCTTATTAGCACCGTAGTGTCCAGGAAGTGGCTCTCTTGTGTGGACTGGTCCAGGCTGAGGTTGATGGTGGGATGGAAATTGTTGAAATCATGGTGGAATTCCTCAAGGGCTTCTTTTCCATGGGTCCAGATGATGAAGATGTCATCAATGTAGCGCAAGTAGAGTAGGGGCATTAGGGGACGAGAGCTGAGGAAGCGTTGTTCTAAGTCAGCCATAGAAATGTTGGCATACTGTGGGGCCATGCGGGTACCCATCGCAGTGCCGTTGATTTGAAGATATACATTGTTCCCAAATGTGAAATAATTATGGGTGAGGACAAAGTCACAAAGTTCAGCCACCAGGTTAGCCGTGACATTATCGGGGATACTGTTCCTGATGGCTAGTAGTCCATCTTTGTGTGGAATCACAAATCAGACGTCAAGAATTATAGCATTCAAAAACCATTCGAAGAACATTTCAATCTTTCCGGTCACACGATTACAGACCTAAGAGTGGCTATCCTTCAACAAAAAAAGCTTCAAAAACAGACTCCAACGAGAGACTGCTGAATTGGAATTAATTTGCAAACTGGATACAATTAACTTAGGCTTGAATAGAGACTGGGAGTGGATGAGTCATTACATAAAGTAAAACTATTTCCCCATGTTATTTCTCCCCCCACCCCACCCAGGTGCCACAAGTACGCCTTTTCTTCAGACGTTCTTGTTAACTGCTGGAAATGGCCCACCTTGATTATCACCACAAAAGGTTTTCCTCCTTTTCCCCCCCTCCTTCCTGCTAGTAATAGCTCATCTTAAGTGATCACTCTCCTTACAGTTTCAGAATAGCAGCCGTGTTATTCGCAACAAGAAAAGGAGTACTTGTGGCACCTTAGAGACTAACAAATTTATTAGAGCATAAGCTTTCGTGAGCTGAAGTGAGCTGTAGCTCACGAAAGCTTATGCTCTAATAAATTTGTTAGTCTCTAAGGTGCCACAAGTACTCCTTTTCTTTTTTCTCCTTACAGTGTGTATGATAAAACCCATTGTTTCATGTTCTCTGTGTGTGTATATAAATCTCCCCTCTGTATTTTCCACCAAATGCATCCGATGAAGTGAGCTGTAGCTCACGAAAGCTTATGCTCAAATAAATTTGTTAGTTTCTAAGGTGCCACAACTACTCCTTTTCTTTTTTGTACAAATACAAAAGAGAAAGACAGTTCCTGCCCCAAGGAGTATAAGGTAAGAGAGAGAATGTATCGATAGAAACAGATGGGGAAGAACAGAGAAACAGTACAGGTCAGCATGATATGCAGTGATTTCAGTACACCAGCAACCTTACTGTTTTCAAGTTTTTAGAGGGTATCAGAGAAAAGGAGAGTTTGAAGGAGGATATTGTACGGTTACCACCCAGTCCAGTATCCAGCTAGGAGAGGGCTACATAATGTCTTCAGCACAGGAAAGTGAAATAACATCCAGAACTTAGAGAGGACCAAGATTTTGAAGTAGCTGGAGGCTATGGGAGAGCAGGAGCAGTAAGCTGGAGGCAGCAGGCTGGGAGCTGCCTCTGTAGGGATGTCTAGATAGCGGTGCCTGAGAACTGGGGCTGGAAAGCCTTGTAAACCATACAGGGATATAGCCTGTTGCTGGTGGGGGGCCAGCAGTCAGTACAGGAGGAAGACATAGGGCTGCAGTCTGCAGGCAGAAGAAGAGTATGGAGGGAACGTAGGACCTTGCTACCTTGTTACCCTCTGGACTGGACAGCCCCTAGGGAAATGTTGAGTTTATCATTGCTTTTGTGTTGTAACAATGTAATCATGCCTAGGGTGTTTATTAAGGCTGCCAGAAATAAGTTGCAAAGAAATATCTCTATTACTTGAAATGCGCGAGTGTTCTTGGGACCCCCCCAAAGCTAGAGCCTGAAGAACATAGTACTTGGAGAAGCACATTATTCATCTCCAAGGTGGTAGTAAGTCTATAACGGTACCAGATAGCTACAGAAAGGTGTATTACTACACTCAACTGCAGTGAGGTCAGTTACAACATCTGTTATACATTCCCCTTCACTGTCTCCTTTTATTGTCTGTTTCTATTATCCTCTCATATTTCTTTCTGTTCAGTTGATATTACTTCACTCTCTGGCCCTGTTTACACTAAGGGAAAAGGGCAATTCCAAAAAACCCCAAACAAACCCGTTAGCTGAAACAACTTCATCTTGTGTCTACAGCACCTTGTATCCACCCACAACAACTGACAGACATTTTACAAGAGTTAATCAGTGCCAAAACCGCCTAATTCTTCACTGCTTTGCACCTTGTGTGGTTAATTGAACCTGTGAAAAGTCAATATAAAATTAGAATTCTCCACTCACATACACCAGTGGTAGTATTTTACATCCACTTTGTGTTCACTTTTGCACAGATGTAAATGACTACATCAGGAACGAGTAGTGGAGAATCAGTTCCAATGTCTTTAGTTCATTTCAGGTCTGAAGCAATGCATTCTGCAACAATTTTTGCCCATTGTAAACAGGAAGCTGTAAGCATTGCAGCTGCACAATTTCAGATTGTCCTCCTGATCTCCTTGCCCCATCAGATCTCCTTTTGGTAAGCCACGCTTATGTTGGAATAAGAGTATTCACATGAGAGGTTATACCAGTATAACTATATCTCTATAACTTGGTAACATTTCCCCATATATACAAGATCTTATTCCGATGTCCAGAACATATCCCATGCTTAAGAAAAAACTGTTAAATATTAGAGGCCAACTGAGGTGATTAAGAAAAGGTCACATCAAAAATGGTTTTGTATCACAAGGAAGCACTTTAGAGTTAACATTCTAGATTGGCTCTGGAACAGAAATCACAGTTATTGTGATTACAGAAAAATAGCTCATGGCCTTTAAATGAGCTATATTTCCAGCTTTATATGGACAAAATCTATGTAACCTGTAATAAAAGATATGCAAGTATTAGGAAAAAAAGGATGAGACTGAGCTAGATTCCTTGACATATTGTACAGACTGAAAAATTCATAGTTAAAGCTGTCATAGAACACCAGCTTTGCAGCACAATTTAATGTTTGGTTCTATTAACAGAAGATACTTTGGGTGGTGTAGGGAAAATATTCATTCATTTACTGTGAACTAAGTACACTGCAAGTTACTCAAGCACGGAGAATTTCCTCCCATGTTTATTCTTTTTTTGCCTCTACTGATAAATCTGTTTGGGGTTTACTTTCTCTGTGTGTGAAGGATCTAGCTGATTTGCAGACCTGCTCATGCTTTACGTATTTTATTAACAAAAAAAGGAAATAAATATTGTAATAGTTATAGGTATAATCCTATTCAGCCTCAGCTAACCCTGACCTTTAAACTGGTGCACAATAGCAAGTACTGTAAGTACCAGGCAGGAGAACAAGTAAAGTTGTGTTTATTGTTATGTTTATTTTGCTAGGGGAATTCTTCAGGGAGGGTAGAAACAAAGGGGAAGGGAAAAAAGATACATAAATAAAAGAAAAAATGGTGGGCACTGAGTATCTGATCCTGCCCCGCTGAACTCAATAGGAAATATATCAGTGACTCTCATGGTTGCAAAATAGAGCCCTAAGAGAGAGTGAAAAACAACAGGTGGAGAAATGCATAAGAAAGAAAGGGCAGAGAAGGGTGAAACAGAAATTCAAGAGGAAGCAGAGGAGAGACTGCAAAGAGAGACAGCCAAAGAGCAACTGTTAATAGAAACTACTGATATTGATTTACTTTAACATGCACATAATTTGTTCTGCTCACAAAAAAAACTGGCCTTTTGCATTCAAAGTGCATCAGCCTGACACATCACTAATTGGTGACACCTGCTTGCTCTCTGTCAGATACAGAACTATGCACAATGGTTGGTGAATCTGTTTTTTCATCCCTTTTTCTACATTACAGATTTTATTGTTTTGGGAGCAACACATTATGGCACAGTTTAGTTTTGCCAATATGGACAGACCATTTTTTTAACTTACGAAACATAACAATCCTGTAAAGACTTGGGCAATAGCCTGGATCTGCAGCATCATTTTAACAAAAAGAAAATGAGGACTTGTGGCACCTTAGAGACTAACAAATTTATTTAGTCTCTAAGGTGCCACAAGTCCTCCTTTTCTTTTTGCGGATACAGACTAACACGACTGCTACTCTGAAACCTATCATTTTAACAGCTTGTCCTATCACTCACCCAACCCCACCTCACCCCTAGTACGAACTCTGTTATAAACACAGTGGCCAGAAATGATAACCATCGTAGTACACAGACAAGTGTCATAGGAGGATGAGAGGTTAATTGCTAACCTTTCTTCTGAAAACTTCCAGCTGGTTTGATTTTAAATTCAATTGCCTTAGAATCACAGTGTTATTTTCTGTATTTCTTTTGACTGGTGTAAGTTTTTAGCTGTTACGTGATCCGGAAATACTATTTTGCAAAGGTATGCTCCAACATGAGCCTTGTATTTCAATTAAAACCTTGCAGGTTTCTCCTGGGGAGTGGGGAGAAGGTAGGGGCATGTGTTTGTATTATTTATACATACCCCATACATTTCTTAGGTTTTAGGAGCAGATAGCTTTTCCTTCCATTATCAGGAGGGGGTATTGAGTTTTTGGGTGTTTGAGCTTTCCATTTGACTGCTTTAAGTGTGGATTTGGAAAGGCTGGTCAGTGAATTTGAAACCTTTCTGTCTGTATCTCCATTAACTTTGTTTATTACAAAGGCATTCTATCAAAATGTAAAAAGAAAAGGAGTACTTGTGGCACCTTAGAGACTAACAAATTTATTAGAGCATAAGCTTTCGTGAGCTACAGCTCACTTCATCGGATGCATTTGGTGGAAAAAACAGAGGAGAGATTTATATACACACACACACACACAGAGAACATGAAACAATGGGTTTATCATACACACTGTAAGGAGAGTGATCACTTAAGATAAGCCATCACCAGCAGCGGGGGAGGGGGGGGGGGGAAGAGGAGGAAAACCTTTCATGGTGACAAGCAAGGTAGGCTAATTCCAGCAGTTAACAAGAATATCAGAGGAACAGTGGGGGGTGGGGTGAGAGGGAGAAATACCATGGGGAAATAGTTTTACTTTGTGTAATGACTCATCCATTCCCAGTCTCTATTCAAGCCTAAGTTAATTGTATCCAGTTTCCAAATTAATTCCAATTCAGCAGTCTCTTGCTGGAGTCTGTTTTTGAAGCTTTTTTGTTGAAGTATAGCCACTCTTAGGTCTGTGATCGAGTGACCAGAGAGATTGAAGTGTTCTCCAACTGGTTTTTGAATGTTATAATTCTTGACGTCTGATTTGTGTCCATTCATTCTTTTACGTAGAGACTGTCCAGTTTGGCCAATGTACATGGCAGAGGGGCATTGCTGGCACATAATGGCATATAAGACTCCCTCCTCAGGCCCTTCATTACCAGCAATCCCAGCTATCTTAGAGACACCACTGACTTCCTGAGGAAACTACAGTCCATTGGTGATTTTCCTAAAAACACCATCCTAGCCACTATGGATGTAGAAGCCCTTTACACCAACATTCCACACAAAGATGGACTACAAGCCGTCAGGAACAGTATCCCCGATACTGTCACGGCTAACCAGATGGCTGAACTTTGTGACTTTGTCCTGATCCATAACTATTTCACATTTGGGGACAATCTATACCTTCAAATCAGCGGCACTGCGATGGGTACCCGCCTGGCCCCACAGTATGCCAAAATTTTTATGGCTGACTTAGAACAACGCTTCCTCAGCTCTCGTCCCCTAATGCCCCTACTCTACTTGCGCTACATTGATGACATCATCATCTGGACCCATGGAAAAGAAGCCCTTGAGGAATTCCACCATGATTTCAACAATTTCCATCCCACCATCAACCTCAGCCTGGACCAGTCCACACAAGAGATCCACTTCCTGGACACTACGGTGCTAATAAGCGATGGTCACATAAACACCACCCTATATCGGAAACCTACTGACTGCTATTCCTACCTACATGCCTCTAGCTTTCATCCAGATCATACCACTCGATCCATTGTCTACAGCCAAGCGCTACGATATAACCGCATTTGCTCCAACCCCTCAGACAGAGACAAACATCTACAAGATCTCTATCATGCATTCCTACAACTACAATACCCACCTGCTGAAGTGAAGAAAGATTGACAGAGCCAGAAGAGTACCCAGAAGTCACCTACTACAGGACAGGCCCAGCAAAGAAAACAACAGAACGCCACTAGCCATCACCTTCAGCCCCCAACTAAAACCTCTCCAACGCATCATCAAGGATCTACAACCTATCCTGAAGGACGAGCCATCGCTCTCTCAGATCTTGGGAGACAGACCAGTCCTTGCTTACAGACAGCCCCCCAATCTGAAGCAAATACTCACCAGCAACCACACACCACACAACAGAACCACTAACCCAGGAACCTATCCTTGCAACAAAGCCCGTTGCCAACTCTGTCCACATATCTATTCAGGGGACACCATCATAGGGCCTAATCACATCAGCCACACTATCAGAGGCTCGTTCACCTGCGCATCTACCAATATGATATATGCCATCATGTGCCAGCAATGCCCCTCTGCCATGTACATTGGCCAAACTGGACAGTCTCTATGTAAAAGAATGAATGGACACAAATCAGACGTCAAGAATTATAACATTCAAAAACCAGTTGGAGAACACTTCAATCTCTCTGGTCACTCGATCACAGACCTAAGAGTGGCTATCCTTCAACAAAAAAGCTTCAAAAACAGACTCCAGCGAGAGACTGCTGAATTGGAATTAATTTGCAAACTGGATACAATTAACTTAGGCTTGAATAGAGACTGGGAATGGATGAGTCATTACACAAAGTAAAACTATTTCCCCAAGGTATTTCTCCCCCCCACCCTACCCCCCACTGTTCCTCTGATATTCTTGTTAACTGCTGGAATTAGCCTACCTTGCTTGTCACCATGAAAGGTTTTCCTCCTCCCCCCCCCCCCCCCGCCCGCTGCTGGTGATGGCTTATCTTAAGTGATCACTCTCCTTACAGTGTGTATGATAAACCCATTGTTTCATGTTCTCTGTGTGTGTGTGTGTGTGTGTGTGTGTGTGTGTGTGTGTGTGTATATAAATCTCTCCTCTGTTTTTTCCACCAAATGCATCCGATGAAGTGAGCTGTAGCTCACGAAAGCTTATGCTCTAATAAATTTGTTAGTCTCTAAGGTGCCACAAGTACTCCTTTTCTTTTTGCGAATACAGACTAACACGGTTGCTACTCTGAAACCTATCAAAATATAGATACAGGAAAGGAGGATACAGGAGTAGAATAATGCAAGATTTAAAATAAGATTCTTCTTTCTATTTGCTGTTCTTTGCTAAAATTCATATTCTGCTGTTTATAGATTCATAGATACCAAGGTCAGAAGGGACCATTCTGATCATCGAGTCTGACCTCCTGCACAGCGCAGGCCACAGAATCTCACCCACCCACTCCTATGAAAAACCTCACCCATGTCTGAGCTATTGAAGTCCTTAAATCATGGTTCAAAGACTTCAAGGAGCAGAGAGGCCTCCCTCAAGTCAACCATGCCCCATGCTACAGAGGAAGGCGAAAAACCTCCAGGGCCTCTCCAATCTGCCCTGGAGGAAAATTCCTTCCCGACCCCAAATATGGCAATCAGCTAAACCCTGAGCATATGGGCAAGATTCACCAGCCAGATACCCAGGAAAGAATTTTCTATAGTAACTCAGATCCCATCCATCTAATATCCCATCTCAGGGGATTTGGCCTATTTACCCTGAATATTTAAAGATCAATTACTTACCAAAATCCCATTATACCATCTCCTCCATAAACTTATCGAGTAGAATCTTAAAGCCAGATAGATCTTTTGCCCCCACTGCTTCCCTTGGAAGGCTATTCCAAAACTTCACTCCTCTGATGGTTAAAAACTTTCGTCTGATTTCAAGTCTAAACTTCCTGGTGGCCAGTTTATACCCATTTGTTCTTGTGTCCACATTGGTGCTGAGCTGAAATAATTCCTCTCCCTCTCCTATATTTATCCCTCTAATATATTTATAGAGAGCAATCATATCTCCCCTCAACCTTCTTTTAGTTAGGCTAAACAAGCCCAGCTCCTTAAGTCTCCTTTCATAAGACAAGTTTTCCATTCCTCGGATCATCCTAGTAGCCCTTCTCTGTACCTGCTCCGGTTTGAATTCATCCTTTTTAAACATGGGAGACCAGAACTGCACACAGTATTCTAGGTGAGGTCTCACCAGTGTCTTGTATAACGATACTAAAACCTCCTTATCCCTACTGGAAATGCCTCTCCTGATGCATCCCAAAACCGCATTAGCTTTTTTCACAGCCATATCACATTGGCAGCTCATAGTCATCCTATGATCAACCAATACTTCAAGGTCCTTCTCCTCTTCTGTTACTTCTAATTGATGCGTCCCCAACTTATAGCTAAAATTCTTGTTATTCATCCCTAAATGCATAACCTTACACTTCTCACTATTAAATTTCATCCTATTACTATCACTCCAGTTTACAAGGTCATCCAGATCCTCCTGTATAATATCCCGATCCTTCTCTGAATTGGCAATACCTCCCAGCTTTGTATCATCTGCAAACTTTATTAGCACACTCCCACTTTTTGTGCTAAGGTCAGTAATAAAAAGATTAAAGATTGGTCCCAAAACCGATCCCTGAGGAACTCCACTGGTAACCTCCCTCCAACCTGACAGTTCGCCTTTCAGTAGGACCCGTTGCAGTCTCCCCTTTAACCAATTCCTTATCCACCTTTTGACGTTCATATTGATCCCCATCTTCTCCAATTTAACTAATAATTCCCCATGTGGCACAGTATCAAATGCCTTACTGAAATCTAGTAAGTTAGATCCACTGCATTTCCTTTATCTAAAAAAATCTGTTACTTTTTCAAAAAAGGAGATTAGGTTGGTTTGGCACGATCTACCTTTTCTAGAACCATGTTGTATTTTGTCCCATTTACCATTGACTTCAATGTCCTTAACTAATTTCTCCTTCAAAATTTTTTCCAGGACCTTGCATACTACAGATGTCAAACTAACTGGCCTGTAGTTACCTGGATCACTTTTTTTTCCTGTCTTAAAAATAGGAACTATATTAGCAATTCTCCAATCATTCGGTACTATTCCTGAGTTTACAGATTCATTAAAAATTCTTGCTAATGAGCTTGCAATTTCAGGTTCCAATTCCTTTAATATTCTTGGATGAAGATTATCTGGGCCCCCCGATTTAGTCCCATTAAGCTGTTTCAGTTTCGCTTCTACCTCTGATATGGTAATATCTACCTCTATATCCTCCTTTCCATTTGTCATGCTACCATTATCCCCAAGATCCTCTTTAGCCTTATTAAAGACTGAGGCAAAGTATTTGTTTAGATATTGGGCCATGCCTAGATTATCTTTAACCTCCACTCCATCCTCAGTGTTAAGCGGCCCCACTTCTTCCTTCTTAGTTTTCTTCTTATTTATATGGCTATAGAACCTTTTACTATTCGTTTTAATTCCCTTTGCAAGGTCCAACTCTACTCGACTTTTAGCCTGTCTCGCTTGATCCCTACATGTTCTGACCTCAATTTGGTAGCTTTCCTTGCTGATCCCTCCCATCTTCCACTCCCTGTATGCTTTCTGCTTCTTCTTAATCACCTCTCTAAGATGCTTGCTCATCCAGCTTGGTCTACAACTCCTTCCTATGAATTTTTTCCCCTTTCTTGGGATACAGGCTTCCGATAGCTTCTGCAGTTTTGATTTAAAGTAATCCCAGGCCTCCTCTACCTTTAGATCCATAAATTCTTCAGTCCAATCCACTTCCCTAACTAATTTCCTTAATTTTTGAAAGTCAGCCCTTTTGAAATCAAAAACTCTAGTGCAGATTTATTTTTGTTAATCCTTCCATTTAGTTTGAACTGAATTAGCTCATGATCACTTGAGCCAAGATTGTCCCCTACAACCATTTCTTCTATGAGGTCCTCGCTACTCACCAAAATTAAATCTAAAATGGCATCCCCTCTAGTCGGTTCAGCAACTACTTGATGAAGGAATCCATCAGCTATCGCATCTAGGAAAATCTGAGCCCTATTATTATTACTAGCACTGGTCCTCCAGTCTATATCTGGGAAGTTAAAGTCTCCCATGATCATGCAGTTTCCATTAGTATTTACTTTATTAAAGACATTAAAAAGGGCTTTATCCATATCCAAATTAGATCCTGGAGGTCTATAGCACACCCCAAGCACTATCGTAGGAGAGGCTTTACTAGTTTTCTTCCCCAATGTAATTTTTGCCCAGACAGACTCTGTCTTAGCCATTGCATCGCTTCTATTTCTTTACATTCTACCTCATCATTGATATACAATACTACTCCACCCCCTTTACCTTTGTTTCTGTCTTTCCTAAACAGCACATACCCTTCAATACCTGTAGTCCAGTCATGACTACTATTCCACCATGTTTCTGTTATCCCTATAATATCTGGTTTCACTTCCTGCACCAGTAGCTCTAGTTCCTCCATTTTGTTACCTAGACTCCTCGCATTGGTGTACAAACATCTTAATTTTTGCTGTTTGGACTCGCTCACATTTTGTACCCTATTAGGCACAGTCATTCTACATCCAGTATAACCTATTAGACTAGTATCCACACCGCCCTCACTCCTTATATACATTCTTCTACCCACGGCTGTATCCATTCTTACTTCATCTTCTTCCCTCTCAATGCTAAAATCTGGCGTGGAGATTTTCTGGACATCTTCCATCCATCTCCCCCCAATTCCTAGTTTAAAGCTCTCTTTATCAGTTGTGCCAGCCTCGATCCTAGAAATCTATTTCCTTCCCTACTCAGATGAAGTCCATCCCGAGAGAACTGACCTCTGTCCGTGAATGCCTTCCAGTGGCCATACATCCCAAAGCCCTCCTTATAGCACCACTGCCTAAGCCATCTGTTGACAGTCATAATCTTGTCAGACCTTTGTTGCCCTTCTCTAGGAACAGGAAGGATCCCGCTAAAGATCACCTGAGCCTCAATTTCCTTAAGCGTCTTCCCCAGCCTAGCATAGTCTCCCATAATACTTTCCAGCAAGAATCTAGCCGTATCATTTGTTCCCACATGAAGGATAATTAGGGGATTCTTTCCCGCTCCCTTTAGGATCCTTTTCAACCTCAGGTCTACATCCCGTATCTTAGCACCCGGAAGACAGCACACCCTTCTATTCTCAGGATCAGCTCTAGTTACAGGCCTGTCTATTCTTCTCAATAAAGAGTCCCCGATCACATAGACCTGCCTTTTCCTGGTGACAGTGCTATTCTCCAGTCTCTCCCCTGTTCCCTCTGGCTGCAAGTTCTTTCCATTCCTATTTTCCCTTACAATCTTCTTCAACCCGTCCTGTATCCTCCTGGGGCTCATATTTAGTGTAGTCTCTCTTGACTCTTCCCCTTTTTCTATAGGACTAGCCTCTCTTCTCTTCTCCCTTACCCTTCCACCTTCAGCAAGTACCTGCTGAGCCCCTTCTTCATTTTCCAACTCTGCAAACCTGTTCCTAAGCTCTATTTTTCCTTCACTAGCCTATCTTTTTCTCTGCCTGGTTCTTTGAGTCACATGTTTCCACTGACCACTTTCCTCATCCAGTCTCTCCTCAAAATTCCCCAGCCCTGGTTCCATCTGTGAGTCTGAGCTTTTCCCTTCAGATACCTCATATCTTTGCTCCATCATCTGCTCAAACCCCTTCCTAAACTCAACCAGACTTTCCACCTGCATCTCCAAACCTCGGATCTTTTCCTCCATCAGCTCTATCAGACGTCATTTCATGCAGAAAAAACTCTTACCGGTTCCCCCCTCCGGGATCATGTACATACCACAGATTCCACATCCAGTCATCCTCAATATGTCTTTCACTACAGGAGTCACTCCCACAGCTGCCTCTGTATCTGTCATCTCCTTCCCACCTAAATCCTGTTAATCTGGGAAACACAAGCCACACCAAAAAGACCACAACCCCCCAGCAAAAGCAAACCCCAAACAAGCACCACAATCCAAACTCCCCTGTTTGTTTAGCGCTCTGTTTGCTAGCTCCTGTGCCACTACAGCTGTCCATGCCACTGCCTGACTGGCTGGCTACCTTTATAGGGCCCCTAGTCAGAAGCCCCACCCCCTAGGCAGGGCTCAGCTGCTCTCTCAGCACAAAGCCCCACCCCCTAATCAGGCTCAGCTGCTCTCCCAGCACAAAACCCCTACACACACACACAAATACTAAAAATACAAAACCAAGTACAACTACCTTCTCCTCCAACAGAACTCCCACTCAAACTCCCCTGTTTAGAGCTCTGTTTGCTAGCTCCTGTGCCACTGCAGCTGTTACCTTTCATGCTTCTTCTTCCTCCTTAAACAAGTTGATTTTCAGAAGACACCCCACATTTCTTGGTTGTTGACCAAAATAACTAAAATCACATGTATTAAATGTGATTGTCTTCAGAGATGGCTTTTGTAGACCTTAAAACTTCAGTACTGTATCTCATAGCCACATCCCAAATTGAAACGTAAAGGGAAAATATCACCTATCATGTTGGGGGGCGGGGAAAGAGAGCATGTTTCTAGCCCTTGCAATGATAACCTTGAAAACGTTAAACAATACAAGCCTGGGTCACTGATTTCCCTTGAGAAGGTTATTCACAGTTTCCTCACAGTGACTCAGGGCTGTCCTTTGGGAACTGGAAAAAACATAGTAATAGGTCTCTTGGTTTTTGGGAAGGCCTTAGATTAGTTCACAGCTGCAGGAGGCAGTGCCACCCGGAGTACTGCTGGTGGTGGTAGTGCTGCCACAAAAACCTTACCAATCGAGGCATCTCTTCTGCTGAGCAGCTGTCATGACCTCTGGCCACAAACACGGGCCTTTCTCTAGAATGAGAAGCAGCATGGCTTAATGGAATAAAAACAGGATTGAAACAAGGAACTAATCCCAGTTCTAACACAAAGCCCAACTGTAGCCTTTGTGAAATCATGTAGGTCAAAATTCTCAAGCAAGGGGGCCTAACATTAAGAGCCTGAATTCAGAGGTGGCTGAGCACCCCCGGTTCCTATAAGTAGGTCTGATCACACTGGTCAAAATTCCTTTACAATTAGGGACAGGTGACAAAAATTTTCTTTATAAATCCATGCTCCTGCCCTCGACAGAACTATGATGCTAAGACTCTATATCAGCTTCACACTGATGCATTGCATAGGTTTCCTTGAGCCCTAGCGTTCAGAGAGATGAGTGGGATATGGTTAGTGGAAATTCTAGCGATTCCTTGGCATGGAGTGGTTCACACATCAGCCGTGCAAGCTGCTGCAGTCCTGAGGATGTAGAAACAGCAATGGCACAGCTCTGCTGCCAAGCTGCAGCAAGATCCCTTCATCTCACTGGCTCCTATGGGACTTCCCAGTGTGCAGCCTGATTACCCAAGAAGTGCCCTAACTTCAGGGAAAATTCAGACTGCATTGCCTGAGCAAGATGATGTGTAGGTGAACAGCCAGCCAGAAAACATGTGGTAGTGTCAAGCCTATCTTGAGTGAACCAGATTGGGCCGGCTCCAGTGTGCTCCAGGAAAGGCAAGGTCAGCTGACATACAGCTGCATTCTGTGCATAGTTCAGTTCGTGGCAGGGGGAGAGTGTGACATGCAATTCAGATTGTGAGGTTTAAAATACAGCAGGCTGTTTTGCGTCTCAGTACAGTACATGGTAAAGAAAACTTTTAAATGAACTCTTCTATCCTGTAATGAGCTCTTGCATGTCCTCGTGTATTCACTTGTATGCAAGGAACTCTAGGAAACATAGTTTTATCCAACAGGGAAATGCTGATGTTCTTACTCACAAAATGTTGGAATGGTTTAATAATTGCCAACTGTAATCAGTATTGGGCTGTGATTCTAAGATGGGTCATAAAGGAGAGCTGTGGCAGCCATGACGTTTTCTACAGATTAAGTTTCCATATTAAAAAAGTTTCTTTCCCAGCACCTGGATAAAATTTAAAAAGATTTAGGTGCCCTACTACATTAAAAGGTCCTGGGCCTGCTGGTAGCAGTGTCGGTGCCAAGGTTGCCGATGCTGAGGGTACCAGTGCCAAGGTTGTGTGCTTGAAGATCCTGGTGCTGGGGATTTTGGCACTTATTTTGATGATCTCTTCACCCCACTCAAACCCAGAGTATGGTGCCTGCTTTGCTGGGGCTTTTGCCATGGAGAGCCTTCTTGACACATTTGACAGTTCCCATTTCCTTGGGATTGGATGTGACTTTCATAGTTGGTGCAAATAAATGTAATTTGAGCCATGCGTCTCTGTCCTATCCCACACCCAAAAATCCAAAGTGGCAGATCAATCATCCTTCAGAGGTATATCCTTCCCCACAGCAGAAAAGACATCTGCTGTGCCTGTCAGTCGCACAATGGAAAGAGATTAGACCCTGATAGTTGGGAATCTATCCTCCTGGCAGTGGTGTGGAGAGTCTTACCCTACTGCACAGGTGGTGTACAGGGGGAAATTGCCAAATTAGACTATATATGTATATATATATTAAACTGTATATGATCCTGGAATGAGGGTAGTCCTCCAAAGAATTCGGTAGAAACCCAGAAGTAGAAGCCAAGATGACGAATAGCCTATCTGACACTGTCCAGATTCCATTTTGTTGCCAAGGGGAGTAAGAGGGAAGGTTGTGGCTGCTCTTTACTTTATGCCCTTGCACATGATGGACACTACTACTCAGAATTTGTGAGCATGAGCACAGGCACACTTACAGTGGGATCCATGCAGACACATACATGAAGTAATGTTTACAATAAATACATATGGGGAGCAAAATGTTCCCATGGCATTTTTACAACACTGTCCACACACTGAAAGTTTGTGAACTCCTGACTTATGGGACTCAAAAAGTCAGTGTCTAATGATGCAAAAATAATCCCATAATAGAAACCTACACCATCCGAAAGGGCCTGTCTTCTGAGTTGCTGAGTTCCCTGCTTTGCTAGTAAAGTAAATTGGAGTATTCTTCACTTCCCAGGAATGGGCCCTTATGAATGTGATGGTTTTGAACTCAATTTACCTCTCACTTGTGAAGTTCATGAACACAAATGCATTTTTACCCCATATAAACATGAAGTTATGAGTAGTTCTAGGTGCCCCAGCAATAAATTCCTATACAGCAGTTTCATGTATAAACAAAGAAAGTGAAACAGTGCAAGAGGGAGGAGCAGCACCAGTACCAAGATGCTGGCTATAGAAGGGTCTTGTAATCCTTTTTTAAAAATTACTCTTTTTTATTTTTATTAAGGAGGGCTGATTATTTTGTTTTCTGTGACTTAGTGACCAGAGGAAATACAAAAGAGATAGTTGTCTTATAATCGAACGGTGATGATGTTTGGTTACTAGCTATCTGGTCCAAATTCAAAACCAGTGACCTATAAGTGAAAGGCTCCAGTTTTCTAAGCCATTTAGTTCCACAAATGTTCTCTTAATGCATCCTGCAGTGGTAATAAACACAACATTGCAAATATTGCCAAGGAACTTTCATGGTTAGTTTTCACTGATCGCAGCATTAGATGCTTAATCGTAAGTATTTAATGAATTCTGAAATATTCACATATTAGTTTTCATGATGGAGATATAAAGCAAGAGCACTACCTGATAGATTATGTTTAACACGGCATCCTTAAATTGTCCTCCTGTGAAAAGTTACAGATCAAACAAACCAAACCAGATTCACTTAATTTATTAGGGGAAGTTTACCTGTTAAACAGGTTAATTTTGTCCATGATCACTCAGATTTAGTGTCTGATTTGATAAAATGTGGTGTGTTCTAGAAAGTCATAATTTGAACTTTTAAAAAAATCCATACTATTCTTTGCTTTCTTACACACAGAGCAAAGGTAGTTATTTATGTAATGAAGACATGAAAACATATTGACTTGTGATATCAAAAGCAGTAAGATTCACAGTGAGAGCTGCTATATTAAATCAAAATTTTCTTTTTATCCATTCAGACATGTAATGAGCAGGATCCAAAATTTAATATTTTGTACATGTAGATTTCCATAAACTTATCTTCTGATTAGTAGAGGTCATATTTCAATTGCAAAGGACATTCAAATTACTTTTAATGTATTTACATTGAATATTATGTACTGCACCATGCAATTTGGTGGATCTATGACTAGGAAAATGTGGACATCAATATTTACAATATATAATTGGTTTAATTTAATACTGTTATCACAGATGTCAGTAGGAAAGAGGAATTCTTGTGGAGTATGCAGCTTAGTAGATCTTACATTGTGGGCTTTGCCAAACAGGTGAGTTTGCAAACTTCCTCCTTTTAAATTTTTTTTTCTTCCATAGGAACATGATTTTCTTGTTAAAGGTGCTCTGTGCAATGCATTTGAATTTATCTGTTCTAAGTAGCCCACTCCACAGCTGTTATATAAATACTTTTTAGATATTCCCTCCCCTGTTCCTAGTTTTCCCAACCCATGAGTTTCCTCTGTATTTGTTTTTCCTATTCTACACCCTTCTCGCTTCATCTTCCTCCCTAATTTTATACTGCATTTTCTGCCGTGAAAATAAAGGAGTCTAGCTCAGCTTGCATACAAAGTCAAGCAGGTTATACCTTAAGTCAAGCTCTTGGACCCACAATGTTAGAGAGTTTAAAGTTAGGCAAATGAGTTTGACCATCCCTAGTAGCCCTATTAGTCTGTATCTGCAAAAAGAAAAGGAGGACTTGTGGCATCTTAGAGACTAACAAATTTGCTAGTCTCTAAGGTGGCACAAGTTCTTTTTTTTTTTTTTTTGACCATCCCTAGTAATTTGAAAAATGATGTTTATATGAAGCATATGGGTATTCTTTTGTGCCACTTTTATGGCCATTTCATAAGTCAGTTAGACTTAGACAAGTCCTAAGTTATACCTTTTACTGTGTTTATGCATCTGTGAAGACTTGTTGTGCATATGCAAAAAGCAACCTAGCTTTCTTCCTACAGATAAAATACAAAGTTGTAGCAGAAAGGAAAAATATGTAACATTTACTGGACTGATCAATCCTTTTGCTTATTAAGGAATAGCATAACAGGGCTTGTTTGTGATTGTTTTAAATCATGTCATTAAATCAGGATGGTAACCAATATTAACTAATAGTGGATTCACATTAAGGAATTGAAGTTTCAGCAACGTAGGTGTCATCCAACATCCCATGGAGAATTCAAAACTGGTGTTTGGCAATTTGTTTCTGGTTTTACCTGCCCCAAAAATTGCTCTGATTATATCTGCGTTTTTGGCCTACCTAGTGTGCAATGTTTTGAGAAATCACATGGCTTTTATCCATGGGGTTTTTGTTGTTTGTAAAAATCTGCTCTCAATTTTACTAGGTATTTCCTCTCTGAAATGAACCCTGAGGGAAGATTGAAAACAATTGCGTTTGTTTAGTGTGGAAAAGAGAAGACTGAGAGGGGACATGATAACAGTCTTCAAGTACATAAAAGGTAGTTACAAGGAGGGAGAAGAATTGTTCTTAATCTCTGGGAATAGGCCAAGAGCTAATGGTCTTAAATTGCAGCAAGGGAGGTTTAGGTTGGACCTTAGGAAAAACTTCCTGTCAGGGTACTTAAGCACGGGAATATATTGCCTAGGGAGGTCGTGGAATCTCCATCACTGGAGATTTTTAAGAGCAGGTTAGACAAACACCTGTCAGTGATGGTCTACATCAGAGTTGGGCAAACTACGGCCTGCGGGCCACATCCGGCCCGTGGGACCATCCTGCCCTGCCCTTGAGCTCCCGGATGGGAAGGCGAGCCCCCGGCCCCTCCCCCGCTGCCCCCTCCCCCATAGTTACGCGCAGGCAGCACAGCTTGCACCTGCCCACCTCTCAGGCTTTTCAATAAGCCAGTCCTGCCACTCTGAGTGGCATGGTAAGGGGCTAGGGAATGGGGGGGGGCTGATAAGGGGCAGGAGGTCCTGGGGGGCAGGGGGCAGTTGGATAGGTGGAGGTTCGGGGGGAGGGGCGGTCAGGGGACGGGGGGTTGGCTAGGGTGTGGGAGTCCCAGGGGAGGTCTGTGGATGTGGATAGGGGTCAGGGCAGTTAGGGGACAGGGAGGGGTTGGGGGCAGTTAGGGTTTGGGGGTCCCAGGAGGGAGCAGTCCAGGGACAGGAAAGGTTGCATAGGAGATGGGGTCCTGGGAGGGGGTGGTCAGGGAACCAGGAGCAGGGAGAGTTGGATGGGTCAGGATTCTCAGGGGGGCAGTTGGGGTGGGAAGTGGGAGGGGGCCAGGCTTGGGGGGGGGGCTCAGCCTTCCCTACCTGGCCCTCTGTACAGTTTTGCAACCCCGCTGTGGCTCTCAGATAATACTTAGTCCTGCCACTACTGCAGGGGACTGGACTAGATGACCTCTTGAGATCCCTTCCAGTCCTAAGATTCCCTCATTATACATGTTGAAGACTAAATGAAAGAACCTCCAGTGGGCAACTCCTTATCTTAAGCAGTCACTTTATTCTACAGTTGACATTTTCATTCCACTTTTAGACTTTCAGCTGAGTACCTGTGTTTGCCAGAAGCTGGGAATGAGCAACAGGGGAATGGATCACTTGATGATCACCTGTTCCGTTCATTCCCTCGGGGCACCTGGCACTGGCAGAAGACAGGATACAGGGGTAGACGGACTTTTGGTCTGACCTAGTAGGGCCATTCTTATGTACTCTTATGCAATGAATTTTGCTGCTCTATTGAGGGTTTCTTTATGGGAGGTTTCTTTATAGAAGAGACAGTCTAGTATAAGCTAATTGTAAGAAATTGACATTTTAGTACCCTAAATTTTTTTATGGTATATTACCCATTAGATCAAACAGATCAAGGCAGGAAATGAACTAGGGCGTCCTGGATGACAATACAGCATACTAACAGGTAGTTAGGAACTAATCTGTATTTTCTGTATTTCTTTTGACTGGTGTAAGTTTTTAGCTGTTACGTTATCTGGAAATACTATTTTGCAAAGGTATGCTCCAACATGAGCCTTGTATTTCAATTAAAACCTTGCAGGTTTCTCCTGGATGACAATACAGCATACTAAGAGGTAGCCTAAGGAACTAATCTCCCTCCCGCAATTGACAAATACCTTCAAGGCTTCAGGACCAGATTCTAAGAGGTCTCCTTCATCGGAGACCTCTTAAAATAGAGGAGTCCTGACCACTAGGCAAATCGCCACACTCCTAAAGTTATTAGCTACCCTATATCAAATGTAGCAGTCTGCACAGTAGTTAGGTTTCAATACAAGTCTGAATCTAAGTTTTCAGTCTGTGAGCTGTGGGATCTAGGCCAGACATTGGTGACCAACACTGTCATGCATGAATGAATGAAAGCCACACGTTAAAGTGGTGGACTCCCCAGAAAGATGCCCTATTCAATTCCTTTCTTATATATTTTTGCAATAGATTTAGGAGCCTAGTCAATTAGCTGCTTTGGAAAATTTTATCCTAAACCACTTTTGAAAATGGCACCTAATACCTCTTGGAAGTCAACAGGTCTGAGGAGCCTAAATCACTTAACTGCTTCTGAAAACTTTACCAGCATGAGGACTTTCCCTAAAAGCTTGTAATTTAAGAAGTTTGAGGGCTAGATGTACAAAAGAACTTAGGCACCTGCCACTTTAGGTGCCACCAAGATCCTCAAAACACCCTCTCAGTTACTAATGCTGTAGGCAGCTAGTTCTATGGCGCTTAAGTTTCTGCCAGTAAGCATGCACACAGCCACTTCAGGTTAGGTGCCTCTCTCATATATATATCCCAGCAGAATCTTCAAATTCAGTGTTTCCCCTGCCTAGGTAGTAGGCAAGCATGCCCATTCCCACACAGAACAGCCAGAGGTTGTGCCTCCCTTATAGCTCAGTGGTTAGTACACATGCTAGTGGGACACCAGATTCAACTGTCCCACTGCCTGATGTGGATAAAGGATTTGAACTTAGGTCTCCTCCCTTTCCCCTCAGGAAAGTACCCTAATCACTGGGCTATAAGGTATCATGGAGCAGGCCTCATTCTTTCCTGTTCTGCCATGGATAAAATAATTAGAGAACAGGGATTGGAACCTGGGTCTTCCACATCAGTTTAACCACTGGCTAGATGTTTAAGGGGGCACCACCACTCTCACCTCTGCCTTGTTTCTTAAAAAAATAAAATAAATTGTTTTTTTTAGTGCATAGGTACTGGGCAGTGTTGGTGGCCTGTACTATACAGGCCAGATTATATGTTCCAGTTGTTCCTTCTGGCCTTAACTCTATGACTAATGCATTCCAAGATGTAATAAGTGCTTAACTTCCTCAGGGATGGGGTCCAAGCCATCTCCTACTGGCTACCTTAGGTGACTTCCCAATCAGTGTTCTGGCTTTTATGATTCTCATTCTTAGGTGCCTAAATCTCTCCCTGATCGTGCAAGGCATCTGGGTACCAAACTCAGGTCTGTGTATTCTACTAGGGAGCACAGCTCCTACAAGTTAGGCATTACAACTCAATATTGCAGCACTTTAGTCCTTTTATGGATCTAGCCAATAGTCAGCTACTGAATGTTGGAGAAATAAGATGAAGTTGACCAGTATAGGTGTTACACCTTTGATAGCTGATCTTTACTGGCTAATTTTTCCGTACGTGCAGTGGAAGTTAGGGTCACTGAGCAATCATTTGAAAGTGCACATGGTCATCACCTTTAGAAAGGTTACATGCTAAAGTTATCAGATCAAGGGACAACTCCTCTCTGTAGGCGAAAGTGAGTTTCCTTAAGAATTGTTTGCCTTCTATAAATACCAAATACTCTAAAGGATTAATTCATAATGCCATAAATGAGTGCCACTAATCCAATATAATGTACAGTTATGCTGTTTCCGCTGTAGCTTTGGAAGGTGTATATAAATCTCTGAAGCAAGCACAGCTGAATGAAACAAATGACATTCACTTAAAGTACAATTCAGTTTTAACAAATTAACAGTTTGGAGACAGGTCAATACACAGTACTTTTTATGGGTAAAGCTATACCAATCTGTAATAGGTTTTCTGTCCCACAGCAAGTGAAGCAAGTTAAACCTCCGAGTTCAGTAAAAGCAAAATGGAGCCCATCTTGGTACATATAGGTAGAGAAAAAACAGGCTCAATTTAGAATTACTGTAAAGAAGACATTTTCCCAAAACAAAGAGGGAACTGGATTCACTGTGTAATAATCATCGACAGATATTTTATTCTGGGAATGTTTAAAATTTTTTACTTCAGTGGCAGAGGGCTTTAGAATGTTATATATTTCTACACATTTTAGATCAGAAGCAAAAGTAAAGCCCTTCATATAGAATATGATCTAGCAATACTACAAGACAGCACATTAAAAGTAACTGATTTCAGTTCTTATGAAAATAAGCACTAAAGTACACATTGCATCTTTATTTTTTCCACATTTTGACACCAAAAAAATTAGTTTTCTGTTACAGTTTTTTAGAGGATGAACACAAGTTTTACTATTTGATTAAAATCAAAAATTAAAAGAATTAAAGCATTTAGACAAAAAGCTATTGCTTTGCTACCAAATAGAAGTAAAAGTTGCCTCAAGTACATAGCAAGTAAGAGTTTCCATAAGAGCAACTATGAACTAAATATTACATTGTATCTAGTTAAAGTAAAAAAAGATATGACTATATTAATTTATATCCTAAGTTTTTTTTTTAAAAAAGAGAAAGTACCACTTTTATAAGGTTACAATTGTAATTTTGTATAGAATATGCAATATGTTGCAGACTTAAGTGCACCAATTTTATACATTCACTTTATATTCTATTTGTATTTCAGACTTCACTGGTTGTGTAAAAAAAATCAGTTGCCTGTAACTAGGTTATGGAATTTAGAATGTTTAGACATATTTCCACTGAAAAAAGAAAAATTAATTAACTGAATCCAAGATGAGTAATTTTAACCTAAATTAAAAAAGTCAAAGCATAACAATGCCCTCTTCACATCAAACTTCATGATATAGGGAGTATCCAAGATGAGTATAGAAGCAACGCATTTTTACATGAACATCTGTAAGGAGTATCATCTTAAGCTATGTGGGAAAGACTTGACAAATTATGTTTGAAGAACATAGCCCTGCAGTAATTTTATCTGCAGTCTGAATCATGCTGGTAAAAGATTTAAGATGTAGCACAGTGCTTTAGACTTTGAGTCCTTCAATAAACAACAAAAAACTGATTCAAAGAATATTTTGGTAGCAAATTATATTTGATGCAAATTTTATTTTCACACATATTACTAATAAATAAGTTCCTCTAAAGACAGATCTGTTGCCAATTAGATCTGTAATTATTAGGTTCCTACAACAGTTTTAACCACTAAAATTAAGGGCTACAATTAAAAAAATCTGATGTTATTCTTAAGTGGAGTTACTAATGTTACTAAGACCTTACAGAAACGTCTACAGCAGGGTTACAGTTACATTTACTAAAAAGTTACAGTATTACAGAAGAGTTTATTGCCAGACTTTCCCTACAAGCTACAATATATCAAATTCAGCTGAACAATTACAATAAAATGCATCCAAGAATGCATTTCCTTTTGTCAGGTTAATAATATCTCTTCCCTCCTCACCCCCACATTGTGTAGTAGAGAAAAAAAAAGTACAATCTCTTTTCTGTACGTAGTCAAAGCAATTAAACACAGCTTCACATTTTACTACATTTTTGCCCTTCTCAGCTTCCAAGTTTGCAAAAACAAATATACAGTTTCTCAAAAATGAATTTAAAGATGTCCACATTAAAAAAATAAAGACTACAAAAAGTCCCAGAGATCTAAAAAATGTTACTCATATGGCACAAAGTTATCTCCTACAAGTCCAGAAAAAGTTACTGTTGTCCATTTATACTGTCTTGTTTATTTGCGCTTCATTATTCAAATCTGTCAAGTTGCAATCACATTTGTAAGCAGTCCTTGTGATGACAGTAGGGAAGAAGAGTTTTGTTTTTTTTCCTACAATTAAAAAAAAACGGAGACCAAGTTGGGTGTGACATAGGAGATGATCAATTAGGTGGGGTCTCTCTGTCAGGGACACCAAGGTATTTAGAAAAAGGATTTCCTTGGTTGGTTTCCATAGATTGATAAACCACAAACAAGAACACTGACACAACAACAAACAGCAGAATCTTTATCCACATGGGAATGGAGCGTTTTTTTGTTGTTGGTTTTTCTGGTTTGTCATCTGCTGAGGGAACATATTTTGGAATATATTTAGATGAAAAGCTTTCCTCCATTCTGAAGTCACTGAGCTCTATAGGTCGGCCAGCAGCTCCTTTGATTGGTCTGCGGCAGCTAGCACTGTTAATTAAAAAGAATAACGTGTCACATGTTTAAGTGAGCAATCTAAAGTACATAAAGTTTTAGTTTAAATGGATTAAGGATCTGTTAAGGATCAAAATGCACACCAGATACTCTGTTTTAAGAGGTTAAGGACGGATTTCACTACTGCCCATGGCTAAGCTTTCAGGCATACAGTTCACAGTTTACTTTCTCCTTCCCATCACTGGTGAAGAGTGTGTCTTTCAACCCTATATGCAGAAAGATTGATGGGATACACAAATAGCTAGACTTGGGTATCAAGCACAGCTGTCAAACAATGAAAAAAAATTAACTGCGATTAATCGCTGTTTTAATGGCATGGTTAAACAATAGAATATTTAAATATTTTTGGATGTTTTCTATATTTTCAAATATATTAATTTCAATTACACAGAATGCTTGCCAAGGTGGACTGGATGAGGCTCCAGACGTTGGGAAAAAAAAGTTGTTAGTTATTAGTGTCCTCTCTACTCTACCAAAGTTCTTTGCGCCTTGAGGTCTTAGCTCTCATCATTGTCCCTCCTCAGGGAAGGAAGAAGGAGTAAAGAGGTGGAGTTAGTCAAACCAGCAGTGCAAAGAAGAAGAAAAGCTGCTTTGGGAGGGACTACTCTCCTTGCCCTACAATGGTACCACAGCAAGCAGACAGGGTCCATACTGATAAAGAAGTCGTCCCTGATTTTAGGGACATGGGGGCAGACATTCACTGATATAATTTCCTAACTATTAGAATGTATGTGCTTCTGAGGCATGCAATGTTTAAAAATAACTGCCCCATAAGTCAAACTGTCTCTGTTGGGACATTTTAAATTCCAGTAACAATGTCAATGCTTCCTGCACACCAGCAGTGAATACTCAACATTTCATTTCAATTAACTACAGTAAAAGCTGCGTTATCCAGCACTTCACCAACCATAAAGCTCTAGAAACTGGCATTTCCGATATCTCCATTAAAAGTTCAGTTGGTGCAGGGCCAGCAGGCTCCCTACCTGGCTCCTTGCAAGCAGCAACATGTCCCTGCTGCTCCTAGATGGAGGAATGGCCACGAGGGCTCCGTACGCTGCCCCTATCTCGCTCCATTTGCTGGCTCCACAGTTCCCATTGGCCAGAAACTGTGGCCAATGGGAAGTGCAGGGGCAGCATCTGTGGGCAGAGGCAGTGCGCAGAGCCACTTGGCTGTGCCTCCACCTAGGAGCAGCAGGGACACATTGCCACTTGCAGGGAGTAGCCCAAGGTGAGCGCTGCCAGATCCAGCACCCCGAGCCCCCTCCTGCACCCAAATTCCCTCTCAGAGCCAATGCCCCTTCCCCCATCCTTGAGCCCCCTCCCACACTTGAGCCCCCTCCCTCCATTGATAAGTGCAACTCTTAGTTAATTGGAATTTTTGACTAACCGGGACCCCCCCCATTTCCCCCAACATGCTGGATAACAAAGCTTTTCCTGCACAACCATTCTTTAAGGAAAAGACATAGGCATCAATGCAGGTAGCTCAATGAAAGCCTGTTACTCTGATATCATCATCATCTTACACTTTCAGTCTGTGCAGTTGCCACTGTTGTGTATTTATAAAGAGCTCCTGGGCACAGACCACCTTTGTTGTGTGTTTGTAAGATTACTACCACAATAGGGCTCTAGCCTTTAGGTATTACTGTTGTACAAGCTGAGAAGAAGAATTCTCACTTTGTAGCAGCAATCAAAAACAAAGCGTTTGGATGCACAAGAATGAGAGATAGAGTATATTAAAAAAAGTCAGTGATACAGTATTCAGTGTACTTAATGTCTGCTCATTCCATTCAGAGATTTAGCAGAAATTTCAGGAGGTTTCACAAATAAATGATAGGAATCAGGAAGCATACAAAGCCTTTGGTATGTTGAATCTCAAAAGAGACTGCGGTTATTTAGTTTAGAAGATAAATCAGAGGCATATGATAGAGAATGAAAAATAATGAATGGTATGGAGAAGAAGTCAAGTCAGATGTTTCTTTTTACCTTCCTACATTATACAAGGAGAAAAGGAGATTTAATGGAATTCAAAAGGCAACATACTTTTAAAGTAAAATCCCTTTTAACACAACACCTATTGACTCAGGGAACTTTGTCTCAAGATATTGTGGCCAAAAGCTTAAAAAAAAAGAGTTAGAGTAGGATTTAGGACTGGAAGTTCTATACAGATAAGACCATCTAGTTACATTAGACAGCATGCCTATACCCTCATGCTTCAGTGCATAAGGCAATCACTAATTGAAGATTAGAAAACAAAGGAAAGTTATGGACAAGTTATTCCATAATTTTATACAAATTTTTTTGGCACTTTCCTCTGAAGCAGCTGGTACTGACCAACGTCAGTCCAGTGTATGGTCTCTATATGTACCATTAAGCTGATTATGGCTACAGAATTCAGTGCTCTGCTGAAGCAGTACTTTTAAAAAAATGTGTCCTGGACTCGTGCATATCTTTCTGCCTGGAACACAAGCTAACAGGATATTTTTAGCCTCAAATAAGTTTTACCATTTTTATTATTTAAAATCCCATGGTGGAATACTGGACTTCATTTCAGAAGGAATTAAACTGGTTTAATCTGTGTAATTTTAAAAAGAAGATTCCTTATCTGAACTAATTCCATTTATAAAAGACTTATTTACTTTTAGTATCTGAGGCCTAAATCACACCACATTTCAATAATGTTTGTGACACTAGAGCAAACTCTTGTTAGCCCAGATAAATTCAGTTTTAGTTCTAACGGGATAAGTTAATTTTAAACACAGTTATATACAGAAAGGCGTGCCACCTAGCTCTATAGTGTGCTGTGAGGTTGAGCCACAGAACACAGATTAATTCTGAGAGATTTCCTAGCAATACAACCTAATTAAACCCAGAAAAAAAGGTCTTTGTTCTATCAAAATTGACAGGTTTCAGAGTGGTAGCCATGTTAGTCTGTATCAGCAAAAACGAGGAGTCCTTGTCTCCTCGTTTTTATCAAAATTGAGTAAAACAATTTTATTGTACCTAATTCCTGTAGGTGTGGATACTTCATATGGGAACATTTCCTTAAGAATATCTCTTTCTAGTCTTCGTTCTTCTGCTAGTGTTTTCTCCACCACCTATGGGAACAAATAGAAGAATTATAAACCTTACCAAACTCAATAACTTTTTTCCTCTAGCATAGATATTTAGAGTGACCAATAACCCTAGGTGATTTGAAAGGGAGAATTTGTTTCACCCAGTGAATTTTAAGAAGTCTTTCCTGGATTTTAATTGTTGGTTTAAGCTTTGTTACTGGCAGCTGTCTAGTGATTTTTGGAGTCCAGATGCATTCAGCGTTGTCCTCCGTTTCCTTCAACATGAAGAATACTTTGTTGTTACTTATGCAGTACTTATACACCAATCAGACAACAATACAGATGATCAAAAGGGACTAGTCATCACCTCTATCATGGCTGTGTTGAGCAGATCACTGGATTGTGTGTGACCAATGTTAACAGTATGTTTATGAGGATGACCTGTTTCCTCTTGCTGTGGTAAGCGAAAGTGCTGCAATATAGCAAAACACTGACTTCAAAGGCTTATTAGGATTGAGACAGTAAAGCACTCGTTTTTAATAAATTTAATGGATATCAGCTCAGTGCTCAGTTACCAACATGGTGTCAGATAACCTCTGTATGCAAATGAGATAGCCCATTACACATTACAAGAAGATTTCTTATCTATTTTTAAGAATGAGTTTTATTCAAAATGAACAATGCAAAAAAGTGATAAATTCTATTGATTTCTATTAGGAAAATAATGCTGCAGAATAGCACACACTATCAGGTCTAAAATTTTTAATATAAAAAAGGTTTCCAGAGATAATATAGTCAAATACTATATAAGCAGGGCTATTTTAGCTATTAAAAGAAGAGGCAGATCTACTCCAGTAATGTTACCTTGGAGGCTTTTGGTTTAAAATAATCCTACTATTTGATGCTCGAAATTAAGCCAAAGACTTGGATCAATTTTTCAGAATTCAAGAGTCATGTACTCTCTCTCTATTCAACTGACTTGACAAGGAATTGTACAAAAAAAGCAACATGCTACACTGATGACAGAAGCAGCACAAAAACTGCAAACATGACCCCAGAAATGCAGAATGGCTCAAAACTAAACAGGTGTTTTATTGGCAAAACTTTTAAACCTTAACATTCATCAGTCAAGCCATGGTACAATGCTAGTTTGGATCTGAATATCCTCATGCCACCTGTTAGAGAACTCCACCCTCATTCCCACTTCTGCAGGAGTGAATAAATAAATATAAGAACTCTGTCCAGAAAGAATAATGATAATCTAAATTTTAATTCATTTACTTCAGCTGTTATCAGTGGTTTCTTTGGTGTTCTTCTGGGCAAGTCTGAGAATTCACTGATTGACAGTGTAGGAGCTGCATGCTTGAAATTTCCAGGCACCCTATTGACAACCTGCTGAGATTCAAATTGTTCAGACTCAATTAACCAAAATACAATAGAAAAACAAAAATAAGAAAATCTTTGTTAAACATTTGGGTACTAAAAGTTATCACTCATGGAAAAAAAAAAAGATTTAGGAGGAGCTACTCTGGAAGAACATTCTAAATACATTAGCCACAGTTTCAGTATTTTTTTCTTAAAGTGGTTTAGTGACAGAAGCTCAAACAAACACTCAAGGCAGGTTTGTTGCACATGTTAAATAAAATGGACCCTCCATGAAGGTTGTGGTACTGAAGTTCCCCAACCTTCCACTTTTAAGAAGATAGGAACGATCATACTGGCTCAGACCAGGCCAGCAGCTGGAGGCTTCAGGGGATGGTGCAAGAACATATGCTCATATAAGTGATAAAATGGAGAGGGACGCATATCTGACAGAAAGTAAAAATACATTAAGTATTGGGGGCTATCAAGTAGAGTTAGATTTGTTTAAACTGAAAACGCTTTCTAGTGTAAGTTAAAAGGTACATTACAGAAGGATACCACTTGTATAATTTATTAGATATATTTACTAGGGTCTCGTTGCTTGAAGCCACTATAGTTTCAGCTATGGGAGTACCCTCTGACATTACTGCATCATCTACAGGCAACTGTGCTGTAGTTTCCACCTGTTTGTTTAAAAAACAAAACAAAAACAGTGAGTGTAAAAAATAGTCTCTGGGCCCTGATAATCTCAGGAAAAAGTAAAACGAGTCTAGATTGCAATAAGCCTCATCACCCTTTTCCTTGGTGTTCTTCTTGATACTCTTGGGGACTCCCTAGAAACTGCATGAAGAGGTCCACTTTTTGAAGATCCACTTGTCCAGATAGCCTCAGTAATTCCATCTTGAGAATAGTTCTATTCAAGCATCAAATACATTAGCAAGCATATAAAAGCCATGTCCCAACACTGAAGTGTCCATAACTAAAAGGCACAGAAGCATGCATATTCCAGATGTATGTGTGTAGCACACTTGCTTTCCAAATATCTTGCTTTCTAGAATACTGCAATATTGGATATCAAGGGATAGTACTCAACACTACCCTTAAAAGGATTCCTATTTATATGGAGTTGAACAGACAACGTATAATGACTATCTGAAAAAAAGTGAGAGCTACCTTCTCCAGTAAGTGTAGAATATAAATGATTTACATCACCCCGGCTAAAACCTGATCTCTGGCTTGAGCCTGGATAAGAACCACTGATGAGCCGATATGCCATTTTACATTTAACCCAGATATATCGTCTGCATAGATAAAAAACAACCCTCTTGTCCATTTGTGGAAAGAGGCATTACCAAAGCCCTTTACTCAGATGCAATTTTAGCTCCTCTGAACACAAGATGGGGAGATTTCCAAAGACACATACAGCAGTTTGAAATTCATCAGAAATTGTTTGCGTAACTACTATTTGTGCCTTTGAAAGTCTCCCCCTTAACTCTAACAAGTGTTATATCCATAAATTAAGCTTTGCCCATTCCTTATGACCAAGACTCGAGACATAATTAATCAAACCTAAACCAGTCCATTAGATACTAAAAAACAAATGTCATACTAGCGTTAGAATGAGATTTAACTTAGGAGTTCTGCAATGGGGGCATTGGAGGAAAGAGGTCATTCACCACAGTAATAGTATTGTGGGTTTAAGTAACTGGGAACACCCTCTTCAGGTTAAGTCTCAAGGAGTGAGGAAAGACCCCAAATCTACAGAAGCAGCATAAAAAGCTGCAGTTTTACACTGGCAACTTGAAACAATTAAAAATCCCAAATCCATAAAATAGCTAATATTGAACAGTTAAAAACCAGAGCGTTACCACTGTATTTTTAAAAATTAAACTATTTTTTGAGGGAAAGAAGTTTACACTAGTAAAAAAAGCAAGCAAATAATCTGAAGCCAGTAGCAAAACAAATGTAATGTGCATGTTTTCTTTTTTTTTTTTTTTTAAATTAAAGGAATAAATAAATTCAGGAAGTTTGGTAGTTTGCTGTTATCATTTATAAGATAGCTCTTCCTGAAACATCAGGGAAAAAAAAACAAAAACAAAAAAAAATAAACAAACCAGCAACCACTTCAGATTAAGATTACTCCCAAATCCATAGAAAGTTACAAGTGGGGCCCTGAAAGGTCACACAAGAAATGGTGGATCCTCCTTTCTGTTGTAGGAGATCCCATTGACACAACATCAGGTCACAGAACACTTTCATGTTTTGCAAGATTTTAACAAAGCAGGCTGGAAGATAAAATTATCTAGTGTCTGTTTCCAGTAAAGAGTATCCTCCAATCAAGTAACTCTAATATAGCTAGAAGTCAAATAGCAGGATTCTCTGCACAGTTTAAAGATTGCTTGTTTATTGTTGCTACAAATCCAGGAGGAGTACAAGTTTTTATTTAGATAAGACAAGTTATAGTCTCCTAAATTTTTCAGTTACTAAGTGGTGAATTTTTAATTGGAATTTGAGAAAACAAACGTCATTTCCCACTAGATCCTAAGTTTTTGAACCTAAACTGTTGGCAATATTTCTTTAAATTGTAAGAAAACTCTTCTCAAAATAAACATCTCCCTTCCCCCCACAAATTTTGGATTATTTCGTTTCATAAAAAACAAGGATAATTTTGAAAGTTTACTGAATTTTACTGAAGTTCATTCATAAATCTTTGCCTGTTACAGGTTTTAAATTATATCGTTTGCAGCTTTAACCACTCAAAGTACTTTCAGCTTCTGCTATGGGCATTTAGCATTTCCATTTACTAGATTTTAAAGAATATTAATGGGTCCAGGTCAGCCTAGCTAAAGAGAGGGTTATTATGGTTTGAATCAGTAAATATTCATCATTTTGAAAGATTTGTATGAAGAGTTTTACTATTCGCATTGAGTCAACCTGGTGAATTGGAGAAGATACCAGCTGAATTAACACTCGGTCATGGATATTTTCAGGAAAAATTCACACAAACTATTAAGAAAACACACTATAAAACCATCTCAGAGATACTTAATTGTACATCACGGAGTCTGAAATCTGCACAGATATGATATTATAAAAGAAGCTACTGACAATAAACCTTTGTACTTTCATAACTAAAGTGGAGTACTATTTTGGCAGACCAGATACATTTGAAATAAATAAATACTTAGTCTGGGGTCCTAGATACTTCAAGTGATCAGGCGAGAAAGTCAAATTAATACCCATTTGTTTAATCTAGGAGGTTGTGAAAGCAAGTTGTTTTCTGAGGGTGTTCCCTCAGATATATTTCTCCTGTTGGTTTGACAAACTGCTAAGATTAAAGACATTCAGGTGACACTGCAAGGTCTATTTGATCTCAAGGTCCTGGGAAAGAAGGGATTTGTTTGGAGTACAGGCATGTTTATTTTGCCAAGTGGGTCCATTCAAGGGGCACATATTGCCTTAATGTACATTTTATTGAAGACTTCACAACAATTGGTCTTAACTTTGTTTCTCATTATGGTTCTAAGACAGGATGCCACTGATTTCAACATGACTGAGATATCGGCATGCTCACTAACTAACTAACTAACTATGCATGCTCGAGGATAGAGGCCTGATTTTTCAAGAGATTTGGTCATGTCAACATCTCTGTCATATTGAAATCAGTGGGAGCTGCTGGAAAAGCATCAATTTTGGGGAGGAAGAGGAGGGAGGGATATGAGGCATCTTGTTTAGGAATCTAACTCGAAGTATTCATTTAAAAAGGATTCTTGGCTGATTAAGTGTTTAAATATCCTTTAAAATAATATTGTGCAGTCAACAATTTTAAATTTTTGCTTCAACTGGAAAGAGCAGAAGTGTTTCAGTATGACTCCTTGATTTTGATTCCCATCAAAGTGAACTGGAACAGTTGTGACAATAAGTTACATTACCATATGTCTATGTATGCCCCAACCCAGACAAAATTAAGTGGTACTTGGATGTCTGTTCCAAAAAGACCTCACACAAAATTAGTAAGAGTTCACCATTTCTGAGACAGCCATTGGTGACAAATTCCAGAGAAAGGAAAGACTCGGAGCAGTGTGCACTAGTATCAGTGGCTGAAATACCATTTTAAAAAGAAATGTTTCTATTTTGTCCCCTCATACTGCCGGCCCACCCTCATCAACACAGGACAGATCATTGCGAAGTTCTGCAAAAGCCAGTTACTCCAATACTTGCTCTACAAGAATTCCACTACCCTTCTTCAGCAAAAAGAAATGTTGGTCAGGGCACTACACTACCACCAGCCAAAACTGGATCACCTGATGAAATACACTAATCTGGACAAAAGGATATTCACATTGATATGCTAATTTCACAAGGGTAGATTAGCTACAGGTATTTGACAAATCAAACTCCTGAAGTCCACATGATCAACTCATTTTTAACAAACAAACTACACACCCTAAAACCCAAACAAAAAAAAAGCAAGCTAGAGCGTATTAGCATTTCAAAGTGAGGCACTCAAAAGTTAATAAGTGCCCATATGTGTATGCATTGATAGTATGTGACCGTACAACTGAAGCCTTTCCCCCCCATTATATGTTCTTCTCTTAGGATAACCTCCCCATCACTTTTAAGTCCTTACTCTAACAGATACCAGGATATTTTAATTAAGCAAACAATTAATTACTTTCCCTAATTTTGTTCTGACAGAACTTTACGGAGCCGATTTTGCTGAAGGTTCCAAAAATGTTTCTTGGAGACATTCAACAAGGAAATTTCAATAAATTTGGCAAATTTATAAGTCACTGAAAATGGTTTTACAATGGAAAGCATTCTGCAACCTTAACTACAGCAGTGCTGCCTACAATATCATAGGGAAAAAAAGCAAAACTAACTTTAGCAGAATATAGCTGCTAATCTCAAGTGTTTCTGAATAGGCAAAAATATTAAAAAATAGCTCCAGGATTAGCTAAAACTTGGGTTGTGTTTAATTACTGCACGATTCCTGGAAAACTTGTGATAAGCAGATTAGCCCACTTAAAATATTAACCACATGCTAATATTAGTCAAGTGCAATATGAAAAATTCAGCTACTGCAAGTATACTCACAATTACAAGTTGGTAAAAAAAGGCCATTAAAATAAAGATACCTGATTATGTTCAACAACTCTTCTTTGTTTGAGTGTTACTGGAGTCTTCGTCTTGGCCTTCAGTGGTTCTCTCTTCTCAAGTCTGAACTCTACCTTGGGATCTGAGAATAAAATCAATCACCATTACTCTTTGGCAATTGAAAGAGCCAAAAATCCAACAGAAGAGTCCACTAACATTTTAAAGCCCACTAGAATATTAAAAAAAAAAAAAGTGGTCATCTTAAGTAACGGCCAAGACCATAACATAACCCAAATAATGCACTTAATTAAAATAGACCATTTTAACTGCCAGAATGGTTGAGTTATAACTTGTAATATTCTCCTAATATAACTAATATGGGCAAGTTTGCATTGTGACATACCGCTTGCCAGTATACGGGTCACTCCCAGATGTGTTTGTGTAACCCCAGCCTGCCAGTCTCATCCTTGCTCTCACCAGTCATGGTTATACTGCAGGGTGACTCCAACACTCTCCCAGGCCTGGCTTTTCCAGGAAATGCATGTCTTATATGCCCAGCCTCTCTTGGGCAGTCCAAATATACGAAGCTCATTATTCCTTTAAGGGAATAATATACGCACAACTTGCCACCTTAAATGGTGTTACCTAGACATTTCAACTTAATGCTAGATTAGATAAAACACATTTATTAACTATAAAAAGATAGCTTTTGAGCATCAGCAATGAAGCATAAAAGTCAGAAATGATTAAAATCAGAAATGATTAAAAGGAAAGAAGGGAACTCAAAAGCACTTCCTAACAGTTTAAGTACATTAAAAGGTTGCCACAAGGAGGATGGAGAAAAATTGTTCTCCTTAATCTCTGAGGATAGGACAAGCAATGGGCTTAAATTGCCGCAAGGGTGGTTTAGGTTGGACATTAAGAAAAACTTCCTTACTCTAAGGGTAGTTAAACACTGAAATTACAGTCATCTAACCTGCTCTTAAAACAATCTCCGAACACCCATCAGGGATGGTCTACACTACAGTAACTCCTCACTTAACGTTGTAGTTATGTTCCTGAAAAACGTGACTTTAAATGAAGCGATGTTAAGCAAATCCAATTTCCCCATAAGATTATTGTAAGTAAGGGGGGGGGTTAGGTTCCCAGGAAATTTTTTTCACCAGACGAAGACTATATTTTATTACATAGTATAAGTTTTAAACAAGCAATTTAATACTGTACACAGCAATGATGATTGTGAAGCTTGGTTGAGGTGGAGGAGTCAGAAGGTGGGATATTTCCCAGGGAATGCCTTACTGCTAAATGATGAACTAGAACACACTGTTAATGTAGCCTCATACACTACAAGGCAGCACGAATGGAGGGAGGGGAGACAGCATGGCAGACAGAGACAGAAAAACAGATACGCATTGCCCCTTAAGTACGCTGACCCCACTGCAAGTATGCTGCTTTTTTAAGTAGATCAGCAAGTTGAGACAGCAGCTGCTGCCTGCAAGCTCCCTCCGTCCTGAACCCTGTCGTGTTCCCCCAACTCTATGGAGATAGGCTAAGCAGGTGGCAGGAGCAGGGGACACCCTGATATTAAGCCCCCTCCTAACCCCCCCGCCCCGCATAGCAAGCGGCTCCAAGGCAGAGGGCAGGAGCAGCACATGGCAGTGGGGGAAGGGACAGCTGAACTGCCTGCAATTGATAGCTCGCTGAACAGGGAACTTAGGGGAGTGGGGAGCTGATGGGGATCCCCCACCAGCTAGCTGCAACAGGCTGCTCTTTCTGCAAGCAGTGGACAAAGCAGGCGGCTGCCAAACATTATAAGGGAGCATTGTGCAACTTTACATGAGCATGTTCTCTAATAGATCAGCAACGTAGTAACGTTAGCCAGGATGACTTAAGTGAAGAGTACTTAGTCCTGCCTTGAGTACAGGGGATTGGATGACCTCTCGAGGTCCCTTCCAGTCTTACAATTTTACATCTCTTTACAACAATCTGTAACCCCTATCCCACTTTAAGTAGAGGTATTAATGGCCACTTCATTTTGCAATGTGTTAAATCCTACACTTAATCAGTCCCACCTTGTGTTTAGCTGCGACTCTGATTACTTCTCTCAAACCTGAAGAGAAGCATAATGGAACTTGAGGTCTGTCTCTTTCCCCAACATAATTTCTATTGGACCAAGTTCTCAGCCACCTAGTCTCTCAAACAACTTAGGCTACATCAACACTATGCAGCTTTTAGCGACACAGCTGCGCTGCTACAGTTAAAATAAAGCACTCCCGATGACATGTTTTCTGAGCTCCTGCAGTCCTCCCGCACTGATAGGGCACAGTTGAATGCATGGAGGCATTCAGTGTTAGAGGCTAGGAAAGCACTACGTGAGCACAAACAGCAGAGGAAGGAGGCGATGCTAAGGCTAATGGGGGAAGCAAAACTGACACGAAGCATCTGGTGCAGCTGCAGGAAAGCCAACAAGAGCACAGACCCCGTGGCATCAATTGTACAACCGCCTGACCTCCTCCCCAAGTTCCCTATCCTCCTCAGCCAGACGCCCAAGAACACCGGGGGGAGGGGGAGAGAGGGTGCGGAAAGAGGCTCCAGGCACCCAGCCACTCCACTCCAGAGGATGGCCCAAGCAACAAAAGGCTGTCATTCCAACAGTGATTTGTAGTGTGGCTACAATAAGCAATGTGGCATTATCCTTCCCTCCTCCCCCACCTCATCCCACTCGGGCTACCTTGTCAGTTATCTCCCTCAAAAAAAAAAAAAAAAATTAAGATAGAAAGAATGCATGGTTTCAAAACAATAGTTACTTTATTTCGAGGGGGGGGGGGTGAGGGTTGGCTTACAGGGAATGGGTTTGCATCAAGGAGAAAAAACACACAACTGTCACACGGAAGCCTGGCCAGTCATGAAACTGGTTTTCAAAGCCTTTCTGATGCACAGCGCGCCTTGCTGTGCTCTTCTTATTGCCCTGGTGTCTGGCTGCTCAAAATCAGATGCCAGGCGATTTGCCTCAACCTTCCACCCTGCCATAAATGCCTCCCCCTTACTCTCACAGATATTATGGAGCACACAGCAAGCAGCAATAACAATGGGAATGCTGGTTGTGCTGAGGTCTAACCTAGCCAGCAAACCGCACCAGCGAGCTTTGAAATGTCCAAAGGCACATTTTATTACCATTCTGCACTTGCTCAGCCTATAGTCGAATCGCTCCTTACTACTGTCTAGGTTGCCTGTGTACAGCTTCATGAGCCATGAGAGCAAGGGGTAGGCTGGATCCCCAAGGATAACTATTGGCATTTCAACATCCACAGTAGTAATTTTCTGGTCTGGGAAGTAAGTCCCTTCTTCAAGCTGCTTGAACAGCCCGGAGTTCCTAAAGATGCGAGTGTCATGCACCTTTCACGGCCATCCCATGTTGATGTCAGTGAATGTCTCGTGATCCATCAGTGCTTGCAGCACCATTGAGACGTAGCCTTTGCGGTTTACGTACTGGTTGGCAAGGTGATCCGGTGCCAAGATAGGGATATGCGTTCCGTCTATCGCCCCACCACAGTTAGGGAACCCCACTGCAGAAAAGCCATCCACTATGACCTGCACATTTCCCAGAGTCACTACCCTTCATAACAGAACGTCAATGATTGCATTGGCTACTTGGATCACAGCAGCCCCCACGGTAGATTTGCCCACTCCAAATTGATTTCCGACTGAGCGGTACCGGTCAGGCGTAGCAAGCTTCCACAGGGCTATCGCACTCGCTTCTCAACTGTCAGAGCAGCTCTCATCTTGGTGTTCCTGCGCTTCAGGGCGGGGGAAAGCAACTCAGAGCTCCAGGAAAGTGGCCTTATGCATGCCAAAGTTTCGCAGTCACTGTGAACCATCCCATACCTGCAACACTATGCGGTCCCACACGTCTGTGCTCGTCTGCTGAGCCCAGAATCAACGTTTCACTGTATCAACCAACCCCACTGCAACCATGATGTCCCAATAACCACAGCCCGTGCTTTCAGGAACATCTGTGTCCATGTCCTCTCAAAATCATCCTCGTGCTGGTATCTCTTAGCCCGGTTCTGCATATACTCCAGGATAATGCGCGAGCTGTTTACAATGCTCACAACAGCAGTGGTGAGCTGAGAGGGTTCCATGCTTGCCACGCTATGGCATCTGCAGGAAAGCAGAGTTGCAGTGGAAGTGGTGGATGATGACGGATGCCACAAGAATAGATATTTATACAGAACGAGAGGACCTGCGAGGTGGATGCATGGCACCAGGAGAGCAGAGTTGCAGCGGAAGAGGTGGATGATGACAATTAGCAATCGTACTGCACCGTCTGCTGACGGCAGCACCCAGGACACAACAGCAGCGGTGATAGTGAGCTGAGCTGAGCGGGCTCCATGCTTGCCGTGGTGTGGCATTTGCACGGAAAAAAGGCACAAAACGATTGTCTGCTGTTGCTTTCACGGAGGGAGGGACGACTGATGACATGTACCCAAAACCACCCGCGACAATGTTTTTGCCCCATCAGACATTGGGAGTGTAACCCAGAATTCCAATGGGTGGCCGAGACTGTGGGAACTGTGGGTTAGTTACCCACAGTGCACTGCTCCGTAAGTTGATGCTAGCCATGGTAGTGAGGACACACTCCACCGACTTAATGCGTTTAGTGTGGACATACACAATTGACTGTATAAAATCGATTTCTAAAGATCAACTTCTATAAAATTGACCTAATTTTGTAGCGTGGACATACCTAATGAGTATAGATACTGTAGGCGATTTCATTTTGTACTACAACCCACCTTTCCCAGTTGGTCATTACTTTGGTTAGACCAGTAAAAATGTACACACATAGTTAAGGAAAAGCACTATAAAATTTACACCCTACCTTAATCCACATTAATTTTCAAGTGTGGACAAGCCCTAACACCTATTGCAATAAACATGATAGGGTTTTTCCACAATGAATGAAAGCTATTTTACACACACACACACACACACACACACACACACACAGGGGCATGCTGCTTACAAACTGCAGGGAAAGTACTCTGTTGTAAACCCATCCTTCCACTTGAGAAGTCCCTTTTAGTTATATAAAGGGAACTGGTCTCTAATGTAGGAGTTCTGGGCAGAGAAGTTTCTATACAGGATTGTTGTTCCACCAACTGACTATCTGGAGTGTCACTAGTCTTGAAATTAAGCAGCACTACAATAGGAAGGTTTCAGAGTAGCAGCTGTGTTAGTCTATATTCGCAAAAAGAAAAGGAGTATTTGTGGCACCTTAGAGACTAAAATTTATTTGAGCATAAGCTTTCGTGAGATACAGCTCACTTCATCGGATGCATCCAATGAAGTGAGCTGTAGCTCACGAAAGCTTATGCTCAAATAAATTTGTCAGTCTCTAAGGTGCCACAAGTACTCCTTTTCTTTTTACAATAGAAAGACTTCACTGTGTCTGACCTTGGAGAACTGATTGAGCAGAGGACAAAAGGAAGGAAAGCATACCTTAAAGCAGTGTTTCTCAAATGCAGCCACTAGGGGCTTTTTTTGTGGCCACAGTCTCCTGGGCTGTGATGGGGGGGAGGGGGTGAAGCCCTGCCCTCCTCTGGAGACACCTGGGGCACAACACTGGAAGAGTTGGCAACCAGTGAGTTCTCCACCTTCCCAGGGCAGTCGGGCTCAGGCTTTGGGCTTCAGCCCTGGGGTGGCAGGCTCTGGCCTCCTGCTGCCTTCCCTGGCCCCCCATCCAGGGCTTACTCAGTTCTGCCAAGCCTGGGGACAAATTAAATCTACTGTGAAACAGAATACTTTTGGTATTAAACATACATTTCACAGACTTACTAGCTAGCAATAAATAAATTACTATGATTTGGTGTTTAAATCATTGATGTATATGCACATATACATTTGTTTTTCCTCAAGCTAATTAAGTATTTTAGGAAACCGTGAGAGAGAGAGAGAGAGGCCACCAGCAAGAATTGGTGGCCACACTCTAAGGCCACCAAAAAATTTGTCCTCAGAACCCCTACCTTAGAAGTCACAATCCTGAAGAAAAGTATTGTTTATCAACCTCAAATCAGTCTAGGCCAGCCTGCAGGCTGCTTGCCCAGTCATTGAAAATCCATTGGAAGATTACGGTCTAGAGAGTTTAGGCTCCAAACCCCCATAACTGCAACCCAGAAAATACACCAGTCTGCTTATGTGTTGAAGCTTTTGTAGTTAATGCTGCTCTCAAGGACATAAATCATGAAATGGTTCAGGACAAAGTCCAATGATCTCCATAAACACTTGAGCACTTTGGATGTCTCCTTATTGATAAACAGTGTACAACTGTACAAGATGATAGAATGATGAGTGAAGAGGTGTGTGCCTATTTCTACAGTTACCAGGCCAAATTATTGAAATGTATCCTAATCAACAATACAAGTGGATGGCACTGGTAAAGCCAGGAGTCCATCTTCCTGGGCTGACGTAGGTGTTTAGCAGTGGTAGGGAGAGGACAAGACTGAAGGCAACGTTAATACCGCTGATAATAAAAAGCATAGATGCTGCTTAGCTCATGTGTGTTTTTTTTTTTAAAGCAGCTTGAAGTTATGGCTTTATATGTCCCTAGAAAAAAAGGAAGTTTATATGAATGTTAGAAGAAACCACCACCCAGTGAAGTCAACAGTGAAGATGGAAAGAAATACCATGAGGTAGCAAGCTTTCTATAGAAAGATTTTATTACAGGTGAGATTCTAGCAAAGTAAGTTCCCCTTGCCCATCCTAGAGCCCACAAGACTCCACTCTAATTGTACTCAGGTTAGTAGTGATTCCAAAACAGTGCATAAATTACTGACTCAAAAAACCTTAATTTGAGGTGGTAGAAAACTATTCAACTAAATGAAGCAGTGAGAACTAAATTCTTCTGAAATGTAATTATCATCAAGGGTTAAGCGGCAAACTAAAGAGATCTATGCACATCCCAAGAAAACAAGAGCTTCATAAATTCTTTCACAGCCCTCATCCGCTTCAGGGTTTGGTTGAATGAGAAGGAATGGATGCCACAACTTCCTAGTGACAATTTTTCTGGGAGTTTCAGATGTAATCACTACGTCTGTATCCAGTTGACGTAAGCAAACTGAAGTTTGCACTGATCTTGAGGACTTTGATCAAAAGCATATCATACATTTTACAACAGGATTCTACCAGAGGTCCTAAATTTACATAAACAACTGAAGGTAATGTTGGAGAAGTGACAGTGACACTATGACTGAGATGCTGACAGAAGTTTAGCTTGATAGCAGATTACAAATATAAAAAGGTCATAAGTTGAGCCCAGAACAGGAAGAATTCACAGGGGGGGGGGGGGGGAAAATCAGCTGTTCCTTTCTTCTTTTAAGGCTTTAAAATCGAAGATCCGAATTTTCTATCCTAAACCTACGCTTGTAAAATCATGACAATTCTTTGGATAAAAGTGATAGAAAAACTGTGGGAGACCCACAGAAGATCGTTTAAATTGAACTGATAGAACTCTGAATTAAAGAGACCCTCTGCTTCCCTGTCCAACAACGTCAGTATAAATATTTTTAGCAGGTCTATATTGTTCTGGCAAGACTAATAGGTTACGTCAGTGGTCCCTCAACCTTTCCGTGAAAATAGCACATTCCTATTCCCAACTGACTGTGGTGGGCGCTAAACACTCCGCTGCTGAAATGCTGTTGAGAAGTGGCCACACTTCTTGGCGGCATTTCAGTGGGCGGTTCTCAGGTGGCCACGCTTGGCGGCGGCATTTCAGCGGCGCGGTGTCCTGCGGGTGCCCACAACTGCCCCAGTGGGTGCCATTGCACTTGCAGGCACCACGTTGGGGACCCCTGGGTTAGGTGCTTTAAAAAAAAAATAAAAAATAAAAAATAAAAATAAAGTACTTCTATCAGTGTGTATCTATCCAAGGCTAGATACAAAAGTGGGCGATGAGGTGGGGTGGTAACGCTGTCCAGGAATTCAGAGATGTGCATTCTATTCCTGGCTTTGCGGCTGACTGGTAACGTGACCTGTTTCCCCAAGTATAAGATGGGTATATTAGACTTACCTTTCTTTGTAAAGTGCTCCGAGAGCTAGAACTGAAAAACAATAAGTATCAACTAGTTCAGGGATTGGCAACTTTTAGCCCATGGCCTGCCAGGGTAAACCCCCTGGCACACCGGGCCGGTTTGTTTACCTGCCGTGTCTGCAGTTTCGGCTGATCGCAGTTCCCACTGGCCGCGGTTTGCCGGTCCAGGCCAATGGGGCCTGTGGGAAGCAGCGGCCAGCACATCCCTTGACCCACGCCACTTCCCGCAGCCCCCATTGTCCTGGAACGGCAACCTGCGGCCGTTGGGACCTGCGATTGGCCAAGCCTGTGGATGTGGCAGGTAAACAAACCGGCCCGGCCTGCCAGGGGGCTTACCCTGGCGGGCCGCGGGCCAAAGATTGCCAATCCCTGAACTAGTTAATAGGCTGAAAGCTATTATTGTATTCTACTTAAAGAACTGCAATCCCTTCATTTTGAACAGTGTGTGTCTTTTTATGTCTGAGGAATAAATATACTTGACAAATCATAACTAGTATTTGTCTTTAACCTTTGTGGGGTTTTTCCACCAATCAACTCTTAGAGAAAGCATGTTTTTACCAGGCTTGGGGGGGGGGGGGGGGGAGAAGAAACCACCCTCTCTGTACATTGCATTTTTCCTAACACCTCCCTTATCTTTTCCTGCTCTCCTTTCCCCACAGATTTCAAGACTAGATGAGATCATTCAGATCATCAAGTTTAACCTCCTGCATTTCAGTAATTCCAGCACTGAGCCTAATAATGTATGGTTGAACCAGATCATCTTTTACAAAAATCAGTATCTTTTACACAACCTCAGTGATGGAGAATTTACCCTCTCTTGGTAATTTATTCCAGTGGTTAATTTGCACACTTCCCTCTGACAAATCTCTCTTTTCCTCCTCCACCCATCAACACCCAGGCTCAGTCTGGTTGTCCTCCTCCTACTCCTGCGGTTAAGCAGATGGGGTATCTGGCTTGCTTAGATTCCTAGCTCACCTTATCCACAGAAAGTAACAGTGCCAGCTGTTTTATTTTCTGGCTCTCCTCCTTCCTCATGAAGAGGTGTCTGAGATACTGTGTTCACAGCTAATACTCTTAAAGGAGAAGTCCCTGGCTACTCTGTTGCCAGGCTTGATAACTTCCCAAAGAGGAAAAAGCCAGCAACTCTGCTCCCTAGCTTTCATCAGCCCACTTGCATGTCCAAACTCTGACCTGCTCCATGCAGCAAGTTTTTTCTAAACCGTGATACAGTGGTCAATATTGGTGAGCTTAAGTTCTGAGCCACTCCCAATTTTGAGAAAAGTTAATTCTGTCTCCAACACATCACTAGTGTGAAAGAATGCTATGTTTTGTTCTTGCTCACAAGTTCCCTCATGTAGGTACAGTTACAACTACCATTCTTAACTTAACTCAAGCAATTTATATTTATTTTGAGTTTCCACTTTAGCTTTACCTGCTTCATTGTCACTATACTGGTCAGAATCATTATTTCCATTCTGTTTGGTGTTCTCAGCTGAAGAAGAAACTGTTGGTAGAGGTGTCGAAAATCCCAACGATGGGCCTTGTTCCTTCAGTTTCTGCAATTTCTTCTCATAGATCTTTCTTGTAGTAGCTGTAACAAGGCAAAAAAAAAAAAAATATTCAAAGAATTGCGAGACTGTGCACCTTTACTTGACTCCAATGTTGGACCTTCCTGGTTTACAGTCTTACTGGCTACTTCTGTTACAATTTGCCTCTGTCTGTTTGGCCAAACAGGTTTAGAAAGTAAGAAGCTACTCAACAGGATGTGCCTGCTTATTTATTTATTTATTGAAGTCAGAGCATTCTACTCACCTGTTTTATCTAAACTTGGATTCCTTGAGACATGCTAGAATATGAAGAGAGCATGCTGGATCTTTGCTTGAGCCATAAGTGTCCCTTCCCCAGTCAATCATGCAAGTGACCAGTTAGTTTCATTGTTTAGTTTTTGGTGGGTTAAAAGGAAGATGTATCAATGCTAAGCTAAGAATATCTTTTCTTCAATTAGTAGGGAACACAGATCTGCCTGTCAGTCTTCAGCTTGCTCACAGGTCTGGTTCTGCCCCCAGAATTAGTCATTGAAAGTAAAGAATGCCACTTGGGCAAATGCTCGACATCCAAGGCACAAAAGGAGAAAGTATCAAAAGCAATTTGGCCTATTGCTAGGTATCCATACACAAAATCATCCCCTAGAGACATAATAATCAAAGGAACCATGGACCTCCTAAATAGCAGTTTTCAGCTTTTTCAGGATCTGGTCTGTACACAGTTGGCAGCTATTGGCCAGTTTCTGGAGGGGACACTAATTAAACAACTTCCTATAAAAGAGGGCCAGATAAATCATTTCCCATCAGGCGCCACTATCAGAAATATCGGTACTTTTATGAAAGTACTCAAGGAGACGTGGCTAGACAGACAAATGCTGTTTAACGAAGGAAGCTCCTGCAAGCTGTTCAGATAGGTACGCAAGGCATATCTCCTTTAGCCCTATGGGTGAGAAAACAATCTCTGGGAGATGACTACTACGGTGTACATCAGTCTCGGCCTCTCAAAAGCTTGCTAAAAGTAATTCAGATAAAAGTAATCTCTCTTTCCACACGATCATATGAACCAAGATTAGCAAGCAAGAAAACAGTTTCTAATAGGAGTATCTAAAAGTATCTTCCTTCCTTCCTACTCACTTTCTTTTATGGTTTGAAGTTTAAATCTGCATTTGAGAATTTTGATCAATTTCTCTCATATTCCTTCTGGGCTATATCCAGAAGTCATTCATCTAATGTCGTAAGAATCCAGCTTTCTGCAAACAGAAGTCTACTAGCAAATCATTCTGTCCGCTTCAAGGAATTTAGCGAGCATCCTATGAGTTTGCCCTGAATCAATTTACCCTTGTTGCATTAGTTCTCTTGTATTTGCTTGTTAAGAAAAACTTTAGAACTACTGGATTTATAGGATTTTGAGTATGGATTGTGTTCTTCTTGTACTGATTCAGACATGAGGGCCTTCCCAACTTCTTGTCCAGAGAGCTTTCCCACTTAATACTTCGTGGTGCCAACTGTTTGGCCTGGATGCCCACTTCCACTAGGTATAGTATAAATACAAGACAACACAGGATATCTAAAGATGAAGCTGATGTTATTGTAACTACGGAGATCTTTCAAAGTGGAGTTTCTACCCACAAAAATTTTATAGCCTGAAGATGTATGCGGTCTAGTGCATCTCTTCCATATCAGAGCTACTCATGCAAAGCCTATGGAGGCTATCAAAGCCCTGAAAGTAGCTGATGATGCTTTGTTTCTACTCAATCTCGAGCCTACCAAGTTTTTCTTCAGAGGGAGTGGCAGTGTCTTTCTCAAGACAGTGTGATCCATTTTTGGTAGGTCACCAGGTCTGTTCCGATTCAAATTAAGAAATCTTCCCTATTATAGGTTAAGCATTTGGATTTTGCAGGTGGCTCTTCCTCCAGTGTTACTTTAAGGATTTTATGTACCTTTTTGCACTGGTTGTTGATGCATACTTTGGGACAGAAAGTCAGCAGAGAAAAATTTGAGACAGGCAGTGTGGATAACATATCTCTGTAGCTAACAGTTCCATTAGAGTTCTGCTGCAGAGGATACAAAACAGGCCAAGTAGATACCTACACCAGCAATTTAGATGTTTGAACCTATTTCAATTGGGAAAGGAGTCTTCCCATAGCAAGCAGTTTAGAGCAGGAAATTCCAATCTTTGGTGTTTTACAGAGACTACTGGCACCTTCATCTCACTGAGATGACTAGTCTTGAGGATGCATATGCAAAGGGATTTTTCGGGGAGAGGGAAGAAAAAACAAACACAAAGTTATAACAGGGAATTGCAGTGTGAAAGTTTATATTTGAGTTCCCACCTCTGCTTTCCCAACAGCTCCCTAACATTACTGTGCATCATGTTTTCTTCATCAGCTTGCTGAGCAATGCAAATTCTCTCCTGTGCAGGTGACCTATGAAAGTCATGAACCACAGAAAGGTATATGAATTATTGGATATATGGAGGTCTAATGTCCAGTTTCTCAAACCTACTCCATGAATTGTATTTGTTCAGACTATAGAAAAAAAAAATGTGTTCTGAACAAGGTAGATGAAAGTGATTTTTAAAAATCGGGTAGATTTAAATATTTTTATAAAAATAAGCCTATTTAAAGCCTGTTTAGGTCTAAACTTACTATAATCTATTAACATAATGTACATTAGATAAATTATTATGCAGTATATGTTTGAGGCTGAAGTTTTCAAGATAGTCAAATGACTGACCTGGTGAAAGTCACTGGCTAAGCACTTGAACCAGAGTTTGTTGAAGTACTAAACTATCTTCTGACAGCAGTAGCCTTTCTGCACATGTTCTCCTCATTTCAGTTTATTCAGCTAGTTCAGTTCAATTACTACTTCAAAGCCGACAAATTAATGGAATTGAAACAGCAGGGAAGCTTATCTTCCCCTCTTCCAAACTACAAACATGAACTAGGTGGGAAAGAATGAGATTTACAGTTCTAAAAATCTTGGAAGGATCTGATGACCAGAAATAAATCAGTTCACTAACTACAGACAATACATTTAAAACTACCTGACTTATTAAACAAAGTAAGATACGTTTTGATACACAAGGTAAAATAAGTTTATCCAGCACATTTAAAGGTAGCTTTATTTTTAAACAAAAAAAAAAAAAAAAAAATACTGTGGTTTTGTATATTTTTATTTGCATTCCAGTTTTCATCCAAACAGAGCTTGACACAAGTCACAAATAATCAATCAAATCAGTCACTGAAAGATGGAGAGAGTCTGACCGGGAAATACAAGGAAATGAGACAATAGCGGTCAGCAAGAGAGGCAGCAAACCAGGAGCCTAACCATTGTCCATTTCTTTGAATAGGCCTCTAGAGCATGTTTTAATGATTATTACTTTCCTAAAAAGAGGCTAATTGTTTGTAAAGTACAAAAGCAAAACAAGATTAAAATAGATTTAAATCAACGTATGCTAATTGCTGATTTAAAATCAATCCACTAATTCTAAGGTTGTACAGTTAGTCTTTTTATTAATGTAAATTGTTTAATTTCACATGTATGGATATTTATAAGTTAAATTACCTGTTTGTACTCCAAACTTTCTCTAGCAACGATTGTTGCAACTACCTCCAATTAAAGAGCCAGAAGTGCATTGTATTTTTATTTTACTTAAAATCATACTTCTCACAGTCTATTAGCTCTTTACACTGTAAGCTCTGCAGCACAGACCATATATTACTTATGTAATTATACAAAGTAAATCAGTAGTACTTGATATCTTTTACTTACCTAAAATTGGACCAGGGGTCACTCCATATTTTAAAAGTTGCTCTTGAAGGTCTTCATTACTGAGTTCTGTTACATCTAGGTCATCTTTCTCCTCCAGCCTGGGTTTGTCTGTTTTCTTTGTGGCTTTCTGTAAAGGGAAAAGAAAATAAAAATATACACCATTTCTCCATGCATTACGAAACCAAAGTCTCTGTCCCTATTGAAGGAGTAGAGAGAATGCATGTGGGCTGTACTGAAACAATATAGGACAGCAGTTTTGATATTCACTCATTTTTGTTTGGTAGTGTTATCTTTATCAATACCAGATAAAAATATTTCACGCAGCATGGAAGTCTTAAATGAACATAGGCCTGCTGGTCAATTTTAGACATGAAAGAACGTGTTTTAAGAGCCTCGGAGATCAGATCCTACTCATTTTTCTTATCTTCTCTGCTGATTTGGACAAGCACAGGCCATCACAAGTCTTATCTTTCCTACAATTGGATAGATCAGATTTGAAAACTTCCCCAACACCAATTTGCCTGAAGACTCTGCCTACTAGCCCACCAAGCTGAAAAATACTTTTGCCATTACACCCCACAAGCTCAGTAACTTGTTTCTGGTGGCATATCTTCATGCCCACCCACCCCCCATCTTGCAGGACTCCACTACTCTTGTGGACACACAGGAGCCTTGGGCCTTCAAGCACCTCTTTCCTCTTAAAGTAGTAATGGGCTCATGAGCTGCTCTGCTCCTGCCGCTCCCAACCATTCTCTGGAGAGTTACATACATTTTAGTTAAAAAAAAAAATAAAAAAATCCCCAAGTCCTATCTACGTTATTGCTGCCACTATTGCTACCACTGGTAAAATTCTAAGTTGATAACTGCAGACAAAGCCAGGGGCAATCAGCAAACAGTCACTGTCTACAACTTTTATAACTCTGCCAAGCTGCACTATTCCTCAATAGAAGACGTCTTTATGTCTCACCTGAAAATTTCCTTTCTTGGAGTAAAGAAGCCTGCAGATCCATAACATTGGGTACTCTACTCTCTGCAGCCTTGGAGACCGACCAAAGTTGTCAGAGGCAGGAGAGGTGTGGCTCCACCTCTGAGAAACTGCCAGTTGCTATACTTCCATAGTCTAGGAGAAGCTAATTTTCCTCTATATCTGAGGGGAAAATTAAGTATTTAGACTAAAACAGAAAAAGCCCCCTGCAAAGCAAAGATTTCAGTGAATAACTGAATACCAATTAATAATTTGCTATCCTTTTCCAATGAATAGCCCATTCAGAGTAGGTAGGATGTATGGACATCCATACTCCAAGAAAATAAGTTTTTAGGTAAGATGCAGATAAATTTCCCTATTCTTGCTTGTAATGAAGTACATGGCAGAAACAGGGATTTAAAAGCTGTGTCCACTCAGATGGGGGAAAGAGGTTCCTATGCTGCTATGTACAGATGTTAAGGGGGATAACCCTTTCCTGGTAGTTTTTGGTGACACTACAGTGAGGAGTACCTAGCTACCAAACCAGCATCTGACGACTGGATATCCAGCTTGTAGAATTCAAAGGTGGTATGAACAGATGACCAGATTGCCTCACACAAGAAAATCTGTAAAGCAGCTAATATTTCTGCCCAGGAAGCTGCCACAGCTCTAGTGGAGTGAGCTCCGATACTGGAAAACGGAATTAGGCTTTTTGACTTGAATGGTATGCTTCCGAGATGCAGCATCTGAGCCACTTGGGGGGAAAAAAAAAAAACAAAAAACCCCCAACTCTTTCCCTTTGACACTGGATAACAAAGTACAAGAGCATGTGTCTTTCTGACCTGACCAGTGTGATGAATATGCACTTTGGATGTCTGCAGATCTCTCAAAGAATACCAAAATTTGTCTTTGGAGTACAACGGAGCTGGTCAGCTATCCTGTGCTCAGACAAGACCATCATCAAAAAAAATGCCACTTTAATGGTTAGAAAGTATGAGACACCTTAATGAGTGGTTCAAATGGAGGTCACTAATGGCACTGAGACCACCAGGTAAAATTCAGTAAGAGAACTTTATGCATATTGGGAAGATGAAATTCACTACTTATCTACTATACTAAGGATTCTAGACAAAGCAGCAACCTGACCTCTGAGAGCCTGAAGTGCCAGGCCTAATCCAAATACATTTTGAAGAAATCTGAGAATATGTGGTATCAATGCAGATGAGGGGGACAACACTGTTGTCCTAGCATCAGTGGTTTAAAGCTCAAATGGGTCCATAAATATGCTGAATTAGCATATTTATTTCTGGAAGCTAAAATTGTGAATACTGGCACACTGAATAATCTCTTTGGCTTCAGAAGCTCTGTTCAAGAATCAGGCAGCTAGGCTTGGGCTATCTGGATTCTGATCCAGATCTCTCACAGTGCATATTCACCACACAGGTCAGAAAGACAAATGCTCTTGTACTTTGTTATCCAGTAGCCCTTGTAAGATCATCTCTCTTCTGAATGAAAAGCACATGGGAAGTGTTTATACCTTGTCAAGGAGATCAGAGAATCCAGCCCTCCATGGCCAGACTGGGGGATACCAGAATTACCAGTGTTACTTTCTCTCCTTAAGCATTCTGGAGAGGAAAAGGCATAAAAGGAACTTTTTGGTCATCTTTGCAACAAGGTATCTGTTGCCTTGGTTGTGAACCAACCAGCAAGAGAATAATGCTAAAACTTCATAATTCCAATCAGAAGCAAACAGATCTACTGCTGAGAGACTAAATTTCTTTACCAGGAGATGAGACCTTTGGACATAGTCAAAGAATAGAAGGCACAGTCAAAGGCATCAGGAGGTGAGCTTGTCTCTGGAGGACTGTATCTGCCATTATACTCCATGTAGGTGAGCAAGGGAAGCAGGTGCTGAGGATTATTTGTCCTGCCACACACTGCAGAATTATGCAGCTTGAAGGAAACTGATTTCTTTATGTGCCAACTAGAGGAATCGCATGTATCAGACTCTTCAAAAGATGAAAGGGATTAGAGTCTTTTTTTTGGGGGGGGGGGGGGGGAGTGTTTTATGTTGGGGTAACTAGAGGGGTCTGAACATCTGAGACACGACTTTCTTATGCCTCCCCTTGATCCCCCTCCTCAGAAGGAGAAAAACTTCAGACTTCTAGTTCCTGGAGGTGGGGAGGGGAAGGGGAGTGGGTGGTCCTTCTGGTTACTCTTTTGCACAGCTGTCTTTTTCTGAAAAAGAGGAGGTTTGTGCTGGACTGGGTCAAAAAGGGGGCTTCCCAGGGTCTCATGCTTTGTTCGTGTGAAATTCCTGCATGTAGCCTGGAGATGTGATGGGCACCAGGCTCCAACCCTGGACGTTCAAAGGGAGTCCTCGGTTCATTTGCTGCAATGGACTTACAATGCTGGTAGAAATGGAGGGAGCGGTTGGGCTCAGGGGCCCCTTACTAGGCTCACCTTATCTCTGGATCCGATAGTAGCTCTCTGCCACTGCAGCAACAGTGTGCAGCTGCTCCGCAGCCAGACAATGTGGCTGAGAACTTGGACTTTGGTGACTGAGTGGGAAACTTGGCTGACTCTTTGATACCATGTTTCAGCCTACTGTGGGGGAGGGGAGAAAGGGAGCCACTGCTTGCTGATGATCCCAGACCATTGCAGTCATCTGTGCCAGGCCTTGGGGTTTTGCTACGGAGATACTGCCACTGCTTTCTGGGAGCTGTCCCACTCAGGGAGGAAGGCTGCAGAAACCCTGCCCCTGCCTTTGCACTTCAGAGGCCTGGGTCTCCACAGAAAAGGCACAGATTCCATCTAAGCACTTAATCAGCAGAGAGACTATGTCTAGTTTTCCCACTTAGCCTTCTCTGCCAGAGTCCCAGCAAACGTCAGATCAAATCTGCTCTTATTTCAGGGATCACACTACTGTAAATAAAATTAAATGGGGCATTAGTGCCAGGGTTTGATAGGGCCAGCATCCCAATTGAAACTGGCTGATTGGTTATCAGTTGCTATGGATTTTCCACCAATATGTATCTTCTTGGGCTCTGGAGTGGAGACTTGGACTCTTAGCCCAGAAATTCCCATGGCGTGCTGCTCTCTCTACTCATGCAAAAAAGGAAGTTTCTCAATGTCTAGTTTGAGCCTGATCAAGCCCATAGCAAGTACAGAAAGGTATCTTCAGTAGAACCTATCACAGCTCTTTACACTTCGCTTGGAATCCCTTAATTCCTGAATCTCAAGGAGACTAGATTAGTTTTCAAATGTAATCCAATTAGGGGATTAGTCATATCCCTAAACCACGTTTACCCTATTTTGGTTTTCCATATAAAACATTTTAATTGCTTCAATAACTAGTTCCAAAACAGTTGAAAACTATGAAGCCTACAACATAATAGAAGAACTCAATTTATAAAAGAAAAAAAAAAAGAGGCCTTTTAAAAAGTTTACTTATCGGTCTGTCAGCCACACTCAGTTTGCAACATTAAACATGGCATTCATCTTAACCAGTTTCACATTTGCTAGGTTTTTCTTGAGTATTCTTTCTGGTCAAGGAAATGAAATAATTAAAGACTCAAACTCTAGTCAGCATGTTAAAACTCATACTGGATTATCTCGTAAGCATCTATTTAAGCTAGTACCATATTGTAGTGGTGGTAAGGCACTGGCCACATTAGTGACCAGATTGACACTACAAAATAAAATACCTCAGCATGCCAGAGGAGTACAGCTAGGTGTCAGGGAAACAATTAGAGACATTTAACATTCAAAGAAAACAGCAACTAAACATGATTTACTGTGTTTCTGTACAGATATCAATTAATCTAGGACACATAGAAAACTTCCCCAAGCAACTGCTATAAGCTTTTCCAAATTCAGAGCTTTCATTTTGAAAAATAAGTTTAAGATGTTAACGCTGCAAGGAAAACCTTCCTACCACAGAGGTTAATCTGATGCACAGATGTCCTAACTAAGCAGCCAGTTCTAGCGTCTCTGCAGCGATCCTGGAGATTCTGCAAGCTGCAGCAGAGTGAAAAATGGCTATTCTTTCTAGTTTTCATTGCTGTTTATTCAGTTCTCTGTGGGTAACACTGAAATTGATAAGAACCAATTCAATTTCATCCTGCAGAAGCTTGGGAAGCTTCTGACCCACAGCAAATGTAGGGTATTTGATGGGAAGGGGCACTCAAATGAAAGTGTGGACAGGAAGAAGGGGTTAAATAGTGGAAACAATACAGCAACTCCTCACTTAAAGTTGTCCCAGTTAACGTTCTTGTTTCGTTGCTGATCAATTAAGGAACATGCTTGTTTAAAGTTGCACAATGCTTGCTTTGTCCACTGTTTGCAGGAAGAGCAGCCAGTTGCAGCTAGGCTGGTCGGAGCTTAGAACCAGACTGGACTGGCAGCCACTCTATCAGCTTCCTGCTCCCCTAAATTCCCCGTGTGGCAGCCGCCCAGCAGGCTATCAATTGCCAGCAGTTCAGCTGTCCCTCCCCCCACTACCATGTGTCCTCCTGCCCTCTGCCTTGGAGCTGCTCCCAGGAGCTTCCTGCTTGCTGTACAGGGGTGGGGAGAAAGAGGGGGGCTAATGTCAGGGTATCCCCCTCCCTCATGCTCTTGGACACCGCTTATCCCATCTTCCATAGAGCAGGGGACACACACAACAGAGCTCAGGATGGAGGGAGCTTCCTGACAGCAGCCGCCATCTCAGCTTGCTGATTACTTAAAAAGGCAGTGTACTTAGAGTGGGGTCAGCAATGCACATCTGTCACACACACGGTGTGCGTCTCCCCCCGCCCCATTTGTGCTGCCTTGTTGTGTGTGAGGTTACAACAATGAGTTAACCCTTGAGGGCTCAGCCAATTGCCAGTTCATCATTTAGCAGTAAGGCATTCCCTGGAAATATCCCATCCTCCGACTTCACCACCTCAACCAAGCTTCACAATCATCATTGCTGTGTACAGTATTAAATTGTTTGTTTAAAACTTACACTCTGTGTGTGTGTGTGCGCGCGCGCATAATGTAAATTGGAAGGATTAGGTTCCAGGGAAAGTCTCTCTTTTTTTTTTTTAAACCAGACAAAAATTATATATATTAATCTTTTGTCTGATGGAAATGTTTTTCCCCTGGAACCTAATCCTCCCTATTTACATTCATTCTTATGGGGAAATTGGATTTGCTTAAGGTCACATTTTTCAGGAACATAACTACAATGTTAAGCAAGAAGATACTGTATGTAAAACTTTAGAGCCTACAAGTCCACTCAGTCCTACTTCTTGTTCAGCTAATTGCTAAGACAACTAAGTTTGTTTACATTTACGGGAGATAACGCTACTAGGGATGTAAACACTTAACCAGACCTTAACTTCTAACCCCGGTGGCAGGCTGGCTGTACCCCAGCCCTGCCGGTGGGACTCCAGCCACTGCTGTCCTGGCCTGCTGGAACAACCTCAGTTAATGGTTCACTGGTTAAATGATAGAATTTTAATACTTTAACTGGTTAACTTTAACTGATATTTACATCCCTAAATGCTGCCCACTTCTTATTTACAGTATCACCTGAAAGAGTGAAAAAGTGTTTGCATGGTACTGTTATATACAGTGCTGCAAGAGATTTATGTTCCATATATGCTAAACGTTCATATGCCTCTTCATGCTTCCATTCCAAAGGACGTTTCTATGCTGAATTGGGATTCTATTATTAACAGTGCAATTAATTGTGACTTTTTTTAATCTCATGATTGTGATTTTTTTAAAATTGTTTGACAGCCTTAATTAGGTTTGGACATTACTCATATATTAGATAATATTTCAGTATTTGTCACACTTCAATTACAGTGGGTTATTTGACCAATCCTACAGCTGGTCAAATATTAATAACCAAATGAGATATTAATACCAGTGAAATTCAAATATATTCATAATCCCCCCCCCGACATTTGGCCAGCCCTAGTAGTAATACATTTAAGAGAATAGTTGATTGACCACACTGTAGTTCAATGCAGCATGTAACAATGCATACTGGTTTTAATTCATTTACATTGCATGGGACGTGGGTTGGGGGTAATGGAAGGAAGAGGAGTTGTGGCACAGGTGTGTTTCCACCCTTGCTAGTGGGCTTAATCTTCCGCCTAACGGAAGTCAGAAAAACTTTTCAAGGGCCCCCTCCCCAGTGTTTTTTTGGGGGGGGGGGGGGGGAAGAGGAGGGAAGACGCATGTAAACCTAGACTAGAAAGTGAAGTTACCCACTGTGCATAACTTCAAAAGTTAAGCTTCATTTCCCAAAGTTTAATGGCGTGACTATTCTTCACTGAGAGGTAGATGTGTCTGAAGTTTAAGAATTCAAAATACAAGAAACAAAACAAAAAAAACCCACAATCAGTAAAAAGTATTTTATCCATACTAATGTAAACAGCTGACTGTTTTGCTCAAACCTACCACTAGCAACTCCTTGAATTTTCTTCTGCAAGGCTAACTCAACAGCATTTGGGCTTAAAGTGGAGAAAGGCGAAAGTGAGTACCTGAAATGGGGTTAGACTAGAATTCCCATCTGATCCTTTGTTAGTGTTTAACATAGTGTTGTTTATAAAACAAATTACTGTGTAGATATAAACTAAGTCACATCTACACTTGGCTTATGTAGTTTTAAAACTATGGTTAATCTGTTGCCAGTCAAACTGTTCTGTCAAGGTAAGCCGTCACAAAGTCCTGGTCTACACTAAGTAGGATTTTTTTTTTTTATATGTAAAATCTATGCGATTGCCTATGACTGATGCAGGTCCACTGTTGTTAGTAACAAGAGTATAAACAAAGTTACAGTTATAAGCAGACTTTCTCAGAGATCCAGAAAATGTTAAGGAGCTGGATAGGAGCAAGGATTATCTCTAGCTCTAAAAAGAAAAGGAGTACTTCTGGCACCTTACAGACTAACACATTTATTTGAGCATAAGCTTTCGTGAGTTACAGCTCACTTCATCAGATGCATTCGGTGGAAAATACAGAGAATATGAAAGAATGGGTTTTTATCATACACACTGTAAGGAGAGGTTTCAGAGTAGCAGCCGTGTTAGTCTGTATTCGCAAAAAGAAAAAGGAGTACTTGTGGCACCTTAGAGACTAACAAATTTATTAGAGCATAAGCTTTCGTGAGCTACAGCTCACTTCATCGGATGCATTTGGTGGAAAAACAAACAAACATTTGTTTTCCACCAAATGCATCCGATGAAGTGAGCTGTAGCTCACGAAAGCTTATGCTCTAATAAATTTGTTAGTCTCTAAGGTGCCACAAGTACTCCTTTTCTTACTGTAAGGAGAGTGATCACTTAAGATGAGCCATCACCAGCGGGGAGGGAGGGGGGGTAGGAGGAAAACCTTTTGTGGTGATGATCAAGGTGGGCCATTTCCAGCAGTTAACAAGAACGTCTGAAGAGGAGTGGGGGGGTGGGGTGAGAAACAACATGGGAAAATAGTTTTACTTTATGTAATGACCCATCCACTCCAACTCTCTATTGAAGCCTAAGTTAATTGTATCCAGTTTGCAAATTAATTCCAATTCAGCAGTCTCTCGTTGGAGTCTGTTTTTGAAGTTTTTTTTGTTGAAGGATAGCCACTCTCAGGTCTGTAATCGTGTGACCGGAGAGATTGAAGTGTTCTTCGATTGGTTTTTGGATGTTATAATTCTTGACGTCTGATTTGTGTCCATTTATTCTTTTACATAGAGACTGTCCAGTTTGACCAACGTACATGGCAGAGGGGCACTGCTGGCACATGATAGCATATATCACATTGGTAGATGCGCAGGTGAACGAGCCTCTGATAGTGTGGCTGATGTGATTAGGCCTTATGATGGTGTCCCCTGAATAGATATGTGGACACAGTTGGCAACGGGCTTTGTTGCAAGGATAGGTTCCTGGGTTAGTGATTTTGTTATGTGGTTGCTGGTGAGCATTTGCTTCGGGTTGGGGGGCTGTCTGTAAGCAAGGACTGGCCTGTCTCCCAAGATCTGTGAGAGTGATGGGTCGTCCTTCAGGATAGGTTGTAGATCCTTGATGATGAGCTGGAGAGGTTTTAGTTGGGGCTGAAGGTGATGGCTAGTGGCATTCTGTTATTTTCTTTGTTGGGCCTGTCCTGTAGTAGGTAACTTCTGGGTATTCTTCTAGCTCTGTCAATCTGTTTCTTCATTTCAGCAGGTGGGTATTGTAGTTCTAAGAACACTTGATAGAGATCTTGTAGGTGTTTGTCTCTGTCTGAGGGATTGGAGCAAATGTGGTTGTATTGTAGAACTTGGCTGTAGACAATGGATTGTGTGGTTTGGTCTGGATGAAAGCTGGAGGCATGTAGGCAAGTATAGCAGTCAGTAGGTTTTCGGTATAGGGTGGTATTTATGTGACCATCACTTATTTGCACTGCAGTGTCCAGGAAGTGGATCTCGTGTGGACTGGTCCAGGCTGAGGTTGATGATGGGATGGAAATTGCTGACATCATAGTGGAATTCCTCAAGGGCTTCTTTTCCATGGGTCCAGATGATGAAGCTATCATCAATGTAGCGCAAGTAGAGTAGGTGCATTAGGGGACGACAGCTGAGGAAGCGTTGTTCTAAGTCAGCCATAAAAATGTTAGCATACTGGGGGGCCATGCAGGTACCCATAGCAGTGCCATTGATTTGAAGGTATACATTGTTCCCAAATGTGAAATAGTTATGGGCGAGGACAAAGTCACAAAGTTCAGCCACCAGGTTTGCCGTAACAGTATCAGGGATACTGTTCCTGACTGCTTGTAGTCCATCTTTGTGTGGAACGTTGGTGTAGAGGTCTTCTACATCCATAGTGGCTAGGATGGTATTTTAGGAAGATCACCGATGGATTGTAGTTTCCTCAGAAAGTCGGTCATTACATAAAGTAAAAACTATTTCCCCATGTTTATTTTCCCTGTTTTAGATTTTTAAATTTTTTTTTTTTTTTTACTAACTTAGAGTGCATGAATGTAGATACTTTCTTTCTGAAGTTAGACTACACATCTGAAGGCTTTTAATCCTAGCTTATCTTAGACCTTGAATGGATTTAAAGCAAAAAAAGCACTCATTTCTTATATTAGAGATTTATAGGGGAAAAACACCTCTCCATCCGATGGAAGTTGGTGATGGGGAAGAAAGGAGAGAGTTATGAGCCATTGTGTGTGTTACTATCTGGTTGCATGGACTCATGACCAACACATACTTCAGATATACAGCTACAGTATGTAATATTTCAGATCTGTATCACAGAATTGCTTCTTAGCTAAGGACAAGGTTTCTCTTGTATTCTTCTATAGGTTCTATCATGATGGGGGCCTGACACCTGACTGAGGTCTCTAGGCTACATTGCAGTACAACTAAGGGATAGTTTACAAATACCACAGCTAAAGAGGAGTGTTTCCACTCACATGTCAAAACAATCCGACTATCTAGCTCTAGAGAGATGAACACTAGTGTTCACTATACATTACCAGCTTGTATTAATGGACTAAATATAGGAACATAATGTTTATCACAATCCACAGAACTGGTTACATCCTTAGTAGCGGATACTAAAACAGCTAGGCATAGCCTTTTACTGCGACACCTACAGGAATTTTACCACTCACTGCAGCTACTATCCCTCAAGATTATCTTTAAAAGAAACACGATCCAACATCTGATCATACTGACTCCAGTTCCCTTTCCAGAGCGATACCATAAATACAAGCAGGGGAGCCCTCACATATATTATAGAGCACTAAAAATAGACAGTCAAGGAACTATTTAACAGGTGGAGATGCAAATCAATTGTTTACAGGTTATACGTTCTTTTTATTTCATAAAGAGGGAGACATGTGCTGAAGGTCCCAAGCATCAAGTTGTATTTCAATTTTTTTCTGGGGTACAGGGAGAAAATACTACCTCTCCTAAAGTAGTGTGGACTGACTTCATCTGTGCAAACACAAAGCTATTATGTCACAGCTGTTATTAAACTTGACAAAGTAGGTCATCAGTTCTTAGGCTCACAGGTACAAAATGTGTTGTGTTACAGGATGCCGTTTTTACATTCAAAGAGACCTTTCACATCAGATTATATATGAATTGTAGAATTTTTATAAACCTAGTAAGTGTATATAGTATTGCAACAACATAATAGTAAAGCAAATCTTTGGCTTTAGGAGCAAGAGTACGCACAGTGAAAATCCACTTGTTATCAATGTTCCATAAGTAAGAAATGGAAGTCTCTGCCCTTAGCGGCAAGGCCCCTACTACATATTCGTTAGCTATTTGTGCAAAGGGATCTGGAACCTGACAGACTGGAGAACTGGGTTCTAAATGTCCAAACAAGCAATTAAAATCAGTGGTGGTTCCACACAGTTTTTCTAAGATTGTTGTCTTAGCCTTACACCCACAATATAACCTAGGTACAGCTTATGACTTGCAACCTTTCTTCAAGGTGAACAGCGACAGATCCTTCAAAAACCTGAAGCCTTACCAACTAGTCTCACTAAGCTTGGGGCGGGGAGGGTGAAAGAATGCGAGAGAAAAATTCAGTTCTGCATGTTGTCCCACCCTCACCTTTGGTGCTAAGAAGAGATCCAACACTGAGATTGCTAATCACCAGGACCCTTGTTGAAAATAAAAGGACTAGAAGAATTTTGCCAAGAGCTAAGATCTGTTGTATTAGGTCAGATCAGTCATTCTACTACTCCAATAGCTTGTCTTCAACCGCAGCTGGTACCACATGCTTTAATGTAAGGTGCCAGAAATCATCTGGACAACTCTGAAATTACCTGCTAATAAGAGGATGTTTCTTCCTAAAATGAGGACAGTTATACTGCATCTACACTAGGATTTTCTAAAGCCTTAATAATCCCAAAGAGCTGCAGTTCCACTACTGGTAGTGACACAGCTCAGGCATCTTTACTACTACTCAGAAAAAAGAAAAGGAGTACTTGTGGCACCTTAGAGTAAAAAATTTATTTGAGCATAAGCTTTCGTGAGCTACAACTCACTTCATCGGATGCATTCAGTGGAAAATACAGTGGGGAGATTTATATACATAGAGAACATGAAACAATGGGTGTTACCATACACACTGTAACAAGTGTGATCACTTAAGGTGAGCTATTGGGTGCCACAAGTACTCCTTTTCTTTTTGCGAATACAGACTAACACGGCTGCTACTCTGAAACCTAGTACTCAGAAAGGGGCTCTTAATACCTGTTTAATACAAGCCTTGTGAACACCACATGTCTGCTGCCAAAAGTGAAACTATGTACACTGGGAAACATGAATACAAAAAATGCTAATGTATGATAAGACAAACACAGAGGGCTGGTCTATGTAGCATGTGAATTTGTACTCCTCCTATATTTTTTGTTTACTGTAACTAGGATGTTTTTATCCATAAGTGTCTAATCCTTTAGAGAGAGTCCAACTAAGCTCTTGATCTCAAATATCTTGCAGCAATGATTATTTCCTTGCCATTACTTATTGTTGGTATACCAACATTACCTAAAGGCTCCAATTAGCATAAGTTCCTGTACTGTACAAAGATTTTACATATTCTATCACACACAAGAATATTGAGAACATTAAAATTGTAAAGTCAAGCACTCAAAAGTTAGGAAATGCCAAAATTAAGGTTACCCATACAACCTTAATTCAGTCCTCTTGTGTGTATTCATCATTATACAGTCTTTAATTACATAATCACATACTCCCTTCCCCTTTTCCCCACCCCCGGACAAAGAATGATCCTGCTCTGGAGACGAATCAGAGGAGACTTGCCTGGAGGGCCCCTGCTTCATTTACTGCAGAAGTGTACAGTGAACGAGGCAGGGGACTACAGGAAGAGAAACTATGACCTCACAGATAAAGGAGCTGAACACTACCCTGGAGACCTGGATTCTATCCCTGACTCTGTTGGATAATTCCTACATGATGCTAAGCAAGTCACTTAAAACTTCTCATAGATGGTCACTAGTTAGAGGTTCATTTTCTGCGTGTCTGACTTGCCCAAGTGCTGAGCACTTGCAGTTGCAAATGAAGTACTACATAATGCTAGTTACTCTGGAAACAAAAATAAGGATCTACACATCACAAATTGAGCACCCAAAGTTAGTGGATACTTTTGAGCTAGTCTTTGTGCCTCAGTTTTGCATCTGTAAAATGGGGATAATAACATTCCCACCACACAGGGCATTGTGAAAATAACTTCATTAAACTTGAAGCTCTCAGATATTATAGTGATAAGCCCATAAGAAAAATTAATAATTCTGTCTTCAAGAGCAGGGTCTGAGTCATGTGCCATAAGGCATGGGGTCATAAACTGAACAAGTATTTAAAAGCAAAAAACCAAAACCACACTTCTCATTCACTGAGCACCATCTATCCCAGGGATAGGCAAACTATGGCCCGCGAACTCCCACTGGGCTCAGGGGCTGAACCACGGAGCTTGGCCCCATTCCGGAGCTCCAGCCAAGGTGCTAAGTTGGGGGCTGCACCACACGGCTCCCAGAAACCATGGCATGGCCCCGCTCTGGTGCTCCAGCTGGGGCACAGGATTGGGGGCTGCTCCACACGGCTCCCGGACGCCGCGGCATGACCCCATTCCAGCTCCTATGCGCTCCAATGGCCCCTTCCGGCACTCCAGCCAAGGTGCTAAGTTGGGGGCCGCACCACACGGCTCCCAGAAACCATGGCATGGCCCCGCTCTGGTGCTCCAGCTGGGGCACAGGATTGGGGGCTGCTCCACACGGCTCCCGGACGCCGCAGCATGACCCCATTCCAGCTCCTATGCGCTCCAATGGCCCCTTCCGGCACTCCAATGGGAGCTGCAAGGGCAGAGCCCACGGATGGAGCAGCATGCAGACCCACCTGGCTGCGCCTCTGCATAGGAGCTGGAGAAAAGATATGCCACCACTGACTAGTGATTTAAATCAAATCCACCCTGGTCTTGGCCTTGTCACCTTTTGCATTTTTATAGAACTATTTGCATTTTCCAAAGTAAACACTGTTTATATAGTATTCGGATATCACTTTTCCATTTAGACCTCAAGTACAAAATAGAACAGCTTCCGACAGCTATAAGAAAACTCTGGAGTTCTGGGCACAAACCACAGTAATGAAGCTTGTGCTACAAAATGTTACCAAAATACTCAGATTAAATTAAATCTTAGTACACAGAACTACATAAGTGATCAAACTGACTTTTATAAGGTAGCTACTGTATATCTACCCCTCCTCACTTACAAACCAATTGTACCATTTTCTAACTGGAACAGGCTCCCAGTAAGATAATTTATTGTAATTTTTAGAGTAAAGGCCTTCACCATCAGACACATAATAAACTAGAGGTTTATTGTTCTTGCAACTATCACATAACCCATGTAATAATATTCTTCACAGTAGTCATGGCAGCAGGGTGGGGTTTTTTTGGTCTTTTAGGAAAAGCATTGGATCCATGTGTGTTCAGTTTAGAACCATTTTAAAAGGTCACCCAGAAAGGGGTTTTTTTTTTTTGAAATTGGGTTATACTGCATTTTTGTTTCCTTATGATGTACAAGAGAGGTCCAAAAATCTGTCTACATTTGATATTTTCCTGCTGGGTTTTTTTGGTGCCTCAGAATTAGGAAGTCTGTCAAGGCTGGCTTTCCCTGGTTTTGTGGGAAATTTTCTTGAAAGAAAATTTTCTTAAAAAAAGAAACATTAAGCTTTAAAGAAAGACAGCCTCTAGGCTTCTACTCAGGCATTTGACTTCAGCGTTAGAACAAAAAGTAAGTTTAATAGTCTGACATAAAAATCCCTTCCTCTTTCAGTTGCTCAGCTTTCAGTTTCTTGACCCAAGATGTACTAGTTTCATCAGTTGTTACTCATTATACTACAACTGAATTTCTAGTTAAAAAAAAAAAAAAAAAAAAGAAGATAGATTTGTTCTGAACACTCTTGTTTCCCCTTCACAAGTCACCTTTAAAAGGTACAGGATTTTAGACACCTGGATTGTAAAAATCAAAAGAACTACAACTCAACACTCAACCTAGCAGTGATTATTTATTACAAGTCTTTTATATGAGACCCATCCCCATGGTATTTGGCTGTATTTTAGATTACAAGCAAAATTATTTCCTCTCAAATACTGTTTAAATAAAGTTTACCCAGTATAGGCAAGGCCTGCATGTCCATCACCCCACTTTCTTAGATTGTTGGTTGTTACCCAAACAAGTGCACTGAACAAGGCACTTCCCTATAGCATATCCACTCAGATACAGGTAAGTGCAATCACACTTAAACCATTCCTTAGAATCATTAACTATTTTTTTCCTTCAAAAAAAGAAAAAAGAAAAGAAAAGAAAAAAGGAGACTTAGTAACCATCCACCAATGTGAACAGAAACGTTCACACTTTGAGTTATTTCAATGCAACTGAAACTCTGTAGGAGAGCTGTAGATTTGTTTAGATCACAAAGACAGTCTTGTGGCTAGAAGCCTGAATCTCTCTTCCTTTGATGAAGTTTCTGGACATTCAAGTCATGGGAAAATTGGTCTAAACATTAGAAAACTTACTTAATTCCATTTCTTTTTAAAATATTTCTCACACACCCCTTCTTTAGCCAACTCGAGTTACCGCATAAGAACCTGGCATGCCACAAACACGAAAGCTGCTGTTACCATATTATTTAATTCTGCATATTACAAATAAGCATCCATCAGATGATTTGCCGTTCAGCAGCTTCGCTACTAAAGTTTACAGAGGCCTCAACAAGACACCTCGATCTCCCAGCCTAGCCAGACATCTTAGTCCCGCAGGCACCCGACACTCAGCGAGCCCCCGAGCTGCAGGGCGAAGCGGGCTGTCCCAGACACGACAGAGTACGCCCTAGTATGAAGTTACGAGGAAAGGAAATCCCGGCAGAGCGCCCCTCTCCCTGAGCACGGGCAGGGAAGGTCCCTGGCTGCCGGCGCAGGGCGCTGCACCCGCCAGCCCCGCACGGGGCAGAGGCCCCAGCGTCCCGCAGAGTGAAGATCCCCGGCGGAAGAGGTCTGCGCCGAGGAGCTCGTATCAGCCACCGAGAGCCGCTGTTGCCCCACGCGGGGGCCGCCAGGGGCTCTGGGGGAAGAGAAAGCGCCGAGCTCTCCCCTAACCCGAGATAACCCGCTGCAGACAGGCCGGGGCCGCCAGGGCGCGCTCCACACCTCGGACAGAGCGGGAAGCGGCGCACACCGCCTGCCTAGGGCCAGCTCCCCGGGGGAGGTCTGCATGCGCGGGCAGGACAGAGGGGCGGGAGCGCGGGCGGCGGTCAGGGGCCGCCACAGCCCTTTGTACTGCAGCGCTGGGGTCACCCGAGCGGCGGGGGGCGGGCGGGGCGGTCTCCTACCCGGCCGGGGGCGGCTCCTCCTCTGCTTCTGGCGCCGAGCGGGGTGGGCTCCCTCTCCTCGTCGCTGGAGAAGTCGGGCTGGGTGAGCGCGGCGGGCGCGTTGCGGGCGGTGAGGTGCTGCAGGTAGAGCTGCACATACACGTCCTTGCGCTGCTCGCCGCCCGGCAGGCTCACATTGTTGGCGATCAGCTCGCTCTTCAGCTTCTCCTTGGTCAGCACCCACGGGTCCGCCAAGAACTCGGGCATCGCCGGCCTCTGCCGCCCTCCCGGGAGAGGCGCCAACAAAGGGAGGGGTGGACAACCGCCTCCCCTGCCCAGCGGAATGAACCCAACAACTCGCAGCGCGCTCGGCGAGAGCTTCGCCCAACCTCCAATAAAGCGTGTCTGGATTGGTCGGCCGAGTCACGAAGTTGGGCTGCTATTGGCTGCGCGCTAGAGGAGGGAGCGGCACAAGGGTTCGATCAGCATTAGTGCTTTGCGCGAGGAGTAGTAACGCAGTTTAAATTCGGCTCAGGCGGGAGAGGCGCTGGCGTTGTGTCGTCTCCCTCCCTCCCTCAGGCGGGGAGGTGCCATGATCCAGACGCCTCCCCCAGGGGAGCAGGAAGCGAGGTCCTGCCGCCGCTGCTAACTGCTAAAGCTTCCTTATTGGCACCACATGAGCCTCCCGGCCATACGAACAGGAGATCGAGGTCTTTGCTGCTGGAGGGGGCCGGGGCGAGACCCCCTGGCTGGGGAGGAATTGCCCGACTCTGCTCTGGTGGCTCTCTGGGAGGGGAGCACAGAGGGTTTTCCTGCCGGTGTTTCAGTGAGACATTTAAGAGCTTCCTAGAACCCGGCGTAAAGTCTCCCGTTGGTCGCGTGGTCCCGCGGCAGGTCGTCTGAAGGCAGCCCTAGTGGCGCGATCAGCCCCACACAACACCGCTTGTCCCGTGCGTGTCCTTTCTTGTCAAAACTGTCACTGTCAGAGGCAGGGTGAAGCGCCTCCTTACACGGGGGCCTGGCCCTCCTGGGCTCTTCAGGAAACATCTTTGATCTGGGCACTGATTTGGGCGGAGGAGATAAAATCCAACCCTTGCCATTAAAAGCTGTGAATAGTATATCAGCAAGTAAAGAAATAAATCCCTTCTAGTGTATTGCAGAGTTTGAAAGGGACATTGCCCATTACTTGAGTCCCGATACAACAACTTCCCCAGGAGCACAGGAGCGTGCCCTCGGGAAACAGGTTGCAGGATTGGGACCTTAGATTGCAAGGTCCTTGGGGCAGTGAACCCTGAGCTCCAGACCGCTAGATGAAATTAATGGGCAGCAGGTTTAAAACAAATAAAATCTTCACACAGCGCACAGTCAAGCTGTGGAACTCCTTACCTGAGGAGGTTGTGAAGGCTAGGACTGTAACGGTTTAAAAGAGAACTAGATCAATTCATGGAGGTTAAGTCCATTAATGGCTATTAGCCAGGATGGGTAAGGAATGGTGCCCTTAGCCTCTGTCGGAGGGTGGAGATGGATGGCAGGAGAGAGATCACTTGACCATTACTTGTTAGGTTCATCCGCTCTGGGGCACTTGGCATTGGCCACTGTGGGTAGACAGGATACTGGGCTGGATGGACCTTTGGTCTGACCCAGTATGGCCATTCTTATGTTCTTATGATCTCAGACCTCACTGGCTTCAAGGAAATAAGGGTGGGGCCTCACGGTGAGGCCACAGCCTGGATTAGGGGAGGCTTAGCCTCCCTGGTCTATGATGTCCACCACCCATGGTGAAAATTAGATCAGATTTTTTTTTTAAAACAGCTTTTTCCAAAATTGCACTTCCCAAAGCTAGTGAGGGCTGCTGCACCCTGGTGGATTCATTCCAGGGGTGACAGGCAATGATTATATCCCCAATCTTCCTCTGGGGTTCCCAAGAGCAGTCAGTTTTAAATTGCAGTTGAGGCTCCTTGGAAACCTCTGTATAGACTTCTGAATCAGAGACTGCCCTGTCCATGATTCCTCCCCACATAGCAACAGCTACTTTGCAGGCTGGGCTGGGCAGCTAAGGGCTCCCTTTACAGAAGGAGTTTTGAATACTTCTTACACCATCACACCTCCAACCCTGAACAGATTTTCTGCCAGTGGTGGATCAGTGCTGAAGCTATTTTGGGAACTTCAATTACCTTGCAGTGCAAATAACCATTAATGAACTATGATTGTGTGTCTTCATTCTTAATAATTTCACATCTATTGAAGAAAGAGTGTCACAGAGCAAGTAGGATTACAGAATTAAGTACATTATCAGGTCAGTTTGTAAGAGAATTAATTTGAATTGAGGATGGTGACTGTTTTTCCTTATTGACAGCACTTTAAGCAAGTATTTCTAAAACAAAGGTGTGTTGACCACTGTCATCCATTTCCATGCTTGCATGAAACAAATCAGATACCCTATGCTTTATTAAACCTCAGCCAAGGTTCATACAGGTTCGATACCACATAATGGGTGTCTTGGAAATGCTTAAAAAAAACAGAATCCCTGCCCCAATTTAAAATTAATAATTCAAAATGTAAATAGTATCTTTCATCCAGAACAACCTAAAAGGGCTTCAAAAGCTGTAAGCATATATAAACACAGCACTACTGACTTGCATCTAACTCTGAGATAAGAAGGCAGCAGAACAGAGCATACTGCACAAAAGCTGTGTCGGAAAGCTAGTTCTGGTCTTACACTAGTGTAAACCAGGAATAATTCAACTGATGTCAACAGAGTTACACTACTTAAAAACTTGCAAGGAGAGAATCATCTTTGGAAAATATTGATCAAAGCCATCAGTGAAAACTCCCAATCTTACAAAAAGTGCCATTGATACTATTGAATGTCTATGTAGATAAATACAGAAATCCTGTTATTAAGATCTCGAGTTTGGTTTCCCCTGCTTCCCCTAAGCAGGATTAAACTGCTTCTCATACTAGACTGTGCATATTTTCATCATATGATCAGTCCTCTTTTTTGTGTGTGCTTCCTCCAACAGTGAAATAGTTAAAAATGTTGACACTTGTAATTGTATACTTCCATGTTAACACTGTATTGTGGTCAATAGGCAAACATCACACCTCTCAGGGCTATTATTACAGATGATCTGCAGACTCAGGTCTAGTCTACGCTGCTCCACAGTTTGGACTATGGGAATGTGAACAGCAGTGAACACCACAGTGCTGCACTGTAACTCCTCCATGTGAATGAAGAGCACTACATTATTGTGCACTAGGACCTGTCTAGTTCACGCTCACAGCATTCATACAGGGGAGTTACAGTGCAACACTTTGGTGCGCATAGCTATTCATACCCAGGAACTGCAGTGGCAGTGTAGACATAGACTATGGTAGACATCACTGCATTGGTTTACACTCAATTTACAATTTGAAAGTTATTTCCCAACCATAGTAACTAGAGGCTAAGGGATTGCCTGCACAAAGATTTTTTCCAGGGTATATCTATGCTACAGAGACAGTAGCTACTCTGGCATTAACCCGTAGCACAGATGCAGCCTACACCAAAAGACATTGTTTTTTTTCCATTGGTGTAGGAACACCACCTCCCCAAATGATGGGTAACTATGTCAACAAGAAAACAGACTTTTCACACCAGTGAATAATGTTGCTATGTGACCTAACTTTTAAGGTAGACTAGTACACTATAATTATACCAGTTACCTTGGTATAATTATACTAGTATGGGTTAAATCACTATAGTTTATACTGTATAATTCCCCCATGTAGGGACTCATCCCTGGTTTACACTTAAAATTTAGATCAACCTAGATACATCACTCAGGGGTGTGAAAATCAGACCCCGGAGTTGGCCATATTTAAGTCAATTTAACCACTGGTGTAGACACATTTAGACCTGATAGAAAAATCCTCTCTTGACCTAGGTTACTGCCGCTCAGATAGGTGGATTACCTATCTCAAAGGGAAAAAAATCCTATGCTGCTGTAGTGCCTGTAGACCTGCCCTTTATTCTGGGATAAAAGTGGCTTTTTGGTTTAGCTTAAACTACTCAGAACGCAATATAAGCTAAATTGGAAAAGGTACTCTTCTACTGCAATAAGAGTGTCCACATGGGTGTTATACAGGTATAACTATAGCACTTTTACTGGTATACATTAGAATGTGATTTAAACTTTCTCATGTAGACAAGTCCTTAAGGCCAGATCCTTGGCCCCTGAGGTGCATCTTGTACAGGGGAATCCCTGGATGGCATGATGATGGTATAGCCAGCTCTACATCTCCTAGGTGTAATGGGTGTTTAGATGCATGCCAGAGATAGGGAAAGACTAGTAGGTGATATGTCCAGAATCTCCAAGCTCTATTATAATTTATACTGGAGGCCTTGTAGGCTTGTGGCTACTTCTGGGATTAAAGATCAGGTCCACCTGAGGACGTGGCCCTTATTTTTTTTAAATGAGAACTTAGATTCTGGAGTAACAGACGGTAGCTAGAAAAAACTTACCAAGTCACTACAGCCAGCCCAAAGGGACCCCTGCTTCCATGTTTTTAAAGGAAAAAACTGCCACTATGGTTTATTAGCTAACTCGTATCCTATAGAGTATTGAATGCAAAGCTATTGGCTGGTGACAGCTTTTGTGAAGCATTACCTCATTTGAAATTAAGGCTAAATTTGTATCTACCAGTGAGTTCTGCTTCTCAAGTGTTGAATCAGTAATAATCATATTCTCCACTGTCCCTACCTGAGAGACAGGTAGTTGTATTTTACCTATTGTCAAGACATAATGCTAATAGAAGAGGAAAAAAGAGAGAGATACAAGTGTGAGATTGTGTCCATTTTCAACTGCTGAAAAGTTACTCTAAGCCTGCCTAAAATGTGAAATATGTTGAAAGCAGAAGCCAAAAAATACTTTCGGTACAGGACCCTTCCAAATTACCAGAATTCCTCAGCTTTCCGAATGTGAGAAGAGATTTCCAGTCAAAGACTTTTCTTGATGCGAATGGGCCGAGGCTGACTAGTTTTTTAAATAATCTCAAATCTTGATTTTATGGGAGCTTCCTCTGCTTTACTGATGACCCTTGTTCTATAGCATTGTGAATAAAAACAAAAAGTACATTTCATGTTGCATTGTAATGTAAGATTTTTACTTTCTAAGTTTGTGTATTAAAGATGATCAGAATGCATTTCCAATGGAGATTTTGGATGTTAAAATTTTAAAGGTATTTTTTCATATTGTAACTCTAAGTGCAAAGTAAAGATAACAATAAATGCAGAAGAGCTCTGTAGACAGACAGAAAGCTTGTCTGTCCTCACCAATAGAAGTTGGTCCAATAAAAGATTAGACTCACCCACCATTAACATTTAAATTTGAAGCTCCCTGTTAAAAGCATTTAAACAGGGAGACTTCAAATTTAAATGTAAGAATGTGATTTAAAAAAACCCACCTTGATTTATAAGAAGTTTAGATATTAAAATGAAAATCCCTTTAAAACACAACTTTAAAAAAACATAAATTGAATTTTAATTTAATCCATGACAAAGGTTTTGGCAAAGAAAATAAAAGGTATTACCAAGTATGCAACAGAAGATGGGAATAAGAGAAACAGTTGCCTAATCACTAACTGTACACTTAATTATACTTAAATCACATTGGGCTTTTCCATGTTCCTGAGTGAATCAAGAGGAAAAGTTAAAAAATTGCTTGTACATAATTCTAGTTCTCTCATCAGACGGTCATTTTGTATACACTTGAAATTGAGTTGCAAAGTAATATGAAAGAAACATATCTCACTATCGTGGACCAAATTCATCTATGGTGTAACTCCATTAATTAAAACAGTTACTCCATGGCTGAATTTGCCTAATCTGTTTTACTCAGGCATAAAAATTCCAAAATGGTCATTTACTCGTATGGAAAAAAAATCACAACTGAATTGTATTAATATTTTAAACTTTTTTGCTACTGGCATTTTGACAGACACAGCCCTAGGTGAATGAAAACTGAAAATAGAAGTATCAGTTCCTACTTTGAGTGAACTGATGGTTAGAAATGATGTAAAAAAATGGTTACCTTATAGTTTTCCATGCTGAATCATTTCCAGATGTGAGTTTAAACTTGATAATATACAAACAATAACTCAGAAATTCTAATCACCATCTATAAAACTACTATTGTATGCTTAAGGGGTCATTTATTAGATTTTTTTCCAGCTTATAGAAATATTGTCTCCATATTAATAACAACAAAAATGTATACAATAAGTTTTTCAGGTAGATAGCTATAATACACTAACCCCTCCATTCTTAGGACACACGTTTAGATCTGGTCACAAGTGACATGTGCTTTGTGGTTTCACTTTCTTCCTAGGGGATATTTGTCTACATCACAGTTACCTTGTAGTCTGGCACAACACGCAGTCTCCTTTCCAGAGAAGCTATGGACTAGTATCAATTAGTTCAGAGGACTTGCTCACACTACGCCAACCTCCAACTAGTCCTAGTCATCTCTCACTTTCATAAATGTTTGCAAATTCATCCCATATACCATTTTATAAAAAAGATTATAATTGTTTTTTTGTGAAGATGTACATGTGTACTAGAATTTCTGTGTTTCTGAACAACTGGTCTGTAGACTAGTGCCGGTCCCTGAGATCTCCCTGAAACAGTTTAGGAAGGCAGCAAGCCCGTCCCTCATATCAAAAAGGTTGAGAAACACTGTACTGGATCACCATTCAAGTGTGTGTTCCCAGCACAAGAGCAGACAGAAACTTCCTTAATGTTCCAAAGCTGTTAGCTACAGCAGGGGGATATAGCCACCATAAGTGTTCCCAAGCAACAGTCCCTATATAAACAAGAGTTTTAATGTTATGAAATTTGGGGAAGAGTATCAGAATTACAGACCTCTAACCTCAGAAGAGGTGAGTATAAGGGCTTTGTTCTAAATGGCAGTATATCTTCAGAGAACAACAATTACAGGCACACAATTATCTCTTCTCCAAAGATACAACTGTGGGATGTCTCCATTCTTGAAGAATCTAACGCTAAAGCTAATAGGTCAACCTTGATTTTTCCATGGGGCTGAGTCCAAGCAGTAATCCTTTGTAAATGTTTTCAAAAGAGTTCTGTGTGGCCACCTTATAAATCTGGTGCCCCATTCTCCCACTTCAGTGTGAGTTTGTCATAACCTTTGAAGGAGAGTAGGCCCTCCAGATGTCAACTGACTGCACGTTAGCTGCAGAAGTACATATCCCTTGGACTGAATGTGCCTTGACATGGCCATGAAGTTGCAGGCCTGGCAAGGTACAGCTAGGGTTGCCAACTTTCTACTCACACAAAACTGAACACTCTTGCCCTGCCCTGCTCATTTCCAAAGCCCCGCCCCACCCCTTCTCCGAGGCCCTGCCCTCGCTCACTCTACCCCCCGCTTGTCGCTCACTCTCCGCATCATCACTCACTCGCTCTTTTTCACTGGACTGGGGCAGGGGGTTAGAGTGCAGGAGGGGATGAGGGCTCCGGCTGGGGGTGAGGGCTTCAGGGTGGGGCCAGAAATGAGTTCAGGGTGCGGTAGGGGGCTCTGGGCTGAGGCAGTGGGTTGGGATGTGGGAGAGGGTGAGGGCTCTGGCTGGGGATGCAGGCTCTGGGGTGGGGCCAGGGATGAGAGGTTTGGGGTGCAGGAAGGGGTTCTGGGCTGGGGGTGGAGCTGAGGGGTTTGAAGTATGGGAGGGGACTCTGGGCTGAGGCAGGGGGTTGTGGTGTGGGAGGGAGTATGGGCTCTGGGCTGGGGATGCGGGTTTCAGGGTAGGGTCAGAAATGAGGGATTCAGGGTGCGGGAGGGGACTCCGGGCTGGGGCAGGGGGTTGGATGTGCAGGGGAGATGAGGGCTCGGTCTGGGGGTGCAGGCTCTGGTGTGGGGCCAAGGATTAGGGATTTGGTGGAGGGATTAAGAGGTTCAGAGGGTGGGGCAGGGATCAGGGGTGCAGGGGCTGGGTGGTTCTTATCTCAGGCAGCTCCCGGAAGCAGCAGCATGTCCCCCCTCCAGCTCCTACGCGGAACCATGGCCAGGCAGCTCTGTGCATTGCCCCGTCTGCAGGTGCTGTGCCTGCAGCTCCCATTTGCCGCAGTTCCCGGCCAATGGGAGCTGCAGAGCCGGCGCTTGAGGCACTTCTAACGGCCTGGTAAGCAATGCTGACTGGAGCCGCCAGGGTCCCTTTTCGACCGGGCATTCTGGTCGAAAACTGGACACCTGGCAATCCTAGGTACAGCAGTGTGAGATATAGACAGATAGCTTTCTAGACATGGTTCTTTTGGAGAGGAAATCTATTGTATTGTTAAAGGGAGCACAAAGTTGGAAAGACTTTCCATGACTATTAGTCTAGTACAGACAAAAGCTTAGAAGCCTAGGGAAAGTCAAAAGTCTGACTTTGTAAAGAAGGGCCTCACTGGCACGAAGAAGATAGACAAATTGGTTGACAGATTTAGGTAGCTTTCATCTATTTTATTTATTTTTTTTAGATTTAAGAAGTGTGCCAATTGTCTATGCCTCTAGGGAAATGCACTTACAATTATTAAAAATACAATCACATTTTTTAAATTATACTGCCTTTGCCAACAATCAGCTGTAAACAGGCCACTCCCCAAATTTTCTTGTATCACAATGAGAAGTATAAATTCATATGGAACAACCTACGCCAATGACATAATATAATGCTGTGTTGTTAAAACGTCAATCTCTTTGAAAAACTTGCAACCCCCTGAAAATGTCAGCTCTGTAATAGCCAGTGAATGATGCCCCAGTACATGTAATGGAGGGCATCTAGCAGAAGATAATAATGCTTGCAGCAGCGCTCATACTAAGCTATCAAGAGGGTGTTAGAGGGATACATGCCGATTTGGCTGTTCCCTATATCTATCTCCTCATTGACAGAGGCAACATGCTTGGAAGATGAAACAGAAGGACTTTCTCAGGACTGGAGTTGATGGGAAGCTTCTAGCAGAATATGCACCTGATTTGATTTTCCTCCATATGTTTCTGGAGTAGATTTCCAGGTCTTTAATGTTTAGGAGAAGAATAGAATTATTTTCAAAGAATTATTTTCATTTTCTTTCACTCCAAATTCAATCTTCTTTTGTTCATCTTTGTCAGGGTTCCTTCCCCACTCTGAACTCTAGGGTACAGATGTGGGGACCTGCATGAAAGACCCCCTAAGCTTATTTCTACCAACTTAGGTTAAAACTTCCCCAAGGCACAAAGTCTTTGCCCTTGGATTAAATAAACGCTGCCACCACCCAGTGTTTAACAAACAATCAGGGAAAAGACCACCTGGAGTTCCTATTTCCCCCAAATATCCCCCCAAGCCCTTTTACCCCTTTCCTGGGGAGGCTTGAGAATAAACAAGATGAGCACAGACCAGCCTTGGATTTTTAAGACCAAAAACCCCAATCAGATTCTTAAAAAACAGAACTTTATTAAAAGAACAAAAAAAATAAGAGAACAACTTTGTAAGGTCAGAATGGAAGATAATCTTACAGGCAGTCAGATTCAAAACACAGAGAATCTCTGTAGGCAACACCTTAAGTTACAAAAAGACACAAAAACAGGAATACACATTTCCTCCAACACAGCAAATTTCACAAGCCAAAACAAAGAAAACCTAATGCATTTTCTAGCTAGATTACTTACTAACTTTACAGGAATTGGAGGGCTTGCATCCTTGATCTATTCCCCGCAAAGGTATCACACAGACAGACAAAAGCCTTTTCCTCCCCTTCCAGATCTGAAAGTATCTTCTCCTCTCATTGGTCATTTGGGGTCAGGTGCCAGCCAGGTTACCTGAGCTTCTTAACTCTTTACAGGTAAAAGGACTTTGCCTCTGGCCAGGAAGGATTTTATAGCACTGTATACAGAAAGGTGGTTACCCTTCCCTTTATATTTATGACAATCTTCAAGACTCTTTACAACACAGTTCCCTTCCTACATATTTGCTCTCATTTACCCCACCCCCATGCCCAGCCCTTAAAACTCTCTTTATTTTCTTTGCTTCCCATCTTCTTTTATGTCACTTTCTGCAGTTGAAACAGCCTCCTGCTTCCTGTGTGCCAAGCTCCCTGCCTCTCTTCTTACAAACAAATCCCTTTACAAATTGAAAAAAAATCACTTTTTTTTACCTACCCTGAGAGCTCTTTCTTGAGCATATCTCCTCACTTTCATGTGTGCCTACTGCTGTCTTTATAGAATATTTAACTAATTTAAATGGTAAGATCTTTGGCACAGGGACCAAGTCTTTTAAGTATGTTTTAAAAAACCACTCTCATACATGCTCTAAATAAATAAATAAATAAATAATGACAATTTTATCTGATGTGATCTTTACTATTATGTTAGTGCAGCAATAATCACTTATTATGGCCCTGAGTCAGCTAAGTGCTTTTCCTTAAGCACAAGTAGTTCCACTGAAGCTAAATAGTGATGAACTCATGTGCTCGGTTAAGCATGTGACTAAGTGCTTAAATAACCATACACTGAAATGCTTTGCTAAATCAGGGCCTGTATCTCTTCCATTCTAATTGATTTAGAAAACAAATGATGATTTGGCCAGTCTAATACATAAAACCTGAAAGACAATACTGTTATGAATTAACTAGTATCAGACTGTCTGATGTTAGATATGTTTTAAAGTACTGATAAGTGAAAAGTGGTCAGTCAACTTGCAATGTTTGGCTGTAGGATTCTATTTTCATACTAAACATATAAACATATGTTTAGGTGGCCCTGCGGTAAGCCACACCAGCTGCTGCTGAAGTAACTCCACAGCCAGTCACTTGGACGTCCCCGCAGCCAGCTGCACCAGCCGCTGCTGGAGTGGGCCTGGGGCCAAACGCACCAGCCACTGCTCGGGTGGCCCCGGGGACTGCCCGAGCAGCGACCAGTATGGCTGGCCCCAGGGACTGCCTGAGTAGTGGTCCTGGGGGGGGAAGAACAGCTGCTGTTGGTGGCCCCCGGCAGCAGTCCCGGGGTGGCTGGAGAAGCTGCTGTTGATGACCCTCAGCAGCAGTCGCTGTCGGTGGCCCCCAGCAGTGGTCCCAGGGGGTCTCAGAGGTCCCTGGCAATTGGTGCCGCTGCCCCCGGCTCCTGGCAGTAGTGGCCACCCCAGACATACCCCACCTCCCCCTGTAGTGGCCCCCTCCCCGAAGATTTAATCAGGGGTATAAGTCATGGATAGGTCACGGGCCATAAATTTTTGTTTATTGCCCATGACCTGTCCATGACTTTTACTAAAAATACCTGGGACTAAATCATAGCCTTACTCATGGATGAGTATATTCTGCAGTATAATAACTGCATGGCATCACGATTTGGTCAGAACAATTTTTATTTATTGTCAGGCAAAACCTTTAAGATACTGGTGTGGCTGGATAGTTCTCCAGGCTTGGACACCCAAGGAGTATGTCTTTGCTCTAAAGCGTCTTTGCTTTGTATGTCTGTAAGTATGTCTTTGCTTTACAGCGTCAGTGCCTCAAAGTTATTCTTTTTGCAGTTAGCAGTATTCAGGTACCATTCATAATTTTAATGGACAAAGCCAGCTAACCAAACCAAACCATGCTAAAGGGGTGGCTGAGACGTGGCCTGCCAAAACAGCCCTCCTCCGGAAAATATTGATTCTTCTTCAGCTAGTTTCCCTATGGGTGCTGCACTCTAGGTGTCTTTGCATCTGCAATGTGAGGGCCAGGGATGCGGCTACACCTACCGTGGAGCACTCATAGGGGGACACATCTCGAAAAACCATCATTAGGGCGCAAGGTGAGTAAGCTTTTCTTCTTCTTTGAGCAGTGTCTCTATGGGTGCTCCACTGCAGGTGTATCCAGGCGCCTCAGATCGGTAGACGCAAAGACACCTAGAGTGGAGCACCCAGCACCCACAGGGACACACTTCTCAAGCAACTGCAGTTACTGCACAAGGTGACAGGTTTCAGAGTAGCAGCCGTGTTAGTCAGTATTCGCAAAAAGAAAAGGAGGACTTGTGGCACCTTAGAGACTAACACATTTATTTGAGCATAAGCTTTCGTGAGCTACAGCTCACTTCATCGGATGCATTTGGTGGAAAATACGAAAGCTTATGCTCAAATAAATGTGTTAGTCTCTAAGGTGCCACAAGTCCTCCTTTTCTTTTTGCACAAGGTGAGTAACCTCTCCCTCACTCTCAAATCTTCTCTGCACTGTTCACTCCTCACTAATGCGCCCTTGGGTGCCCCAGCAGGGAGCTGCGTGAATGCGAGATACTAACGCCACGATGTGGGGCAGGGGACAGGAAATGGGGGTTTTCAGGTTTCGTTTTATCGACGACATAAAACCCTTCTCCCCCGTTTCTTGCCACGGAAATGCTGAGGGCCGGGTCTCCTGCTCTGGGACACTCCCCGTTTTGTAGCTGTGTCCCCACCCAGAGCACCAGTAATGGCAGAGGGCAGAGAGCAGAGCAGGGCGGAGGACTGGGAGGCAGCGGGCGTCACGCAGGGCAGGCGGTGAAAGAACCAGAAGTAAAGAAGGAATAAAAAAGACTCGGTTGACCCCGACGTGATTCGAACACGCAGCCTTCTGATCTGGAGTCAGACGCGCTACCGTTGCGCCACGAGGTCCTGCTGAGTGCCCGGACGCCCAGCGTTAGAAATTACCAACGGCCACAAGCTAACGGCTGCTCCCGTACAACGCCGCGGAGTCCCCCCGGGCAGAGAGGGAGCGGGCTGGGGCCACGGCCCGACAGCGACCGCGGCAAAGCGCCCCTCGGCCCGGGCTGGGAACGGTCCAGTCGCCTCGAGCTGACCCGGCTGCGCTCGCGCCTCCCCCCTCCCGGCTCTGACCCGCGGCAGCCTCGAGACCGGGAATCTCGGCCGCCCCTCCGCCAATGTAGACGCTCCCCCTCCCCCACGTGGCGGGGCAGCCCCCAGGGGCCTCAGAGCGAGCGGGACGAGCCCGGCAGCCTCCCCGAGCGGCGGCCGGCCCCCCCCACGGCGCAGCAGCCCCCGCCCTCGGAGAACAGCCCCCCCCCCCAACCCGCAGCCCCCCACCTATCCCCGGCAGCAACCGCAACTCGCTCCCCACCCCGTGCCCCCCACTAGCCTCACCTCCCCCATCCTCCGCCCCGACCCCGACCCCGACCCAGCAGCCCTCCCCCCAACAGCTCCGCTTCCGCTCGCTCCCCGCGCCCTCTGACGTTGCCTTCGCAGGGCTCCCACGAAGGCCCCCAGTCCTTCGCCGCGTTAATCTCCTGCCTCTCCAAGCCCCGCGCCCTCACCCGCTCCGTCCGAATCGGCGCCCGGAACGCCGCTGCTCACCCTGGCTCTCAGCGTCCGCCTTGGCCGCCCGGCCGTTCCGGTCAGTGGAGCTACAAGTGAAGGCCTCTGCAAGCCCTTGCTGCGCAGCTCCTCGTTAGTATAGTGGTAAGTATCCCCGCCTGTCACGCGGGAGACCGGGGTTCGATTCCCCGACGGGGAGGCGTTAGCTTTTGGAAGGGTCACTGTTGTAGCCTTTTTTTTCCTTTGAAAAAGAAAACTTAAAAGAATTCATGCCTATTGAAAATGCCAAAGAAATGAACGGTTCTAGGTAGCAAGGCTGTGTTAGTTTCTGTTACCATAAATAAATAAAGCAGGAGAGGAAATAAAAAGTAGAGCTGCCTCCCCGTCGGGGAATTGAACCCCGGTCTCCCGCGTGACAGGCGGGGATACTGACCACTATACTAACGAGGATCTGGCTGGTAGGAGTATTTGCAAGAGGGCTATTTCATATCGCTTAGGGAGCTTGTTCGTTCTTCATCTATTACTCTTGGGAGATAAAAAGAAAAGGAGGACTTGTGGCACCTTGGAGACTAACAAATTTATTAGAGCATAAGCTTTCGTGAGCTACAGCTCACTTCATCGGATGCATTCTAAAGCTTATGCTCAAATAAATTTGTTAGTCTCTAAGGTGCCACAAGTCCTCCTTTTCTTTTTGCGGATACAGACTAACACGGCTGCTACTCTGAAACCTGTCATCTTGGGAGATAAGAGGTTGATTTAAGGCCTGTTAAAGTCACTGGTGAGACTCCTAGTGACTGCACTGGAATTTGGATCAGGGCTTTAATGCACAGTGACCTCTCTGGTCCCTCTGAGTGAAAGAATTTGCAGAAGACGGTGCAGCCTTTCTTCCATCAGACTTTATTATCCCTTTGCAGCCAGCTGCCTACCTAGGAAAACCACAAGGAAAAGATGGCTATTCCACACGCAAGGGGAACAGTGAGGGTAATCGCACCGGGGAGGAAGGCATATGGGTAGGTGATGCATTTTGCCCCCTTAGCACTGCACGAGGGCTCACACTTAGGTTGTGTTAGAAGCAAACTTTCTGCTGCTACCAGAAAGCACAACCTCGTCTACATCTCTTGTCACTCCCTAGAGTATGAGCATGTTTTTGCAAGGCTCAGCATTAAGCTAGGTTTTATTTTCAGCTGAGGCCCCTAATGGGATGGGCTGTTGGATGCAGGCAGCCACAGCCAGCGTGAATGTGTGGCTGTGTGTATGGAGCCTTTTGCCAGGAGTGGAAAGAGGGGAACCCCAGTGTGAAGGCTAAGGACCTCTCATGAACAGGGGTGCTGCACCCTGCACCCCTCGTTCCAGCACCTATGCTCTCAATGGTCCTAACCTATTTTCCGGCTTCCCTGGAATCATTCTGTTTAGCGTTGGAGTAGGGTTGTTTCATGGTCTTATCCACGGGGTTAATTTCACAGTTGCTAACTTTCACGTGGTAAATAGCACCCCGACTGTCACAATAGCCAAAATCAGGTAATCCCATTTCAAACAAGGCCAAACAAGCCAATCCCTAAGCTCCCCAATACTCTATGTGACTAGATCCCCCCCCCCCCCCCGGCGTGCAGTCTGGATTGTGGTGGGCCCGCTGTGCACCCACTCTCTTTTCCCCTGTTGCCCCTGCTTGCCGGGAGCCAATCAAAAAAAAAGAAGCAACAAAGCTACACAGCCACAAGCCAAAACTAGCCAACAGCAACTAATATGCCAATTAAGCCAAAACAAACCCAATTTTCTGCTTTTTTTTGTGGGTTTGCAAATCTAATTATTTATCATTTCTCCCATTCCCCAAGGTAATTGTTTGGGTGAGGGGTTGTCTCTTGAGGGATCCACAGAGTTTCCTCAGTAGTGGCATTGCCGTGGGAGGGATGATCGGAACCAACTCAATAAAAGAAAAGAAGCAGTTCACGTGATTTTGTGTTTGAAACATGGGCTGTGCTCTGGTAAGGGTGAAGAGGATTTTGTAATGAGAATTGAGAAGCAACTTGAGTCAGCAGCCGGTGAGGTGGAAAGAAGGTCAACAACCGCTGCCTGACTATCTAAAAAGGGAAAGAGAATGGAGACCAATTACTCTGAGATCTGTGAGTGCAAAGTTGAAAGGACATTTACAGAGATGATACTGACTCATTCAGCAGTAGGGTAGTTATAAAATAAGTGTGCATGTCTGCATCACAGTGACATTCAATCAGGACTATATTTAACTTACCAATTTGTGTCTGGTCAGATGGTACAGTAAACAATCATATAAATGGTTATAGGTATAAGCACAGCGTATTGTCTGATTGCAATAATAGAGACAAATATCTCTGTGGGTAAAAGGATCCTAGGCCAGATTTCAAACATGGGTGGCTAAAGGGTGGCTCAATTCATATTTAGGCACCTAAATTAAAAGTGATTTGCAGCTCCCATTGAAGCACCTCTGAAAATCAGCCACTAATTTAGGTTGTTTAACCCTGTGGGTTCCCTCATTTTAGGCAACCAGTTTGAAAATTTGAGTGTGACAATTGAAAAAGAAGAGTTACAGTCTGATACTAACTTACCATTCTATTGTAGGGATGCCCTGTTTAAATGAATCATGAAGTCATCTGTATCTGTCATATACAAAAAAAGATCACATGAAAATTTTACAAATTTCCTAGGCTGCTTTTTTTTCCTCCCACCAGGTCTGTGCCCCCAGTGCATGGAGTTCTGGGGACAGTTGGTATGGATTGGTTTTTCTAGGTGTAGTGACTTGGAGCAATCCTGCTCATCCTGGCTGCTACAGGCACAAAAGAGCTCTACTTAGCGCTGAGGGCCAAAACAATGCGTTGAAAGCCCAGGATTATGGGGTAGTGGAGAAGCGGGACAATGCGCCCGCTCTAAGTTCCTGTGGCAGGCTGTGCGCAAGAACCAAGATTTTCACGGGTGCCATAACTTAAGTGTGACCTGAGGAGCTCCTTAGAGCAAACTGAATTTGAGTCTGTTTACACTTTTACAAACATTTCTTTGAATGCCTGATTTGACTCTAATATGTTTGCCGCTGATTCACATCAAATCCGACTCTGTGTATACTCTTTGTGCTGTTTGGATTTTGCTCTGTGCCCTTACACTAAAAATCTGTAGGCCCAGGACTCTTTGGCAAGGTCTCAATACTTACATAATGGCATATTAGTTTACAGCACTGTCTTCCTAATGATTAGCATATAATTATTAGCCTTGAGTGGTTGCTGTACACTGTAATGTACACTCGTGGTGCTAAACCATTCCCTAATAGCAAAGTTTCAATATTGCTACACTTTGATCACACTGCAAAGTAAAAGTTTTAAAAGTAATCGCAAATGATTTTTAAAGTTTTTTAAGAGAGAAAGGCTGAAGCACTGTGGCAAGTGAACAGTTCAAATGCATTGACTGTTAAACTGCAATGCATTAATAAAACTCATGTAGTATTTTGCTTTTAGCAAAAAGTAAGCACACTTTCTTTTTAAATTACTTCAGTGTGCATTAACAGATGCTATTTGTTGGTGGAAAGAAGATTAGAAATTTACTTCAAAGATAAATACTGTGTTAAATAATAAACATTTTTTATTTCTGCTGTTTTGTATGATTATCTTTCATTGATCTCTTTGGGAAAAGAAGCTGGCGTTTCAAGTTCTCAGCAGTATAAGCTCCCTCTAGTGGCGCTCAAACTGCTCAGTTTCGTAGTTAGTGAATTTAAGAATGAAAAACTATTTGGAATTTACACAATAAGGCTATTAATTTATTTTAGTTATTGTGAAAAAGAAAACTGGGGAAAATCAACCCCCTTAGACCTAAACATATCCTGAGATTAGAGCAAATTAACTCCCTCCCAGAGCCTGGTGCTTTGTTAAATTCTAGACATCTGGCAAAGAGAATAACTGAAACATCACTAACTTCCGCACTACATTCTATGCGTTTAATCAATCCATAAATAGCAAATATTTTGTTCATGCTTTGCATCTGGAAATCAGGGGGGAAAAAAACACTTTATGTGCAGTTTCACTTTGCAATGTAAAGCATTAAGGATTTTCTTTTCTTTTCAAGTTGCGTTATTGTGAAAAATAGCCCTTTTGGAAATTAAGTCCTTGTCAGATGCGTCTGACAAGGGGTCAGATCTAAAACAGAAGCACACTGAAGCCTGATTTTTTCCACATGCAATTAATGAATATGTGGAAGAAATTAGAGTCTTTCCTCTACTTTTGTGAGTGGAAGGGACCCAGTTTTAGGGTATTTTGCAAAGGGTGAGGCCAGTTCTGCAATATTGTCCTTTTGCCTAGTCTGCTACCGATTTTCAGCTAGCAAAAGTGCCTGCCTGATGACATAGTGCTTGGATGTACATCATCAGAGCCTTCCAGCTCCATGGGGTTCGCAGCCATCACCATTGTACACTGTATGCCCCACAAGGCACTGAAACCTGAGCCCGCCTTCTCCCTGAGGCTGAGGGAGAAGAGTGACAGACAGGAAGCAGGGCTGTCAATTTTGGCCCCTGTTACACTCTGACACCCCAAAATTCACCACTGTCATGTACTTAGAATATGTCTTGTACAAAGTGTGCTTTGTGAGGTGTCATTCTAAAAGTCTTGATCTGCTAGACAGTAATGTCTCATTGGATTGTGTGTGCTATCACCATGTGTGAAGTTATGAAGTTTGACTATGTATGTGTTGCTGAAACATGTCCTGAGGTTGAAACACCCACAAGCAGCCTTTCAGGTAAGACAGTAAAAAGGCCAAACAACATTAATGGCTTATTGAGGAAATGGATACAAGCACAAGGTTTACTCCAGGAACTGTGTACAGTAGAAACCTCTCAGAGATAGCACTACACAATGGGAACTGTTTAATCCAGGTCACAGCAAAAGAGCTTTCCAGCAAGTGAGGAGAAATAAAAGGGGGAAAATGACATTACGGGGTGACCTCACTCTCCCTACAACAACACACCTGGAAACACCTGAGGAACAAAGACTGAACTGGGGGAAGTGATGGTCATAGGCTAGAGGATTTTTAGCCTGTGTATGAAAACTTGTGAAAGCCAAGGCAACTTGTGCCTTAAGGATCTGCAAGACTGTTTATCACTGATGGTGAGAATTTGCTAATTTATATCCTACATATCTAGTGTGTTAAGGTCAGTTTGCAGTTTTTGTTTATTTACTAAGGTAATCTGCTTTGATCTGCTTGCTATCCCTTATAATCACTTAAATAGTTAATCAATTTATTTCTGGTTTATAACATAATCCCGTTTGTGCAATTTATAACTGGGGGACGGGGGGCAAAAAGTTGTGCATATCTCTCTCCACATTGAGAGAGAGAGGGCGATTTTTATGAGCTTGCACTGTGCAGATTTTTCTACATAGTCCAAGACAATATTATTTTGGGTTAACTCCCTAAAGAGGGTGTACACGTGGGTGCTGGATGAATCTCTGAGCTGAACTCTCTCACACACAGCTGACTTCAGTCTGTGTTTGCAGCTGGGTGTGGCCGTACCTATGTGCATGTGTTAGTGAAGCCTTGAGGGCTTGGCACAGCATAAACAGGGTAAGGAAGCCCAGGCTATGCAACGGGCGGGCTCAGTGAAACCTGAGGACATCAGATGGCTTCCTGGATGGGTGGTCCAACCCACCAGAGGCCCCTATTCTGATCAGCTTAACTGGGTCAAATTTCTTTGGACTGACATACCACTTTGCAAGGCATATGACTAGAGAAGATAGAGAAGAAGATATCAGGGATAAATTTTAATAAAGGACAGAGGTGGCAGTTCAGGAAAAATTTCTTTCAGGATATGGTCCCAACCAATATGGATTATAGTTTGATGATTCCCTGTACGGGTTCCAGTGTAGGGTGGAAGGTGACAGCTAGGGGTATGAGGTTGGAGGGGGGCTTATTTCTGTATTGAAGTAGGATCTCTCAGGGTATTTGGGTGGCCCCTTCCAATTGACATGAAGGGCAGCTGAACTGTCCAGGGAAAGGATCTAACCAATAACAGCCACTAATGAAAAAAAGTACACAAGATCAAACTAAAGGAACCTAGGAAGCAAGAGAGAGACAGTCTGAGAGTGCAGGCATCATGGTCCAGTGCATATACTGTAGAAAGCAACATGAAAGGCAGAAAGAAAAATGCCCAGCCTAAGGGCAAAGGAGAGTACCCACTTGACTACAGTGCATGGTATTGAGGCTCCAGCACTATGAAGTGAGGATAAGGTACTGTTCAGGATAGTCTCTACTAGTGGCAGATACACTGAGCAGACATACGTTCCAGAGTACAACATGATAGCTCTGTGGAGATAGAGCCGATCAATATGCATAATAGCTTTGCCCCGGTATGGGAGGCTCCTGGCAATCCAACAAAGCCCTGAAAAGGATGGGGTGCTTGTGATGTTGCACTCCATATATTTATGGAAATATGCTTATGAGTGTAAATATAATGTAATCTGAATATGCTTTATGCAAAAGGTCTCTTGTAAAGTATCATTACAAAGCTTACAATCTACTGAATGTTGTCATCCTATTTGTATAAATATATCATTCTTGTATCTGAAACTAGAAATATGAAATATAATTCTGAGATCCTATTGTAATTATGCAAAGTGTGGGCCATTAATGGTGGTTTGGAATCTTGATGGCTCCCATCAACTAGGACAACTGGTTATAAATGGCTCTGTTTAGTTGCAAGCCTTCCTGTGAGTCAGGCCAGGAAGAATGAGGGCTTGGGGTCTTACAGGACATGTGACCATGTCACCTGGTATTGGAATCCATCTTAAACCTGATTCTTTTCCATTTAGAAGGAGGAGTGGGGACCAGAGAGACAAAAGATTCCTGCCTCGTGCCAAAGCTATATAAGGGGGTGGAACAAGGAGGTTCCATTCATGAAAAATCTCCTAGTTATCACCTGAGCTGGAATGCACAAGGTCTATACCAGGGGAAAGGATTGGGCCCAGACTTGGAAGGAGTCCAGTCTGTGAAAGAAGCTTATTGGAACTCTGAGGGTGAGATTTTATCTGTAATCAAATTGTTAATGTATTAGGCTTAAACTTGCATGTTTTGTTTTATTTTGCTTGGTAACTTACTTTGTTCTGTCTGTTATTACTTGGAACCATTTAAATCCTACTTTTTATACTTAATAAAATCACTTTTGCTTATTAATTAACCCGGAGTAAGTAATTAATACCTGGGGAGCAAACGGCTGTGCAGAACTCTCTATCAGTGTTATAGAGGGTGGACAGTTTATGAATTTACACTGTATAAGCTTTACACAGAGTAAAATGGATTCATTTGGGGTTTGGATTCCATTGAGAGCTGGGTGTCTGGGTGCTGGAGACAGGAGCACTTCTTAAGCTGTTTTCAGTTAAGTCTGCAGCTTTGGGGTACGCGGTTGAGACCCTGGTTAGCATATTAGCATATCTGGCTCAACAAGACAGGATTCTGGAGGCCCAAACTAGCAGAGAAAATGGGCTCAGAGGTAATCTCAGCACATCAGGTGATAGTCCCAAGGGGGTTTCTGTGATCGAACCCGTCACAGTGCTACAGGCCGTAAAACAGTTCAGAATCCAGGACTGGCTAGAGTGCCACAGGAGGTTACCCCTACCACTAGGTGAAGGATGGGCTGCATGCCCAAGATAGGATTTTGTTTAAAGGGGACCGAGGAGTAAACCCAGCAGGTTTAAGAGCTGACATCATGAGATAGATCCATGCTTCACTTCTGGAGATAGCAACATGCCTTTGAGAAGCCAAGGAGTTAGTCAACAGGCCAGGCACAAATGCCTAGTTGAGCGTACACGAAACAGTATGTGGTGTGCAACAGGAGTCTGCACAGCTTCGTGAAATCTCTACCCCACCCTGGGAAAAGGTCAGATCAGGCCTATTCGTTTTATATTCCCAGTAAATACTACTTCAGTTTCTGGGAGGTGGACTCTCTGGAGGACACTCAGGAAAAAACTGTGATCATGAAATTAAAGGCACAGTTTGCAAGATAAGATATACCTATCCCTCTGTGCTCAGAAAATGGGCCATAGTACATAGAATTCAAATGATTCAGCACCAAATGGGAATCTGAACACAAGATATTTCCCCCTGAAAACCCACAAAAAAACGGGAAAGCGGAGTTGGCAGTAAAGACAGCCAAGATACTGATGGCAAAGGCAAAATAGACAGGCAGGGATCACCTTATCTGACAAAGTTGGACCATTGCAATACATCCTCCTAGGGACTGGATAGTAGTCCAGTACAGGGGCTGATGGGCCAGAGAACCAAGACTCTGCTTCCCATCAGGGTAGTCTGTTCTAGGTCTAATAACTAAATAGCTGCACAAAGCAATGGGAAAGAGCAACACCAGTCCAAGCTGCAGTGGGGTGCATGGCTTAATAAAGTAGCTACAGACTCAGGGCTGCTGCGGAGAAGAAACTGAAGACAACCACATAGTAGCTGTAGATAGCTGGTACACCCAGACAGGCTAGGACAGAAGGACTTAGAATCTCAGCCATCAGCTGGTCTGATGTAGAAGAGTCAGAAGAATCTCTATGTATGGGCAACACAGAGGACCAAGAGTATGCCACCCAGAAGAATGAAGGCAGCAATAGGATGGAAGCAAGCCTCCCACCAACACAGATAATGCAAACAAGAAGTGGGAGATTGGTTTGAAGGCCAGCACACTTGAAGGACTATGAGATCTAACAGGCAGCAATGGGAGGGTGGTAAAGGCCATGTCCCTAGGAATGGGCTATGTGCTAGTAACCTGTGCCCCAGCAAGTCAGCAAATGCGCACAAAAGAAGTGCACATGTGCACACAGACTGCTAAAAGGAAAGATGCTGCAAGCTGCATGGAACTTGGAAAGAGGAGCAGAGGTTGCAGGAAGGAAGAGTTTGGAGAAGGCATCACATAGCCAGACTGCATGCACATGGCTTGAATGATAGCTGCAGTTGCAGCATCTCTGTAAATAGCTTTCAATAAAGAGCCTTAATAAAGATTAATTTTAGTAACACAGAGTCCTCTCCTGTTCTTAGCCAGCACAAAGTACAAAGTCCATGAAACAAAGTCCATGAACCACAACATAAAATGGCAGACAAATCTCCAAAGAAGAAAACAAGCCACAAAATGACAGGTTTCAGAGTAGCAGCCGTGTTAGTCTGTATCTGCAAAAAGAAAAGGAGTACTTGTGGCACCCTTAGAGACTAACAAATTTATCTGAGCATAAGCTTTCGTGAGCTACAGCTCACTTCATCGGATGCATCCGATGATGTGAGTTGTAGCTCATGAAAGCTTATGCTCAAATAAATTGGTTAGTCTCTAAGGTGCCACAAGCCACAAAATGGTTCCTTGTCCTCAGAGAGCCCAAAATGGGGAGTAAAAGATAGAAAGCCATAAAAAATAAATCCTCTAAGCACAGTCTTCCTCCTTATCCTTTGCAAGGCAAATTGTCTGCATTAGAATCTGGAAAAACCCAAGAGATATTTTCCACTAGATGCCTCTGAGTTGATGAGTTTTCAGAGCTTCAACTTCCTGTTTAGCTGGAACCTTCATATTCCAAAGTTGGCAGAACATCAGACCAACATGACAGCAAGACAACTAGGAAACACTTTTCCCAAAGTAGCGATATACACCCCTTCCCTAATATATAGTGCTTTTCATCTAAGGAGCCTTGCTTCCCTTTTCACTTTCCATTGGAAAGGGTCACAAAATTTGACTGGGAGCTCCTTAACTAACTAATAGGCTCACTGAACAGGCTCAAAAATTCCATGCCCTTCCTTGTTACTTCGTCACATAAGATGGAAGTGACAGGACCATCCCTGGTTAAAGACACTGCAGACCCCTCGAAAAGACACCTTTCTAACTAGGGAGCATATGAATAGGAGAATGGATGTGGCTCTATCCAGGACCCAACTATGCATGGAAAAGTTGACAAATTCCTAAGTGCCCTCCTGTAGCAGCTTAGAAATTCTGCAGCTGCAGCTAAAATAAAACAAAAACAAAAACAAAAAGCCCTACAACCTGGAGATCCGTTAAGGAATGAAGAAAACAGTCAGTGTCATTTCTGTGTTACTTAGTTTGATATCAAATGTAATTTTATGCTAACCTTAAAGTTTTAGGTTTCATTGTGCTGCAGATTTTTGTACGGCAGATGTTGTTAAAGGGTGGAACTGGAGGGTTTGACAGGTGGTGAGAGACACATGAGACTTTTGGCACTTGGAAGGGTGTGGGAGGCAGTTTGGGATTGTGGAGTGAGTACAAAAGGGGCTTGTTTACACCCAGATTTTGTACTACTTTAGCTATATCCATAGAAAATGGTATAGTTAAAACAATACAAACCCCTTGTGTGGATACAGTTAGATTGGTATAAGTGCATCCATTTTAGAGAGTGTACCAAGTTCACTATTTTGGTCAAAACAACCTCCCCCCCCGCACCCCCACTCAAAATTAAAATTATTATAGTTACAAAACCTGTGTAGGTGAAGCCTAGATTTATGTTTCTGCTAAACAATTAGCAGTGAAATAGTTAACAGTCTTGATCTTCAAATTGTCATTATTAGCTTTCAAAGTTAACATTCCATTAAGATGAATGGGTAATTTATGCATCCCTTAGAACTACTGTTTCACGCAAATACCATTGAAGAGATTCACTTGGAGAAGGTTTTCTTTGTAATCATACAGCCTGTAAAGCATAGGATAAATAGGTTGATGTAATTATTTAATGATTGTTATGCACTTACTGCATCTGGGTCTAAGTTATAAGCCATGTCTACATTACAAAATTAAGTTCACCAAATGTGTGTCAGCATATAGCCACCACAGTAATTACATCACTTTGCTTCTTGCATCAGCAGTGCATGTCCTCACTTGTATCGACTGTACTGTCAGTGTGGGGCATTGTGGAATGGCTTCTGAAAGACAGTAACAGTCGATGTAAGCAACACAGTGTCTTCGCTGACATTGCATTGACCTAATTACCTTGACTTTGACTTACACCCCTCATGGAGGTGGAGTTAAGTTGGCATAATGGGGCAATTAAGTCAGAAGGAGCAAAATTTAAGTGTAGGCACTTCCATAGTTAGGTTGATGTAAGCTGTCTTGCATCGACCTAACTTTGCAGTGTAGACCAGACCAAATAAAAAACACTTAACATGTCATTAAATTTAAGTATCCCTGGCAGACAACATAAAGAGTCCTCTCCCTGTACCCACTGTAACCCATCAGAAAAAACTCTTTCTAGTGATGCTCCAGTTAAATGCTTGACCCAAAAAGAAGCAAAGTGAGTTTTGTTATATTTGTTGTATTACTAACTCTTGAAAACGTCTCCTCATTCACCTTTGTTGAGAGAGGCACTGAGCATCAATTTTCCACATTTAAACAATGGGTTAAATTCAGTATAAACGAGAAAATAGAATGCATCTGTGCTTCTCTTACAGGAAGCATCTCTTCAACAAGATAAAGTGGAATGTGCCCACACATCTTTATTTTTTTAAAGCGAAAAACCCAGCAGAACAGTATTTTGCTAGAAATTGGCTAAATTACAGCATTACCCTCCTGCCAACTTCCAGTTTTTACTGTTCAATCCCTGGCAGCTTCTTTTTAGAGCAAAGGAAGCAGCTGTACAGCTAATATTAAGTGCTGAATTAATGTCTGAGAACAAGACAAGTAAGATTGTGCTGGAAGAGAGAAATTACTTAGAAAGCTCTTTAGAAGGAAGAAACACAAGGCTACAGAGTTATTCAGACTGTTAACATTTTTGATGTTTTAATTGTATTGCTGCCCTACTTCTGCAATACAAATGTTAGTGAATAAATTAGCTGCAAATGCATATCTTCAGCCCTCACAATCTGTCCATCCGTCCAAAATGTCATTTCAGTGACGGTCTGCAAGGAGCTCTTACTGGTGTTTTTTTTTTTAAAAATTCTCTTTCATATCAGAAACATTTGCTGCATTACCCACCTTGTTTCTAGTCTTTAGAATTCATTACATTGTTCAAGTGGAGGAGTCAGAAAGAGAGAACAGAATAATGAGAAATCAATAGAGAGTCTGGCATACAGTTAGAAATAAATTTCATATCAATACATGTACAACATTTCTCAAATCAAATCTAATTACTACTAAAATTTGTCCATAATCAAATTTGGAACTTTTTTCCAAATTTGGAACTTTTTTTGGAAAAAAAGTGCTTGGCAGTAGATAGAAAGTAATGGGATTTTTTTGATGCAAGTATCACATCTACTTTCTTGTCAGCACTGCTTTAGCACCACCTATTTGTGGTCACACAAATACACTTTTAAAACTATAGTCTTGTACTTTACAAAATAGCTATATAGAAATATTTCATAAATATGTCTCAGGACATACATCATAGTTGGATGTCACCATTTATGCCACTGCAGGAATACTCTGAGGGAAATGAAAAGTCTAAACTGCTGAGTAGAATAAGTGTAAGTGGTACGTAAGGAATCCTATTTCACTATGACAAGGATTCTCAATATTAAAAATATCCCAATCAGATGCCTTGAGGAATCATTAAAACCTGGCCAAAATGTGCTATCTAGGGTTTATCATTAATATGGGGTTCCTCAGATAAAGTATATCTGCTTGAGCCTAAAGCTATTATCTTCCAAAACGTGAAAGAATTTTTAGTTTTAGTGGCTTCTTCAAAATCCTCCCACAAAAATGTAAGATATCCTTGGGTTGTTGGGTTTTTTTTTCTTTTTGGTTTTTTTTTTTTGGTATAATGATTCCTCCAAACCTGCTTATTTTTTCAATCTAATTCTAGCACAGCCGATGTAATGAGGAATCCCCTTTTTGAGTTACCACTTTGGCCTCTGGTAACAGGCAGAGAAGTTCAGTTATTTATTTTAACCCAATGACAGAAAAAAGCTCCAGGGAAAGATTTTCTTGCTGTGGAATGTTTCAGGAGAATCTTGATTCGTGGTCCCCAGTCTTGACTAAATTATTTACTATCATCAATCATGTGAGATGAATTCCGTCTAGCTGGAAATTTAGTATTGTAGTTTCTATTTTTTTAAAAGGGGACAGAAGGAACCCTGCTTCGTATAGACATATTAATCTGTTAGATGTGGCAGAGAAAATTTTATTCCAGATTTTTACTATCTAAACTTGAAATATGGGCTTTAAAGGATATTTGTTATACCATGAGCAGTCCAGTTTTAGGGCTGGCAGAGCCACACTTGCTATTTGTTTTATTTTATCCTATATGAGTTATAGATATTTTGGGTTAAGGGTACTAGATGGTATGCTCCTTTCATAGATCTGAAGGTGGCATTTAAGTCTATTAACAGAGATAAACTTTGAGCAAAATTAAGAAGAATGGGTATTGATACAAGACTTCTGCGTATTCTGGAGGCTTTACACCTGGGCAATATAGCTAGCATACAGACCAAAGTCAATGTAGAATGTACTGAGTCCGTTCTCCTTACCTCTAGAAGAGTACACCAGGGATGCCTTCTAGTGCCTCCTCCTTTTAATTTATATATTAATAATGTGGTGGATGGTTTAAAGGAAGATAATTTTTCTCTGCTGCAAATTAAGAGTAAATCTATCTTGGTGTTATATGCAGATGACATGGTTGTTTTATCACAAACTCCAAGAGTCTTCCACTGGTTATTATCCCATTTTTCCTCATATTGTAACTCTCAAGACCTGGTTCTTAATTATAACAAGACCAAGGTCAAGATTTTTGGGAAGAACCCCCTGGAAGATAAAAGGCCATCTTGTAGAACAAGTCATGGCTTTCACTTGTTTACAGATAAAGTTCCATTATTTGGGTCATTGGTCCCCCATCACAAAGATTTAAAACAAAAGGCCTTAAACTCTGCTCAAGGGGAGGTCTGTTTAACTCACTCACACAGTGAGAACAGAGTTGCTCTAGCGCTAAGAAATTTTAGTGCTAAAAATATTGCAGATGCTTTATAGGGTCTTAAGGTCAGTTTAGGGGCCAAATTTTGGATATTGTTCACAATAATTATTTAGGAGACTCTTAATTCTCCCAAATTCTACCTTGGCTTCATTCTTGCATGCTGAAATGTGTGTTTCTTCTGGCAGTAGCAGCGCATGTACTGCTTTTCATAATTTTTGGTCTAAAATCTGCATGCTTCCATGATCTTCTGGAATGTAGAATTTTCCGTCTTCTGAGAGCATGCTGGATTTTATCCCTTTTGCATAAAAAAGCTTTATCATCTCCTCAAAGGATTATAAAAAAAACAAATGAGGAGGACTTGTGGCACTTTAGAGACTAGCAAATTTATCTGGGCATAAGCTTATACTCAAATAAATTCGTTTGTCTCTAAGGTGCCACAAGTCCTCCTCGGTTTTTTTTTTTTTGCTGATACAGACTAACATGGCTACCTGTCAAAGGATAGTGTTTTTAGTATTCTCCCAATCTCCAGTAGGAATTAAATCAGTGGCAATTTTTGCCTTTTTAGCACCGTGCCAAAGAGAGAGTTTTTATGAAATTATGTATTATATGTATGTTGCTGTTGTTTTAGATTGTATGTTTTTTCCTTGTAGTTGCAAAATACAAGTCATATGTGGCCTAATAAAATGGATTGATTGATTGCTTTGATTTCTTTAGGAAAATTTGAGACATGAGAAATTATGTTTCTTAGAGTAACTAGGATGGCTTAATAAAGGACAGGAAGTAGGACCTAGAGGGCTTAATCCCAAACTCATTTAAATCAATGAAAAGATTCCCATTGACTTTACTGGCCAGAGGATCAGGCCCTAAAAGAATCAAGCTGAATTCTAATTAGTGGGAGATGGGAAAAAATGTTTGTGGTCATTCAATGTGATTTCCATTATGCAGGGTTTGACATGGATTTTTATTTAGGAAAATATTTGCTTTAAGAAATTTAAATTTTAAAAATTTCCATTTCCCTCCCTTTCTTCTGCCCTCCCCCTTTTTTTCTTTTTCTTTCCTATTGAGTGCAATAAAACAATGATGTGTAGGGTTTGTTTTTCCCTGACACTTTTTCATTTTTCTTCTCCTTTTGCTACTTTGTAGTGGCAGAGTTAGAGTTTTGTTAAAGAGCATTTGTCTGTAACTAAATCCCCAGTTTATAATTGTTAATCACATTCTTGGTTAATTTTTAAAGTATACAGTTTTTCCAAAAAATATTTTCATGCAGCCATTCCAATGGACATGGGGACCTATCCCACTACATTTGAAAGAGTAGAACTTCCTTTGATGTCAACAGCAGTAGGAGCAGGGCCCTCCAAAGGTCTCATGCTGCATACTGCAATTATCTTTTTTATTCTTTTAAAAGAGAGTTGAGGTAACATGTTCAAGTTGTAAAATCTACTGGGGGCAAGTTCAGAGTGAATTATTTTATTTCTAGAATGACACTGCAGGAAGTTATATCTATAATGCAGCTTTGGAACTGAAAGAGGTTCACGGTCATTTCTCATACTTCTGTACTATAGTGTATTATCCAAGTTCCAGGGACTGTAGAAGATTCCTCGTGGGTGCTCCCAAGTCAGTAGACATTTACCTGAGTTGAGAGAGACAAGAAGTTGTTTTAAAGACTCTGGGGAAAAAAGCTCCCCTTGAAGAAACCAAATCCACTAGAAACTAAAAACTAGAGCAGCCATAACAAAAAAAGAGACTAGATCCTCACCGAGCCCTGGTCTCTGCTTTAAATTTAAATTAATCTAACTACATCAGTCACACAACATTTCGTACCCCTGAGCAGCGTAATTAAACTGACTTCCCCCCAGCGTAGACCCACCTAGGTCAACAGATTGTTTAGCTATCCTGGGCCCAGGCCATTGAACACCTTGAAGATAAGGGCCAAGACCTTGAACTTGAGTTTATATTCTATGGGAAGCCAGAGTAGAGAGCGGAGGACAGGTCTGATGAGCCAGAGTTGCTGAGGAGACACCTTGCAGAGTTCAGCACTAGTTGGAGATTCCTAATTGCTCAATTTCAGAGTAGCAGCCATGTTAGAGGCTAAAGGCTTCTTGCCCAGATAGCCTGCATTGGTGTAGTCCAGAGTCCAGTCAAGAGCTTATGCTTTAGCTTACATTGCTTTGAAAGTGGTTTAAGCTACACTGGAAAAAGGTACTTTTGTTCTTCAATAGGAGTGTCCAGAGGGAGTTATATTAGCCTAATTAGAGCAGTATAATGTCAGTAAATCTCCCTGTGTAAACAAATCCTTACTGTCAGATAAAGGCAGCTTATGTCTCTCACCTTACATTATCTTATCGCTATTTCAGCACTATTCAAACCCATGCCTTACAGCACTGTATAATGCTGAAAGACTCAGTTCTTGGAAGCATGATTTGGCTGCCAGGTAAACTAGAGCAGGGGTTCTCAAACTGGGGGTCGGGACCCCTCAAGGGGTCACGAGCTGTCAGTCTCCACCCCAGACCCCGCTTTGCCTCCAGCATTTATAAGGGTGTTAAATATATTAAAAAGTATTTTTAATTTATAAGAGGTGGTCGCACTCAGAGGCTTGCTATGTGAAAGGGGTCACTAATACAAAAGTTTGAGAACCACTGAACTAGAGTGATGCAATCAGCATCCTCGCCATGATAGCTAGGGATGGTCAGCTCTGCCACAAGCCTGCTCTGGGACTTCAGTGTAGTTATTCCATAGCGCCTGGACCTCTACAATGGCAATGCAGAGAATCAAGCTGGCTGTGGTATATGTGCTTTATCCAAGGACTGAATGATTCAACACTATATTGTAGTCAGATCATGAAGGAGCAAGCTGGGAGGATTGCATTGTCCTGCCTGCAGATAGCCTGTGATCCATGACGATGGGTTCAACTTCTATTAATTGCCCAGAGCTTGAAATAGAAGAGTTTGTGACACTCTCTGCAATTCAAAAGTGGCAGTGAGCTGGTTCACATCAGTGACTCAATTCTTTCCCCTGATGGCTGCTGCCCTGTGGTACAGAATCCATGCTTTCATGTTTAAAACACTTAAATCTCCATCCTTGATGGTTGTGAAGAACAAATTCAAAATGCAAACCAGATGATGTGATGTGTGCTTCTCTCTGTAGACAGCCTGACACACTAGGTCTGAGGAGAGCTAACCAGAAATTGGAACCCCCTTTCTGCAGGGAATTCTGAAATTAAAACAACAAACAAAATTCTAGACCTGACCATAAATTTTAACTTTCAAAATTTCCCATGAAATATCCGTTAGAAAAAGTCAAAATGATATTTACCTTTGATCTTTTCTAAACATTTCTGAGGGTCTCTGAGCTGCCTGGTGCCCCAGCAGGCTGCCAGGAATCCTACCTGGCTTCCATCAGAATTTTTGACAAAGTCAACATTTTCTTGCAGAACACTTCAATGTTGATGAGTTGGCATTATCCAATGTGGGGGGGGGGAAAGAAACAATTTAATAGGAAGATTTCTGACCAGCTCCAGCTCAGAAATAGATATAATAAGCCAGTTGACATTGGCCAGGCTTAATGATGACATTGAAAAAAATTCTCAACAGCTAACAAAAGCAAGACTAAGACAAAAGTATGATCTGCCCAATTTACAGAGTGGTACCACAAGTAGCAGGAACTGAGATTGTAGGTGAAATTTGGAAGTGTATGCCCGTCATGATTTGGGGTTCAACCCAGACCAGTAAGACGTTGTGTCACCAGCTGTCTGTAATCTGGGTGCCTTAAATGCCCTGCTGCTGTGGCTCAGAGCCCAAACACCAACAGCCAGCCGACGAGCATGCAGTTCCCCTAGTGTCTGTGTGCTGGGCAGCTGTGGATCAGCACTCTGAGCCCAGCAGCCTGCCTATGACACAACAACTCCACCCTTCTCTCTACCAGCCTTGGTTACTATTTTCAGCTCCCTTCTCATTTCTGCAAGTATGTAGATTACATACTTTACATTGTGAGTGTGAAGTTGGGAACATTGTTTAACTTGAGAAATGAAAATTGCAAGCAAGTCACTTCTTCAGAAGCAAAACCCATTCTTGCTGATGATATCATGGACCAGATCCTGGACCTGGCTGTGTCGTCTGTGCACCATTCTAAGCCATCTTTCCATCCCCTTTGGGCCACTAAAGAGCAAATCAGGGTTGCCTTGGTGTAAGTGAATGCCTAAGTGGTGTAACACTGGTACAGTGGGCTCTAAGCCAGGCCCTGATCCCCTTCTAGCTTAATATATGCATGGCTAGAACCACTGGCATAGCCAGAATGCATTGTATGCCATAGAGGTGTTTCTGGCTAGCACAAATGAGATCAAGGCTCAGGCTGGTCTAAACTAGGCCAGAGACCAAACTGTACTCTGGCTACCACTAGAGTTATTGGGAGGGAGGGATGGAAAGGTACCAGAAAACCAAGTGTAACTCAGGCACATCTGAGGATATGGCTTGTGTACTTAAATGAATATAGTTTGGTACGGCAAAGTTTGAAGGATTGTACAATAAACTCAGCAGGTTTGTATTTTTTTGTGAGCTACACAGGTCCCATAGCTGAAACCTTTCCAGGTGAGTTGCTTTCCTTTACTCAGACATGTAGAGGGCCCTGTACCCCAACTCTGCAGTCAGACATGACTATCAGCCAGCTGGTAAAACAGAAGGTTTATTAGACGACAGGAACACAGTCTAAAACAGAGCTTGTAGGTACAGAGAACAGGACCCCTCAGTCAGGTCCATCATGGGGGAGTTAGGGAGCTCAGAACCCAGTTCTGGGCCTCCCTCCATTTCCCCAGCCAGCTCTAAACTGAAACCCCCTCCAGCCCCTCCTCTGGCCTTTGTCTCTTTCCCGGGCCAGGACTTGATCTCTTTATTCTCAAACACCTTCAGTTGTCACCTTGCAGAGAAGGAGGGGTCCAGGCCATCAGTTGCCAGGAGACAGGGTGTCAGCCATTCTCTGTGCAGACAGCATCAAACTGGCTCTCTAGGGCTCTGCAACAATCACACACCCTTATCCCACTACCAAGATACTTAAGATATGAATAGGGGAAACTGAGGCACCCACACAATATTCAGAGAAAACAATAAGAACATTCCCACTTCGTCACATCCCCATCCTCCAGTCCATCAATGGCCCATCCTATCCTGTCCCATGTGTTTCAGAGTAGCAGCCGTGTTAGTCTGTATTCGCAAAAAGAAAAGGAGTACTTGTGGCACCTTAGAGACTAACAAATTTATTAGAGCATAAGCTTTCGTGAGCTACAGTGTGTTACTCTGCAGCAGGCCAACCACTTTCTCCACCAACGAAGCTTACACAGACAGAGAGATGAGGTTGGAGAGCAGAATTTTTCCAACGGCACATATCGGTAAAATGAGATTAATGTTTTTTTTCATTTCTCTTTCTTTCATTTCTCTCTGGAAAATTTTGTCACTCTCTTTCTTCTCCAGCATGATTGCAAATTCTTCCTAACTTGGTACATTTGTGGCCTCTTTCAATCTTGAAGCCTGTACTTTCCCTCTTGGTCTGGAGGAAGTGGTAAGGGAACCCAGACTCACCCTCTGGTTCCAGCCCAGGGACCCTGTTTTAGGCAGCTAAGGACTGTTTCTTCAATCCGTTACCACTTCCCTGGGCTGCTGCCACCTTTCCCCTGCCTGTCAGTATTCTCCCTAAGTCTATGAATGCCACTATTCCCTCCAAGGATTTGTGGCTCCTTGTGGCTTCTCTCCAGCCAGCTACTGAGGAGCTTCCTCAGAGCTGCTCCTGGCCTCCCAGGCACCAGCTTGGCTGTATTTCAAATAGTCCTTATTTCCCATCTTAACACAGGTATCTTCTGACCCTTCCTCCTTGAGCGGGGTTATGGTTCAGGCTCTCCTGTCTCTTTTCTTTAAGGCAGGAGTCCCTCAGTTCTCCTCCTGGGCGGGTGTGTAACTTAGGCTATCTATAAGTCTTAGCCAGCTTCTCCTCCCTCTCTCACCACAAAAAAAAAAATCCGTCCTCAGAGGACTCAGCAGACTGTCATTCTCCTGCTAGTGACTCTCTGCCATGCGTAAGGAGACAGCATATATGCTGGGTCCCTTCCTAAAGCTCACCCCAATTGATTGGAAATAAGGGGAGCCCTGCCCTGTCCACTCTGCAAGGTTCCTGGTTCCAGGCCCTTAAGAAACAGTTATAGGATTTCCTCCTAAACACTATTTTTATTCACAGGAGTGTTTCCTCACTCCCAATATCTCCTAGTTGTTGGATATATACAACCTCCCAAAATCTTAGAGGACCATGCTATGTGATGGGGGTGGGCTGAACCCTATCACCCCTACCCTGTCACATTCTTCCTCATATATTAATCAACAGCTTATCTCAGTAACAAAATGACTTTAATTTAGTATATGAGAAGGAAGATGCAATGGCTACAGTAGACTGCATTATCCTTAGGAGATCCAATATAGTTTATACAAGAAGTTAATGAAAACCCCTTAAGAAACAGGGCAATGTTAGCTTGGATAAAGTGAAGTTTTCTGAGTGATTTAATTATGATCAGATCTTCATCTTATTTTCTGCTGCGATTCTATGAATACAGTGTCTGTATTTAAAGTATAGGATCTTAAAGATCTTGAGCCTCAGTAGGAGTTCATTAATATAACTTCCCAAAGGCTTTAAAGATGGCTATGACTTTGCTCACCACACAGCTCATACTTAATTGGAAAGAAAGAAAACTCCTTCCAACATTCTGCTTTTATATACAATTGTTCCTATTAGCTTATGAAAATGCAGTAACAATTTCTAAAAGAAGCAGTTCACAAGCATTTTCTGTAGGCTGGTTTAGCTAAAGGACTAAAAAGGTTCCTGCTAAGTTGGAGTACAAAATGGATGCATTTTTTAGAAACTTAGTGATTGATTTTTTTTTTTCTGATTCTGGTGACATTCAAGAGCATCTTTACAAGATACATATTTTGTACATATTCTGCAGACTGGCACTTTTTATAGACTTGCCAGAGTAAGAACAGAATAAGAATATACATGACCTGGATCCATTAAAGACTAACTGATTGAAAAAGGATGTGAATTTCTCCACAGGCACTTGCCAACTGTGGGAACCATTTAGAGTATGGAATTTGGGTTTGTCAATTAAACCGTTTGTCAAGGGAAACTCAGGTTTCAAATTCCTTGGGGCAGAACTTCAGCTACTATAAATTGCTGTAGCTTCAATTAAGTCAGTAGAGCTACGCTGCTTTACACTAGCTGAGGATCTGGCCTCTTGGTTGCTATGGGTTGCTTTAGTTTTGTGATCTGGATTTGTTTTTTTTTTTTTTTGATGGAAAAAATACTCCCAGGATTCTTTAAAATAATTTTGTCTCACTCAACTTAGGTGGATGTCTACTGACCCAGAATACTTGACAGCACTCACAAGGAATCTTCTGTGATCCTTGGAATTCAGGCAGGAATAGAGTATATTATAGTACAGATGTATGAGAAATTACATCTTTCAGTTCCAAAGCAGCATTATAATACAACTTCTGACTGTCTCCTTCCTGGAATAAAGTGATTAACTCTGACTTTGTAAAATCATCCACTGCAGATGACAGCCCTAGTTACATGTCCAAGTTAAGCGATTAAAAAAATTAATCGCAATTAATTGTGCTGTTAAACAATAATGGAATACCATTTATTTAAATATTTTGGATGTTTTCTACATTTTCCAAATATATTGATTTTTATTACAACACAGAATAAAAGTGTATAGTGCTCACTTTATTATTGATTACAAATATTTGCACTGTAAAAAACAAAAATAAATAGTATTTTTCAATTCACCTTATACAAGTACTGTAGTGCAATCTCTTTATCATGAAAGTTGAACTTACAAATGTAGAATTATGTACAAAAAATAACTGCATTGAAAAACAAAACAAAGTCCACTGAGGCCTACTTCAGCCAATCGCTCAGACAAACAAACTTGGTTACAATTTGCAGGAGATAATGCTGCCTGCTTCTTGTTTACAATGTCACCTGAAAGTGAGAAGAGGCGCTTGCATGGCACTGTTGTAGCCGGCGTCACAAGATATTTACGTGCCAGATGCGCTAAAGATTCATATGTCTCTTCATGCTTCAACCACCATTCAAGAGGACATGCATCTATGCTGATGATGGGTTCTGCTCAATAATGATCCAAAGCAGAGTGGACCGATACATGTTCATTTTCATCATCTGAGTCAGATGTCACCAGCAGAAGGCTGATTTTCTTTTTTGGTGATTCAGGTTCTATAATTTCCGCATCTGAGTGTTGCTCTTTTAAGACTTCTGAAAGCATGCTCTCCACACCTTGTCCCTCTCTGAAGTGCCTTCCAAAATCTGATTCTTGAACTTTGGGTCCAGTGCTGTAGCTATTTTTAGAAATCTCACATTGGTATTTTCTTTGTGTTTTGTCAAATCTGCTGTGAAAGTGTTCTTAAAACAAACATGCTGGGTCATCATCCGATACTGCTATAAAATGAAATATATGGTAGAATGCAGGTAAAACAGAGCAAAAGATGTACAGTTCTCCCTCAAGGAGTTTAGTCATAAATTTAATTAATGCATTATTTTTTAAACGAGCATTGTCAGGGTTCCTTCCCCACTCTAAACTCTAGGGTACAGATATGGGGACCCGCATGAAAGACCCCTTAAGCTTATTCTTACCAGCTTAGGTTAAAAACTTCCCCAAGGTACAAACTTTGCCTTGGCCTTGAACAGTATGCTGCCACCACCAAGCGTTTTAAACAAAGAACAGGGAAAGAGACCACCTGGAGATGTCTTTCTCTAAAATATCCCCCCAAGCCCTCCACCCCCTTTCCTGGGGAAGGCTTGATAATAATCCTCACCAACTGGTAGAGACCCAAACCCTTGGATCTTAAGAACAATGAAAAATCAATCAGGTTCTTAAAAGAAGAATTTTAATTCAAGAAAAGGTAAAAGAATCACCTCTGTAAAATCGGGAGGGAAAATACTTTACAGGGTATTCAGATTCAAAACACAGAGGATCCCCCTCTGGGCAAAACCTTAAAGTTACAGAAAACAGGAATAAACCTCCCTCTTAACACAGGGAACAGTCACATAAAACAAAAGAAACTAATCTGCCTTGCCTGGCTTACCTATACTGGTTGCAATATTGGAGACTTGGATTAGGATGGGTTGGAGAAGATGGATTTCTGTCTGGCCCCTCTCAGTCCCTAGAGAGAACAAAAACGAGCATGATAGACAGATGGCCTTAAAAAGCTTGGTGGTGGCAGCATACTGTTCAAGGCCAAGGCAACGTTTGTACCTTGGGGAAGTTTTTAACCTAAGCTGGTAAGAATAAGTTTAGGGGGGTTTTCATGTGGGTCCCCACATCTGTACCCTAGAGTTCAGAGTGGGGAAGGAACCCTGACAAGCATCATCAACATGTCCTCTGGAACGGTGGCCTAAGCATGAAGGGGCATATGGATGTTTAGCATATCTGGCACATAAATACCTTGCAACGCCGGCTACAAAAGTGCCATGCGAATGCCTGTTCTCACTTTCAGGTGACATTATAAATAAGAAGCAAGCAGCAGCATCTCCTGTAAATGTAAACAAACTTGTTTGTCTTAGCGATTGGCTGAACAAGTAGGATAGAGTAGACTTGTAGGCTCTAAAGTTTTACATTGTTTTGTTTTTGAGAGCAATTATGTAACAAAAAACATCTACATTTGTAAATTGCACTTTCATGATAAAGAGATTGCACCACAGTACTTGTATGATGTGAATTGAAAAATACTATTTTTTATCATTTTTACAGTGCAAATATTTGTAATAAAAAATAAAGTGAGCACTGTATACTTTGTATTCTGTGTTGTAATAGAAATCAATATATTTAAAAATGTAGAAAAACATCTGAAAATATTGAATAAATTTCAATTGGTATTCTATTGTTTAACAGCGTGATTAATTTTTTTTTTAATCACAATTAACTGCGATTGACAGCACTAGTTGTAACCATAATTTTATTTAAAAGAACAATCAAGATAATTGCTGTATGGAACATGAGGCCTTTTCACTTCCTAAATAATGCTTGCTCATTCATATTTAGATAATTCCCTGTGACTAGTTGAATTCTGGTTGATCTTTTCCATCATTCATTTTAAATATGTAGATTCAAGAAACTGACATTGAACACAAAAAGAGCAGGCAGTCCTGAATTTTATCACAAATTAGAAGATGATTATTCTGATCTAAAAATGCTGTAAAAATATTGGTAATATCACTAAGTCATCCTTTTCCAGAATACCTAAATCTATTTTTTTAATAAGGTAAAAGTCATGCTGAGTGAGGAAAGAATTGATCCATGTCTTCTAAAACAGAGATAAGGACTATATATTAGATATATCCTGAGGTTCTTTTCTTAGCTGTGAGTGACTTAATCTAACCCTGAAGTGATGTGTAAAATGGTGTAAATTACACTCCCTTTTCACACTCTCTAATGTATAAGTGAATATAGGAGGCAAGTTGTTTTAAGTAACATGCCAAGGAGCCAAAAGGAGGTTTTAAGAATGTCAATTAAAAACAAAGGATGGCCTGCCTTAAACTTACACCTCACTCTCCTGTGACATTTCTTGTTACAGTCCTTTCTTTCTGGCTTTGTAGCCTGCAAGTTAAACCAGTGTAGACTCCTGTACAGTCACTTAGGCTCAGTGGGTCAAAATCAGAAGTAAGGGGGAAGGATTATAATTAAGTAAATAACTCTAGGACAGTTTAGACTAAAGGAATCTAAGCTGGTAATATTTTATGTAGAAACATAGGGATTCCCATACTGGAACTCAGTGGCCCATCTAGTCCACTGTGTTGTGTCTGACAGTATCCAATGCCAGCTGCTTTTCAGCAAGGTGCAAGAAAAATGAAAAGTGTCTAATCCTCTTTTGATTTGTGCTAAACTCCTGGTTTCTGATACATTGTGGCAATGGTAGCAGCTCTCCCAGGTCAGCTAGATGCAAGCATCTCCTGTTGATCCAATACCAGTCTAATTTTATCTAAACTTCTATCCATTATATGCCACAAGACTCATTTTATAATGAAAATGGGATATAATGTTTTAAAACTTACTTTACAACATGTCTTCAGAAAGCAGTAAAAGCTGTATTCTTTACCATTATGGAGCTACGGGAATTTGGATCATCATCTGCAGATTGCTCTTACTGCTGTAGGTGAGGAATTAGCCAACTGAAATAATGCATACAGTAATCTTTTCAGTATTATTCAGTAATCCACAAAAAAAAAAAAAGAGCTAAGTTAGGCGCTTAAGTTAGGAAATGCCAGAATTAAGGTTGCCTGTCGAACCTTAATTCAGCCCCTTTGTGCCTATGGATTACAACACAGTCTTTAATTACACTTTCTCTCTCTTGCTGCCCTACCATCTGATCCTTCTCTTATGCCCCGTGCAGCTATCCTCCATGCACTCCCATGGCTCCTGATACCCTCTCACTCTACTTCTATTTCGGACAAGCCACACTGATATACCTACCCTCCCGATCTGACCTCCTTTCCTCACTGTTCCTATCCAACTCTCATCCCCTCCTGCTGTTCCTGCATAGGCTCTTGTCTCCCACTACTTCTCCCTTCTTTCCAACTACTGTTGCCCCTCCTCTACTTCTCCCCCCCCCCAGTTCCTCCAGCCCCTTGTCCATGTGTTCACCCTGCCCCCCAACTCTTCATCTCTCTGCATTGTAAGTCAGGCTTCTTCCTTCTCCTCCTCACTCTCTGGATGTCAGCAGGGGAGCACTGAGAGAACAGGCAGAGGCTCCCTGCTTTCAGTTCTGGTGCCCAGCATCACAGTGGCCCAGAGGAGCAATTGCAGAGGAAGTCTTCTTCAGCCAGTGTAGCCCAAGGATGGAGAATGCTCAGTGAGGATGGCATATGGGCAGCCTGTTCAGCACAGAGCTGCTGCGAGGGGAAGGTGCATACTCAGTTCAGATGAAATCTTTAGTTCGGCAGCTAAATTCTCCAAAGTCTCTACTGAACATGCTCAAAAGCTCATAACTTGGCCAGACTTATGACTTTTTCATAGGAACATCAAAAGACACATCCCTGATGCAACGGTAACGTCCCTCCCAAATTTCACATCCCTGCTCCAAAGCATGGAGGTGTTCAAGCTTCTAAAAGAGTTTCTACAACCAATTCATTAACTTGGGCAAAGCACCATATTTTCCCATAGTCTCATTCTTGGAAACAGCGGAACCATTTTTGCTGAAACCTTCCCCAAAAACTTCAGCCTGATGCAGACACCTGGCATAGAAATTTTCAGCCCAAACAGTTAAAGTCTGGCAAAGATGTAAGCAACTGTAAACAGGGTCATATAATGGGAAGTGTTGGGCAACCTTAGCTATAGGTGTTGCACCACTCGTAACACCTTATTTGCATCTTTAATTGTGAAGTGGGCTAGCGAAAGGATCTGAGTCCTTACTCCCACTTCCTTTATCGAGTGGCCTCTCTGCCCTTGAGGACTCCCCTTCCACCCTCCTGTCTGGCAGAGTCCTCCAACCCCAACAAGGCTGGGCCCAGGATTCCTGGGGGGGCTCAACCCCAACCCTGCTGTGGTCACCTAAGACAGGGGCTAGGTTGTCCCCACTCTAGGGTACTCTCTCTGCACTGGGCACTTATCTAACCCACTGTCCATCACATACAATTTAAAGCAAATGCAAGTTATTTAATCAACAATTAATTTTAAAACAAATAAGGAAAAATGGGAAAGGTTAAAGGAAACACATCAACCCGTTCTGTGGCAGGGAACATCACAAACAGTGTCTCTGGAATGTCAGGGCAGTTCAGTCTGTTCCTTGCAAGTCCCAGGCCTTCTTCTCAGGCCCTGGCTGTGCTCTAGGGATGCTGTGGGTTGGACACTTGCTCTGGTGGTGGCCACATGCTCTCAGGCTCTAAGTGGCAGGACCCTTCTTCCCAATGTCACCCTCACCCTGTTGGGGTTATGATCCAAGCCTGGCCTGCAGAGCCCCTTGGCTGAGGCGTCTCCCTGTGCTGGGCCTACTGCCCAGGGTCCCCCTCAGTCTCCCCAGCTGCTCACCGCACCCAGCTCCAGACTGCTCCAGTCCCAGCTCCACCCTCTGTCTCTGCACTGCTGCTGCTCTGTCTCCAGCTCCCTGGGCTGCTTCTTTGGCCCCTCTGGCTCTGGTTGCTGCAGCTCTGATCCCAGGACAGGTCTGCTCTGCAGGCTGCTTCTGTGACTCTGCTCCCAGCACTGACCTGCTTCCTGGGCTGTTTTTCTTGCCCCTCTGGCTCTGGTTGCTGCAGCTCTCCTCCCAGGGCAAGTCTGCTCTCCCTGGGCTGTGCCTCTGGCTTTGGGGCTGCAGCTCTGCTCCCAGGACAGGGTCTGCTGTCTCTGGGCTACTTTTCTGGTCCCTCTGGATCTGGCACAGCTCTGCTCCCCAGCTCAGCACAAGCCTCTGCTTTCTCCTTAGCTCAGCCCCACTCTGTCTGACCCAGGCAAATCCAGCTCGCACGGAAGACGGGACTCCCTGACCTCCTGACTCTCTGATTAGCCTGCCCACCCTGTCATTCAGCCTGACCTGGAGCATTGGCCTCTCCCCATTGTTCCTGGGGGCTGTCGGGAATCAGGACCCTGATTCCCCATCGACCCTTCCCCTTTTCGTACTGGGAGCTAGCCAACCAAAACACCCCCACTAACTGTTAGTAAGGGGGCAACAGTCCCCTTACAGTTAGTTAACACATTTTGGACTGGATCTCATCTAGAAAGATCTCTTTGTGGTTGACAGAGTGAGGAGGGGAAAAAAAAGTCAAGGCCTGCAACCAAAGCTGACTGGAAACCCCCCCCATTCATAAACATACTCACAAATCATAAAAGCACCAGCTCTTGTTTGCTATTATTCATGGATTGATGTTATTTTTTTAACTGTAAGTATTTGGACAACTACTGGATCTTCCTGAAAGTTTTCATTAATCCCCCAAAAGTTTCATGAACACCACAATTCATTGTTTGCCTGAAAATTTGAGGCAAAAGTACATTATTTGTTATTCATCCATTTTCTCATATAAACCATTTTTGTCATCTAAATCAGGGAACTCAAAGAATATCATGTGATTTACGTTACCGACAACATCACATTCTGACAAGCAACTAGTCAAAATGAATGGTTCATACAACCTGCAGGATGACAATTGTGTGTCCAAACAGTCAGCATATATCCAATCCTGGTTTCTGCCAAAATATTTGTGTGGTGTGTGAATAATTTACAAAGATAGCTAATTCACTACAAATACTATTCACAACAAATAATTCAACTTGCTCCAATCACATGCACCCAATGTTTCTGTATGCTAAGGCCAGTTGTAACTGGCAGACAATGTGTACTTACCCTGAAATACCCACTGCTGGACAGGTGTGTCTCTGCAGCAGCCCTGCATCCATTTTCCCCCTTCAAGCAACAATTTAAATGAACTCCACACAGACTTTATTTTTGTTCAACAATTACCCCTTCTCCCAGGGCCTAAAGCATTGGTCTCAAACAGAAGACAATACTCAGACCTGGGCTGGGCTGGGCTGGGCTTCTCTTCTCCCCGCCCACCCCCAAGTCTGGTCTGGAGTAATTTCTGCTCCCATAGAGTCTGTTCTCCCTGGCCCTCCATGCTAGCTCTCAGGCCCAAATCCTTTCCCCCAAGTCCAGGATCTTCCAGGAGACCTGTGTAACTTCTGCTCATACCAGTTCCTCCAGGAACTTCCCCAGCTACTTCCTTCAAGCACCTTTCAGCAGTTCCTTGGGTGAAAGAGATCTACAAGTAACAGCTCTCTGCAACCTACAGGAACTGTTCCCAGTATCTGGCACAGGTGTCTGCTCTTAACCCCCCACCGAGCAGCAGGTAATCATTCCAGGTATACAGGCCCCTACTCCCTCTTAAAGGGGCCAGTCACCTGGTGACACTGGCATATCAGAATACTGTTAGCTGGATTTGTGTTTGAGTAGTGAGGACATCTTGTGGCCTGTTTGAAAAAAATCTAGGTCTGTATATTTTCCCCCTCCTCCCAGGGATATATTTAATACTTGATGCGCCTTCTTAAAGGACCAAGTTAGAGCAAACTGAACTTGTACTGTATCTGCATCATCTCTGTCTTTCATCTTGTAAATAACATGCTAATTTAATTTTTTTAGATCTATTTAGGAAATTATCAAGTTTACAAATCCTTGACTGTAAATATTAGAACCAAAACAATCATTACAATAGTTAGCTTTTGTTTAAAGAGACATTATACAAGACTATAGTCAGCTATTTCTACTGGACAGGGTGTTATCATATTGCAGAGTAAGCATCATTACAACACTGTCATTTCTAGTGATTTTAATAAATTGAGTGAAATCTCTATAGACACATATTTAACAGACCAGGTAGGTCTATCAAATGTTAATATTCAAAAAAATTTGACATGTATGATGAGTTTTCTTTTTGGCATGTGTCTGGCATGTACTTTGATTACTGAATAAAAGGTAATCAAATATCTAAATATCTATCGGTGCTCTGTCTCTTTTGCTGGGTATGTAATTGGTGTATTAATTTTTCCAAACCCACAAACTCCCATTTTCTTTGAACCATTTCTCAATGGTTGGGCTATTTTTCCTTTTTCCAGTGAGAGGCTATCAGTAGCTGGGCAGCTACTAGCAGATGAGAAATTAATTCTTCATTTTCTTTTGTGTGACCATCTCCTCAAGGAAGCCCCAGAAGGATTACCAAAGGATCAGCTGATAATAAATGTCCAACAATTTGTGATATTTGGTTATGGATTGTATCCTAATATTCTGACTGAACATGTCCATCAAAAAAGCATAAAATCTCTTCTTTCACCACAATTTCTCCAACATTTATTGCCATTCAGTCTGTATATTTTTTAACTTGACTCTTCTTGGGTACCATTGAAACAGTATCTTAAAGGAATTTTCTTTTATTGTGCTACAGACTGAGTTTTCTGGTCCTCTTTTCCAAATCAAACTCCATTCCTCCCGAATAATCTACCTATTCATATCCTTTTCTCAGTATATCATATATGGACATGTTTGTTAGGAAAGCTGTCTACAAAGATTGATATAAATTAGCTGTAATTTTCATTTCCTAATTGAGTAGATGACACTGCTTTTATACAGAAAGCTAACTTTAATAGAACAGGTTGTCTAGAAAGTTGAGAAACAATGCCTGACTTGAAAGCATTGGTACCAGGGGAGAATGGGCCAGTTAAAGTAAGTTTTGATTTCTAAGTAGGTTTCTTTACTGAGTAGAGGCCAACCGTGTGTATGCCATGTCTCTCCCAATCTTTGCAGCTCTCTGATTCGTGATTTGGATTAAGATCTGGCTTATTTGTAATGGGTGTCACTGGTGAATGAAAAGAACTTATCTTATCTTTAGTTCTATCCCAAACTCAGAATAGCCTTTGTCAAAGTTTCTGGAGGGTATGATTTTTTTATTAATCCATGGTAGCTGTGATAAATGGAGGGAGGGGGAGCTCCCTTTTACGGGCACCTAGCCAGCCAGTTAGCTATAAAGTCCCTCTTGGTGGCTGTTCTCTGCTTGCTTTACTTGTAAAGGGTTAATAAAGTTCCCCAGGTAAAGGGAAAGGAGTGGGCACCTGACCAAAAGAGCCCATGGGAGAGCTAGAACTTTTTAAAATGGAGAAAAAACTTCCCTTTGTCTGTGTGTTGTGGCTCCCAGGATGGAGACACAGAGTAGCAATGTTGTAAGTAGTTTTAAAACCAGGTATGAAAAAACATCAAATCATATCTCAATTCTACTTATCTGAAACTCCAAATGTGTAAGTAGATCAGAAACGTTTAGAAAGATGTGATTAGGGTTATTTCTGTTTATTTCTTATGGCTAATGTACTGCTCTGTGCTAACCCCAGATGCTTTTGTTTTGCTTGTAACCTTTAATCTGAACCTCAAGAAAGCTTAATTTTTGTAACTGTTTCTTTTAAGATTAGCAAAAAGCTCAAATTACAAATGTATTTTTTTTTGTTTTTAATAAATGTTACCTTTTTTTAAGAACAGGATTAGATTTTTGTGTCCCTAAGAGGTTTGTGCCTATGTTGTTTAATTAGCTGGTAGCAACAGCTAATTTCCTTTATTTTCTTTCTCAGCTTTTCCCCAGAGGGGGGTGAAAGGGCTTCAGGGGGGTGAAACCCCACAGGGAGGAATTCCCAAGTGCTCCTTCCTGGGTTCAAGGGAGTTTTTTGCATTTGGGTGGTGGCAGTGTTTACCAAGCCAAGGTCAGAGAAAAGCTGTAACCTTGGGATTGGCAAGTATTAATTTTTAAAATCCTTGCGGGCCCCCACATTCTGCCCTTGAAGCGCCAGAGTGAGGATTCAGCCTTGACAGTACCCTTCACTTTTTACACAACCAAATTTTCTTGTTCAATAAAGGCCCATGGCTTGGCTGGGTAAGAGCAACACCAATCCACTACTGCTTTGAGCAGACTGGCTTGATAGTACCATAAAACAGTGGTTTTCAACCTTTTTTCCTTTACAGATCCCCTAAAAAATTTCAAATGGAAGGGCAGACCCCTTTAGAAATCTTAGTCTGCGGACCCCCATGGGTCCACAGACCTCAGGTTGAAAACCACTGCCATAGAGTATTTGGAACAGCTAGTTCACCCCATCTAATGGGTCTACTCAAAGTATCTGCTCTCACTCTTGTTAGAATGTATATGGAATAAGAGAAGACCAATATTCTCTGCATTCCTGCTAAGGTTTTATCTGGGATAACCACAGAAAGATTCTGAAACAAAATATCCTTGGCAGAATATTCATTTTGACTGTGGCTATTCTTCCCAGCTAAGAAATTGCATACTTCCCCCAGCACTTTAGATCTTCTGATTTGCTGAAGTAGTGGTTTAACATTTATATCATAGAGCTCTTCTAGGTTAGTTGAGGTTTGAATTCCCAGGTATTTTATAGAATGTTACCAATTTGTACCCAAATGTTTTCTGGAGGAGTGACTTTTCAGAGTTTGGCAACTTTATAGCTAGCATTTCAGGTTTGGCATAATTTACTTTAAACCCACAAGCTTTCCCAAAGTCCTGGATTTAGAAATTCATTTTAGGGAAATATTTAGTTTACATAAAACTATTGCATTGTCTATACATAATGCTATTTTCTGATGTGTTCCTGCAAATTTTATTTCTGTGATGGATCCATTGTTCCTGTGCAAAAGGCTTCCTGGCCAGTGCAAAAAGTAAAGGAGACAAAGGACATCCCTGCCTAGTCCCTCTGTGTAATTCAGAGAGGGGAGATTTAACCCCATTCACTGTCACAGCTGGTTTTTAGGCTGATGTAAAAAGCAGTTATCCATTTAAAGAACTGGGAGCCCAAGTCCATATGGGACAGGACTTGAAGCAAAGTTCTACCCTTTTCTATCAAAAGCTTTCTCTGTGTCTAATGATAAGAGAAATTTGATTTTTTTTTTTTTGGCTATGCCATTATGGATGATTCCAAGTACTCTGTCTGACATTTGTATACCCTTAATTAATCAAGTTGGATTTGGATTTGGATTTATATAAACTGAGACTATAGACTAATTGTCTAGCTAGTATTTTTGCTAAAATCTTTTTTGTTAGGACTCAGATATGGGCCTATAGGAACTACCTGACCCTCTATTACCTACTCCTGTCCCTGTCTCCTCTCCTGGCTATCCATTACTAGTTTTTTGTTTATTGCCTCTCTCCACACTCTGTACTCGCTCTCAGCCTGATTCGATTATCACAACACTTCTAGAAACGAGTCCTCCTTACTCCTCCTCGTTTGCCTTCTTATCGGACAAAAGTGCTCTGCTGGTGTGTAGGAACTGGCCCTCAAAGGCTAGGGTTGTCAACATGGTAATATTTAAAAACCAGACACTCCAGCAGGAGTGCAGGAACCTCTCCTACCCTGCTTCTTTCCCGGAGGCTCCAGCCAGTCCACTCCTCTTCCCACCTCCCTCCGTCACTCACTACTTTTCCCCTCCCACCCAAGTTGGGAGGGACACGCCTGTGGAGCCAGGGCTCGGAGGTGCAGCTGCCCGAAGCAGGTAAAAGGCAGCCCTGGCTGAGTAGGGGCTGGCGCAGGTGAGGAGCCAGCGCCTCCCCACCTCCTACGCCCGTAGAAACCAGACTTTGCATGTCCAGTCAGTCGATATGACTGGACACTCCCAGGTCCCCTTTTCGACTGGCCTTTCTGAAGTTGCTGATCTATTCCATTGATGCTGAGCAGCTGGAAAGTGCTCCTCCCTTACAAGCAGCTGAGAAAATGGTGCATTTACAGCACTCCCAGCTCCTGCCAAGTGGTGGAGCAACAGAATGGGACCAGAAACTGAAACCCAGACTCCTATAGGAGTGGGTAGAGCCTTTCTTTAGGCCTTACAGCTAGCCCTGGAACCTCACCACTTCATATTTAATAAACTGAGCAAATGGAGACATTTTAAGAAAGCTTTATACATTTACACCATTACTTATCTGTCCAGATGTACATTGTGCCTAATACAAATGTAGGGCCAAATCCTGCAAGAATCTCATTGCAATAAATAGGAAGTGAGTCTAACAAGGTTTGTCTCTTAGGTACATAGATACATAGGCAAGTTTTTTTTGGTCTTTGCATTCTGTTTTGTTTCCCATTCCAGATCTTTCCCCCACTATACCCATTCTCAACTGGGATGTTCATTTCTCTACTACAATCACCTTGAAATTGCCACGATGTTGTTCTCGATTGTTGCTGCTTATGCTGTGGTTAAATTCATTTTAAAAGTTTAAAATTTGATTATTCTGCAGGTGATGTGACTCTTGGCGGTAAGACTCTTGGCATTGTTTCAACTCCACTCTTCTGGATGAGCAGCTGTTCATTCCATCAGACCTTATTTATTTTCCCCCACAATCAAAAAAGTTTAAACTCCACCTTTCCCTTCCATTTCACATATGGGTAATATACTATTTTGTTTTCAGACTGCCCATGTTTGGCTTCTAGAGCAGTTATCTCAGATTGTCTTTTCTGATTAAGTTATTGTATATTGCATCTTGAGACATAAAACAAGAGCAACCAACAGGTGATCTCTCAACAAGATTAGGAGAATAAACCAAAGTGACTAGCGAAGCAAAGAAAACAAAACAACCCCTTCCCCCCCCCCCATCTTCCCCCAATCATTCACTTTCTTCAGAAGAAAAGAAGTGATGATGCTGGTAATGCATTATACCCCATTTTAGATCCAAGTGATTAATCCAAGTTTAAGGCCCTGGGGATGTTCCAGTTGGAAGCAGCAATTGAAGGAGTCTGGTATTTTCTTTGATGCAGTGTTGTTTATTTACAAGGAACATACAAACTCCTGCTTTTTCAAATGCAAGAACAAAAGGAGCAGTTTCTTAGCTTACAGCTCCAAGCCTCTTTAGTGAACAGACGCAAAAGCTGTCTGTCTAGAATCCTAGAATATCACGGTTGGAAGGGTCCTCAGGAGGTCATCTAGTCCAACCCCCTACTCAAAGTCTAGCTTTTTCCAGGGTCACGTTGTACTCACAGGTTTGGCTTTAATGCTTTTTGCAGCTCTCTCTCTCTATCTGTTCTGAGTTTGTATGTTCTGCCTTCCCCTGTGACACGAACAATACTTGGCAAAACCCCTCTGCCCACTCAGTCCAAACTCCTGGGCAGGGTCATGACCCCCCTTTGTCTTAGGTGAGTGGGGTAAGACTTCTGATTAACTCAGTTATGTTATATTCATTGGGTGTGAATGCACACCCTTCAATCTCAAAGAGATTTGTGATCCAAGCAGTCAGCTGTATCTGCATAACAGCATTATTAGTGCCAGGGCTGGCTCTAGGCACCAGCAAAACAAGCAGGTGCTTGGGGCTGCACATTTCTAGGGGCGGCATTCTGGTGCCGGCTATGCTGCCCTTATAAATGTGCCCCCGCCACCCCAGCTTGCCTCTGCTCCTCCTCTGCCTGCTCCCCTGAGCACGCTGCTGCTGCTCCGCTTCTCCTCGCTCCCTCCCAGTTTTGCCGCACGCAGCAAGCCTGGGAGGGAGGGAGGAGAAGCCGAGCGGCGACGCGCTCGGGGGAGGCGGTGGTGGTGGGGTGAAGGTGAGCTGGGGTGGGGAGCAGTTCCTCTACCTTCCTGTTACTTCCTATGCTCCCCGCCCACTCACCTCCACTCCGCCTGTTCCCCTGAATGTGCTGCCTCTCCCTCGCCTGAGAGGGAGGGGGGAGAAGCGGAGTGGCGGCATGTTCAGGGGAGCAGGAGGAGCGGAGGTGAGCTAGGGTGGGGGGGGTTGCAGTGGGGGAGCCGCAGGAAGCAATGGGGGGGTAATGTAGCATGCCCGGGGGAGTAGGTAAGGCCGGGGATTTGGGGAAGACGGAGCTGGGGTGAGACACAAAAAAAAAAAGCGGGGGTGGCCAAAAATTTTTTTGCTTGAGACAAGAAAAATCTAGAGCCGGCCCTGATTACTGCCCTACTCTCTGTACCCACACACTTAGCAAACATTAAACCATATTTATAATGCACAAGATATTGTGAACAGATCTTCAGCTTCATTTGACATCACACTAAGGCAGTGGTCTCCAACATTTTTTACGCCCAAGATCACTTTTTGAATTTAAAGGCAACCCAGGATCCCTGAGGCCCCACCCCACTCGCTCCATCCCCACCCCCCCACCCTCACTCACTTTCACTGGGCTGGGGCAGAGGATTCGGGTTCAGGAGGGGGTATCGACTCTGGGTTTGGGCCAAGAGGTTTGCAGTGTGGGAGGGGGCTCCAGGCTGAGCCTGGGCCAGGGGGTTGGGGTGCAGCAGAGGGTGAGGGGGTGCAAGCTCTGGGAGGGAGTTTGGGTGCAGGAGGGGGCTCTGGGTGGGGCATAGTGTTGGGATGTAGGAGGGGGTATGGGGTGCTGATTCTGGGAGGGGGCTCTGTGTTGGGGCAGGGGCTTAGAGTGCAGGAGGGAGTATGAGGTTCTGGTTCCAGGAGGGGGATCAGGGCTGGGATATGGGGTGCTGGCTCTGGGAGGGGGGGCACTTATCTTGGGCGGCTCCCGGGCAGCGGTGCATTGGGGCTTGGCCCCACTCAGACACGTTGACATCTCCTCCCCATCATGAGCCTGGCCACCCTGCCAGCCAGTAGTGCACCATGTGGCCACGCTGCTCCCAGAAGGGGCCAATGCACCTCTGTGGCCCCTGGGGGAGGCATGTGGCTCCGCGTGCTGTCTCTCTCAGCAGGCACTGTCCCCACAGCTCCCATTGGCCACATCTCCCTGTTCCTGACTAATGGGAGCTGTGGGGGCAGTGCTTGCAGGCAAGAGCAGCATGCAGAGATCCCTGCCCCACTCTGTGGGGCTGCGGGGGCATGCTGGCCGCTTCCGGGAGCGGCGTGGGACCGTGGCAGGCAGCCCCACCGCGACTGGTGATCACAATCGACTGTGAGAGTTTCCAGGATTGTCAAGTCTATTGCGATTGACAGGTTGGTGACCACTGCATTAAGGGCATGAAAAGCTTTCTTTACCTCTTGGAGACTCAGGCTATGGTTACACTACAAACATAGGCACCACCTTTATGAGTTGTTGGGGGGTGCTCAACCCCAGTTCACCTATGACTACAGAGCTTATAGCGGCGTAGCTACACCAAAGCAGCTGCTCTGCTGTAAGCTCTCTAGCGCAGTGGCTCTCAACCTTTCCTGATTACTGTGCCCCTTTCAGGAGTCTGATTTGTCTTGAGTACCCCCCTGCAAGTTTCACCTCACTGAAAAACTACTTGCTTACAAAATCAGACACAAATACAAAAGCATCCCAGCCACACTATTACTGGAAAATTGCTGACTTGCTCATTTTTACCATATCATTATAAAATCAATTGAAATATAAATATTGTAGTTACATTTCAGTGTACAGTATATAAAGCAGTGTAAACAAGTAATTGTCTATGAAATTTTAGTTTGTACTGACTTTGCTAGTGCTTTTTATGTATCCTATTGTAAGATTAGGCAAATAGCTAGATGAGTTGATGTACCCCCTGGAAAACTTCTGAGTACCCCAGGGGTACATGTACCTTTGGTTGAGAACCACTGATCTAGTGAAGCCACTTTAAGCTGACGGGAGAGAGCTTTCCCATCGACTTAATTAATCCAGTGACCTAAATTTTGGAGACGTAAGTGGTAGTGTTGACATGGCCTGAGTCTAGTGGTGGATGTAAGAGGACTGAAACGTAACTCGTGAACAGGCATTGTGCTCAGAGATTGTGTACTTTTGTAGGGTGTTCATTCTATAAATCAAAACTAGACTGCACTTAGATTTCTGCAGAGAAGTAACCTCTGCCACTATTTATCTATCTTAATTTTTTTTTATGCAAACAAGAGAATTAACCTTATATAGCAGTCCCCCCACCCCAAAGTGTGGATGTGGTTCTATAGGGATGAAGATGATATTCCTCTACAGCAATGGAAAAAAACTATGCTGATGAAAATCACCTTTTATACTGGCATAATTGCATCCACACTACGGCAATTACCAGTGTAACTATACCAGTAAAAAAACAATCCCTAATTGACCTAGCTATAGCTGTCAAAGCTTGAAATGTCGACAAGGCCTTAGTCTATCTGTATTTATACTAGGGTTTTGGAGAAGTTTCCCCCATTGCTAACACAGCTCCCCTATTGGCTGTGATAGTGGGACTGTACTGTAGACAAGGATTTTATGACCAATGGTGATTTTAATGGTGTGTCATCTAATCCTGCTGAAATTGTTTTGAGAGATGCCACTGGTTTAATATATTTTTGGTGCTTCTCTATCTAAAAATTTTTTTTTTTAAAGAAAGTTTGCAGCCCATAATATAAATGGCCCACTTTGGTATTTATCTTTAGATGGATCCAACCTTTGTGATAATGACATTTTTTGAAAGTGGCTTCTGTTTAATGCAGAGTAATAATTTCTAACAATAATTGATCCATAAAACAAAATCCATAATGTTAATACACATTCGAACTAGGAGCAGTGATGGTATATGTGCTAAGAATTCATATCAAAGCATGGCTAAAGCATTGCATGCGCTTTGGCAGAGTTGGCTAAAACTTAAGGGCACAGCTCTGTTGTCATTAATGGAGTTTCACCTGTTCACACCAGCAGAGAAGGAGACAAACCACAAAGTAGTCAGTGAATATTTTTTCCTTAAAAAAGGAAAACAAAAATGCTCTTAGAGTTTGGGTTCTTTATCCCCTGTGGTGTTGGGCAGATAAAAGCAGAAGAGGACATGAGGATCGGATACAGCAATTGCAGGTGAATGGCTGGTTGTACCATGACTTCCTCTGTGTTAAAATACAATGGTATTTTAGATAGAATGTCAGTTGCAGGACCTTCTACAATCTCAGGTGGTGACTTTCCAGCTCCCCTTGCCCATAGGACAGCATATAATATAAATACCAATGTGAGGAGCAGAATATAAAGGCCTATAACAGCAGGTCAGCCTAAAATACAGCCATAATTTTGACTTCCGGTCAGAATACATTCTAAGGCTGGATGGAAAGATAATGCTGTTTTTTTGTAAAGATATTTACCATCTATGATACGAAAGTCTTACAAATGCAAAATTTATATTTTTTTTTAAAAAGTCACCCTCCTTTATTTGGCTCAGGTGCAGGTACACAATCTAATAACACATCTAACTGTACTTCTTATCAAAGACAAAAACAAAGCAAAAGGGACAATACCTCCAAAGAAAAAAAAAAATCCCTACCCACCCACTTCAGGCAAGCCTCTGAGAAAAGAGATGCATACCCAGACAAGAAGGTACCCAGTACTTACTACACATGCCACCTTTCACTCAGGATCCTGTGAGAGCTCTTTTTCCTCTGCCACCCCATTCTGATCTCAGCTTGTTAATTCTTTGCATTGCACCAGACCAGCCCAATACCTGAGTTTTTTATTATAATGTTGTATAGATCACTTCTTTAGGCAAAGAAGTCAGTATCCTTTTGTAATGTGGCCACTCACCTCATGACCACCTCTTAGATGCTGGACATGGTATTGCACTGTCTTTCTCCTCCTTGGTGCCCCTTTCAGCCAACCTTTGAGGGTCTTCAGTGGCTTTGTCCCTCCAGCTGAGGCACAAAGTCCAAATGAACCCCTTCTGGGGTATTAAAGAGCCCCATTGCTCTCGCTAGGGTCTTCAGCCCCAACTCTGGGCCCTTTAATTCAACTCTTTGTTCTGGGTCTCAATTAAGCCCTGTCCCCTTCTTGGGGTTTATGCCACTGTGGCTGGTAGGGGAACCCAGGCCCACCTATTGCATCAGGCTCCAACCCAGGGACACTACAAACAGCAGCTATTCATTGCTTAATTTCAGTTCATTACTGTTTCTTCCTTGGCCTCTTCCTACTTAGCCCCTTTCAGCTTCACCCTTACCTAGGTTCTTATGACCTTGCTCTCCCTGCAACCCCAACTTGAGCCAATGCAGCCAGAAACAAACTCTGGTTATGCCTTTGGCCAGAATGAAGCACGCTTCCAGGGCTGTCTTATGATTTATGGGGCCTTACACAGTATTATTAAACTGGTGCCCCTGTGCTCCACTGAAGGCAGTTCCCAGCTGGCGCTGCTGACCCCAGTGGGTCGAGGTGGCACAGCCACCACCCTCACCTGTGGACCCCCAGAACTCTCCTCTCCTCCCATTGCTGATACACACTGATGTTCAAACGCAGCAGATGCTGCGGCAGTGACTCAAGACATGCTTCGCGCTGTCACATGGAGGCTGCATCTTGCCAGAGCTCATGGCCCTCCTGCAGCCCCTAGCCGCTCCTGGCTCACCATGAGCTTTTTGACAGGAAGTATCAAGCAGTAATAACAATAATACGTGTGTGTGTGTGTGTGTGTGTGTGTGTGTGTGTGTGTGTGTTGGGGAGTGTGAGAGACAGTGAGCACACTGTTGCTGTCACACACACCCTTCCTCCCGACCTTCCTCCCCTCCCCCCCCACTTTCTACTGATTCGCATGGAAGTTTCCCTCCTCCTGTGCTGGCCCCTGCCAGAGATCAAGAGGCGCAAGCAGGCAGGGTCCAGGGAGGGATGCCACACAGGGCAATGGTGGGCCAGGGCTGCACCTCTCTGGGCTCCCCAGGACTGGGGCAGCAGAGCTGGAGGCTGGAGTCCTCAGCAGGCTGGCTGAGGAGGGGAGGGAGGTGGGGTTGGGGCTGGGGAGAAGCCCATCAGCCTAGCGCAGGGAATGGTGCCTCAAATTTTTGGGTGCCCTACACGGCCACGTGTGCTGCGTATGCCTAGGGACAGCCCTGGACGCTTCCTTGTCTCTCTGGTCCCACCCATGGACTGAGCTGCTATGGCTGTCGCCTTGCAGCTCCTTTTAGCTGAGCCTGCTAGGCTCTGATTGGCTGCTTCTGTGAGGCCTCTCCAGGCCTGCTAGAGGACCCACCTGTGATGTTGCACCCATATGCTTTATGAAAATATGCTTATGAATGTGAATATAATGAAATTGGAATATGCTTTATGCAAAAGTCTCTTGCATCTGATGAAGTGAGCTATAGCTCATGAAAGCTTATGCTCAAATAAATTTGTTAGTCTCTAAGGTGCCACAAGTACTCCTTTTCTCTCGTAAGGTATCATTGCAAAGTTTATAATCTACTGTGTGTGTTCATCCTATTTGTTTGCATGTATTATTTCTATGTCTGAAGTTAGGAGAATAAGATATAAACTTGTATTACTGATGCAAACATGTTAAGTGGAAGCCATTAAGGGTGCTTCAGAATCTGTAAATGGCTTTGTTTATTTGCAAACTTTCCTGTGCATGTGTGGGCCAGCCCAGGAAGAATAGAGGCTGGGCTCTCACAAGACAGGTGATCATGTCACCTGATACTGGAATCCATCTTAATCCTCGTACTTTTCTATTGATGAGGCAGGGGCGTGGACAAGCACAGACAAAAGATTCCCACCTTGTGCCAAAGCTATAAAAGGGGGTGGAGCAGGACAAAGTGGGCTGCCAGTCACGAGAAAACCCCTGCTTACCATCTGAGATGTCTGCTGGAACTAACAAGGACTGTACCAGGGGAAAGGATTGGGCCCAGACTAGGAAGGAGTCTAGTCTGTGAGAGAAGCTTATTGGAACATCTCAGAGTGTGAGATATTACCTGTAATCAGTTTCTTAATGTATTAGGCTAAGACTTGCGGCTTTTTGCTTGGTGACTTTGTTTGGTCTGTTATTACTTGAAACCACTTAAATCCTACTTTTTATACTTTAATAAAATCACTTTTGTTTATTAATAAACCCAGAGTAAGTGATTGATACCTGGGGGAAGCAAACAGTTGTGCATCTCTGTCTGTGTTATAGAAGGTAGACAATTTATGAATTTACCCTGTATAAACTTTATACAGATTTATTTTGGGTTTGGATCCCACTGGGAGCTGGGTGTCTGGGTGCTGGAGGCAGGTAACCTGCTAAGCCATTTTCAGTTAAGTCTGCAGCTTTGGGGACATGGACTGTACCCTGGGTCTGTGTTGCAGTAGGCTAGTGTGTGTGGCTCAACAAGGCAGGGTTCTGGAGTCCCAAGCTGACAAGGAAAGCGGGCTCAGAGGTAATATCAGCACGTCACGTGACAGTCTCGAGGGGATCTTTGTGACCAAACCAGTCACACCACTTTCACTCCTCCTTTCCTGGGTGGGGTGTAATAGTAGTCTCTTTTTGTTCTTTGGATATTTCCGGTCTCCTGGGGTCCAAATACCTGCCACACACACATGCAGCTAAATGCATGATGGAGCAGATTGTTTACATAAGTAGTTTAGCACACATTCTAAGGGACAATTCCAGGTAGAGTGGCCCATTAACACCTTTGCAGCCATAGAACAAAAAGGGGAGTTAGTAGGGTACAAATTGTTGTAATAAGCCAGGACTAGCCAAACTGTTGCTCATGAGCCACATGCAGTTCTTTTACTGTTAAAGTGCAGCTCAAAAGCTCCCCATTCTCCACCTACCAGAGTGGCAGTGGGTGAGTTCAGGACCTCTGCCTTGCAGTGGGGTGGTGGGGTAGGGGCTTCTGCCCAGCAGGGAGTGGAGTCTTGGGGCTTCAGCTCTGTGGCGTGCACTTACTGGGGCCCAGGGCTTCAGCAGGAGTCAAGCTGAAGCCCTGAGGTATAGTACCTGATCCACCTTGTCTGTCTAGTAAAGCATAGCACTTGACAACCTGACTTGAAAGCACCTTTTAAAATGTTCTCAAAGGGCAAGCAAGGTACTTTCAAAATACAAAAATGCTATGACAGACTCAGGTTCTGAAGTTACAGTGATTGAGGATGCCCCTTGAGAGTATAAAACACCAGATACGTGAATTAAAATAGTGTGTGCATTAGGCTCAGCAGCTCGATCCATGGCATCTGCCATATGTGTGAGGAGATGTTCATAGCTGCAGTCTTCCAGTCTGCTTCCTCAACTATACCCCCTTCCAGCTTCCCCCCTACCCCTTCCAGGATCCTCTTTTTGGGATCCTGAACTATGGTAACCTTACTTGGAATCTACACATAACTAGGAAACGGTTCCAGCCCCAGGAGACTCACAGATATCAGTGCTTTATACCTGGGCCCCAAGACCTGCTGAGAAAAAGGGACAGGAATTACAGGAGGTGACTTCTCTCCTCCTCTGTGGCAGCAGGTTCCTCTCAACCAGTAGTCCAGTCTAACTAATTTTGGTGGGTTTGTCGTGGGCAATGTATCACTACCTACAGACCCATCTATTCCTATCTGTACCTCTGCCAGTCATCTATCCCACTTCCTTCCTTGGAGTTGCATCAAATTGCATGAGTGGATCCTAAGCACAGTGGGTCTAGGATATTCTCCATTTTTTTTCCTACACCCCCCTCCCAATCCCTCTTCAGAGACCACTTTCACAAGCCTTCAGCAGGAGGTCTAATCTCTCCTTCTAGCAGAGGCCATTTCTCTGTTTCTCAGGGGGAAGGGCTTTTATTCCCACTATTTCCTTATTCCCAAAACAAAAGATGGTCTTAGATCTATTTTTAGATCCAAGAGTTAATCAAATACCTGAAGGAAATAAAGTTCTGCACAGTTACCCTAGCTTCCATTATTTCTTTCCTGGAACAAGGGGATTGGTATGCTGCCCTCAACTTACAGAACATTTACTTCCACACAGCGATCTGTCCAAACCATTGCAAGTTTCTCAGGTTTGTAGTGAATGGAACCCACTACCAACTCACAGTACTTCCATTTGGCCTATCCACAGCCCATTGTGTTTTCACAAAGTGCACGGCTGTGGTAGCTGTGTATATGCGGAAACTGGGAATCCATGTGTTCCCTACCTGGATGACTGGCTGGTAAGAGGCCAGTCCAAGTCTCAAGTACTGTCCAGCATGACAGTCATCATCCAGGTTTCAGAGTAGCAGCCGTGTTAGTCTGTATTCGCAAAAAGAAAAGCAGTACTTGTGGCACCTTGGAGACTAACAAATTTATTAGAGCATAAGCTTTCGTGAGCTACAGCTCACTTCATTGGATGCATCGGATTCATCATCCAGGCCACCTTCAGTGCAGTGGGACTGTTATTTAATCTCAACAAATCATTTCTAAAACTGTGCAAGGAACAAAGTTTACTGGAACACTCATGGATGCCATGAAAGCCAAAGTGTTTCTGCCTCCATCAAGGTTCCAAGTTGAGGTGTGGTATTGAAACTAAAAGCATATCCCATTACCACAGTGCACACTTCCCTCTCTGGACTGGTGGATAGACTCTCAGAATGTCTGTGTGGGAGTTCCCTTCATTTCTGCACAACCAACATTTACATTGGTCACAGACACCTTGTCCCTGGGTTGGGGAGAACACATAGGAATCCTGCAAACTCAAAGGTTGTAGCCCTCACGGGATAGGAGGACTCTCATAAATGTCAGGGACCTCCATGCTATCCATCTAGCTTTTTCGGCCTCCTGTCCAAATATTGTGGGGGAAAAATCTGCTAGTGTTAACAGACAACACAGCAACTATGCTGTATGTAAAGAGAGGGAGGGGTGTGTTCATCCCAGCTGTGATAAGAGGCAAGTCTACTTTGGGAGTGTGGCATAACACATTGTTCACCTCAAAGCTGCTTACCACCCAGGAGACTAAACACGTTAGCAGACCACCACTCACCACAAATGGTCCCTACATCAGGACATGGCCATGTCCCTCTTCCAGCTGTGGGGGACTCAAGTGGATCTGTTTGCCACAAAGGCCCACAGAAAGTGCCATCAGTTTTGCTCAGGGGGCAGGGGTCATAGCCCAGGTTCTTTGATGGACACTTTCCTGCTATCATGGATGAACTCCTTACTATACATCTTTCTTCCAATACCATTCCTACCCAGTGTTTTGTTCAAGGCCAAGCTGAACCATGCTTGACTCATTACTAATAGTACTGTCATGGCCTTGCCAACTTGGGTTCTCAACCCCACTAGCATTGTTAGTGAGACCCCCTCCCATTGGTTCCAGACATGATTTCTCAGGACCATGACGGACTGCTCCACCACAACCTACAACGTGGATACAACCTCTACTTGACAGCATGGATACTTCATGGTTAACACCAGTGGAAATGGCTTTCTTGAAAGGCATTCAAGGAAGTGCTTCTGAATAGCAGAAAGCCTTTAACTAGGCATGCTTACATGGCCATGTTCTATCTGGTCTCAACAGAAGCATGTCTCTCCAATGCAGGTTTCCATTAACCATGTTTTGAATTGTCTGTTGCACCTAAAACATCAAAGTCTGACAATTAGTTCTATTAAAGTACATTTAGTAACTATTTCAGCTTTGTACCCTCCAGTGGGTAATAGATTGCTTTTTTCCAAACCCATAGCTATATGATTTCTAGAAGCGTTAGACAAGTTATACCCACAGGTATAAGAATCTGTTCCCCTTATGGGATCTCATCCTGTTAACAAAATTAATGGGGCCACTTTTGAACCTCTCATGACTGGCTTCCTATTCTACCTCTCTATGAAAGTAGCATTTCTGGTTGCAATTACTCAGCAAAGAGAGCAGGTAAATTAAGAGCCTTGGTCTCTGAACCTCCTTACAGTTTTCCATAAGGATAAAGTTTACCTCTGCCCTCACCCAAAATTTCTGACAAAGGTGATTTTCAATTTCCACGTTAATCAGGCAATTTATTTGCCATTCTTCCCAGACCCTCGCACGCAGAGAGATGAGCAGGAGCTTTTCGCTGCATGTGAGGAGAGTTTTAGCTCTATACTTGGACTGTATCAGGTCCTTTAATTCCTCAGTGCAGTTATTTATTATGTAAAGGACAAACTGGTTTCCACTCAGAGGATTTCTTCCTGGATTTCCTCTTGCATTTGTTTTGCTACCAGTTAGCTAAAGTCATGCCACCTCCTAGAATGTTGGCTCATTCGACTAGCATGCAAGTAGCTTCAGCAGCTTCCCTGGAGTAAGTACCTATTTGAGACATTTACAGAGTGGCGACCTGGTCATCAGTTCACATATTTGCTACTCATTATGCCATTTACCATCAGCCCAGGAACAATGCCAGTTTTGGACAGAGTGTTCTAGAACTGCTGCTCATGCAGACTCCAAGTCCACCTCCACGTTAATCTGCTTGTAAGTCACCTACTGTGGAATGGACATGTACAATCACTTGAAGAAAAAACCCAGTTACCTACCTTTCTGCAACTGTTGTTCTTCCAGATGTGTTGCACATGTGCAGTCCACAACCTGCCCTCCCTCCCATCTCTATCAGAGTCTATCCAGTAAATGGTAAGTGATGGCACAGGGTGCTCGAGCTGCCCTGATGATTATCGCAGAAAGAAAAAGTTATTTAACAAGGTGTGCACACACCTACAGTGGAATGGACATGTGCAACAAATCTCAAAGTTATGGAAAAGTAGGTAACAGGTTCCCCCCCCCCCGCCCCATGTTTTATGAAGCACTGTGATCTATGAATAAAAAATGCTGTATTTTATTTTAAATTACTACCAAAACCGGATATTTTAAAAGCATAAAATTAGAAAGAACACAAAAGCCTCAGTATGGCAATCTTCCTTTTATAATTGCTATTCTAGAGATCAATGTGATATAACAGCATGAGAAAAAAGTGCCATAATCCCTATAGCTTTTCTCTTCAACAAACTCGTTTTTGACAGCCTATAAACGTAGCCACTGGATGGCAGTGTTTTACATGGAATGTCAATATCAGCTTCAACAGTTTAACAAGACTATGCAGGTGCTCATCAGATTAAAACTGCCATCCAAACACTAGGCTAGCACTTATTTGAATTCCATGTTTGTTGCACTGACAAAAATTGAACTGACAGTCATATTACAGAAAGGCTACTGCCTCTGCATTGTTAAGGTTGAGACTTGATTTCTATTATAAGCCCAGCTTTGACTCTCACCTCTGAAATTCTCATAAAGGGTCTTTTCTGTTTCAAATGTAATCTGTGCAGTGGGTGGCAAGTAGAGAATTTTTGCTCAACTTTCAGATAATTTGGAAAAGCTAATTATTTTTTTTTTTATTTTTAGGTTCCTGAAAACCTGTATTATGTTTTGAAAATTCCTCTGACACTTGTTTGCCACATCTTTCCTCAAAAATGGCTTCTCTGAGAAGCTTCGTATAAACTTATTTTAAAGACCTCAAAGAGGTCAAGTGCATGGGATCAATTTTGAGACAGGAAAAGGCATATTTGTCACAACTGGAGGTGAATTTGCTCCAGCCAAGTTGGGGTGCAGGCTCTTTTGTGTTGGTCTATTGAGGAAATTTAACAATCAAGTTTTACTGGCATGAATGTTTGCAGAAAATTAATTCCAAAGTGGCCTGTGTAAATATTTGCAGAAAACGTTTTTAAAAAAATGTGTACATGTCAGTATTTGAGCTAGAAGCACTCACACACTCCTCATGTCAGGGAACAGAAACAATATCAAATCATGTGATTTATTAGACAAATCACAACTAACCAACATAGCTCAAACAGGAAATGTTGAAAACTTCCTGAGACTGTATGCCATCATCCACAGAGTAAAAAACCAAAAAAAAACCCACCACAACTTAATACTCACAATATCAGAGGATAATTTCAAATAAGAAATTTCAGAAAATCATGCTCAGTGTGACGAGATTCCATGAAAAGGAAAAGAGGCTAAACCTACTGAATAAATTGTTACTTCGTTCTACCCACCCAGCTCCCAGAAGCCAGAGATCCCAGAAGACTCAATATCTGCTTCTGTTATCTTCTCCCGACTCCTGAATATCATGCTAGGGCTGGCATTCACCAGCTGAATCTTCATTCCCAATAAACTCCTCTCAGACATATGCTCAGTTCCAGTGACTGTCAGTCATGGCCACAGGAGAGACATCACCACTGTCCTTCCCCTTCTACTTGAATCAATTCAGCTTCTCTAAACCCCTCTCCCTGAGGAAACAAAGTCCCGCTGAGGGCATTATCTCCTGAAAATATTTGTTAGTCTCTAAGTTGCCACAAGTACTCCTTTTCTTTTTGCGAATACAGACCAACACGGCTGCTACTCTGACACCTGAAAATATTTTTGTGTTGAGACGATTCAGGGATGAATTTCCCTCCCCCCTCACACACATATTGAGGGGGAAGGAAAGAAGCTGTCCTGCACCTCCATATACTAGTCTAATCCTCCTACTGGTAGCAACCGTGTCTCCATATTATACCTTCAGAGTATACAGGATGCGGATGTTGCACTATTCTTCCTGATGTGAAAAATACAACTCTTCCCCCCTCCTCCCCAGTAGTGGTGCAGTCTTCAAATCCACTCCTTGGCCGATGGCTGTGAACTTCTTAAAGCCCTTAGAAAGTGTTCTAATCCAAAGATAGCATTTTTTACATAGCAAGTAAGAAAGGGACAAAGAGGGGAAAATGGAATCTGGTCTCAGTACTGGGCAGAGTTAAAATTATTGAGATGTCCCCACTGCTTTTTCACACTGTTGAGTGTTTGGGATTGAAGTTTAGACTTAACTCTGAATTCCCGGGGTTTCTGATGGCTACTTTTGAGAACTAGAATGTTCTTGTAAAATATTTTACCTTTGTTACTGATAAGTTCTCAAGCTTGACTTCAGCTTAACACCTTTTTTTTTTTGGTCTGGGAATTGCACAAGACTTAATGTGCTTTATTACTATGTAAAATTAAATTCACATGGCAGAATTCATAGTTGAACAATCCATTTCAAATTTGCAGCTTCCATTCCCCCCCCCATCATTAATGATGGTGTCACAAAAACCATATAAAAATGTAGTAACATAAAATGAGGGAGAAAAAAACAGGTTGTGGTACAAAAAATAAATTAGACTTACGTTGTCTGGTCCTTGCTGAGAAAAATGAACTTACACAGTTCTAGCAGTAGCATAGTGATAACATTTGCATGGTTTCTGCGCATCAGCATTTCCATGACTAAACCCTCTCCTTCAGGAGTTTGTAACTTCAGTGTGAACATTTGTTTTGGCATGAAGTTTATCAGTTTATATTTGTATGCATGTACATGTGTGTATCAAACTAAGTATTTAAAAGGGGAAAAAGCATGCTCTTAAATGCTTAGCTATGTATTAAGTTGATTTAAAAAACACATGGTTTTCTTACAACCCTAAGTGTGTTGCTTCAGATTCTATATGACATAGGTATTACAGATTCTTATCATAAAGGAGTTTTTGTTGGCAGGTTTATGTGATGGCATCCAAGAACTAGAACACAAAAGCCACTGATAAAGTAGGTCACTCAGTCCCTAGAAAATGGGTAGGTCTCACAAGCCCTCTCTCTGGCTGGTTGAGGAACAACATTGATTAGCTCCAAGAGAGTCTTTTGATTCATCGTGGCAAGGAGGACTGTAAGAGCTCTAAAGGGTGAGGTTGTAAACTGGTGACAACGAGCATCTCAGGATACATTTTACCATGTATAAGGTGCATGCAAATGGGTTGGGGGAGCACAGGAAGGGGGTGTATGGAACCTCACCTATCTTAGATGTACCCATGCACCTTTGCAGCAGAAGAGCACTGAGGAGACCTTTAGGATGATGGCCTTGCTTCTCTGACAGTCCTTCTAAGGGGTGTGGCTTGACAGTTAGGAGGTTCACCCCCACAGTCATAGTAATGTTCCCTCTGCTGGCCACTCGCTAGGCTATGTTTGGTTCCAATCCACTGGATCTGCATTCTCTAAGCTTCCCTGGATCTCAGTAGACTGCAGTGTTGTTTCTTCCCTTGGCCTCTCTGACATGTCTCTTGGGCATACACCCTGTGTCACTCCTTCACGGAAATGGAACCACAAAGCCCAGCAGCCCTAGGCCCCCAGGATCAGTGGTTACCCCTCAGTCTTCCCAGTATCTGAAGAACACTCTGTCCCAGAACTCCAGCGGTGTGGGCACTCTGGGTTACCGTTTAATTCTTCAAGGACATGTGATCGTGAAAAACAAACAGACGTATAGGTTTTGTAAAGGCTTCTAGCACCATTACGTTTTACGTAGAGGTAACAAGAAATACACTGATCTAGACAAAAATAATAAACACATCGGTTTGCATTTCCCTGCCTCAGTTTCCTCACCACTCTTTGGGCTTAGGACAGAGTCCTCTGAGGAGTCCAGGATTCCCCCCCCCACATCCTCTTTTCAGAATCATGGAATCTGTCTGCCTCCTCTAGGACTGTTATCTGTGGCACCAGCTGAGGAAGAAGTAAACCAAGTGTATGTCTTACTAGCAATGTAACATGGCTGTGTAGTCATGGCACCAGTACTGGGAGAGAGGTCTCCCAGCACTATAAAAAACCACACCCCCCATGAGGGGAGTAGCTCCCAGCACTTGTGCACTGTCTACACTGGCACTTTACAGCGCTGAAACTTGCGGCGCTCAGTGGTGTGTTTTTTCACACCCCTGAGCGAGAAACTTGCAGCGCTGTAAAGTGCCAGTGTAGACAAGGTCTAAAAGGATACCCCTGCTATGAAAGCATACCTATCTTTTTCTCTCTCCTGCCCAAACTTCCTTTTCCTGCTCTTAGAGTCCCTCAAGTTTATACTTCCACCACCAACACCTGGTTCCTTTGATCTGCTGCTGGGGATGTTCCCCCAACCATCCTATTGTTTCATCTGGGCCAGGTCTATTCACTAGCTAATAGCCGCTCAATGACTGTCTCTTTTCAAGAGAAACTTGCAGGCTCCATTCTTCTCTGTCACCATCTGTTGGAATTTCAGTCCAACATGGAGGTAAAAAGACAACAGAAAAGGTGGCTAGCCTGACAATCTAACTGGAGCTTGCAGTTTGATAAAGATACATACAGAGTTCATAATCTCAAACTGGAATGCATAAATGGTACAAAGATCCCCCCAAACAGCCACAGAGGGATAGCCAGTTACCTGTCCAGACAGTGCATATACTGTGGTGTACAGCCTTTTCTGGCAGAGGTACATGCCACTTCTTATCAATGTCCCACACGTTGGCCCTCATCATTGACATGGAGGATGGCACTGGGATTCTCTAAGGAGCCAGCACTGCTCTGATGCCCCTTCATGACTTAATCTGTTAGGTCAGGATATTAACCTTCATAGTACCAAAGATTAAAAATTCCTTGTGATCCAGTAACAATAAGAGTTTCTGAAAGAAAGATAAATGAATGAATGAAGTTAAATTATATTTTAAGGTGGGAAAAAAAGGGTTTGGAGAGAGTTTCATGTATACATCCCAATTCCTACCTTACTGGAAGCTGCTCTGCACTGTTTTTCAGATCTGATTAATTACGTTCGGCTGGTACATTCCATATTTGTGGGCCCCTATAGGGAAAATGGAACATGGCATAGGGAGGTCAGTTCTTGGAGTGAGGGGCTGGCCAGGGGCAATGGGGCATGGTCCGGAGGGGGCAGCCCTGCTCCACACAGTGTGAGGGCACTGTTTACAAACTGGCAGTCACCGGATGCACACTCCCCCCCACCAGCACCCCTTGGACCAGTTATGCCCAGCACCCCCCCAATGCAGTGCCCTGAACACCCCCCCGCCTAGTGTTCCTCCCACCCTCAGCCCCACCACAACTGCCCAGTACTGCAGACACCCCACTGCCCAGCACCTCAACACACACACATTTTCCCCACCCCCACAGCCCAGTACCCTTCCCCACAGCCCCCCAGACTCCCACTGCCTAGCACCACAAAATATACAAACCTCCCCCACTGCCCAGCACCTCCCACCCCTCGCATCCTCCCCACAGACCCACTCCCCCTTGCCCTGCTGAGCCAGCGCAGAGCAGGAATCCCCTCTCCCAGCACAGCACTAGGAGGCAGGACAGCTGAAACTCAGGAGCCCAGAGCAGCCCCATCCTCCGGGGCCCCACCTAGGCCTATCCGACTGGAGCTGATGGTGTTCACAGTGGAAGAGGCGTTTCCTTGTATGGGCCAGGGTTGGGGAAGACAGCCTCCAACTTCCCAGGCCTGCCGTTTCTGTAGAGCAGTAGGGAGAAGCGGGCCCCACCCCCAGGGAGCCCGAAACGGACGGTCACTGGCCCACAGCGGCAGCAGATGCAGGCTCCTCTCTGCATCCAGCTCTGCCAGCAGCTGCCTGCCAATGACAGGGGCAAAGGGGAACCCTTAGCTGGCTGAAAGAAGCGAGCAGTGGGCAGGGGGCGAGAGGTCAGGGGGTGGGGAGGAGCTGGCAAGTGGGCCAGGGGCAGAGAGAAGCCAGCAGGGAGTGGGGAGGAGCCAGGGAGTAGAGAGGAACCAGCTCGTCTAGATGCAGCACAAGTGGAGCGGGCCGGGGCCCCTTTTGAGCACGGGCCCTGCCCCATGATGCCATTGTAAACCCAGTACTGAACAGAGGGAAACATTGTACGGTTGCAGTAACAGAAACAAGATTTAAGAAGTGAGATTTATTAGACTTCAGGCCTGGCCATTCAGATCAAGGTAGAACATTGTATGCTGGGACCTGAAATCATGGCAGGTGACACATCCATGATAATACATGCAACAGTAGGCTTCATTTTATGCAAATTAGGTCCCCCACATCCAATGAAGTGAGCTGTAGCTCACGAAAGCTTATGCTCAAATAAATTTGTTAATCTCTAAGGTGCCACAAGTCCTCCTTTTCTTTTTGCGAATACAGACTAACACGGCTGCTACTCTGAAACCACACTTAATTTGATGCATATATGAGTAATCCTACTGAAGTCAATGGGACTACTCATGTGCTTAAACACATGGGTAAATCTTTGCAGGATGGGGCCTACAGATCACTGAGCTCCAGCCATACACGCCTTTAGTTGGATAAAGTTGGGCAGCTTTGTTGTGCACAGCGTGTCAAATCCTGCATTCTTTACTCAGCCTCCTACTGAAGTCTCTGGAGAGTTGCTTGGGTAAAGAGTGCAGGATTTTGCCTAATATCTGTCTCTCAAAATACAGCAAATGAGGCAACGTGCCCACTGATCTTCATAGAGAATTAGTCTGCAAGAATATATTGACAAAATACCCTCTTTGTTCCATTACATAATAAATCCCCAGCAAGGCAATGATACAAAGATTCCAATTAAAACCAAGAGTTTTATTCATTAAAGTTGGACTTTACTCCAGGACAGAGTGAAACAGATAGTTAAATACTACAAATAAGTAGTACAGATAGAGTACAGGTTTCAAAGTAGCAGCCGTGTTAGTCTGTATTCACAAAAAGAAAAGGAGTACTTGTGGCACCTTAGAGACTAACAAATTTAAGCATAAGCTTTCGTGCATCCGATGAAGTGGGCTGTAGCTCACAAAAGCTTATGCTCAAATAAATTTGTTAGTCTAAGGTGCCACAAGTACTCCTTTTCTTTTTACAGATAGAGTAGTTAAATAAAAGCTGCAGGCCTGGAAAATGTTTTTATTGAGTCAGCTATCAAGCCCGTGGGCATGAATTCCTGATCAATAATATTTATTATTACTGTTGCAACTAACAACACTAATTCCAGAATATCTAATTGCATTTGAAAATTAGAAATTAACACCTCAAATGAACACAATATAAATATTTCATGGGATAATAAAGCTTCCTTAGAAGAAAATTTTTTTCAAATATAATGTGGCCAAATAAAGAAGTGGTTCAGAAATACTGTGCAGAACAACAACAGTATTCTGTGCCTTGGCTTTTTGGGTGCTGCAAAGTCACCTAGATATAAGATTGGCTGATTAGAAAATGCAGCATATGTTTCATTCACTGTGATCACCATTAAAAAAATACCACATTTGCCAATATTAATCACACCACAGAATCTGAGATATTGCATTTATTGCCCATTTTATAGGGAAATGCTGAAGTAGCTCAGATAAATTTTGGAAAATGTGGATTTATTTATTAATTTGTAGTGTACTTACAAATATACTGAGATAATTGTTACAGAATCTTAAATCCAAATGCCCAACAAATAAGGAGAAGCAGAGCAGGAGTGACAAAAACAAGGGAGACTGCAAGATAATGTTTTAGATACAAATACTGTGCACATTGCACATACAGAATGTGTAACATGCCAATATAGGAATCGCCAGACCAGTGATCCATGTAGTTTACTATCTTGTCTCTGACAGTAACTGAGCCAGATGCTTCAAAGAAAGGTGGAAGAATCCCTGTGCAAGACAATTTTGGAAGAATCAGCCCAAAGGGGAAGTATCTTTCTTACTCTCATAGGTTAAGAGTTTGCTTATGCTCTACAGCAAGACAGGGTTATATCCTTTAGATTGTTTTCCCTCCTACATAAAATATTACTTCTTGGAATACCATAGATTTTGACACTAGTATCTTCTACAACAGTCTTTTGTATGCAGAGGAGGATTTAAGGAGCATCATCATTGGCAAATGTCAGCTAGGGTCCCCTGCTGCTAAGGTAAACAAAGGACTGAAAGCTTTTGCTGTGCTCCAAGTCTTTGATCTTTAGAAGCTACCCTAGCTAAGGAGCAGCTGCTCTACTGCAGGCTCCCCTAGTCCTTCCTCCTCCTCCCTGTGGCCAGCTGCCAAAACTTCCTCTGCCCCATCCAGACCTAACACAGACAGCAGGGAAGGAGTGCAGCAGCTGCAGTACATACTTTCTCCTTCAGCCTGATAAGGCACTGTGGGCAGTGACAGTAGATTAGAAAAACCTCACATGTCAAGCCCCCAATTCTGGTCCTACTGCCTCGAGCCAGGCATCAGGGAAGAGACCAGTGGCATTTGGTTTAAAAAAAACAAAAAAGTGGGTAAACTAACCTTTTTGGTGTTCCAGGCACGGCAGTAGTATGGTAGGCACCAAGGGGGTGCTGCATCAGTAAAAGAATGGTTAGTTTGTAACAATATATGAAGACAAACTACAATGGATGTGTTTCAGAGTAGCAGCCGTGTTAGTCTGTATTCGCAAAAAGAAAAGGAGTACTTGTGGCACCTTAGAGACTAACTACAGCTCACTTCAGCTCACGAAAGCTTATGCTCTAATAAATTTGCTAGTCTCTAAGGTGCCACAAGTACTCCTTTTCTTTTTGCGAATACAGACTAACACGGCTGCTACTCTGAAACCTTTCCTTACAGTGTGTATGATAAACCCATTGTTTCATGTTCCCTATGTGTGTATATAAATCTCTCCTCTGTTTTTTCCACCAAATGCCTCCGATGAAGTGAGCTGTAGCTCACGAAAGCTTATGCTCTAATAAATTTGTTAGTCTCTAAGGTGCCACAAGTACTCCTTTTCTTTTTGCGAATAGGAGTTTTGTCACTGACTTCAGTGGGGCCAGTCTCTTAGGCTCCTCCTCCTCTAATAAGCTTCTTTGGCCTACCCCTTTATTCTATCTTGCCCCTTCTGGCTTTCTCAAGGAGCCCCTCTCCTTGCTACATGCACTCTCATGGTGTCTATCCCAGTAGGTTTCAGAGTAGCAGCCGTGTTAGTCTGTATCCACAAAAAGAACAGGAGTTCTTGTGGCACCTTAGACTAACAAATTTATTTGAGCATAAGCTTTCGTGGGCTACAGGTAGCTGAGGGTAAACCTGGGGAATAGGGCGTTTACTCACTCATTTTCCTGTGACAAGCAAATGCTGGCTGCACGACCACTTCAACTGATGTGTGTGCTATCAACTGGCTGGTTACTCTCAGTAACGGATCAGTTGTGGAAATTGTGGCATGTAAAAAATCTGCAACAAGCCATCAACAAGTGGTGCTGCATGTGTGGGTTGACTGAATACATTTGCTGACCATCAAAAGCATATGACATCTATTTTTTTACAACTTCCCATACTTTACTTTTATTGTGGTGACAATGAAGCAACAAAAAACAAACACTTGTTTGTTTTTTGGATGGAAACTAAATGTTTCCTCAAGTTCAAGTTTGGTTTCTGAACCCGAACAGTTCCCACATCCATTGTAAAAAGAAAAGGAGTACTTGTGGCACCTTAGAGACTAACAAATTTATTAGAGCATAAGCTTTCGTGAGCTACAGCTCACTTCATTGGATGCAGTGAGCTGTAGCTCACGAAAGCTTATGCTCTAATAAATTTGTTAGTCTCTAAGGTGCCACAAGTACTCCTTTTCTTTTTACTGTAAGGAGAATGATCACTTAAGATAAGCCATCACCAGCAGCAGGGGGGGGAAAGGAGGAAAACCTTTCATGGTGACAAGCAAGGTAGGCTAATTCCAGCAGTTAACAAGAATATCAGAGGAACAGTGGGGGGTGGGGTGGGGTGGGGGGGGGAAGAAATAACATGGGAAATAGTTTTACTTTGTGTAATGACTCATCCATGCCCAGTCTCTATTCAAGCCTAAATTAATTGTGTCCAGTTTGCAAATTAATTCCAATTCAGCAGTCTCTCGTTGGAGTCTGTTTTTGAAGCTTTTTTGTTGAAGGATAGCCTCTCTTAGGTCTGTGATAGAGTGACCAGAGAGATTGAAGTGTTCTCCAACTGGTTTTTGAATGTTATAATTCTTGACGTCTGATTTGTGTCCATTCATTCTTTTACATAGAGACTGTCCAGTTTGGCCAATGTACATGGCAGAAGGGCATTGCTGGCACATGATGGCATATATATTGATATATATATCAATATATATATATGCCGAGACTTCTGCTTTACCCACGGGTGTGTTCCATCCACCGGTGCCGGCTGGGGAAGACATGGCAGCACTGGAAGGCAGTATCTCCCCTCCATGGGAGTCTCTCCCCTCTGAGGCCCCTGAGGAAGCCGCTCCTGCCCTGGCGCCATCTGAAACCTCTGTGAGCCCCGAGGTGACTGTCGCTTTGGGTGCCGGCAGGGAGAATCCCAGGGTGGCGGAAAGTGATCTCCCATCCATATATGAGGAGATTGAGGCCCTGGGTTTGACTCTGATCACCCAGGGGGAGGATGACCCTATGCCAGCGGGCCTTGATCTGGGCGACTTCACTCCAGCCCCCCTTTCCCCATGCTCCGTCTCCCTAACCATTGCTTCTGCTCCCATCTCCGAGGAGCCCTGGACTCCTCCATCAACCCGGCTGCAGATGGCACCCCGCTGATGGCCACCGAGCCTGTTGAGGTGACGGCCAGTGCCATGCGGCCGGGACCCGAGCCACCAGGGGCACCCCTTGTTGGTGAGGAGCAATTGACCTCCTTCCCGGGAGGGGGCCCTGCAGAAGATAGTCCACCTCCTGATGCTGGGACTGCCGAACCCACCATAGAGCCTGTGCCCAGCATCACTGAGAGCTGTCTCCCCACCCAAAATCTCGCCTCTAACCCTGCCCCTGCCCCTGCCCCTGTCCTTATCCTGTCCACCTCCCGCAATGTTATTGCCGCCCCTGGGGCTGTCTCCTTCCCTTTTCCAATAGATGACCCCCACGGAGCAGCCTTTGTGTTTACCTGTCCCGACCCACTAGGGGCTGCTATCCTCCCTCCGCCACCCCCTATTGCCCTAAGGTTTGAGACGGGCCTAGTGGCGCCAGCCCAATCGGTGCCCCGTCGGGGGTCTGCACCCTGTCTGCCCATCCTGGTGGGCCATGGGGCTGTACCAAGGGCTCTGTCGGGGAGTAACCAGGAGACTGTAACCCCCCACATGCACTGCGAGAGGAGTTGCGGGAGATTTTAGAAGACGTCTAAAGAAGAGATTTTAGAAGCATCTGGCCACCAGCCCCGAGGATCCGCCCCTCTGCGGAGCGTGCCGGGAGAAGCGGGAGGAGCTCTGGACCACTGAGCCCGGGGTGCCTTTGTTCGATCCCACATCAGTCTCCTTTGGGAGATGGATCGTGGCTCCTGCTTCTTCTACGCCCTGGAGAAAAGGAGGGGGGCCAAGAAACATGTCACCTGTCTTCTGGCAGAAGATGGCACCCCCCCATCATGGATCTAGTGGAGATGTGCGGGAGGGCAAGAGCCTTCTATACAAGCCTTTTCTCCCAGATCCAACTGATTCTAACGCTTGCAAAGTGCTCTGGGAGGAGCTCCCTACGGTCAGCACGGGTGACTGAGACCGGCTAGAGCTGCCTCTCACTCTGGCCGAGTTCTCGGAAGCCCTCCATCGCATGCCCACCAATAAATCTCCGGGCATGGATGGGCTGACCGTGGAGTTCTACCGCGTGTTCTGCGACATCCTGGGCCCAGACTTAGTCACTGTCTGGGCCGAATCTTTGCAGAGCGGGGTCCTCCCTCTTTCGTGCAGGCGAGCCATGCTCGCCTTATTGCCGAAGAAGTGGGACCTCCGCGATTTACGAAATTGGCGTCCCGTCTCGCTCCTCAGCACGGACTACAAGGTCATAGCGAAAGCCATCTCGCTGCGGCTAGGGTCCGTGCTGGTGGACATGATCCACCCAGACCAGACCTACACCGCCCCAGGCCACAGCATCTTCGACAAACTATATCTGGTGAGGGACCTTATGGAACTCTGGTGTAGGGATGGTCTGTCGTTCGCCCTCCTGCCTTTGGATCAGGAGAAGGTGTTCGACAGGGTGGATCACGGATATCTCCTGAGCACTCTGCAAGTGTCTGGCTTCAGACCCCAGTTTGTGGGTTTTCTTTGGGCGCTGTACGCCACCACAGCGTATCTGGTCAGGCTCAACTGGACCCTGACCGAACCAGTCCGCTTTGGGCGAGGAGTACGGCAGGGGTGCCCCCTCTCAGGCCAGCTGTACGCTCTGGCAATTGAGCCTTCCTCTGTCTCCTCCGAAGGAGGTTGACAGGGTTGGTGCTGCGGGAGCTGGAGCTGCGGCTGGTCCTGTCAGCATACGCTGTTGACATGCTCCTCATGGTCCAGGACCTGGGCAACTTGGTGCGGGTGGAGGCTTGCCAGGCCATCTATTCGGCAGCCTCCTCCACCCAGGTCAACTGGGTCAAGAGCTCTGGCTTGGTGGTAGGGGACTGGTGGCAGGCGAGCTCCCTCCCACCCGCGCTTCAGGCCATCCGGTAGAGCACGGGTCCGCTGCTCTATCTCGGTGTTTACCTTTCTGCCATGCATCCGTCTCTGCTGGAGAACTGGCACGGTTTAGAGGGCAGGGTGGTAGAGTGGATGCGGAAATGGACAGGACTACTCTGGTGCCTCTCCCTTCAAGGGAGAGCACTGCTGCTGAATCAACTAGTCCTGTCCATGCTCTGGTACTGGCTCAACACCCTGGTCCTGGTCCTGGGTTTCCTGGCCAACCTCCGGACATCGATTTTGGAGTTCTTTTGGTCAGGACTGCAGTGGGTCCCTGTAGGGGTTCTCCATCTACCCCTGGAGGAGGGAGGGCAGGGCCTGAAAGGTCCGCTTACTCAAGTCCATGTCTTCCACCTCCAGGCCCTGCAGAAGCTCCTTTATGGTGCAGATAGTCCAGCATGGAGCGTATTGGCGCACGCCTTCCTGCACCGCTTCCGAGGGCTCCGATACGATTGGCAGCTCCTTTATCTCCATCCGAGAAGTCTTTTGCGAGACCTCTCCAGGCTGCCGGTCTTCTACCAGGACCTCCTCCGGACCTGGAAACTGTTTTCAACGACTGGGTTCGTGGCGGCCACCGAGGGGGCAGATCTCCTCGTGGAGCCCCTGCTACACAACCCCCAGCTCCTTGTGCAGGTGGCGGAATCCCGCTCGGTGCGCCAGAGGTTGGTTCTGGCAGTAGTCACAAGAGTCGGAGACCTCCTGGACTACAACCGGGGTGACTGGCTGGATCTCCTAACGCTTGCTCAGCGCACGGGGCTCTCCAGACCTTGTACTCCCCGGCACGTACTTCAGGAGGTCGCTTTTCTGCCTGCTGCTCGGGTTTATCTCAACCGAGTCCTGCATTAGGGAGCACCGGACCTTTTAATTGGGCCCTTGCCCCATGGACCCAACCGACCCCCTCAGCCCTTCACCGTGAGCCGGCTGCATGAGATGCAGCTGGTCTGCTTCCAAACCGCGCCAAGGAAACATCTATACACGCTCGTGCTCCACACCCTTCATGCCCTCACCTTCCTGCTCCGATAAAAAATGGAGGGACCTCCTGCCACCTTTGGAGGGTGAGGAGCCCCGGTGGGCCAGCCTATATTCCACCTTAGTCCTGAGGCACGCCGGTGATATCAGTTGGCGACTCCTTCATGGAGCTGTGAGCATGGGCGTGTTCTTGGCGCGGATCACCCCATCCCAGACGTCTGCCTCTTTTGCAGCGTGAGGGAAACCCTGGCGCACACATCTGGAGTGTGCCAGGCTGCAGCCTCTATTCCGGCTCCTCACCAATATTTTATTAAGTTTTTGGTTGCACTTTTCCCCTCACCTTCTTATTTATGCACTCCCTATCCATGGCCCCACAAAGTCACAGGATCTCCTGGTCAACCTCTTCCTGGCCCTAGCTAAAACGGCCATCTATAAAACCAGAGTGAGGAGTTTGGCCGATGGAGTCTCCTATGACTGTGGGGCCTATTTCCGATCCTCTGTCTGTTCACGTATCCGGGCAGAGTTCCTTTGGGCGGCGTCCTCTGACTCCCTTGACACCTTTGAGGAGCAGTGGGCGCTATCCGGGGTTCTCTGCTCGGTGTCCGTGTCCGGTTCCCTTCGTTTGACCCTTTGACCACACTCCTGTCCCTGTTATTTCATTAGTTGTCCCCCGGATATATTTAGTGTCTAGGTCCTGTGGATCCCCCTTTTAGGCTGGGGGGGATCCTTTAGTAGTGGACGGGCTTTGCCCACCCTCTTACCAGATCCCAATAGGATTATTCTATCGCCATCGGGCCCGACCCTCTCACAATACCTAATATAAGATCCAGAAATTTTTTGATATGTATTAAAATCCTCCCTTACCGTATCTGGCACATTTCTGGTCATAAAAGAGAATTGTATTAGCAGCTTTCAAACTGGTGTACACTTCACCTTCTTGAATAGTTTGCACCCACCAGTTTTTCTATTGAGATATTATTCACTTATAGTCAAGGATAAGATTATACCCACAGAGATCATGGAAGTCACGGATTCTGTGACTTTCAGTGACCTTTGTGATATCTTCCGCTTCAGACCCAAGGTGGTGGGGCCGGAGCTGTCAGCTGGCAGTGCCACTGGAGCTCTGAAAGACCAAGAGGGAGATATAAAACAGATGGGAATTTTGGATTTAAATAACACAGAAAATTCTATTCGTCCAGCACTGGTGTGCTCCCCTGAAATCATATCAGTGTTCTCTGTTTCTTCTTTTTCCAGCAACATCTTTCTTGTTGGCCTATTATTAGGTTCCCTGCCGTTTACTACACACAAGGTGATCTTGAACTTTTAAGTACATTTTTCACAAGTATGTTTATGAAATATTTCTCTATGTAACTCTGTATAAGACCTTTATTATTACTCTTGTCCCTTAATGACAATATTGCAAAATAGATAGAAGTCTATAGGTATACCTCCCTCCTTCAAATCACTTCTCCCTAAACATTAATCAATATTATGGCACTATACACTCTCTTTGCTCTTTTTAAACTTTGTAGTGTGGGATAGAGTTAAGTTTTATTGACTTGAGTTAGAGTCAGCATAGAATTTTACAAACATTTTCTGACTTCCAAGCAACAAAAAGTAAGGAGGGCAATTAGGCTTGATTAAAAAGTCAGAAGTTCTATAGAGCTACTCATATTATGAAAATTATGACCATTTATTTGCATGGGCTTGCTGTGAAGTGAGGCTGGAGAATCAGACAGCACTATGGCACAACTGAAAATTATTCCATCTGATTGCTGGTCGGTAGGTAGTGTTCGTGAAAGACATTCGCTGGTCCCAGTCAAGTTCCCAGGGGCCAAGTTTCCACAGTACAACAGATACCCCCCCAAAATTTGGTACCCCTTTTGGCAGTTTCAACACAGAAGTCAAAGACTGGGCGGGAATGTAGAGTAAATTACTTTTTTACCACTAGAGATGGTCCCTCCATATTGGGGCTGTGGTAAATTGGTAATGTGGTGTGGTACCGCTTGTTCTGGTGCTGCAGATGCTATCCATGTTCTGTGGATAAACAGAGAACTTCAAGGTTATCAGTCCAACTTTTTACAAGTACTAAATTCAGACACAAATCCTCTTTTTCAGATTTGCCAGGATATTCTGCTACTCCCACCTCTGCGGAGTGGGTCAGAAATATGCAGGTAGATAGAGGAGAATATTGAAGACACAACTTATCATGTGTATCTGAGAGGAGAATTTTGCTGTGAGAGTACTGAGTGCATTTCAACAGAAATGGACTCGTTATAGTGCTGCTTATGATAAAGCTTTAAAGTACAATTTCATTGCAGTAAGTGGGATCCCGCAAGCGGCATCCTTTTGTCTGCTGGTAGGAAAATAATCATTATATTCCTATTTGTACTGATTTGCCTGAATTGGGCCATTTCAAACATTCTGTTTGCTGCCTGAGCTCTTAAGGCTGACTTTAAATGGCAGTCAGAACTCTGGAAATCTCTGAAGTGACTCAAATTTTTTATGACTGCCCAGCAATGAATTGGGGGATGTGGGAGTGGATGGTTCTACAACAATACTAAAAATAATACAAAAACCTGCCATACACCCACATAAAATCCTACTTAATTGGCTGGTTTTGGAGTTGACAAAGTTGTTCATGAATCCAGCTCACGTTTTTTAAATCTGCTACCCCCCCAGCCCTAAAGAGGAGGATATAAAAGTGATTCAGTCTATATTTTCCCTTATATTTTGTATTCAGTTTCGTGCATGTCTCTGCTCTGTTTTAATGCGGAAACATTTTAATAGGCTCAGTTCAGTTCCCAATAGAACTGACCAAAACACCCACAACTGAAAGAAATTAGTGTCTTGTTAAAAATCTCAGCAGAAAGACCCAGGACTGAGTGGCCATAGACAGTGAACAGGCAGGTAAGTGAGAGCTGGTGGTGCTTAAATTGGTGTAATATACATGTTGGGATGGGAGAGCAGAAGGAGGTATAAAATACACCAACGTAGGATATGTCTACACCAGTGGTCCACAAACTTTTGAAGGTTGTGCCCCCTCCCCCCGATACCCTGTTTGCCCTCCCCCCAGGGGCTGGGAGTAGGGCCATGGCTGGAATGGAAGATACGGACAGAGGTAACAGGGCTGAGGCTAGGGCTACAGCTGGGGGTGGGTCTGGGAGCAGGCCCATGACCAGGGGCCGAGGCTGGATGCTGCGGCAGGAACAGAGCTACAGCCAGGCTGTAGTGGGAGCTTGCAGCTGAGCCCATGGCCAGGTGTGGCTCAACTCCTGGCCTTGTCCCCAGCCTTGGCTCCAGGCCAGGAACAGAGCTGCAGCCAGTGGCTGAGACTGGGGGCTGGCACAGGGCCGGGAGCGGAGCTGTGCCGAGGCTGGGGATGGGGCCAGGAGGGAGCTGGGGACATGGCTGGGGATGGAATAGGAGCAGAGCTGGGGGCAGGGATCGGGCTGGGTGGTGCTCCCTCCCCACTCCTTGTGGGGAGCCTGGCCCGGCCAACCACGCCCCCCCCGGATGTTCCTCTATGCCCACCTAGGGGGCACATCCCACACTTTAGGGACTCTGGTCTACATTATGGGGTGCAGTCTACAATGATGGAAGAGGATTTCTGTTAGTGTAGGAACTCTGCCATTCCAAATGATGGTAGCTAGGTTGAAAGACGCATTCTTCCATTGACATAGCTGGGTCTACACTGAGGGGTAGGTGGACATAGCTGGGTTGGTCAGCGATGTGGTTTTTTTTGCACTCCTGACCATTTTAGCCATGCCCATCTAAATTTTGAGTGTTGACCAGACCTTAGACTTCCTCTGAATTTATGGTAATCAGACTCACAAAGGGCCAGATTTTTAAATGTGATTCCACTGAAGTGCCAAAGTAAGTGGCCACATTTTCAAAAGAGCTCAATCTTTTGGGTGTGGAGTTCTGAAAATCTGGCCCCACTTGTGGCCCTTAGATCTGCTTGAAAATCTGGTTATAAGTCTTACCTCAGAACTGGAACCATGACACCTGAATTTCATTTTCATTTTCCATATCTAAGGACTATTGCAGACAGTCACAATATGCAATCTTTTTCTGCTCACCATGTCAGTGACTAACTTAAAAGTAACATGAAAGTTGATCATATTGCAACTCGACCTGTGGTTTAATGCATCCACTAAAGAAAACTGGATCTAAGATACTTTTGCTCAGACAGGATTTGAGCAGATTAGCTAGCAGCTCCTCAGGAAGTTTATTAGTCATTTTTATCCCGTTCTGTAACAAACCTACAGGGAAATTCCTAAAGGGATAACTTGTTAGCCACAAATGAAATGTCATTTTGGTCTTCTTTGGTTTAGTAATGAACTCTTCACAGATCTGCAAGTAAACTAGTTGTAAGTGGCAGGGATGTCACCTATGTACCTGCTTTTGATGCTTGGGAAGAAGAAAAGGAGAAATGCACACAGAAAGATGTTAAATGAAACACCACCAATTACTGCACCTGTCAGTATTCAGCAACGTATAAAAATAATTCAGAAATCTAAACAATCAGCAGAAAACTGAACACAATTATATAAGAAATTAAGTTATATAGTTGCCATGACCTTTAATCAATCACTCAGCTGTTAATGTTAATTTTGTGATCTAAAAATCATAGTTCTATTTGCATTTTAATGGCTGTTAAATGAAAGTCATCAGGAAGAAATAATGGCAGCATGGCCTTTTGATACAAAATTCTTCCTTCTTAATGTGATGACAACATTAGGAAGCCTGGCTCAAAAAAGGTTTTTTGTTCTAAACTGCAGTTGGCATATGGAGCCAACTTTGCAGAGGGAAATATAAAGCAATTCCAAACAAAATACCATGATCTTACTGTTATAAATAAACCGGAACTGCAAAATAGTAAGAAAGCCATAATGGCAACATCATTACCCACATGCTAACAAAAAACTTTATTATAGCCTAACAACTTGTTTCACAGCAATCTGCCTTTTGAATAAGTTTTCTAGCAATAGGGCCTTGTCCTTGACCAAGAGTTTTGTTCCTCCCATGTCTTAAAAAAATTAGCAAGAAAAAAGAGAATGGAGAGGAGAATGGAAGAAAAATATCTCCTGACCAACAGATTTTAAATACCTGTGTTGATAGCTGTAGGGTGGGTTTTATCATTTGCAAGTGATAGGCTGTAGTGTAGTGGCAAGTTCCTGCGGCTATGTACAGTATTATAAGCATAAATGTAATGATTATGCCATGCTGTATTTCACAGCTAGTGACACTAAAGTTTGAATACTCAATCAAAATCCTGTAGATGCCCATTGCTAGATGATGGGGAACTGGCTGATACATTCTTTATTTTTAATAAGGTGAAAATGTTTCTGTCAGACTCTTGATGCTATTTCTTTCAATTTCAACATTTTTTTTTTTTGCTTAACATATAGACCTTCATGGTTACCCATGGATTTATTTGTATGCAAAACGCATAAAATTGATTAAAATGTTATCCACTGCTTAAAACTTTCTCTAAATCTCTTAGGTGACCACCCCTCCCCCCCACGTGGATCTTCTATACTTAAGAGGGAAGGTCTTGGAAATACATGCTCAGAAAGGAAACCAGCAAGTTACAGATGGTTTTCAGCAAGTGGAAGGGAAAGTTAGCACATCTAATGAAAGAAGAAAATGGTTTAGATCTACCTGAAGTTCTTATGTGGAACAGATAAATTATAGAGGGAAAAGATGTTTCAGCAGGTATCATGAAGCTAAGTTTCATAAGAGGAGATTTCCTAGCAATAACAAAGAGGAATTTTAGAGTGGAACCTTGCTAAAGTCTTTTGCCATGCAAATATGATGGGAGCTATCCAGAAAAACTGACTAATTTGAATGCACTGAACAACATTTCCCTTTCTTTCCCCAAGCAGAGAACCTATCCATTTTAATTCAACACATTTCAGAGCATACAGCTGGAATGCATGCTAATAGGATTGGCTCTCTGAAGTCAGTGCTCCAATTTATGCAGAAAATTATAGCAGAATAGAAGCAGAACTCCCATTTTTACTATGATGAACTGAGTTTTAATAAAGATATTTTGTGATATATATTACTGCTCTTAGAACTTTTCCCATTTAAAAGTTAGTCAAAGGACATTGCAGATCCCAGCTCTGTAAAATAACTGACTGAAAGGCAAATAAACAACAACACTTTCAGGAAGCTGATTTATTGGATTTTTTTGGTACTTCAAGAAATTTGTAATCTTAGATAGAAAACCATTGATTTTGCCACGATCAACACAGCATTCTGATTCTCAATATGGTTTTGGGTTGCGAGAGTGAGGGCGAATATGCGGTATGTGAAAGGTGACTACTGAGATCCCTGGGCTGAAACCCTGGCTCCATTGAAATCAAATAGTATCTTTGCCAATTACTTCAATGGGGCCAGGAATTTGCCTCAGAGTGTAAAATCCTTTAGTTCAAAGAATAGGTACAACACAAGCAGAGCTCTAAGGTGCTTCCTCATGCTGTCCTGCCAAAAGTATGTAATCCCTAATCTGGAGGAACCCACAATGTTTAGTCTCTAGGACCATTGGTGATTGTGCTCAGATTATCAAGAATCATGTCAACTAGTGTTAAATGTGGCAATGGTTTTTGTGATATATGTATGTCCATTTTATATGATGTCACTTTTAAATAATAATAATGGGCAAATCTCAAAAAAACCTTTGCAAGTTGATTTGGATAAGCATTCAGAAGGTTTAACACTTATTATGCAAATTTATCTGAACCTCTTTTGTTGAGAAATCAGTCCAGGAATCTCATGTGAATAAGATTTCTTATAAGATTTTCACTAGTTCTCAATTATGCTCAGGTCAGAAATACTGCGAGAATAGCTTTATCCAGGCCCTTCGGTAGCTTCCCGTTCATGAAGTAAAATGGAAATTAAACAATTGGTGTCCAACAAAGTACCAGTCTGGTAGGGGATTGGTTTTACTTTTTGGTAAAGAGTTAGGCCAGTTCTACTTTACCCAATCCCACTTGTCCATCCATCCCTAGTTTTAATTGCCCATTTGGTCAGCATTTAGATGACAGGCATTGTAGAAATGCCAGATGGACAAACACCAAGGTGACAGGCATTGTAGAAATGCCAGATGGACAAACAGATCTTTATTCAAGATTTTGCATGTGTTTTAAAAGCCACACATTTTCAGTTTTTACCATCTTATTTTCAAAATACAGAATTCTGAGGAAACATTCTATCATACAGTCTATACTGTTTCCTCAGCAAACTTCATGAGTAAAGGCAGCAGAGTAACTCTAGGAGAAAGGATAAATATTATAGAGGCATATTTCAGTTAGAATCATTGTAGCTATGTTGCAGGGTCAGTGTAAACTAAGCCCATTTTATTAATGGTTGCTGTTTTTACAGGTGTCATTATAGGACAGTAGGAGGAGCTGTAAACATGATTTCCACTTCCATCCAGCTCCCTAGGTTGTTGGCCCCATTACTGAAGTGCACAGGAAGGCCAAATGGCCCATGGACTTCCATAATAAGGATAAGATGAAGCAAATGGTTTCTGTACAGAAGGCCAGGAGGGTGAGGCCTGAAAACCCAAAGGAGGAGATGTTCCAAAGTACATGACGCTGAACGTGGAATGGGAGGTTTAGTCTGTGGTGAGTGGAACTTAATTCTCTGGAATGAGTCTCGGACTCCATTCTGAATGGCAGATAGACCAACTTCACGAAACCTGGGACCCACATGACTGGAAATGGCCTTCTGCTTGGCCAAACAAAGATAGGGAATAAGTATGAGGGGAAGTTGATAGAGCCTTCTATTCGTATAATCTCTGGAACTGAGAGTGAATCATAGCCAGACCAAGGAAGACAGCCTTGACAGGGAAGGTGACCAGACCCTTTGAACTGGGAATGGAGAGTTTTCCTTTTGTATGGGGGAGAAGGAACTTCTACCCTGGTGCTGGAAAATTCCACTGCATTCTTTATTGCTGAGTCCCTGCTGGATCCATTAACCCTAAATATCTTAGAACAGGAGAGGAATGAAAGGGAGTGTAAGTTTAGAAGTGTGAGCAACAAGGGTGATGTCGTGGTGGGAGTCTGCTAAAGACCACCAGACCAGCGGGATGAGGTGGACGAGGCTTTCTTCCGGCAACTAACAGAAGTTACGAGATCGCAGGCCCTGGTTCTCATGGGAGACTTCAATCACCCTGATATCTGCTGGGAGAGCAATACAGCGGTGCACAGACAATCCAGGAAGTTTTTGGAAAGTGTAGGGGACAATTTCCTGGTCCAAGTGCTGGAGGAACCAACTAGGGATAGAGCTCTTCTTGAAATGCTGCTCACAAATTGGGAAGAATTAGTAGGGGAAGCAAAAGTGGATGGGAACCTGGGAGGCAGTGACCATGAGATGGTCGAGTTCAGGATCCTGACATAGGGAAGAAAGGAGAGGAGCAGAATACGGACCCTGGACTTCAGAAAAGCAGACTTTGACAACCTCAGGGAACTGATGGGCAGGATCCCCTGGGAGAATAAGATGGGGGGGAAAGGAGTCCAGGAGAGCTAGCTGTATTTTAAAGAATCCTTATTGAGGTTACAGGGACAAACCATCCCGATGTGTAGAAAGAACACTAAATATGGCAGGGGACCAGCTTGGCTTAATAGTGAAATCCTTGCTGATCTTAAACTCAAAAAAGAAGCTTACAAGAAGTGGAACACTGGGGGACAAATGACTAGGGAAGAGTATAAAAATATTGCCTGGGCATTCAGGAGTGAAATCAGGAAGGCCAAATCACACCTGGAGTTGCAGCTAGCAAGAGATGTCAGAAGTTCAGGAACTCTTAGCCTGGATTCACCAAGGGCAAGTCATGTCTGACTTACCTAATTGCCTTCTATAATGAGATAACTGGCTCTGTGGATGAGGGGAAAGCAGTGGTCATGTTATTCCTTGACTTTAGCAAAGCTTTTGATATGGTCTCCCACAGTATTCTTGCCAGCAAGTTAAAGAAGTATGGGCTGGATGAATGGACTATAAAGTGGGTAGAAAGCTAGCTAAATTGTCGGGCTCAAAGGGTAGTGATCAATGGCTCCATGTCTAGTTGACAGCCGGTATCAAGTGGAGTGCCCCAAAAGTTGGTCCTGGGGCCGGTTTTGTTCAATATCTTCATTTAATGATCTGGAGGATGATGTGGATTGCATCCTCAGCAAGTTTGCAGACGACACTAAACTGGGAGGAGTGGTAGATATGCTGGAGGGTAGGGATAGGATACAGAGGGCCCTAGACAAATTAGAGGGTTGGGCCAAAAGAAATCTGAGGTTCAACAAGAACAAGTGAAGAGTCCTGCACTTAGGAAGGAAGAATCCCATGCACTGCTACAGACTAAGGACTGAGTGGCTAGGCAGCAGTTCTGTAGAAAAGGACCTAGGGGTTACGGTGGATGAGAAGCTGGATATGAGTCAACAGTGTGCCCTTGTTGTGAAGAAGGCTAATGACATTTTGGGCTGTGTAAGTAGGAGCATTGCCAGCAGATTGAGGGACATGATCATTCCCCTCTATTCAGCATTGGTGAGGCCTCATCTGGAGTACTGTGTACAGTTTTGGGCCCCGCACTACAAGAAGGATGTGGAAAAATTGGAAAAAGTCCAGCGGAGGGCAACAAAAATGTTTAGGGGGCTGAAGCACATGATTTGTGAGGCGAGGCTGAGGGAACTGGGATTATTTAGTCTGCAGAAGACTAAAATGAGGGGGAATTTGATAGCTGCTTTCAACTATCTGAAAGGGGGTTCCAAAGAGGATGGATCTAGCCCCACTCCTGCTGAAGCCCCGAGCCCCAGCAGGCACAACCAGTGGGGTTGAAACCCAAAATGCCCCTCCTTGCTGGACAGAAGCCTCTATCCCACCACTCCTCTGCAAGGTAGAAGTCCTGAGCTCCCCCCGCCACCCCTGCCCCAGTCTCTGATAGGAGAATGGGGGGAGCTCCATGAGCCACACTTTAATTGTAAAAGAGTTTCATGCAGCTCACAAGCCACAGTTCCCCCCACCCCCGCAATATTAAAAAAAGTTATTTAAGTTGGAAGAAGTTACAATGCGATTTGAGCCAAATGAACAAGCCAGAGAAAGTCATTCATGCATGTGTATCAGGATTGGGGCTCTGTTTCAAGCTAGAATATTTGTAGTTTGCTGTTAGAATAAGTGGGTGGCTCAAGACAATGTGATGGCTAGTGAATCCAAGCTGCAGCAATGTCTGGTGAATTCAAGTGTTGCCCTTGTCAGCTTTCTGAGAATGTGTGCTATGCTCTCTACCTGCATTCTGTAGGGCTCCTTCTGGAAGTTTTGCCTCAAAAGCAATATTTCTGGTTTAAGAGCTGGTAGTTCAAAGGGATCTAAAATCTTCATGCTTACTTAGGGCTTGTCTACATAGGGAAATCTTGAAAATTCTACTGCATTCTTTATTGCAGAGTCCCTGCTGGATCCACTGACCTTAAATCTCTTAGAAGAGGAGAGGGATCCAAGGGAGTGAAGATACCCATGTCTTGTCTCTTGAGAGTATAACTCCCTGTGTAGACACTCTTATTCCAGAATAAGAGTGCCCTTTTCCAGTTCAGTTTATGTCACAATGGAAGCAGTATAAGCTAAAAGCTGGAAAAAGGCACTCTTATTCTGGAATCAGAGTGTCCTCATGGGCAGTTATAATGGTACAACTATAGGGGTATAATTATGCCAGTAAATTTCCTTGTGTAGATAAGCCTGTTGATTTTTCTTTAGAAGTAGTGTCAGGGAAAACAGCATTAATTAATAGAGATAAAATGAAAGGAACAGAGGAATTGCCATACTGCAACAGATCTAAGGTCCATCTAGTCTAATATCGTTAGGCTGGACAGAATTCTTTTTTAAATATGTTTGATGGATAGTATTGATGTTTGTTTTTTCTCGATTTAAATTTCTACAGTTGCACAAAGTTATGGGGAGGATCAGACAATTTAGTGACAGTAGGTGTTGAGATGCAAGAAGTGAAAACTTTATAACTGTTAAAAAACACAAACTGTCAACATCACATGTCAAAATATACAAAGTAAATATCCTTAAATCAAACTCTAATAAGTTCTTGAGCATCTTTTTTCTTACTTTGCCTATCTGTAGATTTTGATGACTATAAATGGAAATAAGTTTTTGTCAGTTTGTATGTATATGGTGAAATCAACATTTACCCATAAAAATCTAATCCTTCCAAGCACAAATATCTTGCTACAGACAGTGGCCAGCACCAGATGCTTCGGAAGAAGGTATAGGAACCCCGCAATAGGCAGATGTGGGATAATCTGCCCCCACATAGGTCTAATTCTGGTCTCAAGGTTTAATATCTAGGAAGATGAGAGACAGCAGCATTATGTTAATCATGCTGCATTCTCTTCACACGTTTCCTGAACAACGGGACTGAGCATGATCACAGAAAAGCAAGTAACTGTGACTTTCGTGGATGCCAGCATGCTCAAAAAGGTTGATGAGCATCAGGAAACACACACACAAGAGAAAACCCCCGAGGAGTCCTTGTGGCACTTTAGAGACTAACAAATTTATTTGGACATGTCAAGGTTCCTTCCCCACTCTGAACTCTATGGTACGGATGTGGGGACCTGCATGAAAGACCCCCTAAGCTTATTCTTACCAGCTTAGGTTTAAAAACTTCCCCAAGGTACAAACTTTGCTTGTCCTTGAACAGTATGCTGCCACCACCAAGTGTTTTAAACAAAGAACAGGGAAAGAGACCACTTGGAGATGTCTTCCCCCAAAATATCCACCCAAGCCTTACACCTCCTTTCCTGGGAAAGGCTTGATAATAATCCTCACCAATTGGTACAGGTGAACACAGACCCAAACTCTTGGATCTTAAGAACAATGAAAAATCAATCAGGTTCTTAAAAGAAGAATTTTAATTCAAGAAAAGGTAAAAGAATCACCTCTGTAAAATCAGGATGGTAATCAGATTCAAAACATAGAGAATCCCTCTAGGCAAAACCTTAAGTAACAAAAAGACACAAAAACAGGAATATACATTCCATCCAGCGCAGCTTATTTTACCAGCCATTAAACAAAAGAAAATCTAACACATTTTCTAGCTAGATTACTTACTAACTTAACAGGAGTTGGAAGGCTGCATTTCTGATCTGTTCCCGGCAAAAGCATCACACAGACAGACAGAACCCTTTGCCCCCCCCTCCAGATTTGAAAGTATCTTGTCCCCTTATTGGTCACTTTGCGTCAGGTGCCAGCGAGGTTACCTTAGCTTCTTAACCCTTTACAGGTGAAAGGGTTTTGCCTCTGGCCAGGAGTGATTTTATAGCACTGTATACAGAAAGGTGGTTACCCTTCCCTTTGTATTTATGACAGGGCACAAGCTTTCGTGGGCTAGAACACACTTCATCAAATGGATGGAGTGGAAAATACAGAAGCAGGTATAAATACATGAAAAGATGTGAGTTGCCTTACCAAATGTGAGTCTAACGAGACAATTCAATTGACAGCAGGATACCAAGGGAGAAAAAATAACTTTTGAAGTGGTAATGAGAGTGGCCCATTTCAGACAGTTGACAAGAAGGTGTGATGTATTTATACCTGCTCCTGTATCTTCCACTCCATGCATCAGATGAAGTGGGTTCTAGCCCATGAAAGCTTATGCCCAAATAAATTTGTTAGTCTCCAAGGTGCCACAAGACTCCTCATTGTTTTTGCTGATACAGACTAACATGGCTACCACTCTGAAACCTGTCACACATAAGAGAGTCTTATGCTAAGGATTGATGTAAGGTCAACATTGCCTAATACAGCACCAGGATGCTATAGTCAGTAAAAAAACAGTGACTTATGTTTATCATGAAAAATAAGCACTGAAAACCAATTTAAATGCTCTACACAATTCATCTGATCTGCACAAACCAAGGGTTCAGACTTAAGAGTTTTATCCTTCAAAGTGCTATAGTTTCTGTGAAAAAGTGGTCTGAAAGGAAACAGACTTTAGACATCTTTTTAGCCATACAGCCCTTTAAAAAAGTCACAGGAAACCTCAAATGATAGTACCTCCACAAATTGCTATGGAGAAATCAAGCCATGCACAAACTACAATAAACATTTAAAAATGACACTACCACAAAAGATAGAATGTCCATAAACTGTTTTCACCCCTGTTAAAATGAAAATGATAGTGCTACCCTCCACTATAATATTGCTGTGCCACATTAGTGCTTGGGGTAAAGTTAGTGGTGCAAATTGAGGTCATTTCATCCAAGGATTATGTTGGATCATATTAAAGTAGTTCTGTATTAAAATCACAAATGAGTTTGATTCCCCATAGTTTAAATTCCAGGGTATTACTAATTAAGAGGTCTCTTGGTTTTTGGTACTGTTTCTCTCCCTCTATGTGTGAAACTTGCAAGCTGCTAATTGTGTTAGTACATTCTAAGACAGAGTCTGTTCTCAAAGCAATTCTTTGTAACAACTACTCACACAGAGAGAGACTCAAAGCAATACTCTGTAACAATAGAAACAGCACCCAAAGACTCCCTGCCCTTTTGTTGTATTCCTCTTGCTTTGTTAACATTTGTGATTAAAATAGAGATAGAGGATGTATGTGGATGGATGCTTGGTGTGGATAATAACTGAATGATCAGGGAAGTGCCAGCCTAAGAATCCAGTGTCCATCGGCTGAAGAAGGTGTCAAGTGGAAATAACCAGAGGACCCCCAGAGGGCAGACTGAAATCCACCCAACAGCCTCAAGAATGGGAGAACCAAAGAACAAGATAACATCTGGCAGCATGGAGCCGTTAGGATTGTGCCATCTGCTGATTGATTCAGCAACAGCATGATGAAGCAATTTCCATAGACTGGCATAGGAAGAAATTCCTATAAAAATGGACTCTAGAAAGTGAGAACTTTGGGGTCTGATTCTGCAAACCAACCTCCAGGAGCATCAGATGTGCATCTGACAAGGCCCTGCTCCCTCCTCATGTCCAGGCCACCTGGCCAATGGCTTGGCATGAGCAACTCTAAGGCTGGTAACTATGATAACAACCTTGAAGAACCTGTGTGTGTATGAATGAATGTGTGAATAAATATGAAATTGAATGGAATGTTATAGCTATAACTAACTGCTTACTATGATTCTTTCTGACAGGTTTCAGAGTAGCAGCCGTGTTAGTCTGTATTCGCAAAAAGAAAAGGAGTACTTGTGGCATCTTAGAGACTAACAAATTTATTAGAGCATAAGCTTTCGTGAGCTACAGCTCACTTCATCGAATGCAGTGAGCTGTAGCTCACGAAAGCTTATGCTCTAATAAATTTGTTAGTCTCTAAGGTGCCACAAGTACTCCTTTTCTTTTTATGATTCTTTCTGAATTCACAATAAATATGGTATTTTGCCTTTTCCCCTTTAATAAGATCCTGCTGGTTTTTATTTTATTGGTATATCAGTTCATCAGATTCCATCCCCCCAGGAGTTGATTTTAATAATCAAAACATTCTGAAACCCACATGAAGGATTATCTTGAAATCCACAACAAGGCTGAGCTAGACTTTGAGAGAGGGGAGAAGAGAACACCCACTGAGATGAATGGGTCAGTCAGCACCTCTCAGAGGTATTGTTTCAGGCTGTATCTATCTCCATGGGGTGTTCCCATTCAGCTGAGTACATTATATTGCAATAAATGAGCTACTTCACACCTCAGCAGTGCTTAGCCTTATGCCTACACTGGCCCTCAAAAGTGGAGTACAAAAACTGGAGCTTCCTTTCACTCTCTCTTGCTGTCTCCTGCTGGTAGATGTGCTCCTCACAGCCCACTAAAAGAAAAGGAGTACTTGTGGCACCTTAGAGACTAACAAACCAGCCCACTGGTTACCATTGCCTTTCTCCTAATGGCCCCTCTAGTCCTGCTGGGCTAGGCTAAAGGTATGTCTACATTTATCATTTAAAGCGCAAAAAGTCCTTTTTTTGTGCTAAAACGGCGGAAGTGTCTGCACTTGTTAATGACTTTTTGCGGTGAAATTCAGAAGTTTCACTGCAAAAAGAAAACCACCTTCACGAGAGGCGTACAGCTCTTACCGCTGTTCTTTTTGCACTGCTGTGAAAGTGAAGACACGTTCTAGCAGTGTAAACACCCTTTGGCCTCCGGAGGATATCTCACAGTTCCAAAAGCAACCACTCTGGCCAGCATCTCTGCTGCTCTGACGCATGGACATCCACCCCTCCCCCTATAAGCCCCGGGAAGTTTGAAGCTCCCTTTCCCTTTGTTTGTAGATGCGGTGGAGAAAGCAGCCAGACAGCAGGAGGTTTTAAAAAAAATGCCATGAAGAAACCAGGAAATAATGGGGCTCCTGAGACATGAAGCAGGGCAGTATGGAGCACTAGCAGCGACCCAGAATGCCTTCCGCTCACCCCCCTGCCCTCACAAGACCTAGTGAGAGAGCTGCACCGTGGGATAGCTGCCCTACAGCGCTGCTCTCATCAGTGATGGAAATGCTGGTAGTGTAAATACTCTCTGATGCCTGAGGAATTGAGTGAGAACACAAAACAGCGCTTTACTTTCACCAGTTCCCTATCACCGATGAAACTCAGAGTGCAAAAACTCTATAAGTGTAGACATACCCTAAGTCTCATTTAATGGGACTAAGTGCCAAAGTCACCTTTGAAAATGGGGCATAGACTCCTAGTCACTTAAGCACTTCTTAAAATTTTACCTGCTGTGCTTAAAAACAAACAAAAAAGTGCCTGATCACATAACAGTTCATTCCTATACCCAGCAATATATGAATATAGCTTTCTTGCAGTGTGATACGATGACACAAGCCACACTCTCCCTCTGTGTCTAGCACATTTAGTGTGCTACCACAATCTAAAATAGAATACTAATTATAGGCAGGGCTGCTTGCAATGCCCATGAAGGATGCCCAACATTGCCATTATAAGACCCTGTGTTCAGCTGCCTATACTTTCTCAAACTTTTTTGGGCAGAAATTTTTCCGTGCCAGGTGTTTACTTCAGGCTGATTTTTTTGGGAAAATTTCAGCCAAAATGGATCATTTGATTCCAAGAACAAGACTATGGAAAATACATTTCACCCATGTTAAAAAATTCACACAATGTTTTCTTTGAAAAAGCTCTAGTGCCCCATGCTTAGTGCCAGTCAGATGAAATCCCATTTAAATGTGGCCAAGTTATAAGCTGTTGAACAAAAAAAATGCAGTTTGCACATGCTCAGTAGACATTTAAATTTTAGCAGCTAAACTCCCTGAAGATTAGATCTGTACTGGGCCTGCTCCAGCCCAGGGTTGAGCAGGACTTTATTTGCAATTGCAACTTTGGGCTGCTGCAGGCTTTGCTGGATCCAGGCACCTGAACTGAGAGCATGGAGCCTATATCCCCTGTGCACTAGTATCCCTCCCTGCTTATCACAGGCAGCATGGTTTTCTTTCTAGTCATGTGCAGAGGCAGATTAAGATTTATTGGAGCCCTAGGTACAAAGAACACTGGGGCCTCTCACATTCCCTTCTCCAAGATGGTGCCTGGCCCCCTGCTCCTCCCCTTCCCCCAAGGCCACACCTCCTGCCGTGGCCAGAAGCCAGCACCGTGGTAAGAGCTGCCCAGGGAGTGTGGGCCACTGTGTGGAGCCCTGAACCATCCATCTGTAATGGGTGGTGCACCCTGGGGGGCAGGGACATGAGCCAGGGACTGCTCACAGGCAATCTGGTTCCCCACCCAGGACAGGCGGTGGGATATGGGCTCCCTGAAGCTGGCCAGGCTCCCTTGGTGGCTTTTACCACAGCCTAGGACAATAGTCCCCAAACTTCTGCTTCCTGTCCCACCCCTCAGCTTCCAGTGTGGCTTTCCTGGCTCTACAACCCAAGGGGAGGGTTGTGGGCTCTTCGGGTCTATCTCTGAGGGAGGCCATGTCTCCTTGCTACAAGTTCCTCTGTCACAAGCCTGGAAGTGGAGAGGAGTTGCACCATAGTCGCTATGATAGCTTCAAGGCTGCAGTGACACATTTCAGTGGGAGAGGGGGCTGTCTCAATCATAGGATATCAGGCTTGGAAGGGACCTCAGGAGGTCATCTAGTCCAACCCCCTGCTCAAAGCAGGACCAAACCCCAATTTTTGCCCCAGATTCCTAAATGGCCCCCTCAAGGATTGAACTCACAATCCTGGGTTTAGGAGGCCAATGCTCAAACCACTGAGCTATTCTTCCCCCTAAATAGGATAGCTGAATCTCAGCTATGGGAGGGCTAATGTTATGGGTTAGAGACTAGTGGAAAAATCAGGAGGCCATTAAACTAACAATGCAAGGGGAGGGGATTAAGGGAGCAAATGCAATTCTAAGTCAAAGTGTTGTGAATACATTGAACAGAGGTGGCAAAGAAGGTGAAGAAAAGAAATGGCATGTTTTATACACCGGTGCTAGGAGTCTGGGTAATAAGCAAAAGGGATTAGAGAGTCTCCTTGATGAGAGGGAATTTGATTTAATTGGCATTACTAAAACCTGGTGGCCTGATCTGCATGATTGGAAAGTTAAAATCACTGGTTCTAACCAGGTTAAGAAGGATGGAGTGGGTAAACCAGGTGAGGGATGGCATGCTATGTTAAAGATACCATTACCTGTTTTAAAGTTATTAGTAATTCAGAGACACAGGATCTTGAATGCATGTGGATCAATGTGCTAACTAAACAAGTCCAGGAGGGGAAATGTTGAGGGTTTGTTACAATCACTGAATTAACCCAGAGAGCGCAGTGCCCACTGACTTCAGCTGTGAGTGCTCAGCACTTCTGCAAATCATACTGCAGTGTATCAGGTCAGACACCCATAAAATAAGGAACACATGAGTGACTAGCTGTGAAAAGTCTGGTGTAACTAACATAGGAGCTCTGTAGCAGTGATATTGTTAGAATCCAGTTCTCCAGGAGTGCATTCAACTGCCTTAACCATGAGACTATTCTCTCTTTTCTTGCTAACCACTGCCTCATTTACTACACACCTTCCAACTTCTTCAACAAAGGGGGTAGGGGTCCTACAGACAACAGCTTCCTTTACTATATAACATTGGTTCATCCTGTGGAAAAAGTAATATGGTATTTAATTTATGATTACGTATCATAATGCATGTGCACAAGGGGCCAGTATTGATGCTGCACAGGCAACCTGAATTCTGGCATTTCCTAACTTCTGAGTGCTTGACTTTGCAACCTTAATAATGTTCTTTGAATGTAATTTTCTGTATGTAATGTAACATAGTGCAATTTTACAAAATGCTTAAAAACTGTATTATGTAATGGAATATATAAGATAGCATCATCTCCTTGTATTTTTCCTTTTCTAGAATTTTAGCTGACAGTATTGTTTATGAAAGAAAGAAGCTCAGTTTGTTGAAAAGCTTGGGGACTGAAGTCCTCCATCTATACACCAGGTAAAGAATGGACAATACTAGCACAAGCTTTCCCTCACTGCCCTGAGAAGGAGCCTCTCCTTTAGAACCAGACATTTCAATCTCTAGGCTCGTTCAGCCTTTGTCTTTCCTTCTAAGATTGCCACATAGTACAAGGTGTGTTGGCTGTTTTGTGACCTGGCCCCTATCTTATTCCATATAGGCTACCAAACAGTTATCAGAGGCTGGTAATATTCAGTTCCTTCCAGCCAGGGCTGGATGCGAAAAGATGAGTTGGGAGCATTATCTAATCCCTCAGTTTCCTCTGTATGACAGCACACATTTAAACTATTCATGAAGGCTGCATTTATTTACAACTACTTTCTAGCCTTAGGAAGCTTACCAAATATGTAATTCACTGCAAGTTCACATTTTGAATTAAAGGATATGATGACAATTTGGGGATCTGACAGAGAAATGATCTATTTGTTACCACGCACAACCAAAGGTCACAAATCTGGTTGCTACCCCCAACTAAATTATTCAGAAAGAGTTTCAGGGCAATTGAAAAGACAGTGTTTTTTCTGAGTTCTGTGAATGCCTGCAACGAACTGCTGATTGGGATTTGAGACCTCATGTAAATGAGTCTCCCTCTGCCTTCTCCATACAGAATATCATTGCTTGATTAAACAAAGCCTACCTTTGCTACAAAATTTTGTTTCCATATTTAAAATTAATCCATTTTTAGATGGATTAACCCCTAGAACTCTTCCTCCTGCTCCCCTCCTCCCCCAGTAGAGATGCATGCTCCTACTGACAAAATAAATTCCTAATTTTTATTTTAATGTTTTGGCCTGCTGACTTTTCTCCTATATCAAAAATATCAATCCTGATTGATCTCTCTCTCCTCTCTCTGAGTATGTATATATATCTATATATACATATTCTTCTTGTATGCATTTAAGGTGCTACTATGGAAAGAAGCTTGGCAAGGCTGTGAGAGCCTTCTGTTCCTAGTATGGTACATATCAGACATGGGGGTGGGGGGTGGGAAAGAGATGGAAAATCCTTAGCTTGACTTTCTACAGCCAAAATGTGTTCATCATTTTGTAAAAGGGAATAGTTGTTGGTTCTTGTTTGTTTTTTCTTTTGTAAATTAAAAATAAGTCTCACTTTATGATGTATTAATTGCTATAAAGGCTCCAAGATTTTGAAACAGCTGTCTTTATTCAGTTAGTGAAACTTGTTCTAATACGTTTCCCCCTGAAGGTATCTTGACCTCTATCACTGTTAAGGGAGCAGGGGAACTCCTCTCAGCCGCTAGAGGGCACTGTACTCTCAATTTAGGACCCTCTGGCTTTCCCATGGAGCTAGGAATTTTGGCCTAAGGAAATTTGTATTCAAATACTTAAGCTGTAATGCCTGTTTTTTTTTTTTTTTTTTTTTTTTTAAAAAACCCCACAACTAAAGATATCATAATAGTATAAATGTGCCAACCTCCTCTCCTCAAAAGCAAACAAATCCCCAGCCCACCCTTGCCTTACCCCTGCTAAGGAATCAATCATACATATGTCTTAACTAAACATGATCTGACAAGGCAGTCTTCACATTCTGATCTAGAATAGGTTAGGGAAAGGCATTCAGGTCTGATGCCAAGTCAGGATGAGGGATGGGGTTTTAGTGCTGTTTTAGTGAGATTTTTGCTGAAAGCAATGGCTTGTGGGATCAGTTGTTCTCATGAGATTTCTGCCATCTTGGACTAAAATCTCACGAGACTGCCTATTTTTATGGTATTTTAACTGCGTTCAAGCCAGAACCAGAATACAAACCCTTCTAGTTTTGTATCTGGTCTGGAACAAAAGCCACAGAGAATAGTTCATATCCAATCTGAATCCTCCTGAAATTAAGGGGTTTGGCTATGTGGTCTGGTTATCACTCCCCTCTTTATCATGTATAAATCCCCTTTAAAATCAAATTCTTTATCAGTTACTTTTTATTTATTTTTACAGCACTAAAAGGGAAGTTGCTACACACTGTGTACTGTTTTGTGGACTGCCTTCTTAGAGCCAGAACTGTACAAGCCTCAGGATTATATACACTGAAAATAAGTTTGCTAACGGAGTTGAACAAATAGAGTAAACAAATTGCACTGATATTCATTTGAATTTTCAAGCTAATTTTTATGCCTATATGCTTTGAATATATTTGTACTCTTATGTTTCCTTCATGTGAATATTCTGTGGAATGGAATTTAGTGGCAGGAATGTTAGTAGAAACAGCAACATTTTAAAAGATTACTAGAGAATACTTGTGGAAAGTGATTTTGGAATTCTGAAACATGGAATTGGCATGGAAACCTATTCCTAGGAAATACATTTATCCAATCAGGCAACAGAAACATATCACATGACCTATGTGTCCAATCAATACTAATCCACTCAGTTCAAATTTCTTATGTTAAACGCTTCCTGGGAACTGCTCTTGAATTATTTGCTTAAATTATTTGGAGAATAATTTTCAATAATGCATTAATTTGAGGAAAAAAACCCCATCAGCTCTTTGCTGATGATTTACAAACAGAAAGGGAGGCAGAATTAATTAAACAATATATTCATTTTGAAGGATTCACCCAGCTTGGTGTCTAATACAATATCTTTATGCAAAGTATACACAGTACATAGTTTTCTGAAATGTATTAGAGTATCAATCTTTTATAGCTAATTTGCAACAGAATCATTTTGATTTAGAAAAGTTTGAACTAAAACCACCTTGCTTTTTACACACATACCCTACTATTTTCCTCAGAAAAATTGCAGGGCTCAGGTAGCTGTCCTTTTGTATGCTTAGCACATTGTGTTTTGCTGTACCATATAGACCTAGAAATTATTATTGCCCCATATAAGTATAAACAATGAAAACTGACAATGCCATCCAACATTTACTAAATCAGGCAAAACTGTCAAAATGTGTGTATTGATGTGAAACTTTCAATGCAATGTTTGTAAAAAATACTTTTTTGTCTTTTGAAAAAAGTTGAAGATGTTTTTATAAAAATATACTGTGTATAGTCATATACAAGTTGACCAAAGGAAGAGGCTGATTCATAGTGGTTTGGTTTGTACATGGGTCAGTCCTGCTTGAGGTACCCAATCCTGGGTGTCTGGGTGACAAAATGGGAGATAAAATTCAGTGTTGATAAGGGCAAAGTAATGTTCATTAGAAAAAGTAATCTCACCTATACATACAAAAGAATGGGGTCTAAAATTAGCAGTTACCACTCAATAAAGAGATCTTGGCATCATAGATTCATAGATACTAAGGTCAGAAGGGACCATTCTGATCATCTAGTCCGACCTCCTGCACAGCGCAGGCCACAGAATCTCACCCACCCACTCCTATGAAAAACCTCACCCATGTCTGAGCTATTGAAGTCCTTAAATCATGGTTCAAAGACTTCAAGGAGCAGAGAAGCCTCCCTCAAGTCAACCATGCCCCATGCTACAGAGGAAGGCGAAAAACCTCCAGGGCCTCTCCAATCTGCCCTGGAGGAAAATTCCTTCCCGACCCCAAATATGGCAATCAGCTAAACCCTGAGCATATGGGCAAGATTCACCAGCCAGATACTACAGAAAATTCTTTCCTGGGTAACTCAGATCCCATCCATCTAATATCCCATCTCAGGGAATTAGTCCTATTTACCCTGAATATTTAAAGATCAATTACTTACCAAAATCCCATTATCCCATCATACCATCTCCTCCATAAACTTATCGAGTAGAATCTTAAAGCCAGATAGATCTTTTGCCCCCACTGCTTCCCTTGGAAGGCTATTCCAAAACTTCACTCCTCTGATGGTTAAAAACCTTCGTCTGATTTCAAGTCTAAACTTCCTGGTGGCCAGTTTATACCCATTTGTTCTTGTGTCCAGCAGCAATCAAAAAAAGCAAACAGACTGTTAGGAATGAGTAGGAAAGGGATAGATTAAAGAACAGAAAATATCCTAATGTTGCTATATAAATCCATTGTACTCCCACACCTTGAATACTGTATGCAGTTCTGGTCACACCTTCTCAAGAAAGATATATTAGACTTGGAAAAGGTGCAGAGGAGGGCAACAAAAATGATTAGGGGGATGGAATGGCTTTCATCCACGGAGAGATTAAAAAGACTGAGATTGTTCATCTTAGAAAAGAGATGACTAAGTGGGAGGGGGGGCTATGAGAGAGGTTTATTAAATCATGAATGGAGTAGAGAAAGTGAAGAGGGAAGTGTTATTTACCCCTTCACATAGCACAAGAACCAGACATCACTCAATGAAATTAATTAAGAGGCAGCAGGTTTAAAAGAAGCAAAAGGAAGTATTTCTTCGCACAGTGCACAGTTAACCTGTGGAACTCCTTGCCATGGGATACTGTCCAGGCCAAAAGTATAACTGGGTTAAAAAAAGAAAGGTTCACCAATGACTATTAGTTAAGATGATCAGGGACACAACCCCACACTCTGCATATCCCTAAACTTCCAACTGCTAGAAGCATCTGGCGCTGACCACCATTGGAAGACAGGATACTATGCTAGATGCACCATTGGTCTGACCCAGTATGACCGTTTTTATCTTCTTAGATAAGAAGAAAAAAGGTGCTGCGGGGAGATCAGACCAAGTCACATTTAGGTTCCCCATAACTTTAGGAGGTGAAGAAGAGCAATCGTTGAAGTAGGGGAACTGCAGAAAGTCCCCCCCGCCCTGTGGTGCCTAACCTCAGAAGTGGTCAGCCTCTTGAATAGTTTGTAAGTGCCTCCTACTGTCCAGGCCTAGAAGTTTTAGTCCTCCATGAGGAATGTACAATGTCAGCAGAAGATGACCTTTTCCTCCCCATCGGTGGCCAGCTGAGATGTTGTAGCTTTTATCTGTTCATGCTGGCCTTGCCAGGGTTATGGCTGCTTACTATTAATAAATAAATAAAAGTTTAACATTTAATTAATTGAATATAAATTCAGGGAACAAAGTATTTCAAAGAAAAGATTTGGTCTCCATTGAACTAAAACAGAGCCCTATTAAAATGTGTTTTAAAAATAAATCCATTAATAAAATATCTTTTGGGCTTTGAGGTGATATCTTTAAAAAGGTTTCCGATGTAGGACTTCTTTAATGTGCCTACAGATCGATGGGGGCCTTATTCTATTTTTACCCAGTCAAAACTCACATCCAGGCTAAAGAGAATTTTGGTCTGAGGAAAAAACAGAAGGCAAATTTGTGATAGCCTGCTCAGTAGAAGAAGGAAAGTAAAAGGTGCTCCTTACTCTCCCGTGGGCTACCCAGCTCATCATCACAGCTTGGGAGAAAGACTGGCCTCTGTGAGGGCTGTTACTTCCCACGGGCAGGTTGGTGGGAAGTGGGTGGAGCCTTGACTCTGCTTTCCACCCACAATCTGTGCCAGCCATCACAGAGAGCTTGGAAGGAGAAGAAATTGGCATGGGCTTAGGGGCTGACATAGGTTGTTGGAGCAAAGGGGAAATAAGGGACCAAACTGAAATGATTCTAGTCACAGTTTGATTCCTGGTCTGCTTCTGGGGCAACACATGGTTTCTCGGGACTAGTGGAAAATGTACAATCTAATCCAGAGTAAGGACTCCAAGGTTTGAAGCATACAAAATATATTAGAGAAAATGGAAATTCAAGTATCTGGTCAGCTAGAATCCTGCTTTCTGTAAACACACATTGATAAAAGAAATGTTGTATATATAGACACATGCTTACTAAGTATTTCCAGGTATTTTAACAACTTTTTTATAGGAATAAAGTTTGCTATGAAGACACTCATGTTCATGCTTTAAAACACTTAATACAAACCTCATGCTATGCTGTTGGTAAACTGAGTGCTCATAGAGATACTGTCAAGATTGTCTGATCTATACTTAAACCTAGCCACTATAACAACCTTGTTCTTTGAAACAAAATGTCTGCCTGCTTACAAAATGGAGACTATAACAGAACATTGTTTTTTAAAAGCGAATGCCCTGATTGTGAGCAGCTACTAGCCATTGAGAACTAGGGCAGCAATGTAGCTAATTTGTGTCTTTGCAACTGAGTGGCCTTTCAGCAAGCCCAGGGTGCATCTATCTTTATTCTTCCACTTACTACCCTTCTGTATTATTATGGACAGGAAGAGTATTGACATTTACAGGGTCCTGCTTTCCAAGAGTGCAATGTTCAAGTGTCTCAATTCAAACAATGCCAGTAGGATTTAATTTAGGAAGGATAATATCCTAGTCAGCAGTAATCTTGCTGAAACAGAGGCCTACATTCTGAGAAGGCTGTGTGTGGCTTGGCTCTGCCAGGAGGATGTTGGATGAATTTTAGGATTTTTAAAGATGAGGAACCCAATTTTCAAATGTGGGTGCCTTAACAGGACATGCAAACTCCATATTTGAGTACTCACCTTAGTAATTAGATAGTTAAATTTCTGTTTTGTGTGCCTACACATTGATCTGAGTTTCCAAATTATTAATATTATTTGTATTATGATAGTATCTAAACATCTCAACCAACACCAGGACCTCATGGGATTAGGCACTGTATAAACATGTGGTAAGAGACAATCCCTGCCCCCAAGAGTTTATAATCTTGGTGCCTGGAATAGCCAGCATGGATTTCATGCCAAACCATCCTAATTTCCTTCTTTGACAGGGTTACTGGCCTAATGGATAGGAGGGTAGCAGTAGACGTGGTATGTTGTTGTTGTTATCCTTCGTGACCATAGAAAGTAATATCACCAAGAGTCAGAACAGCCTAAAGGGTATGTAGATGGGATTACAATCCAACTCTTCCCCAAATTTCCTTCCCCTCCCCCACAACCTTGTGATGCCATATAAGCTCCTCTGAGGCACAGCAAAAGTGAAAAGCCAGACTGGGAACATAATTCCCAACTCTCTCCCTCCTACCCCTACTCTCTCAGACTCCAAGGCAACATGGCAAAGCCTAACAGCATTTACTGCATAGACAACATTTCCAGTGTAGCCTTCGTCGTTGCATACACTGCTCACCATCTCTGAGGTTCTTCCAAGGCTGGGAAGAATCTCAGGGAGGGACAATCAGAAATACATATAAAAATGATACCACAGCCTCTGGAATATGAACAGTAACAGTTTTTGTTTTTTCCCTACTCCCACAGCCATGGCTCCCTGCAGTGGCCAGACACTCAAGGACAGGGCCTTTATCAATGAGTAAGCAGCTGGCTAACCTGGGAGGAAGGAAACAGAAAACTCAGGCTTAAATGTTCATGGACCTCATTAGAGACCCAAAGAAAAATAAAAATGGTGGAGGCAATATTTGAGGACAGAGAGGGAAAAAGACACAGAGCTCTCCTGAGAGATCATGGCAGTGGGCAAGGATAATGTTGCTACGGCAAAAGACAATATTGCAAAAGACCATGAGATGCAGGCAACTCCTTGAGGCAACACAAAGCCAGAATACCCTGCTGCAGCACATGTTGCTGTTAGGACAGCAGGCAATGCAGTACTGTAAACCAGAACCCAACCATATTCTGCAGCCTAATCTCCTGACTATTACCAAGCTTTATAACACAGTGTAATTACACATCTGTATGACAATGGCCCCAAGCTGAATTAGTTGGCGACATACCAGTAGCATTTGGGGGTGGCCAACTTCCAGACGGCAATGGGGAATTGCCTCTCCGTGGATGGGGCACTGCATGTGGCTACACGGTTGTTGTAGCTCCAGGGCTAGGTCAGTACATATCTCAAAAAAGGTTGCCTTTCTCATTCTGAAATTCTCTCAACTTCTGATCATCCCAGGGCTGCAGAATGATCCTTTCCCACAAACCCACACTGGTTTCCCAAGCCCAGAAACTGCACTGCACTGGGTGAAGCTGTGCCAGGAACCACTCCTCTACTATCAGTCAGGCAGTGTCCTCCTCTTCTTCCTTATCTCTGTCTGGCTTCCTCTGCCGCTGAAACTCCTCCTGCTGCTGGTCGAGCTGCTGCCGCCACCAAATCATAAGCTGGGGGGTGTGGCAGGCGAAGGCGAAGGCTGAATTCATCTGGCTTTGAGTGTTGAAATACAGTCTGAGCAGCCTCTGCATATGCACAGGTGCCGGCACAGGGGTGTGGGGCATTGTTGGGTCCATGCAGCTACAGCAATTCAAAAATGGCAGTAGCCTGCCCAGAAAGGAAGTATGGGATGAAGACAATGGAAACATGGGATTTTAAAAAATTTGAATCCATCTGGCTTCTGCTAGGCAGCCCACAAGTCACAGTGAAAAAAATCCCAGGATGCACACGGCTCAGCCGTGAAGCAAAGGAGCGTGGGATACACACTGAGAACACCATGTACTTAGTACACAGTAAACTGCCACTACTTGTACATATGACGTGAATTGAAAGATGTGTGCATGCCATTAGTAGGGCTTGCATATTATGTGTTACCTGTTGTGCATCAGAAAGCTGCAGATTAAACCCTGCCATGTAGACAACCCCTAAATTAACAAGACAAAGGGGAGTGAGAAAGGAAATATGATCCCTACTTTATAAATGGGCTAACTGACTTGTTCAAAGTCACAAAGGAAGTATGTGAAAGGGCTGGGAATTGAACCCACATTCCTAAGTCCTAGTCCAGTGCCTTAAGACCAAAGACCATCTTCTTCTCAAGTATGTATACAATGGGGCCACCAGGGAGGCATTTGGCTGTCCAGTTAAGTCACACATATGGAAATTGGGACCACAGTATATATTGCATATAGTGTTTACATATAATAGAAGTACTTGTTATGTATGATAGCTACAAGCACAATTTAACCACCTATAGACAGCAGTTATAAAAGTCATGATTATATAGTCTGATTTTGGATTTACATGGCAGAAATAACCATTTAGCCCCGATCTTGAAAAAAGATCACTTGAGCAAAGGGTTTGTTTTTGCAGGATTGTTTTTGTAGGATTGGGGCCACACACTGTAATCATGCATTTACCCTAAAATGACCCTGCTACTAAATAGTACAGTACTAAAAATGTAATTAAATACACAATTGCATACAAAATTCTCACATTATCTCCAGTAATGAGACTAGGCATTTTGTGGATAGTACTCATTCTTTATTGCTTATTATTTACACAGTGCCATTAGGGGGTATAGTGCATTACTGACAAAAAGACACACTTGCCCTGAGGAGCTTACAATCAAATTAGACATAGCACAGCAAGGGATGAAAATAAACAAAGGGTGCAGGAAGAAGAATGGGAGGATGAGGGTTACAACACTGAAAGATTATGAGATATGCTTGTTATGTTCACCTCTTGTTTAGTGACGCTTATTTTCCCCAATCTATCCTGACACTAAACCTGAATGATGTTTTTGAGGAATCATGCATGAATTCATATAGCTTCTTGTGATAAGATGCTGACATGCTAGCACTTTTTAGACAGAGGAGACATGTTACAGCAACAGTAGCCTGTTTTTCACAGCAGGTGGAATATTCTGATCAACGAACAGCTTATCAACAAACTTAAATTCACCACACACTTCACAAATCCTATTGAATGCCATTTGAAAATCACCATCGCCACTGATACAACTTCCAAGATAAGGCTCCTCAACAATATCAGCTATTACTTGCAGAGGTTCAATATAAAGGTGTATAAAGCTTTTTCCTGAACAAATTAAGCCTCAGATTCATGGATGAATAGTAGAACCGCTGGTACTCACAGGTCTTATTTATATTCAATGCCCATTGCAAGTGATGCTCTTTAATTTATATTTCCTGCACTGCACAGCACAAAAAAAGCACTTAAATCTAAAACAGACATATTTTTCTTTTAGATTAAATCTTTTTTTTTAAAGCCATGGTACATATTGGGGTATGATATTAACATGGAACAAAAATCAGCAAACCAGAAGTGAGTGTTGCATTAGCTCAGCTCCTGATGTGTTTATTTTCACAAGATCTGTGAAGGAGGCGGACAAGCAGAATCTCTTGTCTTACAGAGCTGCAATAAGCAGGCATCATATGAAACAGCATGCTAAAAAAGCTTCAGCAATGCATGGCCTCCTCTCTCCCCCTCCAAGATATGTGGAGTACAATCGATTAACACCTGATCAATAAAATAGGTTTATCAGAAACAAAATTAAAATAATTGCACAGTAAATACAAGTTGCCATAAGAGATGTATTTTATGACATAATTTAGTTGAATTAGATACTATTGAGCCTCTGTGTACTTTAATCAGAAGACTAAATTAGCCTAGAAAAGATCTGAACAGTATGAGTACGGACATAGTCATGTTTTCAGACTTCTTCAAGATCACATCCAATGCTTTGGATAAAATTGCTACTCTCAGTAAATGAAAAGAAAGGTTCACATATTCATGTTAATGTCATGAGTAAGGATAGCAACATCCTCCACAGACTTCATATCAGAGAATAATACATATGAATAAATACAAGATGATTTACCATTTTCATCACCAATTGGGCTGGTGATCCAATGAGAAAACTCTTCAACAACATTCATGTTACTTCACCTCTCTGTTTCCCTACCCACCCTTTGTCCGTCTTGTCTAGACTCTAAACTCTTTGGGACAGAGAATGTCTTTTACTGTGTTTGTACAGTGCATAGCACAATGGAATCCTGATCTCAGTTGGATGCTCCTAGATGTTATTGTAATATAAGTGACTAAATAATAATTGTTTGAAATGAAAAATATCTAGCTGTCAGTAAATGTGCAAGTTGTAGTTGTCCTAAAAAAGCCTTAATACCCTCCCAAACCAAAGCAAAACTGAGAAACTCCATGCCATTTGTAACTTGATTAAAAATATCAAAGGATTTGACTGTACATATCTGGTTGACACAATCGAAGCCCTTATACAAAAAATTCTTTGCTGCTTTTAAAAAGTGGCACCTCCTGAGACTTGGAATCTGCTGAAATAGACATTATGAAAGACTTTTCCTGAGATTGTCAGCAAATGAAATATTCTGCCACTTACCGCAATCCTGTTTGGCAGCATAATTATGGGTATCTTTGCTCCATGCTTTCTGAATGATTTCCACTTGCCAGACAGCCTCCCAGATTTTATGCATTCAACAATTGTAGAGATGCTCAGCCCCGTATTTCAGCATATATACAGAAATGGAACTGACAGCAGGTGACTGTCTATTTCTGATCTATCTTACAGTTTCTGTCCTTTCAATGTTGCTTGCATTTATAGAAAGTCCAGTTCTTTCTTCTCATTTCCCCAACACAGAATAACGGAAATATCATAAACATCAGTGACAAAGACCAAATTTAGAGTAGTCTCTAAAGAGCAGTCTTTACATCATATACTAAATAGGCAGTAGAATTAGAAACTACATATCACATCTCTACTAGAGACTGTTTGAACTGGAAGCTTGACGAGATGGAAGATTCAGGGCCTGATTCTGAAAGTTGCTGAGCACCTGAAGTTTCCATTAGCTTTAATAAGGGCATCAGAGCTGGTCAGATTCAAGGCCCTTTGTGAATAAAAGAAACATTTTCTGCCTTTTAAATGATAGTTTCCAGTGACAGACAATAACAATGTGGAAAAGGACAAGGAGAGCTTTTCTGTGCAAATTTAGGGACAGCCCTGAAAACGAGGGCAACATGTTTTTCCTGGGCTTATTTTAGCTGAAGTCTCCAGAGGAATCCTATTAAAAATCTCCATTAAATCTTATTTCTATTGAGGAGTGATATCATTTGTGATCACTGGACACCATCTTTAGCTTTGACAGGAAGTACATTATGCGACTTTCACCTTATCTTTTGTAGATTTAATTGTGTAGTAAAGTGTTCTTAACCCTCCTCATGTGGTACTGGTCTAAGAGTCAGCTTTTTACTGTTCATCTATCTTCTTTTATCATATCTCTGACTTCCCTTTATTTTTCTATAACTATTGCTGTCATGTAAGTGTCTAGATACTATCCTCATTTGTGGTAACTTCTAGCCTAGCTTTCAAAATCCCTTTCTTTTCAAAATAAGCCCTGTCTCTTGCCTGATCCTCCTTTTCTCCAGCTTTCTTTGGGATCTGAAATTTTCATCACTAATGTAAACACAAAGGGCAAAATTCTGCTCCCAGTTATGCTGGTGCAACTCCATCCAAACCAATGGGGTTGCACTAGTGTAACAAAGCAGAATTCAGCTCGCGATGTTCTCAGTCCAAAGCCCTGCTTTGCTGCTTCCTCTGAAGTATTTGTGCTTTCACATGCTTTCTGTTCCAGTATGCCATGGAGCTCTAGGGAATTTAGCCCCTCTGTGTATGCCATTTTGGGTTGGGAATGCTGTGAAGGATAGAGAATTTTTCTTCAGATCATTTCACTCTTCAGTATAAATCACATTACTCAGCATATAGTTATTTTCCCCCGGACAAGGTAAATACATTAGAACTTATCTGCTCTCTTGGGGTATATCTACACTAGGAGATTTTGTATCTGTTTGTTGTTTAGCAGTTGAACCGCTGCACTGGTACTTCCCATAGTATAGGGATTGTACCACTTTGTTTCATAGACCTGCTCAGAGCAGAGTTAGATCAACTGAAACAATGCTTGCTCCTAATTCACACTATGGCTTACATTGTTGCTGAAGAATGGATAAGAAATATTTCGGTGCAAAGTCTTGCAAGCTGAAGAATTTAGTCCTGCATTATGTGACTTGCGGGTGACAGGGAATGTCCAGCTCACACTGATAGTTCCTTTTCTTCTATAAGAGTACATAGAGCTAGATTATGAATCTCTCTAAAGATTTTCCAGTAGAAACATTTTATAGGAGAGATGTGGTCTGAGCACAGGACTGGGAATCAGGAATTCCTGCATTCTATCTCAGGACTGATTTCTCGGTGGCCCTGTGGTAGTGCTATAACCTCTCTGCCCCGCTTACCTATTTGTAAATGGGGATAGTAATATTTCCTGGCATAGATGAGAGGGGTGTTATAAGGAAGGTACAGTCCTTTGAAATAAAAAGCACAAATTATTTGAAAATTTTCCTATTATTGTTCGTGACTTCTTTCACTTCACTTGTGCATTCTAATTTTATTCCAATTTTTCAGTTTTCAGAAAGGGTTTCTTAATATCATTTTTTTCTGACAAAGAAAGAAAATACATTTAAAAATAGAGGCAGACTCTCAAAGCACTGAGACTACAACCTGCACTGGGACAATGTCCCAAGCTGAGAAAAACAACAGAACATTGACCCAATCAGGATTGTGGTGGAACTTTGCTCTGTATTAAGAAAAGAGCAGTGTAGTAGGGGTATTGAAGGGCAGTCATGAAGGTCGGGTGAGTAATACAGAGATGTTCCAGATAGCTGGCTACCACAAATATCCTTTAGGCAGTAACCATGGATAAAGAAAACAATAATAATTTACTGTTATCATTGGAAAGAGTGATATTTTGTAACTTTTACTAAATGTAAGAGAAATAACCCTAAACATTGGTAAGGTGATAACCCTATTAAAACAAATAGTTTCCCATTTGCCAATGTGTTTTGTCATGAATGTCATGAATGTGAAGTTGCATCACTGTGCTGAAACAGTAATCTTAGGAATATATGCTGTTGGCATCAAAGTGTTAGTGCCCTGTGATGTTAATAAGAAAATGTGTCATAGCACAAGTGCAAAGAGGTTAGTATGATGCCTTCATGAAAGGGTACCATGATACAGGCATAAGGACGTGTCAGACTGTGAATTTGCTTCCATTGTCCATATCAAGGCTCTGAGTTATTCACATTCTATGAGCTGAGGCATGGACTCATTTATAACACTCAGCGTCACCAGTGTGAGGACACACCAACACAAGGATGCCTCAAAGAACCAATCTATTATTGTTGTGTGCATGCAGTTGCTAATGTGGGAATATGCCATAGCATTAATGTCATTGTCTTCAATGGGAGTTTTGACTGAACAAGGACTTCTCTTTCTTACACATTTATTTCATCTCTGCTCTGCTTAACTGTGGATTGTGCTCTTTTTCTTATTTCATAGGAGTTCTGATTGCTGCTTGGTTAGCTTTATTGCTGGTGTCCTGTGCCTCAGCAATCACATTTGCCACAAACGTGCAGCCTCTAAAATGAAGAGTCAGGCTTAAAAGGAAAGGCAAATGTTCACACTTACAGCCTATCACAAACACTGACACTTTACAACTCTGATGAGACAATGAGGCAGCAGGGAAAAGCATAAATGAAGTACATTTTGGATGGAAGTAGCAAATGACCAGAACATGGTGATTAGCCCTAAACTCTGTCTTCAAAAGGAAAAAGAGCTGCTGAAGGGGAAAAAAATCACTGATGTTCAGTCTTATTAAGTGAGCCTCTAGCAGAAGGAATTTTTAAAAGAAAAAAGCATGGCCAGTGTTCAAAAATACAAGCTGGAGAATGGCAAGGAAACCTAAAAAAGGGAATGGTGGTAGAGAGATAGCAGGAGAATACAATTCCACCCACAATAACAACTTATAAAGTTCCAATGCATTATAACTAACAAATAAAATCCTCCCAGAGATGAATAAATTATCAAATGCACTGTGAGATAAATAACGAGCAGCATGTCGATGTAGCTCATCGACTTTTTAAATTATAAGAGTCAGCCTGGATGTGAATACAAACATCTTGCTTTCTCTAATTCTTCTTGTAAACAGTGTTATCCTGGGTGTTTATGGAATAATAACCTGGGCTGTCAGAAGAAGGTGCTGTCTCATTGTGAATACCTTGCCTAAATGGGGCATTTCATTTCTTTCTGATTTATTAAGCCTATGTTCTGGAGCACTGGTAGCAGCCCTAATCCCAAATAACTCAAATTCAAACCTGTTATACTGTATTTAGAATAGTGTATGGTCACTGAGACCAGAATCTGATATAATCTCTTCATTAATCAGAAGAAGTCTAGTCATTTTAAAAAATATTTTTTGAATTTTAGGTGTTTAATCCCTTTCTGTCTCTGCTTTTGTTACTCATGTGTCAACTTTGCCATCAATTAATCAATGTTATTAGCATTTTGACAGGAATCTTGTTATGAGGTGTGTATATTGAGCATTGTCGTAGCCATAATATGCCTATTAAGAACAGGTAATGGAGGAATAGTAAAGACTAAATTTATGTGCATCCTGCATGGCTGTGCTATAGGGAAGTGGGCATAGGGAGCCTCTTCATCCCTTTACTGCCTATCTGAATTACTTATATGTTCCCCATTACTACAGTATCTGAGTCCCTCACAATCTTTAATATATTTATCCTCACAACATCTGTGTGAGATAGGGAAGTATTGTCATTGTACAGATGGGGAACTGAGGCATAGAGAGAGAATGACTTGCCAAAGTTCACACAGAAAGTCTGTGGCAGATCAGAAAAGCAAACCCAGATGTCCTGAATACCAGGCTAGTACCCTAGCCATTTGGTCCATCCTTCCTTATTTCATGCACAGCACCCAGGCAGAATGCTTACAATTGTGGTCCCTGAGCTTTGGTGTGTACTGTGACAGGGTCAGGCCAGATGACTACAGGAGAGTGATCCTATTGGGATCCAGGAAGTGCTAAAAGATCCCCCCGCAGCCTAAGAGGGGGATCCACAGGACCTGGACACCAAATAAGTACGGGGGGACAACTAATGAAATAACAGGGACAGGAGTGTGGTCAAAGGGTCAAACGACAGGGATGGGGACGGGGACACTGAGCAGAGAACCCCGGACAGCGCCCACTGCGCCTCAAAGGTGTCAAGGGAGTCAGTGGACGCAGCCCAGAGGAACTCTGCCCGGATACGTGAACGGACGGAGGATCGGAAATAGGCCCCCCATCGGCCAACCTCCTCACTCTGGTTTTATAGATGGCCATTTTAGCTAGGGCCAGGAGGAGGTTGACCAGGAGGTCCCGTGACTTTGTGGGGCTACAGGAGAGTGATAGAAGGCAGATATATTAGCCCCAGATTAAGTAAGTCCCTTTTCCCTGGGTAAGGTAACAGGTAAGTTCCAGAACAATCAGGAACTTTCTGGAAACAATTAAGGCATACAGGCTGATTAGAACACCTGCAGCCAATCAAGAAGCTGCTAGAATCAATTAAGGCAGGCTAATCAGGGTGCCGGGGTTTTAAAAAGGAGCTCACTTCAGTTTGTGGTGTGCGTGTGAGGAGCTGGGAGCAAGAGGCACTAGGAGCTTAGAGTGTGAACGTGGACTGTTGGAGGACTGAGGAGTACAAGCATTATCAGACACCAGGAGGAAGGTCCTATGGTGAGGATAAAGAAGGTGTTGGCCATGGGGAAGTAGCCCAGGGAGTTGTAGTTGTTGCACAGCTGTTCCAGGAGGCACTCTAGACAGCTGCATTCCACAGGGCCCTGGGCTGGAACCCGGAGTAGAGGGCAGGCCCGGGTTCCTCCCAAACCTCCCAATTCCTGATCAGACACAGGAGGAGTTGACCTGGACTATGGGTTCACGAAAATGGCCAAACTGAGGGCTGCCATGAATCTCCAAGGTGAGCAAATCCGCCAATAAGCGCAAGAACCACCTAGGTAGAGGAGGAACCTTGTCACAATACATACAGAGGCACTCTACGGGCATGTGACCAATAGGGTTGGGGGAGGGACTGGGTCTCTCCTCCATCTATTAATATCTGTCAGCAGGAACTAAGCAGTACATGCCACACAAATAATTCCACTAAATGCATCCGATGAAGTGAGCTGTAGCTCATGAAAGCTTATGCTCAAATTAATTTGTTAGTCTCTAAGGTGCCACAAATACCCCTTTTCTTTTTGTGAATACAGACTAACATGGCTGCTACTCTGAAACAAATAATCCTTTTACTCTAATCAAATCTAATCTACACACTGAGCTATAACTTCCTTTTCTCCAAGTCAACACTCCCAACTATCTGCATCAAAGGATTTTCCTAGTCAACTTTCTCTCCATTCTAGAATACTTGAACCCAACTATACAGATTATTGGGGAGCTACTAGGACAACTTCTGATGTCAGATCCAGGCTATTATGCAGCTTTAGATTCCAATCCAAGAGACGGTAAGAGGTCAGTGGAGGGACTCCTACTGATTTCAAGCCCACACACTCCAGCTCTTTCACAAACCTCACTTCTGTCAAACAACAAAACTTTCCAGCACGTGAACATAGCAAAACCCCAAGGTTTAGAACCATGCAATCAAGGCTCAGTGGTAGCCCAGAACCCCAGTGCCAGGTCAGGGCCTTACCCTAAATCAGTGATGCTCAGACTGAGGCTCTCAATCTGCAAGTGGCTCTTAAATGTGTCTCCTGAGGCTCTTTGCAGCACGATATTAAAACACTGTGTGATGGAATATATAGTATTATAGTAAATGAAACAATGAATTCACACTACTGTTACTCTTTTGAGTAATGTTGATCGCTAATTTGGCTCCTGAACCACTGACGTCTCAGTATCACTGCTCCAAATGCTGCAGCTAAGCACTTGCCTTTTTTTCCCTTTGTTTTTTCTCCTGCTTGTTTAAAGGTACAGACAACTAAATCCTGGGCTGCTACTTTAGTTTAAAGACTGCCCCAAGCAGGTGGCCAAACCGTGCAGTCTAAGGCTAGGAACTCCTGCAGTGCCACACGAGGCCTGAGCAGAGCAGCCTCCCACAGTTACCTTTTATACAATATTCACACAAGCTACAGTCACATGCAAAAAACCTGTCCAGTGTTTTTGAATATTATCATTTGTTAGAAATGCCTGGTCTGTTAAATATGTATAGTCAGAGATTTCCCAGCTTTCTGCTCCCAGCCAGGCTGCTGCCTGGGCTCCCCACTTCCTGGGGCTGCACTGAGGCTCCTGGCTCACTGCTTCCCGCGGGGAGCCCGGCAGCCACCTGCAAATTGGCACTGAGCTCCCCGCTGGGAGCCTGGGCAGCTGCCAAGCTTGTGTCAAGGAGTGGGGAGCCAAGAGCCCTGGGGGTGCTGTGCTCCTGATGGGGAGTGGGGAGCTGAGAGCCTGAGGAGCAGCTGCTCTCCCAGCGGGAAGCTTCGCATGGAGCTGAGAGCCCGGGCTCTCAGCCCCCTACAGTCCCCCTCTTAAGTTGGTGGAAGCACTCCTGTTGAGAACAGCACCACCGACAGAAGAAGGGTAGTGTGGACATGAACCCCCACAGTAATTACTGCAGTGGCTGTAAGTTGACCTAAAATAGGTTGACTTAAGTTTGTAGTGTAGACATGCCCTAAGAATCTCTTCCTCTCTCCCATTCTCACCCAGCCCTGCCCCTGAGCAAAAGCAGGCAAGCCTTCTTAACTAGCCTGCTGGCTCTTGATTGGTCAGTAGTTCCTCCTGGACCTTCTAGGCCTCTGGAGGCCTATTTTGTTTGTTGCCTGTTATGAGTGGATTTCCTTGGGTGGGGAGTGTCAGGGTGCTGGTGCCTCCAGCAGGGGCCACAGAGAGGCCTGACAGACTTTGTCACAGTAACCAAATACCTAAGTATCTATTTGTCCTCTATCTATTTTGCTGAGTGTGTAAATATTGCCACAAGCTTTAATTACATGATCACATACAATTTTTTAATACAGGACCCCTGCCTCATTTAGCTCAAAGGATGAACACAAAAGGGGATGCATTGATGTTGTATGTACAACTGTAAAATCTGGCATTTTCTAACTTTAAGTGCTTAATTTTGTTATCTAATTAACTTTTTTTAATGTATAATTTAAAATGTAATTTAAATTCACACTAGGATTTGTAAACCCATGAAAAGAATACCCAAATTTGCATCTAAACTATTTGCCAATGTCCTTTTAAATCAATCGATAAGACACATGTCAGGCAATAGAACAGGCAGCTATCCTAAGTTATTTAGGTTTTAAATAGTCAATCCTAAAACCTTTATCAAGTTTACAGGCAGGAATGTGCAAACCTAAACTCATTAGAGACACTGTGAATAGAAGGCAAGAATTATGGGTGGTCAGATACAATACATGTATAGATGGACTGAATTAGGTATTTGAAGACAGTGGTCAAACTAGAAAAGTGACTTAATTTCATTCATAGTGACAGGCAGGTCAATCAGAAAGTCACTGGAGGAGAAACTCATTTGGGGGATAAATCTGGAATGATGTTTACCAAATAAATTTTAAATTCCTGACCAAAACTTCAGTGTTAGGATTTATTCTCCTTCCAATAACTGAGGCAGTATTAGGATTAAGTATACTGAAATAAACTTACTTTGATTTCAGCGGGGTCAATAAAATTAACAATCTTTTGGTGAACTCGTCCAGCCATACTGGTTCCAGTCAATATATCTCAAAGTGTACAGCTGTACAGTTTCATTAATGATCCAAATGCAATGCAGTCCATTACCATGGAAGGCAGGTGCCTACTTAAAGATTTAGGAATTCTTAATAAAAAAAGTTCAGGTTGACCGATATAAGGAACAAGATTTAAATGCTGTTGCCTCTAATGATCTTACCTTGTCCAAGCCAGTTGGAAACATTTAGTCATATAAGTATCTAAAAGAATTACTTTGGATTTTTCTTTTGTTCCTTTTCTGGCCATATTTTTTTTTTCTCCACCAGGCTAGAAATGTTGAAATAACCAAACTATGTTCCAAATGTGACCATTCTCTCAGTTCTATTAATCCCATTCAGCAGATTAAGTTATGATTTCTCATGTTGATTTTACTTTTGTAGGCTCACACAGGATGTCCTCATCATCTGCCCTAAATATAATGTAGGTACCTGGTTTTTAAGTTCATTAATATCCTTTAAAGCCAGCTAATATGGACAGCGCCTGGTATAAATGTTTCTTATTCGTGATTACCAAAGGCAAGAAACTTGTCACCTCCATAAAGCACATTCACTTAGATTTTGGACAGGTTACATAACTGGAGGACCGATCCTTCCCCCCCACCCCCAATCTGTGGAACACCTTCATAGCCACAATGTAGAAGCTGTAGCATTGACTACAGAGAACTACTTGCCTCCTACTTGCCTCCTATGAGCCACATAGTTCACAAAACCGCTGGCTATACTAGAATCTATCTTCCAGGCTGCTCCCCTCCATGCTTCTGCAGAATAACAATCTTGGAGCATAGCTTTGTGGTGCATGGGAAATAAAGAATTCCGCTGTACAGCCTAGCCATGTCTTCACGATCCTAATTCAGCAGAACCACATCAATCATCAGACAAGAGAGAGATTTTTCTGAACAGAATTTTCCATGTAGCCAAAGACATCACCTAAGTGTAAAAAGTCCTTAAGAGGACTGGAAACATAGCCTACCAAGATGGTTTTAACACCATGTAAATGAGTTTCAATCACCATAGCTTTAACATTAGTCTGAAAGAGATCAATAGGGTGATCTTAAATTTATTTGAAACAGAGAGCTATGAACTTTTAACCTACTGATATGAGAAACAGTATAGCCAAGGATATTAATGCAAGCTCAAGAAATTTAATGTGTGACCAAGTTTTTGAGATTGGTATGATAATCAGGTTGGTAAGTATATGCCGAGGCACGTAACTTGTCTAGCTTTGGAAGTAGTCTGAAGATGCTAATATGCACTCTTGTTAATCCCTTACTTTGCTCAAAGCACTGGTGATCATGAGCTATACTGTTTGCATTAACAGGTCGAGTAGTATCCTTTAGTTATTTTCTTCTTTGTAAGAGTAATAACACAAGAATATTTTCCAGAATCAGGCCGAAGCCAACCTATGTAATTAAGGTTACATGTGCCTCTGCAAACCAGACCCCAGGATCTCCAGTGAGGTACCACAAATAAGCAACTCACAATTAATGACCACTTTTGAAAAGTTTGGTTTAAGTGCCTTTCTTTGCATCAGATAGTATATCTATGCTACAGAGTTAGGCCAATGCAAGGTAACTTATGTTGACCTAATTATGTCAGTGTGAACACTGCAGACTTGCTCCTGTTGATGTAAGTGCTCTGCTACACCGACATAATAACTCCACCTCCACAAGAGGTGTAGGGCATATGTCAGTGTAGTTAGGGTGACACAGTGTCCGTGTAGACACTGTGCTACTTATATTGTTTATTGGCTGTCATTCTTGTCAATTTCACGGCTCTGTGATTGGCTCTCAGCCTCCCGCACAGCCCCTCTTCAGTTGGTGAAAATGCTCCTGGTGAGGACTCACACCACCAACAGAAGGAGGGCAGTGTGGACAGTAATTACTGTGAAGGCTGTAAGTCAACCTCACATAGGTCAACTTAAGTTTGTAGTGTAGACTTGCCCAGAGAAACTCTGTGGCAGAGGATGGGATAGAGTCTCATTCTCCCAGGCAGCATTCACCTCCCTTAAGCATGAGACTGTCCATTCTCTTCCTGCAAACTCTTGCCTCATTCACCACATTGCCTCCCACTTCTGTAACAAATGGGGCAGGTGTCTCACAGACAACAGTCTCCTTCACTGCACAACCCTGATTTGCCCTGAAAGCAGGGCTACTCTGCATATTGAAAGAGGTCAGGGTCCTGTGGAAAAAATGGGATGTGATTGTGGAATTAAAGGTTGTCGCATAAGAACTAAGTTCGTATAGGAAACCTTAATTCTGACATTTCCTAACTCCCAAATGATTGATTTTGAAACTTTCATTATAATCTTTTGAAAAGCTTTCTGTGCGTAATTTTCTGTTTTTAAAAAAGCAAACAGAAAAACCTGAAATTCCATCACAAGGCATCTTGACACTGGCATTGTTCATCAGCAGGGTTGGACTCTTTTGCTCTGCCACACAGAGCTCTGCCATTTGGACTAATGGAGTAACTGATAGCAATAAAACATTGTCATCCTTTACGCTGACCTGCCCTAGAGGGGGATGGGAGACTTTCCAGTGGGTTTCACAGATACATGCGGACAAAAGAGGAATGGGGCTCAGGAATCCTGGGTTCCATTTTAGGCTCTGGAAAGGAGAGTGCTATTGTGGGCACAGACTCTTCTGCCCATTTCCCTCAAGTTTGACCCCTACTGCCCTCTCTCCTCCCATCTGCCTCTGTCCCAGTCCTGTCTCTTCGCCACCCGAGGCTCCCTTTCCCAGTCTCCACTCTTTAGGCTTCTCATTCTAGTCCCAGTGTCCTTGCCCCACCTCTCTGGAGTACTCATCGCAGTCTCCCCCACTACCAGCCCCAATCTCCTTGCCCAGCCATTTCCAGCTCCCCCCAACCACCCAGGTCTCAGTCTTCTTTCCTATGACAGGCAGTTGCTCCTCACCCCTCATCTGATTATCCAGTTTGGTTCTCTCTCCCATCTTGGCTTGCAGTCATGCCCTGCCCCAACCACACTCCCTGTCCCCACTCTCAGTCCCAATATCCCTTCCAGGGCTCCTTGTCCAATCTGTGTCCCCTCAGCTCTGTGTCCCAGTCTCTCTACCCAGACATTCTCACATCTCTCCCCACACCCCAGGTCTTTATTAGATCTGCCTCTCTCCCCACCGACCTCTTTCCCCTTGCTCCACACTTGCTTCCAGGCCCAGTGTCCTTAGACAGTCGGTTCCAGTTTTTCCCCTACACTCAGTCCCAGTTTCCTCCTGCCAGCCTCCAGTTGCAGGTTCCCTTCCCCAGTCTGCTTGTCCCTATCTGCTTCCCTGCCCTCCTCCCCACAGGTCTGACTCATGTCCCCTCTACACTTTAAGCAGGAGGCTTCCTCCTCCATGCTGCCTGGATTCAATAGTGGGGACAGTCTCCTTGCTCCCTGCTCTCAGACCTGGATCCGACATGGCCTGTGGTAGCCCAGAATTGCTATTGCAGGGAAAGTCCTATTCAACTGTGGGTGGCAGCATGCCCAATGCAGATGGAATCTTTGGGGACTTTAGCTACTAAAATCTAAGAAATCTCTATGGAGCATGATGATTATGACGGCAAAAGGCACATACCTGACACAAAGGCCACCTCCTCATCTCTTTTCAAGTCCTTGTTTCAAAGCAGGTTATCAGAATTTTCTAACATGGGCAATAAAACTTTTGTTCCTTAGCCTCTGTAGCAGGGTGGGTCACTCACCACCACGGTGCCTCCTGCTGGTCAGTTTGGGAATTAGCTCACCCAGCTTAGGAGCACCCTCCTCTGGCCAGTTTCTCCCCTGCCTACCTGCCCCTCCAGTGGCTGGGCCCCTACTGAGCTTCTGGGTCCTGCCCCTTGGCTTCCATGGGGCAGAGCTAGGATTAGGGCTTCCAAGAGGGATCCACCCTCTTCCTCTGTGTCTGGGAAGGGCCAGTCCACCTCACTACAGCCTCATTTTTGAAAAGGCCTGAATTGTTTTGGTTGAAATTTTCCAAAATGTGTAATGTGTAAGAGCTTGGTTTTATAAAGATTTGAGAAACAATAATTTAACTCTTCTGTGAAGTGTTACCAGCTCCTGCAATCTTTTTGTGGTAAATTCAATGGAATCTGTCTTAAGTGTTTTCCTCCTTATTAAACAGCCTTCTAACATATATAATTCAGTGAGACGTTAAGTAGTTGGCATTTATTTTTATACAATTCAATTCCACATGTTCTACTGTGAATTCAGCAGGGCATTTTTGTAGTAGCCAGTTTCTGTTATCAGTAACTCTACTAATGGCACAAACCAAAGAATAATAAAGTCGTTTAGTACTTTAAGACATTATTTTGGATGGGAGTTTTGTGATTTAAATGCAAGGAACTCTAGAGATGCTTCTGAACAGAAGTATCTGTTACTGGTTAGTGCATATATGGCTCTTCTCTCTGGTGGGTGAAGAAATATAAACTCCCGTCAAAGTTAAAGGGACTTGCATCAGTAGAATAATAATACTAAACACTGTCAGAGCATTTTATATGTCATATGTTGTAAATATATTAACCATTTAATTTTTAATTAACATTGTAGAATAGGTCCCTATTTTAAAAATGGTAAGGAATGCCTCATTGTGATTTTGACCTACATTACTGACACAGCATCCTACCCTAATTTTCCTAGAAGTCTAAATACTCAGATGTGTGAATTAGAATGCCTGGTATTAAATGAGGATATTGGTATAACAGGCATCTCAGAAACTTGGCAGAATGTGGATAATGGGATACGGTAATACCAGAGTACAAAATATATAGGAATAACAGAATATATCATGCTTGTGGGAAGTGGCACTATATGTGAAAGAAAGCATATAGAGTCAAATAAAGTAAACATCTTAAATGCATAAAATGTTACCATAGAATCTTTCTGGATAGAAATTCCATAGTTGAACAATAAGAGTATAGAAGTAGGAGTATACTTCTGACCACCTGATTTGGATGGTAACAGTGACTGTGAAATGCTCAGGGAGATTAGAGAGGCTACAAAAACAGAAAATACAATAGTAATGGGGGATTTCAACTATACTCATATTGACTGGGGATATGTCACCTTAGGAAGGGTTGCTGAGATAAAATTTCTCGACACTACAAATCACTGCTTCTTGGAACAGCTTGTCCTGGAATCCCCAAGGGGAGAGACAATTCTTGACCTAGTCTTAAGTGGAACACAGGATCTGATCCAGGAGGTGACTATAGCGGAACTGTTTGGTAATAGGAACCATAATGTATTTAAATTTAACACCTTTGTAGGGGGAAAATGTCAAAGAAACCCACCATTTAACTTCAAAAAGTGGAACTACCCCTGTCATAAAAATAAAGGGAAAGGTAACCACCTTTATGTATACAGTGCTATAAAATGCCTCCTGGCCAGAGGTAAAGTCCTTTTACCTGTAAAGGGTTAAGAAGCTCAGTTAACCTGGCTGGCACCTGACCCAAAATGACCAATGAGGGGACAAGATACTGCCAGCAGATCGAGGGAAGTGATTATTCCCCTCTACTCGGCACTGGTGAGGCCATGCCTGGAGTATTGTATCCAGTTTTGGTCCCCCACTACAGAAAGGATGTGGAAAAATTGGAGAGAGTCCAGCGGAGGGCAACAAAAATGATTAGGGGGCTGGGGCAAATGACTTATGAGGAGAGGCTGAGGGAACTGGGGTTATTTAGTCTACAGAAGAGAAGAGTGAGAGGAGATTTGATAGCTGCCTTCAACTACCTGAAGTGGGGTTCCAAAGAGGATGGAGCTTGGTTGTTGTCAGTGGTGGCAGATGACTGAACAAGGAGCAATGGTCTCAAGTTGCGGTGTTGGAGGTCTAGGTTGGATATTAGGAAACACTATTTCACTAGGCGGGTGGTGAAGCATTGGAATGGGTTATCTAGGAAGGTGGTGGAATCTCCATCCTTAGAGTTTTTAAGGCCCAGCTTGACAAAGCCCTGGCTGGGATGATTTAGTGGGTGTTGGTCCTGCTTTGAGCAGGGGATTGGACTAGATGTAGGGTGACCAGATGTCCCAATTTTATAGGGACAGTCCCGATTTTTAGGTCTTTTTCTTATATAGGCTTCTATTACTCCCCACCCCCTGTCCCAATTTTTCACACTTGTTGTCTGGTCTCCCTAACTGGATGACCTCCTGAGGTCTCTTCCAACCCTAATATTCTATGATTCTATGATCATGGATAGTTCTCTGAAAACATCTCTTCAATGTGCAGTGACAGTCAAAAAAGCCAACAGAGTGTTAGGAACAATTAGGAAAGGGATAAATATTAAGACAAAAAATATCATAATGCTACTATAATTTTGTAGTACACCCACACCTTGAATACATGCAGTTATGATTGCCTCATCTCAGAAAACATATATTAGAATTGGAAAAGGAACAGAGAAGGGCAACAAAAATGATTAGGGTCATGGAACAGCTTTCCTATGAGGAGAGATTGAAAAGACTGGGGCTGATCAGTCTAGAAAAGAGATGATTTAGCGGGAATATGATGGAGGCCTATAAAATCATGAGTGCTGTGGAGACAGTGAATAAGAAGTGTTAATTACCCTTTCACATAACACAAGAACAACGAGTCACCCCATGAAATTAATAGGCAGCTGATTTAAAACGAACAGAAGGAAGTTCTTCACACAACTCACAATCAACCTTTGGAACTTGTTGCCAGGGGATGGTGTGAAGGCCAAAAGTATAATGGGGTTCAAAAAAAATTTAGATAGGGAGGGTAGGTCCATCAACACTATTAACAAAGATGGCCAGGGATGCAACTCCATGCTCCAGGTGTCCCTAAACCTCCAGCTGTCAGAGGCTGGCACTTGTTGACAGGGGATGGATCACTTGAAATTGCCCTGTTCTGTTCATTCTCTCTGAAGCATCTGGCACTGGCCACTGTCGTAAGACAGGATATTGGGCTAGATGGATCATTGGGCTGATCCTGTATGGCCACTCTTCTGTTCTTAATATGAAGTAGGTCTTCTAGTAGTTTTAATTCTCTAGAATGAAAAGAAATTTTATCCCTCACACAGGCAGGCTCTCCAGCTGTGTTCTTTTCAGAGACCTTTATTCAAAAGCATCTTTCTGGAATTTAATATATTAACTAAACTCCAGATTCAGCCTTTGCTGCTATGCCTGAGTATGGGGTGGTGCATTGTTAGGCCACCTGAGGCAGAGTCCTGGGAAGGAATGGGTGTGTGTGTGAAGACCCTTACCCCCCTCCAGTTCCTTTATGCTGGCTAAAGAGTGCAGTAAAGTGTCCCACAAAGCCCTGAATCTGGCTGGGGAACAATGTCTCTGGAGCAGACATTCTGGAGATAGCTAGAAGGCTGACTTTCCAATGACCCCCTCACAAGTCCTGGCATGTAGAGGCTGCAGCACTGTGGAGATTCCAGGCAGCACTGCAGCCCATAGGGCAGCCCAGAGAGGATGCCGTCGTTCAGATAGTTTATACTGAGAGCTCAAAGGTAAGTGAAAGCCTCCCCCAGGCTGTGAGTTCTGTGAGGCATCTGGTAGAGGAGCAGCACACAATCTCATTGAAGACTCTGCTTGCTCCAACGGGGAAGTAATCTGAACCTTCATTTTACTGGGTACAGGTTACTTCTCCCCTCATGTCGGCTCGGATCTGCTGGCTAAAGTGTCTGGGGCAGAGGCATGGCTCTGCCTCTTCCCACCTTTCTCTGCCCATGTGTGGGGAGAATATTGGTCTGGTAGCCCTGGCTCTCCTCTCTGCATCTGAGGTAAGACTGGGGAGAGGGGGCTGTGCAGTGGGTTGGGAGGGTCTTACTTCCTTGTGTGGATGTGTTAGAGACAGGCAAGGTCTCATCTTAAGTAAGCCATAACTCCACACTACCTCCCTGGCATATATTTGATTAACAAAGTACCTTGAATACTATCTGATCAGTAGTTCTGGGGCTTGATCTTGCACTAATGAGATCAATAGGAGTTTTGCTATTAACACCAATGTGAGCAGAACTGGGGTTTCAGTTTTCCTAGGCACATATTTTTCAGTTCCTTGGGGGTGATGAATTATTGCTGCAGCAGTCAAAACCAGACATCAGATGTCTGCCGTTGTCAAAGAAATGCTTAGCCCTCTTCCTTCACCTCTTCCTTCCTCTGCACCCACAAATGAAAAATGTCTCACCTGCACATCTCCATGACTGACATCACCAATCAAACTGTTGAGTTGTGTGCACCTCTCTGTAAGGGGGGGAAGGCGCAGTTCAAACAAAGTGATGGGAGCCTGGGCCAGGAGGCCTGCCAAGTACAGAACCCCACCAGAAGAGGACTTCCAAAGCTGTGCAGAAACATGTAACTCATTAATGGTCTTGCTTTCGAAATGGCATCCATTTTATGCAGGAGCAACCAGGTCATTAGATTACTAAATGCTCATATTTGTGTCCACAATGATTGTGGAAGAAAAATTCCAACCACAAAAAATGGAGGTTGGGTTTAAAAGCTGAAGCTACTTTTTATGGCTAAGTCTTTAGCTAGACTTAGAATTATAACTATAAAGAGAATTATTTAACAAACAGCATAGTCAGACTAAGTGGGACGTATTTGGGAAGGCACTTCTAGGAAAGAAATTTTGGACTTAATGATATGACATCTGCTCATTTAGCTGGATTTCCTCACTTAAAAAACCCAAAATTGGGGAGGGAGGGATGGAAGTGAGAACGAGGAAGATTCAAATTGATGACATTGTGACATACTGACACGCAACCTAGCTAGACCTTGTTTCAAGAAATCTAGAAGTGATCTAGAAGCATGCCAAGCTTTCTGGAGCCTCCCGTGTTGTCCTTTATAGCAGAAATAAATGTTTGTTTCATACTATGGAGTAAGCTTTCCTTGTGGAGAGATACTGCTAGGCTCTATGTGAATCAACTGTATCTTTAGACTATCCCTTCTTGGCTAAGGTTTAGTTCTCAACAGGCAGGGTGTTAGGGGTAAAGACTCTGCTGCATGCAGAAGATGAGGGACTGTGTCTTAGGAGACATTTCCTGGAGGCTGGAATGAAAGGAGAATTAACAAATCTATTAGCTCAGAGAAAACTAGCCTCCTGGAGCATTGTGGGGTTAGAATGAGTTTTGCTTTTTCTCTTTTTATTCAAATAGGATGGGGAGCAGTAGGGGGAAGGAATACTAAAGAACATTTGGCCATTGTTGGTAGAAGAGTGCCCATTCCTAGTTCGCTGGGATCTAGTTATCTTATGAAATAACTAAGGTTGCTGATTTAAATAATGATTACAATTGGTTATTAAATCACTTTGATTTAAACCAGTGCAGCCTTGTGCCCAGCATGGAAAAATCTGCCCTTGCCTCAGTTAGGGTGCGTGTCTGTCTGCACTTGGAAGCAGGGTTTGTAAAGGGGGATCTGGGCTGGGCAAGAAGCGTCTTCTGTGGCCTGTGCTTGCAGCACAGTATACTAGCTTGTGACCCAGTCAGTCTACTCCTGCTTTGCAGAAAGGACGGACTCAATAGTTAGGATAGAGAACAGGTCACGGTATAGAACAAATGATTTTCCTTCTCAGAGACATGGCCCAATTATTTGAAATTGTTCCCTGTTGGACATTAAAAACAAGGATTCTCAATGCTGAAGCCACATATCCATTGTTCTGTGCTTGCTGTCCGTTTCCTGCCTCATGTGATCTCCGAGTGGAGTGGTGCCCACATCACAATTGTTGGCACAGTTAGCTGCCAGGCCAAGGACTGAATGGAGCATGGAAATTGATCAAGGGGTGGTAAGTCACAGGGTGGACACACTTCGGCAGAGCAGCAAGAATTGAAACCCCCCACATTTTTTCTATTCAAATTGATAGTTGCTTAACCATCCTATTTCCTCATCTCCAGACAGTGAGTGTTGACTATTGCCGTGCTGCAGCTGGAAGAGCGGGGTCAGTGTCAAACTCTGCTCACAGGGAACACAGTCACTGCGAGAGAGACAATCAAACACAGCAATAATTTCTCAGGGAAAAAGTTGGAGGAGATAAATGGATTTCAGTCCCTTGGACTTCTAACTCCAGCAAAATGGCTTTAGGGCACATAGCAGTGCAAAGAGAGAGCGAGACAGCAAGAGAAAGGAGGCAGTTTAGCAAGTATTATCCAAATGTTTGTATTAAATTAACAATTAAAATATAATTTGCTATTTAATACAAATATATTTTAAGAGCATCTACTGCATAGTGTGGCAAGCAAAGGGGGCATAGTCATGTTGATGGAGAAAGCACCAGAGACATACATACCAAATAATAATATTGATCATTGTAATTGATGATGATAACAGGCTTCTGTTCTGCTTCCAGAGCCACAAAGGAAACAGCAATAAGTCAGAAGAGAAGTAATTCAAGGGAAGAAGTTGTCTGGGTTTTTAAAATATTGAGACTGAAGAATAATGGATTCAGTCAGGGAATAAACCTCTTTGCTGAACACAAAGCTATGAGAATTAGTTCTGCACCTGCCCAGCGACAGGACTCACTTTTCATTGTCTGTACCCCTTTGTCATTCCAAACGTGCTTATAGGAAACATCAAGAAAATCTAGCAACACCATTATCAACACCAACAACATGGAAGTAAATGAAGGGATACCTCCCAGAGAAGATACAGAGATAGTTTTAAAGATTAAAAATAGTGGCATTTATAAATAAGAGGGAGGGGGAGTAGTCTCGTTATTCTATCCCTCTATCTCAATATTTCTCTGGCTCCATCATCAGTATGCACCTTCCAGGATGGGTTGTGGGTTTGATTCTGCTCTTGGTTTGTTGATCTTTGGTGTTTATGAGACTCTCCCAGATGTGCATGTTCTTCTTTGCAAAACAAGGTAATAGCTGCTTGCAGCAAGAGTTGCTCTATTCTGGGGTTGGGCTGAGGCAGGATGGATATATGAAGTGATTTACAGTCCAGAAAAGTTCGGTGAATAGTGATTCTGATGTTTCTATGGCAGAGAAGAATTAGCATCTCTTCCTTTGCCTCTTTCACCTGGAAATATAGGACTGAGAATCAGATAATCCTGAGTTCTAATTCTGCCTCTTTCAGTCCCTATGTCCCAAGACAAACAACCTAGTCTCTGACTCAGTATTTCCAGTATTGCCAACACAAAGACTTCAAAAATCACACACACATGGTAAAAAAGCAATAGGCCTTCATGACTTTTCTGCCAAAGTCACATGATTTTGAATCTGACTTCTGATTTTCAACCCTTAGCTCCCATTTGAACCCTCCTGCCACCCATTTTTGTGTGTGTGCATGTTTCTGGATGAACAGTCTACACACAAAAAGAAAAGGAGTACTTGTGGCACCTTAGAGACTAACAAATTTATTTGAGCATAAGCTTTCGTGAGCTACAGCTCACTTCAGTGAGCTGTAGCTCACGAAAGCTTATGCTCAAATAAATTTGTTAGTCTCTAAGGTGCCACAAGTACTCCTTTTCTTTTTGCGAATACAGACTAACACGGCTGCTACTCTGAAGTCTACACACATGCATCCTAGCTTTCCCCTCTTTCTTCTGATGAGGATTTTACTTTCATACACCTTGTCCTTGTTGTAACATCTTTCCCCTATTAGATACCCTACTCTCTGGTGCACTGCAGAACCCCTTCTCCTCTAGCCCCTTTACCTCAGTCCTCTTCTTTCCACCCACCCAGGAAAGCTTCATGCCCTGGGCAACCAGTACTCTTCTTCTGACCCCTTCAAGCAGATTCCTTCCCCAGTACTCCACCCCTAAACACACTCCAGCCCTTGCCCAACAGTACTCTCCCCTCGCTCTGCCCCCTGGGCCTTACCCTCAAAACAGGCTAAAGCTTGCAAGGAAAAGCTATAGATATTTCCTTTTCTTCCCCACTACCTTGGGCTGTACTTGAGTTATACCCGTACTGTAAGTGCTTCATAATAAAAGGGGTGAAGTTGCTGTTGTCTGGCTCCTCAGATGGGTGGAGAAAAGAGGATTAGGGTGAACTTCCTTCCTGCTACATGTGCATCAATTGCTTACTCTGCAGCTGTTCAAGGCACTGCAAGAATAGTAGGAGGTCTGTTCATGAAACAGGACAGCTGCCTCTGGTGGCCAGGACAGGAGATGAGTCTGCGCCAGAATTCCCAAACTGTCTTCAGTATTTTCCATAATAATTATGCCTGAAAATGGCCCTGGAAACATAACATAATTAACAGGTTTCAGAGTAGCAGCCGTGTTAGTCTGTATCCGCAAAAAGAACAGGAGTACTTGTGGCACCATAGAGACTAACAAATTTATTTGAGCATAAGCTTTTGTGAGCTACAGCCCACACTAACAGCAGTCCTGTATCTCCATCTACAAACTGGGGGTATAAACATTTGTATGCAGCACAGGGATATTGCGAATAATTGGTTAAGCACTTTGAACATGGAAGGTACTGTATACATCATAAATATTATTTTCTTTTGAGGTCTAGAATCTACAGTGATGGGCATATTAGAAATTCATAGGCAGAAAACTATAGTCAGAGAGATGGGAAAACTGGTCTTTTGTTCATACCTGGCCTCACATATTTTAAAATTACAGTTATCGAAGATAACACTTTCTTTTAAAAAGAACAGGAGTACTTGTGGCACCTTAGAGACTAACAAATTTATTAGAGCATAAGTTTTCATGGGCTAAAGCCCACTTCATCGGATGCATAGAATAGACCATATAGTAAGGATATATACACACACACACACACACACACATACGGAGAAGGTGGAAGTTGCCATACAAACTGTAAGAGGCTAATTAATTAAGATGAGCTATTATCAGCAGGAGAAAAAAACTTTTGTAGTGATAATCAAGATGGCCCATTTAGAGAGTTGACAAGAAGGTGTGAGGATACTTAACCTGGGGAAATAGATTCAATATGTGTAATGACCCAGCCACTCCCAGTCTCTATTCAAACCCAAGTTAATGGTATCTAGTTTGCATATTAATTCAAGCTCGGCAGTTTCTCATTGGAGTCTGTTTTTGAAGCTTTTCTGTTGCAAAACTGCCACCCTTAAGTCTTTTATTCAGTGGCCAGAGAGATTGAAGTGTTCTCCTACGGGTTTTTGAATGTTATGATTCCTGATGTCAGATTTGTGTCCATTTATTCTTTTGCATAGAGACTGTCAGGTTTGGCCAATGTACATGGCAGAGTGGCTTTGCTGGCATATGATGGCATATATCACATTGGTAGATGTGCAGGTGAACGAGCCCATGATGGCATGGCTAATGTGATTAGGTCCTATGGTGGTGTCACTTGAATAAATATGTGACAGAGTTGGGATCGGGCTTTGTTGCAAGGATAAGTTCCTGGGTTAGTGTTTTTGGTGTATGGTTGCTGGAGAGTATTTGCTTCAGGTTGGGTGGCTGTCTGTAAGCGAGGACTGGTCTGGCTAGGATAGGTTGTAGATCTTTGATGATGCGCTGGAGAGGTTTTAGTTGGGGGTTGAAGGTGACAGCTAGTGGCGTTCTGTTATTTTCTTTGTTGGGCCTGTCCTGTAGTAGGTGTCTTCTGGGTACTCTTCTGGTTCTGTAAATCTGTTTTTTCACTTCAGCAGGTGGTTTTAAGAATGCTTGACAGAGATCTTGTAGGTGTAGGTCTCTGTGTGAGGGATTGGAGCAAATGTGGTTGTATCTTAGAGCTTGTTTGTAGACAATGGATCGTGTGGTGTGTCCTGGATGGAAGTTGGACGCATGTAGGTAAGTATAGTGATCAGTAGGTTTCTGGTATAGGGTGGTGTTTATGTGAACATTGCTTATTAGCACAGTAGTGTCCAGGAAATGGACCGCTCATGTGGATTGTTCTAGGCTGAGGTTGATGTTGGGATGGAAATTGTTGAAATCATGGTGGAATGCTGATAATAGTTCATCTTAATTAATTAGCCTCTTACAGTTTGTATGGCAACTTGCACCTTCTCTGTATGTATATATATATCTTCTTACTATATGTTCCATTCTATGAATCCAATGAAGTGGGCTGTAGCCCATGAAAGCTTATGGTCTAATAAATTTGTTAGCCACAAGTACTCCTGTTCTTTTTGCGGATACAGACTAACACAGCTGCTACTCTGAAAACTTTCTTTTAAGTCCCTTGTCAGAGATTAAGTGTGTTCTGATCAGACGCTCAAATTCTGGTCTCACTGTTTAATCACCAAAGCATCTTTTAGCTGAGATATTCTTCCCATCATTAAGTAATTCACTGTCAGTAACAAAGTGAAATAAACCCTGAGGGAAAGAATGGTCTCAGAGATGGGTCTTATTTTACAGTAAATGGCAGTATGATTAGTTTTTATACTGTGCTATTTCCTTGCTTTTCTCTTTTGTTATAGCTTGTAGAAAGCAGAGACTGCAATAGGTAGCTGTTGATCAATATCAAACTAATATAGTAGTCAAGGAGTAAATGATCAAGGAAAAAATGTTCTGAAATAATACTAAATTCCAACACGAGTGGTGAAAATCCCAGCACAGGTAAATGACAGCAATAGAACTAATAATTGCTATTTAGTTTTAAGTAATGAAGCAAATGAAAAATATAGAGCCTGCTATATTGCCTCCTAAATGGAGCTTATTACAATGCTGCTTGAATGTTTATAAAATCTTTAATCGAAACATTTTCTCTTCAGGTCTTAATAACAGGCATTGGTAGCTGCAATTTACTCCCCCTTCAAAGGCAGAAAATGAAAGGAGAAAATAAAAAGCTCAATCATGTTTTAACAACTTACATGTGAACAAAAGTGGCTGTTTAAGTCAGAGGAGGCTGGTAGGGTAGAAAGTGGAAGAATTTCACCCCATGATTTATCCTTCAACCAGGTAAGGGCAGGATTAGCATGTGGGATCTCCAAAACAACTCTCCCAGTAGGAGGGAAACGCCACTCATCACTGTTTACAAGGCCTTTGTTCTTCTGGAAACCTACGCAGAGCAGAAATGAAAGAGTAATTTGTGTTTTTCAAAAACAGATCGACACATTTTCATAGATGCTGCAAGGGGAAAAAATCTTTTTTTTAAAAAAAATATAAACAATGGAGAAAAGCATTTAGAGGTGAATGTTAATATAGTCCACTCTTGATGGCCCACAGGATTCTCAGTTCTCAGTTCAGGTTTTTTTCACATGTATCTTTTGTTTCTGGAATTATGGTGCTAGTTTACTGGTTTGAGGGATTTCAGAGTCACAGTCATTAATAGGTGCAAATGTTAACCTTGAAACTTGAATGACAAAGTAAATCCTGTGCAAAATAGCTTCTGAGTGGCACATGGAATAGACAAAGAAATTAACTTCCCTCCTGCCTATACATGATCATCTCAAGTTCAATTTTCTACTTAAAACTGATCATCTGAACACAAAAAAATTCTTGTTTTGCAATGTCCAAATACATTTATTAGCGCAAGACATATTCATAGAAACATTATTCTGCTGTGCAAAGAAAGGGATATTAATCCCTTCTGCTAGGCTATGTGGCCTCATCGGTTATTAAAAAAATGATATCTTGAAAATACACAAATCTTTTCCTAACCGATATCAGATTAAGGTATTACGTAAAATATTATGAAAGCAGACGTTGTCAACAATCAGACAATTTAGTTACCTACAGTATATTGCTTAAAGGTAGTTAGTTGCCATTCGCCCTTCTGCAAAGGGTCAGTGCAAATCTCACTTGGGCTCAAGATCCTGCTAAAACATACACACTTGTCTGCATTTAGGCACATGAGTAATGCTGTTGTGTTCAGTGAGAGTACTCATGTGTTTATTAACCATGTGTGTATGTTTTTGCAGAATTGGGACCTTAAACTCTATTTCAGTGGCTCAGGTGGGATATGTTATGCCTACTGAACTCTCTGAACAGAGATGAATTTCACCCTTAAAACAGCTCTTAGAAAAAGGGAAAGTGGAAACTCTTGGTGATAATTTCTGGAAAATATAAATTGAAAGGAAGTCCCAGAGGATTTGGATGTGAGTTTTGCAAATGACAATCAGTGAAATACATAGGGGGACTATGTTTTTGGTAACTAGATAGTATGGTGATGGGTGTATTAGACATGTCTAAAATATATCCATAATAAATGGTATGAAATAATGCTTGTGGATTATTATTACTACTTGCATCTATATAATGCTTTTAATCCAACAGGCTCTCATTTAAAAGACTCACAGTGCCTCTATGAAATCTGTAAGTACCATGTCCTTTGTACAGGTTAGCGAACAAGAGTTAAGTTCCTTACACAGTGAGTTGGGAACAGAACCCAAGAGTTCTGACTTCCAGGTCCTCGGATCAAGGCAACACTGAGTTCCAAGCACACATTAAATAATATTGGGCAATTCCTAGATTTTTCAACAGCAAGGGGTTTTTAACATGAATTCAACAAGAAACTAGGATTGGAATTTGTTTTCCAAATTACTTTACAGAAAAGAATGACTTTTTTCACAATCAAGGTTAAGTTAAAGGGAAAAAGAGCAATTAGGAAGATATTATTTAAGCCTGAATATAAACCAGCCATAAAGACAGTTCTGGCTGCCAGCAATAAGACCCTGGAGATCTATCAAATATCAAATTTTGAATATAGGTCCTTTAAAATGTAGGACCAATTAAAAGTCCAGACAGAACACAACTTAAAAGAGGCAAGACATTTCAATTAGTTAGAAAAATTTAAGAAAGGTTATCTGCAGTTAAAAGGACTACTTCATTGCTACTTATACTGGTATATGGCAGATGGAAATGTGGGAGAAACAGTGCCAGGTCTGCATGGGATAAAGAGAAAAGTGAATCCTAAATCTAACCGGCTACCTAATGAGGGGACAATCAGAAGTATTATATGTGTGCAGATAGTGTCAGTATAAAATCCGAGACTCAGGTGCTTACTGTTCTAAAAACAAATCTATTTTAGGGAAATGCACCTGGACTGTGAAACTGTCAAACACATTCAATATATAGCTTGTGCTGTTAGCTCTGGTGCTTGAGTAGTAATGAAGAGGAGGTGGAGTAAATTGATTAAATGGAACACTTTTCCAATTTCCAGCACAAAGTGTAGGAGGCTGTAATGAGCGTTTAATTTAGAAGCATAATTTATATGTATTTAATCATGCAATAATAAGTATGGATTCAAAGATATGAAGGCCAGAAGGGACCATTATGATCATCTAGTCTGACCTCCTCTGTTACAGAGGCCACAGAATTTCACCCATTAATTCTTGCATCCTACCCAGTAATTTGTAGTAGAGCCTATCTTTTAGAAAAGACAACTGATTTTGATTTAAGGACTCTGAGACAGATCCTCAGCTGGTATAAATTATCATAGCTTGTCAATGAAGTCAATGGAGCTATGACAAAATACCCTAGCTGCAGATCTGTCCGTGCCCCTTAGTAATTTGGGGAAATGGTTTATAACGCTCACAGTTAAAATATTGTATCTTATTTTCACTCAAAATTTTCCTAACTTCAACTTCCAGTCATGAGATCCTGCTGTGCCTATGAATAAATAAGTTACTAAACCCTTGTCAGTTGTGTAGACAGACATTCTGAACAAAAAACATCAAATAGACATGAGTTATTTATTTAGGATTTCATGACAACTGCGAGAGTTAATATTAGCCTCCTCCTAAGAAGGGTGAAATTAATGTATCCCATCAGAGGCTATTTAATTCAAAAACAATATAAGAGTGATTGGCTAAGGTGACTGATAATGGAATACAGAGATTTTCAACTTCTTGGTCACCGTTGCCTGCCTGGCCCAGCTTAGTAGTGAACAAAATTCATTTTTACCATCTGAAAGACTACCGAGGAGCTTTTGTCCCAGTCCTTTCTTATGGTGAGGTGAGGGTGAATTTTGGATCTGCAGCTCTGGGCCCTGGGCTGTGGGGCAGCCCAAGATGCTCAAACAATGGATCCACAGAAGCAGGAAAGGAGCATGCACTCCTATGGGCAGTTACCCTGCATAGCTATTTGCTTTTTGGGCCTTCTGTGGTACCAGCTGCTTCCCATCTTACACCATCCCCTCTAGCGCCATCTCCTCTAGTAATTGATTGCCTGCTGGAGGAACCTGAGCAGAAGGGGCAGCTGAAAAGGAAGAAACTTAGGGGAGTATCCTGCCTCTTTAAGTAAAAATGAGACTAAGAGCAACCCACAGAAAGTAGGAGGGATGCAGCAGGCACGTTATTGCAATAGACTTGCAAATGGCCCTGCTGAGGAAAATCCCTTCAGAAGGAGGTGAGGACACAGGAACCCAGCTAGGAAGGACCTGCCACTACCTCCATACCTCATCAGGGAGCAGAGAAAGATCCTGGAGCCAGGGACCTTTATGAAAAAAGCAATGCACTTTGAGGAGACAGAAGGTTGTAAGGGAACTGTGATGGAGAAGGAAGGGGGTCTTTGCTTAGATATGGGCTAGAGGATTAGGAGAAAAGGCTCCTGCTTGAAACTATGGAAGGAAAGAGAAGAAGGGGAGAGGTCCTTGTTTGGAGCCATAAAGGGATTAGAAGGAAGAATGTTTTAGGGAAGAATGGCTGTGGTAGGGATGGAGAAAGAATGGAATAGGTAGAAGCAATACGCTATATGCAGAGATGGGGATGGAAAGACAGCATGCAAGGGCAGTGTAGTTTGAGAGCATGGGTACCCAAATTTTTTGGAAGTGCTGGGCACTAGCCAGCTTTAATATGCCCCTGCCAGTTATTAATGGATATTAATGGTGTGATGTTAGAAAGCTTTCAGTGTCACTGGGCATGTTGGGCCTCTTTGAGTAAAAAGAGGGAATTCCGTTTCCAGCCCTGTTAGTCCAGCACCTTTATGAGCCCTAAATTCACTTGTAAATACAAAAATACAGCTGTTGAAAATTTTATTTATTTTAAGACAATTAGTTTCTTGTGTTCTTAAAAATGCTGGTGTGGTAGGTGTTTGTATGTGAATAAATAAGCTTATTTTATGCACATGTCTGCAGTTCAGTCTTTTGACAATGTAGCTCACGGGAAGCATGCTGGGAATGATCAATGAGCAGGCAGAGGGAATTATTTCCTTTTTATAACATTGTGGTGGGCAAGGGGGTTTCTTATATCAGGGAGCCCCCTAATGGGAGAAGAAAACTATTCACAGTGGTTTTGGAGTTTCTGAATCTGGGAACAGCACATCACCAACTCACTTTTATGAGAACAGGATTCACCATAAGCAAACCATAATATAATTCCACTGATATTTGGTTTTTCATAATTGCGTACATACATTATCTCATAGTGCAAAGCACTACAGTGTAATAGAATATCAGGGTTGGAAGGGACCTCAGGAGGTCATCGAGTCCAACCCCCAAAGGGGTTGTGAAGGGACAGTGTGTCCCTTCACAATGAACAGTAAACATAACATTCAAGAATCATTGGCCAGCAGTCTTCATCACCATACTGCTTGAGAAGTGCACCATACTGCAACCTGTCCAGTCAGCTTGGAATCCAGTTGCTGCTTCTCAAATGCACTGCTGTATAGGGGCCCTAGAGTGGGTGATCAGAGACAGGGTCAGAAGCCAGGAACCAGAGCCAGAGTCAGGATCACACTAAAGGTCAGGCTGAGGAGTCATGCCAAAGGCTGAGCCAGAATTAGTGTCAGGAGTCAAGCTGAAGGTCAGGATTGGAGTCAGAGCCAGATAGCTGTGCCAAGGGTTGACCGGGAGTCAGGGAATAGTGCCAAAGGTTAAACCAGAGTCAGGAACTAGGGAACAGTGCAGTGTCAAGCCAAAGTCAGATAGCAATATCAAGGATCAAACTTGAGTCAGGCACAGTACAGCAGCAGATCAGAAGTTCACTCAGATACTCAGAAACTTCTTGGGCTTCCTGGTTTAAGTAGCACATCCAGACCAATCAGTGGGGCTGAACGTCTGCTCCAGTCAGGAGCTTTGTGAGAAGAGCCTCTGCTGGCCAGAGTCCCACCAGCCCCTCTCCCCTGCTGGCTCTAGAGAGCTGTTGGATGGTGGTTGAAGTTGGGGCACCACTTTGGGAACGGAGGGCCCAGGTTTGAGACCTGACATCCTCCACTTCTCCTCCAGCATCCACTGCTGTATTCTTCATCCACTGTGAGGGGTGTGGCACCCCTGGTCATAATTCCTTCTCCTAGGTGGTCTGCATACTAAGGCTGAAGAGCCCCACCTATCCTGAGAAGTCTGGTTTCTTTTAAGGCACCAGACACTCGCCTTCCTCACCCACCACTTTCAGCAGTAATCCCTCCGCCACATGAAGGGAAGTAATGGAGAATTTGGCTATCAGAGGTGATTGGTTTTGCTGGCCATTTGGGGTATTATAGAGGAGTTGGGAGATTACCCCCAATCCCACCCCGGCCATAGCAGCCCTTTTAGGAAGCATTTAATAATTATTATAAATACATATTTGTATTATAATAACAACTGGAGGCTCCAATAGTCACAAGCTTTAGGATTTCCTTTCCCTAATCTGCGATAACAGTGTATATGTTTAAATCTGCCTGTATGTAAAATGACCATTAAGGTTGCTGATCCTTTCATCTAATAAATTAGAGAGTTCACTGTTGCTGATAGAACTGATGTGTAGATTAATAAACCAAGCCAAAGAGTACTGATACATGGACTTGATGTACACCAGGTTAGAGATGACAAAGAACACTATGCCTCAGTGATTTGCAGCCTAATCCAATAAAACACAATGAAAGCCATACTTGTGAATAATGATACAATGGGTCCCAATTGAAACATTAAAAGAAACGCTCCAAATTATGCCATGGTTCCTTCCCATCAGCACTCCTTAATATGCCAGTGCAAATGATTTTTGATATTTTGCTAAATGTCACTCTATGTATTTATTTTTTAAATCGGATTTAATCTAAAATCTGTTCTTCGGCAGGATTTTTTTTTAAAGAAATAAGTGGATTTCTCCATCAATTTGCAAAACTGAACTATTCAATTCAAACTGTAACCACGACAGTGTGAAAAGCTATTTACAGGTCTGTAGCCATCTCTGGTTTCATCAATTTGTTTTTCAGTCTTTGTTGTTATTTCTTGTTTCTCATGGATCTCCTGGGACAGCTCCTTGCTTGAGGAGAGAATGTCAATAGCTCATTCGTCCTCTAGGATATTTCCCTGTGACAATGAAAAAATTTCCAAAATCTGATCTTTCATTTTTTTTAAATGACTTTCTGTAAAATACAAAAAGTAGTTATTTAAAGAAATACAAAAATCATATAAACAGTGCTAGAGCCCTATAACAATCTGTTTTTGCCTGGCTGGTATAAAATAGGCTTAAAAAAAGAGAGGGAGAGTTCATCAGCATTTCTCTAGGACTTCACAAATCTGTCACTACAATCCAGGACTGTTTTTTGTATTAAATAATTTCAGTATATTGCAAATGAGAAGAGGACAAGAATATTTTTTTTTGGAAACCCAACTATATAGTTAGTAAATCCCTAATTAAAACGTGTATACATTTTTGGGAAGACTTTGTGTTTTCCTGAGGTTATAAGACATTTCTTATGCTGGTCAACACCATAATGATGTGATATTTATAGCATTGTTACAGAATCAGAGAAAAGGAAATATGAACATGCACAGAGACAAGTATTTATATTCCAGATTAAAACTAGAGAGAGGCAGCTTGATTTACATAAAGTTTTTTTTAAACTCTTTAACAGATATTTACACGGGGTATGTGGAAAAAACCACCTGTTCTTTGCATTATTTAAATAAAGCTGATTCTTTTTGTCTTCTAAGTTAAGCATTTTTTTTTTTAGCAGGAATACTTAACCGTGGATCCTTGAGTCCTGTTGAGGTAATTGTTAAATTAAGGAAAGTTACCTGAAAAATAAATATAAAATACTTGTATTTGGTATTTCAGGGTGAGATTGTTATGATTACTAGTATTTCCTTCGCACCACCTGACTATTTGGACCTATACAATACAAAAATCAGCACTATAGCAATAGCGCTTTAAGAAACTCATAATAAACATGAAAAGCATAAATATTGACTAGATATACAACATAGTATACTATTACCATTAAAGAGACAGATTCTCAGCTGATGTATGGAGTTATATTGTTGTATATCAGTTGAGGTTGTGTCCCCACAGTCCACATATGTACATATTTGTAGGACCTGCATACTACCTGAACCTTTGTCTTCTGCTATATTGGAGTTTTTATTTTATTGTTAGAATCAGTGGGAATTATGGATGCCTATTTAGAAAGGGGACTAAATTCCCTTATTAGTAACATTATTACTGCATGACATACTGTAACTAAAAAGAAAAGGAGTACTTGTGGCACCTTAGAGACTAACAAATTTATTAGAGCATAAGCTTTCGTGAGCTACAGCTCACTTCATCGGATGCATCCGATGAAGTGAGCTGTAGCTCACGAAAGCTTATGCTCTAATAAATTTGTTAGTCTCTAAGGTGCCACAAGTACTCCTTTTCTTTTTGCGAATACAGACTAACACGGCTGCTACTCTGAAACCTGTGATACTGTAACTAAGAAAACCATTGGAAATCAGGTGAGAAAATCAATCCATATATATATCTATATATATATATATATCTATATATATACACAGACTGAACCTTTTGACCTTTCTTGCCAGAATACACATGATAAGTGTAATTGCCAGTGCTCTTATTTGTTCTCATTTTATGGTCTGTTTTTACATTAGGTGTAAGAGATAAGTACTGTGCTGGCTATTTCTTCAGTTGTCTTGTTTAAATGTACCATAAAACACAATAGATGGCATACCCACTAAGAGTGTACAGTGAAGAGAATAGCAGATTAATATTAAAAACTGTGTTAAAGAGGAAAATGTTTTTAAATTGCTGTAACACAGACTTAAAATAATTAAAACAGAAACAATTAACAAATAAGATTTCCTTTGAAGCATTTATGCTGCTTATTCATTACTTTTCAGTCAGCTTAGATACTGAGATCAGGCTAGTCAGTGTCTGGTTCTCCTGGAGTTGTATAATACTGTCATGTTTGTTTCTCCAGCACTGAAATTGAACGGTGTGTGTGTGAGAGAGAGAAAAAGGGAGAAGGAGAGAACTTTAATACTAGGAAGCACTGCCAGCTCCACCTCTAATGTACACAATCACCCTGGGTTCCTTAAAAATGTTCTAAAAGTATTTTACAGAATCATTCCTATTCAGAGTGGACTCATTTTTCAGCTATGGTGCAATGGGTGCTTCTACAAAATGTGCACCCACTATGCATTTCCTTTGCTCTCTAGGTAATTTTACACTCAAATTAGATGTAAAATTATCTGATTTGTGTACAAATCAGTTTTTTTAAGCTTTCATGGATGCCTGTGCACTGTTATCACCACAACTGAAAAATTTGCCCCCTACCTTTTGAAAATGTTTATTTTAAATGTTGGAATTAAACTGAATAGAAATGTCCCTTAAATCTAACCCTGGGAGACAGAAAATATTTCTAAGTTCTTAAGAACCTTTTCATAATCCAAGGTTTAATTTTTTTTCCAGGAAGTTACTCCATATTTGAGTGTTACACATTTTCTGAGTAATTTCCTGAAATAAACATGGCGGCAGTAGTGTCCTACAAATTCAGTGTTCTCTCGGAGCATCCAGGGTGATGTCTCTTTCTATGCCTCCTGAAGAATATTACTTTGCTTCTGCTCCCATCCCTTTTCTCCAATTTCACATCTCCAGTTCTCTGTCTCCCCTAACAGGTATTTACAACAACAGTAACAACAGTATATGATTAGTCCCTGTGATTTCCTCTTAGTAACTTGTATAGAGAAAACATACTTTGACAGATATTTCAGGCAGATAATGAGGATTTTGGAGATGGGTGGTCATGGAGAGCTTGAAATCCCTTCTGTAATGAGTAACAGCCTCTTCCAAACTGGATATGTTCCATTCCACTTTGCTGAAACGTCAGTCTCAGCTTCACAGGCTAAAGATGGGATCAAGTGCCTCTGAAAGGTTTTCAATTAGCATCATGTTCCCAAACTATCAAAGCAAAAACATATGATGAGAAAAAAGGCAAACAATTAACAATTTTCATTTCAAAAGCATTAAACTACTTTGGCTGCAAAGCATGGCAAGAAGCACAATTTGAATGGGGCCTAATGAACTAATTTTGACAAGCCTGTGCTTGTCAAGCATGTTTTTTTTAATCAATACAACATGTTCCTTTTATTTCTAACTAGTGAGCTGAAATAAGCGAAACATTTTAATTGAAAACACAGCTCATACACTAGGGATTGAAAAAAACCCCAACATTTCTCTCACATCAGCAGATAATAGGATCTCCCCTCTTTTATTAGACTGTGACTTGATTTTAGTTCCAAGGTTTCAGTATGTTGCTATGTTAACAGAGCTACAGAAATGATTTTTGTCAGACTTGGAAATTTAGCTTCTTTTTAAAAGGCAACCCTGGGAGACCTTGATGACTTTGATGGTACAATAAGTGCCACACAGGAGACTGGTGGCCTCCGTAATGACCTCTGGATTTCAACTCGTTTAGCAGACTGGCGCTTCCAGTGTCCTGATGTAGAAGCTATAGCTCGTTTGGAGAAAGAATATGAGTTTGTGTCCTATATGAGAACATATTCTGCTGTCAGATGGAAGTGTAAGCAGGTGTTGCATTACTGGAAGGAGAGGCTCTAAGAGATTTAACTTCACATCAACTAAACAATGGGGATCAGTGAAAACCCTTTGTCTTCTAGAACTGGTAGATTTTATTATTGCTGCCTGTCTCAGGATTTTACTTCCTGAAAAGAAAGAGAAAAGATGCATTTAAAATGCAGCTATTTCATTGGAAGATGTGTCTATATTGTTCTAGTTCAGTTGAAAGACTGTATTCATATATATACTCTGTACAGCTGAGCTCAAATCTCGCTGTCTGAGCTATGTATAGAGCAACAATTACCATAGAATCTCAGTGCTCAAAAAAACATTTAGCATTAACATAAAAGTGATGGGCCTGATTCTTGAGTCTGTTGGGACCATTGTGCACCAGTCTGGTGCAGAACTGAATCTGGGATCTGAGGGCCAAAATGATGACTTAGAGTTGTAAGGAGGTCACCCATCACTGCTACCAAAGCTATCTCTGTGCCATGGTCTGGTCTCAATCCTGGGTCTGGAATGCTGTCAAAGGCTAGGTGCTCCTGGTATATGGTCATCACCATATTTTCATAGAGCTTTTGTGTGGCAGGGAGACTGGAGATGGGATGGTAATCTGAGATACTGTTTCCTGGGCGCTCTTCTGACAATCGCACATAGGTGCTGGAACTAAAGGTACTGGGGGTGCTGCCACATCCACTGGCTTGAAGTGGATTCCATTGTATACAGGGTTTACAGTTTGGTTCAATGGCTCTCAGCACCTCCACTACACGAATTGTTCCAGCACCCTTGCAATCACATGTTATAAGTATGAGAATAAATTGCCTTTACTGAAGAAAGTCATGGTTTCTGCCAGTAATGGTCTTAGTTTTCTTCACTGGATTTCTCCAGTCAGAATGGGCAGGGGTCTGATTCACAAGCAGGGGCATCCTGCAGACCTTCCAATGTTGTGTTATTTGTCCAAACTCTGCAGATAGGCAAGATGGTGGCCTTTGTTCCGGAGAGACTGTCTTGTATTCAGTGAATCTGTTCAGCAATGGATGCTGAGTGAAAGACAAAAGTACAGCCGTTGACACTTGGGTCTGAGATTTGGTTATGGCAGGCAAGGTTTGTTATCTGGCTGACTTTTAAAATTGATAGAATGAAATTGTTCATTGTATCACCCCAGTGTTACGCTGCTGTACTTTACTCAGCCTGTGTTGATCAGCATTCCTCTCAGCACTGCCTGTAACATGCACAGATTGGAGAAAAGAGCATCAGAGGGCATTAGCAGCACTCCAACACAGTGCTAGCAATTTTAGTTAAAAAAACCAAATGAACTGCATAGAGACAAAGGTGGAGAGGAACAGAGAATAGAATGAAGGTAAAAGAGGGAGCAAGATCAAGGAAGCTGAAGGGAAGAGAAAAATGTGGAGGAAATGGTGGCAAAAAAGACACAGAGAGAGAGTGGAGAAAAATACAAAAATACAAATAAGAGGGAAACAAGAAGAGAAAAGAAAGAAAACAGAGGAGAGGTAGAGAAGTGAAGGTGAAGAGATTGAATTCCTCCCACCTGTCAAAAGCATCACATTTTGTCAACAGTGACAGGAAAAACTGCCTCTAGAAGATCCAATATAAATCATGGGAAATGGCAGAGGAATGCCTTTCCTGGCTCAAATCATCTCATCTAATATAGAAGGAAAAGTTGGACAGAGAGCCTTAGGGGATAACGTTTGTCACTGAACAAAAGGTTACTTTAAAATGTTTAAGGGAGACTTTTCAACATTTTATTTGCTCACGAACAAAAACCCAACGCTCTAGAGGCACCAGAAATTGCGCAGCACACTAGAAAAATTAGGGGGAACAAAATATTATATCTAACTGGTATTTATAGTGCACTCCATTAATAATGGATATGGATATAATAAACTGTGACTTTAGGAGTCTTTTTAAGCCAACTAGGGAAGGTCACACCCAACACACTTGTCAGAATATTTAGCCAAACAGTGTCTTGAGAGGTATCTGATGTAACTGATGACACGCTGGTCATGAATATCATTATGTGATGTATGTATGGGTTGTGTATAAAAAGTTATTTATGTGTGCTGAAAATATGTTCAAACCAAGTAATCGGAGTAGAGAGGATAAAGAAGGCTATCCTAGATCATGGAATGCTGTTTTGCCTGTGCCTCCAGTGTAAATTGAGCAAGGTGAGGCCAAAGACAATAGAAGATACATTTGCATCTAAGTCTACAGACAAAGCAAATTGAGAATAGGGTAAGGAAGACAGCATATCATCTGCATCCCAGTAGGGGAGAAGAACTCCGTCTGAGGCATACAGTTCAAAGGAATACATGTTAACAGTTTACTGCACTATAAAAAGAAGGGGAGAGAACGCCTTATCCGCTTATAGTTATCCATCACTTACAGGACAAATGGATCAGCATCCTCTGATTCTGTGAATGGTGAATCCTCCTGCCAGAAGGGCTGGAGACACTGGTAACTCGATGAAAATGAGAAAAGCTGCTTAGGCAAAGATAGGAACTTGCTAAAGCTAAGTTTCAGTCATTAGAAAGTGTGTTTTGTTTTGTTCATAACCTGTGACAGGGCGGACTGGCCCCGGACTGGGAATGAGAGGGTCAACCCTTCCCTGCTGGCAGAGAAAGCCACGCTCCTGAGGCTTTGCTGGGCATGCTCCAGCCGACAGTCAAGTATAAAGACCTGCAGAGCTCCTCAGTCAGGGCTGGTGGCTAAGGAAGGAGGACACCCAGCGGAGGCTCCAGCCCGGGAGCAGTGGCGACTTGTACAGGAGGGAGCTGAGGGGCCAGGAAGTGGGATTAGAGACTGGCAGCTGTGGGAGCCCCAGGGGCTGAGGAACCTGAAGACCCTGATGCCACAGGGACTGCTACATTTGGATAACTGGTAGGAAGTGACCCAAGAAAGGGAAGGGAGTGTTATCTCCCACCACTCTGAGGGCAGTGTGTGGCGGTAGGATTCCCTGCTGACCCGGGGCGGATCACGCCATCAATGACAGGGCCCTGGGTTGGAGCCCAGTGAGAACTGGGGTTCACTGAATGTTACCTGCAAGAAAAAGTTTAAACTGGTAGAGTCTTGAGGAGTTTGCTGGTAAGGCAGACAGGCTAGTGTGGCAGGGGCTGTCACACAGTTTAAGGTCTAGCAGTACTCTCCCCTGGAGGAATTCCAGAGGAATAACAAAAAGAAAAGGAGTACTTGTGGCACCTTAGAGATTAACAAATTTATCTGAGCATTCTGCATCCGATGAAGTGAGCTGTAGCTCAGGAAAGCTTATGCTCAAATAAATATGTTAGTCTCTAAGGTGCCACAAGTCCTCCTTTTCTTTTTGCGAATACAGACTAACAGGGCTGCTACTCTGAAACCTGTCATTATGAGAGGAATAACACTGGCTTACAGTTCTGGGGTCCCTGAGGAGAATGCCACAAACGTTCAGTTGTAGTAAGTAAAACAGGTTTACCAAATGTATTTACATTCTGTAAATGTTTCTCTGGCTATAACAGTCACTTTTGAGACTTTTCTGGTAATTTTTTATTATTTATTTTGTGTATAGTACTTCTCACAATGTGCTAGCTAGTGTGCAAACACAATGAAGATCTGATCTCTGTTTAAAAATGCCTGCAATCTCTGGAAAAAAAATGAGTGGCAGAAAGATGAGCTGACAAGTATATAAAGAAGATGCAGTTGCTCCTGCCAGTTGTTTAATTTCCCACAGCATAACACTCCATAGACTAGGTAAACTTCTCTTACTTAAACAAATGCTATAAAAGAAAGATTTCATATTGTCAATGGACACTCAGAAACAACTGCCTCCATTTTCTCTATCTTGAAGTCTCAGCAAACAGCCAGCAGATTTACAGTGACTTTTAGCAGTAAGCTTCCTTCAGATAAATATCATCTTCCCTGACTACAAACTGAGTTTCAGTAAACATACAGAGACTGGCTTTTTCATACAAAAACTACAGATATTTTCCATACGCAGTAGTGGTATATTTCAAAATATCATACATGTGTTTTAAATATCGGTGACAATATAAATATTGGTGTAGTTTCATAGTCTTTGAAATACATAGCAACTGTATAGTGACATGTTAAGTATTATCTCTCTATACACCTTTTTATATAAGCCATATGCTACTTTCTAAGGAAGAAATGCATTCACCCCATCTCCTACAAAGTCTGAGTAATAATGCTCTGTAGGGATGGGTGGGCAGAGGTCACCAGTTCCATGGCAATGGGAGGCAGAAGAGAATTCTCCCATTGCCCATGTAGCCATTAACCTCCTGGTGAGAAGTAGCTGTTAGAACCCTGTATGGAGCTGTAGGTGAGTAACTGTTTGGGGCCGATGCAATTTGTTAGACTCCATCATGCGTATAGAGGATGGAGAGTTTGGGATTGAGAGAGTCAAGCCCCTAAGGAAGGAACCCTAGAAGCAGCCAAGCCTAGGGGAAATTTCTAGGCTGGGCTTCAAGAGCATTAATTTTATTGCACTGCAATAAAAATTGGCTGCTTTTGGAAGGGCACTTTCTGTGCCCCCAGTGACCGGAGGAGCTGGCTCTCCCCCACTTCACAGCCCAAACAGCTGGCTCTCTTCTCCTCCCATCCCCTCCTCCCCCACGCCCCCCGGCCACAGGAGCTTGCTCTCCTCTTCTCCCCTCCCCCACAAACGGCCAGAGGAGCTGGTTCTCCCTGCCATGCCCCAGAACCAGGACCTGGTTCTCCCTGCTGCAGCCTTAGGAGCAATGGAGCTTGCTCTCCCACAGCAGTTGGAAGAGCTGGATCTCCCCCGAGGATCCAGGGCCACAGGAGCTGTCATCTGCCCTGGCAGAGGGCTGGAGGAGTTCTGTGCCCCCATTAATTGGGGGTGCCTGTGCCACAGCTTACCCTCCCCCCACACACTGCACATGCCCCTGACCATTTTTAAAATAAAAGCAGATCCTAGGAGATCTGGGTACAATATGTCAAAAATAACCGCATCCTCCATATCTAATATACTGTCACGCTTACTATAGCTTCCCATTGTAGGAAATGCTAAGGTGAAGGTTGTAAAAGGATTTCTATTAAATCAGTCTGTTTTCACATGCTCATAACTTCCAGAAAATAAGCTTTCCAATTTGTATGGGTCTTCCCTAGCTTGGTCGGTGCCCAAGAGAGTACCTCTGGGCAAAGTCTGAGCAAAATCTTTTTACATGGCTGCCAACAGTTCAAAGACACTTCTAAGGACAATTTTACACGTAAGTTCCTGGAGTGTTTGTACCATTCAAGTGAACTATAGGTTGTTTGTTATATAATTATCTTATTTATTCATGCCCTTGTATGACTGGGATTTTTTTCGAACAACCGTCAAGAGGTTTGGATCTTTATTTCATCGTCTGTCCACACCCCTAACTCTCCTCAGTACCTTCTGTCTGTACCATTCACATTAAGTGAAAAAGAGCAAATATGGAATCTTGAGGCACTCCTATAACAGAGGATGAGAGGAAGATGGAAAACTTGTACCAGAGATTAAATGAAGCATTAGCAGTTAGAGAAATAGGATTCACACCAGGGAGTGCTGAAGACATTGGGTGCAATCATGGCAAAACCTCTATTTACTTCAGTGGGGCAAGATTTCACCATTATTTTCTCACTCTAGAATTGAGTTTTAAAGGTATCAAGACAGAATCTACCATGAGAGATCACAAGTAAGAAAATGTCAGTCTTTGATTATTATTAATGTATGTATTGGAAGACTGAATATAATTGATTTAACCTTTATCTACCAGACAAAAGAGAACATTTTTTAAATCAAGTAATAGCAATGCTACCTATTGTCATAAATATAAAGGGAAGGGTAAACACCTTTAAATCCCTCCTGGCCAAAGGAAAAACCCTTTCACCTGTAAAGGGTTAAGAAGCTAGGATAACCTCGCTGGCACCTGACCAAAATGATCAGTGAGGAGACAAGATACTTTCAAAGCTGGAGGGGGGAGAAACAAAGGGTTCTCTCTGTCTGTGTGTTGCCTTTGCCAGGACCAGAGCAGAAATGCAGGTCAGAACTCCTGTAAAGGGTTAATAAGCAATCTAGTTAGATATGCGTTAGAGTCTATTTTGTTTAAATGGCTGATAAAATAAGTTGTGCTGAATGGAATGTATATTCCGGTTTTTATGTCTTTTTGTAACTTAAGGTTTTGCCTAGAGAGATTCTCTATGTTTTGAATCTGATTACCCTGTAAGGTATTTACCATCTTGATTACAGAGGTGATTCTTTTACTTTTTCTTCAATTAAAATTCTTCTTTTAAGAACCTGATTACTTTTTCATTGTTCTTAAGATCCAAGGGTTTGGGTCTGTGTTCACCTATGCAAATTGGTGAGGATTTTTATCAAGCCTTCCCCAGGAAAGGGGGTGTAGGGTTTGCGAGGATTTTGTGGGGAAAGACATTTCCAAGCAGGCTCTTTCCCTGTTATATATTTGTTAGACGCTTGGTGGTGGCAGCAATAAAGTCCAGGGGCAAAAGGTAAAATAGTTTGTACCTTGGGGAAGTTTTAACCTAAGCTGGTAAAAATAAGCATAGGGGGTTTTTCATGCAGGTCCCCATATCTGTACCCTAGAGTTCAGAGTGGGGAAGGAACCTGGACACCTATAAAAAACAAACAGTTACAGTCCTAAATATTGGAGGGGGACAAGCATAAACTGTATTTTAGAGAAGAAGCATGATTGGACTGTTCTGCTAAATTGCATTATTATTATTTTGGTTGGTTGTATTCATCTAGTTGCTTCTGTGCTGTGTTCCTACCAAGCTCCATGTAGTATCTGCATGGATAAATTAAAAGGGGGAAAAGAATTGGCACTAAAGAAGTTTTGAGGACCTGTAAATTGAAACCAAGCCAGGACCTAATATGGCACTTCTGTTTCTGGTTTCAAGGATCATATGCAAAATTAAATAATCATTATTTATTAATTAAGCACTGAAAGTATGCTAGGCACTGTCCTGACATATTAAAAATGGAGAGCTTCAGATTCCTGTCACAAAGATCTTGTAACCTAAGGCCCTAATCCTGCAAGGATTTGTGTATGTGCTTAACTTTATGTCCAGGGAGAAGCCTGATTGAAGTCAGTTGGACAACTCACTAGTTAAAATTAAACATGCATAAGTCTTTGCAGGATGGAGACCCGTGTATTTACAAAGCAATGACAGTGATTCTGCAAATGCTAAGTCATGGCACTACTCATAATAGTAAAATTAAGCATGTGAATAAGTATTTTTAGGAATGAGGCTTAAGTATGATGAAGCTTTGATAATTTTCACAATTTCTATCTTTCCTGGCCTTTGATGATTATATTTTGGTACTCCACTGATTTGCTATTTTGTAATGCTGACCTATTTTAATAACATTTTGTTAGGATTTTTAATTTGTTGCTTCACATCATGTTCTATTTGTATTTATAATATATTAAAAATAGTGCAGGCAGACTATATTAGAATGTAATGTCCTTGACACAGATATTTCTAGAAGTATTTTATATGTATTAATTTAAGATTGGAATGCTATATTTGTGTAAAGCCCCTTATTACATGTTGAGGCACTAGCCTCTGTTATAACAACACTCTGGTATTTTCTAGGTTTAAGTTAATTTAGTGAGGATAAAATGGGTTTTGGACCATAAGAACTTGAGAACAGCCATACTGGGTCAGACCAAAGGTCCATCTAGCCCAGTATCCTGTCTTCTGATGGTTGCCAATGCTAGGTGTTTCAGAAGGACCAGTTTATGTATTTATAAGACAGATTATTCTGCCCTATGTTTGTCTCAGATTGGGCTGTCCAGTGCTACAGCCCTTCCAGAGATTGTTATATGTGCTAAGAGAAAGTGCAACAAAAATATATTTTATTTTAAAAAATTGAAACAGCTTGTAACCATGGTTGGATAGCTTCATAAGTCACTTCCATTTTTAACTGTATGATTTCATGCCTGAAAATGATTGCCCAAAATTCAAAAACAGTCAGCCTTAGCAGCTTAGCAGATATGGAGTTTATTCATTTGCCCCCATGTTTTTAATGCATTTATCAACTTGACCTTGAGGGTCTAGCAAAAGAAGCCACCACTAAGCTGATGTCACTGATAGCATTGTCTCCTGAAAACCTAAAGGAACTGATAAAAACTACTATTTTGAATATGTAATCAAGTGGAGTTAGGTGCTGGAGGCTTTTGAAAATCTCACTATGCACCTATCTGCATATTTAGGTACCTAAATATCTTTAAAAATCTGGCTCTCAATCTGCAAAGCAATCAGTCTCTCACTGGACATCATCAGCCATGGCAGATTCAAAGCTTTGCAGGTGCAACAGTAAGTAATCAATAGGATCTGAAGCAATGTGGATAGCTGTGCTGTATGAAAGAACTGAGACAATAAACTGGGACATATTATAGGTAGCACCTTCAGCAAAGCAGGATGGTTTGAGAAAAGTCTCTGATAAAGCCTCAGGAGCTGAAGTCATATTCTGCATATTCTAAGATGGCTGGGAGCCATGTGTATTTTATTTGGTTGTCATTAATGTTTTGCTTTATGCACCTCACATCAATTGCTCTTATCATCTCTTCTCCCAAGCTAGCCTCAGCCACTGACAATTTTATAAGCCCTGCTGAAGTGAGAAATGTAGCACATTATAAAGGAATATTGAAGTGGATTTTTTAAACTACACCAAATCAGAGAGGTAATGAAGATCTCAGAGGGAAAGAAAAAGATGTTGCATTTGGGAAAAAAAGTTATATGAATCATTCTTTTAAGTAAAACCAAAGTAGCTTTCATTACCAAATTCTGACATACTATGGTGTACAAATGATTTAGAAGCAGAACAATGGCAAGGAAGATGCAAATAGAGAGAGAGAAGAAAAGGGGAGGGAGAAAGAAAGGCAGCAGAATTTGTTTTAGTATTTTCCCCATCTGCTGATCCTGCCATTTATTTCCCCCAAATTTTAGACATTCTCAGAGCAGCACACACTTCACTCAACAGGTAAATCCTACCTATTTTAAAGGTATCCTTACACTTTTCAGAGCCAAGTTAGTTGTTCCCCATTCAAGGGTTTTGCTGGCTGTAATTATGGAAATAAATCTGTACTACATTTTTAAGCCACTGGCCCATTACATCTTGCTCCAGGTTCTTAGCTCACAAGAATAACGACAGTCATTTTATGAGAATGAGAGATTATAAATCACACACTTTGTCAGTTCAATGCTTTCCTTCAGTGGTCTTTTCCTGGAGAGTGTCTAAGACAGCTGGTCCTGTAGGACTGCTAGTTTAGTGTTCAGTTGTTTAACTTTGCTCATATTTTGTTTGCTTTTATTCATCTGAATTTTTAAGTCAGCATGGACAGCTTCCAGTCTCTGTCATTTGGGGGCATTCTCAAAAATAAATTTCTAAATAAAGTGTGTATTGTTCAATACAACATTAATCTTCGCATCATGGAAGTTTGATAAACTTTTTGGTCTCTGTAGTTAACATTGCTGATTTATGGGTGCATTCAGCATCACAAAAGTAGACAGATGTATTATCAGTTGGGGCACTATGATGCAGAAGTGTGTCTGCAAGCATATTTGATTTTAGGATGAATGCACTGCAGGCCAAATCCTGGGCTATGGCAAATCAGCGATTTACAGCACTTGAGGACCTGGCCCTACATGAAAAATACTATACTACTGCAACATTAAGGCTTCATAGTTGACGTATCAGAAAGTTTGGAAATGGAGAGGTTCTATTTCCAACAGCAACATAATCTCAGCTGTGTTGAAAATCTTTTCTATTTTATGGTTTATATTGCCCAGCAAACAATAATATATATACTATACAATTAACTAGAAAAAACAGAAATATAGATTTGAACCAAGGCAGAGTTAATTTGGAATTCAACTTCTGCATTCCCATGCTTTTGGGGGATTTTAATTATTCAACCTTATATTGCACAAACAGTTTTTTCTTTTCATTTAATTTACTTGTTTTATTTAAAATACAATGAGGGAGGAAAAAATTGTCTTTGCTTGATAATGTTAGCATTTAAATTGTCATATTAGGCACTGATGTTCACGTCTGAATGACACAGGGAAGGGATGACACCTTTATGTTGCTATTTTTTGGTTAGAGACAGCTTTCCCTGTTGGGGTATGTCTTCACTGCAAAATTAACCTGGGTATAGCACCCCAACTGCAAAGCCCTACCAAGCCAGATGTATTTAGCTGCATCCCCAGTGCTGCTGTGCTGGATTTTGGCAGGCTATCCCATGGTTCTTAATGCTGTATTAAGCTGTGTCACTTGACGTCATTTGCAGTGTGTTGTGGGAGAACTTGTCTGTCCTTCCTCAGCCCCCATGAAGAAGTGCTCTTAGCCCATCAACTCAATAAATTAAAAGGAAACAGAAGGCCAATGCAGGGCATGAGACATGCTGGACATCATTTTGGTGATGGCTTGTTGCCCTGGGAGGGCAATGTTGTGCCTTGTTAAGAGATCTCACAGGCTGCATGCAGACATGGTGCAGTGGAGATAGTTGATGCAGGTTTGGATAGCTGTGGAACCCTCCTATGCTGATCAGTGGTTCTGGAGCAGAATACCATGCAGTGGTGGCCATATAGACCTGGGATGACCTGCAGTGGGTCCAGAACTTCTTCCTGAGGAAGAACACCTTCTTCCTCAGGGAGTTGTTTGAGCAGCTTGTCCTGGCCCTCCAATGCCAGAGCATGCAGATGAGAGAGGCCCTATCAGTCTAAAAACGGGTTGCTATTGCTTTCTGGAGGCTGGCTCAGTTTGGTGTTGGCAAGTCAACAGTTGGTGCTCTGCTGATGGAGGCTTGCATGGTAATTATCACTGTGGTTTACCCATGGGTGGTGAAGATTGCTAATGTTCCCAAAATAATTGTTGGCTTTGAGTGAATAAGCTTCGTGAAATGTGCTGCTGCCATCAATTGCACACATCTAACCATAGTCTGTCCTCCCTCTTCCTCCTCCCTGATGATGTACATGAGTATGTAAACTGGACAGGGTAGTGTTATGCAGGCTTCAGTTGATCACAGAAGGAGGTTCATGAACACAAACATGGGATACACCAGCTGGGAACATGACACCAGCGTATTTCTGAGATCCCATGTGTTCAGATTGGGATACACTGGGACTTTATTCCTACCCAATAATATGGATATCAACAGAGTGTCTGTGGCCACTGTTAATTTAAGGTACCAACCTGTCCTTTACAGCCCTGGCTCATGAAGACTAACTCTGATATGACAGCACCTGGCAGACGAAGGTTTAATTTCACACTGAGCAGTTTCAGGATGGTGATGGAATGTGCATTTGACAAACTGAAGGCAAGATAGTGCTGCCTACAGAACTATTTGTATGCCAATGTGTACAGCACCATTCATGTTATTTGGCCTTGTTGGACACCACTAGTGTTGCTGAAGGTAAACTTGCCTGAGGCTTGGTCTACTCTACAAACTTAGGTCAACAGAAGCCACCTTATGTTGACCAAATAATGTATGCGTGTACACTACCAGGTCCCCTCTGCTGACCTAACTCACCTGTTATGTCAACTTAATTATTCCACCTCCATGAGAGGTGAAGTGCTTAATTTGATGTTGATGGGTTGACAGAGAGGCAGTGTGTACACAGCATTGTGGAAGTCGACTGAATTAGCCTCCAGGAGGTGTCCCACAATGCTCCGCTGTGAATGCTCAGGAGATAGCTTTCAACTCCGCTGCACAGCAGCCAGGTACACAGGAGATAGCCCCTTCCTTCTTAAAGCCCCAGGAACTTTTGAATTCCCATTTCCTGTTTGATCAGGTTGGAGAACTCACCAGCCCAGCTGATCATGGTGACTCAACGCCCCAAATGCGCTCCAGCCTGGAGCACGCAGGAGGTGGTGGATCTTACTGGTCTGTGGGGAGAAGACTCTATGCAGGCACAGCTGCGATCCAGGCATTGACCTCTACACAAAGATTGCGCAGGGCATGATGGAGAGCGACTGCACCAGGGCCATGCAACAATGCCGTCTGAAAATGAAAGAACTTCGGCACTGACAGTGGTTGCCTTGTGCTTTGCGTGCCTTACAGTGGAAAGCTTGGCCTTCAGCACAGCCATCACACTGGCGAAGAGGCTTTTGCAGATTAGAAGACAAGATAATGAACTCCTCTGGGACAGCTGACATGGAGCTAAGGATTTCATTGTCTGAAAAACCGGACATGGACATGGAGAGCAGGAGAGCATCTCAGGAGCATGAGCATGCCATGAGAATGAGATGCTGCGGATTATGAAGGACCAGTCAGACATGTTGAGGCTTCTGGTTGAGCTTCAAGAAAAACAGTTTGAGGTTAGACTCCCTCTGCAGCCCCTGCAGAACGGCCTGCAAGCATCGCCCTGTTTCCAATCCCCCCCCCCCCCCGAAACATTCCAGAAGGTGAGTGGGGAAGGTGCAGTATCCCTCCCATGCAACACCTGGGGAGGGTATAAGAACAAAAGGCGGCCACTCAAAGACATCCGATGAAGTGAGCTGTAGCTCACGAAAGCTTATGCTCAAATAAATTTGTTAGTCTCTAAGGTGCCACAAGTACTCCTTTTCTTTTTGCATATATCGTTAATGTGTACGAAGTTATGAGATTTTGCTAAACAGTTGTTATTGAAATATGTTGTGAGTTTGGGAGACGCTCACTGCTAGCTCTCCAGTGACAATAAAGTTGGTGATCCACACCCAAATGGGTGTTAAGTAACCATCAAGAGCCATTGACCAGCAGGGGAATTGTAAACAAGAGATTTACAGGATCTATAGGAGACACCTGAGCAAGCACCACACAATGGGAATTGCTCAACTCTGTGACTCAGCAAGGCCTACCAGGACATGCCTAGGCCAGTGTCTTTCCAGGGACATGAATTGAGAGTATAAAAAAAGGGACAGTGCTATTATGAAACCACCTCTCTCCTCCCTCACTATTGCTGAAGGTAACAAGAATGCTGGAAGGACAAAAACTTTGAACTGAAGAGATTGATACCAGGCTGAGAAGGAAATTCAGCCTGTGTATTAAGAACTGTAACCGACCTGCAACATCCAGTGGAGTGAGAAAAACTGTTTGATTCAAATCATGCTTAGTCTGAAAGTTTAGGATTTAGAATGCATGTTTTATTTTCTTGGGTAACTGTCTCTGACTTTTATGTCTACCACTTAAAATCTATCTTTCTGTAGTTAATAAACTTATTTTAATGTTTTATCCTAGCCAGTGAGTTTGTTTAAAGTGCTTGGGGAATCTGCTCAGATTACAAAGGCCGGTGCATGTCCACTGTCTTTTGATGAAGTGGCAAGCTAATTAATGACCTTGCATTGTTCAAGAGAAAGTCTTGAGCAGTGTAAGATAGTACATTTCTGGGGTGCAAAGCTAGGGGCTGAGGGGATTTGCTAGTGTCACCTTCTGTATAGTTAATAAGTGACTTGAAGAGCACACAACTTAGTGGGGTGTGTCTCTGCATGTTGATGGCTGTTAGCATAATAGCAACTGGAGGGGTTTACTGCTTGTCACTAGCAAAGCACTTTGAGAGACAGCCCAGGCTGGAGAGTTAAGAGGGCACAGCAGCCCCTCAGTTCCAGGTTGTACCCCAGAGGTCCCATCACACCTGGCTCTACTTGCCCTACTCCAGGAGTTGGTGTGACCTGCTGGCAAAGGCCCTATATATCTTTAGCAGCAGCTCATCTCTGGCCTTTTTTTTTTTCTTTCCCCCGTTTGATTCTTGCATCTTTTGCTCACAGTCAGGGACATCCTGGAGGCATGCCTCATCTGGATTGGGGTAGATATCTTTGAAAAGCACTGAAACAGTACACTATTTTTTCCAGTGGAATAAAAACTTATCTACCCTTTAACTTTTGGTGTCACAGCATGGGAAAGGGTGCAACTTTTTCCTCATAAGTACATGGACGCCTCAATTGTCTGCATTTCTCTGCTCTGTGGGTACAGTGGCCAGGTTCTCCACCACTCCAAACGAATGACAAATCATGCTCTTTACATAAACAAAAGAACCAGGTTCTAGTGATGTTCTTAACATTATTTCAAGCATATGTGGTGTTAATGTGCATTAAGATAATGAATAGACTCTCCAGGGTGTGGCAGCTGACATCTGGAGAAGGCAGTTGGTTTTAGGTTAGACTGATTTCACTTAAGTCAGTCTGATGCTCTGTAGATATGTTCACTATGTGTCTAGTAAAGATTGTTATTAAGTTTTTAGCAATGAATTATTATTAAGACTAGTGGATTACTCCAATATAAACAAACAACATATGGCATCAAGAGTGAAAGATGAAAAAGAACTGGAAGAAGTTAAAAAATCAATCAAACAAAAAACCTTGAGGTAAAAGTTACTCAGAAGTGAAAAGCAAGTTTGAATGAAATAAGATGGATCAATTAAGAATTCCCACATTTCTAAAAATGTCAAGAAATGCTGCAGAAAATTGGAAAAGGTTTAAAAAAGAATTTGATTTATTTTTCAGGGCATCTGAATCTACTCATAAGGAAGATGAAAAAAAGATTGCCATCTTTTTTAATATTGCTGGTACTGAAGCAATTTCATTATATAATTCATTTGAGCTTAATGTCAGAATACGAGCTGACTATGATTTTGTCTTTAAAAAAACTGAGGAATAGTGTTTACCAAAAAGAAATAAGACATCTGAAAGATTTCAGTTTCACTCAAGTAAAAAAGATGAGAAATCAGAATGTAATTTCCAGAATCTCTCTGAGTCAACAATAAGAGATCAAATTGCGATGGGTATAACAGATTATCAGTGTAAGAAAAAAACCTAAGATCTAAATCTGGAAAAGCAGTGAGAATTTACCAAACTGCTGAACTTAATCAACAACGACTGCACATTTTAGAAAGAAAACAAACTGATGTGAATATGCACTTAATAAGAAAAAGTAAAAAACAAGTGTATGGAGAAAAACAGAATGGAGGTATTAAAGTTAAAACATATGAGGACAGGAAAGAATGTTATAGATGTGGAAGGAGGCACCTACCTAGACAATGTCCAGCACATGTTTGACCCTGGCATATCTGCAAAAAATCAGAATAATTTCACAAACATTTGTAAACAGAGAGGTCTGGAAAAACTTAGAAATATACATTTAATTCAAAATTCAAAAGTTTCAGAGAAAATACTGAGTAAGAAATATGGAGCTGACACTGCAGACGGAGAAAATTTGTTTCTGAGTATTTTAAAACAGAGTCACTCTGTGAATTACAAGGAGGATTGGACAGTTACTTGTGGAACATTTATTTTGTAAGTAATAGAGACAGATGCTAATGTAATTTCAGAAGAAAATAAGATGTCTAAAAGTAAAACCTGTAGTCAAAGAACAAATATATATTAACTTACAATCTTGTAGTGGTGAAAAAATGCCTGTTATGGGTATTTATATACAATATTACAGGTCAGAGTTAAAGATAATTTAGAAATCATAAGATTTGTAATAGTTAAGGGACAAGGTATTTCTACATTAGGTTTTGAAATATGTTTAGCACTACATCTAATTGGTAGAATTCAGACTATTCAGGATTCCAAAACACTGGAAATAGACCATCAATTTACAGTTATCCATTGGCATTGGTAAATTGGATATACTGTATAAAATAGAGTTAAATGAAACAAAGAAACCAGTTATACATGAAACTAGAAAAATACTCTTAGTTTTAAGAAGCTGGGTAAAAAAGCAATTGGAAAGGTTAGAAAGGGAGATATTTCATTGACTTGTGACTGATATGGCAATTAATTCCTGAGGTAGGGAGTGTCTAGTGACATACAAAGGGGGTCACAACAATTTTGTTCTGCTGAAAAATCTCATTGATCATTATCAATTCCTTCTGTACAACAGATTCTCATATATTATAACACAGGAGTGGTGTAGAATTTGGGCAAACATTAACAGGATGAAAAGGAGTACTTGTGGCACCTTAGAGACTAACAAATTTATTAGAGCATAAGCTTTCGTGAGCTACAGCTCACTTCATCGGATGCATCCGATGAAGTGAGCTGTAGCTCACGAAAGCTTATGCTCTAATAAATTTGTTAGTCTCTAAGGTGCCACAAGTACTCCTTTTCTTTTTGAGAATACAGACTAACACGGCTGCTACTCTGAAACCTGTGATTAACAGGATGCTGAACTAGGATGCCTCCCACCTCCACCAGGGGCAGCTCTTCAGAAAATCTGTTATACTGAGAGACTTTGCAAGCAATATGGACTCTATAACAACACAGGGCATGCAGTGGACTTAATATCCATGCTGCCTTTGAGAATGCTTTAATGCTAGTGTCAGTGTGAGAAAAAGCATCCAGAAAAATATAGATGCTTGTGCCACCCGGATCCCTTCATCTGTGGGCATTGCTCTGCTTGTACTAATAATCCCTGTTTTGCATACATGCAGCACTGTATGCTGTGACACCATACCTCACTGTTTGCATGTTTAAAGTTTATTTCTCCCCCTTGGAATGCACTTTGGATGGCATGTGACAGGGTAAAGGGAGTGGAGGGATGGAGAGAAAGTGGGACCAGGGCAAATGAAACGTCTTCTACCTTCAGCAGAAGTTTAGCAGGCAAAGCCTGGCCCATACCACATACCATATGTCCATCCCCCTTTTGTTGTAATATTAAGCCATGTCTACACTTACCGGAGATTGATGCTGCTGTGATCGATGCAGTGGTGGTCAATTTAGTGGGTCTGGTGAAGACCTGCTAAATCAATGGCAGAGCACTCATCAGTCGACTCTGGTCTGACTCCACCGGAATGAGAAGAGTAAGGGAAGTTGACCGGAGAGTGTCTCCTGTTGATGCAGTGCGGTGTAGACACCGTGGTAAGTTGACCTAAGTTATATCAACTCCAGTTATGTTATTCACATAGCTGGAGTAGCATAATTTAGGTTGACTTATCGTGGTAGAGTAGACAAGGTCTCAATAGCAATAACAGACATGTCTCCTGCTTCTTATCTGCAGGGATGTTGGTTCCTCCACCTGTCTTGCCTGGTGCGTTATTGCTGAAGAGGTCTTGGGAGTTCAATCTGAGAAAGTCCTGGTTGTCCCTCAGATCTGTTGGCAGCGTGGAGGTCAGCATCACCTTCATGTTCCTTACAGCCTCTGTACTCAGCCCCTGCTGCAGCTGCTTCACTCTCTTTACTACCTCTTCTTCCTCCAAAAGTGCGTCCATCACGAAGGCAGGGTCCATGCTCTGGGCAGTACAGAGCAGCCAGTCCAGCCCATCCAAGAACTAGTACATTTTAAGTGATTTGCTGGACGTGACATTGTGATCCTTAGTCTTCTGGTGTATGGTGTGCAACATTTTGATTTTTTCCCTGCACTGAGATTCTTTCATCTGCCCAGTCCCCTCCTGGGCCAGCTTCTTTGAGATTTCCTCAGAGAGTTACTGACTTTTGGATACATTGTCCCAAATCCCCAGAACTTTGGTGTCAGCCTCTGGCAAACTGGCAGCATGCTGAGAGGAGGATTTCTCAGACAGCATGTTTGGTTCAGATGCTGTGGAAGTACAGCAGAAATGTAGCAGGCAAACATGGGGTTTAAAAGCCAAGCCAGTACAGGTGACTTCTGGTGAAAAAGAGGAGTAGTTAGAGGTCAAGAAATTACAGCCCAGGTGGAATTGTAGGAAGACACTGGAGGACTGTCTGCACTTGGACTTGATCAGCTTGTATCCTCATGACAAATCAGGCTGATTGGCAGGCTAGGTTGAGGTGAAACTTGGTCTTAAACCAATACCCACAGTCATGTATGCTAGCCCAGGTTTAAGGCACCCTTAAGCCAGGCTCAGTGTTTTTTTTGTGTGGATATTAGGGAGTTAGAGGCAAAACACAGGGTATAGCCAGAGCTAATTCTGTCGTGAAGACATACCCTCTCCATTTATTCTGTGATAGCATTATCTCAGAAAAAGACAGAATGGTATTTTTTGAATATGTTTAGAATTTTCAGATTATTAAAAATATAGGGAAAATGTAGATTTTTTTTTTTACAGCACAAGTGATTTTCCTCTTTCCCTAATGTTAAAACAGTTTTGTGAAAGATTTTGTTTTGTGTATGTGCTTTTAATAAGATACCTACAATCTCCTTTATGCAAATTGTCCTAACAGTGACCTTTTCCTTGGCCCAATTTTCCAGTCAGATAAAAAATGTGCAATGAGAATAAAATATCTACTGCCACAAGTGGATATAGTTAACGTGAAAAATTCTGTGAATTATTTTTTGCAGAACAATTACATTTTAACTCGCAAGCTGCACCTGCACTGAAAAAAAATCAGGGTTTTCATCCTACTTCACTTCACTATAAATTTCACTATAGGTCAGAGTTCACTATAAGCAGTTCCACTGTATAATGAACTAAGCCAGAGGGGATGGTTAGTAGTCTAAGCAGCTTTGAACTATATATACTCCCTAGAAACAAGGTTCAAATCCCAACAGTGTTAACTCAACCCTTCCAACTTTCGAGGTAGATAAATGGAGTACAGTGTGCTTTACTAGTCACATTGAAATTAGGTGCTATTGGCCTGTTAGGAATATAATCCTGTCCTGATAATGCCTATCACCACTAGATAAAGATGGTTAAAGAAAACTTAGTTTGATAGCATCCTGTCTGGCAAGAAATCACTTCTCCATAGTTGTGGTTGTGAAACCCTCATTTCTGTATGTTTTATCTTTACCATCTGCTCTGAGGATGGTAAAGAGCTTATTCCCCTTTCCTTAAGAATAGGGTTTTGCTTTCAAATCCTTGATCTGGCTGCTGCCCTCTATTATGGAGATGGATGCATTTCAATGTTCTGCATGACTTATGGCCTTTCCCAAATTCCACTGAAGTCAATGGGAGCCTTTCCATTGACAACAATGGCCTTTGGATCAGGCCCTTAATTGGTAAAGCACCTTGGGAGCTTTTGTAAAGAAAGTTACTACACAACTGTAAAATATTATTACACAGCAGTGTGGCATAGCTCAAAGACAAATGCGTATACATTTCCACACACTTGTATTTATTTATATGCTATATTTAAGTACACAAAGTGCACAATGTATCAACTATATCACACTATTGTGACTCAGTAATTCAAAGACACTTTAGCCTACTTGTTCCAGTTGTACAGCATATTAACATTCATCTCACAGTGCTTTGCCTATAGAAATTTAGCAAGATGAAAGTTTGATGCACAAGAAGGATCTTAGGACATAGTGGTTACCTTAGCAACCTTGTCATAGGCTTCAGTGGCCCTGACCCAGCTACAAAGCCCTTCACAGGATGAGGAGACATTCTTAATGACAGCTGGCTGAAATCCGGGATTGCTGATAAACTGTCATCTTATCTTTCTTCCTTTGGGCAACATTGTTTTTATTGACTTCCTTTTCTTTTTTAAAAAAAACAAACAAATAGCAATCATAAATCAGTACATAGTAATCCTAAAAATATTACTGATAATTTTATTATTATATTGCATTCCCTCTGCACTAGCTAAAACACTTGGGGCCCTGAACAACAGAATAAAAATAAATACAACATAATTAATAAACACCGATAATACCCTTTCCTGTCTGAGCCCTATAAAACACAGCTGGTAAGAACCCTCTTTGAATCCTTTTCTGGTTTCCCTCACTTCACCAGATCCAGTTCAAGATTTTTTCCAACTTTTAAGTTCTGTTGCAACTTTGCCCCTCCTCACTTGATTGCATTCTCTCTTCTCATGTATCCCACCCACACCTCTGTTCTGCCAAAAACACCAATCTTGTTTTCCCATTATTGCATCGAAAGCAAGCATATTTGAGAGGGTCGTATCATGTTGTCGTGGTTGAGTAGTGGGATGGCAGGAGGCCAATGCTTGAAGATTGGTATTGCATTGGATGTAAATGCTGCTTTACATTATGGTTTCCTTGCTTAGTATTTACATTCCTGTCAGAAAATACTCTTAAGAAACCTTAAGTTTCAAGTTAACAAAATTTTGTGGAAGGGGAAGTTGTGTTTCTGTGTGTGACTAGTGCATTTCTTTCAAAATTCATGGTATGTAGAGAAATTTAAAATGTTGTGATTGAAAAATATATCTGCTGATCTGATTCTATGCTTGTCAGAATACTCCACATTTTTTCATGCTGCAGTGTGCATGAATCTCCCTTTTCACAGATTTGTGGTTCGGCTAAAAAGGTTATGGGAAAAATGAGGTATTTTAGGACAAATGCATAACATCTTCAAATACTAGCCATATCCATCCACAATTGTTTATCTGTACCCATTTGGAAAAAGACATAAGGAGTTAGAGATTAGATACTAATAAATAGATCAAATAATGCTTCCACATCTCATGCTATTTGAAGGGAAACTATCTGTTTTCCTCAAATCACTCTTCAGTTTCTAACGATTAGAGATACCACTTATGATAAGCATTTGCAGAAATAGTATATATATGTTTATAATTGCATTTTGCATTATCTTTTGAAAAAAACTTAGCAATATGGGGATAGTTTTCTGTATTATATCACTAAATGTCAGAGAATGCAATAGAATAGGAACTGTTTATTCACATTGTGTGAGCGCTTGTAGCAATTTGTAGCGTGATGCATCCATATCAATAAAGTGAAAGGCATGACACAAACCTGTTCGGGAGCTGTGACATGCTGCCAACCCAGTGCACAGCCCAAGAGACACACACCACAACAGACAGGAAAACATGTGGTATGCCTTTCATTTCATTGATTTGCTGTACGTGTACCAGGCCACAAAATGCAGCAAGCCTTCCCCCCTCACCCTCTGTTTTTGCACCTAAGTTCTTGGTGACAAAGCCCACCACACAAATTCCAAAATCTTTGTCCCATGTGTGACATTTACACTTTCTGGGATCATAAAAAGTGGAATAATAGTTTGGATTATTTGTATTGCTAGGATTTTTCCTCAAGCAATATAATATGCTTCAGAGATTATTCCCAATTTGGATAAGGTAGGACTTCAAACTGTACTGTAAAAAGGCCTACTCAGTGCGGCTTAGGATAATGCAGTGGCCTGGGACTCAGGAGACCCCGCATTCTACTCTTAGCTCTGCACTGGCTTGCTAAGTGACCATGGGCAAGTCACTGCTCAATGCCTCAGTTTCCCTATACAAAGGGCATAATAATACTGACCCTCCTTTGTAAAGAACTTTGAGATATACTGCTGAGAAGTGCAATATAACTCTTGCTGAAGTACATGAAAAGAATCCCTTTGTCTTTAATGGGAGCTGGGTTCAGCCTTAGGCAAAGAACCTGTTACATGTTAGAGAAATATAACAATACCTAGACACAGACAAAATGGTTTTTAAGGCATAGCTTCATCTATGAGGCTACCTATTAGTGGCATACTGGTATTTCATCTCAGTATTCTTATTTCGATTACAGTAATGCCTCGAAGTCCCAGCTAAAATCAGGGTCTCATTGTGCTAGGCACTGTGTAAGCATGTACTAAGGGACAGCCCTTGCTCCAAAGAATTTACAGTCTCAGGATATGGATACACTGCAATCATAGGGTGCGATTGCAACTTGTGTAGACATACGTGAGCTAGCTTTAATCTAGCTGGCTTGGGGCCCAGAGTAGTGGAGCCATGGCAGAGTACACTTCAGTGCAGGCTAACCCAGGGTTCCTGGCAGGTTTGTACAGCCTATGCTGAAGTGCATGTTAAAGGGCTTATTCCTTCACCCTCACTTCCCCGGTCCTTCTCACATGAACAGAGAGCAACGATGGTGCAAACAATTAGATATTTACTGGGGTTAACTTCCAGTAAGCTTAAATCCAAGTTCCTTTTTCCTTCTTTTCGAATCCCAACTTACTTCCTGTTTGCCCCTAATTTATATAATAATATTCTTAGCTATACCTTAACCAATCATTTTACTGTCATTTACCTAACCAATCCTAACATATTGTAACACAATTCTCTAACCAATTATATCCCACTACCCTAATTAACTTACACCTAGCAAAGTAATTATACAGCAGACAGAAACAATTAGAGAACCAAACAGATTAACAATAGAAAAGTAGGAGCCATAAAGATAAAACATTTAGAAATGAGGGTTTCCCAACCATAACTATTGAGAAGTGATTTCTTGCCAGATGGGATGCTATCAAACTAAGTTTTCTTTAACCATCTTTATCTGGTGGTGATAGGCATTATCAGGACAGGATTGTATTCCTAACAGGCCAATAGCACCTAATTTCAATGTGACTAGTTTGGAATGTGAGGAGGTGACCGGTCGCTTTCCAGCTTATGGCTGCCTCTGCTGCTTAGCCAAAGGCCTTAGCCTAAGCACAGGGCCTCAGACTGTGACAGTAAGAGAAGGACCTTACACTGGCAGACAGTGATTTTGATTCTTTCTTTTATACCTCTACAACTAGCTAAATGATAAACATATACCTAAATTTTTAAATTATAGGCCTTTACAGACAGACCTGAATATCTATATCCTAACACCCATTTGCACACTGCTGAAAACGCACTGGTCCAGGACGCAAGCGAGAGAGATTATAGCTAGCTTGGGTATGTCTACCCAAACTGCAATCATATCATGTTATTGCAGTGTACTCACACTGGTGTTCCCTCTAATTTTTCCCACCCATGTGTGGAATGAATTTTGTTATGTGCACCAATATGGAGGTGATGTGTTGCACATCACCTCCATATTCGCAAAAAGAAAAGGAGTACCCGTGGCACCTTAGAGACTAACAAATTTATTAGAGCATAAGCTTTCGTGAGCTACAGCTCACTTCATCGGATGCATCCGATGAAGTGAGCTGTAGCTCACGAAAGCTTATGCTCTAATAAATTTGTTAGTCTCTAAGGTGCCACGGGTACTCCTTTTCTTTTTGCGAATACAGACTAACACGGCTACTACTCTGACACCTCCATATTGGTGCACATAACATAATTCATGTGGTGGGGGTGGGGTTCGGGCAGAGGATTGGAGTGTGGGGGGATAAAGGCTCCATCTGGGGGTATAGGCTCTGGGATGGTGCTGGTGATGAGAGGTTCAGGGCTGGGGCAGAGGGTTGGGATGCAGGGAGGCGAGGGCTCTGACTGGGGGTGTGGGCTCTGGATTGGGGCTAGGGATGAGGGGTTGGGGTGCAGGCTGCTCTGGGGCTATGGCAGGGAGAGAGGACTCCCCTCAGCTCTCTCTCCCTGCAGCAGTACCTCTCTCTTGGCTGAGGCAGGGCCAGGCCAGGGCTGAGTTGGGGCTGGGGGAGGGGCACCTCTTCCCTCGGCCGCTGCAGGTCCGGGCCGTGGTTGGGTCGGGGCCGCGAGAGGGGCGCCTCTCCCTGCCGCGGCATGTCTGGGGCTGGGGGAGAGGCATCTTTCCCCACTGGAGTCCTGAGCTCCTGCGCAGCACTTAATAGGCTACTGCATGGCTGCACAGCTTAGAGGGAACTTAGCACATACCCTAAACAGCCAAGACAGACTACGGGTCAGAGGGGAACAGGAAGCACAGAAAAGTGTGAAATTACATGTCACACAGAGTACATCTGGAAATGCCCCCAGAGCTAAGGGAGCTAATGACAGGTTTCAGAGTAGCAGCCATGTTAGATCCACAAAAAGAACAGGAGTATTTGTGGAACCTTAGAGACTAAGAAATTTATTTGAGCATAAGCTTTCGTGGGCTTCAACTCACTTCATTGGATGTATAGAATGGAACATATAGTAAGATGATATAGATATATATGTATATATACACACACATACAGAGAACATGAAAAGGTGGAGTAAGAGACTAATTAAGATGAACTGTTATCAGCAGGAGAAAAAAACTTCTGTAGTGATAAATAGATAGCCCATTTAGACAATTGACAAGAAGGTGTGAGGATACTTAACATGGGGAAATAGATTCAATATGTGTAATGACCCAGCCATTACACAAATCCTGTTGAAACAGAACGATGCTTTAAAAAAGGGCACAAGAAGAATTTATATATAGGAATAAATAATGTCTCTTAGATTGTAGAGTTGATCATATATAAAGGGCTCAATCTTGCAAAGTGCTGAGTGCCCCAAACTTCCATCCAAGTCAATAGGAGTTGAGGGCACACAGTACCTATCAAAAATGCTCTGCACCTTGCAGGATCAACCTCTTAGAGAACAAATTGCTCTCAGGAAAGATCAATTTAGTAATTTAAAGCCTCTATTTGATCCTTAGTTGCAGCAGGGGGAAAAAATCAAAGAAAGAGATTTGACATATATAAAGATAGTCCTGTTTAATGGTGGTAAGAGCAACAATCTGTCAAATTCCTAATACTGCTTGGCCACATTTGTCTCCTCTGTTGAAAACAGGCTTTATCAGTGAATGCTGATGTATATAAAAGACAGCTGGCATTACACATCTTTATACAAAACAGGCAATCTTTTCATAAGTCAGCATTAACACATTTAAACAATAATGCGTTAACTTACAGAGCAGTGAGTCAGCTTCCAGCACAAACCAAAATTAGTCACTGTCACTATCTGCCTCACTCAGTGGGACCCTTCAGGCAAGCGCTCTCTGATCTGTGTCTTAAAAGTAAATTTGACTCAGCGCATGGGGAATTCAGCACATTGCAATGACCCCATTTTAGGGCATTTTTATAAGTCCAAAGTAATAGTTATACACAGGGTTTTTATTTATTTTATGAAATGTCCCTGTTTTCTTTTGCAAACATATTCCATTTTGGACACCAGAAATATTCAGACCTCACTACCGTGCCTTCTTTCCTATGTTCTCCTATGGCACAATATACTGCTCTTCATTACACTGCCTTATGCAGCTCTTTTCTTTTCCATTTTCTTAGCTCTAGTTCCCACTGTAGAGTGCAAATCTAAAAATAAAGGATAAAATGACAATAAAGGCTCCCGGGGGGAAAAAAAAACAAAAGGGAGGAAGCATGAAAAGGACTTGAAAAGAAAAGGGTACAAAAGCACACAGTACAAAGGAGCCCAGAGTTGAAAAGATTATAGAATTAAGAACAAAATGTGTTAATGTAATCTTAAAAAAGAGAAATAATTCAAATAAAGAGGCATCAAAAGGAAGATATAAAGGAGGAACATTAAAAAAATATAAAGGATATATTTTTAGACAGCATGCTTAACCTGAGGGGACAGCCTTCAGGAAAGCCAGATGTAGTTTACTGAACTTATTATCGTAATAAAATGTGCAACAGAACACAAAGCACCATAACATTTTTAATGGAGAACACAAAAATGTTCTCCCTCTCCCTTCATAATGCATTTATTTTTAACAGATCAAGATCACAACTTATACAATGAATGCCAAGACATGCCCAATTCATTAATTCTTAGCACAAATGATTCCTATAAGGCCTATTTTTATTTCCCCATGCTATTCACTGAAGAGATGTGCTCACTGAGAGATCTGTAAAATGGGGGTATCATTTACCAACCTGACTCACAGGAGTGCTGAGAAACTTAAGGCCCTGATCTTGCAAATTGCTCTATAGGGACCTCCATGGTGTCCCCAGGAAGTCAATCAGGCTATGCGTGGGTGCAGCGATGTATCCCAGGTATAGTGATTTGCAGCACTGGAGCCTAATTACTTGTTTGAAAAGAGCTTTCAAGATGAAGTGTCACATAAGTACTAAATATAATAGCACAATAACATATGCTTTTAGCATGCAAGTCTTTCCATCGTCAGCTTCTTAAAGACCCATTCTGCTATGCAGGTTTAATTATTTATGTGGCTCTGCTAGCAGGGTTAAAACCAAGTGGATGCTCTAGGGGCAGAAGGAGAGATGCAGCTCACTTTGATAAAGCAAAGTAATTAATTTCATATATTATAGTGTCCCAGTAGCAATTTACAGCTGAGAAGGCATTTTTATTCTAAGCCCTTATTTAGAGTAACTTCTAACTTTCCTAAAATAGCATCTTTTGGACTGACATCCTTATGATTAATCTCCTTCCAGAAAGATTTTGGAAAGATTTAAAATAAAATATGTTGACCCATATTTGAATGACTTCAATGGGACATAAGTGCATGCTTAAGTGCTTTGTTGAATCAGAATCAAAGTGCCCTTTAAGATTTGTCTTGTGTATTTTTAAGGCACCTACCACACTAGCATCTCAGAACTAGATTGTGTCCCTTAGACACAGCCCTTAGCAAGGAAGCCTAGAGGCAGATTTTTGGTTCAGGCAGCCATAATTCTTCCCCTGCTCCCCACTTGCTCTGGGGAAGGGAAGTGGTAATTAGTCACTGGTCTATACCAGTAGCAAATTACAATCTTCTGCACTATGCCAGCTCAACTAAATATAAGAACACAAGAATGGCCATATAGTCAGACCAATGGTGCACATAGCCCAGTATCTTGTCTTCTGACAGGAGCCAGTGCCAGATGCTTCAAAGGGAATGAACAGAACAGATCCATTCCTTGTCTTCCTGTCCCAGTTTCTGATACTCAGAGGTTTGAGGCATCTAAAGCATGGTGTTGTGTCCCTGACCATCTTGACTAATAGTCATTTATGAACCTATCCTCTATGAACTTATCTAATTCTTTTTGAACCCCGTTATACTTTTGGTCTTTGCAACATCCCCTGGCAATGAGTTCCACAGGTTGACTGTGCATTGTGTGAAGAAGTACTTTCTTATGTTTGTTTGAAACTTGATGCCTACTAATTACATTGGGTGACCCATGGTTCTTGTGTTATGTGAAGGAGTAGATAGCACTTCCTTATTCACTTTCTCCACACCACTCATGATATGATAGACCTCTATCCTCTCCTCTCCCTTAGTCAACTGTTTTTCTGGCTTGCACACAAAGTCTTTGCCTGTTCTCCACTAAACTGCTCTGGGGGGAATAAACAGGTAGGGAGGACCCACTTACATCTTCTTGTTCTGACCTAAGGTTTGGGTAGTTGGCACCCAGTGTAAAGGCAGTGTTTGTTACTCCCCTTTATGGACATCTAGTCCATGTCACACTCTAGCTTGAACACAACATCAGAAGGGTCCTGAAGGATTGTTGTCCTTTTAGTTGGACCCTAGTGATATTCTTTTCAAATTCCGCATGTTCCCTAAGGTGCAGTGGAATGTACATTCACTGGATGACACATTCAAAGATGTGTTTAAGTCAGTGCCTGATTGCAGATAAATACACTTGAACCATTTTCCCCCTCTCTGTTTTTAAAATGGTGAAATCAAATGATTGAGTTTTCACAGGTAAGAAATTCATGCAATTATAGAACCAGATCCTTGGCCCTCCCTAAGTCCTTCTTGCACTACTCTAAAGGCAGAAAGGGCACTTAAAACTGATTCAGACATGCAGCTGAGGATTCCACCAGCACTGGGAAATCCATGGTGGCATAGAGCTGATGTAGCTGCCTCTCCACTAGTCATAGGGCGTATGTCTGGGTTGAGGGTGTGTCAATGATGGGAAATGGCACGATTGGATTACAGGGTGCCCTGGCCACTCCTTCCCCAATGGAGCAATCCCGATAGCCTAGTGCCTTCACCAGACTTTTCTCTTCTTTACCCTATTTACACGTAGCCTATCACAATCACATTGTGATTGTGACCAAAATGACCAATCACACAGAGAAAGCAATGAATGACTAAATGGCCACAGTTCATGAACAGCACATGAGTTAAAATTTGTTTGAACAATTATAAGTGAAGTACCATAAGTGGATGCAATGGCAAAATACTGGCCAGTTAATCAGTTTAGGCCCCAATCCTACAATCAGATGTGCTTCAGCAGAGCCTGGAACTTTGCACAGGCATAAGAGGCCATTCACTTGGATTCTATTGCAGGAATGGGGCCTTATTCAGTTACAAGTAAGGCCTGTCTATTGATATTAGTATATTGAAGCTGTGGACATGAAAATACATGAGGCATGTGAAGGTAATACATTTGGTTATTCTTGACTTCAAAGCTGAGTGCATTATCATGACTTATGCCCCTTTACCATGGGAAGCAACTTGTGGCTCCAACACTTTTGCTTACTCCTTTGAACATATGTAAATGGTTTCTTAATTCCTCTTTAACAACAACAACAATTTTCCTCCAGGGCAGATTGGAAGAGGCCCTGGAGGTTTTTCACCTTCCTCTGTAGCATGGGGCACGGGTCACTTGAGGGAGGATTCTCTGCTCCTTGAAGTCTTTAAACCACAATTTGAGGACTTCAATAGCTCAGACATAGGTGAGGTTTTTTGTAGGAGTGGGTGGGTGAGATTCTGTGGCCTGCATTGTGCAGGAGGTCAGACTAGATGACCAGAATGGTCCCTTCTGACCTTAGTATCTATGATTCTATGAACACGCCCTTCTTTACAAAAAACTTCCAAAAGTAAACTCCCATGTGAGCCATGGTATCAATATTTCTATCTGCATCTTCTTTTTCATTAAACAGTAAAATTGTCAACATGTGGCTCAGAATTTGAATATTCGATCAAAACGTACCTTTAGTCATTCCAGGAATTTTACATCCCCAAACATCTTTTTGGCAGGGGGCCAATAACCATCTACACATTTTCCATTTGGATCCACCTTTTTTCAGATTTAATGCCCTTAGAATAGAAGTACCATTATGGAAATTAGCTAGCAGCTGCTGTACATCAATGTTTAGAAAATTAATATTACCCACATTACACAGCACAGACACAGAATTTTAATGAAGCACAGAAACGACAAGCAAATTGACCTTTAACCTCATCAGGGAAATATTCACGTGTACCTTTCTTTGAGAAAACTTATAATTGCCACCAGAATTCTTAAAAAAAGGGAGGAGGGGGAGGATGACCTAAAACGAGTTGATGCTGGTAAATACCCCACTCATCTAGACCCCTCACCAGCTCAGCCCCATAAGATTCCATAAGAATCAAAATTAACATAACTTCAGAGAATATATGGAGAGGAACACTCTACTTATCATTTCCTTCAGCCCAAATTCTGATTACGAGACTATAACAAAGCTGTAAAATACTTTAAAATTACTTAAAGGTTATCACATGGGGGTAATAAATCTATATTTTTTAATGCAGACATGAATCTGACAACACTAGAAAAGCAGGCACTTTTTTCAATTAATGTCAAAATATTCACTTTTAGTTTATTTATTGTTTTATCCATTCAAAGCTAAAAATGTTGCTTACTATGGCAGCCTTTATGAGTCTGGTGAGATAGTCTGACATTTAGTACAATCTTCCAGTAAGTCAAACGGGAGATAGTTATGCAGCAAATACTGAACAAAACACCCTTAAATAAAAGGAAAGAGGCATTACTTTGTAAATAATGATGGTGATTAAAGCTTTGTTTCTGCCCATTTTAAAATGAGGGGTTTTTATTTAGCTACTGCCTTCATAACACTTTTCATCAGGGCACAGTGCTGTCTTTGAAATAAAAGGCAGACATCTTGTGAGAAAGACCTTTTAAAAACTATAAAAATCCTTTTCAAGTCTTCATTTTGGTCTAGTTATTTTCCCTGTAACCATTTGATGACAGGGTAGCGCAAAGGTATTACAGATTTAAACACTATTTGTAGACAGTTTCTCTTTCTTCCCTGGGCACTGCAGATGAAGAGGAAAAGATAAAATCTTGAATAGTCTCACTCAAGGAGCCAATTTCTTCCGACACTTCCTGAAATGCTGTAACCTTGGCATTACTGTTCACATGGTCACAATTAGGGCTTGCTGCCTCCAGGAGACTTCCTGCAGCAATCAGTCCTAACACTAGCCATTGTCCACTGCCTAGCCTGCTGAGTCAAGGCTCAGCTCAACATCAATTAATCTCCATGGCTCACAGGTGGAGAAGCTAATCTTGTTCCCTCAGGAAAAACTGACAAGTCCCTTAAATGTTCTCTCACCACAGCAGACTCTCTCCTTGACTACCCAGTCTCCTGATGACCAACAATGGCATTGTGGGGACTGTCTTTCACCGTGCAGTCTCTGAAATTGTTTCCAAAGTCAGGCTAATATGTAATAAATCCTCCGAGGTTTGATTCATGTGGGTTACTATAACCAAATGAACCCCTGTATTCATACCCTACAAACAATTGTAATTATCTTGGTACAAAATATGCCTTGAAAGATATCATTTGAAAGTTAATTCAGTGGTCAATAATATCATGATAAAATGTGTGTAGCTACATTATGCATAAAGTTATGAACATAAGCTGAACATAACTGAAGTGTGTTTACCAGACACTCTGGGTAAATCGGTTTCTCAAAGACAAAGGACAAACTGACCCCTCTAGCCAGGTGTCATCAAAGTTGATGGGCAATCATCTGTCAGGTGTCCATTCTTTGCTAAGGAAGCGGGGTGAGGGCGTAGGAACAAACACATCTGCATCTTAGCAAATAACATCATGGAACCTCTTTCACCACGAGATAACTTGTCTCTGTCCTCACAGCAGGAATGAACTTTATTTAGGGAAATGAGGAAAATGCATTTCCAAGGGTGACTGAACCATAAAAGTGAGTAGTAAAAATACCCCAAGTTATTGCTCCATATCCATCTCTCTCTCTCCTTCACCAAAGACGACAAAAGAAGCAGTCTTTGGACTTTTGGAGCAGCCCCTGGCCCGAGAATTTGGTCAGCGCTTTTACTAAGTCTAGTTTGTTAAATTTTAGTACTAGCAATCATTTTATCTTTATTTCTCTTGTAACCATTTCTGACTTTAATGCCTTATACTTGTACTCACTTAAAACTTATCTCCCTGTAGTAAAATACATTTGTTTTATTCTTGAATCAAAATGAATTCAGTGTTGTGAACTATTTGGGTAACTCCATTTAAAGTAGCAAACTGTTGTGTATGGATCCTTTTAGAGAGACAATGGACCTTTAATATCCGAACTGTCCAGGGCAGGGCTGGAGAGTGCAGAACACATGTTTTTTGGGGAAAATTTGAGACTGGGAGTGTGTTGGGGGGTCACCCTGCAAATAATAACCAAGGCTGTGGAAGCCAGAGTGCGGCTGGTGTTTGCTGATAGGCTGTGGGGCAGAATTGCTGGACCAGGTCTGTGGCTATACACAGACACTTGAGGTGTGACCTGCATGCTGTTTGGCTGTTTGTGAGTGGCCTAGGTGGGAGCTACAGCAGCAAAGGATTGTGAGGCATCTGAGGTTGCAGGGCAGGTGGTGACATAACCCCTCCCTGGTCTGGATTGCACGCTGGAATGTCATAGTTACATAAACCAGACTCTGCAGCGATTGGCAAGGGGATAGTCCCTGTTGGTTTCACTGGTTTAACTTACTCTCATTCACTTGATGCCAGGAACATCCCTGATATATCTGTGTTATTGTTTTATGGGGGTGTTCCCTAATCTTCCTTATTCTGGGTTGGACGGTATCAGGTAGGTCCACCGTTCCCTTGAATTTAACAAGATCTTTTGGATTTGGGGAGGGACTTGAGAAATGATGGGACATTCTCTCTGATAGGCAATAGGAGATGGAGAAACACTGCCAGAATAGGTGGAAGGTGCAATAGTGACCCACTAAGCTCCCTAGCAGCCCATGCTAAGACTAATGGGATGTTACTGCCCCTTCCACTTCATCCCTCACTAGCTGTCAGTGGAAAGGGAGGTTACTATTTATTACCTAATATTCATTAAGAGCTGACAATGTGTCTAAGATTTTTCCTTCTTTAAGGGCAGCTCTTTCCAGCTCCCAAAGGCCATTCTTTGTTATTTATGAACAAACATTTATATAGTACTGTAAGTGAGCAAGACGCTTCTCAAAACATGGAATTTTTTTTGGATGGAGGCAGCAGTGGCCGGTCAAAGAAGGAAGATGAGCAAGTTTTATGGAAAATTCAACAGTAAGCCTGCTTGAATTAGCACATCCAACAGGACTGTGAGCATCACCTAGAGCCCACAGATGTTCAGACTGCCTAGGCTGATGTGCCCGCAGCCCAGTCCCTTCATTTTATGTCACATTTGGGAATGGAAAGAGTTAACCAATGAGTGTCGTCTGCACTTGTGGCATTGACTGGAAAACCATCAAAGTGGTGAGAAAATGCCACTCCAGCAGTGAAAGGGAAGCCAATGGGGAGGGAGACATGGATTCTTCTGGTAGTGAAAAGGAGGCTACCAGAAGATGGAGGGATAGTTGGAATTGAAGGCTATACTCCCATGGGAGGGAGTGGAATCTAAGGACTGTATAAATTCTTCAAGATTCATTTTCACTGTGGAGCCAATCACCACAATCCCTGAAGGAACACAGTGTAATATACAACTACTGGTTTTTAATTTCTACATGATATGCCAGTACCTGCAAAGTCTTCAGCAGATCTCACTGACAAGGAGTTCCTAACATTTGCAGACTTGTGTTGAATTTAACTTTTATCTTGGAGGCATATTTTTAATGTCCATGTTATGACTACAGCAGCAGCTATGAAAAAATGATACAGAATAGAAATTACTGTTACTTCTTAACTGCCCATGGGAATAGGCCAGCAGACATGCCATGTGAGGTCAGTAAGCAGATCTAGGTTTTCTGTTCTTCTATGTTAATTAAAAAGCAGAATCATAAGTGCCAATTTTACAAAGAACTCTGTGTCCAATTTTCCTCTGGCCCTGATGGTGAACTGCCTGATCAATATTAAATCTAATTTACAATGATGGCCCCTATGAAGCTTGCAAATGTTATGTCAACATACCTTAATAGCTTTGGCTTCCTGAGCAGACTTGTTAACTGTTGTCTCCTTTGCTTCTACTACTCCCTTAACTACTTCCACCTCCAGAGTCTCATTGGCAATGATGTTCACCAGTTCTCCACTCTATTCTCCCCCACTCTATTCTATCAGGCAGGCTGCAGTTTCTGTCAGTTCCTGTTGCATCATAGCTATCTGATGAGCATAAGGAAGAAAAAAGTAAAAGAGAAAAGGGAAGAAAACATTTTTTTTCATAACTGATGAACCAAAGTAAGAAATAATTGCTACTCACTTTTAATAATGGCAAGTTTATAGAAATTTCCATAAAGATGATTCAGAAAGGAATGCATGGATTACTTCTCCATGGGAGGCCCAAAGTGGTTTGCATCGTTCCATAATGTTTTGCTATTATCTCTCTATTAATTTATATTTGCATTTTCTTATCTCCAGAGCAAATTTTTACAATTCACTTACAAAGTACTCGCAAAAAGAAAAGGAGTACTTGTGGCACCTTAGAGACTAACAATTTTATTTGAGCATAAGCTTTCGTGAGCTACAGCTGAAGTGAGCTGTATTCTTTTTGCGAATACAGACTAACACGGCTGCTACTCTGAAACCTTACAAAGTACTGAATGAAGAAGCACCAGGATGGTAGAGACCCACATTTTCAAGCAAGCTTTTGTAAGGGGACTGAATCTGCATGGTGCTAAATGCCTCCTCAGAAATACTGAGTGCCCTCCTCCCCCATTGGGAGTGAAGAACACTCAGGCCTTGTCTATACTGCCATTTTATAGCGCTGCAACTTTCTCGTTCGGGGTGTGAACTCTCCCCCCGAGTGATGCAAGTTTGAGCGCTGTAAAGGGGCAGTGTTCACAGTGCTGGTAGCTACTCCCCTCATGGAGGTGGTATTTTTACAGCTCTGGGAAAGCTCTATCCCAGCGCTGGTGCTGCAACTACACAGCAACGTTAAAGTACTGCCGCGCCAGTGCTTTAACGTTAGTAGTGAAAACATACCCTCAGCACCTTACAAGATCTAGGCCAGTAGTTCTCAATCTATTTACCCCTGTGAGCCACATATAGAGCTCTCTATGTGTTCTGCGGGCTGCATCCACACAATATACATATATACTATCGGTATGGTCTGGAGGATGTCACGTGGGCTGCAACTGTGTGCTGACTAGGCCACAAGTGGCTTGTGGGCTGCGGGCTAAGAACCACTTATCTAAACCCTGGGGAGAGCTGGTTTATTTATTAGATAAACTGTGGAATGCAAACAGGATGCACACTGGACTGAGCCCCTGACCTACACTCTCCAGGGATGAGAGGGGTTGCCTTTCCATCTGCCATGGAGGAGAGAGATGGAAACTAGGGTAGGGGCTGAGAAATGATGTGCTAAAATGATAATAGAATACACATTACTGAGTGTGTCTCACTACTACTGTATGGGCCACACTGCAAAAAACAATCCCAATACCCTGACAAATATTTCAGTCAAGTTAATTATTATTAATTTGTATTTTAATACCTTCAGAGGCCCCAACAGAGAACAGGGCCCAATTGTGTGAGGCACTGTACAAACACTTCGTGAGAGTCAGTCTTTGCCCACAACATAGGCAAAGAGTAGGAGAAAGTAAGAAACTTTATTATGAAATAGTATCATCCCCATGGGAAATTGTGGCACAGAAAAATTAAATGACTTGCCCAGAGTCACACAGGCAGTCAGTGGCAGAGCTGGGAAATTAACCCAGATCTCTCAAGAATTGCTGAACCGGGAGCCACCTAAAGAGGAAGCAAACATCCAGGAGGCAGAATAAGAACTTGGTATCAACACAGACACCCCAATTAAGGAAGAGATCATTCAAGCCATCAAATCCTTAAATAATGGGAAAGCTCCTGGTAAGGATAACTTGAATGCGGAATTGTTCAAAGTAAATCCTAAATTAGCAGCATCTATCCTGGCCCCTTTTACATCAGTTTGGGAAAGGGGAAAAGTGCTGGATGAGTGGACCAATGGGGTGATAGTGAAGATTCCAGAGAAAGGAACTCTCAGTGATTGTAATAACTGGTGTGGTATCACACTTTTATCTGTGCCAAGCAAAGTATTGTGTAAGATCATAGTCCAGTGTATATCCAGAGGCAGTTGATAGCGTTCTTAGAAAAGAGCAAGCTGGTTTTCAGAAAGGGTGTGGATGCACAGACCAGATCTTCACTCTATGAAACATAATAGAACAGTGCTTAGAATGGCAATGGCAACTCTACATAAATTTCATAGACTTTGGAAGGCTTTTTATAGCATTCACAGGACCAGCCTATGGCGCATTCTGTGGGCATATAGAATTCCTTTCCATATAATCAACGTCATCAAAAGCTTCTATTTCAACTTTACATGCAGTGTTGATCACAGTGAGCTCAGTTTTGAAGTCAAAACAGGAGTACGTCAGGGGTGTATCATGTCTGCTCTTCAACATTGCCATCGATTGGGTAATGTGGCATACAACGGAAGACATGCCAAGAGGCATTTAATGGACACTCTTCTCATCCCTTGAAGACCTGATGTTGCTCTCCAATCACATACCCAACACTATATACAAGAAAAAACAGTTCTGGGGGGGAGGGATAGCTCAGTGGTTTGAGCATTGGCCTACTAAATCCAGGGTTGTGGGTTCAATCCTTGAGGAGGCCATTTAGGGCTCTGGTGCAAAAATTGGGGATTGGTCCTGCTTTGACCAGGGGGTTGAACTAGATGATCTCCTGAGGATTATGTTCTCACCAATGTAGAAACATTCACATACTTGGGCAGCATCATCAGCCACGATGGTGGAACAAGCTAGGACATCCATAACAAAATCAATAAAGCCAGGAACACCTTTAGGAGCTTAAATACAGTCTGGAAATCATCAAAATACAAAACCAAAACCAAACTCAAAATTTATTAGAGCTGCGTACTTTCAACGCTACTTTATAGCCCAGAATACTGGGGACTGAGAAAGTATGACATGTCTGAACTGCCTTCATTCCATACAACCTGCCTCAGAAAAATCCTCCATATCGTTTGGCCCAGAACAATCTCAAACCAAGATCTATTGACACAGTGTAGCCAAGAGGATCTGAGCACCATCATTGCCAGGAGGCTTTGGAAATGGATCGGTCACATGCTTTGGGTGGAAACTGATTCCATCACCAGAGTAGCAATAAGATGGACACCTGAAGGCAAGCAAAAACTAGGCCACCCGAAAACAACATGGTGAAGAGCTGTGGAAGCCGGCCTGAAAAACCTGGGACACAGCTGGGGAACTATTGAAAGACTTGCCAGAAACAGACAGGAGTGGAGGAGCTTCGTCATTGTCCTAAATGCCAGAGGCATAATACGAACATGATCATGATGATGACCCCAAGTCTCAGTCTACTGCCTTAACCTCAGGACCATCTTTCCTCTCCAATCATCTTCTTAAATATGCACAATGTGCCTCAGGTGGCATATAACCAGGATTCATCACCAAATTTGGTCCACAGGTTGGATCATTAGCTTCCCTGGCTCGGGTTTGTTACAGATGGGGAGTGCAACATGACCCCTGATCCATTCCCCCCTTCTCTCCAATACCAAGAATGTGCATAAGTAAATAGATAAAATCTGTGTCAAAATAAAACTAACAGATTTTTAAGTCTAAAGGATAGGAAACAGTATTCCCAACATTACTTCACATATGTGAAAGATTTTACGCAGGCATTTGTGTTTATATCCTTAATAGTCTTAAAGAACAATGTTCATAGCTCTCCATCAGAGTAAAACTGCAGTTTCATTTTACACATAAAATTATATCAACAATCTATGTGCGCCTGGGAAAGGAAGGAATATACATTGGGAGTAAGTCTACCCTAGTAATGCTATGGTGGTGCAGCTGCAGCACTGCAGCTGAGCTGTTCTAGCACTGTAATGTAAACACTACAGTGATGGAAGGGAAGAGCCCCTTCCATCGCTGTTGTGAATCCACCTCTCCAAGAGGCGGTAGCTAGGTTGACGGAAGAATTCTTCTGTCAGCTTAGTAGAGTCTCCTCTGGGACTAAGGTTAGCTTAATTGCATCATGCAAAGCATGACATTTCTCACAGTCCAGAGAGATGGTTTTTCAGCCGACCTAAACTTTAGACCAGCCCTGAGTGAGCCGTGCTGATCTAACTAATCCCTGTTAGCACAAAAGAGCTCTTCAAGACTTTCTGTCAACAGAAAGTTATGATGCCTTCTGTGCCTGCAACGCCAAGCTAGCTGCTTTGTTTTCTAATGAGAGAATATTATAATTCAATTAAAACAGGATAAATTTGTTCAATCTGCTTTGTGATTTCAATAACTCTAGGTTGCTGTTTATGGCAAAATCCATCATGACAATATGGGAACTGCACCTGCTTACACCCCAGTTATGAACTTGGCCCAAGGTGTTTATGGCTGTCATCTATTGCAGGTGGTGTGTTTTTTTAAAACTGTATTATGTGTTTTACTGGGTGCTAAAATTTCTGACTCTCTTGAGAAGCTGCAAAATTGAGGTTTTCATGTCCAACCATGTATCAGTTCTTGCTGATTAACCATTCAAGTCTCTTACATTCCAACAAGTTCTTAAAACTCTTAGGTAATTCAAGGTAAGAAGTGGGAGTGAAATAAATTCTTCTTTGCAAGGATTCAAAGAACCTGTCCACCAATCCACAACATGGGATCAGTCAAAACTTTGTGGCTGAATAACAGTTATCCACAATAGATAAACTCTGATTCCCTCTTTCAGTTGCAGCCCATCCATTCTGTTTTGGAGTAAGGAGGCACATTGTCCTTATTAATCCCATAGAATTATTTTTTCCCCCGGCTTCTCAGAAAATCCAGCAAAGTGTAGACAGTTCTACCAAGTGAACAAAAAAAAGCTAATTTCCACTTGAGCAACTTGGGGGTTAGGTCAGGAGAAAAAATGCAGGTGCTTATGTTTATGAATATTATACGAGCGCTAACATATACTAAAAGTTGTATTTTAAAAATAATGAAAATGCTGGTCAAAAAACATGTCCTACTACTTAATAATTGTTAAGTAGATCTGTCAGAGTGGAAGAAAAACAATGCACACCTTAGTTTTGGTTCTTTTCACTGCTTTAGTTCACTGCCCCATAGATTATTTATTATTTATTATTATTACCATAGCCCCTGAAAGCCTTAGTCATGGACCAGGACCCCAGTGTGCTAGGTGTTGAACAAACAAATTTAACTTTCTTCATTCCTCTGTCTTGTGCGATCAGTAAACAATTTTCATTTTAGTAGGAAGAATGCTGCATCAGTGGTGATAAAATCTTCCTACATCCGCCCTGCCCATTGTCAATGGTATTTTTCATAAGGAAAACACAATCAATGCGCTACGACATCTAAAAATATGTGTCTATAAATTGAGTTTCTCAAGAGTAACTGTAGGGGAGGAAGACTGTGAATATCTCATAATTTTTTGGATAATCCAGGGCTCAAGTCCTACTGGAATGTTCCAGAGTGGCATTCCGGTACATTTTTGGGGAACCAAAATGGTGTTCCTGTACTTCCAGTACCATCATTTACTGGAAGTGTGTTCCAGCACTTATTAGAATTGGAGTGCTGTGATAATCACTGTGACAAACATTCACCCCTAGTGACTAGTTTATCTTTTCATGGAATGAAAAGAGCACAGAGGCTGTAGTTGTAAACTTTGAGGGCCCCACAGCCTGGCTCTGCATCAGGACTGCTTAACTGATTCCCTGTCTATTATGCATGTTGCAATAGGGAATAAACTGCATACTCTTTCTGTGAGTAAATCCTTACACCTCCAGAGGAGGAAATATATTCCTAGATGTGCTTTAAGGCCACTAATGCGTTCCTGACTTGAAGTCCTTATTCAGACAAAATTCCCAATGAAGTCAATGGCTTTGTATAGACTACAAGTAAAAGCTGTTTTGTTAAAATATGTTAGCTAACATGCTAAAGTTTAAGCTAGGCTTTATGAATTTGTCTACATGCAATAGGGAGGTGTGATTGCAAGGCTAGCCCCACCCTCCCAGGATCCTGGGTACATATTGGAGCAGCTGCCCCCTCCCCCTTTTGCTGCCACAGCTTCAGCGCTATTGTTACTTGAGCTAGACCAAAGCTAGCTTGGGTATGTCTATAGAAGCTGCAATCACATCTCCTGATTGTAGTGTAGACATACTCTGAGATAAAAGGTGTGTTGGTAGACTATATTCACTAGCAGGTGCAAAAACCCTGCTGTATACAAGGCGTTGTAGCCTTTTATCACATGTTAAGCTGGTTGAGTTGAAGCCTAGACTTCCGGTAGGCTTTAATCAGACCTGATTAGTATTTGTTATAGGCAGTGTGCCTTGTATGCACTAGTCTTTTCAAATAAGTTAGTTAGAAGGTGTTAGCTAACACTTTGTAACAACAGCCTTTGAAATCCCAGTCTAGACAAAGCCAGTAGGGGTTTTGTCCTAATAGGGTCTGCAGGATTTGATCTGTAGTCAAGCAACTCTCTTCTTCCCTATTTCTAGGGATTTCCTGTATCATTGTTAAAATCAGAAAAGCTACAAAGGGCTCAAATCTGCCCTTAAAATATCCAGCTGACTGAAGAATTCCTTTTACTGACACATTCCTTTTTCTTCCCTTAGAAGGAAGGTGGAAACAACAGATGTTAAGTCACACTTTAATAACTGGGTATCTTCGACACCCAGAAGGTGTTTTGATTTTAATTGGTAGTGCATCTGAGGTCATTGTTCTCTGTATTTAGTGAATGGTGCATGATAAAATCATAACTAAAATGCTAGGGTACAAATCAGGTCTGCCTAAGGTAAATAAGAGTAATAGTAATATCTGAAATGTATACTTCACCTTTCATTCCAAGGCAATTTATGAACTTTAATACACATATAAAATTACTTATGGGGAAGAGTTCCTCAGTCCCTAAAACACATCCACCTTTAGATCTGAATATGGCATCTGTTTAAAAGCATACAGCCCTGCTACAGAAAGTGCCATGGGATTTTTAATGACCATAAGTGGTCAGAACCTCCGATTTATGTCTCATGAGACATTAGAGATCATCTTCTAAAATATTGATAAGAAGGAAGGAAGAAGACAATTAAGAAATTTGACTCATTTGACTCACTGATTAGAATCCTCATTGGGGTAAGTGGTCAAATAAATTATTTTAAGGGCTTCCCTCACGTAATTAGCAGTTCCACTTAATGGAGTTGCAAATATCCTTATTTTTGTCATAGACAGAAAAGTGCCTGTCTAAAAATGGCATCTTGGTCTTGTAAATATCTGTTCCCTCTGTGGCTTTTGAGCGATATGTGTTGTGTTTACTGACAAAAACATATTTTTCTTTCTGTCAGCAGAGCAGAGGCAATATAGCTCCACACAGACAAACTTCATTCTAGTCTGTCTCAAGCACTACTAAGAGAATTTCCAGTTAAGTTCTTATTCTACAATATTTACAGTTGGTGATGATCTATAAGGTACAGAAATAACACAGTTTAATTTTCAGGCACCAGGCTGAATCTGCACTGTTGGCAGAAAAATCTTCAATTGACTTGAAAACTGAGCAAAAACTTGAGAACAAGAAAGGAATTTATGGAGTAGGACTAAGCAGGGAACACATAGATGTCATTTTTTAAAAGGACACTTTTTTGATGATAACTGAATTTATAATAAACTGAGTACTTGGATAACAGTGACTTTGTAAGTTTATTATGGAGTTTGTAACTGCTGACATGAAGACAGAGCATTTGAGATTACAGGTGTACAAATATCAGCACTGTTGTTTTTTTTAAACTAAACTGTGACACAAAATTCAAATAATTTTTTTCTGGAAATACCGAGTCTTATGTGGCACAGAATTTCACTGACAATATGAGTAATTACTGGTTTTGTATTCACTCAGACTGAAAAATAATATAGTTCCATATTATTTACCTGTTTGCTCCTTCATAGAATATAATGCACAGTTATAGTATATTATCTCAAATTATTTATTGTTATTAATATTCATTAATTATATGGGGTACTTCATAAACAGTATGTTGATGAAGTCCTTGCACTGAAAAGCTTGTCTATATCTGCACTGTAGCTGAGAGGAGTAATTCCTAGCTCAAGCAGATGTGCACAGACTAGCTCTGATCGAGCTAGCATGCTAAAAAAACAGCAGGGTAGCTGTGGTGGCATGGGTGGCAGCTTGGACTAGCTGCCAGTGTCCAGTCCCTTTCAAAATCCTAGGTATGTACTTGGGAGGCCCAAGACGCTGCCCATGCTGTCACAGCCACACTACTATTTTTAGTATGTTAGCTCAAATGTAGATGGACCCTTTATGATCGATGGCCCACTCTCGCAATGCCTTAGTCTTTGAATATTCTCACTCCTAAGGACAGTTCCACTGACTTCAATGGGACTACTCATGTGAGTAATAATTACTTCTAAGAGTAGAGTTTGCAGGTTCTATTCTATTCTAACACAAGCCATATATGTTTAATACATTCTAATAATTCAAATAGATTAGAAGCATCCACTCATACACACCCACCGAAATGTGCAGAAAATGTTTCATAAAATATGTGAGTTGGATAGTGCTTTATAGACACTTCCCTCTTCTAGAGGCAGTGTGGTGTGTCACACAGGAGTTCCATGAGGTTTGTCTGGCTCTCACTGGTTACTGCTACTGATAGCCCTAGCCTTGCAAAGTCCTTGCACTCAGGAGAGCACAAAGACCTGCACCTATACTTGGTTCCTTCATGGGTGTGTGCAAGCAGCGAGGGCTCACTGTTTCAGCCGATTGCATACTGACTAAGGGCAGGGCACAATTTGGTCAATGGCACATAGCTGGAAAAAGAACTTTTTAGTGTGCTTAAAACAAATCTTTCCAGTCTGCAGAGAAAATTCATTAACATGTAAAGTTCATGCCTGTACCAAAGAGCCATTAAAATGAAAGAGGGAATGTTTATCAAGAGAGACATACAAAATTTGTCTGAAACTTTATAAAAGTGCTTCAGTTGCACTGAAGGAAGAAAGAGGAACAAATCTTGGAAGAAGGGAGAAATGAAGTCATACGAGTATCTAAATGCTAGTTAAAGTTATATGTGTAGTGTTTAGATACTATGGGGACAGCTATCTAAGAAATAAAATATACAGATATGTTTTAACACATTTTTGTGAACACCATGCTTTGTGAAAAGAACTGTATTGAAAACTCTGGAGATTGAAATCCTCTATTTTTCCACAGAACAGGTGCAGCAAGTGTAGCAACAGGGTAAACTTCCCAAACTACCCCACCAACATGCCTCACCAGGTGCGTTTCCATTTGAACCCAAAAGGTGGAAGGCTGTATAGCCACAATGGAGCAAAACACTTAAGTGTGTACTTAACTTTAAACATACAAATAGTCCCATTGACATTAATAGGACTGCTCATGTCCTTTAAATTAAGCATGTATTTAGGTGCTTTGATGGATTGTGGCCTCACTCAAATTATTAATCCCTAAACCACCTTGTTCCCAAGTACAGTTTTCTTATGTGCTGATTATACATTATGTGATATTCAGAACCTTTGAGAAAGACAGACAGATTGTTTTCTGAGTACTAGAGTTTAATTTTAAAAAGCATTCAAAAGTTATACTAAAATAGAATAAGATTTCTAAAAAGTTAGGATAAATTTATGATAACTGAAAGAATTGATGTGATACGTTTCATGTACTTTACGCAAAGGCTTAAAAAACTCTGATGGAACGCCTTGCACATAAACACAGATTCATTTCCAGTTCTGCATTATCTAGACTATGATTAGCCACCATCTCAAGACAGTTTCACGCAAAGCCTATTAAGAACATGTTTAGCCTGAAGTAAGTCAGAGCCTAATTCTTACAATTAGTAAGAACAAGTTACAGAAGAAAAAGTGGGACCAGCATGAAGCAACCTAAATGTTTAAGCAACATCTGACACAAATTGTTCAAAAGAATATTTTCTTAGGGTTCAGCAAAACACAATGTTCTTTTAAATTGAAGATGACCATTGACTGATATAAAATATACTTTCTGGGATTCTCCTAAACAGTAATAGCAAAATACTTCATATCATAAGATGGTGAAAATTGGGAGCCAGTTGGGTTAATAAAAATATGTAAAGAGACATAATTAAAATAACAATAAATATATTATTTTAAACATTATTGATCTGTATTTGAAAAGCTGAAACAAATCTGTCAGTCTTGTTTTATTTAATTAGCTTTGTTGACATATTCAGTCTCTGCAAAACTTAAGGATCCAATTCAATAGTGAACTCTCCAAGGGCTTATTCTAAAAAAGGGCCATCTCGTTATGCAGCCCATTAAAGTGATTTGTTTGTTCATGATGGATTCTAATGCAAAGACTTGTTTTCTTCCAATAGTTACCTTATACTAAGAAGCCAAATTGGCACAACTTTTTAATTACTACAGTTCCATAGGGAACAACAAAGAAGTTTGTGAAGCTGATAATTCATTAGAGCCAGTGAACCAACAATATAGAACATGAACCATTTATACAACTTTCAAAACAAAAAAAGTTAGAAATGTTGCAGCATCAAAATCAAATGTAAAAAATTAAAAAAGCCAGAGATTTGTTTAAACTATTCCTTCTGTTTAAATGCCATGTAGGGAAAAGAAAGCAAATAACTAAAACTGCTGTACAACTAATCAAAAACCAATATTTTAATCATGATTGTTCAAATACACACATTAAGAAATAAAAGTCTACACTGAAAAATTATCGCAGCATAGCTAATTTGTCATGGGTGTGAAAAAAAACACACCTGACTGCCATAGCTCTGCAATCACAACTACCAGTGTAGACACAGCTCTGTCAATGTGTAGCGAGGAGGTGTGGCCTCCCTCAGAGTGTGACAGGGAGGGACCACAACACGCCCACTGGCGGGCCGAACCAGGAAAGCCACATCCGCCCTGCCGGAAGCGGAAGGGCAGGGCAGAAAAGGGAAGTAAAAAAGGCAGGCCCTGAAGCTAGTTTGGGTGGGAGTCACCACAGGAGACAGGTGCATCCTACTGCTGAAGCCTGCAGAGGAGCTGCCAGAGCTGCCTCCTGAGGACTGGCTGGATCTCCCTGGGCTGCTGGCAGACCGAGATGCCAAGGAGCTGCTGGGGTTGACACCTGGCCAGAGCTCCCTGAGATGACAGATACAGGTACACCTGAGCAGGAGAGTAGCAAGCAGCCCAGGGAAACCAGGCAACCGTCTGGTTGGGAACTGGCCTGATTCAAGGTCAGTGTATTGTGGGCCAATCCCTGCTGACCTAGTAATGGACCACTCTGCTACTGTTAGGGCCCTGGGCTGGAATGTGGTGGAGTTGGGTGGGCCTGTGTCCCCCCTACCACCTCACCCCTGGGGTGGCAGTACTCCCTCTCCTTAGGCCAGGAGGCCTGTGCTCGTTGGGCACCCCTACCTGAGCCTCATAGACTGTGCTTGGTGCTCATCCTTACTTGAGCCTATAGACTTTATTGGTGCTAGGGTTGCCAATTTTGGTTGGATGTATTCCTGGAGGTTTCATCACATGATATAATCTTTAATTAAAGATTAATCTTTAAATCCTGGAGACTCAAGGTCAATCCTGGAGGGTTGGCACCCCTAACTGGTGCTTACCTTCACTTGGGGCTCATAGACTGCTTAACTGCTCTGGTCGTTGCCCCACTCTGGCTGAGGGCATGGGGCTCAAGGACTACTTAATTACTCTCTCCTGACTGCAGGTCAGAGCCTACTAGCTGTTTGATGCCCTGCCCTGACCGAGGGCCTGGGGCTCATAGACTGCTGTACACTTCTGCCTGGAGGACTGGAGCACTAGGTGTAGCTAATTCCCCCCTTTGAGCTCACCTTTACAGGTATGTAACAGTGAGGAGGCATGGTCTCCGTCAGAGACTGACAGGGAGGGACGGCCACACAGCCTACACAATGGACTAGAGTTTCCGTCAACATAGCTAACTTCCTTTGGGGAGGTGGTATTCCTACAATAATAGAAAACCCCCTTCTGTTGGTGCAGGTTGCGTCTGCAGTATGGGGTATATTGGTCTCTATTGTGTAGACATATCCTAAGCAATGGCGGAGCTAATAATCCACTTCCAAAGTGCAAGAGAAGTTCCAGTCTGTGAACTCTACAACACCAAAGTATTCCGGAGAATTAGGTCAGGGCCCCTGCAAGCTAGATAAGACCCAAGGGAGGCAGCATAAGGTCCACCATAGAAATGTAAATTTATTTTGGAGCCAAGCCCTAATGGGATTGTTAAAACAACGTGGTAACAAGTCGATTATTCTGGTGACTATGACAAAGGGGGCCCTATTCTCCATTGCCCTACACCTCATGTAGTCATTTACATAGCGTAATGTGCCACCAAATGAGAAGAGGGGGAGGGGTATAGTACATCCTCTGTGCACTGGCTTGTCTAGATGGACAGTCAGTGTGTGGCAAGCCACAGTATAAATCTACAATGCACCAGTGAGCCAACCACTAGCTACCCGTGTGGACCCTGCTACTGAGTACCAAAGTTCCCTGGAGCACTTTGACCTACTCCTGTTTCAAACAGCTGTAAATAAGTGTAGCAGGGTCCACAGAGACAGTTGGAGTATGTCTACACTACAGTCAGACAGCTGTGGCTGGCCCATGCTAGCTGACTTGGGCTCACAGGACTTGGGCTAAGGGGCTGTTTAACTGCAGTATAGATGTTTGGGCTTGGGCTTCAGCTCAAACTCTAGGACCCTCCCATATTGCAGATCCTGGAATCCAGCCTGAGCCTGAATGTCTGCAATGCAAATAAACAGTCCCTTAGCCTGAGCCCCTTAGCCCGAGCCAGCTGGCATGGGCCAGCCATGGGTTTTTAATTGCAGTGTAGACACACCCTTGGAGCCAGCAGGCTAGTGCACTGTAGATTGACACCCCAGCTTGCTGTGCACTAACTCTCTGTCTAGACAAGCACTAATATTCTGCAGTCCTTTCCCTTTCAGCATTATGCCTCCATGTAAAACAATATTATTGCTATTTTTGTAGGCACAATTAGGATATAAACATGTTAAAATATTTGGCAGTAGCTCATGAAATAATAGAATGCAGTTTTGGAACTGGTGAATCCAATATACTGTAGAGGATGTAACGGGATAGAAGAAATGAAGTTAATAAAAAAAAAAAAAGAGAGAGAGAGAGAAAGAGCTAGATACATCTCATTAACAGCTTAGTGCTGTATTTGCATTTTTGTTTAATACTCAAATATTGAAGCACTGCAGATGAGCCATAACTTTAAATTCTCTAAAAAATAAATACAAATTAGATAAATGCAGATGATATGCAAATAGTCACCTGGAACCAGTCTATTGTTCAGCAGTTAACGAGAACGGGAAAGTGATGCAGGTACTCATGAAAAGCCTTTCCTATAAGACTGAATGCCAATGTATAAGTTCTTTCTGAATCTTTCCTTGAATTTCTTATACAGGATATACGAGGCTGGCTCATTAACTGGGAGAAGTTGATGCATCTGTAGGTGGGGAAATACATGCAGAAAATTGCAACCATATAAAGAGCAGAAAAACACAGTATAATTGCACAATACTTGGGCTATTATAAGAAAAAAGAAATAACCTTTTCTATTTCCAGTTTTGCTTGATCATCGAATAAAGTAGGAATATCACCAGCACTTAGGATCGTATTTAGATCTTCTAAAAATGACTCCTCCTAGAGCAGAAGAGACAGTTTCTTCATTTATACCCCAGATTACAAAAGCATTTTAAAAATCAACTGTTCACTTTCAGTTTATTGCCTGTCCCGGTATTCCTGGATTGGTTGTTAGTTATGAAAGAGATTTATGCTTTAAAACCATCGTATTTATTTCCTTCCCTTTAACAAGTAACTATAAAATAAGTATCATTTTCCTACTGTGCATTTTGAGTGTCAGAATAGGCAATTTAAATGTGAAGCTTCAAAACACTATTAATGCTGCAATTTTGTGACAAAACACCTCTCCATTTTCAGTGCTTCTTGCTCTATTTCTTCATTCCTAATGATTTATTGTATTATTTCTTTGACTGTAATGGTTAGGGCCCTAAGCGTTAAGCTTATTTTTTTATTTCCCTCACAAATTATTTTATTTTAATCATGGCTGTTTCTGCCTTTATTTGATGATCAGCAAAGGGGAACTGAGTGGAAGTCCCATTTTGCCCAGCACCTTTGTGAGATTGTCTCTCCATTCACTCACTGTGTATGAAACCTGAATACTAAGATGGTAGAGCTCTCAGTTTGCCATAAATGTCTCCAGTCTCGTTACAGAGTGCCGACCATCGCCTTCCATACCTGATGACAAGAGGGGAAAAACTGTCACAATCACTAACATGAAAATGCAAGTAATGATAGAGATTAGAGAGTTTGTTGATCATTAGCTCAGCTTCATGTGCTCTAAATCCTTCAAATGGAATGAATTCAGTTTCAAGAAAAACACTGTTGTTCAATAAGCTTACCCATCTCTGCTTTCCTCACAAATATACTACAAGCACAAGTAACCTCTCAGTACTCAGTGTGTGGTATATACAACTGCAGGCTATGGGAAAATACATCTGCCTCACTGAGGTAAAATGTAAATTATCCAGCAACCTGCTGCTGTTTGAAGATATCTAAAGACCATTTAAATTTTAAATAGGCATTCAAAATCCAGAGGACATACCACCATGCCTACTTTATAAATATATTTGCACTGACAACATTCATGGAAGAATGCATTGAACACACTGGTAATTTATAGAAGTACAATGTACTTTCAGTGTATTTTGACAGGTTAAAAGGAATGACTAACATACAAAAAATTTAGCCTGAAAACTAGGCCATCTGTAAAAAAACAAATTATGCACCATATACATACACACACTGTGTGTGAGAAATAATTTGGTTTATATAATAACACTAATAATATTTAGCTCTTGCATAATACTTTTCATAATTCAACCTCAATTAATTATTACCATCAATCTTTCCTTTTACAGAAGGGGAAACTAGGGCACAGAGACTTGAAGTAGCTTTTCCAAGGTCATGCAGCAGGTCCATGGTAGGGACCAGGTCTCCTGGTCCCTAATCATTACCTCCTCGACATGGCTGCTATAAATGCATTTTAGCAAGGATGTATAGCCACTATTAAAGCTAACAGCAATATTTCTCTCTGGATCAACTGGCCTGTATCCCCATGAAGGAGCGTAAGCTCCACCAGCCTAAAAAATGATAGTCCTCTAGAGTGCACCTGAATAAGGGACTCCCAGTCCCATGCCTTTGAAACACAGCTCTTAAGGGCTCTCGGTAATGAAGTCCATAGAGTACCACAGAGGGCCTGGTTCCTTGTGTGAATGTCCTGAAAGGTGGAAAATTCTTTGTAGGTCTTGGGACATCTATGAGTTGCGAGGGCTATGCCCCATGCTCACTCCATATGTGGCCGGATTCTAGCCATACTTCATGACGTGTCTAAAACTCTGTTGTCTCATGACCACCGTTTTTTTAATACCTAGCTTTCAGTATCCCACGGGTTTTATTGTAGGGAGACCTGAGTCTTCAGAGAGCCTGAAACAATAGCCTTGCATTTCTATAAGCGAAATATTAAATAAATGTAATTTTTTAGAGAGCTCTTTTGAAAGAACACATCAACTAAAATTTGTTCCCTTTGTCCAAAATAGCCACCTTTGTGTTCTCTGATCCCTGCCATCAGTCACAGGTCATCCCATCTCGGCCATCACAACCCATCCCTGACACCCCTTTCTCCACAATACACACTTTCACTTTTTAGTTCATTCATATTGGTTATTTCATTGTAGGGCTGTTCTGACTTTTCATTCATCTTTGAAGATACAGAATCATCTAGGAAAAGGCTGCACTTCATATCATCTCCTATCCAGTGCCCAATAAACAAAGGTTAGTCATTTTCTTTTTGAGTGGACTTTGCACATTGTTCTGAAAAGAGAAGGGTCAGCAATAGAAATGAGAGACAAAGAGAAAGAGAGAGAGACTAGAGACTAGCACTTGAATAAGCTATTTGACCTGACTATTGAATACTAGAAGCAATGGCTGTACAAAATGATATCTCAATTTTACCACATTTTCCAGCATAAAAACAAACTCCAGAAATAAACGTGGAATAATATAGTTCTGTTTTAACAAATCTATTTGATCTCTATGTCATATGATGACATTTTAATTTCACTGCCTGACATTTAGCAAACCCTTAATGGTCTTGAAGAAGTTAATGATAAACAAAATGTTTTAATATATTTATCTTGAGTATATACAAACAAATAAAATAATAAATAACACCTTTTGTTTTAGCCTCTAAAATTGACTGCAGTGGTGATTTTTAATTTTATATTCAGCATTTATCCATAGCCTTATGAGTAATATCTCTCCCTAAAAAGAATGGGAATTTAATACTAAGACTAGGACAACAATACTGATGGTAAAAACAAAAGAAAAAACTTCCATGAATATGCCTCAAAAAGTTTAGATTGGTATGATAATCATTTATATTATTCCTATTGGTGTAACAATCATTTATTATATTTCACAAACTTCTCTCTCCTTCATACCCCTAACCTGGGGAGCCACCTTTATTGGAGTGGTAGTACTATGATGTCTTTGCGTATTTCCTTCAATAGAATCATGTCCCTGCCAGCTACTTGCAACAAATCCTATAGGAACAATTCTGAAATACTCTCATTCATTTGGCACAATGGCATATGGAAATTTTCTGCAACACTAATTACTATGGTTGTAATTTTTAGCCAAAAATGTCAGTGTCTAGGATTTAATTAGACAGTAGCAGAATTTTTAAACTGACCCTCTAGTTTAGTTAGTTAATTTGGCAGCTTTTTTTTTCATAGAACACTGTCAAATCACATTTTAGCAGATTTTATTTTTTAAAAAGTTCATTGTTGGGTAGAACTGGTTGGATTATACCTACAAGCGATTGCAAAATATTTTTGACAGTAAAAGCAGTTCCCAAATTTTTATGGGGAGCTAGTGTTTATTGTTCATGAGTATTTGGGTTACTACCAGGTATTTGTGAAAGTATTTGCAAACCCCAAAAGTACAATGAATTTTTGCATGATTAACTACTCATCCAAAATTCTCACCAGAAGTGCATTCATTCTTTGCCATTCGCTATTTTCTTGTTTAAGAAGTTTCAGGCATCCAAATAAGAAGTGGAAAAATTACCAAGTGACTTTGGTAACCAATCACATACCAGAAATATCAATCAACAAATAATCACCATTAACATTCCACAGGCTGACATATTTTTGTAGCGACTACTTGATGAACATTTATATATAACAAGTACTTTTGTAGAAATCATGATTGGTTTATAAATGAATCATAAATAGGAAAAGGACAAAAACTGAAGGGAATATTGTTACCAAGAAATAATTCAACCAGCTCTAATTGTTTGCCATGCTTTCTTAGAAATGCAAACTCTTTATTTTCCTTCAGACTTTGGGCCTGGGCCAGCTCCAATGGAAAGATTCCCGTCTTCAGTGGGAGTAAATTTGGCCCCACTGTCCTCTTCCATTAAGGCAATATTAAGTTTTGACTCTGTTATGAATGAAGATGTAGTTCACTTGGCTATATAACTTAACAACATTTGAAACTTTTAGAGTGTCTTATCATGCTAGAACATCCTTGTTTGTGCCTTGACATAATGGATGATTCTAGCAATAATATTTATTAATAAATGGCTCCTGCAGAGCCAACAGGAGGAATGCAAAACATTGTAACATTATAAAACTAAAAGGAAAGAAATCTAGAAATTAGAGATGGGAAAGTCCTAATAGGTCATTTAGTTCTATTCTATTCCGTGGTATCTGAGTGCCTTCCAGTAGTGCCCTAAATAAATGACTAACATCTAATGTGTGGTTTGTTCTCTCCTCATGTTCTTACTGTTACGGAGGGAAGTAAGATGGAGGGAGGCTTGGGGGAAATTGTATGCAATAGAGTGTTTTCGTTTGGCAGGGTTTTTTGTTTTTGTTTTTAATATTACATGCTGCTCTGTATTTATGTTAGAGAATGCAAGGTTGAAGAAGTCCACCTTTCAGCTGGAGCAGAAGGCGGTGAGGTTTGTGTTGTTCGTTCCTGGGGGGAGTTCCTTCCACAGTCTTAGACTGTCCCATCAGAAAGTTCTGCCTGATGCGCAGATGGATTTTACCCTTCTGGTAGAATGTTTCATTGTGCCTGGGGAGCAGAGATGTTGATCACAGTCATCATCCTGGACCTTTAGGTGATCTTTTAGATGGTGTAGGCCATTGAGCACCCTGAAGATAGGGAATGAGAATTTGAACTTGATTCAGTAGACAGTGGGTGGCAGGTTTGATTAGAAGACTTGTTTAGTTCATTGTCCTCTAGGATCTTCCCTGATAGTACATTTTCCAGAGCTTCCACAAATTAGCTGTGAGATCTTTGAAACAAGGTTACAAATTAGTTGTGAGAACTTTGAAACAGGCTTCATCTTTTGATATGTCATTGTATAGTACCAACCTCAATGAGTTCCCACCATGACGGGGGTCTCTGGGTGCTCCTATAATATAAATAAATAAATAAATAAATATTAATGAAAACAACTTCCCTTAAGAGTCTGGCCCCAGGAGTATCATAGGAACTGCTACTCTGCCACTATGCCACCAAGGGATTTCTCTTGATTTGGGATGATCCTCCCATAGCTGGCTATGCCAGCATTTGAAATGCTTTCTCTCAGCAATGAAAAATGTAAAGCTGCCACATGGCCAGGAAGAGGCTAGCTCCTTATCTTTATATTTACTTGTAAAGTGTCATGTACATATAGTGCTATATAATAGTACTTTTTCATTTAATTTCACAGGATCTGAGTGGTATTAAAAAAAAAAGACTGATTTGTACTCTAGAGGACGTTGTACTCTGGTGGCTTGTGTCTTGGGGCCTAAAATTTTTGCAGTGATCATTTTATTATTAGAGATCTGAAACCTGATCATACTCAATCTCGGTTATTAAATTTAATTAATAATTTAGCAACTTTCCCTTCAAACAGACCATTGACCAAACCATGTTTTCTTAGGAAGATTTTTTGTTTGATATTCTGTGGGTGCATCACAGCAGGTGCCAATCCACCATTACTTCCAAGCTAGGAAATGAAAAGTTTCCTCTTCCATTAGCACAATGAGTGCTGAGTGACAATTTCTGTTCTCAAGGGTAGTTGTACAGATACTCCTGATGACATCACGAACTTGGAAATTCAGGACTTTCTGGAATTTTTACATGGCTCTCATTAGAGGTGGGTTTGAACCAAGATGCTGGAACCAAATATATTCAAAGTCTGAGGAAGTTCAGATCTGTATCCATATCTGGAGCACGAGACTCAGGCCCATTTCACATTCTAAATAGAAATCCTGTTATAAAGTCAAGTCTAAAAGTATAAAAGCAGAACTGTGGGGAAGATTTTTTTTTGTTAGTTTTATCTTGACATGAGCCAAAATATTCCTTTTATTCTATTCTCTTCTTTTATTCTCTTCTCTTTCCTTGTGACAGTTACTCTGCTGAGAAGTTACACATTGCTCTTTCCTGTGGAGAAAATTAAAAACAAGCTTTCTGGCAGTTCCAGCTCTGCAGCACATTCTAGATACTGAATTGTGTCATACTGTTTAAAAGACGGACTACAATACATCTCCTGAAATGGAAGACGCTGTGACTTTTTAAGTGCAAAGGGATCAATGAAAGGATGACAGGAATATGGACTTGCCTGAGACTGCTCTTGACACACAAACCCGGACACTGTTACTAGCTGTAGCATACTGTAAGAGTTGGTAGTTTATGACTAAAATTAAAAACTATAAACATGAATATGGCCATATAGATGGGGTGGGGCATGAATCTTACATTTGTGAGTGCAAATGGGCACTCGGATGTGCCAAATGGAAATGGTCAGCTAGAGCATCCAATCTGGCTGAGCTATGTTTGGTGCTGGATTGAAGGGAGAACAAAGGTGGTTTGGCATTACTTTTGCAGCTTCTTGAGGCCAACTGGAGCCTAGTTTCCTGGCGTCAATTAGAGCAGCCTCAGGACTCCTCTAAGTTGTGTCTGGATATCTATACCCACCCACCTCCCTCCCTCCTGGGTCAGAGTCCAGTTCCCTGACATTGCAGGCAGTCAAAAGGACTGAGTTATAATGTTTGGGACTTGCTGGAGAGCAAAAATCCTCTGGCCTCACCTCCTTTGCTGGGAGACAGGATGATGCAAAGATTCTATGCCAGTTCTGTTTCATCTATTGATTCCTCCTATGTTGGGGGAAATAGCTGGAGGCTGATTAAGCAGGCTTTACTATCCCTTTGCACCTCTGCAGTAGCACAAACATGTCATAGTGGAGCCAAAGATCTGGCCCTGATGGTCTGAATGAGCATTTCTCTGATTTCTATGAGATTTGCACATGCAATTTAGGCAAGTACTTTAAAAAAATAGTCTCAAATTCCAACATAGTAAAATAACCCAGATGATTTTTTTAGGTGGTATTTTATTTAAATGTGCATTGATAACATTAAAAGATACATATTAAGCTAAGGGGGGAGATGAGCTCAATGTTGGAGTTTTTGATAGAATGACAAGGCAAAAGCTGAGATATATGTAAGGGAGGAATAGAAAGGAAGAAGAAAGCAGTTGAGGTGAAAAAACTCTAAGGCATTGGCTAGAGATTAGCAGTAGGAACCAAGAGGAAAGAATGGATTTTGGTGAGATGTTAGAGTAAGAAGTGACAGGATTAACCAAGAGCTGGGGCGTGTGAGAGACTGAAGGAGAAAAGTAGGTTTGACAATGGAGACAGCGTGAAGAAGATCCTTAGCTCTAAGCCTTAAACTGCCTCACCAGTTGGTGGTGTGGCTTTACCCACAGCTAAGACATAACTGGAAGCACATGACTCAATTGTCCCCTGCTTTTCCCAGGTCTGATAAGTGAAGTTTGCCTTCTGCTGCCGCTGAAATGCTATTGGACAGGTTGTTCTCTGCTTCTGCAGAAGTTCTGGATTGTTTTGCTTCAGCTGCCTATTCCTTAAAGGAATATTAAAGGAAAATAGTATTTGTATCTGTCAAGGGCATCAAGCTTCAGTGTATCTTTAGATTATCTGTTTTTCTGCATACTTGATCGGGTCTTTCTATAAATTTCATTTTGGGTTTCTGTTTTTAATCTGGAATACTTTTCCTTACTTTTTTCAGAAAGATAAGAGCATAAGAACATAGGACTGGAAGATACCCACCCACCTCCCTCCCTCCTGGGTCAGAGTCCAGTTCCCTGACATTGCAGGCAGTCACTTAATATACAATTCAGTTGCTCTTGGTGCAATCTTAAATTGTTTTCATAGACAGTCACTCTTGTGGAAGTATATTTGGTTTTGGCTAGCCTTCCCAGAAGTATCTCAGAGTGTCCAGCTGTAAAGTCTTGAGGTAAAATTGCTGGATACACCCCCAAAATAGTGATGACGACTCCACTGGGAGTCAAGACTGTATTGTAGTCATTTAGTTTAGCACAGGTCAGATTGGCTAGGCCTCACAGTGGTATTTCAGGAACCTAGAAGGAGTCTGCTAGCTTCTATTGTATGTGCAAGACACATTTCAGTATATTCCTCATGTGGCTTGACTTCTCACTTAGAAGATAAGCTGCCCTCCAAGGTTGATACCTGGATTGGTGATTGTGCATTTTTCAGTATTACAAAGGCTTCAGAAGCCCTTGATGCCTGTGTGGGATTTTTGAAGGCCTCCACTTCCACTAGCTCCCACCCCTCAGGTACACCATTCCCTTTAAGCCAGATCACAGAGTCCAGGGCACAGCTGAACTTGTTGTACACCCTAGTGTTTGCCTTATTATGTGGCTCTGCCCACCTTAATATTTTACTGGCCTCATGTGTTGAATGGTTGTGGTAGGTTTCTAGTTCCAAGTTCATGTCCATCACTGCCAATTCTATTGCACCACCAAAGTTTTTGGTGCCCACATGATTGCCACCCATATAGCGGCATTCCTTAGAACACAGGCTTTGGAATTTGTTGATCTTCCATTCTACTGATATGTCCATACAAGAAAGCAACCAAAACCGAACCAGTGCTGATAAAGGCAATTTCTGGGTTTGGCTTCAAATATCCCAAGAGGGCAGAAGCAGGAGGAGAAATGGAGGAGGAGGGGGCATGAGAGTAGAGGAAGTGGGAAGGAAAGTTAATCATAGAGAAAACAAGGTGGGGGGGACAAGGCAGCTTAAGAGACTTCATTGTGGATAGGACATAAGCACAGGGGCCCAGAATTCTTATGGCTAGGAGAGGGATAACCCACTGTTGTTTTAAGGGCTTTTTATTGTTAATGCTGTTTTTTGTTCCATTGAGCATGCCTGGTGGGAAATGTGTGTATGTTTGGGGCCTGGTAGCTTCAGGGCATGTTTCTTTATATGTTTAAATAGAACATAGTTTGCCACTAGTGAGTTATAGTTAAATACTAGGTCAGCTTAGATTTTTTTTAAAAAAGTTTCTCAAAAGTTGTGAAATCACTAAAATGCAGGAAACTTCAGGTTCCTATCAGGTTCTTCATTGTTTTCTGTGACCCAATTCTGATGTTCCATCATTACCTATTTTTCCTTGTTTGCCCCTCTGGATCTATGCAAACTGCACACATTCACTTTCCTTTGTTGGCTTTCGGCTTGCTTGAGGGTCTGAATTTCACTTCAGATACATTTTTTTTTTCTCACATTGCCATTCTCTTCCTCACACTGAATCTCGTCACCACAGGAAATGCAATGCTCCATCATTGCACGATGTTAAGCTCTATCCCAATAACCATTTAAAAAACAGTGAGCTCTCCCTCCTATACAAATTTACTTTAACCACTGCACACCATTTCTCCTGCCTTGCAGAGCCAGGGATTTGTTTTATGTTATTGGTCTTACTTGAAAAAGGAATTGGCAGTTGAGATTGTTGTGGACTATTGCCCTTGAGCAGGGGAGGTGATTTAATAATCCAGTCACTGAGCTCAGGACATTTTGATCCTTTCACATGCAGAAGCACTGACCCAAGAGTAGAGATGTATTATTACTCCTTTGGGACAAGGATTGCAGAGAAGTAATTTTCTTTTACTTATTGGTAACTGTTGACCATTTAAAATGAGCGCACATGGTGGCAAGTACCATATACTGTCAAATGTGTACAGTCCACCATATCATTAGAGGGTAAATAAATGGATGATTATTTCTGCCTCACCAATCAAAGAGCAGGTTACACAGTAATCACTTATGTGGATCCACAAAAAGTGTAATTATGTTTACAGACATCAATACTGAACACCTCACTTCTTCTCTAACATTAACAGTTTTGTCTTTGTACTGTACACAGTACCTTCCCAGGGCAGAATTCCATTAGCATATTTTGGGCTAATCAAGAGGAGGGAAAAAATCAAAGATAAGAAGGGTCAATGATTCTTTCAAAATATTTTTATTACTAAAACTGTAAAGAGAACAGGAGGACTTGTGGCGCCTTAGAGACTAACAAATTTATTTGAGCATAAGCTTTCGTGAGCTACATCGGAAGTGAGCTGTAGCCCATGAAAGCTTATGCTCAAATACATTTGTTAGTCTCTAAGGTGCCACAAGTCCTCCTTTTCTTTTTGCAGATACAGACTAACATGGCTGCTACTCTGAAACCTAAAATGGTAAAGCTTTCCAAAATTGCCTTCCATCATTAGCTGGATTTTTTTTCATCATCATCTTCACAGTCTGGAAGAAAAGGTCTCTGCCTTGAGTATCTACAAGTCTATCTGGAGTCACAGTCATTTTTGTGCTCCTTCAATAGCTCAAGGTGCTTATTCTGCCTTCAGTAAATCACCCCTGAACCAATCAATGAGAAAACAGCAGAGAATATGAATCTTTCAGAATCTATATAACCTGTACAATAATTACATGAGTATACTAGTGGCGCTCAGCATGTCAAAGCAAATCCCAAGAAACATAATCTCAAAACCTTTAGAAACAAGTAGAAAATTATGCCATTTTATCCATTTGTGCTTCTGCATGAGCCAGTGTCAAGATTAGATAGCGTATGGGTATATTAAGTCTTCAGTCTATACTGTCTCCTTTCACGAAATAAGTTTTTATACTTTAAATGCATGGATTGTCAGGTTGATCAAAAACTTTCCATTGTCTGTTGGAGAAGTAGAGTTCAGAGGTACTCATGATGAACAAAAACATTCAGTCGCTAATGTGAAAGTATACAAACTGTTCAAATACTGCAGCTTTTCTGAGTTTAAGTTGTTTGCATCCTATGACTGGATTTCTTAAAGTCCTACAGAAAACCTGTTCTGAACATTGTAAATTCATTTATGTAAGATCACATCTTACAAAGACAGTACAAAAGGTTATGCTCACTAGAAGTTTGGAGGTTGGCTTAAGCCCAGGGCCAGAGTTTCGCTCATTTGAGTTTTCAGTGTGAGGTGTTTTGTTTCAGTTTAACCCCGATTTATAATTTTCTTAGTTTATGAATCAAAACATTAGAAAGCATGTGCTAGATTCTTGCCCCTGACCTTGCCTGCTTTATACTGCCCCCGCAGTGCAAAGTAAGTGGAAAGCTGCCCTAATGGGGCAGTCAAGGATTCCCTCAGCGGAGGAATCCTTCTCCTGATGAAGGGGCCGTGTTTGGATAGGAAGGGAGCACCTGTGCTACTGCTGCAGCTGCCATAATTTAAAACAGCCCCTACACTGCTTCAAATTATTTTCAGTCCCTGGCTGGCTCAGGACCAGAGGAGCAGAAAGGTGCCTTAGAACAAGCTTTCCCTCCCTCCCACTCACCTCAGCTGCATCTAGTATAAACTTGTCACAGCTGAGAATCTGGTCCTGGATCTTTTTCTCTGTGAGTTTTTCCCCCTTTTAAGTTGCTGGTGCTTTCCTAATGTTAGCCTTAGCCCAGTGTTTTGTTTGGGAACACACTTTTTTACATTTACATACCTATTTCAAAGAGATAATATTACCTGGATGACACATGGAAATTTCTTTGGCTTCAAAATGTAGTGAGCTCTAAGTAGTGTACATAAAAATGTCACCACAGCTTGGCTGTCCCCTTCCATTGTGACCCACACAAAAATATCTGTTAGCAGAGGGGAAACAAAATTAGAATTAGAAAAACAAAACAATAATGTACAGAAAAAAGATCCCCCTCCCTCTTCCAAAACATGTATAAAAGTATCACACTGAAACTCAGGTTTATCGGTGTGACCCTGAAATCAAACAGCTGCTCCACACTGGAAAAAAACCACTTGTCATTCAGGCATTCAACTGTATCTTGTTTATGAAGATGCCTGGCTCTTAGAAAGCCTTTGGAGATAAAGTGAACTCAGGCACAGCCTATATGTAAGGGGAGTGTTGCCCCCTTACTAACATTCAGTAGGGGTGTTTTGTTGGCTAGCTCCCAGTACTAAAAAGGGGAAGGGTCGATGGGGAATTAGGACCCTGAGACTGACAGCCCCCCGGAACAATGGGGAGAGGCCAATGCTCGAGGTCAGGCTGAATGACAGGGCGGGCAAGCTAATCAGGGAGTCAGGAGGCCAGGGAGGTCCCATCCTCTGTGTGAGCTGGAATTGCCTGGGTCAGACAGAGTGGGGCCGAGCTAAAGAGAAAGCAGGGGTGCAAGCTGAGCTGGGGAGCAGAGCTGGGCCAGATCCATTGAGAGCAGACCCTGTCCCAGGAGCAGAGCTGCAGCCCCAAAGCCAGAGGCACAGCCCAGAGAGAGCAGACTTGCCCTGGGAGGAGAGCTGCAGCAACCAGAGCCAGAGGGGCCAGAAAAGCAGCCCACGAAGCAGGTCAGTGCTGGGAGCAGAGTCACAGAATAGTCTGCAGAGCAGACCTGTCCTGGGAGCAGAGCTGTAGCAACCAGAGCCAGAGGGGCCAAAGAAGCAGCCCAGGGAGCTGGAGACAGAGGGTGGAACTGGGGCTGGAGCAGTCTGGAGCTGGGTGCGGTGATCAGCTGGGGAGACCTGGGCAGCAGTCCCAGCACAGGGAGATGCTTCAGCCAAGAGGCTCTGCAGGCCAGGCTTGGATCATAACCCTGACAGGGCGGGGGCAACACTGGGCAGAAGGATCCTACCACTTAGAACCTGAGAGCATGTGGCCACCACCAGAGCAAGTGTCCAACCCGCAGCATCCCTGCAGCAAAGCCAGGGCCTGAGAAGAAGGCATGGGGCTTACACGGAACAGACTGTGAGCTGTCCGGACATTTCAGAGACACTGTTTGTGATGTTCCTTGCCACAGAGCGGGTTGATGCATTTCCTTTAACCTTTCTCCTTTATTCTTTTTAAAATTAATTGTTGATTAAATAACTTGCATTTGCTTTAACTTGTATGTAATGGTCAGTGGGTCAGAGAAGTGCCCGGTGCAGAGAGAGTACTCCGGAGTGGGGACACCCTAGTCCCTATCTTAGGTGACCACAGCAGGGTTGGGGTTGAGCCCACCCAGGAATCCTGGGCCCAGCCTTGTTGGGGTTGGAGGACTCTGCCAGACAGGAGGGTGGAAGGGGAGTCCTCAAGGGCAGAGAGGCCACTCGATAAAGGAAGTGGGAGTAAGGACTCAGATCCTTTCGCTAGCCCACTTCACCGGGGTAGTGCAGAAGCCAGGAAAGTTCCCCACAATAGCGGGACTATTCTCCTGCTTGCATATATTTCCTATGTCCTTGGACTGCCAAGGAGAGTGAAAAAATTATTTAAAAGGAAATCTCCCACAGTTATAAATGGCTGCCCTTTGATCATGTTTCTGGACAATCAAGTCAGAGCATCTACAGGATTTGACCAAACAGTGAGTTTGGTCCTGGATGTGAACAAAAGAGGTTTGATATGAAGAAGTAAACAATAAAAGGAAATAATCAATAAAACAATAAAAGGAAATAATCATTGAGCTTTATGATTTCTTTCTCTTTTTTAAACTTATTTTTATTCAGTGCCCCTCTTCTTTTTCAGGAGGGCTATTGGAACAGCCCCATAGCAATATTTAACGCCTTACCTTAAAGCTTTTAATTTCTCTCAGTATTTCTTGACAGGCCACAGGAGCGTCATCATCCACCACCCCAGTTTTTGGGGTCATTTTATATATTCCCCTCCCCTTTAAATCTCTATCAGCTTTCTAGCCAGGAAATATTAGACAGGGCACACCAAGGAAGCCATTCATATGCCTCTTTAATCAGCTGGTGGGAATCTCTACTAAGGGATGACAAATCACCCTGCACCCCCCATGAGCCTTCCTTAGGGATGGGCATCTGCCACCGTCCGAGGTCCTACGAGGGCCTGATTCTACCTTTCTTACTTGGATCGAGTAGTGTCTTAGGCCCCCATCCTGCATGGTGAATCATGCAGCTGGAGGTGTGTGCTCATACAGCGCTCTGCTTAAGTGAATGGGGTCTGCCCCCAAAGTTTTCCTTCCAGTATTGGGGCTATTGTCTGCAAGTACCCCCACTGATTTCAATGGAACTACTCATGGAGAGACATGCTATTTAACAAAGGGCTCCAGATTCAGTCCCTCAGAGTGCCACAGACTGGGATCAGGAATCAAAGCAGGTCTCCCACTTGGTAATAGAGACCATTGCCCCTGCAGCAAATTAAAAAGTTAATTGGTTGTAATTTTTCATCTTCCTTTCATAAACAAGGAAAGAATTCACCTGATGTACGTTTTAAGATGCAAACGGTCAAGTAAAGTTGGACTTCTATTAAGTATGAAAGGTAAATGAATCCTTGAACTCAAGGTTCTCCCAAAAATACTCCTCTGAAACAATAATACATGCATTTGTTAGAAGAAAAGACAAAAGCTTGCAAAGTGGTTTTTTTTTTTTTTTTTTTTTGTTATGAGATTCAAGCTTCTTGTTCCTGTGATATCATCATTCAGATAAAGAGTGTGGCTGGTGAGATAATGGGGGAAGATTAATATTTGCAAATAACTATTCACTGAAAAACGGCCAAAATTCACAATAAAATTATTAGCAAAGAATTGTTTTTGACCAGCTCTAATAAATAGGGTAACAGATGGCCTCAGATTGAATACAAGGTTGCAACTGACTCAAGGGGATCTGCTTGCTTAAGAACAGCAGCTGAACCTTGAAAGTGGAGTCTACTGTGGGAGCCTTCTTTTGTCTTAATGCATATCATTTCATATTTTTATTTTCTACTCTGCATTTTTTTTAAAAAATCTACTCACAAGCTTGCAAATGATTCTTCACCAGTCTGGTTTTTGTACCATTTCAAAGGCCAGTATAGCTTTCCTATAACCATTTCCTTGACTGTGTACCTGCAGAAACATTGGTAGCTCTGGAAATAGGATTTGTTAATTAACTAGTGCTCCCTCTGTTGGCTGGATGGCATCAGTGGAGCACAAAGCTTCATGTTGTAGGCTTTATTGTATTCATTTTGCAACAATTGTGTGCTGAATTTGTTTAAAATCCAGAAGACATCCCCCAGCAGAGTATTACAATTGTAGTACAAGATGGTCCCATTACCTTTGGATGTGGGGACAACACAAAAACAAGCCTTATCATTTTCTTTGTATTTTTTAATAAAATATGACCATTTATTTTACAGTGTCTATTGAGACTGAGTTTCACTCATTTACCCTGGTGTAAATTGGGTGTAGATCCACTGACATCAAAAGAGTTACTCTGGTGTTTAAATGTGTAAGTGAAAGGTGTTTCAGGCCAAATATGTCATAATGTTGCTGGAGATTGATCTAATGCTAAGCACTATATTCATTCCACATTGTTCCTCTACCCAAAGATTTGCATACAGCTCAGAGAGTCTCAAAAGCCAAAAAATGTGACTTCTGTTCTAATTGGAGTAACAGCTTTAATATAGCCATACAATTACAAAAGAATCTGTGCACAAATTGAATTCAAAAGGGAGAAATATTGAGTCAGTTCAGTTTTTCATGTGACTGAAGAATTTGATATAGAATCATAGAATATCAGAGTTGGAAGGGACCTCAGGAGGTCATCTAGTCCAACCACCTGCTCAAAGCAGGACCAATCCCCAATCTTTCATAATACCTTATGATAAATTAAATACAATCACAGTATTAGACTTACAGTGTTATAATCTTTGATTTATCCTACCACTATTTGTGGAGGCTTCTTATTTATATATTTCCACTAATAAATTCCACTAAGCCACTGAAGAACTAAGCTAGATTTCCTAAAATTGATCAGATATGTGGGTCACAGGCTCACCCTTTAAGGGAGTCAGACGCTCAATCTGCCTGTGACAGGCTCCACTAAAGGGAATGAGCCATCCCAAGTTTACCTGGGGACAGTTAACTATAAGTAGCTGGAAGGCAGTTAATAAAGTAAACAGCAGCTGAGCCTAATCAAAGACTTAGGGCAGGTCTACACTTAAAACACAGCAGTGGCACAGATTCATGCACACAGCTGTGCCGCTGTTGTGCTTCAGTGAAGGTGCTACTACACTGGCAGGAGAGCCTCTCCTGACAGCATAGTTAATCCACCTCCATGTTGATGGGAGAAGCGCTGTCTACACTGGGGGCTAGGTCATTATAACTGTGTCACTTGGGGTGTGGATTTTTCACACCCTGAGCAACATAGTTATAATGATGTAAGTTTATAGTATAGACCTAACCTTAGGAGAGGCTTAGTTGGAAAAGCTCCTAAGCAGAAAGGAAGCTCCTGCAGAGAGGAGCTCTCAGGGAGTCTGAACTAGACAAAAACTCTCCTGGCAGGGAGACCTGGGAGAGGCTATGAACAAGCAAAAGAAAGACCGCAGAAGCAATCCAAGCAGTGGAGAAGCCTGGGGCTTTACAACAGAAAGCTGCTGCTGCTGGAGCCTAGAAACTTTTGTTCTGGGACTTCTAAATTTAATGTGGGCTCTGAGTTAAGAGCCTTTAAACCATTGTACAGGTGCTCCTTTTCAGAAGGCTTTAATAAAGGGAGATATACAGCTGTAAAGTCAAGTGTTTGGCTTCTCCTTGTGTGGGCTGCTTACAAAAAAACCCACCACCCTGCGGCAGTGAATCTGAGCCTGAGTCAACTGACTCAGACTTGTAGGACTCACACTACAGGGCTAAAAATAGCAGTGTAGAGATTCTTACTTGGGCTGGAGCCCAGGCTCTGAAACCCAACTTGTCAGGGGGGAGGCCTTAGAGCCTGGGCTCCAGCCAGAGCAAAAATGTCCGAGGCAGGCCACAGCAGCACCACACGCCACACTGGGATGCTCAGAATGCAAAGGTGCCCTTTCTAGAGTCACCTTATCCATTTTATTCATATTGATGGAACACGAATCAAGGAAGTGAAATGCTGTTGTGCCCTCTTTGCTCTGTTATGACATGGGAACAGAGCTAGACTGTTATATTTACAAAGATGGGACTTGACTTTTGAAAAACCACGATGAACAGAATTTCCACAGAACATTGAAATCTTCAGTAAATAACAAGCCTGATATTTAAAAACTAATGCAGTTCTCCATTGCAAGGAAGCCTTGGTTGTTAACTCTTTGATATTAATTACTTTACCTGATGCTCTGTTACCAGCTAAATATATTAGGGGCCATGTATTTGGAAAACAGTGTTATCTTGTACGTAAAATACAGAAAAAGAATATGACTCAGGCTAGCCTAGTGATGCCAAAACCAACAAAATATCCACTGGGTTGTCAAACATAATGATTTGAAATAGAAACAGGAGAGAAAACTGTGTCCTTGGACTGATGGAGCTTAGGACAAATTGGATCTATTACTTAATGCACATAATGTAAAATAAAGAAAAACAAGATCTGCTTGCTCCAATTAACCACAGACATTCATTAAGACACAATATTTGATAATTTAACACCATTTCATATTTTCACCTCGGATACCTCTTGGTGGGGTTCTGGTGCTAGCAGCTTGTACTGAGGGCTTGGCCAGGGCTCTTAGCTGAGCTATTTGTAGCTGGTTTTTTTCACCCTATATGATCTTACTGAAAAGGGAACACCAGCTGTATTCCCATCTGAGTCCATTCTTGACACTTCTGTCAACCTGAATGGCCACTTAAAACATCCCCTACCCCTCTTACTGCCTCTCTTCTTTAGTAAAGTTATACCTTACTTTGTATGGTGCATCAGTGTATCTCTTTTTAGAAGCGATTCTCAACTTCATCTCTCTCCTGTATAAAGTTATTCCTTACCCAGGGCTAGCTTCCTTATTTTTAACTGAAGCCATACATTATTTCAGTATCTGCCTTTATCTCTTGTCTTGTTGAAATTTTTCCTCAGTGTCAGGATCTATCTCCTATGTACAACCATTCCCCTTTTGTGCCAGCTCACATCTTGTTAAGTCATTCCCAACATTTATAGGAAGATAAGAGAATGGCTACTTGACTCAAGGAGAATTAACTCTGACTCGTAAAGTAACCTGAGAAATGTGGTACATAGAAATCTGTCAACAATTCCCATCGTCATTGGCCAATTTTATTTCTGCCCCAGATCATAAGGGTAGGACCCAGAGAGAAAGTCTCTTCTTGAATATAGGGCATGCTTCAAAGTTTGCTGTTTCCTCAAGACTGAACATTAGTAAGTAGTATTTATTTGACCATTTATAAAATACTGCTTTTTTACTATTTAAATTAGTAGCTCAAAAAGGGAGTGGAGATTTAAATAAATAAGCAGAAATCCAACGTTGTTATAATTAATGTCAATGACAATTTTGGGCAACGTATCGAACTTTGTGCTTCAGGGATTATCCCAATGTCTAACTACTAGAGATCACGATGAATCCTAATGTGGGGGCAGATTATTCCATAACTGCAGAGGTAATATGTGGGGGAAAAGGGACACGTGGGGTCATATTGCCCTGCCCAGATTTTCTGCTTGGCTTATACTGAGCATGCTCAATAACATCTGCCAAAGCCGCTGCCTCACTCTGCCCTCCGCCCCCGCCCCCATCGGCAGGTACGGGTCGTCTCTGCATAGCTGCCTGCTATGCAGTTCTTACATCTTCCTCTGAAGTACCTGGTACTAGCCACTGCCAGAGACAGGATACTGAACTAAATGGACTTTGGGTCTGACCCAGTCTGGCAACTCCTGTATGTATGCAGAACATGACTGATGAATGAGTTATATAGCTGAAAACCACAGAGCATTTAGATTAATGTATAAATAGAAGTTTTACTTTATTGATAAACATTACTACCATAGCACTGTTTTCTCCCCCCATGAAAGAGGCATAACCGCCACTAACTTCAATGGGATACGAGTGCTAACTCGAGGTCATGGTGCATACTATTGAAAATATTGGAATAGAACACAACAGAAAAGTTGCTAGGTCTTACTCTTGAATATCAGTTGGAGATGGCTCAAAGTCTTGATTAAAATGCCAATCAACTTCTAGCTGTGAAGATCATATTCCAGCAGCGCTAATAAAGGTATCTATGGAGATTACACTGAAATAAGAGAAAACAGTCACTTCATATGTTCCACCACCAGGGGGGGCCATAGCTACAACCATGAATGTGTCCTTGACTTGTTTCACACCAGTATCTTTCCCAATCTAAAGCAAAAACAACTTAAAAGGGCTTTTTTTGTGTAATTACTAAAACTGAACAAATTCCTTCTCTTCCCCTCCATGTGTTCTGTTTAATAGCTAATATAAAACACACCATGCTATCCTGGTGGTACTAAATTTACCCCAGAAAGCATGATAAAGCCATATCCACAAAATAAGGGCAGGTTATGCTGTTTACTGCAAATGGGGGTGGGGGGGAAGAGGAGGGAAAGCTTCTCACTTTGTTATTAATAGGTAACTGTCTCCCTCTGAATCCTCTGATGCTGTCAGAAAGAGCTCTTTTCTAAGGCAAATAGATGTCTTTATTGTCATTCTAAATGTTTAAGTTTAAAATCACTGTCCTTGGAGTTTAGTTAAGCATTTAAGGAGTAGCAAATTAAGATTTACTTTCTCAGAGAAATTACTGGAAGAAGGCAAATCCCTGAACTATCAATCAGGGAAAAATCTTTAAAGAATAAATTGCTGCTTCCATATCTCATCTCCTTCCAAACAAACAACCCCCCAACAGCACGATGCAGTGATCTGCGCAAGAGCCCTCCAAGGCAGCATTTATCCTCCAGAGGCCGTCATGTTCAATTTGGCAGTGCGGGGAAAGAGCAAGTATGGATTGGGGAAGGGAGGGAACAGCCAATCCATTCAAAATATACTGCGTATTTAGACACAAGTGACCCGGTCCCTTTCCCTTTGTTCACACACTGCGGCCTGATTCTCCACTCTGTAACTTCACTTTTGTGCCCTCACAGCTCTGATTTCGGCAGAGTTACCCAGGCATAGCACAGTAGAAATTCAGTCCTACTTTATTTATTGAGGCTTTCTGTGACTCTCCTTTTGTCTCTGAAAAATGAATACTCTCCTCTCATTGGGGTTGTTTTATTATATTTCAGCAAGACACAAGAGCATTACCAACCAGGCTTGTTGTCTATTTCCTGCCCCTCTGTGCACAGCTACATTCATCTTTCATTCCCACCATCCCTCGCAGCAACAGTCTCTCAGATCTCAACATTCATTTTACTCAAATCTGGTAAATTTCAACCTGAAATGTGCTGTGGACAAAGGTACAGAATGGATCACAATATGGGAGAGTTCTATTGCGCCTCAACATTTCTTCTCTTCCTCTTCGGGATGACAGGAAGGGGGACATGGAAGCTGCCTGAGACTCCGAAAAGCAGCAAATGTGAATGGACCAAATCATTCTCTCTGTTGGTTCCGTTTTTTCACTGCTTGCTGTTAGCATTAGAAAACTGCAGAGGTCCATTCAGGCACAGAAAAAGCAGGGGAGAGATTGTGACCTGAAGCATAGCACTGTGTAATGGTGCCACCAATGAGTTCCATTGCATAGCCCCTTCAAGCGGGTGTGTAATTCACTGCAACCAGAGAGGGGCAGTGAAGCCTTTAGCTGCTTGGCCATAATGACAGAGCTCTACCATTTTCTTTAGTGACAGTCTAGGTCCCTAATACCTAGAGTTTGTCCAGATACCCAGGTTTTCCCATGAAACATTTTAATTTTTTTTCATGGAAAAATTTCTGAATGAAATGAATAGACATTTTCATTTCAATTCAAACTGAAATTTTTGAATTCACTTTTTGAAAACAGGTTTTTTTTTTAAATTTTGGATTTCCTCCCTTTTTTCCACCAGTGAATGCAGTAAAATACATGATAGCTGGTGGCTGCCCCCCCCCTTTTTCCCCCTGTACATTTTTATTTTTTCTATTCCAGATTTTCAAAACTGTCTGTACTTTTGAAACATTACAGAGGGGCAAAGTTACAGTGTTTCACTTTTCCTTTTCCCATTCTGTAGCTTTTACAGAGTTTAAGAAGTTTTGAAAAATTACAGAGTGGAAAAAGCAGGGAAGTAAGAGGTAGGGAACAAACTCTGGACATTCTTCATTTCATTATTTCACTCCCTAGGAAAAAGTGGGGGAAATGGACATTTGGAAGTTTGAATATTTGAAATATTTCCAGTTTTCAATTTGAAACAAAGCAAAACAAAATTTTGAAACAAAACAATCAAAAATTCAAAATAATTCATTTAAAAAAACATTTTCCTCTGAATACTTTTGGATGAAATTTTATTTTTGGCCAGGAAGATTTTTCAAAAACATTTCAAGCAGCTCTAGTAAGGGCCTTATCACTGGTGCGTGATTTAGCCAGTGGCAGAACAAAAATTTTGTGAAAGAGGACAAGTCTATAGATTTGCTTGTGACTCTTGGGTTTAAAAGGGAAATAGTGCATTAAATTGTGTTATTTTCCAGGAGTACTGATGTAAACATAAGAGTTTCAGAGTAGCAGCTGTGTTAGTCTGTATTCGCAAAAAGAAAAGGAGTACTTGTGGCACCTTAGAGACTAACAAATTTATTAGAGCATAAGCTTTCGTGAGTTACAGCTCACTTCATCGGATGCATTTGGTGGAAATCCGATGAAGTGAGCTGTAACTCACGAAAGCTTATGCTCTAATAAATTTGTTAGTCTCTAAGGTGCCACAAGTACTCCTTTTCTTTTTGCAAACATAAGAGTAGCAGTAGTCCTGAAATGTTAGGATGACTCTTCCTAGCACACCATTTCAAAAGTAATACTTCCCTGTTTCACAGAGCATGTTTAATGCCATACCATCATTTGTGAACTGGACGAAACTGTTTTTTAAAATGTTTCCAAATCACAGAGGGATGTTTAAAAGTAGTGAGAAGTAACTATATAACATTCCAGGAGTGCTGGCATATAGTGCTCTGGAAAACAGTGGATCTGAAAGAGAAAGAGAGAGAAATAGGAGTGGGATCTTTGTTTGGTTTCCAAGCTCTATCCTCATTCCGCTAGGTAGAAGGGGCTAGGGTCCCCAAAGCGAGCCTCCCAGTTTAGGAAGACAGATTCATGCTAGCCTAGTGTGCTAAAAATAGCAGTGTGGACCAGTGTTCCCTCTAATTTTTGACAAGCTGTATGCACAAAAATTTCTTCTGTGCAAATTTTTGATAGGCCCTGTGCACCAAAAATTTCTTCTGTGCAAATTGTTGTGCTTCTCTGCAAATTTTTGTGCACGTGATGTTTCGCGGTGTGCACAGGGTTTAGGATCTGTGTGCACACGCACAACTTAGAGGGAATGGTGGTGTGGACTTTCCTGCACTGGCAGAGGTTCGGGCTATTCACCCACGCTCAGACTCTGGGTGGCTAACCTGAGCCTCTCCCTATACCGCAATGTCCTTACTGTTATTTCTATCATGCTCGCTCAAGCCCCACTAGCATGACCCTGTCTACCCGGGCTGGGAGTCTTGCTTCCAGCTGCAGTGTAGACATACCCCCTAGAGGCAGCGTCTGGGAGGGAGGAGCAACTCATGTAACTGTCGAATAATGCACATTAGCCAACTGAAGACTCACCAGGGAGAGGGTCTGGAGGGAATTTCATTAAGCCTTCTGGGGCTTGAGAAGGGCTACTATGTGGTGTCAGGCCTTTGAGCATGGAAGCTGTGTAAGTAGAAGTAAGACTCTGGAAAGCCAGTATTTTCCCCTTTTACATGGAAAAATACTGTATGTAGTGTATATACAAAGTAACAATAGATAGTGGGTTATCCTTGAAGCATCTTACCTCTTGGAAGATATGTCATCCCTGTGATCTGTGAATACAAGGAGAAAAATACTAGTCCATTTTGCAAGACATATATTGAATGTATTGTATATTTAATACACAGAGTTCACTAGTGCAATTGTGAGGTAGAAATCAATATACCCAAGTATGTTCTGAGTTATGGGATGGCCAGGGCAGGACCTTAATTTTCCCCACCTTGTCCCTTGTGCAACTCAAACTGTCCTTTATAAGGAACGATCCCACAGTGCTGGGGAATTATACAGACCTAACTTTTTCTTCCTCAACCTTCTAAAATGATATGTTAGATGATAGAAGATAAAAAGAAAAATTAAACCTCTGAAAATTAAAGGAAACTGCTAAATACTTTCCCAAAAATCAGCATAAAGAAAGGCTTGCAACATATTCTTCTTTTTTGATTTTGTGCCTGCTAAGTGGGCTCTTTCATTAATAGATCAAGTATAAACAGCCCACACAGCTGGCTCTGGTAGTTTTCAAAATATGATATATATAAATTTAACTTTATAATCTCATGATTAGTTCTACTGTGTGAAGAAATAATAAATGATGTAGTGTGTTATGCAGTCTTATGTGCTGCCAGAATATTTTAGTGCTTCATCAACTTTGATTTGCAAGGGGTGTGTGCGTGTGTGTGCGTGTGTGTGTGTGTGTGTGTAAGGAGGATTTATTTGTCTCTCTTCAATCTGCCCCACCTCCCACTAACCCAACGAGGAAGCCACAAACCCGGCAATGCTCTCGGTGCAGGTTATTCCTGCTCCAAGACACTTGCTCTGGATGGAGTTTTGACTCTTTGGGAGGGAAGTCTCCGGGTCAAATTCAGCTGTGATCTGTGTGATGTCCTGCCCCTTTAAATGGTTTGGCACTCTGTACTCAGTGCAGAGCCTCACTTCCATTTGCTCCTGTTTGTTGCCAGAACAATAAAGTCACCACAGCAGACAGCTGTGTTGAAATCAGCTCCCCCTGCATCTACCTCCTTTGCTGCTGAGTCCAAATATAACAGCCTCTGACTTTTTTGGTCATACAGTGCTGATGACATGTAGATTTATATAGCTATAGACTTTTACACAATTTTTTGCATAAAACTGACAAAATACAACAAGAGGTTTTTCATTCTTTAAAAAAGAAATGATAATGGTAACATAATATTTAAATATGTAGGGAAGGAAAAGAAAGAGAGATGACAAAGACATGAATAGGAAATAAGTAGAGAAGGGTAAATTCATCAATCTTCCCGTAGGTTTTCCCATTTACATAATGTTTTTTGTTTATTTAAATAATTAGCAAAATAACACCAGGTGTGTGCAAACATATATGTCTTCTCATAATACAGCTGTGCAGAGTCGCAAGGTTCCAGGCCTGTTGCACTGATTCCCACATGTGGAGGGAAAGTCAGGATTTTTCAGTCTCTTACAAGTAACTGAGCAGCCAGCAGCAAAAGTTGGGTTAGCATCTCTGTCAGATTCTTCAAAGTTCAATTACCCCAGGATACATGATTCTGGAGAGGAGGGCACTGAAGCCCGTCATTTTTAAAAATGTGATACAGAACAAGTGACCAACAAGATTTTGGACATGATCAGAGTGAATGAAAGTAAATATGGTAGCACTCAGCTATATCTTCTCATTCCTATGATACAGATCCCAGGAAGCTGTGATCAGCACCCTCTCCTTATATCGGAGGGGTAGCCCTGTCAGTCTGTATCCACAAAAAGAACGATGAGTCTGGTGGCACCTTAAAAACTAATAGCTTTATTTGGGCATAAGCTTTTGTGGGTAAAAAACCCTAGTTCTTCTGAAGTGCATCTGAAGAAGTGGGTTTTTTTTAATCCACGAAAGTTTATGTCCAAATAAATCTATTAGTCTTTAAGGTGCCACTGGACTACCTGCTCCTTGACACTATGGCCACTCTAATGTGGATTTCCTTCCACCTGGCTCAATTCTCTCTCTCCTCCTCTTTAATATCTACATGAATAATCATGAGACACCACAGACTCATCATTTGCCACCTACATGCAGAGTACCCTTTACTGTAGATCCTCTTTTTCTCTGATACAGCCGTCATGAAAGTGTTCCATGCCTGGAAGAAAGAAGCTGATGGATGAAGAACAGTTGGCTTCAGCTAAACCCAGGAAAGATGCAAGTGATGTTTGTAGGAAGGAGAAAATACGTTGAAGAACTTGCAAAAATCCAGTCTTTTGTCTATGATGAGGTTGTCAGTGTTGTGTGATCATGCTGGATTCCTGGATGCAGATTGCCAGAATGTTGAGGAAAACTTTTTTTCATCTTTGACTGGCCAACAAATTTCTCCTCTCAGATGAGGACTGTGATCCATCTTTGTGTCTTCTCCAGGTCAGAGCCACGACAACACACTCTACCTAGAGTTGAATATGGCCATTTCAAAAAAGGCTGCAATTGGTGTGGCATGTAGCACCAACCAGCCTCATAAGCAGCAAAGGCCAAGGTGAACACATCTTTACCTTTGTTTTGCAAACTCCACTGCTTTTGGATCAGAAATCAAAATCAAGGTCATATTCAATAAAAGCCCTTTAGAGATTGGGATTGGACTATCTCAGGGACCGCCATCTCCTTCCAAGACTGTAGTGTTTCACTGGAACCATGGAAATGAAGAGACCCAGGTTTAAAGAGTTGGGGGCAGACTGCTCTCAGTGGCCTGGACCCTGGGGGACTGGTTACTTGAAGCAATCAAACTGAAGACAAGCCTGATTGTGTTCAGGTGGGCATTTAACATACAGTTTTTTGATAGATCCTTTCCTCAGGAATGGCGTCTGTAAATAAATCCTTGAACATAGAAGTGCATATGCCCCTGTAGAGAGAAACAATGTTTGTTAAAAGAAATTAATTTCTAGTATTAAAAAAACAGAGATATGTTGGGAGTTCCTCATTTCTCATGGATATTAAAAAATAACTCGTCTCATTCTGCCTGCATCTAGGCAGCATTTTTTCCTCATCATCAGCACAACTCAAGTCTATTTCTGTGCTTCCCAGAACGTTTAGCACTTTACCTCAGTTGAGCACATCTTTCTCTTCCCATCTCATAGCCTTGCTGTAACATATGGTTTACTAGATGTAGATGCTCAACTGCTTAAATATCTTTAAACTTGCTAGGATACAGAGACCCAAGTATATAACAGGTGCACAAATGAACTTCAGGATGAATGCACTGCTAACACAGCAGCACGATGATACCTCTCATAATCAGATTTATTCAAGTATTCGTGTGGCGTACACCTGTGTTATGTTGGCAGTGCATTTGATTACAGCATGTGAGACTTCCTGGTTCCAAATGAAGATCTTTGTTCCCTCATAAGAGTAATTTTAGTTCTCCCTCCCACTCCCAGCTTTTGTATGGCTTTTGTGTGTTCATTAGCCTATTTAGGGGACCTACCCCCAATAGACATTGTAAATGTGTTAAATATAGACACAAACAAATATACCTAGAGAAACAAATAGAAGTGCACCTTGTGCGTTCTCAATGGATTTTAAACAGATGACAAAAAGGGAATTAAAAGTCATAACAGCTTGATCTCTAGGAAAGTTAGCCGTGCTTGTTAATTTCTTCTCTCCTACAGAGATCAGTCACAATCCTCTCTAGAGGGTGCAGTCTTCCTCATGCTGTGGAGGCAGATGGATCAGAGCACTCAGTCAGGGGAGCACGACCAAATGACCCTCCCCTTCAGCTTCCTGCTAGATGGATATATTCCAGGGGCCAGATACTAGATACTGGCTGTAGCCCCTTTGCACTGCTCTGGCAGCACAAAGGGGATAGACCCATTCTAACATGGCAGCTAGGGATTTCCCTGAGGAATCTATAGGTGAAGTAAGGCTGGCATAGATGGACATTCACCACTTGCTTCTTCCCTTGTCCCAGGTATTGGGGGTGTTCCCTGGCCAGGTTGGGAGCAGAAAGAAGCCAAGCCAAAGCACTATGCACTCCAACAGTCGTAGATTGGCGCAAGGATCCTTAAGGGACTGCTATAGCTGCTGAAATTGGGAGCAGCCCTTAGGCCTGAGGACCAGGGGAATGGAAAAGTGACTTAGAGAAGCTTGTGCATACTGGGATCCTGGCTCTAAAGTTCTCTTGATTACTTAAATAAAAACAAAATGGGTGAAATTCCAAATGATAATACAAACAATATGAACTTTGAGTTTCTAAGAGTTTATGATCCTTAGGGAGATTCATGCACAAAAATCAACAGGGTGGGTTGGATTGGAGAACAGTCTTGTGGCAGGGTATATAAACCCTGCACCAGTGACAAAGAAGTTAAAGTTAAACCTGCCTTCTGGGCCTGTCAATCATGTCAAGGGTGTATTAAGGGTTTAAAAGCAGGAAGTTCCAGTGAGTGGCTGGGCAGTTCTGGGAGACAGCACAGTAGTTCTACAGATCCCAAGAGGAACTCATGGAAAGCTTCAGGGAAACTGCTCTTAAGAAGATCAGTCACTGATTCCCCATTTCTATGAGGAGGCAGTACACTCTGGTACACTGGCCAGGCAGAATAGGTTCAGCAAGCCCTGAGGCAAACCGGTAAGCATTTGGCATCACTACCGTCTATCTCTTCTGAGGTTATTAAATCTGGGACTACACAGAAAGGATTTGAGGGAGCAGAAGTCCAGAGCCCCCACCCTCTTCAAATACAGGCAGACTATTTGGCTCAACTTAGTATCATGGAGACCCCTATTTATGCAGACCAGGTAACACTGTGGAATTTGCAATACCTAAACAGCAGGAGGCGCCCATCAGTAACCCGAGATTTGTGATAAATCTCTGCAGAACAATAGAAACAAACAGGTAAGACATTTTTTCTGTCTCCAGGTTTCACTACAGGGACGTAGTAAACAATGAGGTCAATATGCAGTTTAGGGAGGGGGAAAACACTATAAAAAATAAAGGACTGACAAGATAAACATACTTACAAGTTACCAATCAATGAAGAATATATTTTAAATATACTTTCTAAAGTCAGGCCTTTACTAGATATGGATGATTCTCCTTCCAAATCAGAGGCAATTGACATATCCTGCTTGTAATGTAACATAAAGGGTGAGTGAATGATCGTGTTACTGCTTTACATATTTCATCCACAGGTGAGGAGACATTTTCAGCACACTAGATGGCCATTGATCTTGTAGAGCATGCCTTGATTCTGGGGTGGCAGTAGGGTGGTGCTAGTGGCGGTAAACCTTTCACTTAGTTGGAATTCTCCATTGCAGTGACAGAGCTATTTAGCAATAGTAAACTTGGCATCTTTTGTCTGCTGCATCGAAGAAGGAAAAGAAAAAAGAAGGCTGAAGGACCTTCTGAGACAGCTTAGTCCTCCCCAGGTAGACCCAGGCTGCCCTCCTGATGTCAATTCATGGCAGAACCTTTCCTTCTCAGATACAGGATTTAGGCAAGCAGAAGGAAATAACAATCCCTGGGAGTTATGGAATTCTGTATTCACCATTGAGATAGGTTTCAGAGTAGCAGCCGTGTTAGTCTGTATTCGCAAAAAGAAAAGGAGGACTTGTGGCACCTTAGAGACTAACAAATTTATTAGAGCATAAGCTTTCCAATGAAGTGAGCTGTAGCTCACGAAAGCTTATGCTCTAATACATTTGTTAGTCTCTAAGGTGCCACAAGTACTCCTTACCTTTGAGATAAACTCTGAAGATTGAATGCCAGCTTGTCTTTTTGTATTGTACATGATGTTCAAGTGACAGAATTTCTAGCGCAGATATTCTTTGTTCTGAAGTCAGGAAGTTGACATTAGGAGTCAGAAAAGCTACTGAAACTGGGCTGATATAAAAGATTGGGCTCTGATGAAGTACAGGGCCTTGTGCCAGCAGAGCTCTCCCATCAGGCATTCTTAATGGCTTTGCCAACAATAGTTTGACCACCTTAGAAAACCATGGCCTTCTTCAGCAGTGAGAAGATACTAGCAATACCTCGGCTGCTTGCTTCTGTGGCTATGTTGTCAGACAGTATCAGCAAATATTTGCTTGTTATAGACTGTCATAAGGAAGAAGAAGAAGAAAAAGGAAAAAAAGAACCAGCCTTACTGCATGCCAGGTACCTAATGCCTCATATCTACCTCTCCCAAAATTCCTGCTTATGGCTTATATACAGTAGAAGGTAACAAGAATGTTTCTGACAGCTAAAACGTCATTTTCTGACTGAAGTAAATGGGACTTTAGCCATATTCATTAGAAATAGTGAGGATGGGAGGAGGGGAGAGAAGAGATTTTTATAAGTTGTTAATGTATATGCTCAGTCACTATTTTCAAAGTTCAATACCTCATCTGTATCGAATACTGCACCACTTCTACTGATCTGGTAAACTGCAAGTTCAGTTTCAATGTGGGCATGTATTCTATAGCTTGGAGAAAACAACACATCTGAAGACACCTGAATTACTATCATGTTGTTTCCTTATTTTTTGCAGTTGTATCACAGAAAAGCAGATTAGAAGATTTAAACCATTTGTGTATCTGCACTGAGGTGGGGAGGAAGGGCAGAAATTCCTGGCCAGGCTCAGACACCACGCCAAGTTTCAGACCTTTCTATTTTAGGGTATGCAAAAAGCACACAGGCAAAGCCTTCCAAATAAAGTTGCAATAAATCGTCAAACATTTCATTAGAAAACAAGATCGTCAACAAATGAAAACGTATAATGATATTCTGACAAATTAGTTCCTAGAGAAGCTTTAAGTACGTGTTATCTATGACTAAGAATGGTTCAGAAAATACCAATTTTTAATTAATGCTCCTTTGTCCTAGTAAATAGTAGTCGTTTTGTCCATACTTCAGTTGTATATATTTAAACTATTTAAAAAAGCCATTAAAAATCTCTGTATAAAGCATTGCTCCTTTCGACTAACATTAGAGCACTTAATGGAGCCTCCATGGCTGTTTTGTGCTTTTCCATTACTAGATTTTTAAAAATATTTATACATTTGCTAGGCTTGCTCTTAAACTACTTAACTTTTCCTCACCAAAATGTAATAGACATAAACCAGTTAGATGCTGAAGTCTTTCTGACAACAATATTCAACCAAATCATGTAAAAAAAAAAAGCATAGCTCTATTTTACTCTGCTCCTCTAAACACTGGGTACAAAATAGAAAAGTGTTTTCAACTACATTTTAACCTCAAATAAAATCATTCATTGAAAGACAAGTGTTTTAGTTTCAGTCTTTAACAACTGAGAAATAAAAACGTATTTGAAACAGTTTTGTACCAGCTTAAATACTAATGGTGTTTTCTTAAAAACATGAAAATGCATGTTGTGTCACTCTCAGCTATAGGCTTGCATTTTGTTTGCTGTAATTCACTGCAACATATAAACCTTTATTCCTTTTCCTATACAGGGAATCGTGTCTAACTCAAAATGTTTTCCTGTTGTGACTGAGAAGATGAGGAATTATAAAAGACTAACGCTACAATTTAACGCTTCAGAGAAACAGTGTATATCATTACTCTTCTGTAGCCAAGTACACTAATTAATATTTATTGCACCTGTCAAACCAGTAGCCATGGTCAATCCATTGCTGCAGCAGTTCAATGGGAGGCTGGGCACCATATTTCTCCTTGGCAGGCATGTTTAGGTCATCAACAAAGACAAAAGCCCTTTTCCCTAGTGGAGCACTGTAAACCCTCTTCTTTCTCCCACAAAATTAAACCATTCATTTTATTCATGTTAATTTTCATCCTCGTTTGAAACATCAGGAAAAAAAATAAAAAGGAAGAAACACACTTTAAGGGGAACCTGCCTAACATTATTATTAGAACCGATCCTTTTTGAATCCATGACCTTTTATTTTTTTATCAGATGTGCCTTAAAGGTCACAGAAACATGGGGAGGACATAGTTATAAATCCACATGGAGTTTAATCAAAGATGGCAAGCCATTCTGAAGTAAACAAGCTAATAAAACTATTCCCGTTAAATCCTTTGTTAAAGAGTGTCAACAAATTCTGCTGCCATTAAATGGAATTAATTAAGCAAGAGGGACAATAATAAATGAACTGCAGTATTGTACCGACAGTAGGCACTTTGGGACCCTGAGCTAAGACCTTTGTTCCAATGCTATGACTCACTCCAAAGTGTATCACAGTGTGCCGGGTTACTGCTGAGGAGCTGCATTCACTCGATCTAATTACAAGACTATGAGAACTTGAAATAGAGGAAACTACAGAGCAGATTGCTTCTGTTCTGCCAGTCTGTGTCCTGATTACAACAAGAACACCTGTGACACTGTGAAACAACAGCATAAATGGAAAAAGTTGGGATATTACACCTTCCATTTCAGTACACAGTATAAGGACTAATTTTAATTAAATACTCTGTAGGAACTTGTATTATTTCTAGAAAACCTATTATGGTCATCAGCAAAACGATACTCTGCTCACATTTGGGGGCCACTGGGTGCTGAAAAATCTGGGCAAGGGAGTACCTCTCATCACATTCAAACAACCCTCTCTGGCTAGTACTTGGAGAGGTGATTTGGAGCTCTAAAGATAGCCACCTCGATACTGCCCAGAGGGTCATTATAATGCAAGGACAGAATTCAGTGTTGGGGAAATAAACAGGAGAAGAAATGGGGAGTGCCCAGAATTGCAAAGGGAACTGGTCAATCTTTTAGTCCCTCCGAATCACTTGCAAAAGGGTTTTCTTTTTTCTTCTCAGGTCTGAAGATGAGATTTTCTTCAAATGTAAAATAGGCTTTAATGACTTCTAGTCATCGCAGTTTCACAACAAACTGAGTTCAGTGCTTCTGGAATACAGCCATCATTTTTACCTATCAACTGGAAGTGTACTCCACTGTATGAAAACCACAGAATTATCATACGGTGCCTGATACAACATTACTCAAATCCTGTAATGTTTTCAAATCATGGGCTATTAATAATTTAACATAATTAATTCAAAACACTTCACTTGATGTGAACCAGAGAGAGATGAGGGGGAAATGATGCATATTCCACACTTCAAGGGTGGAATTAAATATGGAAAACAAGGAAAAGATAAAGAGCTGCCAAAACTTATTTGGAGTGTAATTCACCTGTTTTGAACTTGTTATAAATTTCATGTTTCTGAGACTTTCAACTAACTTCAGAGGCATAAATAAAACCCTTTCCTTTATCACAAATGAATGATTTAACATGGTTATAGCTGTTTGTTAGGCATAAGAAGAAAAGTAACAAATGGAGGGATTTTTCAACAAAGAGAAAGAAAAGAAAAGCCCTGTACAAAACCCTTAAAATGCAATACACAGAGATTGCTGTTGTCTCTTCCTCTGTTTCTAATTACTAACCAGTTAACAGTATTGTACTAATATGGCTTTTGTTTTTACTAAACTTCTAAAATAGTTTATTATTACTCTGCTCAAAAAAGGGCCTGATTTTCATTAAGGCCTGATCCATTCTCCATTTTTCTGGGTGAAATTTTGAACCCAGAGATAATTGCAGGTGCTCCGATGTGACACAATTAATTGCAGCTGCAAAAGTGTGTGAGGCTAGAAATGAAAATCTCCCCGGAGAAGTGCCAAATTGAAAACCCTAGAGACTGAGAGGTTTCAGAGTAGCAGCCGTGTTAGTCTGTATTCGCAAAAAGAAAAAGAGTACTTGTGGCACCTTAGAGACTTATACATTTATTTGAGCATAAGCTTTCATGAGCTACAGCTCACTTCATCGGATGCATTCAGTGGAAAATACAGTGGGGAGTTTTATATACACACACACAGAGAACATGAAACAATGGGTTTTATCATACACACTGTAAGGAGAGTGATCACTTAAGATGAGCTATTACCAGCAGGTGGGGGCGGGGGGGAAGGAAGAAAACCTTTTGTGGTGATAATCAAGGTGGGCCATTTCCAGCAGTTGATAAGAACATCTGAGGAACAGTGGGGGGGGGAGAATAACATGGGGAAATAGTTTTACTTTGTGTAATGACCCATCCACTCCCAGTCTCTATTCAAGCCTAAGTTAATTGTATCCAGTTTGCAAATTAATTCCAATTCAGCAGTCTCTTGTTGGAGTCTGTTTTTGAAGTTTTTTTGTTGAAGAATAGCCATGCTCAGGTCTGTAATCGAGTGACCAGAGAGATTGAAGTGTTCTCCGACTGGTTTTTGAATGTTATAATTCTTGATGTCTGATTTGTATCAATTTATTCTTTTACGTAGCGACTGTCCAGTTTGACCAATGTACACGGCAGAGGGGCATTGCTGGCACATGATGGCATATATCACATTGGTGGATGTGCAGGTGAACGAGCCTCTGATAGTGTGGCTGATGTGATTAGGTCCTATGATGGTGTCCCCTGAATAGATATGTGGACAGAGTTGGCAACGGGCTTTGTTGCAAGGATAGGTTCCTGGGTTAGTGGTTCTATTGTGTTGGTTCTTGAGTCCAGCAACCCAAAAGTCACCCAAAGTCTCAAAAGTCCAACAACCTAAAAGTCTCTGTCCCTGGTCAGTGCAGCCCCAGAGTTCAAAAGTTTATCTGCAGAGTTTTACCTCCCAACCTGTGTGGAAATGAGAGGGTTAAGGGGCACCTTACATGGTCCGAAGCTGATTGCCCCACCTCTGCGCTCCGCTCTACCAACTGTCCCACAAATCGCTCTACTCTGCCAGCCCCCCCATGAGCTGCTCTGCTCTACCAGCCATCCCATGAACTGCTCTATAAGATATCTTCAGGCCTCCCACCACTACTTAACACAACCACTCAGTGACTTCAACTTGTAGTAGGGGAGCCTCAGTGCTAGTGCACTATTGGCCCAAAGTGAATTCAGCTCAGTAGCCTGTAACTATACTCCTAATAGAATCAATATTAGCTCTAATATTCCACTACAGAGAGAGAAGAAGGTACAATGGGCATATACAACCCTCACCATGAGGCCCATATGCTCAGATATTAATACCTACCCCCAGCCTCTCTTTATTCACTGAGAGTTGGAACCCATGTCCCTTGCCTAGCGAGTACTACTTAGTTGATGGCGAGTCCCTCCATCATAACAAAAGGCCAAGTACAGTTCCACTGTCCTTGATTCACATAATCAGGATAATAACAATTTATTCTTCCTGCCCCAATAACAGAGAAACTGGTGATCCCACAGCAGCCAAAGTGACCATTTGGGCATCTATGGGCTCATGCTAGGCGGGGTGGGTGTGCCTATGCAAATGAGATCAATCCCTGAAGTTCTTTTCCACAACTTGCCACAACTCACCACCAGATGTCAGGGTGGAGCTCCTCCTGACTCTGCTTACACTCACATCCATTGTTTCAGAGTAGCAGCCGTGTTAGTCTGTATTCGCAAAAAGAAAAGGAGTACTTGTGGCACCTTAGAGACTAACAAATTTATTAGAGCATAAGCTTTCGTGAGCTGCATCCGATGAAGTGAGCTGTAGCTCACGAAAGCTTATGCTCTAATAAATTTGTTAGTCTCTAAGGTGCCACAAGTACTCCTTTTCTTTTTACTCACATCCATTAAATCTTTGGCCAATTTCTTCTGCCAATAAGGGCGCCAATCAGTGCTAACTGTACTGGTATTTTTCAGAATGTGGACACCTGTCACTACATATTGAACTGAGACTAATTATATTCACATTGGCCATCAAAAAGGCATCAAGACAGCAATACCAACCTCGGCTGGGTGTGAACTGGTGATCCTGAGGTGAGAGGCTCAAAAGTGGTTTCCAAAGATACAGTAATGAAATAAAAATAATACTTTTTACAGACAGACAAATTGAAAAAAAAGAATGGTAACCATAGTAACTTTGATTTTTTGAGATGACTGGTTGAATGGACCCATTATTTCAGAGCCTTACAACACATCTTTGATTTATTGGGAGGAACTAAGGGGCATCCCATAATCTACCAGGTAGACAGTGGTAGGACAAAGGCAGGGTGAGTATTCAGGCCCAGCCTGTTCTGACCTTGCCTGCAGATGGCATATGCATCACCAGGAATGGGGGGAATCCCAAAAGGCAATGCTCAAGTGCTAATGGTCAGATATATACAGGGTTTTTCTTTTGTTCATTTAGGTAAAAACTGGCAGTATCTGTCAACTGAGTCATAAAAATAGCAGTTCAAGGGCAACACTTGAATACATTTCTAGGCAAACATCTCCCTCTTTATTACATGATGAAAATAATTTCTACTTGGCAATTAAAAGTTCAGTCTTTCTCCCTAAAAGTGGGTCGGGGGGGAGAGGAAGATCATCCTCTGAGTCATCCTACACTATTTCAGTCATCTAGACACAGGACATGTGCTGCTTGATGTGGGAACAGTAACTGACACACATTGGTCTTAAGGGAGCGTGTAGCTACTGCAGTTCCGCCTGCCATATTCTGCAAGCCCTGCTAGAGTGCTAACAAGCTCATAAAACACTGTGTGGTAGAAATTACATGTAAGCATGATAGATAAAAAGTAAATCTATTACAAATCCCTGTCTGGCTATGATTTCCTGTTATTACTTTTTAATTCATCAACATATATACTGTCATATAATTATCAAAATGAGAGAATCTAGTAAATAGATTAATTTAAATTCTATCCTAGGCTGTTGTTTCTCATTTTGGGGAATGGTTAGGTCAACTGGGTGATCAGGATCTGATCTGAAAGAGGTTGGATGATGTAGCACTCTGGAAATATCAAGAGGGTATTTCTGATGATGGCCTTCTCTCTTTCTCAGTGTAATATGTCTCCCACTGTAAACAGGCAAAGGCATTAATACTCTCTGAGGACTAGTGGCAAACCACTAGTCACCTGGATTATTTCATCATTACTCTAGAAGAATATGGCTAACGCCTGGAACTGAGAGTCGGGAGCGGGAGGCTATGTCTACTTTGTCTTGGATTTCCAGCATGACAATAGCCAATTCACCTTATCTCTCTCCTCTTCAAATTCCCTCTCTCTGTAAAACGAGGATAATAAATTTCCCTATCTCACAAGATTATTGTGAGTATTAATTTACTAAAAAAGAAAAGGAGTACTTGTGGCACCTTAGAGACTAACAAATTTATTTGAGCATAAGCTTTCATGAGCTACAGCTCAACTCACGAAAGCTTATGCGCAAATAAATTTGTTAATCTCTAAGGTGCCACAAGTACTCCTTTTCTTGTTGCGAATACATGGCTACTACTCTGAAACATATTAATTTACTGGTGCTCAGACCCTGATAGGGATCCTCACATAGAAGGGCAAAGTATTATTTTTCTTGTTGGTCACAGTTTATATTAAGGTTCCATTCATAAATGGTGTGTAAAGGATTAATAGATCTTTTAATAAATGGTTAATCAATTGTTATAGATTGTTATACTGTTCAACAGGTCAAAAGATTTCTTATAATTTTGGTTTATAATCAGCAGTAACGCCTTCTGCAGATGTGCTAAAAACCATCTCTAATTACTCACTCTGTAACACACTTATATCACGTACTAATAATTGATTAACGTTTCATAAACCATTTATAAATCAGAACCTTAATATAAGTGTGACCTTAATATAACTATTTGCTGCCTTTTCCCTTATAAATTAAAAGAGTGTCTGCATATTGTTGTTTGGTTGCCTCCTTACTTTTCTATTTCCTATCTAAAACTTCCAATGTTTGAGATACCTCTCTGTGAAACCATATTGGCCACTTCTTGCTCCTTTTTCTTTTTCAGCTTGTTGTACCTTATCAATGGTGTCCTTTAAAGACTCCCCAGATTCCTTCCATACTGGTGGGTTTCATTAATTCTTCACTTTGCCTCTCACATGATAGATTTTTTTAAATTTCCCAAAATTAGTTTTCCTGAAATCTAAAACCAGCTCCTTCCTACAATAAATTAAAGGTGCTCATGGAGAATGGTGCCAATTTCTGCTATTATTCCTCATCAGTCATTCCCCAGTTTTTTTTAAAAAATATCGTTTTACAGTTATTCTATCAAACTGCTTAGTCATGATCAAATATCCATTTCACTTGGGTATTTGACTAAATGTCTAAAGCTTTTAAGTATTTGGTGAAATAACTGAAAATGAGACCATGGTTATAGACAGATTGTTGGAACAGATTTTCATATAAATAGGCAATCAGTCTGATTTCTTTAATTTGATGGTTCTAGTCTTCAGTTCTCCTAGGGGGATGCATCAGATGTCTTCTTCTTTACACTCCCGCTCCTGCATTGGGTAGCCCTTCTGAGGCTTCATTGTCACTGGAGGTGGGCTGAGGAGGCAGTATTTAGATCTACATCTGGATTGTGTTCAGGCTTTGATGTGACCATCTCAAGGATGCGATTGTGCCTTCTTTTCTGTCTGGAATGGGACTAGATTATAGAATGTTGTGAACAGTCCTGGAAATTAATAATAAGGGTGACAAGCTGGAACAAGACAAGGGTTTGGGACTGTTTACATAGAAAACTTGAAAGATGTCCTCACCAGATTTCAGTCAAAATTGGTGGAAAACTCGTGACATCATAGAAATGTACAGCTGGAAGGGACCTTAAGAGATCATCTCATCCATCTCCCAGTGCTGAGGCAGGACCACATATATCCATCCCTGACAGACATTTGCCTGCTCTGTTCTAAAAAACCTGTAGTCATGGGGTTTGCAACCTCTCTTGGAAGTCTATTCCAGAGCGTGACTACTCTTGTTGTTAGAAAGATTTTCCTAATCTCTTTCTTAATTTTCCTTTACTGTACATTTAAGCTGATTATGTCTTGTCCTGTCTTCAGTGGACATGGGGAATACTTGGACATGGAGATTGCTGTGTTCTTTACAGCAGTCCTTAAGATATTTGAAGAATATTATCAAGTTCCCCCTCAGTCTTCTTTTCTCAAGACTAAACATACCCATTTTTTAACCCTTTCATCATAGGTCAGGTTTTCTAAATCTTTTACCATTTTTATTTCATAGATTCATAGATATTAAGGTCAGAAGGGACCATTATGATCATCTAGTCTGACCTCCTGCACAATGCAGGCCCAGAATCTCACCCACCCACTCCTGTGATAAACCTCTCACCTATGTCTGAGCTATTGAAGTCCTCAAATCTGCTCTTCTCTGGACTCTCTCCAGTTTGTCCACATCTTTCTTGAAGTGTGGTGCTCAGAATGGTACACAGTACTCCAGCTGAGGCTTCACCAGTGCCAAGTAGAGCCAGACAATTACCACCTTTGTCATACATGCAACACTCCTGTTAATACACCCCAGAATGGTATTAGTGTTTTTTGCAACTGCCTCACATTGTTGGTTCATATTTAATTTGTGAGCTACTCTAACCCGTAGATCCTTTTCAGCAGTACTGCTGCCTAGCCAGATATTCCTTATTTTGTAGTTAATAGCGTTTGATTTTTTCCTTCCTAAATGAAGTACTTTGCACTTGTCTTTATTGAATTTCATTGATTTCAGATGATTCTCCTATTTATCAAGGTCATTTTGAATTCTAATCCTGTCCTCCAAAGTGCTGGCAACTCCTCCTCAAATGACAGTGAACAATTGATAATTACACTTTGAGTAGAGTTTTTCAACCATTTATGCACCTACCTTATAGTAATTTCATCTAGACCACATTTCAGTTCCCTGGTGAAAATAAGATTAGCTATCCTTACATGAGTTCCATCATCTTGGGCTAAAATTTCATGAGATTTTAGTCACATCCAAACCAGAAATGGAAATCAGATATGATCCCAAATCAAAACCACAGGAGTAAGCTCAGATCAAACAGACCCCACCCAAAGCTTAAATTGATTGGATTTAAGACTGTATTTTTGACCTCTCTCAGACGTTCAGTGATTGACGGTTCCGGTGGTGGAGCAGTTGCCCACTGCCACCTCTTCTTCATTCTGTGCTTGCTGGAATACCAGCTTCTAGCTTCATGCCTCAATTCAATGGGAACCTCTTGTCTGGCTGCATCTTTGCCCTCTGTGACTGTGGAGGCTGAGTAAGATTTGGAGATGTCTCTGGTGGAAAAAGGGATTCTGGGAAGGATAAATGTATCTCTTCATAGTTCTCCAGGTGAGGGGAGCATAGGGAAAGGCATGTGTTTTTATCCCCTAAATCTGTAGGAAGAGCTTTGATCAGGACTCCTGTTTATTCATCACAGGACTGTACAGACAAGTATGAGAATGTGCTAGTACACGCTTTCCCTTTCAACATAGCATTTCCCATTCAACAAGAAGGTGTGATGTGATTTGCTTAACAGTGGAACCTGGGTAATGGAAAACACTGCTACAAAAATAAGATTCCACTCACCATGAACTGAAAGTAAATCCTGAGAACACTGCATCTCTGAGCAAAGTTTTTCAGCAGAAATCTCTCTTTTCATTCAAGATTTCATTAATTTAATCACCCAAGAATTATGAAACAAACAGGCCTAAGTTCTTTAACAAGAAGCCAGAATGTAACAGTTTATGTCTCTCAAACATCATGTGCTCCAATAAGCAGGAGCTTAGTGCTATATTGTAATTTTACAATGTTCCCCCTGTAAGAGGCAGAGCACAGCTGCTCTGGGGAGGGGGAAATAAGTTACTTCAGCACTTTCTGAGGAGTAACTCATAGTGTCCTATGTACTCAGCCAGCCACTTTAACTAGCAAGGGGAGAAGGAGGTGGAGCCAGGTCAGATTAAACACATTCACAGTGCCCCATCTCAGAAGGCCCCTCTGATCACCACCCAGGGGTGGAAGGGAATGCACAACAGCTCAAGCATAGCATGGGGGCAAGGCGTCACGGTGGGAGGGCCCCACCTGCATGCTGTGGCAGAGCAGGGAGCCAGGCAAGCCCCGCAAAACAGGAGCAACTCTGGGGTGAATGCAGAATAGGATCACTCTCCTATTGGCCCCCACCCAAGCCTCCCACCTCCTGGAGGCAGGACCCAACCATCCCCTGGCCTTGGGCTGCCCACTACAGGGGCAGATCCTGACCTTGTCTCTCTCCCTGCCCCTGCGTGGCCTCCTACCTCCTTGGAGAACATTGCCATTGTGAATTGGGCCTCAAAATTCCTTAATCTGGCACTGGATGAAGCCATGGCTCTTCCCACTCCCAATCCCAAATTCTCAGTGGGGAGTATGAGGTGAGTCACAATCTGAGCAGAGCCAAGCAATAAGGTATGTGGCACCCTTACTCCCCCTCCAAGCCAGGCAAGGGATAATCCTTGAATTCCGGGTTACACAGAATCTCTCCTATTTGATTGTGCAATATGTAGTAGCATTTAATACCTTGATCTTCTTGGCTGTTTAATTCAGTGTGTGACTTCAGGCATGATAGTCAAATTTCCGGTGTTCATTGTCAGTCCATTAACAAAATGTCTGGAAGTCCTAGTCATTTGGTCAAATATTCAAGTGAAATAATAATTTGAGTAAATCACTGGAAGAGATCCAGGATAGCTTTTCCTTTAGTTGGATTATTTATGGATCAGAAAGTTGTCTTGTAATGTATGTAATTTAGGAATTCCTTTGATGAGGCATGTTTGGCTGTATCTGTTATACAAAAGATGTGTATCACCTGTCACAGCCTCCTAGAGCTTCCAGTCTGCCTTTAATACCACATACTGTCATTTCCCACTACCTCTCTCCTCTCTGCCTTGATTCTACTGATGATTGTTTCCTTTGGACTTCACAATAGTTTGGCTTTTTAAATTTTACTCAGAGACTTATTCATCCTTTAGAGAGCCTCGCACCTCACACACTGGTCCCATGTTCCTCATTCCTAAATAGGAGTGCTGCAGATATTTCACATCAGACCAGCTAGAGTCTTTCAGAAGCTTTTCTTTATGTGGTTGTTGCTTTTCACTTCAGGGTGTCTCTCCTAATTTTTGAAACCTATTAAACTCAAAGCACCCTTGCACTCTCCTGATTGCAGCCTTCTGTTGATGGCTCAGCTAACTTTGGAATGCTGAATACATATTATAACTCTTACCTCTGCAGCAAAGTTGCCTGGGTTCACAAATGAGCACCTAACTTCTATAACATACATGCATAAGACCTATAACTTCCTACATTGCTGGGCTGCACTAGGCTGCTGTTTCATGTCAGCCTACCAGGTTTACAATACAGTACTAGTTTTAGTTGACTTGTACATAAAATACAAAGTGACATGTAATGGGGCTTATGCTTTAGTACCAGATGCTAAACTGTGAAAAAGTTAATAAAATATTCAATGATAACCTTTCTTAAAAGAATAATCTCTTTGTTCTTTACTTTTACAAGCCTTTGTGATCAACAGGAGATCTTACAATGAATCTACATAACATCTGTACTACATTTTGATATAATTTTCAGAAAGCATTTACAGACACAAACATAAAAGATTCACTCATACCAGATAAATGTTTTCCAAAAGTTGTTTCTAATATCATACAGAATTACAATGCAGATTGTCAATACAGGTTTCAGACACTATATTCAAGTGCACTATATATCATACCCCTTAATGATCCTAGCTGGATGAAAAGGAGCCACCTCATCTTTGAAGCCATACAACTTTTTGAGCTATGCCGATGTAGAAATTCTGCAATCAGGGTGACATAGTGTACCCATTTTGTGTTAGAAGCTTAGGAATACCATATTAAACATTCCTCAATTGTTTTTGACTGGTTGAAAATATGATTAAAAATGTCAGTTTTCTTTCCAAAATATTTTACTGATTTTTCAAACTTCAGGTTTTTTTTCAAAATCATAAAATCCACAACAGCTATATAGCCTCCCTCCCCTCCACCCCCCCCAAATAAAAACCCCAGGGAAGTGTTTTTGAAAAATTATTTCAGTCTTTGTTAACTGAAGAATCAAAATTTTGATAAAACATGTAGTCAAAAACCTAAATTCAGAACATTTTGACCAGATCTACTTTTCATAGAATCATAGAATATCAGGATTGGAAGGGACCTCAGGAGGTCATCTAGTCCAACCCCCTGCTCAAAGCAGCACCAATCCCCAACTAAATCATCCCAGCCAGGGCTTTGTCAAGCCTCACCTTAAAAACTTCTAAGGAAGGAGATTCCACCACCTCCCTAGGTAACGCATTCCAGTGTTTCACCACCCTCCTAGTGAAAAAGTTTTTCCTAATATCCAACCTAAAGCTCCCCCACTGCAACTTGAGACCATTACTCCTCGTTCTGTCATCTGCTACCACTGAGAACAGTCTAAATCCATCCTCTTTGGAACCCCCTTTCAGGTAGTTGAAAGCAGCTATCAAATCCTCCCTCAGTCTTCTCTTCCGCAGATTAAACAATCCCAGTTCCCTCAGCCTCTCTTCATAAGTCATGTGTTCCAGTCCCTTAATCATTTTTGTTGCCCTCCGCTGGAAATTTTCCAATTTTTCCACATCCTTCTTGTAGTGTGGGGCCCAAAACTGGACACAATACTCCAGATGAGGCCTCACCAATGTCAAATAGAGGGGAACGATCACGTCCCTTGATCTGCTGGCAATGCCCCTACTTATACATCCCAAAAATACCATTGGCCTTCTTGGCAACAAGGGCACACTGTTGACTCATATCCAGCTTCTCGTCCACTGTAACCCCTAGGTCCTTTTGGCTACTGTTTTCCTAGGATCAGCTCAAATGCCATATATTTGGCTATTGTTTTCCTCGGGTCAGCTCAGATGCCATATATGTGATGTACAGGCTGCCTTTTTACCTTTGATTGTGTAAGTTTGGACACAAAAAGAAAAATATTTGAAATAAAAATGCATTGGACAAATGGTTTTATCTTTGAATGTATCAAGAGGTGAAAATTATGACTCATGAGCCTCTTTAATAAATACCCTAGTGACATTTACTAACCCTTTGTATTGATGGTAGAATATATATCATCTTTCATTATAATATATCAGTTTTTCTTATTATGTTTAGATCCCCAGTATGCATGCAATGTTTGTTCTTTAAATAGTTCAACTGTTTGTCATGTCTGTGTCTGTGGTTCTTGATTTGTTTTCTTGAATATATGAATTTTATTACAATAAGTTCTAACACCAAAAGTGCTATTTATGTAATTCTTAACAGCTCACTTCTGCATTTTGAGAACTTTCACTACTAGTTAGCTGCTTTTTTTGTGGTTGTTAATGTGTTGTCACAATGGAGCCCACATGTCTAATGTATTGTGCTTACAAATAGAAAGTTACAAGTTTTGCACTGACTGGCTGGCAAAATTCTGCATAGTGAATAGTGCAGAATACAGACTAAGCTTTCTTTTATGGTGCCAATTAATGTTTGCCTCGTTTCTCTGTCATGTGACTAATTAAAAATGCATGATTTATATTCTGGAAAGCTCACCGTTTACCAGACAGAATCCCCTGGATGCTGCCATTCTTCCAGTTGATCTTTTTGCCCTCTCTGTCTTGGCAAGTACCATATATAGCCCACTGCTCAGATCTTTCCCTAACAGATGGCTCTCTTTACTAGTCAAGACCCAATCTGGTGATTCCCTTTAATATGCTTTAGATTGACGAATACCCAGGCATCTGATTCATTTTCTTAAAGCCAGAATTTGAAAAGAAAAAGTTAAGTAAACACACTCTTTAGACTGTTCCATTTTATGCACCCCATGAATCAGAATATTTGTCCACAACAATTAAAATGTAGTTTCCTCAGCAATACACATTACAGGGAGAAACAAATCAGCTTTCATTTATTCTGTCAGAAACTGAAGGAGAGTGCTTTATATTATTTTGTGGGTAATCTCTGTGGAGTAAACTAAGCACGGTTACATACTTGATTTTAATGAAAACTCTGGGTACCTTTCGAATTTTGTTAAGAAGATATCTTGGGTCTGATTGGCTGAGATTTGCATTGATAAGTTAATTTGATATGCAGCATATTTTTCATGAGGTAACTGTCACAGGAAGTTGTTTGTAATAGCTGTCTTTCCAGTGTCTGAGGGGCCAAGAAAAAGTAATGGCTTATTCTGAAGCAGCAACTTCTCCAGAAAGTACTTCTGTATAACAGGCCCAGAGGTGCTCACAATAATGTCATTAAGCTGTGAGAATAAAAGAAAGAACCAAAAGATGCAGACAAAAATGCTTCATTACCCACTGTATGCAGAACAACAATAGAATTCAGTCATAAAATTGTTTCAAGTCACAATAAAAGCAAAAACTACAGAAAATACCTGTGAATGATGGAGGAGTTACAGGTTATTAGCAGCAGGCCTGGTGGAATTGCCAACTTGGAAGGCTAAACACAAAAGAGCACTAAGAATTCCTGTTTGGTATTTGAGGAGAGACAGGCTATTATACACATAGCTTGTAATGAGAATGCAGAGTTTGTGTTGTTAACTGTTTTCTTTTACAGTATTTGACACAAGAATGGCTTAATGCTAAGCTGTTTTCTGTTCAGGCTACAGTTTTTCTTCACTAGAGTGTGAGAGCAGAATTCTAATGCTGAACATACCCTGGGAAACAAGGTCTCACTGTTCTATTTTGTCTTTTCCAATCTTTTATACTTTAACTGGAAGGTCATTTCATTTATTCCACAAAGCAAAGGGCAGGAGCAATGCTTGAAGCCTGGTATGTATTCGTATATCAAACTGGCACTTATTTTTCCTCTTACCTGGTTTATGTCCCTACCCTAGACTCTCATATAGGTTCATAGGTCTGGCCAATGACTTTACTATACAATCTTCCTGGTTCACCATCAAAAAGGATTTAAGCTAATTTAGGGTATTAGCAGGGGAATTGTTTTGTAAATCTGTGGGGCATACTGTAAACTTTCTGCAACTATTATTTAATGAGAAAGCTTCAGGAATGTGTGGTGCATACTGTAGGTTCACAAAACAATTTCATATATCCAGAGCTGGCTTATTTAAGGGTGCTTAGCAAATGAAAATATCAGCTTCCATATAAAAATTAAGTTTCTAACCCTTTTCCATTTGTAAATGTAATCAATGTATATGGATAGAGACTGAAAGTGAAGGGTGGAAAGCTTGTCATGTATGTTTCCTGAAAATCACAAGTTATTCACATTCCCCTCTACAGGTGCCCCAGGACTGCTTTTACCACCATGAAAACCAGTGCTACAGATATCTCAACCTTTGTGAGACCCTCATATCAGTTTGCAGTCGAGGGAGGCTGCACTCCCCATGCTGCTAACCACAGCACTAGCACTGCCTCCATCTCCTTCACAGCTGGCTGACTGCAGCTAAAATAACTACTCCATTGAGCAGCCAGTGTGGCCTCTAGCCACAATAGTATAAGTTGATCTGTAGATTATGCAAGGGGCTAAGAAAAAGGGATGCTATATTCTGATCTTCATTTTCACATGGACTACATCTGTGGCCATTGTCAAATCACTTAGGCTTTCTGCTTTATATGTCTCATCTGTACATTTTTATCTATTTGTATTACAGTAGCACCTATCCCCATTGTGCTTGGAAATGCATAAACACATGGTTAGAGTCAATCCCTGTGCTGAGTAATTTATGATCTAAACAGACAAGACAGACATGGGCTGAGAGGGGAAGGAGAGGCAGAAAGATGGAATGAGTTGACCAAGGTCATAATAGCAACTCAGTGGCAGAGCTGCAAATAAAACCTAGGCCTCCTGACTTTTAGTTCAGTGCCCTCTCCACTAAACCATGCCACCTTCTCAGGGAGTAAAGCCAGGATGATAATGCTTACCATCCTCACTGCTGTGTGAACTGAGTAAGTAGTTAATGTTTGTTCAGAGCCAATATAAATGCTAAAATACACCAGAACATATGCAAAGCCCTCCAATGCGTGGGGACCGAGCAGCCTTCTCTTTATTTGGACAAATATCCTTTGTGAAGCCTTTTAAAGTGTTGGCAACTATATACAAGCCAAGCAAAAGCAACTGGGCTGCATGGAGTAGGAATGTGGGGGAATGGGAGGGAACCTAAAGATCACACTGCAACTCCCACCATGTTTTTTGAAAAGAAGTCTGTTATATGTGGAGTATTTCCCAAAGAACCGTCTCTCCAACACACCTTCCATTCTTCTTTGTCATAGTGGTATATTAATGTTGGATAGGGGAGTTGGTTACATTTGGGGATGGTGCAAACATCTTTCCTGACCTATCCAATATTGTTTTGCCCAGCACTGTGCATATGGGAGTTCCAAAATGAGGACTATTATCATGTTTTGTGTGTGTGCCTTTAAGATCCAGATTTTAGAGGCTTTCCTAGGTGGTAGGGGATGGGACAAAAGAGAAGAGAGAGGACAACAAACCAGAAGACGACCCTGGAAGGCCAGGGGAAACTGGAGACTATTTACTTACCGCAGTCAGGCAACTGTGAGGGAGATGGAGGCAGCGCTAGTTCTGGTGGGTACATTGTGTGTTCCTGAGTGTATACAATTTAGCTGTGAATTAGCCATATTTTGACCTACACAATGTCACTATCCCTAATTTCAGAGTAGTTTCATTCACCATTGCCCCAAACTAAAAGGTTAAGTATATAAAACCATGTTCCACCAGTATTTCATTCCCCCCCCCCCATTTCAAGCAGTGTGAAGAAGTTGAATATGAAGCTAGTTAAAATACAGTTCTTAAAAAGGTGAAAGCAGTAAACTGAAATTTGACTGAATAGTATTCTATTCCCTATTCCCCCACCTGTATGATAAACATACTGAAAATGGAGAATTAGATACAATTCATCTGTTTTGCAATCATAGGATGGGAAATGGCTCAAACTTACCTTATTAGGGTTACAGTATTTGGGTATCAGTTGTTCAAGTACTGAAGAAATCTCAGTCATAATGATTGCTCCCAATAGGTCTGGTACATTGTTTATGGACTATGGCTGGAGTTTAATGGAGTTACATGCTCAAATTGCATTCAATTTCAATGTGATCTGGACACCAAACACTCTTTCTCCCCTTTGAAAATCTGTCTGTGTTACAGAAGTAATATGTTTACTGTGTTGACATTGAGCAGTGCGCCCTGCTGGCAAATGAGTGAGCAGTTTCAAACTGCACTTTGGATGAGACTTGTTCATCTCTTTTTCTGGATGAAGATAAAAAATACATTTTCATGTCAATGTCAGAAATGTTCAAGTTCTGATCCCAATTTGGGTTCTGGGGTCTGATATTCATATTTATTGATAGCTGAGATTGGATTAATGTTTGGATTTCGCAAAAAGAAAAGGAGTACTTGTGGCACCTTAGAGACTAACAAATTTATTAGAGCATAAGCTTTCATGAGCTACAGCTCACTTCATCGGATGCATTTGGTGGAAAAAACAGAGGAGAGATTTATATACACACACACAGAGAACATGAAACAATGGGTTTATCATACACACTGTAAGGAGAGTGATCACTTAAGATAAGCCATCACCCACAGCAGGGGGGGGGGAAGGAGGAAAACCTTTCATGGTGACAAGCAGGTAGGCTAATTCCAGCAGTTAACAAGAATATCAGAGGAACAGTGGGGGGTGGGGTGGGAGGGAGAAATACCATGGGGAAATAGTTTTACATTGTGTAATGACTCATCCATTCCCACTCTCTATTCAAGCCTAAGTTAATTGTATCCAGTTTGCAAATTAATTCCAATTCAGCAGTCTCTCGTTGGAGTCTGTTTTTGAAGCTTTTTTGTTGAAGTATAGCCACTCTTAGGTCTGTGATCGAGTGACCAGAGAGATTGAAGTGTTCTCCAACTGGTTTTTGAATGTTATAATTCTTGACGTCTGATTTGTGTCCATTCATTCTTTTACGTAGAGACTGTCCAGTTTGGCCAATGTACATGGCAGAGGGGCATTGCTGGCACATGATGGCATATATCACATTGGTAGATGCGCAGGTGAACGAGCCTCTGATAGTGTGACTGATGTGATTAGGCCCTATGATGGTATCCCCTGAATAGATATGTGGACAGAGTTGGCAACGGGCTTTGTTGCAAGGATAGGTTCCTGGGTTAGTGGTTCTGTTGTGTGGTGTGTGGTTGCTGGTGAGTATTTGCTTCAGATTGGGGGGCTGTCTGTAAGCAAGGACTGGTCTATCTCCCAAGATCTGAGAGAGCGATGGCTCGTCCTTCAGGATAGGTTGTAGATCCTTGATGATGCGTTGGAGAGGTTTTAGTTGGGGGCTGAAGGTGATGGCTAGTGGCGTTCTGTTGTTTTCTTTGTTGGGCCTGTCCTGTAGTAGGTGACTTCTGGGTACTCTTCTGGCTCTGTCAATCTGTTTCTTCACTTCAGCAGGTGGGTATTGTAGTTGTAGGAATGCATGATAGAGATCTTGTAGGTGTTTGTCTCTGTCTGAGGGGTTGGAGCAAATGCGGTTATATCGTAGCGCTTGGCTGTAGACAATGGATCGAGTGGTATGATCTGGATGAAAGCTAGAGGCATGTAGGTAGGAATAGCGGTCAGTAGGTTTCCGATATAGGGTGGTGTTTATGTGACCATCGCTTATTAGCACCGTAGTGTCCAGGAAGTGGATCTCTTGTGTGGACTGCTCCAGGCTGAGGTTGATGGTGGGATGGAAATTGTTGAAATCATGGTGGAATTCCTCAAGAGCTTCTTTTCCATGGGTCCAGATGATGAAGATGTCATCAATGTAGCGCAAGTAGAGTAGGGGCATTAGGGGACGAGAGCTGAGGAAGCGTTGTTCTAAGTCAGCCATAAAAATGTTGGCATACTGTGGGGCCATGCGGGTACCCATCGCAGTGCCGCTGATTTGAAGGTATACATTGTCACCAAATGTGAAATAGTTATGGGTCAGGACAAAGTCACAAAGTTCTGCCACCAGGTTAGCCGTGACAGTATCGGGGATACTGTTCCTGACGGCTTGTAGTCCATCTTTGTGTGGAATGTTGGTGTAGAGGGCTTCTACATCCATAGTGGCTAGGATGGTGTTTTTAGGAAGATCACCAATGGACTGTAGTTTCCTCAGGAAATCGGTGGTGTCTCGAAGATAGCTGGGAGTGCTGGTAACGAAGGGCCTGAGGAGGGAGTCTACATAGCCAGACAATCCTGCTGTCAGGGTGCCAATGCCTGAGATGATGGGGCGTCCAGGATTTCCAGGTTTATGGATCTTGGGTAGCAGATAGAATACCCCAGGTCGGGGCTCCAGGGGTGTGTCTGTGCGGATTTGTTCTTGTGCTTTTTCAGGGAGTTTCTTGAGCAAATGCTTATCTTAAGTGATCACTCTCCTTACAGTGTGTATGATAAACCCATTTTTTCATGTTCTCTGTGTGTGTGTATATAAATCTCTCCTCTGTTTTTTCCACCAAATGCATCCGATGAAGTGAGCTGTAGCTCACGAAAGCTTATGCTCTAATAAATTTGTTACTCTCTAAGGTGCCACAAGTACTCCTTTTCTTTTTGCGAATACAGACTAACACGGCTGCTACTCTGAAACCTGTTTGGATTTCATCAACTGTAAATAAAAGGAGGATAAAGATAGATTCCTCTGTTTATAGACATGCAAAAAAAGATTGTCAACACCACAGTATTCATGCTATTCATCATTCCGATTCATATATATGCATTAATTCTTGGGCTTCAGTGAGTCCTGATATCAGGGATGGTTTTATATAAAAGGACAAAACATAACACTAATCATCCCCCTTCCATCATTCAGAAGAGATGTAAAAAATCCCAAAGTACTGATTATTTGTTAGCATTATTTATCCTATTATAATTTTTGTAAGGGTGTTAGCCCACTGGCCTGGCTCAGTTCCAACGCTGGTGGTTTTATTCTGTCTGCCTGTTGCCCCACTGCAGTTACACTACATTGACTTCAGCCAGAGCGGTACCTTGTGGGATCTGGTTCTCTTTTCCCTACACTTCTGTGCAGGGTTGCTGTAAACTGCTAAACCGTTCTAGTATTTCACTTCAGAGGCGGCTGCACTGAAGTGATGGCTATGAAGAAAGCCCTACAGACTGCACGTACCTCAGTTTGTTAAGTGCTTTGTAGTGTGTCAGGATGAAAGATACAAGATGAATGCATGTTATTATTATCAGTACCACAGTGAAGACTCCTCACTGCATGACAATTCTCCTTTGCAAAAGGAAAACACCAAAGAACACAAGAGAGGTTGCAGGGAAATTGTTCCTGTTTGGTTATTTTCATGGGCTAAAATTCCAATGGGTAGACAGCATATGTTCAAACAATGGAATAATAGTGCCTTCAGCATATGCTAAAATGGAAAGGCAACCTAAAGCAGATCCATTTATAAGTCTCCAAATTGGCCTGATTAGGTTCATTATATGAACACATATACTTCATCTACTATTGACAGAATTTGGAGTTCAAAACAATCCAAATTGTACTCAGCCATGACTTAAAAAAAAAAAAAAAGAGGGCATGGACAATGATCAAGACTAAGAGACTTTCCTTGTTAAAGAAAAAATGTAACAAATATACTGAAGGATAAGGGCCCTTTGTGTTCTTATGAACTTCAGAAGCTTTTTTCAATCAATTTGGCCCACATGGTGTTAGCTGCACTAATTATGACAAAAATCACACTGTCAAAATAATGGGGAGATGAATTAGCAATGACAAAGTTCATTAAAGCTTCCTAATCTTTAAAAGGATTGGGTTCACTGTAATTTGAAGAAAGGGTAACTGGTATGTGGATAAAACATTTCATGGGAATACATTTAGTTTCAAATGATGAAATATAATTAAAACTGAACAGTGAAATCAACTGTCAAAAATACAGTGATAGCTGTTTTTGTAAAATACCATTATAGTACACTAATGGCCAAACCTGGCTCTCTGGTCTGCACTGAATAGTTCTTATATTCCTTGTAAATAACATGAGTGTGGTTCCAAAAGAGACTCCCCATGGTTACTCCCACACATATAGCTCCCTCTGTTCAGTCTCACATTCATATCTGTTTTTTTCACATCTGAGCCCATGTACATGGTTACCAACTCAAATTCAACACAACACATACTGAAATCTTTATCTTTCCCATTGAACCTTCTTTCTTCCTCTGACAGCATTGATATCTCCACTATTCTTCTTGAAAGCCAGAACCAAAACCTGTGTTCATATTTGACTCTTCTCTCTTCTTTGAACCATACACACAAGCTGCTGCAAAACTCTGTTTGTTCTTATTTTTCAATATCTGTGAAATCCTCCTCCCCTGCCCCGATCCAGCCCCATTTTTTAAATCCTTGTCTGTCTACACCTTCATTGTCTCTTGGGCTAGACTCCTACATTAGTCTGTTTCCTGGACTCTCGTTTATTTTCTTCCACTCTGTCCAATATGCCATTGTGAAAATCATCTACTAATTAGTAGTAAGAAAGAAACATCCAAAAATATTTAAATAAATGGTATTCTAATTATTGTTTAACAGTGCAATTAATTTTTTAATCGCTTGACAGCTCTCTCTCTCTCTCTCTCTCTCTCTTTCTAAATATATATATGGAAAGAGAAAGAGTACATAATATGTATCCTTACAAAAATGCGTGGATCACAAAATCCTCCTAGTATCTACATTGTAGGTGCAGACTCCAAGACTCCAAGCAGGTGAAAATACTTAACATTGAAGTTCTTCACTTTCTGAAGATTTTCACAGGTGGATTTTTGGATTAGTTAGATGTTTGCTGGAATAATGTATACATCTGAACAGCTGCGTCTGTGTAGCCAACCTGGAACTACATGTGTTCTGAAAGATTTTTGGAAGTTTTCCATTTTATTGTTTAAATTTGTGGACAGTGTTTTGTAGTGGATTGACTCTAAAACCCATTCATGCTTCTTGGCATCTCATATTTGTCTTGCTGTCAAAGTTATCATGATGATTCACTTTTAAGGCTCCACCATTACTATTATCTTAAAATGTCAGATTCTACCCTCTTCGCACCAATATCACACCTTCGCCATAAACTATTCTACTAGATGTTGGATGATGATTTCCTGGTATATCAAACAAAGTATTGGGGAGCTGCTATTCTATTAAACACATGCATTGCTATAGCTGTAATGGAATGAGATTTATTTCATTTTATAAAATCCACCTCGTCCAGAGCCTCTCTGGGTGTATGTACAACATTTAAAAACATAGGTCTTGCTGACCAGTGTCAGCAAAAAGATTCCCTGTCAAAATAACAACCTCACTCCCATCTCACACCTCTCAGGCTTTCTCTGCAGAAGAGGCAAGCTGTCCTCTATGCCCTGAAGGTCAACAGACTTAGAATCTGTCAGACCAGTGGGAGAAATAAGTGCCAGAGCTGAGGGTACCCCAATTGCAAACAGCTGCCACCAGCTCCTAGCTGTTCAAATCAAGAGATTCTAAAGTGAGTGACTCAGAGCAATTCATTTGAGGGCAAATGGTCTCTCAGATAGGTAGGAGCCACATTATGTGAGACTTCAAACATAGATCAATGTCAACACTTTGAATTTCACCCAGAAGCAGAAATGATGCAAATGCAATATGCAGGGAGCTGATATGATATGTTTTACATACACTCTCCATCCCCTGGTTTCTGGTGCCTACCACCACCGATCAGTAGGCAGTTGTAACTGGGTAGGAGATGGGCTACTTAGATTGTAAGCATTTGGGGCGGGGATCTGTCTGATTATATATGTGTAAAATGCCTAGCATACTGGTATGTGCTATATAAATATCATGAATAAATACATAAATACTATTAGTCATAGTTATTAAGATAGCCACTTTTATAACAGAGAAATAGAGAAAAGAAAGCCCATTCTATATTGAAATCTATGATGAGACACATTAAGTAAAAATGGGGAACAATACAACATTAAAAAGAGAGATTAAAAATTACTAGAGTCATGAACCTACAATCAGATTGGTGCAGATCCAACTGCAGGATTGGTGGCATAGAATACATTGCCAAATGAGTGTGATAGAAATCCTATCTCGGGGCCTCTCCTTTTGCCCCTCCACCCCCACGAACATGATACAGTTCTGTGGTGACCTAGAATCCTATTTTCGACGTCTCAGACTCAAGGAATATTTCCAACACACCTCTGACCAACATATTAACCCACAGAGACCTTCCTGCCAACACTACAAAAAGAAGGATTCTGGGTGGACTCCTCCTGAAGGTCGAAACAGCAGCCTGGATTTCTACATAGAGTGCTTCCGCCGACGTGCACGAACTGAAATTGTGGAAAAGCAGCATCGCTTACCTCATAACCTCAGCCATGCAGAACACAGTGCCATCCACAGCCTCAGAAACAACTCTGACATCATAATCAAAAAGGCTGACAAAGGAGGTGCTGTCGTCATCATGAATAGGTCGGAGTATGAACAAGAGGCTACTAGGCAGCTCTCCAACACCACTTTCTACAAGCCATTACCCTCTGATCCCACTGAGAGTTACCAAAAGAAACTACAGCATTTGCTCAAGAAACTCCCTGAAAAAGCACAAGAACAAATCCGCACAGACACACCCCTGGAGCTCCGACCTGGGGTATTCTATCTGCTACCCAAGATCCATAAACCTGGAAATCCTGGACGCCCCATCATCTCAGGCATTGGCACCCTGACAGCAGGATTGTCTGGCTATGTAGACTCCCTCCTCAGGCCCTTCGTTACCAGCACTCCCAGCTATCTTCGAGACACCACCGATTTCCTGAGGAAACTACAGTCCATTGGTGATCTTCCTAAAAACACCATCCTAGCCACTATGGATGTAGAAGCCCTCTACACCAACATTCCACACAAAGATGGACTACAAGCCGTCAGGAACAGTATCCCCGATACTGTCACGGCTAACCTGGTGGCAGAACTTTGTGACTTAGTCCTGACCCATAACTATTTCACATTTGGTGACAATGTATACCTTCAAATCAGCGGCACTGCGGTGGGTACCCGCATGGCCCCACAGTATGCCAACATTTTTATGGCTGACTTAGAACAACGCTTCCTCAGCTCTCGTCCCCTAATGCCCCTACTCTACTTGCGCTACATTGATGACATCTTCATCATCTGGACCCATGGAAAAGAAGCTCTTGAGGAATTCCACCATGATTTCAACAGTTTCCATCCCACCATCAACCTCAGCCTGGACCAGTCCACACAAGAGATCCACTTCCTGGACACTACGGTGCTGATAAGTGATGGTCACATAAACACCACCCTATATCGGAAACCTACTGACCGCTATTCCTACCTACATGCCTCTAGCTTTCATCCAGATCATACCACTCGATCCATTGTCTACAGCCAAGCGCTACGATATAACCGCATTTGCTCCAACCCCTCAGACAGAGACAAACACCTACAAGATCTCTATCATGCATTCCTACAACTACAATACCCACCTGCTGAAGTGAAGAAACAGATTGACAGAGCCAGAAGAGTACCCAGAAGTCACCTACTACAGGACAGGCCCAACAAAGAAAACAACAGAACGCCACTAGCCATCACCTTCAGCCCCCAACTAAAACCTCTCCAACGCATCATCAAGGATCTACAACCTATCCTGAAGGACGAGCCATCGCTCTCTCAGATCTTGGGAGACAGACCAGTCCTTGCTTACAGACAGCCCCCCAATCTGAAGCAAATACTCACCAGCAACCACACACCACACAACAGAACCACTAACCCAGGACCCTATCCTTGCAACAAAGCCAGTTGCCAACTCTGTCCACATATCTATTCAGGGGATACCATCATAGGGCCTAATCACATCAGCCACACTATCAGAGGCTCGTTCACCTGCGCATCTACCAATGTGATATATGCCATTATGTGCCAGCAATGCCCCTCTGCCATGTACATTGGCCAAACTGGACAGTCTCTACGTAAAAGAATGAATGGACACAAATCAGACGTCAAGAATTATAACATTCAAAAACCAGTTGGAGAACACTTCAATCTCTCTGGTCACTCGATCACAGACCTAAGAGTGGCTATACTTCAACAAAAAAGCTTCAAAAACAGACTCCAACGAGAGACTGCTGAATTGGAATTAATTTGCAAACTGGATACAATTAACTTAGGCTTGAATAGAGACTGGGAATGGATGAGTCATTACACAAAGTAAAACTATTTCACCATGGTATTTCTCCCTCCCACCCCACCCCCCACTGTTCCTCTGATATTCTTGTTAACTGCTGGAATTAGCCTACCTTGCTTGTCACCATGAAAGGTTTTCCTCCTTTCCCCCCCTGCTGTTGGTGATGGCTTATCTTAAGTGATCACTCTCCTTACAGTGTGTATGATAAACCCATTGTTTCATGTTCTCTGTGTGTGTGTATATAAATCTCTCCTCTGTTTTTTCCACCAAATGCATCCGATGAAGTGAGCTGTAGCTCACGAAAGCTTATGCTCTAATAAATTTGTTAGTCTCTAAGGTGCCACAAGTACTCCTTTTCTTTTTGCGAATACAGACTAACACGGCTGCTACTCTGATATCTGACAATGTTTTAGAGATTTTGGGTGGCCAAGAGATGCCTCTGCAAATTGAAGAGGAGAAAATATGGTGCTAGCAAAGATAAAGCCGTTAGTTCAATGCTGTCAGGTTGGGCCATCTTTCAGATAAGGTATGTGTAATACTATTAACAAAGATTACTATTGCAGGTTAATTACATTACTGCAAGTGTATACAGTTGTTCAAATGACGCTGCTGTGAACACAAATCTGCTTGCCCACTGACACTATGTTTTAATATGCTTTCTTGCAGCATGAATTCTGATTGTAATTAATGAATTTCTAAGTGAATGAATTATGATATTGTGATTAAAATTAATACATTAAAATGTCTCCACTGGCATTTCTGTAATGGAAAGGAATAGGTGGTGAATATTTAACTTGTACCAGGTCTTATAAAAAAATTGCATTTTAGCACATGGCCAATGGGAGCTGCGAAGTTGGCGATTGGGGTGGGGGCAGTGTGAGGAAACCCACTCCCGCACCCTTGGGGGCATGCAGGGAGCTGGCTTTAGCCTTGCTGTGTTGCTGGACTTTTAGTGCCTAAAATCTCCTGGTTTGGCTTCAGTAGCCTCCAGGAGATAAAGGGAGGAGGAATAGTTGAGGGATGGGGAGGACTTGATCAGCGGGGCCGGTGGACCCCCTGGAGTAGTCTCGGGGACCCCCAAGAGTCCACGGACCCCAGTTTGATAAATGCTGCGCTAGGCAATATTTAGAACAAGCAATTTTCTCACCCCACTGGATGTTACAGTTCTTAATACACAGGCCTCTTTTAAGCCTGGACCAGTCTCCTCAGTTGCAGTTTTCATCTTCTCAGTGTTCTTGTTGCTTCCAGCTTAGGTGAGGGAGGAAAAGGCCAAGGCATGCTACACCTGTTCCCTATTTTATATCCTTAGTCCATGTGCCTAGAAGACACTTGCCCAGAACATGCCCTGGTGGGCTTTGCTGAGTCACTGGCTGGACAATCTCCCTGGTGTGGTCTTGTGCAACTGAGTCATAGAGTCGAGCAGTCCCCATTGTGTGGTGCTTGGGCAGCTGTCATTGAATTGCACATCCCTTGATTACAACTCCCCTGCTGATTAACGGTTGTTGAACACTCTCCTGGGGAGGGGGCCTTTGTATGTCACTAGCAAACTTACAGCATATTTCATAACAACTATACAGCAAAATCCCATATCTTCATACACACTAATGACATACATATTTGGACAGAATAATGGGTTTCATATATCTCACATGGCATGCCCTGTATGAAATATCACAACCATACATGAATGATGAATATGGGGTTACAGGATGCCACCCTGAGGTACAATGTGTCACACCTGCACAGTTCTGCACGATTGAGTGTTATGATGAGCATTGTGAGCACAACACACCTGATCCTGTGTATTTGCAGAGCCACCAAAGGAGCCACAAGAAACTTGACGATTCCTTGGAGGCTAGCTTGCTGTGGGACATAGAAAGAAACAGTTCAAGGTTGTTGTTGGCATTCACAGAGCAGCTGCAGATGGTGGAGTGCCAGTTCTGGGCCTGAGAAACAACCACTGACTGGTGGGATCACATCGTTATGCAGGTTTGGGATGATAAGCAGTGTCCGCAGAACTTTTGGATTCACAAGGCCACATTCCTGGAAGTGTGTGAGGAGCTTGCCTCAGCCCTCTCGTGCAGCAACACCAAAGTGAGAGCTGCACTGACAGTGGAGAAGTGAGAGGCAATGGCTGCGTAGAAGCTGGCAACGCCAGCCTTCTACAGATCAGTCCAGAATAAATTTGGAGTTGGAAAATCCACTGTGGGGGTTGCTGTGATGCAAATGTGCAGGGCATTAATCACATCCTGCTACAAAAGACTGTGACTCTGGGCAATGTGCAGGACATAGTGGATGGTTTTGCAGCAATGGGGTTCCCGAACTGTGGTGGGGTGATAAATGGCTCTGTGGCATATCCCTGTGTTGGCACCAGACTACCTTGCCACAGAGTAAATCAACAGAAAGGTCTACTTTTATATGGTATTACAAGCACAGGTGGATCACTGGAGACATTTTACCAACCGTATTGCAGGTTGGTGAGGGAAGGATGCACATGCCCACTGAACTGTTCAGAAAGCTGCAAGCAGAGACTCTCTTTCCAGACCAGGGGATTACCACCGAGATGTTGAAATGCCAGTGGTGATCCTGGGAGACCCAGCATACCCCTTACTCCAGTGGCTTATAAAGCCATGCACTGGCAACCTTGACAGCAGTAAGGAACATTTCAACTACAAGCTCAGCAGGTGCAGAGTGACAGTTAAATGTGCCTTTGGCTGTTAGAAAGGCTGCTAGTACTGTCTACTCCTGAGATTAGACCTCAATAAGAAAAATATTCCAATGGTTATAGCTGCCTGCTGTGTCTTCTATAATATCTGTGAAGCAAAGGGGGAAAAGTTCCCACCTGGGTGGAGGGCAGCTGTCTGCTGATTTTGAGCAGCCAGATACCAGGGCTATAAGAAGAGCTCAACAGAGAGCTTTATGGCTCAGGGAGGCTTTGAAAAACCATTGTAATAGTGAGCCACAGTAATGTGTGTTGTTGTAGTGTGCGCTGCCTGGCATTGTTTTTTCCCAGTCAGGTATGAATCTTATAATGAGTGCTGTGTGGGGGGTAATATAACATTGCAAATGCACCTATTGCTATTATCTGTGAATGGTGTCAGCCCCAGCCAGCATCTGTTGTGAACTAATAAAGAGGAATTAAGTTTCTATAAATAGACTTTTATTTCAAACCCATGCAAACAGACATATTTATAACTGAATGAAACTTTACAAATACAGGGAAAAGAAGCTTTGAAAGGGAAAGAACGGTCATTTACATTTCACTAACACCTACACCAACCGTGTCTCTCACAGGTCAGAGTATGTGCAGCTGTGATTACCTGTCCTCTCCCCTGGGGTGGAGAGATAGGGATACTGCAGTGGCCCACGTAGAATGTGGAGTATGCATGTAGGGAGGTCCTAGGATGCAGTTCTCTATGGGGTGCAGAGGGAGGCAAGCATAGGACTGCTGAACCTGAAGGTCAACAGGAGTCTCCAGCACGTATTTTACCTCTTGAGAAGTGCGAGCATCTCCTGCTGCACGTCTCTCTCCTTTTCCTGTACTTTTCTCCTCTCTGTTCTATTCCTGTCCGTTCTGTCCGTGAGGGTGATCCTCCAAGCCCTGTGCTCGATATTCAAAGTATCAGAGGCTTGCAGGAGCTCTTGTAACATGTCATCCCATCTCCTCTTCCTTCTCCTCCTTACCTGACTGAGCCGGTGTGCTGGTGTGGATGGAGAGACCTTCAAGGCCACATTTCCAGCTGCAAAAGATACAATGCTCAGAGGTACTATTGTGAGTGTATTCACAAGATAAATGGAAACACTCCCTTTGATCCACACAAGTTACAAGCACTACATTCTCACTTCTCCTTCGGAATTCATAGAGACAGTGGCAGTCCCATCCATGGTGAGTATGGCCCAGGGGAAGGGGTAAGTTGGGACAATACGGGTGGGGTGGGGGTAGCTCATGGGCATGAGTATATGCAGATAGGGCAATTGAACTGAATACTGGCACTGTTTTCCACAGATGGTGGTGATTATAGCTGATATCTCATTCCTAAGGGTAACAGAGTCTGAAAGGAAACAACCCCTACATGTGTCTGGCTGCAGATCAGGTCCGTATGCTGCTAGCCTGTGGGCCTGCTGGTGACTGCTGAAGTAATTGCTGAGTGGTGTGGGAAAGCATCTGACTGCAGCAGAAGAAATAAGGCAGCCTTCCCCAGGCACCTTCAGCAGAGGATTGCAGACTATTTTGAGGAAAGTTTCCTTGAGGTCTCTATGGAGGATTCCTGGGACATCCCAGTGCACATAAACCAAGCATTCTGCAGGGCCCCCTCTGCCCAGCTGCACAGAAAATAAGAAGCAGATAGAAACTCTGCCTTTATTAGTTATTTCACTACCTCTTCTAGCCTGATTAGAAAAAGAGGAAATGAACAGATGTGTCCCTGCAATATCAAAGCAAACTGCATACATATTAGATGTTCCTTCTCCTGCATCAGGCTCGTCTATGCTGGGCTGTAGGGAAGAGATCGACTGCTCTGGAGTAAAAAACAGGTCCTGGCTCACTGCACCACTGGATCCCTGTGCCACTGGATCCCCCGGTCACCTGTCCCCTATACTCCTCCTCTTCCTCATCCAACACCACCTCTTCACTGTGCACTCTGGGGGCTGAGGCTGGGAGCCCTGGGGCCTTTAAATCACCCCCAGAGCTACCAGCTGCAGAGGTGGCTAGGAGCCCTGGGGCTCAGGACCAATTTAAAGGGCCCCGGGCTGCATCCGCCACTACCGCAGTGGAGCTCCAGGCCCTTTAAAGTGCTGCCGGAGCCCTGCCGCCACTACCCCAGGGGCTCTGGCAGCAGGGCTCTGGCGGTGCTTTAAAGGGCCTGGGGCTCCCGCCTCTGTAGGGAGCCACAGGACCTTTAAAGTGTCAGCCTGGGGAAGCCAGTCCGGTCTGGCACGGTGTACTAGCTCTTGCCGGTACGCCATACCGGACCATACTGGCTTACTTTCACCTCTGCCTAAGTGCTATGCTTCCGCAGGGTTGGAGTTATTAAGTCAGCATAGTGGGTGAGTTACAGCAGCGAGGTGAAATTTTAGTGTAGACGCTTACAGAGTTAGGTTGAAATAAGATGCTTTGTGTCAACCTAACTCTGTAGTGTACATCAGGCCTAAGTATGTGTGTAACTTTAAGCATGTAAGTAGCCTCATTGAAACTGCCTTAATGATCATCTTTCCAGTTCTAATAAGCTGGCCTTGTTCTGAGAAATTCATCATTAATTCTGGAGATAAAATTAACTGTGGCACAATTTAAAGGAGGAGTATTGACTACTCAAAATAAAAAGCAAAATGCTACTGTATATTCTTAGCATGTCCATTCAAGAAAGAGGCCTTAATATAAGACGTTCTTGTCAACTGCTGGAAATGGCCCACCTTGATTATCACTACAAAAGGTTATTCCCCCCTCCCCCACTCTTCTGATGGTAACAGTTCACCTTAAGTGATCACTCTGGTTACAATGTGTATGGTAACACCCACTGTTTCATGTTCTCTATGTATATAAATCTCCCCACTGTATTTTCCACTGAATGCATCCGATGAAGTGAGCTGTAGCTCACAAAAGCTTATGCTCAAATAAATTTGTTAGTCTCTAAGGTACCACAGGTACTCTTTTTGCGAATACAGACTAACATGGCTGCTACTCTGAAACCTGAAAAAACGACAGTTTTCCATTCATCATTTATATAGTGAAACATTATTAGCCTTTTTTATGTGACTCAAAAATATTTGAAAGAGATGTATCCATCGTGATTTTTCTAAAGAATTTTTACATAATTACAAGTACATGGATGGCATTTTCCTTTTGATTTTTTTAGTTGTGTATTACTTGGGTGCATTAAGCCACACAGAACCAAAAGCTTGAATAACTGTTCCAGCCCAAGGATACAAATTGAAGCTGAACAGAGAAATTATTCCCTTATCAAATGATTTGTATTTCAAAGGATAGTATGTTGTGGTGCAAGTACAAATGCTGGAGGACAAATCTCCTTAAATATAGTATTCTACTCTTAAAAGTCAAAAAGCTACAACCCCTCTGTATGGTATTGAGAAAAAACTCCACTAAATTGTTTGTGCCATCTTCAATTTCCTGAACAGCATCCCTTAAATATTTTTTTTAATAAGAATCACAGACTCAGGCTGCAGCATACTAATGAACCTATGCCTACCAATTACATTTTGCTTTCTATTTCAGATTTAATGACTGTTTGTCTGTCTATCTATCTATCTAGATGTTTATATGACCCCATGGTATTCTAGCAAGTTTTAAAAAATATAAACAATAATAATAATAATGTACTGTATCTTTCTGGTTAGTTACAACTCTGTATGCTTTGTTAGGCTAATGACAAATAAAATGCCGGAATCTAAATGTTATGGTAGCTGTTTCATGAGGGTAATCAACTTACCATGCATTTGTGCTGCTTTGCACAATAGAACAAAGAGACAGAAAAAGCTTTAAGGAGTTAGAAATAGCAATTTTCATCTAGAAAGGAAAAAATAGACAAAGATGAAATAAAAGAGAGAGCTGAAGTATAAAAGTAGTAAAGTGCAAATATTCTTGTACAATGAAGGAGAATGGAAGGTTATGTCAAAGAGGAAAGAGAAAGATGAGTCTCTTTCTCATATCTCTTTAGAGGCTCAAGATGTCTCTCTTCTCTGCTTCCCATTTCCTGCTTTCATACATATGGGGGATTTCCCTCTGTCCCCTTGGGCTGCTGGATGTGTAAAAGTTTATTGAGTTCAGATTCCAAATTGTGATTCTATAGTCTGATCTCCTGTACAACACGGGACAGAGAACTTCTCCCAAATAATTTCCAGAATCTATCTTTTAGAAAAACATCTAATCTTTAGTTAAAAATTGTCAGTGATGGAGAATACACCATAACCCTTGGTTAATTGTTCCAATGGTTAATTACCCTCACTGTTCAAATTTTACATTTTATTTCCAGTCTGAATTTGTCTAGTTTCAACTTCCAGCCATTGGATCGTGTTCTACCTTTCTCTGCTAGACTGAAGAGCCCATTATTAAATATTTGTCAATATTTATATTCCTATAGGGCGTAATTATAGGTGTAATCAACTCATTCCTTAATCTTCTCTTTGTTTAGCTAAATAGATAAAACTCCATGAGTCTATCACTATAGGGCATGTTTTCTAATCCTTTGATCATTCTCATAGCTCCTCTCTGAACCCTTTCCAATTTATTCGCATCCTTGCCGAATTTTGGTCACCAGAACTGGACACAATATTCCAGCAGTGGTTGCACCTACCTGTCTACTCTTACCCAAGATTCCCCTGTTTATGCATCCCAGGATTGCATTAGCTCTTCTGGCCACAACTTCACATTGGGAGCTCAAATTCAGCTGATTATCCACCATGATCCCCAAATCTTTTTCCGAGTCGCTGTTTCCTAGGACAGAGGCCCCCATCCCATAAGTATGGCCTACATTCTTTGTTCCTAGATGTATACATTTACATGTAGCCATATAAAAATGCATATTGTTTGCTTGTGCCCATTTTACCAAGCGATCTAGATCATTCTGAATCAGTGACCTGTCCTCTTTGTTATTGACCACTCCACAAATTTGTGTGTCATCTGCAAACTTTATCAATTATGATTTTAAGTTTTCTTCCAGGTAATCAATACAAATGTTAAGTAGTGTAGGGCCAGTAACTGATCCCTGTGGGACCTGACTGGAAACTTACCCATTCAATGATGATTCCATGTTTATAGTTACATTTTGAGACCTATTAGTTAGCCAGTTTTTAATCAATTTATTTGAGCATAAGCTTTCGTGAGCTACAGCTCACATCATCGATAAAGTGAGCGGTAGCTCACGAAAGCTTATGCTCAAATAAATTTGTTAGTCTCTAAGGTGCCACAAGTACTCCTTTTCTTTTTGCGAATACAGACTTACACGGCTGCTACTCTGAAACCTTTTTAATCAATATAATTTATGCCATGTTAATTTTATATCCTTCTAGTTCCTTAATCAAAATGTTATGTGATACCAAGTCAAATGCCTTACAGAGTCTAAGTATATTATATCAACACTATGATCTTTATAATCTCATCAAAAAAGAGATCAAGTTAGCTTGACAGGCTCTATTTTCCATAAACTCATGTTGACTTGCATTACCCTCCTTTAATTCATTACTAATCGAGTCCCATATCAGCCATCCCATTATCTTTCCCAGGATTGATGTCAGGCTGACAGGTCTATAGTTACCTGGGTCATCCCGTTTACCCTTTTTAAAAATTGGCACATTACTTTTCTTCCAGTCTTCTTGAACTTCCCCAGTGTTCCAAGACTTACTGAAAAAAAATCATAATTAATGGTCCAGTGAGCATTTCTGCCAGGTCTTTTAAAATTCTTGGATGCAAGTTATTTCAACCTGCTGATTTTAAAATGTCTAACATTAATAGCAGTTGTTTAACATTCTCCTAATACTAATGGGATGGAAGGTGTTATTATCACCATCTGATGAGCCTATCATCTGTTTTTCCCCAAATAGAGAACAGAAATATTTATGGCACACTTCTACCTTCTCTGTATTATTATTGATAATTCTACCATTTCCATACCATTATCATGATGCTTTTTGTCCCAGATACATTTTAAGAAATTCACCTAATTGTTCTTGACTCTGCTGGCCATAGGTTTTCCCTTATCAATATTTTATAATTCTTAATTTCTGTTTTATATTCATTATTATCAACTTCCCCTTTCTTCCACTTGCTATATTTTATTTTTTATAGCTGCATTCACCTCCCCTCTAACCCAGATTGTTGTTTTTTAAAACTAGTACAACCTTCTTTCTTGACTGTAGTTTTGGGGACATCTAGTAAGGGATTCTTAAACAATTTCCAGTTATTATTCACATTTTTCTGATTAAATTCTTACTCCCAGCTGATTTGGCTTATAATTGTTTTTAGGTTTTGTGAAATTGGCCCAATTAAAGCACCAAATATTTACATTACTGGTCAGGACTTTATTCTGCTTGCACATTATAAATGTCATGATCACTTGCACCTAAGCTACCATTAATTTTTAGTTCTGTGATCAGTTCCTCTTTGTCTGTTAAGAAAATGTCTAATAAAGAATTCCTCTACGTTGGTGGCAATACTTCTTGAGCTAGGACATTGTAATCTATAATATTCAGAATTTCCAAGGATGTTTCAGTCCTGGCAGCATGAGACCTCCAGCATATGTCACTCAAATTGAAGTCCCCCATAACAATGCAGCTTTTTTCCCCTACACATTATAGATAGGTACATAAGGCGGTGACCAGCCTGTTCCCCGGTGAGATTTTGTTGTTTGTAGCAGACAACAACTAATTCCTCATCTTGCACTTTATTTGTTAAGGCATTGATCCATAATCATTCAAGATCATTTTTCTTCTGAGTTATCAGTGACTCAGAAACAACATGTTTGACACTGAGTGCCACTCCCCCTCCCCTTTTGCCCACTCGATCCTTCCTAAATAGGTCCTAAGGAACCAGCCACTCATTTCCTTTCCGTCTCATGTCTCACAGCGTTAGTCTATTTGCACAGTGCTCTTGCACTACCTTACATAATTCAGGAAGCATGAGAAGGATGCCTGTGATTCACACTCTGCTCATTCCATAGACACTTCAATACGAGAGCAACACTGGACAGATTTAAATGTCTTGTGGGACATTTAAAGCTAGACTCAACAAAGTACCTTATAATGTGGGGACAAATCTGCCACTGGCTCTGCCATGGAGCAGACGACCCAATATATCTTTTTTTCTCTGATTTCTATAATTCTATGAACTTCCTTCCTGCACTTTGAAAACCGAATTCATTTCTGTCCCTTCATCGCTGCCAGTAATCTTAAAAGAATGGAAAACTTCACCCCAAAAAGTTTCAGCTGCCTTCTATTGCAATCTTTAGTCATTGTCACATCATAGTCTTCAGGCTATTTGCACCACAAAGATTGTGTAGGTGCTAAGTTTAATAACAGGTTTATTGGATGTAGAGAAAATACAAGAGGAGGCGTGATTCCGACTTCTAGCTGTTATGTATCATTTTATCCTCTTTAGGCATCCTTTTTCTATGGAAGCCAGGAACACGATTTGTGCCAATATTTTATAATTCTTAATTTCTGTTTTATGTTCATTACTATCAATTTCCCCTTTCTTCTACTTGCTATATTTTATTTTTTATAGCTGCATTCACCTCCCCTCTAACCCAGATTGTTGCGTGATCTGCTGTGCACTGTTTTGAGAAGACAAATTAACTGTTGTCAAAATGCTATTATTGAACAAAGAAACTTCCAGTCTCAAAGAGTGCAGTGTCATTTCTTGAAAGGGCATTTTTTTAAATACTTTACTGGAAAGTTTCAGGAATTTTTTAACACATCTGAAACCCAATATTTCACTTAAATTGTATTAAGCTAGGAATGCAATACACTAAATGAAACAGAAAGAAAGAAAGAAAGAAAGAAAGAAAGAAAGAAAGAAAGAAAGAAAGAAAGAAAGAAAGGTCTCTTTATTAAAAAGAGGAATGAGCGAAACTAAATATTCTGAGGAAGCTACTGAGAGACCAAGTCATAGTGATCTGTCCATGGTGAGTAGTTTATTCTCATTTACCACTCAGTATGTACCAGAACATTTGTATCTGTTGAATGGCAAATGAACTAGGATGTTGACAGGACAAAGGGCCAGGAAAGGAGATATTTAGAGCTGGAAAAATTATTCATTGCTAATAAATTACCTGATGAACATAACACTTTTTTTTCTGTTCACAAACTAATCTTGATTTCTATGTATTATCATTATCCTTAAACATTTGCTGAATATTTCATCCAAACAAATTTCACTCAATGGGTTGTTTATGAAATGATGTTCACTTTGGAATGAGGTTGGGAAGTATTATTAGCCCTATTTTGCGTAAGGAGATGTGCTTATATCGCTAGACCATCCTTTTCTCCTTGGATAAAATAATCTGCATTGGAAAGGAAGCTAAGGCTATGCTTACAGTACAAGCTCTAGAGCAGCACACCTGCAGTGTTACAGCTACATCACTGTAGTGTTGACACTTCCTACATCAACGGAAGGGTTTTTTCCCGTCAATGTAGTTAATCCAACTCTCCCAGAGGCAGTAGTTAGGTTGACAGAAGAATTTTTCCATTGACCTAGTTGCGTCTACACTGGAGGTTGAGTTGACCTAACTACAGTACTCAGGGAGTAAGCAATGTAGCTAGGTTGATCTACTTTTAAAGTGTAGAGCACTCCTTCTTTTAGCTTCGATCAGCCCCTCCAATGTGGATGAGAGGAAGGGTCAGTGGACGCTAATCATATAGGAGGCACTATCTACCCTTCATCACATGGATGTGTGATGGATCAAGAGGTAAAGTCAGAGTACACTTCAGACACAACAGTATTGGGGAGGGTTGGAAGGATGAATAGATGGATACTGATAAGAGGTCTTAAAATGTGTGGGGTGCAAAAAGATTATAAAAAAGATAACCTTTCTCTTGCCAGCAGTGGAATGAGCTGTTATGTGGACTATTATACGTAATGTTAAGAATTCTCTAAAGACACTAAAGTGGTCTAATGTATATAATTTATAATAAAGAAGCTACAGTCTATAAATTGCTAAATGGAAGAGCTCCAAGAAACAGGAAACCATGGGACAATAGGAATAATTTCAAAAATAGTTTTTCAAATGATACAGACACATCTCAAAGGTTTCTACATTGAATAAACTTCAGACTGAAATAAACATCAATTTTGTACCTAGTCACATTAGCTGATTACATCATGCACTATATTTAGAATGCCTCCAGTATAACCATGGAAACAGCGTTTGCTTAAACTCTCAAATTTAGTTCAATATTATCTTAAGATATAGAAATACTTTAGAAAGCTCACAAATTAAATTCTCATATTATTGTAGTCTTGCATACTTAGCTGTGTGGGTTTTTTGTATAGTACACTATGTACACAGAGATACCAAATTTATGATGGAGACTGGAGGGAGAGAGGGAAAGAGTGATGGAGGGAGATAATAGAAAACCAAAGGAGTATATTTGGAGTATTAATCATCTGCCCCCAATTATTTACTAGAGCTGAGCCAATACTTGATATTCTGTTTGGTGGCAGAACTGAAAAAAATCAGAAAAAATAATTCTTTTTGGCTCAACCTAAAAGGGAATTTTTTTGTTTGTTTTTTCCTTGCTGAAACTAAAACAACAAAAACCAATCTCATTTTGGGTTGAAATAAATATTTCATTCTATGTAGAATATTGCTCCCACTCTCCATTTTCTGTTTTGTTTCAGTTTTAGGTGGCACCTTTTTTGTGTTTTTAATAAATGTAGCTAAATTTAAAAATGAAATGTAGTTTTGAAATGAAAAGTCAAAATGTTTCAAAAATGTTGAAATGAAACAGTTTGACATTTTCAATATTTCCCCCCCAGCCAAAACTGGTCACTGATTTTGATCTGAATTCACAAATAGTTTCAGTGAACCTGAAACTGCATTTTTTTGGTGAATAAACTATTTGATTATGTCCCCGCCAGTTCTACTCTGTATCTTATTTTAAAAAAAAATGTTTGATATTAGACACAGGGTTAAAAACCACGTGTTCATGAGGTTGTTTCAATACAACATTGCAGCATTACAAAAAAACATCTAAAAATCACTTACAACCAGCATCAGCACTACAAAAGCACATGGCAGAGCACACTTTAAATGAGCAGCCCCATTGCAAAATACAGGTGCTAAACCATGACAGGGAACCTCAAAAGATTCAGACTTTGTAACTGGTATGGGAAAGCTACACACTCAGACACTCAGGAATGCGTGGGAGGGAGCGGGGATTGCTATCCGTTCAGGGGCTCATGGGGAAACAAAGACAGATTCAGCTGTTTGTCACACAGCAACAGTCAAGAAAGTGGCCCTGTGAGGATGGGAAGCAAAAAGCAGAACAGGCAACCTGTTTCAGCCCTGGAGAGAGGATCAAACAGGTGGAAGAGTGGGGGGGGGGGGGGAAGAGCCATGCATGAGATTCTCACTTCAGGCAGGAGTCTTGGCAGTTGTGCACCCAGATGGTGTCTTTTTTGGCTTGTAATTCTGTATATTTCTGCTTGGTGTGTGATCTCATGATACTATTTAGCTTGTTGTGCTCTACATCACTGCATAAGAAACTGCAAGAAAACACAATCACTAGGAAATCTGGGAATGACATTTCCTAGCAACAAAAGAATGGCATTCGTTTCACTTGACTGAAAACTTTATGGGCAGCATAAAGTTGCTAGTAAAACAAATATTCTGCACACCAACTACACTTGCAGTTATCCAGATCTGGATTCAAGGCCTGAATTGGACTGGCTTGCACCAATTTAGCAACTTGGTATTTGTTCTGAAGATGTCATCGAATGGTTCAGAATTTCAGCTTTCAGAAAAAAATTAGGGACCACTATATGCCTACATGAGGATCTCTCCAGCACTATTCACAACCAGGCTAGGCTGAGTGGCAGGTTCCTTGCAGAAAATTCTGTCAATTTCCTCATAAAAGGGATCTTGTGTGAGTTCCTATAGGAGCTATTTTGGTCCTATGCATCTCTCTAGGTCTGTCAGAGGTTTCATCACTGCATTTCATCTTGGGGCTATCTCATTTTGGTCATCTGTCCAAACAACTGCTTCTAAATCTTTGCAAAGGATCATAGGGTTAGAAGGGACCTCAAGGGCCATCTAGTCTAACCCCCCTGCCAAGATGCAGGATTTGTTGTGTCTAAACCATCCGAGACAGATGGCTATCCAGACTCCCTTTGAAAACCTCCAGTGATCCTGGCATGTCTTTTCCGGCATGGACTGGGCATGCTACTCATCCCACAGAACAATGCACGGACAGGCTCCAGCCAGAGGCAATGACACATTCTGAACAAAGGAAAAGTGCTCTTCACTCATTCTGAAAGCAACTCACTCACAAATGGGACTCGTGCATTTGCCAGAAGCACTACTTGAACAGGTTGGTGACCTCTAGTCCAAATGACCCCAAAGCAGTGGAGAGCAGCATACTAACCTAACAGGTCACTTCTGCAGTGATTAGAGCAGTTTAGAATAATGGGGAAGGACTATTTGCTCCAGTTTTGTTAAATCAGAAGTGGGATGTGACCATACTGCCACAGAGCCTTTACTTCTCACCAATATGGAGTTACTTCAGATGTGATATGGAGTAGCTTCTGCTAAAGTCCAAAGAGCCATTGATGGGAAAGAATTTGTGTGTAGACACATGGTAGTTCCCACTGATATGAGGACAATTATACTAAGGCAATTTTCATCTAAAGACAAGGCCTAAGTCAGTTGCAAGGAAAACCATGAAAATATGAACTGTATAACCAATACAAAAATGTCCACCTGAGTTTGTACAGAGAGCTGGAAACAAAAGATCTTAGACATATGAACTGCCCATTCATCTCAGTGGGGATTTAATTCAGATGCCTGTTGGTGATCATTTAAATGATGGCTTTGTTAAGTATTTCACTGCAGATCAAAGCATGTAAGAAAGGAGAGGGACAATTATATTATGAGATCTGCACAATAGTCTGTGACACCTTAGTTTAGTGCCATGAATGGATGGTGCTTGGAGGACACCACTATTTTTCTGTCCTACTGTTCCAAGGGGGTATGATTGGCAACAAATGCTCCTCAAAAGGCCGCCTGGAGGAGGCAGTAGTGGTTGTTGGAGGTCTCCTCTTCTCTTCCCTGGCACCTAGGGAAAACAGGAGACTCCCGGAATGGTGACTGGCACTAGGTTGTCTCTCCTCACAGCAATGGTAGCAAAGCCTCACTGAGGAGCAACAGCATGGAGCCTTGAATACCACAGTGACCTAATCTGCTCTAGTAGTAGGGGTATGGGGCACAGTAATTTTCTTCCTAGGGGCTGCTGCTAGTTCTCTGAAGGCTCACACAGACGTCAGAGTGTGATGTCTGTGAGCTACAACCCTGTTACATTATCGACTGTTTCTTAGCTTCCACGAGGGGCAGAACTATAACTTTTTTTTTAAATGAAAGCTTAGATTCTGATGTCATCACCTGACTCTAGAACTGGGGTCGCAGGAGGGGCCTGTTGTCATTATGCCTTAATCTGGCTCTGTCAATGGGTGTATCCAAACTCTGTGGAGCAGGAACCAAACCTGAGACTTTTAGCTGAGCCTAACAGCCCATTCTTGATCATATTTTTGAATGGTTGCACCACTGCTGCGAGTGGTGTCTCGTTTTGGTGTCTCAAATGGGTGGGGCTTGGATTGTGGGAAAAGCTTGGAAAAGTACCACCCCTTTTCCCCTCCATTTCCCCAAACCAGAGAACTGTGTAACTCCTCTTTTGGTGCACTGATGGTTGCACTAATTTGGTACTTATGCAGATTTCGGTTCAAGGCTTAAACCAGATTGGGTTGTATGGAATCAGTGACCTGGTACTCCTATTTTATTTGAGGCTGCCATCTTGTTCTATAGTGTAAACTCATGCTATGGCATTATTAACTCAGGATACAGTAAGAAACCTTCAGGGGTTCTTCAGCATTGTAGTATCTTCTGGAAACCATTCAACATAGTAAATCACCAGCTAGAGCTTTTAAAGCTCCAATATCTGAATGGTTAAAATCCATACCAGATGTTTGTTGAAAAAAGTTAATGTTCATGTGCAAACAAAATAATGTAATCGGTGTTAATATTTTTGTAACCAACATGCTCTAAAGCACCAATCCATGTTTAAGATTGATAAGCTCAAAGACGTTAGTTTAAAGAGCAAAGCTTTGAAAAAAATAATTCTCACTAGTGTTTAACAGCATGTCTGCTCCTATCAGTGGGCATTTGAGATGGAAAACCAGATTACTAATGCCAAGGAGCAAATTACTAGAGTAAAATATATATTTGATACTATCAAATTTTACTCTTTTCTCCACTCTTCTAATATAAACTAAAAAAGGTGGCAGCTGGACTCCTCTTCCCCCACACATATTAAAAATATTCCTGGAAAATAATATGTCACTTGAACTGAAACCTTGTATTACAAATCCAAGTTTTAGCTTGAAGCAATATTTTCAAATAGTCAAATGTGAAATCCCTGAAAATAGGGACTTTGGTGGAAATGCACTCTTACCTAAATGATATTATACATGTTGCTGTTTTACTGTGTCTTATTCTCAATAATAGTGTATGAGGGGCAAAGATGCTTCCCATCTACGTTAATTAACACCTCCAAGTCATTTACAACTTACTCTAATCCTCCAGTGTAGCACAGACAGTTCCATAGTCCTACATAATATGCATCAGCTGAATGGATTCCAATTTATCAGGAAACTATAAATTGCAAAATACCAGGCTGAAACTGAAGTAATAAACCCAGTGATCACTGTCCCATACATTTTAGGCTGTTATTTTGAGCCTCCTGGGATATCAATGCTGTATAAAACATTTCTCAAGAATCCTGTCAGCTATATAAATCCTTTGCAACTGCTTTCACTAATATATTACAACTTTTTCATGAAACAGAATTACCATTGTCACTGTGGGATGGGAAATGATGTGAAAACTATCTGGAAAGAGTCTCCTTTTTCCTTCCTGTGTATGAACATACTAAAAGAGCAAGCAGGTATTCATTTCCCCCTCAAGCCTGCCTTTAAGGTGCCCAAAAAGATTGTAGTAGAGTTATATAGACCTTCTGAGACATTCTTACTGGCAGATTTGTGCTCAGCAGGGCTAAGTCATGCTGAAGTTGCCCGTGATACCATGGATATGATGCTATTTATACTTGTCCTAGCTCTCATTGAGTACGTGCACGTGAGCTGGATATCACACCTCTTGTCATAGTATAGACCTAGCCTAAGCCATATGCTTAAATTCATCCCTATCCAAAGCCACAGTTAAAGAATGTGCTTTACTGTTGACTCCAATGGGATTTAAGCACAGGCTTGAAAAGTATGTGTTTAAATGTCTCTTCTGAATTAGGCAACTTCCCTGAATCGGGGCCTAAATTATCACACATGTCTCTTAAAAAGCCCAGATAGAGCACTGGAATAAATCAAGGGTTTTGACACCCAGCATGTGACCTAATCAGCTCCATTCTGGATCTCCAAACAGAGGGACTGCCAACATATTTAAAATGTAGCACATGTAAGATAAAGGGAGATAAACACATTGGTATTTCTGGGAGGATGAAGTGTATTTTTATGTTTTCTTCTGATAAAAATAATGGAAAAGGCTATTTATTTTTCATGAAGTATTAAAGAAGAAACAAACTATTTAACTTATATCTTATATTTAGCTCTATGACACTGTTCTGTAAAAAAACAGGCTCCATTTCCCATGCAAACAGCTTCTCTACTTCTCCCACCCCACCCCAGTGACTCACAGGATGCAGCCACAATGAGGTAGTTGCCATCATCCTAATTCATATACATATATATAATGGAGTCCCTTGAAGGAGAGTATTGCATAGTACTTTAGAATAAATATAATTGTAAGAAGAGTTCAGCTGCAGGTGATATTTCGACCAAATTGTTGTAAGTATCTATTAAAACTTTATCTTTGTCCCAGTCATAATTATATGAGCAAGGTACAGTGTTTATCTTTATAGTGTTATAACTCAAATAACTACTGGACTGTGCTTTGAACTCAAATCCATAAACTAGTGGTCTGCAGTATTCTGTCAAAAGGGACCACACTACTTTAACTAATAGAGTTAAACTCTGAGTAAAGTTTTTTTTAAAATCTTGAGTCTTAGGGCCTTTCTAAAAATGACAATGATATTGACTTTACATAGTGATATTCATCATGGATGACCCCAAAGTGCCTTACACACACACCCCACACACACTGTCAGCAGACTGGGTCATAGGCGGTCTGGCCTCATGGTCCGAATGAGACTCAGGCTAAGTGCCAGAGCCAAGTGTTGAGGCAGAATTGGAGTCAAGCATCAGAGCTGGGGGTTGGAACCAGATTGCCAAGAGTCAGCAAAGGCAAGAGCAGGGCTGGTTCTCAGGCAGGAGCCATGCTGGAATAGGATGGGAACAAGGCTTGGTGCGGAGCTGTGAGGAGCAAAGAAGGAGCATGGCTTGGAGAGACAAGCACAAGAAGGCAGAGAGTCTGTCAGCATCTGCGTTGAGCAGCCAGCAAGCTACTGCTGCTGCTATGTTTAAGAACCAGCCTGCTGGCTTCCTCAGCCAATCAGTCAGGGTGGTCCATCAGACAGTCTAGCTGGGTCTTTAGGACATCAGAAGTTCTGAGCAGGCATAGCTGAGGGCCTTACTCCTGACACACATATGAACAATGGACAGGAGCACTTTTTCCCATCACTGAAACGTAGCCATTGTTGAGGTGAAATTCAGAAACCATTTAACAATGCAGAATAAAATTACACAGAAAGTGAAGAATAACTTTTCCAACTGAAACTACAGGGAGAACTTAAGGTAGCAGATCAGATTAATCCAGACTGGAACTTTAACAACCTGACTCTTATAATATATATAATAAAATATCTTTAACAAACAGAGGTGATGCTATATATCTCATCTGCAAGATGGTGTCTCCAGCAGTACAGCACCCTCTGACACCATTATGGGCACTTCTCCCTTTGACTGAGAGGTTTTTTTGCCTTCCTCTGTAGCATGGGGCATGGTTGACTGGAGGGAGGCTTCTCTGCTCCTTGAAGTTTTGAACCATGATTTGAGGACTTCAATAGCTCAGACATGGGTGAGGTTTTTCATAGGAGTGGTGGGTGACATTCTGTGGCCTGCGCTGTGCAGGAGGTCGGACTAGATGATCAGAGTGGTCCCTTCTGACCTTAGTATCTATGAATCTATGAATCTATGAAAAGTTCAGTCTGCTGAAACCCCACCACTGCTTTCTGCAGAACCTAGGTGTTCTTTAGAGGTTTCCCATCTAAGTAATGATGATTTACCCTTCCTTAGCTTAGTGAGGTCTGAGAGGGTCACTGCATAAGAGGGTAGAGTTGAAAGCCAATCAACAACTGATATTCTGCACACTGTACCTGATGAATGTTATATGTTTTGCATAGTTAGAATGGCAAAAAATGTAAACCACACGGGCCACACACATTATATATGAAATTAACAGAGAACTTCATAAAAAAATCAGTATCAACTCAAAATCAAGTCAACCAAATTTTTTCCATTTTTCATTTCAGGAGTTGTCCAATGTATTAAAAATTGAACTGAACTATTGTTTTGATGTTATAAAATGTCAGCTATCTCAAAGTGGATTCTTTATATTATGAAATTCCTTCATCTGCATGGGGTTTTAAGGTAACTGAAATAAAGTTCCATAAATCATATTTTTCATATGAATTTAAGACAATAAAAATCAGGGTGCCTTTTGAGCAAAATGGATCAAAAGTGGAACTTCTGAAGTGCCTTCAAATGAAACTGCACATTTCAAAAGATCTACTAAATTAAAAACAAGACTTTCTGGCCAAATGAAGCCCCATGGACTACAGACATGAGAGTGGCTTATTAATGTTTTGGCAGCTGACATGCACCTAGGAGTATTCAATAGAGATTACTTCATTTCTAGTAATACTACTAGATTTCTGGTGAAAGCACTGTTAGTAAGTGAAGGCAAACAGAATTATTGGGAGTATCTGGGCTTTAAGCAGGTGGAATGTGGAGTGGTTGTTAAAATAATATCCAGCCCCACAACCGAGGGCCAATCTCCCACCTTACTCCCTCACAGATGCTATTTCAGCCTTTCAGTTGGAATAGCAGCTGTAACTCATCCATGGTTTGTTGTACTGAGTACTGGGGACACTAGACATATAAATATGGATCTATGCCCCAGCCCTTACCCCTGCACCACCTCTGACCAACTCTTATTGTGGCCTTCTGCACTGTCCTATTTTCAGTTCCAGTGGTAAGAAAAGAACAATGCAGCTCTGTTCTTGGATGGCAGTAAGTTTGTAGTGTGTTTTCCTTGGCTGACTTGGTAAAATCTAGAAACAGTGATAACCACAACTCACTATTATGGGCAGCATAATGATAATAAGCTTTGTTATCAAAATGAAATTATGATATGTTACTCACCACCATTGGGAATCCTTTCTCCTCAGGCTTCGGCGTATCAGTGGAGACAATATGCCATATAAAATCACGAAGACAAGGGGGTTTTAATGTCTCATGCTATTCTTTTAAAAATAGTTTATCTTAGGGACCTCAATTGATGTCAGGAACACTAACAAAAAGAGTGGCACGAAAAGAATTGTCACTGTGCAAATATCATGGAATGGAGTGCATATTTTGTAATTTCAATACATGACCAATGATAGATAGTTAAGAATGATTCTTCTCTTAAGGCACAGTCACACAGTAAAGGATAACAAAAGCCAGCTGGAGAGTATAAAAACCCTTTGGTCTGCTTTGAAATATAGAATGCAGTCTTTGACTTTGTTAAGATAAAGTCAAAAGAAGGAATGAATTATTTATATAAATGTTGCCTTAGTAACACTGCAGCAAATAAAATAATGAAAGCTGCCTCTTGTTTTTAAGGAAAACATAAGTTTTAGCTCATTGGCTTTGAAAGTTAAGAACGCTCTTAAGGCAATTGTCAGGCAATTTTCCTATCTGGTCATACAGGTGAAAAGTATCGTAACTGCATATGCCTGACATACTGTATGTGGTCATTTATTGTTCATGTTGAATAAAGGAGGACTTGACAGGAACCGATGCCTCACTGAGACTCATCTTGTGTGGGGCAGAGCATTCCAATGTTATCTAACACCTACTTCCACATTGTGGAATATTTTTCTATTGTTCTTCTTTTTTCAATAACCTAATACATTCATTGCAAAATATTTATTATACATTCATTGCAAAAATATTTATTAAAAGAATACTAAGGTTTCAAAGCAAAGGACTCAAAATCAAGAAATGACAAAGTTAAAAGCTAAAAAACCCCCAATTTTATGGTAATACCTGTAGATCCAGAGGCTGGGATTTCCAAAGAAATGTAAGGCAGTTAGGTACTCACATCACATGGAAAATTAACAGGATATGGGTGACTGACTCTTAAAATATGGCTGGGATTATTCAGAGTAACATGTATACATACATGTGGTGTGTGTGTGTGCACGCACGGTCACCATAAATATGTTGGTTTATAGCTTAATAGAAAACATTTTAGTTTACACAAAGCATAAGAAAGCATGGTAAACACCAGGGGACAAAATCTGACTTCATATCATCCATGTGAATGTCAAAAAGGTTACGCAAGCAGCTTCAGAAAGGATCATACCACCCTCCTCCCCCACTGATTACAGGGGATGTATTTCAATTCACCTTGGCAAAAACAACAATTGGTCACATCCCATTACTTCTAGCAATGGTAAACTAAAGAGAGAGAGAAAAAAAAGAGAGATGAGCTTAGGCAAGGTGTGTATATATTTAAATACTGTGCAGATAGGATAGCTGCACATTTAATTTATGCCATTTATCAGCTAGAATGAGTTCCTTTACAGCATATTATGTTTGTTTTGTCTTTCCCTCTCCACTTCCCCCTCCTGCCCTCCTCCCCTCTCCCCCAGATATGCTACCATACATTGAGTACATTGAGAATACTTTTACCTGTACCATTGAGGCTAGTGGGGAGCAAGGAAGAGAGTTAGTGGGGGATGCTCAGAGTTTCCTGGCCTACAGATCTTGCCAGGGTAGATTGTAGGGGAGGCAGGGATACATTCCTCACTCCCAACACCCTGTAGATTTTGAGAATCCCGCACTACCAGTCCAAAACGCTGGCCCATTTTTGTGCCTGCTGTATATAGATTTCTCATTTCTATAAGCCAAGAGAGAATGTGGACTCACATCTTTACTTTATCTTATTCAATAATAATAATAATAAAAAATAATCTTGATCTGTCTGAATACTTTCCAAACAGTGTTTGCAAACATTCATTGACATGCTAATCCCTGTTCGGTTCAGCTGTCCTCATACGCCTTATTCTTTGTTAGGGCCATACTGGTTTGGGTTGATTCGGGCAAAATCTGAAACCTAGAGCCCCCTACTTTTCAAAAACAAATGAGCACTGAGAGGAGCCTCTGGGGGGGGGTTTGAAAAACTAGCCTGCCCCACACTCACCCCACAACAGTGACTCCTGTCTCTTGGGGATGAGCCCTGCTCCCCGCACAAGGTGCCACCCTGCTGGTCATGATAGAGGCGGGGGGCAGATCAAATCTGAGTGATGCTTTGATCCTGTGCACCTGGATATAAAGTCACTTGATTTGAGGCCCCTCTCAAACCGGGAGCCAGGGAAAAGTGTTCTTCCCCCGCCTCTCCGACAGCCATATTCTTTGTTATTCACAAATACCTTATATGAATGGAATATTTTCATGTCTCATTTCCACACAAACAAGGGTATTTATGCCTAGACAAAAGTATTTGCTATTCATTATTCAGCTGTTTAAAACATGGGTGTAATCCAATCAAGGAACAGAACCAATGCCATGTGACTTAAGTGGCTATTCATATACCATGAATAATGAATACTCAGTGCTCAGTTTGTGAACAGCCCATGGTCTGAAATTTGTTTCCATAAAGGTTCTTGTAGGTTTTATGTGTTTATTTTGCAAGTCTGCTTCAATTTGCCTTTTTCTCTTTTCAGATCCCTAATAAATAGCCCAGTAATAGTGTTTGTCTCTGTAAATAAGTATTGGGCCAGATCTGCAGCTGAGGTTCTGGCCCATTTTAAAAAAATCTCTTCTTCCCTTTCTCCTAACTTGTAAAAACTCATTATTTTAAATACCTGTACTAAAATAAAAAAGGAGATAGAGTCTAATCTGAGTGCCTTTGAAGCACACTACTTAGTATTCAGAGAGATTAATTGAAATGACCTTTAGCACAGGAGAATTAAAAACACTTAAATAAGACCAGTTTGGTGGCAACAAAAATTTAAATAATTTTATCCTCTAATAATAAAGATTGTATTGTCTGGCCAGATAACTGAATGTAGTCATCATATACAGCATTAATACATCCTCCGTGTCTAGTGTTTTTCTCCATTATTGTCTGAGCTAAAACAGTGTTTTTAAGAATTAACAAAATAGCTTAATTTAGATCAGTTTAAACAATATCTCTTAGTTTCAGGATTAACATGGATGTTATGAAGTTCTGTTAAAAAGTTAGCACAACGTATACATTCACTGGTTAAAATACACTTTATGCACAATTTATTTGTAACCCACACACCTCCTGGGTGTGGTGTTCTGTCCCATATAGTGACATCAAGATCACTTAGACAGAGATTATAAGTTTGCTCTACAGCCTTAGCTAACAGCTAGTTGGCTTTTAGCTCATTCAGTAGAGGCTTATGCACTAAACTCCAGAAGTCTCAGGTTCAATCAATCCCACCTGCCAACGACCAGGGTCTGTCAGTGTTACATATTGTTTTAGAAAGGTTAATGGAAATCACAATTTAAAATAAGTTAAATGTCAAGGATATTTGTTTGGAGTAATTGGGTTTATTATTGTAGCCTCAACTTGATGACATTACAGATAGTGGGTGTAGCTAATTCTAGGGTCTGTGCTGGTTTCTGCTGTAGTAAGTCATAACAGAGAGCCTCCAGCAGTAGTGAGTCTACCTGCACAAGGCACTCAAACCCTGAGGAAGACTGGACCCAGTCAGCTCAGACTAAAAAATAAACAGAGCTGGATGGAGAGGTGGCATGGCCAGGACACCTAATGGATCAGCATCCTTCCTCAGCAGGGCTCCTATGGAGCTCAAGCCACAAATCAAAGTGACCATCTGTGAATGGAATCCCAGGGAGTGAGGTTATACAATAATTACCTCCCTCCCACAAGGATGAATGCCCTGCTGGTGCAGAAACTGCAGTTTGTAATCCTTCCATGAGCAGGGTTGAATCAGACCCCCAAGTCAGCAAAAGCATTTTAGGTGCATTTCTAGTTGTTGTTTTTTAATTAACTAAAGATAGTAAATTAATCGCAGAGCCAGGCACAGTATACACAGGCTCCCTGCAAGTTTTGCCACACCAGTTCACATCAGGTGTCATATGGAACCTGGTGTTATTCCAGTCTAAAATCTCTTCAGGGTACAGGCTCCCTTTCAGACCATATTATGCTCAACTGGTTGGTGAAGTCAGCGATATAAACAAATGGCTACTGGGGACTGTACTGAAACTACCAAACTCATTTTGCTTATCATAAATTTGAATCCAAATCTCTAAAAGTGAAAATCTGGTGTGGATTAATCCCTGTGCCATAGAGCTTCTCTACGATAATGCTTTTTATAACATTCTCCATCATGAATAAAAGTTTCATTAGAGGTTGGAAAAATAAATTGGTGAGGTGACAGATTCTATGATATGATGGAAGCTCAATTATAAGTGAATAACATAATATAACAAGTGCAGATGAAATCCTATTAAGGTCTGAAAATCCAATATCTCATCTCCATGACTTTTAATTGATCTTTACACAAATTGTCATTGCAGTCAAATATCTGAGATGATTCCCGTACACATAAACAAATGTAAACACATTAACTCTGTTAATAATTTTAACAAGTAATTTGTATTTCCCATTAGACAGTTTTACATTTTGCTTTCATATAATTAAAGATATCATCAGTGATAAGCTTAATGTGTTATTTAAAGTCTGTCTGTTTATAAGGTTTGCTTTTATCATTAACTGCAGTTTGATAAGATCTACATATTTCCTCATCAAGAAATTAGATTTTATGCCTCCAAAGAAAATAAGATGTTCAGGTGGCAAAGGATTGTCAATGGTTCCATAAATCCAAACCATAGATTCTTCTTTATGTTGATCGGTGCTCAGCAAAACAGGTGGGTTGCATTATTGTGTTTCAATTTGCTTTACCAAGATAACAATGAGGTGACCCACACTGTATATTTTTCTTTTGGCATCACATTGTATCTTCCCATTCTCTTCCGTCATGATGGGTCAGAGGAGATCATTCCACAAAGACCACGAGGAAAACTTCTTTTTGAGGCAGACAAAATCAAAGATTGTTTCTTTTCAGGGGTATGGCAAAGCTCTTAGGAATTGAAATTCTTTTGGTCTTGGGATCTCGAAAACCTGACAGCAGGGTTTTAAAAAACTCACCAAACCTACAAAGGAAACGTGAGATACAGGGCTGTTTAAATCCTTTGTAAATAGGTTACTGTGTATGCCTTAACAAGCTAAACACAGAAAATGCTGCTATGCCTAAATAACACAATGGAACTCAACATGATAAAAAACCTGCCTTTTGTCCATTTTTGTCTTCACGTGTCTGTTAAGTGTAAATGTGTCCTGAAATGATTTTTGAGATGATTTTTTTTACATTACTTCTCAAGGAAAAAAGAGAATTAATATGTATGTTTCCAGCTTGGGGTCTGAACTATTTGTTTATGGTACAAATGTGACATTTGAGATCTCTCTTTCGATATACAGGATACAGCCAAGCTGTACACAAAAAAACTTTTTAACACCAGCTCTGACTAATCCATTACTTTATTTCAATAAGTAGAACAAACATTTGATTCATAATTAGGGCCCTACCAAAGTCAGGGTCTATTTTGGTCAATTTCACGGTCATAGGATTTTAAAAATAATAAATTTCATTATTTCAGCTATTTAAATCTGAAATGTCACGGTATTGTAGTTGTAGGGGTCCTGACCCAAAAAGGAGTTGTGTGTGTGTGTGTGTGGGGGGGTGTTACACAAAGGTATTGTAGGGGGTTACAGTTCTGCTATCCTTACTTCTGCGCTGCTGCTGGCAGGGCGCTGCCTTCAGAGCTGGGCACCTAGCCAACAGCCACTGCTCTCTGGCTGCCCAGGTTTGAAGGCAGCACAGAAATAAGGGTGGTAATACCATGACTCCCCACAAATAATCTTATGGACCCCCCCCCGCAACCACCTTTTGGGTCAGGACCCCCAATTTGAGAAACCCTGGTCTTCCCTGTGAAATCTGTATAATATAGGGTAAAGCACACAAAAAACCAGATTTCATGGTCCGTGATGCATTTTTCATGGCCGAGAATTTGGTAGGGCCCTATTCATAATAAAACAGTTGAACTTAGCATGCAAGCCTGAGAAAAGATTTCTGTTTAAATTTATAATGTTTTCATATAGAGGTTATCTCAGTAAATAAATTGATCGTGTGGGTGGAACACAAGGTGGGGGTAATTTTCCCAAGTATAGAATATACTGTACTTTGTTTTTCATTTGTGTGTTTTGATTCCACTAATGCAGCACCTGTTTCTGTCTACTTATCCTCAATCTCTGGAGCAGAGGAGATGATTTGGACCTTAGTTACCACAACAACCAAAATTTCTTTTCACAGAAAGGCATTAAGGTCTAAGCATTTTCCTAGTAACATTTCATACAATGAAAAATTTCACTTGCCCTAGTTTTGAAAATACATCTAGGATTCCTCCAAAAATTCAAAAGATTCCCACCCAAAATGCAAAGATGCTCTAGGTCAACAATAGATTGGTGATCTCTTGTGGCATTTGATTAGTCAGAGCAACAAAACTGATGCCTCTTCATCCCTGAGACCTCGATTACCTCTCCTCTGTACTGTACATTTTCAAATCTATTGATAGCAAAACAGATTGAAATATAATGCTAACTCAGAATTGTTTATGTATTTTTGTTGTGATAATTTTGTATGGATTTTATGTAAAGTTTTAACAAAACACAGTTTGCATAGCTTAAAGATGACTTTGGGGAGTTCCTAATAAATTGCATTTCAAATCCTTAACGGAGCATTAGTAATTATTGGACATGACATGATTAAAATCCATTTAGAAATAACAAAAAGAGAGGTTGAGAACAATATTACAATTTTATATCTCTAACAATTTGTATTCTATGAGGCACAGAAAATATCTATCATATATCTCACCGATAATGTATATCAGGAAAGACTTTTCCACTATCTTATCAGTTCTCAAACAATTCATATGTTATGTCATGTGTAATGTATTGTAATTTTATATATTATTTTCTTACCTAAAATCTGCTATGATTCCATAAGCATTCTAAAGGTATAAATGTTTAATATGGATATGGTCCAATGCATATAGAAGACTGCACCACAAACATACACCAATTTTCAATAAAATCCAAGTGAAAGTGACCAGGTGTACAGCCGCTAAAAGAAAAACAAATATTATATACACATTTCAATCAAACTGAGCACAGATCCCCCATTAAGACATAATGATCTAAAACTCTTGCATGAGGCAGATACTTGTTTTAAGGTAGCTGTACACCACCACTAGTGATGATTCAACCTGGTGATATTCTGAACAAAAAGAGCTCTCAACCTTGCTTTTGGCAGTTTCCATCACTTCACATTTACTCAACAGATGTTTTAGGCCACACAGAGTGACAACCTTAAACTCTTATTATATAGATGGTGCTGTGGCTTCAGCTCCAATTCTCATTCACTATCACAACCTCTTCTCAATCCTCATCCTGTTTGCAGGACTAACTTTCATTGCTCCTTTCTGTGCTACTTCCTACCCCACCTCTTCCATGCCTGTATTTGAATGATTTTCTCTCCATCTTCCTACTCTCCCTGTGTGCCTTACTATACTTTCCCCCCAACCTCTAATCTCCCATGCCCACTCCTTGTTCATCCAACCCCTATTTCTATACCTTCCTCTCTCTTTCTTTCCTATCACATCTTCAGTCTCTTCTCCCCTTTATCCCTTTCCACTATTTCTCTTTGACTTACTACCACTCAACCCTCATTATATTCCCACTCCATCCACAGCAAGCTTTGCCCAGTCCCCCAATAAATTCCAGCTAAGCCCCCTTGCCTTTTATCACTTTCTTCTCTGGGAAATTTCTTACCCTTTTCTTGGCCCCTGTTGGAGTAACTGAGTTCCTGTCTCAGAGTAGCAGCTCTGCTAGTCTGTATTCGCAAAAAGAAAAGGAGTACTTGTGGCACCTTAGAGACTAACAAATTTATTTGAGCATAAGCTTTCGTGAGCTACAGCTCACTTCATCAGATGCATCAGAAGTGAGCTGTAGCTCATGAAAGCTTATGCTCAAATAAATTTGTTAGTCTCTGAGTTCCTGTCAAATCTAACCATCTATTTTAAGCATTTATAGTGCTCCAGTCATTACAGAACATAGGCACTGCTACCTCCCATTAAATCACCACATAGCATTAGACTCACTTCCTTAAAACTTATTCAATGAATGAGATATTCTTACTGGTATACATACTGCTTTCTCAGTCTCTCCCACAGTGATAAATTAATATTTTTAGTGTGAGACAAACAAAGAAACAAATAAGAAGTCCACACAGACCAATGAAAAGCTGGGAGACTTACTATCATAGTTATCTTCCACTGTACCGGACTGGACAGCATGAAACAATATCAGTGCCTCCTATCACCCATCTAAATATCAGTAGATCCACTTGACTAGAGCCCCTGCCCACTTGCCATTGACCTCAGTGGGCACTGAATCAATTTCATTATGCCCATCATCAGGCAGAAAAGGAAAGCAAGTAACAATATTAAGCAAAAATTCTTCAGATTTAAGATAAATTTTATTTTTATGCACGTTTTGAGTGTGGTACTAAGCTGGTGCACGTTGACTCACTATAATTGTGGGACTGTCCCTCAGAAACACAAAATTCATAGATGCATTCCATACAGCTATCAGTCTCTAGAAATAAATAAATCATATACTACAAGCAGAGAGTTTTCTCTGTTGTATGTTCTACCCTAAATCTGCTTATTCCCATACAGATACAGTGATACAGAACACTTTCTAGGTAGGTCTAAAACAAGGCAGAGATTGATTGGGGAAAGAACTGCTATATAACTTAGACATTATCTTGCTCTCCACTACCTGAACCACAAAGTTACAACAGCATTCAAGTGACAAACCAATTTAAAAACAATTTGACTCCCAAGACAATCAGAAAAGGGAAAGACTAAGTTGAGGCAGGTATTCCAATGCAATTACCATCATTAACCCTTTGGCACAGCAGCAAATGAGGAGTTTCCACTGCTAAGAGTTTCTTTAAAATGTCTGGTATTGGCAAATTGATTTCCAGCAGTGAGGAGTTAACACTGTGGCAATCTCTTTCTTACAGATTTTTAATGGGCTTCAGGTGGTAAGATCTATTTATTCACCATATGTTAGTACACGGATCTCAGTTTGTAAGATATAGCATTCAACTTCTTGACTTAATATACTGAACGGAGTATCATGGCAACTGTAACTGTAATAATATGATGAAACATTAAAATTAGTGTTAATATAATAATTCACTGTGTTTTCTTCCATATGACAAATTATTTTAACAATTAAGCTAAATCCCATCTGCTTCTTCAGAAGGAAAATATAATAAAACAGAAAGTTCACAGTCATGAACCATTATCTCTGGAAATCACATAATACAGGTTCAGTATTGATGGAGTCAATTCAACAAACACTATAGAGAACACATATATGTCAGGTCAAATTAATGTGTGAACTGCAAACATGGTTACATGTGGGACAGACAAGACTGTCCAGGACCATTACAGACTCTTGTATCCTTGCTTTGTACTGTTCGCATTTTTCACCTAAGATGTTAATGTACCTTGCTTCAAAGTGGTTAACAGTGACATGAAAAGCCTGCTGACACATTGCTGTGTTTTGGGCTGTTGCTTCCCAGTTGCTGGGGTCTACCTGACTTTCTTTCAGGTTTGACTTTGGTGTGTCTTTATATCATTTTTACTGGCCACCATGAGACTAGTTCCCTTGCTTAAGCTGACCATAAAATGTGGCACTGGGTATTCTCAAGTTGGCTGTATAAACAAGATGCCTAGACCAATACAGCTGAGTTTTTGTGAGCATACTTTGAATACCAGACATCTGACAACAATTAAGGATTTTGATATTTGGAATTTTGTCCCACCATTTGACCCTGCAAACAGTCAAACAGCACATATGGAACTGATCAGGGTGAACTACTGAGTTCGCTACTGAACATACCAATGGTCATCTATATGAAATCTGTTGGATTAAAAAACATTTTCTTTCTCATGCTAACATTGATATTAAGAGAAGGAGCTTGCTTTCTAATTTCTATCTCACCAAAGGATCTTAAGAGCTGGTGGATAATTCAAACCATAAAGAAGCTCTGACAATATTCAGAGTTGCACAACACGGTCGTTCATCCTGAAGATGTGAAAAGGCCACAGCAGAATTGAAAACAGAAAAAAGTACAGATTTAAATATTTCCTGAACTGAAGATACTGCCAATTCAGGATACTACTCATTCTGTAACAATGACAAGACAAATAGTATAGTCCACCCATCTAATGGGTGTGCTGTTCTTTGGTTTATATTTAAATATATTGACAGTATATGTCTGGAGAGCTTTTATCTTTATAACACCCAACAAGAAGCATGATTACTGCTGTATGGGTATCAAAATAACAGCAACAAAAAAGTCCTTGTTATGAACCTTGTTATTTACCCATTTTGAAATGCATGTCTAACTCGATAGAAATTATTTGTAAAATTGCCTTAAAAACAATTATTTTCCTTCCCCCTAGATGATATGTGAGTCACACAGATCTGACCTGCACTGTCTGTTTCTGTTCTCATGTGACCTTTTCTGGCCATTTTGTACCCAGCAGAATCTGAACTAACCGTGACCATACTAAAACCACAGCTTCATCATTCATAGCGATCATTCCACACTTGCAACAAACAATAAAAATGATCATCATGGCAACAGAAAAATATGAAAAAACTAAAAAAAATTGCTAACTGCAAATTTATTTCCACATTTACTGTGCCACAAAAAGCATGGGATGTGAACATTGAATTCATTTTGCAGGCAAGTGCCTGCTGGGATACATGCAACCAAAAAATTAAACGCTGGGCCTAATGCTCAAATATGGCCTCCTCAGTAAATCCTGCATTTTCACTCGAAAACCAACACTCAGATGTGCAAAACAGGAATCTGCATTGCTGATTTAATTCTCCAGCTGGAAGATCTGGCGGTTTATTAAAGCCTCCTTCTGCAAAACTTGAAACTCATTGTTAGCCCTCTAAAGTGCCCTCTTTTTCTGAACCTTCTTTTCTAAGGAGATAGGCTTTCCACCCTTTACTTCGTTGCATGCCTGCTGGATTCTAATACAGAAGCACCTCAGCAAATCCTCTTAAAACACATGAATCTGAGTGCAACACATCTACCTGTGTCACCAAGTCCTAGATTTTGCATTTGGATCTGGCTTACTGAAGTTGAAAAATAAAAGGGTAAAAAGCTCATGTAGCCTGAAAGCTCCCTATTAGCTACACAAATAAGGAGACTCAGGAGCAAAAAATATTCCTGCCAATTATGATTTAAGTTCACTGATTTGCCTCTGGATTCATGTCTCCCAAAGAACAGAATGTGGAAACACATATGTATTTGCTCAAAACCTCATTTTTAGCATTAACCATGCTTCCTCTAGGATCCACTAACACAATACAGATTGGGATGTGGATCTGAGCCATAGTTTCTGATCAATATTTTACTGCAAAATATTTTTGTACTTCTGATATCCATAGTGTGGATCTGCGAGGAGCATTTGCCCCTGAATATACATATACAGGGCAAGATCCTCAGCCCGTGTAAATCAGGATATTTGCATTGGCTTCATATTTAGATTGACATTCTACAGAAGCTCCACAATTGCCATTTTTCACTGAAGAGCATAAAATGGTTTAAAAATGATTCTTCTCTCTCAGTCCCCTCTTTAAAACCCATTTCTTAGAAAAGGTCTTTTTTCCACAGTACTCTCCCCTGACAAGTGTTAATAAACTAGATGACTGAAAATCTTTATACCTTAGAAAAAATCCTAACAAAATCATGGAACGACTAAGAGGTGCACTATCCTTCACCACTCAGTCACACTGCTTTTGTTGCTTCACTTCCTGCCTTCCTTTGTCTCCGTGTTGTCTGCCTAGGTTGTAAGCTCTTTGGATCAGGGATCTTATCAGCCTGAAAAAGCACCTTAGATATTTCTTTGCTATGCAAATCCATAATTAATATATAATAACCATTAATTCAGCAAATGCACATTCAGATAAGTGGTGAAGCGGTATTTATACTGAAGACAGGGTCACCCATAAAAGATCAATTGTGGCCTGTTGCATTATTCACCACATGCGCTCATGGTATTTTTTAAATGATAAAGTAAAACAAAAATGAATTCAGAGAGAAATAATACCATGTATATGCCATTAAAATTGAGATATAAACCACCAGAAGCCAGGAAATGCAAAGACACAGCTATCATTTTTGCTGACACTGAGCAGTGTGACACAGTGTCAGACTTAACTTTGAATTTCCGGGCTTTGCTTGGTTTGTGTTTCAACCTTGAGACATCATTTAAATGTAGTTTGTTGTCTGCGACTATAACTATAACTCTTATATCATCAATAATAATAAGGTACTTCCCCGCTTTGGGGCAAACTCTCAAACAAATGGCTTGTGAATCAATAAACACCTTAGTCTGCTCTCTCTGAATTTATTTATTCATGAGATGCTTATCTCTTTGTAAAGTTCTTAGGAAAAATCCTTAAGACTACCATATTGAATTGACTGTTTATCAGTTTTAAATTAGATCTTATTAATTTTTTCCTTGCTGGAAATGTATCTCATATGATATATTTTTGTAGAGAATTAAATTTATTTTTGTCTTCCTTTTCTCTCCCTGGGACTAAACTCACAGTTAAGAACAGGAGTTAATTTATGGCTGCAAGCTCCCATACATAACTGTGCTTGTATTTGGATACAAGCTATAAGCTACACGACCACCTACGTGTAAATGTTTGAATGCTATAACATAAGCTCACCAATGCTTGGCTTTTCACTCAGCTGTGACAGGCTGATCTGTTTTTCCCTTTGTTTTATTGCCGCTCGTTGGCAGCTGCTCTAAACTGAGATCAGCTGTATCATGGCTGAGCACAATTATATTTATAGGGTACAAAGGCACTTACAAACCCTTAAGTATAAAACCAAATCTGATGCCCAGGTCTTACCTACTAACTGTGGCAGGAAATGCTTGCTCAAGATCTAGGACCTCAAAAAATAATGTTTTCCTGTGGGCTCATTTGAATAATCTCACCACTTATTAAACACAGCTGCAAGGCAAGGAATGACAGAGTTCAAAAGACAAACCAAGGGAATATATTAGTAATAGAATTATTGTCAGAGCCTTTAGGCATGTTTCCCCAATATCCCCATACACATCAGCACCATTAATTACAATAAGAACAATTTTGTCATTTGCAAATGTTTAAAAAGACTATAAGAATATTCTACTCTGGTAGCACAAACGTATATACTTAGAAACCCTGTAATTTGGATATTGTAACAGTCTGTACATTTTGGCAATCAGCCAGAATGAGTTTTCATGATTGTTGAGGTTTAAAACCCACATAATGTGTTATTTTCTGAAAACATTTGCTAATTCCATCTAAAGTATATTGTTTAATCCTAAAGAAGCTAGAAACTGCATGAAAAACCCTTTACTCAGGGATGTAAGTAAGGTCATATTTTGCTTGTGTTTTTATATATTATTATCATTAGGACATGTGTTCATAATCTGTATCCAAATAGAAGCCACTGGCACATCAAAAATGCACCATTTTCTGTCTTTTGTCAAACTGGTGGCATGCTTTTGACACATATTTACTAACACACCTGTTAAAGCAAGATGATAGCTTGGGAATAGAACTGTTTCTCTCAATTCAATTTATACAATTTGAGAATGCCAAAATGCTTTCAGAGTACCAAAGTGTTGATACCTTTAGTGCAATTTTCATCACTCTCTTTATTAAATAAAATAAACTATCAATATGGCTCTGGAGATTTGAGTGTTGCCTTTTTTTCTCTTTACAAATCAAAAGGGTTTTCATTCTTTGATATTTATCAACTCGCAACCAGAGGGAAATGTCAAAAACACAAATTTCCCCCCCACAAAAGGCACTTGGATTCTAGAAGTAGTGATTTTAATATATCCTATTTTTGGGAAGGTGGGTGTGGGGAGAACTTTGGGGACACTTGTGGTAGTGAACATTTTCCCAATACACTATTGTAATCAGAAGTGGAAGTGGCTAGAAGGTATTTTCTACACAGTACTGCTACTGAGCTAACAAATGGAATATGGGGATTGCTTGTGAAAATATTGTAATTCTGAGGACATTTACTTGGCTACAAACCATAAGAAGTTTAATAGATGTTTCTACTTTAAGGCGAATTAAATGCAGGTGAAGAAAGTGAATGGAAAACCTGTCTTATGAAAGAAGACTCAAAGAGCTTGGCTTGGCTTGTTTAGTCTAACCAAAAGAAGGCTGAGGGGAGATATGATTGCTCTCTATAAATATATCAGAGGGATAAATATCAGGGAGGGAGAGGAATTATTTAAGCTCAGTACCAATATGGTACTGTTATGTTATGATATGTTACATCCATAACAAATGGATATAAACTGGTCATCAGGAAGTTTAGACTTGAAATTAAATGAAGGTTTCTAACCATCAGGGGAGTGAAGTTCTGGAACAGCCTTCCAAGGGAAGCAGTGGGGGCAAAAGACATATCTGGCTTCAAGACTAAGCTTGATAAGTTTATGGAGGGGATGGGATAGCCTAATTTTGGCAATTAATTGAACTTTGACTATTAGCGGTAAATATGCCCAATGGCCTATGATGGGATGTTAGATGGGGTGGGATCTGAGTTACTACAGAGAATTCTTTTTCTTCTTGTCTGGCTGGTGAGTCTTGCCCACATGCTCAGGGTTTAGCTGATCACCAGATTTGGCGTTGGGAAGGAATTTTCCTCCAGGGCAGATTGGCAGAGGCCCTGGGGTTTTTTCGCCTTCCTCTGCAGTGTGGGGCAAGGGTCACTTGCTGGAGGATTCTCTGCACCTTGAAGTCTTTAAATCATGGTTTGAGGATTTCAATAGCTCAGTCATAGGTTAGGGGTTTGTTACAGGAGTTGGTGGGTGAGATTCTGTGGCCTGCGTTGTGCAGAGGGTCAGACTAGATGATCATAATGGTCCCTTCTGATCTTAAAGTATATGTTATATTATGAAAATTTTAAATAAAAGGGACTGCTAAGGAAAGAAAACAAGCAGCATGTAGACATCCCCCCATTTCTAACTCGTTTGTAAAACTTACATATGAAATGTTCACCTTCCAAACTTAGGCATTGACTCTTCAAAGACTTACAGATCCGCTTAACTTTAAACATGTGAGTAGTTCTACAGACTGCAATGAAAAGTGCTTAAAGTTAAGCATGTGCATACATCATTTGCAAGATTGGAGCGTGGTAGGTGGGGCTGCTCTGTAACCTCCCCCTATGGGACCAGGCATGGTACTGCAGTGTTTCCTGCCTTAGTCCGTACATTTTGGCTGCCTGCTTGGAGCAAGGTGGCCCGTGTTGTAAACCTGGCCCTGGGGTTCTCATCTAGCACTATCCCAGTCTCACTCCGCTGTGCCACGGAGAAGAAGCAGGCAAGCCTTTTTAACTGGACTGCTAGGTCTTGACTGGCCAGTATTTCTTCCAGGCCACTCTAGACCTCTGGAGGACTGTCTTATTGATAACCCAGTCTGAGTGGATTTTTCTTGAGCTAGGGGGTCAGGGTGCTGATGCACCCAGCAAGGGGAAGACAAGGCCTGACAGAGTCTGTCACATGGGCCTTACACTCATTCCTGCAATCTGATTCATGTGGGGGCATCCTTTAGACCGCATGGAGCCCCACTGATTTTTACAGGCCTCTGCACCTTGCAGGATCAAAGCCTTAGTTGATAGAAAATGAGCTGCAAGTGGCTGTTGGACCATATACTGCGGCTCATACGACAGGCAGGTTTCTGGGGGAGAGGAGGAGGGTTCAAATAAAACCTTAAATAAATAGAAAAGCTAGATAAATAAATCAATAAGCAATGAATATGCTGAAAAGAGTAGAGGAAAAGTGTCTACATTTTACATTCTGATTTCTCTTATCTCTACTATTATGAAGTATTTTTTTAAACAAAGATATCTGAAATTGATCAACCGTACTCCACTATCAATAATCCACAACACAGTATGCTTTAGTAGGTTATTGGTGCACTTCTTGAATAGGTGAAAACACCATGCTTCAGTGGTGCCAAGACTCTTAGAAATTACATAAATTTTAAGAGGTAAACCATTTAACAGGCAATAGTAACTGAGAAAATTCCAGGAGGTAAAAGAGAAATTTTGGCCTCTGTCAGAAATTTAGACACACAGTATTGACCTCTGATTTCCCTTGTAAAGCTATAATCAGATATAATGTGAGGAGAAATAGCAAATATTACACTTCCCACTAACTGAAGGATTTACAATATACAATATGCAACACAACTGCCGGCTGGAATCCAAAAGCCACAGTGTATTGAAAGGTGGGAGAACCTTTTTCCTTACTTGGAAACAAGGTTCACAGAGAGAAGCAGACAGCACTTTAAATGCCAAATCACCCCATGCGAAACTTAGTGAAAATAGCTACTTTGACCCATCATACCACATTAGGCAATCAGAGAAACAGACGAAATATCATGTGACTTTCACCTAGTGACCAACCATCTCAAAATTATAAATGCAAGGCAAATTTTTTCCCTGTATGTTTGCCAACACCCATGGAATGGCAAAATCAACAAACAAACAAATATATTGTGTGAAATCCATTTACAGAAGAAGCTTGGCCATGAAAAAGGATACTTAGGAGGACTCTTGATGTTTGATCTGAAGGTGTCACACAGCTCTAGTGACACAGTTTACCAAGGCAATCTAAAAGTTTGCACATATTACTTCACACAAGGATCAACAAAACCTATCGCAAAAAGAAAAGGAGGACTTGTGGCACCTTAGAGACTAACAAATTTATCTGAGCATAAGCTTTCGTGAGCTACAGCTCACTTCATCGGATGCTGTAGCTCACAAAAGCTTATGCTCAAATAAATTTGTTAGTCTCTAAGGTATCACAAATACTCCTTTTCTTTTTGCGAATACAGACTAACACGGCTGCTACTCCAAAACCTATCGGTATCTCTGTTTTGCTGAGTAAACATGTTTCAGGAAGAACTGGAAAGATGTCAAAAAATGGTAGAGATCTCAAATCTTCACAGTAATACCTAACATTTGGTTATCAAAGCACTAACAACATGGAGTGCAATTGTCAGTCCAGCCGTCCTCCCGCACAAGGGAGCAAGGGGGTGTAAAAAAGCCTGTTATCCCCCTGCATGGGCTGCTCACATCATGAGCTCCTGCACAAGCGGTGAGCAGAGAAGATGGTGTCAGGTTGCTATTCCCACTCCCACGTAGGTGGGTGGGACGTGAGGAGACAGGGGCATGGAGTGGGCAGAGCCTTAGCTCCATCCCCCTCTCCCACACTAGCTGGGAAGGACTGGTGCATATTCCCTCACAGTGCCAGGGGGAAGCAGGGACTCAGAATCACAATTCAGTACCTACCTTGCTCTTGGGTAGTGCAGCAATGTTCTGCCCTTTTCTTGGGCTGGATTGCAAGGTACTGTTCCAGCATATGGGGTTGTGCAAATTAGATTAAGGAGTGCACAATTGTGTTTAAACAAATATTTTGTTCTTTTGGAACCTGATCTTTCAAACACTTAGGCCAGGGGTGGGCAAACTTTTTGACCCGAGGGCCACATCTGGGTATAGAAATAGTATGGCGGGCCAGGAATGCTCACAAAATTGGGGCTGGGGTGTGGGAGGGGGTGAGGCCTCTGGCTGGGGGTGCAGGCTCTGAGGCGGGTCCAGAAATGAGGAGTTCAGGGTGCAGGTGGGGGGTCCAGGCTGGGACCAAGGCATTGGCGTCAACTTCTACTGAAGCCAGTGAGTGCTCAACACCCCTCTGCTCCCGGCCCCACCCCGACTCCTCCTCCCGTCCCCATTCAAACCCCTTCTCCAAAGTCCCTGCCCCAACTCCACCCCCTCCTGCCCCCATTCCAACCCCTTCGCCAAATCCCTGCCCTGGCCCCACCTCTTCCCCACCTCCTCCCCTGAGGGCGCCATGTTCCCGCTACTCCTCCCTCCCTCCCTCCCGGAGCTTGCTACAGCTGTTTGGCAGTGGTAAGCACTGGGAAGTAGGCAGAGGAGCAGGGATGTGGCATGCTCAGGGGAGGAGGCGGAGGAGGAGGTGAGGTGAGGTGGAGCAGGGAGTTTGGCTGCCGGTGAGTGCAGAGCACTCACTAAATTTTTCCCCTCCAACTCCTACATGGAGATGTGGTCAGGCAGCTCTGCTGCAAGCTGCCCCATCCACAGGCACTGCCCCTGCAGCTCCCAGTGGCTGTGATTCAGAGCGGAGACCCCTGGCTGCCCCTACATGTAAGAGCTGGAGGGGGGCCATGACGCTGCTTCTGGGAGCCTCAGGGAGTGGCGCCCCGACCCTGCTCCCCAGCTGAAGCACTGGAGCAGAGAAAGCCACAGACCCCGCTCTCCTGCGGGAGCTCAAGGGCCAGATTAAAATGGCTGGTGGGCCAGATCCGGCCTGCGGACTGTAGTTTGCCCACCCCTGATTTAGGCATTTGAGTAACTTTACTTGTGAAAAGAAAAGGAGTACTTGTGGCACCTTAGAGACTAACAAATTTATTAGAGCATAAGCTTTCGTGAGCTACAGCTCACTTCATCGGATGCATTTGGTGGAAAAAACAGAGGAGAGATTTATACACACACACACAGAGAACATGAAACAATGGGTTTATCATACACACTGTAAGGAGAGTGATCACTTAAGATAAGCCATCACCAGCAGCAGGGGGGGGAAAGGAGGAAAACCTTTCATGGTGACAAGCAAGGTAGGCTAATTCCAGCAGTTAACAAGAATATCAGAGGAACAGTGGGGGGTGGGGTGGGAGGGAGAAATACCATGGGGAAATAGGTTTCAGAGTAGCAGCCGTGTTAGTCTGTATTCTCAAAAAGAAAAGGAGTACTTGTGGCACCTTAGAGACTAACAAATTTATTAGAGCATAAGCTTTCGTGAGCTACAGCTCACTTCATCGGATGCATTTGGTGGAAAAAACAGAGTAGAGATTTATATACACACACACAGAGAACATGAAACAATGGGTTTATCATACACACTGTAAGGAGAGTGATCACTTAAGATAAGCCATCACCAACAGCAGGGGGGGGAAGGAGGAAAACCTTTCATGGTGACAAGCAGGTAGGCTAATTCCAGCAGTTAACAAGAATATCAGAGGAACAGTGGGGGGTGGGGTGGGAGGGAGAAATACCATGGGGAAATAGTTTTACTTTGTGTAATGACTCATCCATTCCCAGTCTCTATTCAAGCCTAAGTTAATTGTATTCAGTTTGCAAATTAATTCCAATTCAGCAGTCTCTCGTTGGAGTCTGTTTTTGAAGCTTTTTTGTTGAAGTATAGCCACTCTTAGGTCTGTGATCGAGTGACCAGAGAGATTGAAGTGTTCTCCAACTGGTTTTTGAATGTTATAATTCTTGACGTCTGATTTGTGTCCATTCATTCTTTTACGTAGAGAAGAATGTCCAGTTTGGCCAATGTACATGGCAGAGGGGCATTGCTGGCACATGATGGCATATATCACATTGGTAGATGCGCAGGTGAAGGAGCCTCTGATAGTGTGGCTGATGTGATTAGGCCCTATGATGGTATCCCCTGAATAGATATGTGGACAGAGTTGGCAACGGGCTTTGTTGCAAGGATAGGTTCCTGGGTTAGTGGTTCTGTTGTGTGGTGTGTGGTTGCTGGTGAGTATTTGCTTCAGATTGGGGGGCTGTCTGTAAGCAAGGACTGGTCTGTCTCCCAAGATCTGAGAGAGCGATGGCTCGTCCTTCAGGATAGGTTGTAGATCCTTGATGATGCGTTGGAGGGGTTTTAGTTGGGGGCTGAAGGTGATGGCTAGTGGCGTTCTGTTGTTTTCTTTGTTGGGCCTGTCCTGTAGTAGGTGACTTCTGGGTACTCTTCTGGCTCTGTCAATCTGTTTCTTCACTTCAGCAGGTGGGTACTGTAGTTGTAGGAATGCATGATAGAGATCTTGTAGGTGTTTGTCTCTGTCTGAGGGGTTGGAGCAAATGCGGTTATATCGTAGCGCTTGGCTGTAGACAATGGATCGAGTGGTATGATCTGGATGAAAGCTAGAGGCATGTAGGTAGGAATAGCGGTCAGTAGGTTTCCGATATAGGGTGGTGTTTATGTGACCATCGCTTATTAGCACCGTAGTGTCCAGGAAGTGGATCTCTTGTGTGGACTGGTCCAGGCTGAGGTTGATGGTGGGATGGAAATTGTTGAAATCATGGTGGAATTCCTCAAGAGCTTCTTTTCCATGGGTCCAGATGATGAAGATGTCATCAATGTAGCGCAAGTAGAGTAGGGGCATTAGGGAACGAGAGCTGAGGAAGCGTTGTTCTAAGTCAGCCATAAAAATGTTGGCATACTGTGGGGCCATGCGGGTACCCATCGCAGTGCCGCTGATTTGAAGGTATACATTGTCACCAAATGTGAAATAGTTATGGGTCAGGACAAAGTCACAAAGTTCTGCCACCAGGTTAGCCGTGACAGTATCGGGGATACTGTTCCTGACGGCTTGTAGTCCATCTTTGTGTGGAATGTTGGTGTAGAGGGCTTCTACATCCATAGTGGCTAGGATGGTGTTTTACTTTGTGTAATGACTCATCCATTCCCAGTCTCTATTCAAGCCTAAGTTAATTGTATCCAGTTTGCAAATTAATTCCAATTCAGCAGTCTCTCGTTGGAGTCTGTTTTTGAAGCTTTTTTGTTGAAGTATAACCACTCTTAGGTCTGTGATCGAGTGACCAGAGAGATTGAAGTGTTCTCCAACTGGTGAACTCTTCTGGCTCTGTCAATCAACGCTTCCTCAGCTCTCGTCCCCTAATGCCCCTACTCTACTTGCGCTACATTGATGACATCTTCATCATCTGGACCCATGGAAAAGAAGCTCTTGAGGAATTCCACCATGATTTCAACAATTTCCATCCCACCATCAACCTCAGCCTGGACCAGTCCACACAAGAGATCCACTTCCTGGACACTACGGTGCTAATAAGCGAAGGTCACATAAACACCACCCTGTATCGGAAACCTACTGACCGCTATTCCTACCTACATGCCTCTAGCTTTCATCCAGATCATACCACTCGATCTATTGTCTACAGCCAAGCGCTACGATATAACCGCATTTGCTCCAACCCCTCAGACAGAGACAAACACCTACAAGATCTCTATCATGCATTCCTACAACTACAATACCCACCTGCTGAAGTGAAGAAACAGATTGACAGAGCCAGAAGAGTACCCAGAAGTCACCTACTACAGGACAGGCCCAACAAAGAAAACAACAGAACGCCACTAGCCATCACCTTCAGCCCCCAACTAAAACCTCTCCAACGCATCATCAAGGATCTACAACCTATCCTGAAGGACGAGCCATCACTCTCACAGATCTTGGGAGACAGACCAGTCCTTCCTTACAGACAGCCCCCCAATCTGAAGCAAATACTCACCAGCAACCACACACCACACAACAGAACCACTAACCCAGGAACCTATCCTTGCAACAAAGCCCGTTGCCAACTCTGTCCACATATCTATTCAGGGGATACCATCATAGGGCCTAATCACATCAGCCACACTATCAGAGGCTCGTTCACCTGCGCATCTACCAATGTGATATATGCCATCATGTGCCAGCAATGCCCCTCTGCCATGTACATTGGCCAAACTGGACAATCTCTACGTAAAAGAATGAATGGACACAAATCAGACGTCAAGAATTATAACATTCAAAAACCAGTTGGAGAACACTTCAATCTCTCTGGACACTCGATCACAGACCTAAGAGTGGCTATACTTCAACAAAAAAGCTTCAAAAACAGACTCCAACGAGAGACTGCTGAATTGGAATTAATTTGCAAACTGGATACAATTAACTTAGGCTTGAATAGAGACTGGGAATGGATGAGTCATTACACAAAGTAAAACTATTTCCCCATGGTATTTCTCCCTCCCACCCCACCCCCCACTGTTCCTCTGATATTCTTGTTAACTGCTGGAATTAGCCTACCTTGCTTGTCACCATGAAAGGTTTTCCTCCTTTCCCCCCCCTGCTGCTGGTGATGGCTTATCTTAAGTGATCACTCTCCTTACAGTGTGTATGATAAACCCATTGTTTCATGTTCTCTGTGTGTGTGTGTATAAATCTCTCCTCTGTTTTTTCCACCAAATGCATCCGATGAAGTGAGCTGTAGCTCACGAAAGCTTATGCTCTAATAAATTTGTTAGTCTCTAAGGTGCCACAAGTACTCCTTTTCTTTTTGCGAATACAGACTAACACGGCTGCTACTCTGAAACCTTTACTTGTGAATAAATTTACTCAGATGTGAGTGTTCACAGGATCAGGTCTTTAGCTAACTACTGCACAACACCAACTCCTTTTAGTTTTTCTATATGTGAACAATTATCAGGCTACCAGTCATGAGCAAAATGGAAAGAGATTGTGCAATATTTTGTTTCACAGGGAATTAAAACCATTAAAAGCCAAGAGACTATCTTATTGCAGAATTTAATTAGACCATTATTCAATGGTTTGTATTTAGTTCAGTTATTTATATTTAATGTGGCTGCAAACAGCAAGCAAGAAGGTTGGTTCACCAGAGTAATGATTCATTATGTTTGTAACCAAACTCTTGAGACTTTGCAATCCTGACATCTCTGGTCAGGTCAGCTCCTGTTATTAAGTTTCTGGAGTCAAATTTGAACTATGCTAGCATTGTTCTTCCGGAGAGGAAAACAAAACCGCACCAGGAGGCATTCCAGTATCTTAGAAACAAATTTGTAGCTAGTGAATAACATGGAATGCTGCAGTGGTTCAGGTTGATTTCTGCCAAAGGTGTTTCTGATGTCAACACAAATTACTTCAGATGGATTGAGGAAGGTAAATAATTATTCTTTGGTAAGTCTGGAAGGACATGCTATAAACAGTATCTGTATAACTAAAATTGAACTGCTACCATTATTCAGCACAGAGGTCAAAATCATCCCTAGCATTTTAAACAAAGCACATTCCACAGAGATGAAAAACAGCAGACACAGACTCAGTTGTTACAACTGACTGCTATCTGAAGGATGTACACTGCATAGCTATGCTCAACAGCACACAGGAGGAAAATACTTTGACATTAAAACCCACAGTCAAACAATCAGATTTTTGAATATAACAGAAATAGGATGCTACAGGTTTCAGAAGACCTTCCCTCTACCATCTCTTATGTTCCATTAAAAAACAGAGATGTGCCTGCCTGGGGCATGTGCTGGTAATTTATGGACAGACATGGGGGGAGGGGGTGTCATTTTGTTGTTTTTTAACTATTCTCTTTAACAGAATTTGCAAATATGTCAGTACTCTCATTGGATTTGACCATTCCATTTAGTCAAAATGTATATTTTAGCAGTTAATTTTTTGAACAAAATTACTAGTGTGTATAACAACGTTTTAGGCTGATATAGACATAGCAGACTTTAGCAAACCTCTGGAAAGTTAAAGGGTTCACTGAGAGTTTTGAAATATTCAGTGATCATGAATTACATGTAGTATAAGGAACCTAAATGGAACAGAATAGTAAAGAAAAATAGATCACTTTTTATCCAGAATGTTTTCAAAGTGCTTTACTCCACTAATGGGCCAATAAACAAACAAACAAATAGATAAATAATAGAAGCTATCCTACACATTGAAATCCTTTGCATATAGGTATATAGGAATGGTGTATAGGCCTTACATATGCAAATCATTTCATCCAGTTGTTTTAATGTAGTTGCCTGTGAGGTGAAACTCAGTAACTGTTTAATAGTGCCAGCAACACTGGGCTACAGTTTAGGATAGCAAGTGAAAAATAATGTATTCAACAGAAACTAAAGAATTTTAATTAGGCAGAATGTAATTATCCAAACTGGAATTTACCCAGGACACTTAGTTGCATCATCCTACTGTATACTTGTGAAAAACAATTTTGGGATCTTTAATGACCACAAATGGCCAGGATGTCAGATTTCTCCTTTGAAAGAGAGCTCAACAGAACAGTGGAGAAATATAGTTTTGTGACTAAGGCACTGATAGGGACTTGGGAGATTGCTGGCACAGACCTCCTATGAGACTTGGGGAAGTTAATTAATCTTTGTGTGTCTCTATTTCCCTTCTGTAAAATTGTGATGATAATGCTTAATTTCTCCCATCCTTTGTCTGTCTTGCCAAGTTAGACCGTAAGATCTTTGAGGCAGGGACTGTGACACTTCACCTGCAGAATCAGGCTTAGGGCGTCTAGGCACTACTGTAACATACATAATAACTAACACTAACAACAGTGCCCCTAATACTGTGCTATGACAGTAGCTCAATAGTGACTCAGAAGATAAAGACATAAGAAGTGGATACCAAAAATATTAATCTGGAATTAAATAATGTATATCAAGGGTGCTATTATAAAAGATCTAAATTCCATAAATATAAATCATATTATCTTAACTACCTAAAATATTAAATATCATAGTACTTAAGAAATAATAAATGCATATATAGGGTTTTCAAAAGTTTATTAATTAGCGATTGAATTATTGGAATTTAACCTAAATTCAGAAATGCAGCTTTAGTTGTTGCCCAAGAATGACATATAGGACTTTAAGGTTGTTCAAGCTAAAACTAGCTAATCACATACTGTAAGTGAGTTTTTGAAAAGAGGGATAAAAGAGGGATAAAATAATTGAAAGTTAATCATATTAAATGATTGTTCAGTAGATTAAAAAGAGTTTAAATAAGTGAGCTTTATTAGGAAACTGAAAAATATGAAAGGGAATTTGAAGGACCAAGGTGCTACTCGTTATAGAAATGTTTTATCAGTGGAAATGCAGACAACCAAATTGTTACATAAATCTGAATCAGTGCTTAAGCTGCTACCAACAGAGAAGAATAACTACCCCATTTACAATAATTAATATCATTAACATAAAGGAAATTGATTAAGTTAATTCTAGAGAGAATTAAAACTGTTTTGAAAGCTTTGAAGGAAGAGCCCCTGAAATGACAAGTGTCAGCTTAATAAAAATATCCTCTTTCTAGGGAAACATAATCAAATAGTCAAATTTAATAGGTCAAATAGTAATATTTGCCATATTAAATTAATGAATGAGTTAAACATGATTTATTTGTTACAATAGTGACAGGTGATAGAAATATTAGTGCTTATGTGCATTTATATATTAGAAATCAGATTAAATATTTAAGTTATATGTTGGAAAATGTTGATTTGTTCTATTTAACTTATAAATTGGAAAAGGCCATGTGGTGTGGAAAATTTCAGGTCCAACCAAAGTAAATTGGGAGTGTTACAAAACTAGGTAACCACAAAGCTATTTACTACCATATTTATGGTTAAAAATACACAGATTGAATACTCCAAAACACATACAAAGAATGTGAGATAAAGAATAATGAACAGTTGCACTCAAACAGAAATTAAAGTTCTGCATATCCATTTCATCCTGCTAGTAACGCTGAAAGATCTAGCAAAGATAAGCATCTATTGTCTCTCTCTTCTTTTCAGCTAATTCACCACCATATTAATTTGCTTCTATGTTGCGTCTCCATACCCTGCCCCTTGTTGTTTGTAAACCCCAATGGGCAGGAACTGACTCTTTTCTGCGTTTGTACAGTGTCCTGCATAATGGGACCCCAAATTCAATTAGGGAGTTTGGGTACTACCAGAATATACTTATTTTTTGCTATCACTAACAATCATACTTGGGGAGTTATTTCCTACACAATGAAGGGGTATCAGAATCTGACCCTTAATAGTCACTACAATCTTAGAATTACAGTCTTAGCACCTTCACTTACCAAATACCAGAGGGATGAATACAAAGTTCCTCACACACCAACAGTAATTTTGATTGCATTATCAACTTTGTTTTCTTTTAAATTAAAAAGTAATCTTGGGTCTATTGTTTTGCTTAAGCAGTTGCAATCAAAGGAATTTATGAGAAAGCTTAGTATAGTCGGTTAATTTTAATTAACTATGCTGTTGTTATGTATTGTGACAGGGTCAGGCCAGATAGCTACAAGAGAGTGGTCGAAGGTAGATACATTAGTTCCAGGTTAAGCAGGTCCCTTTTCCCTGGATAAGATAACAGGGACTATTCCAGAACACTCAGGAACTTTCTAGAACTAATGAAGGCAGGCAGGCCAATTAGGACACCTGTAGCCACTTGGGAAGCTGCTAGAATTAATTAAGGCTAATCAGAACACCTGGTTTAAAAAGGCTGTCACTCCAGTTAGTGAGGTGTGCGTAAGGAGCTGGGAGTGAGAGGATGTGCTGCTGGAGGACTGAGGAGTACAAGCGTTAATTGACATCAGGAGGAAGGTCCTGTGGTGAGGACAAAAAAGGTGTTGGGAGGAGGCCATGGGGAAGTAGCCCAGGGAATTGTAGCTGTCGCGCAGCTGTTCCAGAAGGCACTCTAGACAGCTGCAGTCCACAGGGCCCTGGGCTGGAACCCGGGGTAGAGGGCGGGCCTGGGTTCCCCCCAAACCTCCCAACTCCTGACCCAACACAGGAGCTTCCACCAGAGGTGAAGATCTATGAGCTGGTCCCTGACCCACAGGGTGGATCAGCAGAAACTGCAGGGATTGTTCTTACTCTTTTTTCCCCATGCTGGCCAGTGATGAGCTTATCTGAGTGAACGGCAGATTTGAGCCATGAAAGTGGCCAAACTGAGGGCTGCCATGAATCTCTGTGGTGAGCAAAATCCACCAATAAGGGCAGGACCCACCAAGGTAGAGGAGGAACTTTGTCACAGCACATATAATCTATTGTTCTCAGAGTTTCTTGCAGCTCCCCTGATTTTCTTCAGCTTCCCAGTCAGGTATTAAGTAATCTGGACCTTGCTTAGTTTTGAGACCTGACAAGATCACAAGTTGATGTGTATTGTTATCTATTAAAAGTCACTTAAGGCAACTGCTGATACCATTGTAAAATTATAAACTTGAGAGCAGACTGTTTGTTCAAAAGAACCTAGTAATTTTATTTCTTTCCCATTCCTGAAAACATCTTCGGTGACGTGAAAGAAATGTCAAGATAAAGATAACAATTCATGGGTCATGATATCAAGTGAGGGTTCATTGTGCTATTTTATGGTTGTGAATGGATGAATGCTCCTGGTTTTCTGGAATCCATAGGTTAGGTGAATTAGTAGATATATAAAAAGATTAATTCTCACAAAGCTTGTACACGGTTTTAAGGTTTTTATCTATCAGAACACTTTAAAAGATTTCCCAGCAATCCCTTCGTCTCCCTCCTTCCCAAAAATATAATTTGAATTAATCATGACAGGAATAGGTGGTCCTAAAGATTCCTTTTCTGGGTAGCATATATTTTTTCCAATTTGTCTCATATGATGAAAAATAATTAAAAGCAGAGGACTATTATTTTATTAAAAATAATTAATAAATCAACATGAAAATAAAGGCAGAGTCTGACAATCTGACAAAAGCAAAGCAAGGAAATTAAAAAATTAAGGCCTCCAGTCTTAGGGGTCTGTCTTCACTGCAGAAAAAAGATATGCTCTTAATCTGGGTTAGGTAACCTGAGTTAGCTAATCTGGATTAAAATAGCAATGAAGACACAGCAATGAAGTTTTTAACTCAGGTTAGCATCTTGAGTTAAAGCCTGCAGGGGATTCAGGGGTTGAACTCAAACTGCTAACCTAAGTTGAAAGCAAATTTGCTGTTTCTTCCATGCTATTTTAACCTGAGTTTCCTAACTTGGGGTTAGCTAAACAAAGTTAAGAACACTTTTTTAAATGTATCTAGGAGCCCTGTTATTTGGCAAGCACATGTTCTGTTCTGAGACTTCTGCTGTACAATGGGAGACAAGAAGGTGAAGTTTTAGCCTAGTTCTGAATTCCACTGCTTTAAACTACGCAAGTCAAATGTTTACTTTTTTCGTAATACAAAATTGCTTATTCTGAATGAGACAGACAAATCAGAATTCTAGTAGAAGAATTGTTATTTTGAGATATCTTTGTTTTCAGTTGTCCTATGATAATTATGGAGTTTAGAAACTATCATGACAGATATGCCAATTTCCTGGACAAACCTTATTGAATTAAGTTAAACATTATTGAATTAAGTTTAAGTAGTTTAGGAGTTCATTGTATTAATAGAATCTCAGGGTTGGAGGGTACCTCAGGAGGTCATCTAGTCTAACCCCCTACTCAAAGCAGGACCAATCCCCAATTTTTGGCCCAGATCCCTAAATGGCCCCCTCAAGGATTGAAATCACAATCCTGGGTTTAGCAGGCCAATGCTCAAATCACTGAGCTATCCCTCCCCAAAAATGCAAATGTTTATGTATTACTGTGAGATTGTAAGTAACAGCTCTAAGGGGGAGGTCTGACTAATATAAACCTTGGGAAGTGTTATGAGCCTCAAAGCACTATTTGAAACAATATGTATCTTTAAAGTTAAGTGGACTTCCTAGGGGGGCAAGGGAATGCAAATTTCCCACCTCCAGACTCAGCCTTTTGAAGCTACGTTCTGAGGTTTTATGTTCTGATCACCTATTACGTGAAGACAGCTCAAATACATGACTCACAGATTCAGGGGGGTGAGTTAAGTGGTTATGAACTTGTACCCACAGAAAAACCTTTTGGTGGTATTTGAAGGGCTGTTCACTGGCCAGAGCCCTTTTGGGAGTTGGGGTGATTTGTGGTAAGCTTATTTGTATGTATGTAGGTTCTTTTATTGTTTTTAATTTGTTTTCTCTGTAGAGCTTCACCTTAAGAATAAACGTGCTTGCTTAGAAAGACCTGTGTGATAGCTTAACACAGTAGCAATTACATTATTTATAGCATCTGAGGAAGGTAGGTAAAGCAGGTATGCTTAAGGTGGGGAGGGAGCTGTGCAGCCTGGACGTTCCCTGGTCAACAGGAAGAGAGATGCATATCTCTGCCCAAAAAAGGCAATATGTGGGGAGCCAGAAGCCTGACAGTGGATGCCCTTGCTGGACTACCGAGTGGGAATACAGGTGCAGTTGTGCCAAACTGTGACAACTGCATCTCAGAATTACCTTGCATAGAGGAATGTACAAATAGAGAGAAACTGACAGTCACATATGCCCATTTTAGAATTTATCCACCTACCATCAAAGATCCAGGCATTCACAAAGAACAGAACTCATACATAAGAATGACATAGGTAATAAAAGTTTAAAACACTCACACCAGAGAAAATCCATTGATGGGAAAGCATTTTACCCGGTTATTTTTTTCTGAACAGTATCGTGTTCTGCTAGTGCTTGAGTGCGTGAACAAATTAAGTTTACAGATTCTGTAAAGCAATTCATTCTGTCTAAATATAATAGCAGGAATTTTTCATGTAAGTCAGCAAAATACAGTCCATAAAGGAAAAATACGGCCATTATTTTTAACTCTGTTGTTTTTATTCAATCCAAGACTGAACTGGGGCTAAATCATCTACTGTGTAAAAATTAAAATTTTTAATTGTATGCTATTCCAAAAGAAAGGGTAACAGGGAGAGAGAAGCCTAATGTCTCAGCAGTAAAATAATCTAGGGAGTGTATTTCAGCAAAAATGATTACTGATATCTATAACTGAACTGTAATAACTCAATAGCGTTTTATAAATTTTTGAATCACTTTGCATTTTTTATTTGACAGCGAGCCACATTCCAGTTTTTAGCTATCCTCTGTGTATTAATAATACATTACAATAAATTCCTTCATAAAAGTGGATACTCTTTTCTCACAGATTACTTTATTTTTGCCAGCAAAATATTGTTTCAGGTTTATAATCAGTTCCTATTTGGCTTGATCATGCTTAGCACAAAACCAAAATATTTGCTGTCATATAGCCACCAATATTTAACTAATTCAGTTATTAGTTAACTAATCCACCCTATAGCTTGTAACATTTGACTGACTGAAGGCCCAAAGACTTTTGCATGTGAGTAAGTGTGCTCACATGAGGATTCCTTCTCATTGACTTTCAAAGGACCACTTACCCATAAGTAATTATACTCCTGTGCATAGGTCTTAGAAGAATCAGGCCCTACATTTTCATACAGTATACATTTGAATAATCCTTAGTTTGCATATTCTAACAAGAGATGGTCAATAAATAAATAATTTTCTGTCAAAAAAGTTGACCAAAAATTGTCAATTTTTCTTCAAATTTTTGCTTTTTTGACCAAACCCACCCCCTCAAATTTTGAAGAAAATTTATTTTCTTGCCAAAATTTTCATTAAATTAAAAAGCCTTTTTGTCATCAAAAACAAATTTGGACCAAAAAAATCAAGCAGATTTAATGTTGACTTAGTCAAATGGAAAATGATTTTTTACCTACATAGTTACATAGCTATACCACTGACCTATAGCATAATTATAAATGAGTAGTAGCAAGAAAATTAATTGATTGGGAAATATTTGATGTAAAATTGTTTAGCTTGACTCAGTTACCTTATTTCCTATGTGCTTCTTTCTTACAATTTTCTATTTGTTGGTACAGTGGCCTAGCACCACACTCTCAGGGCGTCTTACTGACCCAGGTCAAGGAGTTTTCGTCTTGAGAGGATGGGAGTCTCTAGACTCCAGGTTCTCTCTTGTTGACTAAAGAGGTGACAGTACTAATTGCTGAATGCTCCAAGAATAATACTGAATGATCCCAGTGTTGTCAAAAGACTGAGAACCTGATCACTCACAAGTAGAAGATTAAGAATTTCTGCTGGAGCCTTCTAATGGTGATTTCTAGTTTCCAAGTCCTCCTGGAAAGGGGGAAGCTAGCCCTCCAGCTGAGTCTGTAACTGCTCCTGGATTCAGAGTAGCAGCCGTGTTAGTCTGTATTCGCAAAAAGAAAAGGAGTACTTGTGGCACCTTAGAGACTAACAAATTTATTTGAGCATAAGCTTTCGTGAGCTACAGCTCACTTCATCGGATGCATTTGGTGGAAAATACAGAGGGGAGATTTATATACACACACAGAGAACATGAAACAATGGGTTTTATCATACACACTGTAAGGAGAGTGATCACTTAAGATGAGCCATCACCAGCAGCAGGGGGGGGAAGGGAGGAAAACCTTTCATGGTGACAAGCAAGGTAGGCTATTTCCAGCAGTTAACAAGAACATCTGAGGAACAGTGGGGGGTGGGATGGGGGGGAGAAATAACATGGGGAAATAGTTTTACATTGTGTAATGACTCATCCATTCCCAGTCTCTATTCAAGCCTAAGTTAATTGTATCCAGTTTGCAAATTAATTCCAATTCAGCAGTCTCTTGTTGGAGTCTGTTTTTGAAGTTTTTTTGTTGAAGGATAGCCATCCTCAGGTCTGTAATCGAGTGACCAGAGAGATTGAAGTGTTCTCCAATTGGTTTTTGAATGTTATAATTCTTGACGTCTGATTTGTGTCCATTTATTCTTTTACGCAGAGACTGTCCAGTTTGACCAATGTACATGGCAGAGCGGCATTGCTGGCACATGATGGCATATATCACATTGGTAGATGCGCAGGTGAATGAGCCTCTGATAGTGTGGCTGATGTGATTAGGCCCTATGATGGTGTCCCCTGAATAGATATGTGGACAGAGTTGGCAACGGGCTTTGTTGCAAGGATAGGTTCCTGGGTTAGTGGTTCTGTTGTGTGGTGTGTGGTTGCTGGTGAGTATTTGCTTCAGATTGGGGGGCTGTCTGTAAGCAAGGACTGGTCTGTCTCCCAAGATCTGTGAGAGTGATGGGTCGTCCTTCAGGATAGGTTGTAGATCCTTGATGATGCATTGGAGAGGTTTTAGTTAGGGGCTGAAGGTGATGGCTAGTGGCGTTCTGTTATTTTCTTTGTTGGGCCTGTCCTGTAGTAGGTGACTTCTGGGTACTCTTCTGGCTCTGTCAATCTGTTTCTTCACTTCAGCAGGTGGGTATTGTAGTTGTAGGAATGCATGATAGAGATCTTGTAGGTGTTTGTCTCTGTCTGAGGGGTTGGAGCAAATGCGGTTATATCGTAGAGCATGGCTGTAGACAATGGATCGTGTGATATGATCTGGATGAAAGCTAGAAGCATGTAGGTAGGATATAAGGTGGTGTTTATGTGACCATCGCTTATTAGCACTGTAGTGTCCAGGAAGTGGATCTCTTGTGTGGACTGGTCCAGGCTGAGGTTGATGGTGGAATGGAAATTGTTGAAATCATGGTGGAATTCCTCAAGAGCTTCTTTTCCATGGGTCCAGATGATGAAGATGTCATCAATGTAGTGCAAGAAGAGTAAGGGCATTAGGGGACGAGAGCTGAAGAAGCGTTGTTCTAAGTCAGCCATAAAAATGTTGGCATACTGTGGGGCCATGCGGGTACCCATCACAGTGCCGCTGATTTGAAGGTATACATTGTCCCCAAATGTGAAATAGTTATGGGTGAGGACAAAGTCACAAAGTTCAGCCACCAGGTTAGCCGTGACATTATCGGGGATAGTGTTCCTCCTGGATTGGGTGGGAATGAGAGAAGTTTTTCAAGCAAAGAGATTTAAACCATAGAGAGCAAGAAACAACCTGGGGATCATTTGCTGGATCTGGACTAGATGAGTCAGTTGTCTAGGTAGGAATTAAGTAAGTACTAAAGGGGTTTGCTTCCAGAAGTTAATTTTATGGGAAAATAAGCCATGTCATTTAGAGCTCTATTTCCATTGAAAATTTCATAGCCTTCTTTATGGAAAAGATCAAAGAGTAGGTTTCTACATCTGGCTGGCCTATTCTGGCTAAATTTTAACTGGCTGTGAAAGCTCATTTGGCTCATTCCATGAAGAGCCAAAGAGGCGACCGAAGGTGGAAGCTCATTAACTTTCATCACTCCTGTGCAAAACTTGAAGTAATTATACAGAGCCAACAAGATGTCCCCAAGTGCTGCAGATATATTGTTCTTATTTTTCAAAATTAATCTAGCTGGACTTGCAATGATACATCCTCTCAATCACAGCTGCAGAAGCTTGGACAGAATGAAGTTTTGATGTCTCCAATTTGGAATAATTTCCTAGGCAAACAAAGCTGATATAAATAAATGGTCTCTTGCCTGCCTATGTTCATCTCCATCTGTTTGGATGGCACAGTGCCCATTCAAAAGTTGCCCAGAACCTTGGCATAGAAGATTTGTGCCAAGCTTTACATGGCACTCTGCCTAACCCTGCAAGTGCCATCTTTTCTGCCATAGATCCTCACACTGAACAAGAACTAAAGCGCTGGCACCAAAGGCCTCTTTACACTTGATCACACCTGTTGTTAATTCTATGCCAAGACTAGGCCACCAGAACAAGGCAGATAAGGAAAATGTGGCATTTATAGGCATTTCAGACTGCCAAGTTTGTAATTCAGTGAATATCTTGGAACTTCATGGACACTACGTATGGGATCTAATTGTCCGGAGTTTTAAATAAATCACTGTCTTTAGGGTGTCCTCATATAATGGCACTATAGACAAAATGAACCACAAAGATGTGAATTAAGATTAATACAGTAGTTGTGTCCTAGCCCCCAACCAATAGTCAATCACCCAAAAAAGTACAATATAAACGGACTGCTCAATGCCAAAGTGTATGATGGCCATTCAATAGCAGAATTATTGTGGCACTGTACATGTTTGCTCTGCCTGCACAGCATTAACAGTGAGGATCCTAAGAAAAGATCACATATTATAAAGCTTATGCTCAAATAAATTTGTTAGTCTCTAAGGTGCCACAAGTACTCCTTTTCTTTTTGCAAATACAGACTAACACTGCTGCTACTCTGAAACCTGTCATATTATAAATGGTGAACCTTCTCCTAGAGTTGGTTATTATGCAGACACAAATTAGCAAACTTGATTGCCTTTCAGAGACTGTAAATTCCTTTTAGGAAAATATATAGTATTTTCTTTCCATTTTTCATGTGGCTGGTCCACTGCGGTAATGGTATGGGAGCACATCAGAACACTCTCTCATGTCTCAGTGTTAGTAATCTCTAAGGATATGATCCCTTTAGTTAGTCTGTGACCACTATGGGCAATCAGGGCAGATAAGAATATAGGGGAACTGTGACTTTTAACTTCTTGCTGGATCTGGCTGTTGATCATCCTGAAGGAGAGAAAAGTGCCTCCTTGTAATAGCAAGGAGTAAAGGAGTGAATGGAGAGTGAGCCCATTGCATAAAGATGATAAAGAAATTGTCTGAAAACAAAATTTGAAAGAACCAGAGACTGACCTTCTCCCCCTCATGATAAATCAATTAATAGCTGATAGCTGGCAAGTCTTTTACAAATGTTACATAACATTACAGGAAATAAGCAATCTGAACAAATAAATAAGCCACCCCCATCAGTGGGAGCTTTTGCAAAAAGCACACTGCAAAAAGCAATGCTCATTATTTTTAATATATGCTTTCCATTTCCTAGAGGTGGGCATCAGAATTCTCAGGTTGAGTGAGGGTGACAGATGGACTGGGCTGCAGGGGATGTGGAATACATATGAATGACAAAAAGAAAAGGAGTACTTGTGGCACCTTAGAGACTAACAAATTTATTAGAGCATAAGCTTTCGTGAGCTGTAGCTCATGAAAGCTTATGCTCTAATAAATTTGTTAGTCTCTAAGGTGCCACAAGTACTCCTTTTCTTTTTGCGAATACACACTAACACGGCTGCTACTCTGAAACCTGTCATATGAATGACAGACAGGGTTGAGTTAAAAATTACCTTTTGTATTGTCAAACAATAGACAGATAACAGTCTCAGACTCACTCACCTCTGTATCCTCTTCCTACTCCACTAGCATGACTTCACCTCTGGTATAACAATTCCTTTTCACACAGATAGCCTACACAACATCAAAGGAAGCATGGAAGGAAGAAAGTGTGCCACTGATTTGCCTATCAACATTAGTTTAGTTTTAGTTAGTTTACTTTTTCTCTTTTCTATGTCTGAGGGAAGTGAATGGATTCATTTTCCCCCTACAAACAGCAAAGAAGAAAATTAACACTTCTCTTACTTCTCCTCCCTATCAACTTGAAAAATATCTAACAGCAAACACAGAAAAAATTCATATGTTGTAAAAATAGTTTTGTCCCCCCCCCACTAAAAATATGAACAAGTAAAGTAGGTTTCCTGAATAATATTCAGTTATTTCTTACCAATGCCTGACTTATTTATAATTTTCCTGCAGTAGTAGGGTGTTTTTTTAACTTCCCCATCACACTAGCAAAAAGATACAGTTGACCAGTTTCTCTTTGTCAGCAAAGTATCACCAGAAAATTGAGCTGATCATAAAGGCTTTTATTGTTTTCAACTTTTTATTGTATAAAGGTTTGATCTATGATCTATAATAATTAAATTCCTTCACCAAATATTAATTTGAAATGTATAAACTGGATATGCTTAATATGAAAAATGATACATCTTGATTTAATAATCCTTGTTATCCAAGATAGTCATTGGTGGTAGCTTACTTTACACTTTGCCAAGGGAGAGCCAAGTTTTCTCTGGGGTTTTCTATGGAAACAGCCATTCTTCCATTAGCAAACACTGCTCCCAATACTGAACATTTGATTTCCAGTTGCTGTCAGTGTTTGTAAGTCATGTTCCGCTGTCTTGACACGAATACCTCATTTTTTGGTAACATGATTTGCTACTATGGCAAATGTCGTGAGAATGCTTCAGTGGGGCAAAGCGAAATTCAGCAATTTCTCAGTCACTTCAACAATTCTAAGTCAAGCAGCAGCAACAGAGTGGTGGGTGCCTAACATACTGCATTTCACTGGTTTGCCTTGTATTTCATAGAAAGAGAAAACATAATCCATCAGAAAATTAGTCTACCTAGGTTTTTATATTGCATCCATCAGTGTGAGATACAAGCCCTTTTCAAGATGTAATAGCTTCTTGTTTCCTTCCTCCCTACCACAGTGTATTCCTCCAACGCCCATGGGATTTCACTATTCCTTGGGGCATATATAATTGCTAAAACTTTTGTGAATATTACTTAATCTTGTATGTATCTAACAAACCCCAAAAAGGTTGGTTCCATTAGGAGGATAAGCATTCTAAAGTTCTGAGTCCTGATCCTTCTGTCTTTTATACAAGTGTGACTCAGGACTGACTCCCTTCAAACCCAAGGAGATGGACAGAGGTTAAAATCAATATAAATGAGAGGCACATCAGACCTCAGATATTTACCTTCAGCATGTTTCAACGTATCTGAACCTCTTTGGCCTGGAAAGCAAAATGGGAATCGGTCTCTCTCACATGACTTTTAATGTTTCTTTGCTTTGGCCATACTAGCCACATCAGAATAATAGCTCACTGAGCAATATATCCGCTCCTCCTGGTTGTGGCTGGAAATGCAGCAGCATCCAAACTTATTTGAAAGAGAAAATAAGATGGTAACAAAAGTGATAACCAAAGGGTTCTTAAACCACAGAAGAGCCGGTTTTGTTGTTAGTTTTGGACAAAGATTCTGTTTCCCCCCATTCATTATCCAAACTAGTTTGCCCATCCCCAGAGCAGAGCCATGATCCTGTGTCCTTGATTCCCTGAATTCACTGATGTCTGTGGAAAAGTTTAGACCTATTTTACACCACCGTATTCATTTTCAGAGGAGCTATAAAGCAGGAAGGAGGGAGAGGATGATGGAAAAATGAATGTGGAAGATCCTCTAGGAGTCAGGAATTGTATCATTTGTGACTTCACCTCCTCCTCACTTCTTGCCTCGGCATCTTTGTTCTCACAGCCACTGGAACTGGTATTTCCATTTTAAATGGTGTTTCAACATGGCTATCCCCAGGTGTCTTCTATCCTCCCCTTGACTGACATTTGTGTGGCATATGGAGCAAATGGCCCAGCAAATATTTACTGGATCAGCATGAAAAAACCCACAGCTGCCAGACTGATGGATTTCTTGGCACTCTGCCTTGTGGAACCAATAACAGGGCAGGGAGGCACCACAGGAAAATAATGGAGGTTGAACTTGCTGGATTTTCCAGAGCACCTTTGTATAACTTTGAGTATAACCCAGGGAAAGGTGAGATGCAGAAACGGGTTCTTTTCTCATTCTATGTAAACTACTGCATTCTCCTTGGTGCTCACTTAATAAAATACGAAGGAAAACTGCAATCAGAACTGCCCACTATGAGAGTCATGCACACAAAAATAAGTGCTTTGGGGGACTGCAGAGACCACACCCGGTTCTTATTTGAGAAGGAGCCCCATAGGCCTACTTTTAACACTAGCAAGGTCAGGCAGTCCCATGGCACCCTCTGAGGGGCAAGAGAAGCCTCACTAGGAGAGCTCATTGCAATTGGGAGTGGATGGGGAAGTGTTGAGCACCCTTCAGTCCCGCTTCATTAACAGGGAGAATAGTAGGAAGAGAGCAGTCATCTTATAATAAAGCAGGCAAGAAATGTCCATGCTGCCAGACAGGATGAAGCATGGGTGCTGGAGACAAGTACTACTGCTGTCAGATGTAAGTGTAAGGAGAATATGCAGGTTAGGAGAAGCTAGGATAGCGACAGGAGGGAGGGTCTCAGAGCTCAGGCTCCAGCATGAGCCTGAATGTCTATGCTTCAATTAAACAGCCCCATGAACCTGAGCTCCACGAACCCAAGTCAATTGGCACAGACCAGCCACAGGTGTCTGATTGCAGTGTAGACATACCGTAAGTCTCTGTGCAGACGCGCTCTTAAAATATCCCAAGTCTGGCAAGTTCACTATGCAGCATGCAATGTATACAGTCCAACTAGGGTAAGTAACTCACTATGGGAGTGCAGCTGGTAAAGCAACTTACAGCAGGGTGTATAACGAAACAGGCCCTTAACTTATACCTTCCTCTTAGCTCGTTTTCCTGTTATACCCCCTTCTCTCCATTTGCTTGTAAATTGTACTCATTGGGTCAAAATCTCTACTGCTGTAAATGAGTGAAACAGCACTTAAGTCAATGGAGCTGCACCTATTTACACCATCAGAGAAATGGCCTATTTTATCCCCACTAAATTGTTGCAAATTATACTACCACCACATTTACTGTATTTGGACCCATTTATGCACCACTTGTCACTTATGCCACTATCAAGCCTTGGGCATCCAACTGCCACTGAATTTCAATGGGTGTTGAGTGCCTAACTCACTTAGGCTCATTTAAAAATCCCAGCCTAAACCCCTAGTGAATTTGGCCCAACAGTACTAAACAAACCTTAACAACACAAAGCAGGAGTAAAACTGACTGCAGATAGTAAAGTTCCCTTCCCACTGCCAATGACCATGGTCTCCTCACATACTAACAATATATTAAGACCAGAATTCAAAACTAGCTCAACACCCACAATCTGGGACAGATTTTCAAAAGATTGCAGTACAGTGGGGACTGCTGGGTGTTGAGCTCTTTTGAGAATCTGGCTCTAATATTGGGCCTGACCTCATGCAATCCATAGAATATCAGGGTTGGAAGGGACCTCAGGAGGTCATCTAGTCTAACCCCCTGCTCAAAGAAGAGCCAATCCCCAATTTTTGTCCCAGATCCCTAAATGGCCCCTTCAAGGATTGAGCTCACAACCCTGGGTTTAGCAAGCCAATGCTCAAACCACTGGTCTATGCCTCCCCCCCCATTTTGATTTGCTGTGATAACTTAAACATTTAAAAATTATGTGTATGTTTGTTACTAAGGAAAATAATTTCCTCCTACCTCCGTCTGGGGAAAGATATCATCTCATTTTAGGAGCCTACATGAGAGAGAGATTGTACAGAAAACAAATATTAGCCAGGACAAGCTAGAAAAATCTGGTCCCCCTGAAATTGTATTTTATCCATTCAGCCACGGCTACCTATTGCAAATTACATGAAAATTTCCCATGAACTGGAAAGAAGGAAAACAATTTTCATTAGTTAAATTCAGTCTGAGTCCTCTCCTTGATCTGATGGCCTTATAGAAAACATCACTCCCACCAGTTACTTAGATTGCACAAATGGCATTGCATCCTTAGTGCTGAGAAAGAAATAGGATTGTCCCCTGCTTTCAGCTGAAAGCTGTGGTAGCTACAAGATAATTATACAAAAGCCTGGGTCTCTCCCATTCACTTGTATGAATAATGCTATGGCTTTTAAACCCAAACCAGATTATCAAGTCCATAAACCACCAATCAAAACCTTTGGGGAAGTCCAAATCCAGCTCTGGATCTGAACTCTGTGACTCAGGCTTATTTCTAAAATAATAAAAAGCTGCATCAACCAATATGAACACCCAGGATCTCTGAGTAAGTTTAAATTCTGATTCTGTTCCACATCCAAACTTTCCAGCTCTGGTCTATTTTTTCTTTTCAGTAGATTCAATTTATAATAAGGCTAAATGTTGATATATAGAGAATTAAAGGTCAGAAAACCATCAGTATGCACTCCAGAATCATATTTTCCAAGTTCATAGATTCTAAAGTGCGAGTGTAGATTTTGGAGAAATAAAATCTATTGATCAATGTATCCTTGATACTTATAGGGACCCCTCATTATAGTACCAGTATAATGCCTCAAAATCTAATGTATTTATGCTCACAAATTGAAGACTTTTTCAGGGAAGCCATCAGGCTCAGACAATAAAGGTTCAATTTGTTCTTCAAGTTGATAGCTCTCATTTAGAATAAATAAATAGAGGTTCCTTGTTTAGAATGCTCCAGCATTCCCATTTTGCACATTGCTAATTCTCAATTTAATCTCAAACTTGTCTGCTTTTCCACTGGATGACAGCTGAACTTTTGCAAACAGACTCAGCTAAATAGACACAGAGCACGTTACGAATTCAGCCTTATTTGCAGTTTTGTTCTTAATCTTCTTCACGCAGTCCACCAGCTTGATTTTTTCTTCCATCATTTTCACCATGTGCTCTTAGTGATTCCTAAACAGAAACTAATCTCTTCTGAAGCATGGGACATTTCCTAACTTTTGAGTGCTTAACTTCACAACCTTAATCATTTTCTCTTAATATAGTTTTTATGCATGTGATATATATATAGTGAGATCGACAAATAAAGATCCATGGGGGTGGATTCCAAATCTCTATTGGAATGTGCAAAGAAGAGTGTAATGGCTGCAGTGCAATGGGAAGAAGCTAATGCCACTGCCCATGTATGATTTAATAGGGAAGCAGGTGTACACAAAAAGAGCACAGAGGGTGTAGAAACAGGGGAGGAGGGTAATGCTGAAAAAAGAGCAGAGTAAATTCAGAAATCTGTAAACCAAATAAAGAAACCTTGGCAGTCAGCAAGACTCTGCCTTTGTCCTCATACCTAACAAACACCAAGTTGTATAATTATTAGACCTTAATCGCATTCTGTCATGCCTTATTGCTCAATTATGTATATATTTCATCACAACAATTTGGCAGCAAACCTTCTATTGAATAAATTATGTGTACTTTGTTTTTTCCCCAACCTCCTCTGTTCAGCTCACATTTTCTTTTCTCTTGTGTCTCTTTCTCCTTTTCTCAGATGCTTTTGGTGTGTGTGTTTTCCCAGAGAAGCTTTTTTACAATTTTACATATTTTTTCTCTAAGTCCACCCTCCTTTTCTCTTATCAAGCAATTTCCCCCATTCTTTTGATTATTTTCTGGTTTTCGCTGCTTATTTTCCCCTTCAGCATTTTCTCTCTCTCTCTCTCTCAGTCCTGTCCCTTCCACGCCCCGGCTTCTCATCCTGGTCTCGGGCTCCCCATCTGAGTACCTGTCTCCCTTCTGTCTATCCCTAGGCTCCTCTTTCCAGTCCCCACTGCCACCAGCCTCCGTGTTGAATCAATTCCAGCCTCACACACAACTGGATCCTCATCCAATCTGTCTCTCCCATGACAGTTCCCAGTCCCCACTCCTGTCCTTTCCCCCTGACCCACCTCCAAGTCTCCGTCTCCTTGTCCAGCCAGTCCTAGTCTCCAGTCCTGGCTGCCAGTCCCAGTTTCTGGATAGCCACATTATTCCTGAATAATGTATTCTGTATAGATCACATATTTTGCAGAAAGTGTATTTTAGAAATATTTTAAAGCATTTTCTTTTAAAGAAACTGTTTTTCTTATCCCTTTGTCTATGAAACCAGCTCATGTCTTAGCAGCACAAAAATACCACTGTATAGGCCATGAAGGGAGAGAAAATTTTTACCTTGCACATTTTAGAAATCTTGAGAAGTTACCCAAATGGCTTTTGTGTATATAATAATATTAGGATTTTAATGTCTGATATCTACTTCCATGGCTAGAAGCCTGATTGGGAATATTTCCTTTCCTAAGAGGATATCTTCTGAATTTGGCCTTCATAGACCTTTCAATATCAGCTTTCAACTCTGTTCCTGATTGCTGTGGTGAATCAGTACCTTAGAAATGTATACATAGACAACAGCAATATGCCCAAACACATAGCATAAATGAGGAGGTGGTTGCGACTAAATGAACACAATGGGTCAACACCTAAAGGATTTAGCAACTCCTGAAGGTATCCTGAGATCTACTAAGTTCCATACAGGATGGGGTGGCACAGGTTTAGAGGAATAGGAGCAATCCCAAGAAGAGGACCACCTCTGCCTCCTACAGGCTGTTGGTGCCCTTCAGAGTAATATTTCCTTGGCCCTGGCACGCATGCAAATACAGGTGTGGATTATCGATGTGGTAAAGAATATGACTTGAGATTATATGAGTGGGATACTCCAATTTCAATAAAATGCTTTCAGTAAAGCCAACTGTAGCTTAATTTTCAAAACAAAAAGCACCCAAAAAGAAAAAAAAAGTGGTGGTGGTGGAGGAATAAGCAGAAGGAGCGGGAGGGGGGAGAGAGGAAGCGGAGAGAAGGGGAAGAGACAAGAAGCATAGAGAGACGAAGTGAAAGAAGGGGGTAGTGTGTGTGTAGATATAGAATGACTTAGGGAGAAAAGAAAACCTAAGCCAAGAAAAGTACAGACAGCAACAACAAATCTAGAAGAGGGCTCCATGGGCCAAAGAATCTGCAAACCCATACCCCATCCCCTATCCTTGATCTGAGAGGAGAGTGGGAGTTGCTGCTGGAGTGAGACAGGGGGTGCCAGCAATCCTTGCCAGCCATCCCAAGGCTGTGCTCTGGGTTAATGGGCCAACCAATTTTCCTGTGGCACTAGCCTGGTCAGGGGTGAAGAACCTGACCTCTACCCATTCTTCCCCTGCTTGGTTACCTCTGTTGCGGACCAATATTCCTTACCGTGGGAGCTATGGGCGTGGGTGTCTGCAGCTTTTCCAGTGTTTCAGGTAAGGGACCATATGGGGCCTGCCTCGAAGAGCCCAAGAAAAAAGGAAGCTCTTCTCATACTGAGAAGGATACGAGTAGACATCCTCCTCTGACCCGCCTGCCCCTTCTTAGGCTATGACTCTCTCAAATTGCAACCTCCCATTTGCTCTCCCAACATGGCTCTGAGAGAACAACTTTGTCTCTTACATTCCCTGTCATCTGCCTAGGTCTTATCCTGGGAATTCTTTAGTAAGGCCCTAACAATTCCTTCATTCTCCATTGTCTGCTGTTTCAATCCACACACTTCTGCTGCAACCTGTTATTCTCTTGCTCACTGTCACACCACTGCTTCTGCAGTGCCACTATCTGAGCTGCCCTCAGGCTGTATATTTCTTTGTCTTTCTCAATGTTCTCTTTCTTTAACTCCTCTATTTCTGCCTTTACCTGCTTTATCTCTTTTATCTACTAGCATCACTACCATCTGCTTATAGAGCTGCAGGAATGCTCCAGGACCAGTAAAGCTTCCAGGCTTCCAGAGACCATTACCATGCTCCTGAATAAAATCTGCTAAGCTGTTATCATTTCCAGCTTTTCTTTCTTTCCAGATGTTCCCTTTCCTTCTGACATATCTTCTTACCCAACCAGGCTGTCAGCCTGCGCCCTGAATCAGTAATGGAATGTGACCGTAAATCAATTCACGGGCTACAATGTGGAAAATTACAGGTTGCGACCCTGTTCTGCTGTCCCCCTCCACTATTGCAAACAAACAAACTAATTGTATCAATTGTCCCCTCCTCCATCACTCCTGGCAATTGTCTCACCAGATATGTATCCATGGTTTTTTATAATGCAGTGGTAATTTAACCGTTTCACTGCATGCAGCGTCAGGAATAAATCAATGGGTGCACAGAGCTTCTGGCTGATGAAAGATTAATACAAGTAAGCGTGCTCTTATCTAAAACTGCTATTTATTAGATTTAAGCACAAACAGACATAAGCAATAGCTTTAGCACATCCTAAATAATTACCTAGAATATCAGATGGTATTGAGTAATTAGCAGCAGTTCAGCAATGGCTGGTTGCTTCTCTACCAGGGAGTTTGGTGTCAGGAAAAAAATCTCTCAAAATAGCTTCAGAGAACTGCTCCAAAGTACACTCTATTATCTAATTTTTATATAACTAACTTATACAAAACACCCAGCTCATAGTGACCACTACTGGATCATCACCTCTCCTAACTTCAATAAACTACTTATCAACCAAACATTCCTAATAATCTTAGTCATAATTAGGGTTCTACCAAATTCACAGTCCATTTTGGTCAATTTCATGGCCATAGGATTTTAAATATAGTAAATTTCATGATTTCAGCTATTTAAATCTGAAATTTCACAGTGTCATAATTGTAGGGGTCCTGACCCAAAAAGGAGTTGTATGGGGTGGGTGGGTGTCACAAGGTTATTTTAGAGGGAGTTGCGGTACTACTCCCCTTACTTCTGTACAGCTGCTGGAGGCAGCACTGCCTTCAGATCTGGGCAGATGGAGAGCAGCAGCTGCTGGCTGGGAGCCCAGCTCTAAAGGCAGAACTGCCGCCAGGAGCAGCACAGAAGTAAGGATGGCATGGTATATTATTGTCACCCTTACTTCTATGCTGCTGCCTGAAGAGTTGGGCCCTCAGTCAGCAGCTGTCACTCTCTGGCTGGCTAGTTCTGAAGGCATCCTCAAAGAAGTAAGGGTGGCATGGTATGCCATTGCCACCCTTACTTCTGTGCTTCTGCTGGTGGGGCGCTGCCTTCAGATCTGGCCGCCCAGCTCTGAAGGCAGCACAGAAATAAGGGTGGCAAATCTGCTACCCCCCTAAAATAACCTTGTGACTCCTCTGCAACTCCCTTTTGGGTCAGGACCCCCAATTTGAGAAACACTGGTCTCCCCTGTGAAATCTCAAAAAGAAAAGGAGTACTTGTGGCACCTTAGAGACTAACAAATTTATTTGAGCATAAGCTTTCGTGAGCTACAGCTCTCTTCATTGGATGAAGTGAGCTGTAGCTCACGAAAGCTTATGCTCAAATAAATTTGTTAGTCTCTAAGGTGCCACAAGTACTCCTTTTCTTTTTGCGAATACAGACTAACACGGCTGCTACTCTGAAACCTGTGAAATCTGTATCGTATAGGGCAAAAGCACACAAAAGACCAGATTTCATGATCCGGGACACATTTTTCATGGCTGTGAATTTGGTAGGGCCCTAGTTATAATAAGCTTCAAGATCAAAGGTGCCTCAACTCAAAGTCTCCATCCACCTATTTTCTTTCAGTTTCAGTTTGTTGACTCTTTTCTCCCCTCCTTCCATTCTGATTAGCAGAAACTGCGAGCCTGCAGTTAGCATTTGACCTTGCCGCCAGAAGCCTTGCTTGTTCAAATTAACCCTTAACTAGGTGGCATTCTATTTTATTAATTCATGGTGGCGGAATGCATAGAATATGGTTGCAATTAGCTTGATCAAATTCTGGGGTAACATACCCCTCCATTCCAGGGCAACAGTACCCAGAGCAAATTGAGAAAGTGTGGCTGCATCAGGCCCAGAAGGCCTTCCTGCCATTCAGTGTCCAGCCACAGGCCTCCTGAGTCTCTCAGAGTAAAACATAGATTTGGTTCAACTGAAATGCTTGTGAATTTGTGCTGATTTCAGTGAATTGTTTTGGTCAATATTAAAACTTAAAACAAAATTCCAAAAGAGTCTCAAGTTTTGTTTTAACATTTTCAGAATGAAACATCTCAGTTTTTCTATTCAGAACAACTTTATGTTTTGCTATTTCCTTTAATTTTATTTGAAAAATTAAATAGTGTTTTAAAATGTTAAAAATCAAAATGGAAAGTTTCATTCAATCAGCAGCAATTTTTTTCAACTGTGATTTGTCCCCCCAAAAATAATTAAAAATTATTTTTGGGTTGATGCAAAGCAAACTTTCCCCCTATTTTTCAGAATTGCCAGTGAACTGAAAAATCTGTTATTTGCACAGCTCTAATTTTGCCTTCCTTATCAATGCTTCTTGTTGTTGTTTTTACAGATGATGAGAAAGAGACTCATCTATTCTGATTCCAGATATCTCTTAACTGATTTAAAAAATGAGAAGCACTGTTAAGTAGCACTGTAAATGAAAATATTTTCATGTTATTTATTTCAACTGATGCCAGACAAGCAATGTTGTTTTACTCACAGTGTGTGATAAACTGAAATTGCTGCTGGCCATTCTGGAAAGTCACAGTGATAACAGGACACAACAAGGGGGTTTGGGCATATGGGAAAGCCTTTACAAAACCTCACTTAGAGTTAATGTGAATAGCAACACACTACAGCATTCTCTTGTGGATGGGAAGGTAATGAGCATCCACAATTCCCATTGACTTTGCTCGGAGTTGTTGGTACTCAACGCCTTTCAGGATCTACCCTGTGCTTTGTGGGAGTATCCAGCCCTATACTCACATTCAGAGGAACTGGGACTTTTCTGAATTAGTTTAGCTCATCTCTGTTTCCTGTGAAAGAAATTGGTAATTGTGAAGCTAGCAGGACATTCATTTCACTTCTACAAAGCTTGCATAATCGGTCTTTAGACATGTGAAGTGTGCATGTAAGGAGGTGGCACTGTAGAGACAATCCTGGGACCAGTCTATAGGCTGGAATACTGATTTCAGCCCCGCTGCTTCACTTTCACAGGATATGGGGACCACTGGGTTCACATGATTTTGGATCTCATGGCCAACCTTGACCCCATCCCCAGTGCCACTGTCCACACTGACCTATACAGGGAGACTACTTCTGCAATATACAGGGGTGCAGAGACCTCCCCTCCATTGCTGCTCCACAGTCTATTCCCCTACTGCAGATTTTAAACCGTGTGGACACTCTTGGGTTGGCCCTCTGCACCCATGTAAATTTCCCCCACTGAATTATATTGCTGCACTGAAGCAGTTACTTCCCTTCTCCACACAAAATAGCCAATTCTTTTAAATCACACAGGGGAATTTACTGCAAATACTCATTGAGAAATTCATGTGAAGAAACAGAACTTCCAAGGCAGGTTTTTCAAAAGCTAGATTGGGAATTGATGACATTTAATTTCCAATTTCCAGTCATCATCTGCATCTTCTTCATGCAATGTCTATGTACAGGTCTTGGTGGGCTGAAGAGGAACTTTTCTGTGGATATTGATCCAATTGAATGTTTTCCATGAACTTTAAAAAGCCATATTTGCACGTAGAGCAGGGGCTCTCAAATTTCATTGCACTGTGTCCACCTTCTGACAACAAAAAGTACTACACGACCCCAGGAGGGGGGACTGAAGCCTGAGACAGCCCAAGCCCCGCTGCCCTCGGTCAGAGGGGAGCCAAAGACAAAGCCCAAGGGCTTCAGCACCGGGTGGGGAGGGGGCCTGTAACCGGAATCCCGCCACCCAGGGCTGAAACCAAAGCCTGAGCCCAGGCCCCAGCAAGTCTAACGCCAGCCCTGGCGACCCCCTTAAAAGGATCCCGACCCAACCCACAGTTTGAAAACTGCTGACCTAGAATATTGGATAGCACATTTTGGGCCCAAAAACATTTAAGCACATGCTTAACATTAAGGACATATTTAAGTGCATCCCTATTCATCAAAGCATTTAAACACGTGCTTAATTTTAAGTGTATGCTTATGTACTATTGGAGCCTATATGCCTTACACATGTGCTTAAATGCTTTACAGATCAGGACTTTAATAGATCTAAATAAATAAATAGTCCTTGAAATGTAGCCATCCTGCATAGTTTGGCAGAATTGAGTTTGAAAAGTGTATTTTTAAATTTAAATAAAAAAGCTATGACTAGAACATAAGAAGAAACATCTCCTGTCTGCTTCAGTACACAGTACTAAGCTATTATTCTTGCAACATGTTAACAGTATCCCTGCCATCTAAATGAGACATAATACAATTCTATTTTGATATTTTAGCTGCAGGCAACTGAGCCATATGTCCAAACTGTATTTCAGGTTATATGGACCTATAGGTCCAAATTGTCTCCAGCGGGGATTTTTTCTGCATAGCAGGTGGGAAACATAGATTTGGTCTCAGGGAAATATCCGTCAGCTACACTATTAGCCAGTTACACAATTGCACCAGCTGAGGTTCTGCTCCACAGATTTCCCCCATGATGATTCTGTCGGGGAGGGGACAAGATTTGTGCCCACACACCTTGCCCTGTTCCCCTGCTTTTTGCTCTGAGCAGCTCATGGAAGCAGACGCTTCAATATTTTGTGGCTACAAATGTGCTGAATATGGAACATATTGCAGACACCATTTGATCCTTCACTGAAGTCGCACAATTTATTATTTTATAGAGCCAACAGTGTGACAGTGACAGAAGACATACAAATCTTAGTGTATTAAAATATGTAAATACTTTCCTAATATTACTTTTCTATTTACACATTTATTGCAGTTGCTCCAGGGATGTTGTGCAATTATAACTGAGATGTTTGGAGAGGAGGTGATTGCTCTACTAAAATGTAGTCTACACTATGAAAAATAATAATAACTGGATCACTATATTTTCAACTCTTAATTTAATTTAATTGCATTTAATTAATGTAATTTTTTAATAAGAAGGAGCATCTCATCTAGAGTATTAACTCTGCTCTTCCTGATCCCTTGAAAAACACTTTTCATGTTTTTGGATGTTACCAAAAGCTGTGTTGCTGGGGGGGATAAAGTCCTTATATTTCAAGGATATTGAGTTCAAACCCTATGTAGTTTGCACTTTCATTAACATTTCTATTAACTTTTATCATCAACATAGCATGTGTAATTTAATTTTACCACTTTCCTAAAGCAAAACCTGATATCTGATCTAAAACATTTCACACATAGGAAAAAGTCAAGTGAGCAAAACAACAGTTCATCTGTTGGTGAATGTTTTTATAGCTTTTCGCATCCTTTTATGTCCTCTCCCCACCTTGTTTTTTAATATGTACAATATTTTAAATAAGATATTCTTTACATTTGTTCCATCCTAAAATACTCAGGAATCCTACAACCCCACTCAACTGGTACCAGTCTCTAGGTTTTACCTTGCTGTGCTATGAAATCCAGTACTGTCCATTTTATTAAATAAATTAAAAGTATGTATGGCAAGATGTGCACCTGCGTAAACAAAAATGTTCCAGTAAGACTTAAGCGCTTACTTAACTTTATGCACTCCAAGTACTCCCATTAAAGCTAAACAATCAAAAATTGATCACACCGTCTCCTTTTTTATCTTTATTTTATCTGTTTTTCTGATTTGTTATCCTCTTCTCTCCCCTGCCCCCATGGCACTCTGTTGCCCAGTCCATGTCAGTGTAGTCTGCATTATTCTTGATAAGAAGTCCTCAGATCAGGCAACAATCTCTATTGATAGCTACACCTGTTACACTAATGATCATTTTTCAGAGTAGCAGCCGTGTTAGTCTGTATTCGCAAAAAGAAAAGGAGTCCTTGTTTGTCTCTAAGGTTCCACAAGTACTCCTTTTCTTTTTACTAATGATCATATTGACCTGCATATATCAGATGATTATTGTGAACACAGATGTAGGGTGTATGGTAGGGCCATGAGTGGAACCAACTGTCCAAAGGGAGTACAAATGGACCTATACAGCATCAAAGGTGTGGAGTCTTTGTCTGGCCTAGCCGGAGGAAAAGGGGTTCTCTTCTTTCATCTTTCTTCTTCCTCCCACCCTTTTAAAAAGCCAGGTCCCTTGGGGGTTGAGGGAGGAGCAGCTGAGAGTGGGGCTGGCATTGGCCAAGCAGATTGGCTGGTTGGAGGAGGGCTCAGCAGAAGCCCATTGGCTCCTACATACACAAGGGGGGGGTCATATACGCCTTATGCCTGCAGTAGGACAGCATTGTATGCCCAGATCAACAGTTCCCACCCCTGGGATTTTTGCTCTGCTGTGGATATTGCACTAGTTACCTTTTTAGGGTCTGGGAAGGAATTCTTCCCTCAGTGCCAGACTGGGTGGGTTTTCTTGCCTTCCTCATAGCAGTCCAATGATGCAGTAGGTAGGTCAGGAGGTACAGTTCAAGTTGTCACAATTTGGTAGGTGTCCAGTGCAGATACTTGTTCCATGGGGCTCTGATTCCCTGATAAACTGGAACTGGTAGTGGACTTAGGAGAAAGCATCTCCTAAAGAAACTGGAGATCATGGTTGGGGCTCCTTATGTCTGGTACAGTGAGGAGATAACCCTCTTTCCTTAGCCCCTTAACCCTCATACTAGGAGAGGGCAGTGGGGTCCCAGGAATGGGCTAGACCCCAGGGATGGCTGGCTGACAGCCACCCTCTGCCAAGTGAGCAGATTAGGGAAGGAGAGATGACTTGCACTGAATGGGTTATTGCCAGACAGTTCCCAGAGGAGTTAAGTTAACAATGTTGCAACCTATTTAAACCACACCCTCTCACATCTTGTCTTTCAGCCTGCATGACTGGGACAGTTTTCCGTTATTATCTACACTTCCTTATGTGAGGGCAATGCATTGCTAGGGAAAATACTGTGAGCCTCAACAGCTAGCTCTACAAAAGTATGACTGAGCCCTTCACTGATGAAGAGATGGATGTGGCACAACATTACAACACAACATTAAATGTGAAATTCCTTTTCTGTCTCTCTGCTTTCCTCCCTCCACTAACCTAGCGCTGCCTCCCTCTCTCTGTTCCTTTGGCAAATCCTGTTATTCTCATTAAAAGACTTTCCCCTCCCAAACTCTTACCACCTGCAACAGTCTTCCTGAATCCGTCCGTCTGACAGACTCGTCATATCATTGCAAAACACTGCTAACAATTCAGTCACTCTCCCTGGCCCTGGCTTATTAACTTGCCTCTCTCTTTTCTGTGCCATCATTGTATATTTTAATGTTGTAACTTAATTATTGAATATTGTCTTACACTTCTGGATCCAGTTTGTAAGAAGGGACCGTTTTGTCTTGCCTTTGCCATTGAGTCATATACTATGCTTCTCTCTCATATGGCATATTTGCTTCTAGGGCATTGTGAAAATGAGCACATTCATGACTGTGCACTGCTGATTCAAGCCACATGTTTGTTTTCATTTTGGAAATTCTTGTTTGTTAAATGTCTTTGCTTCCTGATATTCATTTCCCATCCTCTCTGTATCGCTTCTTTCTCATGCTCCCTTGTGACTGTTCAGTTTAGAAATAGATTAAACATAGTACAAAACAATCTTCTTATGATACTCAATTCATTGAAGTGCTAGAAAGAGGATGTATTACAGGAAAGAAGCATGTATATTCTTTAAACAATTGAGTTCATAAATTTCCCCCTCTCAATATCTAAAAACTGTAAAAAACTGGATTTAAATTTCAATCTCAATCCAGTGGCCAAATTCTGCCCTGATTTTCAATGCAGGTGTGATAAATGAGGGGGAAGGGGGTAGCTCCCTTTTATGGACACCCAGCCAGCCAGTTAGCTATAAAATTCCTCTTAGTAGCTGTTCTCTACTTGCTTTACACAGTAAGGTCCACAGGTAAAATGAAAGGAATGGGCACCTGAACAAAAGAGCCCATGGGAGGGCTAGAACTTTTAAAAATTGGGAAAAACTTCTCAGTCTGTTCTGTTGTTGTTCTCCAGAGAGAAGGGACAGAGCAGAGACAGGGCTGGGACTATGCTATAAAAAGCTTTTTGTCACATATGGAAATCATCAAATCATTCCTAAAACCTACTGATAAATCAGAAAATGTCTAAAAAGACACAATTAGATTTATTTCTGTTTATTTCTTATTGGCTTGTGGACTCCTCTGTGCTAACCCCAAATGTTTTTGTTTGCTTGTAACTTTTAAGCTGGACCTCAAGAAGGTTATTCTTGATGTTTAGTTTTTGTAAGTTGGTTCTTTAAATCTAGCAAAAGCCTAAATTCCAGATGTATTTTCTTTCTTTTTGTTTTTAATAAAATTTATCTTTTTTAACAACAGGATTGGATTTTTGATGTCATAAGAGATTTGTGCATATGTTGTTGAATTAGCTGGAGAAACAGCTAATTTCCTTTGTTATCTTTCTCAGCTCTTCCCCGGAGAGGGGCTGAAAGGGCTTGAGAGTACCCCACAGGGAGGAATTCCCAAGTGTGGCCTTCCTGGGTTCCAAAAAGGGGGGTTTTGCCCTTGGGTGGTGGCAGCATCTACGCATCCAAGGTCAGAGAGAAGCTGTAACCTTGGGAGTTTAATACAAACCTGGAATGGCCAGTATTAATTTTTAAAATCCTTGTGGGTCCCCACCTTCTGCACTCGAAGTGCCAGAGTGGGGAAATCAACCTTGACAGCAGGCAACACCCTTACTTCCATGAGGCTGGAGAGGTTGTAAATCAGAGCAGGATTTTCCATAATTGGCTATCTCATCACTTCTATTAATTTTATTCCTGCACTGCAAAGATACTTTCATGACTACTCTCTTAACCGAAAGCAAGCAGTAGCTAGAAGTTTGTCTGAACCGTCAATCTATTTTTAGTCCACTTAGCCACATTAAAAATAGTCTATGTGAAATTTGTCCTCTTACCATTTAGCTATCAAATTCAAAAGTGGGTTTAAACAAATTAAGTTAATTTTACAATGAAAAAAATCACCAGCTATTAATTAAACAAAACACCACCCAAACAAATCTCCTGAGTCTTAGAAATCAAATGGCAAGCCCTTCTGGAGAACTGCACGACAAAATAGGCTAAACACGAAAATATAATTAAAATGGTTAGTAGTTTTCACTACAGGAGCTCTGTTCTGCTTTCTGAAACACCTACCATCACTCCATTCATGTGAAACTGGATCAAATTGACCATACAGCTGTCCCATAGTGATAACTTTTGGCCTGATGAAAACATACTCCACTCTATGTTCATTCATTAGATCATTTGCTTCTGTCTGTTCAAGAACCCCAGCAAGTACCTTCAAAGCAGAGGTTTTACCCCCTAGAGGGCTTCCTACCAACATAAAACCATGCCGAGCTAGCATGATTTTGTAGCTCTTGTAAAAAAAATTGCATTTATATATAATGATGAAATATTTAACCCAGAGGGATCACTCATTTCCCCATAAAAGTAGTAGCTGTGCATATTCTAATTTTTTTCACTCTAAAAGGACAAGATTTAATTTTTCTCCCAAAAGGGAGGGCTTTGTAGAAATTTAGTCTAAGAAGTTATAGTATGAATCTAAAAGTTATGAAATGTGATAAATTCTACAAAATGGAAGCATTTCTTCTAAAGGGCAAGATCACAGTTTGTCTAAATAAAGAAAACCTAAACAGGGAGTTTTCTTTTTCTCCAGGGGGAAACCATTTTCATTTGTAAAGATTTCACACCAGAAGTGTTTATCAAGTTGTTTAAATGGTACAGAATAGCAATTCTATCACTAGAAGAAAAGCTACATATGCATTTCAAATATTAATATATTAGGATGGCTTCAAGTTCTTTTATATTACTTTTAAACCAAATAACTCAGTTGACATACTCAGGCTGTAAAGAATTAGAAGAGATATGGCCTGACTTGTATTATCTTCTTGATGTACCAGAGAACAAGCTGCAGATTCATTTTCTGCATGATTTCCCTGATGGATACATCCAGGATGCTATGGTCAGGAGCTGGTAAGACAACCCTTGGGAAGAGGTCAGAAATGATGCTATCAAAGAGAAGACTGTCATGAGACAAGAAATGAAAACTGGAAAAAAGAAAATGAAAAAAAAAGGAATATGCAGTCAGAGCCATCACTAAAGTAATCAGTTTAACTTCCCTTATTTAAATCCCCTTTAATCCTTCACCTACAATTAATAAGAATTGTTTTTTTTTAAACAGTTCAGAGGGATCCTCATTTATTGCTGAAATATAAAAGTAAAATTCTGGCCTTTCATCATCTAAAATAAATATATATATATATATATATATATATATATATATATATAACTTTGGGGATCAAAGTCTCTGTTAAAGATCTCTGAGGGCGACAACTTTAAAAATGCCAGCTCCTCACAGCTTACTGTCTAAATCCTAATACGCAGCAATAAAAACAAAAGGCAAGATGAGCTGGTTCTCAGTGGTGCAAAGAACCAACACTGCCGAGAGAGTTCTGTCAGTTTTAGCAAAATTTAAGGTAAAAATTTGCAGCCGTTAAGCCTGTAAAGTAAACCTTCCTCATATCCACCAGTGTCAAGCTCTCCGAGTGCATAGGACAGTCAGGAACAATAGCTCTAAAAACCCACTGCCCTGATACATCCCAATGGGGTGTTGATTCTCATACCTAATAGCATCAATTTATTTTTCAAAAATGGACATCTCTGTGTGGTTTTTATACACACATTAGGTATTTGTACATGCAAATGGAAAGTTTGACACATAAAGGGCAAAGTTCACATATAAATATCAGACTTATTTATGAAATCCTACTAAATATACCCTGAAATGCCTGCTTTGTGCATGCAGTCAAGGTACCAATGGGTCATTCAATTAAAAAAAAATCAACCTGTCTTATACTACTAGAACAGAGTGTGGGAGTGCAGACAGACTCTGAACAGAGAACCATGGTTTCATTTTTTTCCTTCCAACCTGTCACCAGGGTGAAGAGCAAAATTAATTTGATCATGTAACTCACTAGTGCCAGAGGAAAGCCAAAGGTTAGCTAGGTTAGGTTATGCCACCCAACCTAACTCGTTGAAAGCTGTGACAATACAGAATATAGTACACCGACCTTCTCAGAGCAGTCATTTGGCAGACAATACCATTTTCTTACTATGTACACTAGAAGCAGTAGCGGATTAGCCACTGGGCCAATGGGACCTGTGCCCAGGCGTCCCAGCCAATTGGGGGGCCCTGGAAAAATGGCTGCCCTGTGCCCTGACCCCACTCTCTGGCAGGAGTGCCGGACAGGCAGGGGAAGCCCTTGTACCCTGACCCCATTTCCCTGTCAGGAACGCCAGGAGGGTGGGATGGGCAGGGGGACTGCAGGAAGAAGGGGTGGGAAGGGGCCCCACTTCCTCTGTCCCAGGACCCACAAAAACAATTTGCCTCTGACCAGGAGATAAATCCAGTCCTAATTTCCATGGCTATAGAGGGCTCCTTGGCAGAGACACTGGTGAGAGTCTGCTGTGGCAGAGAGAGGAAGCTAATGGAGTGAGTAGGAGGCATGCAGGGGATACTCACTCCCTGCATGGCACAGAGCCCACTTTGCATCAGCTCCTTGCACCACGGGCCAAACGAGGGTGGGGTGAGGGTGGATAAGGACTGGGCCAGAAGATCCATTTCTGTATGGATTCTTCCCCTGCAAGCTGCTAAATGAGAGGACTCTGGGCTGCTGTAGCCTCCAAGGAGCAGCTCAAGAGTTATTCTGTGGCCTCTGAAAGCAGATTCTTTTCTCACACTGCCCCACACATCTGCCCCGTGGGCCAGTACACAGTGCAGTTGGGCTTGGAACTGGGTTCTGGGCAGATGGACTCAGCTTTTAATAGCAAAGGAGCCCCTTTCACCAAGGAGAGTTGCAGGGAGCCACAACATAAGCTGTGGCATTATCTTGAGATGTTCATACCATGATGTGGCATCAGTATTAGATGTGTCATCATGACTGCATATCATAGAATCATAGAAGATTAGGGTTGGAAGAGACCTCAGGAGGTCATCTAGTTCAACCCCCTGCTCAAAGCAGGATCAACCCCAACTAAATCATCCCAGCCAGGGCTTTGTCAAGCCAGGCCTTAAAAACCTCCATGGATGAAGATTCCACCATCTCCCTAGGTAACCCATTCCAGTGCTTTACCACCCTCCTAGTGAAATAGTTTTTCCTAATATCCAACCTAGACATCCCCCATTGCAACTTGAGACCATTGCTCCTTGTTCTGTCATCTGCCACCACTGAGAACAGCCTAGCTCCATCCTTTTTCAAACCCCCATTCAGGTAGTTGAAGGCTGCTAGCAAATCCCTTCTCACTCTTCTCTTCCGCAGATGTAAATAAACCCAGTTCCCTCAGCCTCTCTTCATAAGCCATGTGCCCCAGCCCCCCTCATCATTTTCATTGCCCTCCTCTGGAGGGCATCATCACATTATTATTATTTATCTAGACGTATATACACATCTATTACAACACAGCATCTTACCCTTATCTATTCACTCTTACGTAACCCGCATTAATAAACATACTCACAGCAACTAGCAACAACTCATCATCAAAAGACATACTTAAGATGACACCACTTCTCAGTATGAGGTAACATTAATCAATTTCATTTTCTCCCTTTGTGGATGCTGAGGAGGAAGAATGCTAACTGACCTTACTTTGTTCCTGGCATCCCTCCCCTCTAGCTACTGGGATTGAGAATCCCTGCTTGGCAGCTCAACAGAGGAGGACTCAACAGTAGAGGTGTTTGGGGATTTTTTAAACCAACAAAAAATGTCTTGGAAAATGCCAGTTTGTTGAAATCAACCCTGTGTGTGGGAAAGGGTCAGTTTCGATTAATTTCTCTTTTTGAACATTTTTTGGGGGGAAAAAGGTTTAGAAAAATGTGGAAATGTGCCATTTAACATTTTCTAAGCCAAAATTTCCATGTTTTCAGTTACAAATGATGTTTTATTTCAAAATTTAAGTGAATTACAGAGAAAAAAGTCAAAATTGAAACAAAAATGTTCTGATTGACCTGAACTGAATGTTTTTTCAAATGGTCAGTTTGTGAAAAATTTCACAATTCCGAGTCTGTGTCCCAACTTGGGAGGGGAAAATTTTCCCCAGGATAAGCAAAATGTTTCCAGTCCACCTCTACTCAGCATTTCCCAAATCTGTTTGTCCCCTGCACTTCCAGGGCCGAGCATCCACATCCCACACTTGGAATCGGGATAGAGAAAGTAGAGTGCTATTGAGACATCTTCTTCATGAGAGCAACTCACATGGACATGGAGAGACATAGCTTGGAGTAGCAGTGGGGGAGGCATGTCTGAAGCTTTTTGACAAGTATAAGAACACTATGCTTTATAATATTGGGGTATGATAGACACATAGCAGTCGGCTGTCATTTTAAAGTTAGACTCAGAGTTAAAATGGTATAACCATGTTTCCTGCATAGTTTCAAGATAAAAAGTATATATAGTAAAATAAGTATAACTTAAAAGTGTACATGTGTATGTAAGGAAAGAGAGACATTCAGTACACATACACAATAGATTCATATATTCATATATGGCCAAAGATATTAAAAGGTGGCTAATGTTTCTGTCTGCCTCAGTTTCTGGGTACCCAATTTGATACAGTGTAAGCAAGCCTGATTTTCAGAAAGTGTTGAGCATTCATTGTCTGAAAAACCAGGCTCCTTTAAGGTGTCTTAAATTGGGTCCCCCAAAATTGAAGTACCCAAAATGACCAGTCACTTTCAAAAATCTTGGCCACATAATATAACAGATGCATATCGGGATGGTTATTTTGAAATAGCAGAACCATATTTATGTTTAACAATAATATACCTTTAACAAGTTGTGTAAAAATAACATTATTCACACATTTGTAAGATCACAGCCATTATTTCAACTTGTAAAAAATCTCTAAAATCCAAGTCCCCAATGGCACAAACAGCTCTCTCCTCAGAGTGGCTTTACTCCAATCAGAGATTAGGTTGAAGTCATGCCAAGAGAAACATTTAAAAACTGCTCTATGATGAAGTCAAATAGAACTTTGAAATGAAACAGCTCACTGAGGCATTTGCAGTGTTGCTGGAATTGTGTTGGTCCTAGGATAGATAGGTGAGGTAGTCTCTTTAACTGGACCAACTTCTGTTGGTGGGAGGTACAAGCTTTTGAACTTCACAGAACTCTTCTTCAGGTCTGGGGAAGGAAATCAGAGAGTCTGCGCTAAATACAAGTTGAGAGGGACACATTGTTAAGCATAAGGGGCTAACATGTTGCAAAAAACCACTTAAAATGAAGTGGGCAATTAAGGGTTAGCAGACAGTGGGTCATTTTACAATTTGTTGTATTGAACCATAAAGCCAGTGTCTCTGCCGAGTCCATGGATTTTACTGTCTAGCAGAGGTATTTATTTAAGTTCCCAGGCTCACTTTTTGAAGTTGTTATGCAGGTTTTCTTTGTGGATGGGGACTGACAGGTCAGATAAGGAGGGATCACTTTGTGAAAAGTGTTCGTCCACAGGTGATATGGTGTTTTTGTCTTTTATCATTTTTTCTGTGAGAGTTCATTCAAGAGCATTGTGATTGTCAGATGCCCCACATAGTTGTTGGGGCATTTGATGCACAGGATGAGGTACATCACATGTTGTGATAGGCATGTATGGGCCCCATAGATTTTGAAAGTTGTGTTGGGGGGGGTATTGATCATCAGACCTATGGAAATATATCTGAAGGTTTTGCATCTGTTGTTCTGGCAGGACCTTGTGCCACTTGGAGTTGGTATGACCTGGTCTATTGGGCACTTGCTTCTGATGATGAATTTGGCAAGGCGGGGGTTTGTTTGATGGGCAGAAGAGGGTGTTCCAGAAAGATTTCTTTAAGGATGTGACAGGTTTCAGAGTAGCAGCCGTGTTAGTCTGTATTCGCAAAAAGAAAAGGAGTACTTGTGGCACCTTAGAGACTAACAAATTTATTTGAGCATAAGCTTTCATGAGCTGCCCATGAAATATGGGTTGCAATTGTTTGATGATACCCCAGTGGATTCCGGTGTTGGGTGTCAGGTGACAACTAGGGTTGTGTGGTCAGTGGTTTGTTTGTTTTTCTGTATTGAAGCCGCTTCCCCCATGGTATTTGGGTAGCCCTGTCCATGATGTGATTCTACTTCTTGATGAAGTGTTCTTGTTTAGTGAAGATGTTTTTAAGTATGTTTAGGTGTGTATCCTGGAGGGTCTCTTCAGAGCAAATTCTGTAGCATCTGAGTGCCTGGCTGCAGATAATAGGTTTTTTTGGTGGTTGGTGGCTCTCTGGAAGTAAGTGTTGCTGATCCGTGGGTTTCTTATATATCATCATTTGTAGAGTTACATTGTTGAAGCTGATTGTAGTATTCAGAAAGTTGATGCTGGTTGTGACAGGTTTCCCCCAGGGTGCCACTTGGAACTGGGATACCACTGAGCCTCTGACCCACCAGGCTGGGCTTCCTCTCACACTGTGCTGCTATGACAAGCTGAAAAGCCCTCCAAAGCTTGCACTTTCACCAGCATTCACACAGGTAGGGACACACCCACCTGCAGTTCCATGCAGGCTCTCTCATCACCAGCCTCTCATCTTAGGACCCCAGAGCCGTATTGTACTGCCCTGGTCAAATCTGGCCAGTTTATGGGTTTAATACCTGATCTGCCTCTCCCTCAATGTGAAGAGGACCATGCACACTCATGGTAACCAAACTGAGATTTTCCCCAGACACCATAGTCAAATGCACACTGGTTTGGATTAAAACATAAAATAAGATTATTAACTACAAAAAGATAGATTTTAACTAAGTGATTATAAACGATAGGAAGCAGATCAAAGCAGATTACCAAAATAATACCTAAATAAACAAAAATGCAAACTGAGATCAACATACTAGATAGGTAGGATATGAATTAGTAAATTCTCACCCTGAGTGGTAAGCAGGGTGGCAGATTCAGAAGGCACAAGCTGCCTTTGCTTTGAAGTTTGGGTTTCCCAGGTTTTCATACAAGACTAGAAATCCCTTTAGGCTGGGACCATCACTTCCCCCAGTTCAGTCTTTGTTCCTCAGGTGTTTCCAGGTGTGTTGTTGTAGGGAGAGTGAGGTCCCATCATGATGTCATTTCCCCCTTTTATATCTTCTTCCCACTTGCTGAAAAGCTTTCTTGCTGTGACCTGGGTCAAACAGTTCCCATTGTGTAGTACTATCTCTGAGAGGTTCCTATGGTACACAGGTCCTGGAGTAATCCTTGTGTCTTTGTGCATTTCCTCAATGAGCCATTAAAATTGTTTGGCTTTTTTACTGTTGTACCTGAAAGGCTGCTTGTGGGTGTTTTCAACCTCACAACATGTTTCAGTAACACATACGTAGCCAAACTTCATAACTTCACATATCACAATAACACATATAATCCAATAGATTTTAATGTCTAGCAGATCAATACTTTTAGACTGATACCTGAACAAGGCATACTTTGTGCAAAACATATCCTAATTATATAACAGTGGAGAATGAGCGGGTGCCAGGGTCTCACACCAGTGTCTGAGTGTTCTAGAGAGTGTTTGACAGATGGGTGGTAGTTATTGTGGTGAAAATCTATGAGGAAGATTAGGTCGTCTGTCCAGAGCATGAAAATATCATCAAAGTACCTCAGTTATATCATTGATTTCATGGTGAATTTTTCCAGAAATTCTTCCTCAAAGGGGCCCAGGAAACTGGAGAAAAGGTCTGAAATAAATAGAATGAAATTCAATAAGGACAAATCCAAAGTACTGCATTTAGGGATGAATAATCAGTTGCACAAATACAAAATGGGAAATGACTGCCTAGGAAGGAGTCTGGAAGAAAAGGATCTGGTGGTTATAGTGGATCACAAATTAAATATAAAACAACAATGTAATACCATTGCAAAAAGAGAAAACATCATTCTGGGATGGTGTAACAGGATATGCTCACTGCTGGGAATCTCGTTGTGGCAGGGTCCGTGGATTAGTCTCACCAGGTCTGGCGCCTCATTCCATCAATTGCTCACACTTGGCCTTTCTCTCTTTGGGACTCTGGGTGTTTCCTCTTCATGATTTGGCTCTCCAGTCAGGTCGCTATTAGTCTTCTCTTTGCGAGGTGTTAAAATCCCACTGGACAAGCTGTCCTTTGCCATGCCAGGCAGTCTTCTGGTCCAAATCCAGGTCAGGAGCCACTTTCCCATGGGCGGCAGGGGAACTTGGGCCCACGCAATATTCCAAGTTCCAGCCAAGGGACTCTATACTCAGCAATCACAGTCTACTTGATCTCAGACCCTGTTGCTGTTTCCCTGGGCTCCTTTCTACCTCACTTCTCTATCTCCTGGCCCAACTCTGGGTTTATCAGACTTAGTTTCTCTGCTCCTAGTGGCTACTCCCCCTCTCAGCTTCTAGTGAGACTCTATAGTCCAGAGCAGGATATCAGGGCTTAGTCTTCCCCAGTGGTGCAAATAGAAATCATTTCTTGCTGGTACTGCACTAATGGGAGGGACACAAGGGGGGGCACATGATCTCCCCATGGGACCTTCCATGTGATTCCTTCCCACCCTGCCCCAGCCCAGGGCCCCCACACTCTCCTCGTCCCCTCTAACACCCCCCTTACCTGTCTACAATTTTACAACTGCATCTGTTAAAGAGGCAGTTGCAAAATGATGCTTTGGGCCCCTGGAGCCACTTGTATTTCCAGGTATCATTGAGGATCCAGCAGCACCCCAAATTGAAAACTTCTTAAATGAAAGAAGGATAAGAAGGACAATCACCCCACTTTCCCTTAACTCACTATCAGTGCCTCCCTTATGTCCAAACTAATCTTCTGCCAGCTTACCTTTATCTAAGGGTATGTCTTCACTACCAGTGTTAAAGCGCTTCCGTGGCAGCGCTTTAACATGGCTGTATAGTTGCAGCACCAGTGCTGGGAGACAGCTCTCCCGGCGCTGTAAAAAAAACACCCCCATGAAGGGAGTAGATCCCAGCTCTGGGAGTGTGGCTCCCAGTGCTGGTGCACTGTCTACATTGCCACTTTACAGTGCTGAAACTTGCATCACTTACGGGAGTGCTTTTTCACATCCCTGAGTGAGAAAGTTTCAGTGCTGTAAAATGGCAGTGTAGACAAGGCCTAAGTATTGCTCTCCACCAGGCACTAGGAAAGCAAAGATGCTGCCCCATCTGGGTAAAAGAGGCATAGAACTGTGTTTGCCATGTGCATCTTGCCAGAACCACAGCCCAAATTGTTTTATTATTTTCCTCAGCATGACATACAGGAGGGGCAATCAAAATCAGCCTGGCAGAATGTGCATGAGAACTGTCTCTGGACAGATAAGCAATTGATCAAAATCACATTCTCTGATCTCTTGGGGCCAAATCCTGTTCCCATTGAAATCAAAAGAAGTTTTGCTATTGAGTTCAATGGGAACGGGCTTTGACATTTGGAGAGGAAAGAACAAAACCACTCAAGCAAGGACTATGTTGCTTATATCACAGGTATCAAAGGCTGCTGACTCATGTGAGAAAGTCAGAAGACATCTTATCTTCATCCATTGCAAGAGAGAAATCAGCAATCAATGAAACTAGAACAGTCTCTGTACCATATCCAACTCATAAGTCCATCTGCAAAGGATCAAGGAAATATGAAGGCTCCAGATTACCTTAAAGTCCTCAGTCCCTTGGTTAGAATGCTCCCATCAGTATATGTTCATAGTCCAGAGGCTGGAGCAGGAATCAAAAACACTGTTTAAACACCTTCCATCCCCCCATCCCTCCCCTCTTGAGGACTCCTGACCAACTTAACAGCACAATACATATGCTAACAATCTTAAACAAAAAGAACAGAAGTACTTGTGGCACCTTAGAGACTAACAAATTTATTAGAGCATAAGCTTTCGTGGGCTACAGCCCACTTCATTGGATGCATAGAATGGAACATATAGTGAGAGAGAGAGATACAGATATACATACAGATAAATTGGAAGTTACCATACAAACCGTGAAATGCACAGAAGATGAAAACAAGCGTTTAGAACTCATTAGCCCTCTGTGTATGGAAAAAGCCCCTCACGCTTTACTCCCTGTAAAGTTGGAGGATCCATGGGAAATGTGACCTCAATGTGCCATCTGGTTTTAGTGACGGATCTTCTGAATTTTTTCCACCCAGCCCCCTGGCAGCATAGATAGCTAGTTGTCATGCTGCCATTTACTCCCCTACTACAATTAAGCACTTCTTCCCCCACCAAGAGAGGGAGATAACATTGAAATAATCATCATTAACATGCATAGTAATCTGGCATATAAATTAAGGCCCTTTCATTTGGAGCATATCACACAGGGCACTTGCCTGCCACAAGAATGAATATCTTAAAATGCATATTATTGTCACAGAGGGAAGGCTGCCAGCTACACACTAGCAGGACAATACCGCCCTAGAGAGAGAGAGGCAGTGTGATCTAGTGGACCACAGGAGCCAGGAAATCTGTATTCTATTCCCCATCGACTTGCTATATGAGTTTGGGTAAATCACTTAATGTTTCTGTGCCTGTTTCCTCTCCCACCCTGTGTTCTTCTTGTCTCTTTAGACTGCAAATTCTTTGGGACAGGAGTTGTCCTATGCTAAGTATTGAATACACTGCCATGTACAATGGGGCCCTAATCTTGGTTGGCTCCTCAAGGTGCTACTGTAACACAAATAATTATTATTAATAATAGCTGTGCTCCACATTTCACTTGATCCAAATGGTCCCTTTTGCATGCACTTAGTGCACATTTGTTCTTCTGTTCACAGCAGAACAGAGGCACAGAGGGGAACATCTGGCCCCCAGAGCCTCTGAAACTGGACTTGAAAGAGATTCATAACACTGTATTTCAGCTAACAGCTAACCAGGAAAATGTTATTGGCACAAACCAAACAACACACCACTGTCTGGCTACACAGAAATAGTGATACATTATTTTTACTTACAGATTCTCCTGGCATCTTAGCCAGTTGCATTGTGTTTGGCCAGGAAAGGATCTGTATAGTCTTTCTGGTCTCACAAATTGGATTAATTAGAATCACACATGCAAACCTTTCCTCCTATGCTTAGATTATGCAATAACTTCAGACTTTGTAGCAACTATGGGTGAATGACCCTTTGATGGTTACCAGTATAGAATCATAGAAATGTAGCTCTGGAAGGGACCTCAAGAGGTCAAGGCATCAAACCTGATTCTCCTTTCCCTGATAGAAGTGTAGATCTGAAGTAATTCCATTAAAGTTAATGGAGCCATGTCAGTGTAAATCTGGTGTAAGTGAGAGGTTCAGAGTTCTGCTCAATAAGTCAACATCACACTATTTATTCTTTATTCTCCTCTTGTGATGGGGTATTCTTCTCCCCTGGAAATTTCCTTTTCTTCTTAAGATCTGCCTTTTGAATGACAATTTAATGGAGGAAAAACTTGTACAGAATTTTGGGGATAGCGTGTAATAAAGCATTTGTAGATGTAATGGGAAGTGTATTAAATTAGCTGTTAGTTTCAGTAATTGATGTGAAAAGCTGATTGGGTCCTGCGAGGTGTAGAGTTTCCCCAGGTGACAAACAAACCATGAGTTAGAAGCAGAAGCTAGGAAAAAGCACATGGAATCATCAAGGAGTCCTGAAAGACAGCTGAAAAAGTGGGTGGAAAAGGCTCAGCTGGGGATTAAAACAACACAGTACTGGGTTCCCATTGTGCTTGGCACTGTATAAAACACATCACTGAGTTCAAATGCTGCTGTTTTTAACTGTAATCAAAGGATATAATTGCAGCCATTACTTTTACTATAGAGGAATGATGGATGAACCTCTAATGGTTAGGAGGTCCCTTTGGTTCTTGCTTTGGATAATGTCTCTTGCGCCTACAGATTTGGGCTTGAAATCTCATGAACATATGCCTACTTGTGCAACTCCAGGTATTTCTATTTCCAGTTCCCGAAGCAGCACAAAAGTGTTTGAAAATGGCAAATAATGACAAAGTTGGTGAGGTAATATCTTTTATTGGACCAACTTCTGTTGGTGAGAGAGGCAAGGTTTCAAGCCACAGAGAGCTCTTCTTCTGGAGAAGATACTTTCCTGGACCTAAAGAAGAGCTCTGTGTGGCTTGAAAGCTCCTCTCTCTGTCTCTCACCAACAGAAATTGGTCCAATAAAAGATATTCCCTCACCCACCTTGTCTCTCTAATATCCTAAGAGCAGCACGGCTACAGTTACACAGCATACAATAAATGACAAATACATGTAACTAAACTTTTTCAAACCCTCAAAGGAGTTTGATTCATTTCCAGTGTTGGATGGAGGGTTTCTTATTTTATCAGAGCAAGAGATGAGCCACTCTTTCATATACATATATACAAAGAGACCAAATGACAGTGTGATGTGGTATAAGATTTTATAGGCACTCCTTTGGGCTGGCAGCATTATTGCATTTGTCATGTACATTTGTGTGTTTAAGAAAATTGATTTGCATCATTTCTCTCTGGTCAACTCATCAAGCACATTTAAATTTACCATCAGTACAGCACCGCTTCACTGCTTCATAACCTCAATCATCCAAAGTCACTTAAGTTAAAAAATGATTATAAGAAGAATTGTATATTTGATCCATAAGGTGACTCACCACTATAACTAAAGGAAACAATTATTTATAATAGCAACAAAGGCTAACATTTAATTCTGCCTGCTTTAGATCACACCAGCACCCATACCTACAGACAACACTGCCGTAGCAAAATATGTGTACAATGGATCTCTGATTTGGTTCATATGCCTAAAGCAGGTAGCATTCATATAAGCTACAGATGAGAGTGAGGGATCGTCCTTCAGGATAGGTTGCCTCCAGCTTTCATCCACACCATACCACACGATCCAGTGTCTACAGCCAAGCTCTAAGATACAACCGCATTTGCTCCAACCCCTCAGACAGAGACCAACACCTACAAGATCTCTATCAAGCGTTCTTACAACTACAATACTCACCTGCTGAAGTGAAGAAACAGATTGACAGAGCCAGAAGATTACCCAGAAGTCACCTACTACAGGACAGGCCCAACCAAGAAAATAACAGAACGCCACTAGCCGTCACCTTCAGCCCCCAACTAAAACCTCTCCAGCACATCATCAAGGATCTACAACCTATCCTGAAGGACGATCCCTCACTCTCACAGATCTTGGGAGACAGACCAGTCCTCGCTTACAGACAGCCGCCCAACCTGAAGCAAATACTCTCCAGCAACCACACACCACGCAACAAAAACACTAACCCAGGAATCTATCCTTGCAACAAAGCCCAATGCCAACTCCGTCCACATATTTATTCAAGTGACAGCATCATAGGACCTAATCATATTAGCCATGCCATCAGGGGCTCATTCACCTGCACATCTACCAATGTGATATATGTCGTCATGTGCCAGCAATGCCCCTCTGCCATATACATTGGCCAAACTGGACAGTCTCTACACAAAAGAATAAATGGACACAAATCAGACGTCAAGAATTATAACATTCAAAAACTGATCGGAGAACACTTCAACCTTTCTGGCCACTCAGTAAAAGACTTAAGGGTGGCAATTTTGCAACAGAAAAGCTTCAAAAACAGACTCCAGCGAGAAACTGCTGAATTGTAATTAATTTACAAACTGGACACAATTAAATTAGGCTTGAATAAAGACTGGGAGTGGATGGGTCATTACACAAAGTAAAACTATTTCCCCATGATTATTTCCCCCCAACCCCCATTGTTACTCTCATCTTCTTGTCAACTGTTGGAAATGGGCCATCCTGATTATCACTACAAAAGGTTTTTTTCTCCTGCTGATAATAGCTCACCTTAATTGATCACTCTCATTATAGTGTGTTTGGCAACACCCATTTTTTCATGTTCTCTGTGTTTATATACATATCTTCCTACTGTATTTTCCACTGCATGCATCCGATGAAGTGGGTTTTAGCCCACGAAAGCTTATGTTCAATAAATTTGTTAGTCTCTAAGGTGCCAGAAGTACTCCTCGTTCTTTTTGCTGATACAGACTAACATGGCTACCACTCTGAGAACATAAATGGTTAACTGGTTAATTCCATTGCAAGCTCTTCTGTCTGCCTCTCAGTGTAGAGCCTTTAGAAGAGATTACCTGGACTTTGGTGAGAGCACTTTTTTCATGGTAGGTTGAGAGCAAGGTCTTATTTCCCCAAATGATTGTCAGTGCACTCTTAGTGCATCAAAAGAAAATGAAGACTGTTTATAAATTTGTTTAAACAAATTTGTTTAAAGGCAGGTGAGCTCTGTCTGGTTATTATTAATAACCAGACAGTTTATAGATAGGCAAGGTAAGCAATCAGAAGTAAAACCTATGAAATCAGAGACAATATTTAAAACAGTTAATTAGAAGATGCCATTTAAGGAGTTGTCTTAAAACTGGCCAGTTAATTAATATTAAGAAGCTTAAATCTAATTAAATTATCTGTTTATTAGTGGTTAGCTCTTGTCTCCGCTCGAGGAATGCATGGCTTAGCCACTTGGTGATTAGCAAGAGAAACTGTTAATATCTTAAATTACATCAGTATTTCCATATTCCAATAAAATCATTCCGAGTTTTAAAATCTAATTCCTTGTCAGTTTTTTCATTAACTTCCTCTCGTCAATCCATGCTGAGGTCTTGGGGACGTAGGTGCTGAGACTAGGAGTGCGGAAGGTGCTGCTGCACCCCCGGGCTTGAAGTGGTTTCAATCATACACAGGGTTTACAGTTTCGTTCATTGGCTCTCAGCACCCCCACTATACAAACTGCTCGAGCACCCCGGCTTGGGGAGCTTGTCCTTACTTTGGTTTCTTTTTGAATCATTGCTGTTCTTCTTAGCTGTCTGTGGCAGCTTGCTCGCAGAGATGGACAGGATGAGTTGTGTTGAGTGCTGTGTGATTGAGCAGGATAGCCAAGGGTGTGTGGCTTGGTGCTTACTTGAGAATTTTTATACTCTTCTTCCTATTTTCATGAAGTTATAGGAAAATCTCTTTCAGACTTGTTTAGAATCAAAGTTGTTGCGGTCATCCTTTAATTGGTTCCTGCCTTTGGGGGTGGGTGTTGGTGACATCTGCAGCTGCTGAATATGCAATCTGCTTAATTGCTATGCAGCACTGTGCTCTTCTGTGGCAGGAAAATCCCAAATAGCTTTTTGAAGTTAGAGTTTAACTGTTTTCCTTTTGTTTGGTCCATTTTTTGAGATATTCCTCAGTTTCCTTAGGGTTTAACAGGAAACAAAACTGTGTTTTTATTTTTCAAAACAGTTTTTTACAATTAAAGAATTTTGGGGGAGTCTTTAGCTTAAAAAGCTATTAAAGGAGTTGTTGATTTGTCATCATAATTTTTGGAGAGATGTTTCTTCTTGTCTTTCCGAGTTGGGTAAGAGAGTTGCTTGATCAGAGCAATTAAATAATTAATTATTTCTCCATTAATATAAATATTTTATACCTACGTGGCTTCTTATATTAATAATCAGCTTAACAAGGTCTTTAGATACTAGGTTGTTACATAAAGCATTTTGTCATATGAATAGCAAAGATATTAGGAACTTACATAGAAAGCTTTGCATTTAGCAAACATATTTGCATGTCTACATTTCACATTGCCACCATAAATGTAAATATATGTAAGCGGGGGAATAGTCCCGGTGAAGTGCGCTAACAAAAGGATCTGAGTCCTTGCTCCCACTTCCTTTACCCAGTGGCCTCCCTGCCCTTGAGGACTCCCCTTCCACTCTCCTGTCTGGCAGAGTCCTCGTAATGCCAACAAGGCTGGGCCCAGGATTCCTGGTTGGGGCTCAACCCCCACCCCTGCTGAGGTCACCTAGGACTGGGGCTAGGGTGTCTCCACTCCAGGGTTCTCTCTCTGCACGGGGCAATTCTCTGACCCACTGTCCATTACATACAATTTAAAGCAAATGCAAGTTATTTAATCAACAATTAATTTTAAAACGAATAAGGAAAAATGGGAAAGGCTAAAGGAAACACATCAACCCGCTCTGTGGCAGGGAACATCACAAACAGTGTCTCTGGAATGTCAGGGCAATTCACAGTCTGTTCCTTGCAAGTCCCAGGCCTTCTTCTCATGCCCTAGCTGTGCTGCAGGGATGCTGTGGGTTGGACACTTGCTTTGGTGGTGGCCACACGCTCTCAGGCTCTAAGTGGTAGGACCCTTCTGCCCAGTGTCGCCCCCGCCCTGTCGGGGTTATGATCCAAGTCTGGCCTGTAGAGTCTCTTGGTTGAGGCGTCTCCCTGTGCTGGGCCCACTATCCAGGGTCCCCCTCACTCTTCCTAGCTGCTCACCACATCCAGCTCCAGACTGCTCCAGCCCCAGCTCCACCACTCTGTCTCAGCACTGCTGCTGCTGCTCTGCCTCCAGCTCCTTGGGCTGCTTCTTTGGCCCCTCTGCCTCTGGTTGCTACAGCTCTGCTCCCAGGACAGGTCTGCTCTGCAGGCTGCTTCTGTGACTCTGCTCCCAGCACTGACCTGCTTCGTGGGCTGCTTTTCTGGCCCCTCTGGCTCTGGTTGCTGCAGCTCTCCTCCCAGGGCAAGTCTGCTCTCTCTGGGCTGTGCCTCTGGCTTTGGGGCTGCAGCTCTGCTCCTGGGACAGGGTCTGCTCTCTCTGGATCTGGCACAGCTCTGCTCCCCAGCTCAGCTTGCACCCCTGCTTTCTTTTTAGCTTGGCCCCACTCTGTCTGACTCAGGCAATTCCAGTTCACACAGAGGACGGGACCTCCCTGGCCTCTTGACTCCCTGATTAGCTTGCCCGCCCTGTCATGCAGGCTGACCTGGAGCATTGGCCTCTCCCCATTGTTCCTGGGGACTATCAGTCTCAGGGTCCTGATTTCCCATAGATCCTTCCCCTTTTAGTACTAACCAAAACACCCCCACTGAATGTTAGTAAGGGGGCAACAGTTCCCTTACATATAGCCTTAGGAAAGCTGCCATTTAAAGTTTGTATAAACACTTTTAGGGGTGGTAAACAGTTTTATGGCCAGAGAGGTATCATCTTCTTGACACTTAGCTAGTTTCTGGGTGCCAGAAAGCAGAAGCCTTCCACAATTTCTTTGATTAGATTGAACATTTTATAACATAACTAACCAAAAACATTCACAGGTGTTGTTATATTTTCAAGCATCCTGTCTATAACCTACTTGTAGGTATATTTTATATTCAGTAAGAATGCAAACATGTTTGTAATGAGCTAACATCATAAAAATAAGTTATAATACTTTTATTAATATAATTTTTGCATCAACATTGTGGTCTCTGTACCACATAGGGATTAGCTTTATGACCCAGGAGAACAGTGGATATGCAGAGTCACCAAAAGTTTCTATGGGGCTACAGAACTCATCACTTTTGATGTTGTGGGATGGGAAGAATGTAGCCTTCAGTTTGTTACTGGAAAGCATTTAAATTCATCCTTTACTTTGCCTAGCCATGAGGCTTGTCTCACAAGAGCGTAATAGCTCCGGCACAGTTCAGGAAGCCAAATCAGTTCAGATCATTCAATGTTATTTGCTCATCTTGTTCACAAGACCTGCAACCACCAGTGTATTGCCACAGTAGCACGTACCATGAACTTCTCAACTCTACAGCAAACTAGTTCCCAACTGACCATTAATATGTGGGTTAGCCAGCCTCGTCAGGACAGTCACTAGTTTATTTCCAGGGTGAGTTGTGATCTCATTGTAGCACTGCAATGATTAAGCCAGATCCCCACAGAGATAAAGAAAAGTCTAGTCCTTCATTCACAAGCCCTGCAGGCACATCCTAAATCTCAAGATCTCTTATCCCAAGTGTGTGGTTGAAATTCTGTTCCAAAAGCAGTGAACTTCATCTTGAAAGTAACACCAAAAGCCCATTACTCTATCAGAGAGGAAACGCATTGTGAATTTCATCAACTGCTGATCTCTTTCTGGCTGTCTGAGGATGCAGTCAGTGCATATTCCACTAGCTCTTCAGGGATGCCTGAGACATCCGCAATTAATTTACAGGATCTTAAGCAGAAAAGTATCTCTCTATAGAATGAATGAGAGATCTATAACTGTTCATCCTGGCCTCTATTTTGAGAAATAGCTATAGAAATGACTGCCCTTCCCAGAGAATCGTGGGAGTTTGATCCCGTCTCCCACAAACCCCTTAGCCTCCCTGAAGGCCTTTTGAAATGTGTATAGGTACCCAGAGGATAGTGCAACTGCAAAAGTGTACTGGAGGGATAAATATGGACAATAGGTCAGAACTGCACAAAAACAGGACAGCTAGTGTGGACGCTCTGGGTCATTGCTATTTACATCAGTGCGAGATCGGTGCTTCAGTCAGTTCTTCAGGGTAGGCTCAGACAACTGGGCAAACAGTAGGAGGTGATTTTCTTTGTCAACAATTGTCACCAGGGAAAGCAGCTCCTTTTACAAATCTCTCAGAATAACGGATTGTATATTGCTGTAGAGAAACAGACATTGCATTTGCTACAGGCAGAGGAAGCCTAGAAGTAAATATGTTTTTGTTGATTATTTTGGTTGATGGACCTGGGCAATACAATCTGTTCCAAATCACATTTCTGTCAGTTAAAACTTTAGAAACATGCTAATTAATTATGGCATTTAACTTTTCATCTGTTTGTGTCAATTTTATTTCCAGAATTACCAAGGACTAAAACTGAATACAGTAACTCCTTAATTAATGTCATCTTGGTTAACGTTGTTTCATTGTTATGTCGCTGATCTATTAGAGAACATACTCATTTAAAGTTGCATAATGTTTGCTTATAACACTGTTTGGCCATGGAGGCTTAGAACGAGGGTGGGTTGGCAGCCCCCCTATCAGCTCCCCTCCACAACCACCCCAGCGCCTCCCACCCACCGGCAGCCCATGGATCAGCAACTCCCCACTCTCTTTCCCTGCCTCCAGATGCAGCAATCAGCTGTTTTGCAGTGTTCACGAGGCTGGGGGGGAGGAGTGAGGACGCGGTGCCCTCGGGGTTAGGGGGTGGAGCAGGGGAGGAAAGAGGCAGGACAGGGGTGGTGCCTTGGGGGAAGGGATGGAGTGGGGGCAAGCCTGGGGCAGAGCCAGGGGTCGAGCCACCCTTGGCACTTTGGAAAGTACAGCAAGAGGAGCAGCCAGATGATCCACCCTCTTTCACCCTCTGACTCTACCACCTCAACCAAGCTTAACAATCATCATTGTGTGCTGAGTACAGTATTCAATTGTTTGTTTAAAATTGTTTAAAACTTATATTGTATATGTATATAATGTCTTTTGTCTGGCGAAAAAAATTTCCCTGGAACCTAACCCCCACATTTACATTAATTCTTATGGGGAAATTTGATTCGCTTAACATCATTTCTCTTAAAGTCGCATTTTTCAAGAACATAACTACAACATTAAGCGAGGAGTAACTGTAGATATTTACCTTCCTATGGATTCAAATACAGCAAGATGATGCTCCTTTGTGACATTGAAATCTGTTATTATGAAATGATTTTAATCTTTGAGGCAGGTAATTGTAACCCCTTATTATAAACAGCATAAAGGGGAAAAAAAGGGTTAGAACTGAAAAATGGTTTCCTCACACACTTTGACTGCCAACAGCTGTGGTGCAGGAATATAAGAAATGGTGATAATATCCCAAAATTAAATCAATGTGTATGAATTGAAATGGTAAATGTTATATTTTTCATTTAATTTTTATCATGATAAGCTAATACTGTAACTTTCCTTGAACGTTGCAATGCATTATGCATTATCATCAGTCTGATTGGTCCTACTCAAAGATAATTATCTTTGGTTGGGGGACTTTCTACATTGGTGGATCACTGTATGTGTATTATATAGAGAATCACAGCTAAATTAATTAAAATTTTGTGATATTAGTCAATTTTTAATCTCTACAAGTTCAAAACAGTGACTGCACAGCCCAAACCAAGTTCAAACTCACATTCTTAAAGAAATCAGAGACATTTGGCTGTCTTTTTTTTTTTGCCTCCATGAAACTGGTTAATTCATAATGAGGGCGTAGGTGGTAAATTTCTTTCCTCTCACTTAACATTTAAGTAACATTAATTATTTAAATTAATATTAATTAAAGTAACATTAATTACTTTCTTTTAACAAAGGGAACCGTGTTCTCCCAAATTCCCACTCAATTAAAGATCTGCCTGTAACTTTGCATAAGTAAGTATTAAAAGAAATCAGGATTACTGGAAGATCCTTCCCACATGAGAATAATTTAGTGAGCTCTATCTATATATCTATCCAGCCACGCAACCTAGGCACTTATATGGCCCTGTCACCATAATAACTGAACACCTAACTCTCCTTAAGGTATTTATCCTTACAACACCCCTGTAAGGTAGGAAAGTGCTATTATCTTATTTGACAGATGGGGAGCTGAGGCAAAGAGAAGCTAAATGACTTGCCCAAGGTCACACAGAAAGTGCAGAGCATGGATTTGCACTCCCAAATCCAAGGCTACCATCCTAAACATTGGGCTGTTTTTTCTCACCGCCAGCTCAGGAAGAAAGCAACAATCATCGTTGCCATCTAGTTAAGTACACCCCCTGTGTCCCCTCAGAGAATACAGAGGCTATCCTCTGATTATAGAGCCTGGACGTTGAGTTTTGATGTTTGCATATGAAAGGAGGAAATACACCCTTATATCCTCATATGGAGAAGCCCTGTAGGATGTAATAGAAAATACTAATTTGTCACATTAAATTTAATAGAAAATTATATTTCTGCTGTAGAATTCTGTAGAATTATTCAAGAAACACAGAAAGGATTTCGTTCCCTTTTAAATTCTATAGATTTTTACAATAATTGCTATAGAATCCTGTTGGTTTAATATCTATTAAATTTAGTCACTTGATAGTAGAATTCCATTTATAAATAGTTTATAAAGGGCTGATAAATGAGTAATAGATATTACAAGCATACTACAGACATGAGTAGTATACATTATAAACTGTTACAAACACATCAATAGAAAGTGTTATTGGTGGTTATAAGTAACTTGTTAGACTCTATAACAATTCATTAAATATTTATTAAAACGTCTATTCATCTTTTGTTAACTCTTTATAAACTATTTATCAGTGGAACCTTCATATAAAGTGTGACCTTAAATTCTATGCAGCTGTCCCATAAGGGCTTAGAGAAGTATTAGGGGCTGGCCATAAATTATGTAACGCATTTCTGGTGATGTTCAAGACCCACCCATCCCCTTGTAACACTTTGTAATGCTGAAACAGGTGAACCAAACATGCAAAATTCAGGAACTGCCCCTTAATATGTTATATAATTTATGGACAGCCCCTAAGTATCAACACATCCCTCTAGGTATGTTTTTTGAGGACATAATTTGTGACGCACTGATCCCAAAAGGTTTTGAAAAACATCTTTTCACAGAATTATAGTGCTGCTTTTTTTAGAATTTGTTGCTATGGCTTTTGCTGTAGTAATTGGAACAAACAGCTTTTCTTATAAGACACCAATGAACCACCCTCGCATACTTCAGCATGAGCACTAGATCTTGGGATTGCTAAGGTCAGCCTCTGTTATAAATTAGAGCAGTCTTAGAGCCCCCTGATTGGGAGAAGAGAAAAGTGACTCTAACCCTACGTGTTGCTCAGATTTACACTAACTGGAGTGGTCCCATAGGCACTGTTCCACTGGGAAGGGATTGGCTGGAGCACTCTAAGCTCTGGCCTCAACTGCTATTACCAAAGGTTGTGCGGGGGGGGGGGAGGGAATCAGGTGGCATAAAGCTGGCAACCCTGGGTTTATGCCCGCTAAGGATTCCCCTGTGCATGGAGAATCCTGAGTTGACTGAGGAAACTAAGTTACTTGCACACCACTGAAGTGACACAAAGAAGAATTAGGCAGGGCTGAAGATATCACTGAATTCTACACTGAATTTTCCAACAAGGTTTCCACTTATGAAGATGATTTTTCTGACATGAAAAAATGCCCACTAAAAATGAATGGTGATTCTTACAACCTGGCCCAGTGTCCCTCTGTACGGTCAGCAGTTGGTTGGAAGTGGACCCAGTTGCTGGATCTACATGCTTCTAAACTGACTGTCTGGTACCCAACTTTGCTCCTGCTTTATTCTGGTCCTGTGCCATTTCACCCCAGCCCTGCTCCCTTGCCTGACTACGGACACTAGTTCTGGTTCCTGACTCCTTATTCCAGTTCTGAATCTGGGCTTAATTTCTGGTTCCTGACTCCAGCTTTGGGCCGGGATGGCTCCTGTCCCCAGCTTTAGCCACTAGGCCAACCTCTGGCTCTAGCTACTAAGTCTGTCCACCCATGTCCTGCTCCTGACACTCTTTGCCTTACAATAAATGAGCTGCCTGGGGCGAGCCTAGACACGTGTTCAGCACATAATACAAAATGGAGATCCCAAAAGAAAATGGAATCCACAATCTGATGTATCCCACTCTGTCACAGAGACCATCAACTTATTTCTCAGAGGCCACTGAACAGCCATCCGACGGTAATAACTATTAACCCTTACTGACATGTACTGGAAATGAAGACTGAGAGGTGAAGGGCTCAGAATGCCTTTTTATGAACCCCATGACTCTTGCTTGCTGAGGAAGTATCCGAGCGTGTGTTTGCTGGGAGGGCAGGGAGAGAGCCTGAGTGAGTGTCTGATTGGCTGCTAGCCTGCAGGGGGCGGGCATTAGGGTGTCTGTGTGTTTGCGTCAGGGAAGCCTGGCTGTTTGAAAATAGCCAGAGCCTCGCGAACCAGCTGAGCAGCGGGGACAGCAGAGCAGCTCACAGCAGGAGTTTGCCTGGGAGTTCGCCTGGAGTGAGCCCATTGAGGCTTACATCTTGCCAACGTCTCTGAGGAAGCTCATAGTAGGTAGGTGATATGGAAGGGGGGGGTTCAGCTATTGTGACCTGCACTGGATGTGCCATGTTTGTCTTTCTTCCACAGGACAGAAGCGACTTTGTCTGTACAAAGTGCAAGCTGGTCTCCATATTGGAAGAGAAGATTGAAGGTCTGGAGCAACAGGTAACGACCCTGCGTTGTATACGAGAGACTGAGGATTTTCTGGACCAAACTCAGGATAGCCTTCTAGGGGCACAAAGCTCTAAAGATATAGAGCAGGTTGCACAGAGGAGCCAAGAGGCCAGTGAAGAAGCTTGGCAACATGTGACCTCCAGAAGAGGTAAGCGGAATGTCCGGGTTCCAGTAACACAGACACAGGTAACTAACCGCTTTCATGTTCTCTCCACAGGTACCATTGCGGAGAGTGGACCAGATGATATGTCTGGGGGGAGAAAGCAGAAGGAGACCCCGCTGGTTGGGAGGCATGAGATGCGATGTCCTGAGGTTGGGGGTTCCACGACCACCACTCCCAAGAGGAGAAGGCGGGTGGTGGTGGTCGGGGACTCTCTCCTCCGGGGGACTGAGTCATCTATCTGCCGCCCTGACCGGGAAAACCGAGAAGTCTGCTGCTTGCCAGGGGCTAAGATTCGTGATGTGACGGAGAGACTGCCGAGACTCATCAAGCCCTCGGATCGCTACCCCTTCCTGCTTCTCCACGTGGGCACCAATGATACTGCCAAGAATGACCTTGAGCGGATCACTGCGGACTACGTGGCTCTGGGAAGAAGGATAAAGGAGTTGGAGGCGCAAGTGGTGTTCTCGTCCATCCTCCCCGTGGAAGGAAAAGGCCTGGGTAGGGACCGTCGAATCGTGGAGGTCAACGAATGGCTACGCAGGTGGTGTCGGAGAGAAGGCTTTGGATTCTTTGACCATGGGATGGTGTTCCATGAAGGAGGAGTGCTGGGCAGAGACGGGCTCCATCTTACGAAGAGAGGGAAGAACATCTTTGCCAGCAGGCTGGCTAACCTAGTGAGGAGGGCTTTAAACTAGGTTCACCGGGGGAAGGAGACCAAAGCCCTGAGGTAAGTGGGAAAGCGGGATACCGGGAGGAAGCACAGGCAGGAATGTCTGAGAGGGGAGGGCTCCTGCCTCATACTGGGAATGAGGGGCGATCAACAGGTTATCTCAAGTGCTTATATACAAATGCACAAAGCCTTGGAAACAAGCAGGGAGAACTGGAGGTCCTGGTGATGTCAAGGAATTATGACGTGATTGGAATAACAGAGACTTGGTGGGATAACTCACATGACTGGAGTACAGTCATGGATGGTTATAAACTGTTCAGGAAGGACAGGCAGGGCAGAAAAGGTGGGGGAGTAGCACTGTATGTAAGGGAGCAGTATGACTGCTCAGAGCTCCGGTACGAAACTGTGGAAAAACCTGAGTGTCTCTGGATTAAGTTTAGAAGTGTGTGCAACAAGAGTGATGTCATGGTGGGAGTCTGCTATAGACCACCGGACCAGGGGGATGAGGTGGATGAGGCTTTCTTCCGGCAACTCACGGAAGCTACTAGATCGCATGCCCTGATTCTCATGGGTGACTTTAATTTTCCTGATATCTGCTGGGAGAGCAATACAGCGGTGCATAGACAATCCAGGAAGTTTTTGGAAAGCGTAGGGGACAATTTCCTGGTGCAAGTGCTAGGGGAGCCAACTAGGGGGAGCGCTTTTCTTGACCTGCTGCTCACAAACCGGGTAGAATTAGTGGGGGAAGCAAAAGTGGATGGGAATCTGGGAGGCAGTGACCATGAGTTGGTTGAGTTCAGGATCCTGACGCAGGGAAGAAAGGTAAGCAGCAGGATACGGACCCTGGACTTCAGGAAAGCAGACTTTGACTCCCTCAGGGAACAGATGGCCAGGATCCCCTGGGGGACTAACATGAAAGGGAAGGGAGTCCAGGAGTGCTGGCTGTATTTCAAGGAATCCCTGTTGAGGTTACAGGGACAAACCATCCCGATGAGTCGAAAGAATAGTAAATATGGCAGGCGACCAGCTTGGCTTAATGGTGAAATCCTAGCGGATCTTAAACATAAAAAAGAAGCTTACAAGAAGTGGAAGGTTGGACATATGACCAGGGAAGAGTATAAAAATATTGCTCGGGCATGTAGGAAAGATATCAGGAGGGCCAAATCGCACCTGGAGCTGCAGCTAGCAAGAGATGTCAAGAGTAACAAGAAGGGTTTCTTCAGGTATGTTGGCAACAAGAAGAAAGCCAAGGAAAGTGTGGGCCCCTTACTGAATGAGGGAGGCAAGCTAGTGACAGAGGATGTGGAAAAAGCTAATGTACTCAATGCTTTTTTTGCTTCTGTTTTCACTAACAAGGTCAGCTCCCAGACTGCTGTGCTGGGCAACACAAAATGGGGAAGAGATGGCCAGCCCTCTGTAGAGATAGAGGTGGTTAGGGACTATTTAGAAAAGCTGGACGTGCACAAGTCCATGGGGCCGGACGAATTGCATCCGAGAGTGCTGAAGGAATTGGCGGCTGTGATTGCAGAGCCCTTGGCCATTATCTTTGAAAACTCGTGGCGAACGGGGGAAGTCCCGGATGACTGGAAAAAGGCTAATGTAGTGCCCATCTTTAAAAAAGGGAAGGAGGAGGATCCTGGGAACTACAGGCCGGTCAGCCTCACCTCAGTCCCTGGAAAAATCATGGAGCAGGTCCTCAAAGAATCAATCCTGAAGCACTTAGAGGAGAGGAAAGTGATCAGGAACAGTCAGCATGGATTCACCAAGGGAAGGTCATGCCTGACTAATCTAATCGCCTTTTATGATGAGATTACTGGTTCTGTGGATGAAGGGAAAGCAGTGGATGTATTGTTTCTTGACTTTAGCAAAGCTTTTGACACGGTCTCCCACAGCATTCTTGTCAGCAAGTTAAGGAAGTATGGGCTGGATGAATGCACTATAAGGTGGGTAGAAAGCTGGCTAGATTGTCGGGCTCAACGGGTAGTGATCAATGGCTCCATGTCTAGTTGGCAGCCGGTGTCAAGTGGAGTGCCCCAGGGGTCGGTCCTGGGGCCCGTTTTGTTCAATATCTTCATAAATGATCTGGAGGATGGTGTGGATTGCACTCTCAGCAAATTTGCGGATGATACTAAACTGGGAGGAGTGGTAGATACGCTGGAGGGGAGGGATAGGATACAGAAGGACCTAGACAAATTGGAGGATTGGGCCAAAAGAAATCTAATGAGGTTCAATAAGGATAAGTGCAGGGTCCTGCACTTAGGATGGAAGAATCCAATGCACCGCTACAGACTAGGGACCGAATGGCTCGGCAGCAGTTCTGCGGAAAAGGACCTAGGGGTGACAGTGGACGAGAAGCTGGATATGAGTCAGCAGTGTGCCCTTGTTGCCAAGAAGGCCAATGGCATTTTGGGATGTATAAGTAGGGGCATAGCGAGCAGATCGAGGGACGTGATCGTTCCCCTCTATTCGACACTGGTGAGGCCTCATCTGGAGTACTGTGTCCAGTTTTGGGCCCCACACTACAGGAAGGATGTGGATAAATTGGAAAGAGTACAACGAAGGGCAACGAAAATGATTAGGGGTCTAGAGCACATGACTTATGAGGAGAGGCTGAGGGAGCTGGGATTGTTTAGTCTGCAGAAGAGAAGAATGAGGGGGGATTTGATAGCTGCTTTCAACTACCTGAAAGGGGGTTTCAAAGAGGATGGCTCTAGACTGTTCTCAATGGTAGCAGATGACAGAACGAGGAGTAATGGTCTCAAGTTGCAATGGGGGAGGTTTAGATTGGATATTAGGAAAAACTTTTTCACTAAGAGGGTGGTGAAACACTGGAATGCGTTACCTAGGGAGGTGGTAGAATCTCCTTCCTTAGAGGTTTTTAAGGTCAGGCTTGACAAAGCCCTGGCTGGGATGATTTAACTGGGACTTGGTCCTGCTTTGAGCAGGGGGTTGGACTAGATGACCTTCTGGGGTCCCTTCCAACCCTGATATTCTATGATTCTATGATTCTATGATTCCTGCTCCCTGAAGGCTAAATTTCTGAATGATAAAAAAGGAGCCTGTGGTTTTATCAAGAGGCAGCAAGCATTGTAAAGAATATTGATCTCCCCGCACCCACTTTTTTTCAGTCATCACCACTTTCATTTTTACTTTAATAATCCCAGTACACACATATACACACAGTCCCAACTATAAGACCTAGTCCTTTCCCATTTAAAGCTGCACCTTCAAAAGGTGCAAATCCATGTGCTAAAATCTTATTGCACAGAGCCTGCAGATTTTTTCAAATTCTAATATGAGAGTGAAATTGTTCCTGGGTCAACATTCATAGCACAAAACATGTCTCTAAACTCATCTTTCATGTCAGAAAAATGCTCGGATGATTTCAGACTAGGGCCTTGAATATTTTATACAATTTTTATATCCCAATTGAAGTTGAAAATTGACTCCTATAGACAACTGCCTCTTTAAAAAAAAGATTTTTATTGGCAACCATTCATTTATAGTCCTTATGACTCTCCAGGTATGTCATTACCTATCAGAGAAAATATGAATAGGACAAAATTAATGCTTTCTTCAGGTTTTCCTTGTTACAGAGTTAGGGGAAGAGAAGATGCAATGGGCCAAATTTAGGCCAGATGTCTCGATTTTACTGGGACAATCCCAATATCTGGGGCTTTGTCTTATATAGGCGCCTATTACCTCCCACCCCATGTCCCGATTTTTCACATTTGCTGTCTGGTCACTCTAGCCAAATTCAACCCTGATGTAATCATAATGAAGTAAAGGGATTTACACCAAGGATAAATTTGATCCAATAGTTCTCTTTTGATCAATTAAATAGTTAATTATAAGTGGAATTCAGTTCTGTATCCTTTTGGATATCCATTTTTTGTGTGGATTTCACATTTGAAAAATGTATTGAACTGCATATTAGCAGGTATTATGAGAAGAAAAGTGGTATAGTACTTTACCTGAGATTTAAATGGAAACACACTTTTAAAAAAATGCTGCATTTTAGTATTATTTTAAAACTTGCTATGATATTACCTGGAATAATATCCTGCAGCAAACATTTTTGAAAGTTAATGATTTGCTGCACAAAAATATTTAAAAAGTCTGTTAAAAATGTATTACCTTTTAATGCCAAATAGCATATAAGCTTTTAAATAACCTTAACTAAAAAAGTCAGTGTCAGCTATAACTACATGTCATATTGATTGGATCTGATAAACATCTGAGGCCAAACTATGATCTGTGCTGCATATAAACAGTAGTTGCTACTTAAATCTATGAAAGCTGTGTATCCTCATCCCAGGTCAGAATTTGGCCCATGCAAAAGCTACCACTCTTCTACTGAGCTATGCAATATCATTCTCTTCATGGAACTTCTCTGGGTAATTTAGATTTCCAGAGCACAGAAACTCACAAGCTCCAATATATTTGTATACAAATAGTTTAAAAGATTATTTTCGTTGTTGAAAAAAGATCAATAAAAAACTCCAGTAAAGCAACAGAAAGATGAATACACAATAAACACTGCATAAATTAGTGTATTTTCAGAAACAAAGTATTGCAAGTACTGTATAATAACTAGCTTCTGCAAAATGGAAGTTAGTATACAACCTCTTACAACTGGAAAACAGATGTTAAACCACCTAGTTGATTCTCTGACCAGCACATAATTCTTACCTATGGAAGATTTTCTATTACTTTGTCTGACCTTAAATCATCCTGACTTAATATGCCCTTTTTGTTTTATTATACATGATATTTGATGTCTAATAATCATATCACCGTACACAGTAAAGGGCAATTCAAATATATTCTGTTCTATTGTATATAGGCTCTTTTATAGGCATATGTGAGTGCCTTCAGTTGTGCATTAAGCAATGCATTTAATAGCTATCAGATGTAGTTGGTTCTCTCCCTCATCCTTTCCCAAGGGGGAGAATTGTATGTGAAATGGAGTGTTTATGTTAGAGAATGCGAGGTTAAAGAAGTGCATCTTGCACTTGCAGTGGCAGGTGAGAGGTCTGTGATGTTTCTTAGTTCCTGTGGGAATTCATACCATAGTTTCCAACAGGCCTCTGAGAAAGCCATATCTGCTGCCCAGGAAAACTTTATAAAATATGTTGTACAATGTAAAAATCAAGCTGGCTCATGCTGTGAAAATGTATCCGTGGTCAAGAAAGCTTTGTCATGCCAAGATATATTAAATATATAATGACTGAACATATATAATATTATTGAAATTGCAGCATATATATTGTATGCTGTATTAACACTGCTGATGTGAAAAGACTTTTCGGTGACTGGATAGCACAAAGTCATCTCTACTTCTCCCCCACAAGGTATTCTCTGCCGCCATAATGAGGAAATTACCTTTAGCAGGCTGATGTTACTGGTTAATTGATACATGAGCACTCCCTCCTTTACATCTGGATTCAGATTTCCAAGTGCAGTGATCATAGTGCTGTTGTGAGTACACAGAAAATACACGCCTCATTTCAACAACCTATCAGGTGTAGAGGCTAGCCTTTCAAATCTATCCAATATACAGCCCTAAATCAGAAAGCTCAAGATTCTCTTTAAAATAGGCCAAACTTTAGCTCCTTATAAACACCAAAGAGCTTAAATGTCTGTAATACATCCCTATGAGATACGTACAAAGTGCTACTCGTGCTTTCATTTTAGTGATACGAAGAGGAAACTGATCTTAAAAACACAAATGTGAATTAAACTGACTTTTTTAAAAAATGAAGAACTGTGCATTCTTTGCTGCTCACTTTGTGTTAAACTGCCTAGAAACTAGTTAGCTGAAGTTAATAATGTTTACAGTCTCCCTAAGCCACTTTGACATGACGATGTGCCTGTGGGGCATCTTTATTTGGATGGAGAAAAGAGGTTTCACTAGGAGCTGTGTTATTTAGCTTGGAGTTTATAAGATGATATCTGGAAACAGAAGAGGCCTGAAAATCTGTACTAAATCTAATAGTGAACCTCAAGCAAGTTAGTTTTTTAAAAAAATGAATTTATCCACATCCTTCCTGTAGTGTGGGGCCCAAAACTGGACACAGTACTCCAGATGAGGCCTCACCAGTGTCGAATAGAGGGGAACGATCACGTCCCTCGATCTGCTTTAAGGTCAGGCTTGACAAAGCCCTGGCTGGGATGATTTAACTGGGACTTGGTCCTGCTTTGAGCAGGGGGTTGGACTAGATGACCTTCTGGGGTCCCTTCCAACCCTGATATTCTATGATTCTATGATTCTATGATTTACCAGAAGAAAATTCCACTTAGATGAAGTACTGGTATTTCATTGAAGTTCTGCTATTAGCCAATTTAGCAGTCAGGTTGACTGAAGCATCAGGACAGCTGGTGACTTGCCCCAGGTCACACACTGAATCAGCAGCTTAGGACTCTACAGGCTCCCAGTCCTTTAACTTTCACCATTAGACTGCACTGCCTTCCTGCTAGCCTTTTCACAACCTAGAGAGAGTGCTTCTCGCATGTTAGTAGCTGCAGTGACAGAACATGCTCTCTGTTCCTGGCTGCTGGTCACAGTGCTGACATGAACCAGTGTAAGTCAAACATGAGTCAGATAAAGTGGTTGGGGAAACAGTTCCCAGCTAGTGGGAAAATGATTTCAAAATCAGGGCATTTACTGAAACTACAGGCTTTGGAGTAATATGAGAATTTTAAAAAATTCCCTAAAACCAAAAACATCTTAAATTCTCGCTTTTTTTTTCAAATATATTCCTATTTTTTAAAAAGTGAGATTAGTGAATTCTCTGTTGTGAATCTGTTTCTCAAACACATTTCATCAACGTTTACATCACAAGGTTACCTACTGTAAATCAGATACAAGATACATAGGGCTATCTTTTAGGTTGCAGGCAAAAAATCTTAGTGAACATTTTGCTAAGTGCGCTTAGTAAAAACAATAAAGAAACGGAATGATTCTTTTTGTAGCTTTGTTGATGGGGAGGAAATTTCATAAGGAGCTGAAAAATATCATCCCTATAGTGTCTGTCTCCAAGTCGTCTCTGTAGTAATTCAAATTTATTTCAGAGTAGCAGCCGTGTTAGTCTGTATTCGCAAAAAGAAAAGGAGTACTTGTAGCACCTTAGAGACTAACAAATTTATTTGAGCATAAGCATCCGATGAAGTGAGCTGTAGCTCATGAAAGCTTATGCTCAAATTTATTTGTATTTTTTCCTCCTATTCTGAGAACTGAAACAGAGTCAAGCTCCAAATACTAGACATTGTGTATGGATAAGACAACAGAATAAATACAATAGAATTAATTACCAAAATATTTTACACCTAGAGCAGATAGAGTCAAATAACCAAAGTAATAAAATGGGCAAAATAATAAATACCCATAGTAGTGTGACTTTTAATCACTTTCCCCATGATGTAGTGCAAAGAAATTAGACCAATAGCTCTTTTTTAATACTCACATGCTAAATTTAAAGTTTCCCTGAAACTACTCGCTGTAACATTAATTGGTTTACTTGAAATTGGTGTGTTAAATAGGAACAAAGGAGTGGAAGAAACCTCCTGGGTCTTCAAGTCCAGTCCCCTGCTAACCAGGTATATAATTCCATTCATAAACGTATCAAGCTCCATCTTAAAACTAGTTAGGATGTTTCCCTCCCCCTTCTCCCACTACTGCTTTTGGAAGTCTGTCCCACAGCCTCGCTCCTCTGATTCTTAGAAACCTCCCTCCCTGATGTTTATTGCCCTGGTATATTGGTAGAGAGCAATCATATCCCCACTCAGCTTTCATTTTGCTAGGTAAACAATCAAAGCTCTTCCAATCTCCTCTCAGAAGATAAACTCTCCATTCCTCTGATCTTACTAGTAGCCCATTACAGTGGCATTTTTCTGACTGACCGAAGGCACCTGGCAAAGGAGGAGAAGGATACAGACATGGAAGAATCAAACAAGCTGATGCTTCTTGCCCTATGTAGACTGGTGCTCGGCCACAGTTTGAACTGATTGCTCTCTTCCATAATAGTAGTTCTCTCCTTGTCTCCCCACAATCAGTGACAGATATAATATAGATAACACTCATTTTAAAAGTCATTCAAGTGTAACACTCCTGTAGCTCAAGTGGTAGAGGCCAATTCTTTGGTGCTAAAAATCTCAGATTCTGTTGACAATGTGTGGTAGGCTGTAGAGGAAGATGAACTCCTGTAGCCTTCACACACTTGATACATGCATTCCCTGGAAGGGGGAGTATGCAACACACAGACTAAATGGGTAACATCCTTCTCTGGTGCTTGGTCAACTGAAGAAAATCATCTATCATTACATGTATCCTGTATATATGGAACTGATAGAATCGTTTTTGTTTTCTGCTACCATAAGTGTTTATTTGGTTTGATGTACTACTCTATCGGTAAAATGAAAAAAAATAATTTATGAACAAACAAGCCAAACAAACTTTACAAGCATTAAGCAGCACTTCTGAGCACTAAGTTAAAAAGCCAGCTTAATGATGCAGTTTGTGGAGACATAGCTTATTGTGATAAGTAACACTAAAGGAGCTAAATGTAAGGAATTCGCTTCGCATTATTTCACTTTTATGACACCCTGGGGCAGCCCTGCAGCCTTTATTCTCCTGACCAATCCTACTGATTTCAGCTGGACCACTCAGGTCACTAAAGACTGGGGCCTCTGTTATAGTTGGTAGGTTTTTTGTATGATTACTAACTTGGTTCAAATTCTGTTATGATTTATACCCTGGGGAAACAGAGCAACCTTCTGAAGGTACGATTACTGTCTGGCTTATCTTTCACTGACAAGAAATTGAAGCATCTCATCATTAACTAAAACAAATCATTCTATATTTTTAAATCCACCATCCCTCAAATACCTTAGTCCTTCACAGAATTGTCCATAGAGGACATCATGGTGATAACTGATCTTCACCTCTTAGCTTGTTTTTCCATATGGAGGGGAAGTATATTGCAGATGGTGCATGTGATGATGTGAGGTGTTGAAAAACATAGCAAAAGAGTAGAATTTCTGGCCCTCTGAACTCTACTTTTAGCAGAAAGCAGTGTTAGCTTTATTTAAAAATGCATTGTTTCAACTGCAGTTTAGAGCAGTGTTTTGCCAAACCGTTCCTCATCTTTCTTCCATCAATTCCATTTCAAAAAAGGAAAAAATATGAATTTTCCTCTTAAAAGCAAACTAGTCAGACAAGGTTTCTCCAAACCTTCCACCCCCTTCAAAAATGTCAGCCTGGGTCAAATTCTGCCCTTGGATGTATGTTCAGAGGCTCTGAGTAAAGTCAATGAGACCTGCATATGTACATTCCTAGACAGAATTTGGCCCTAGTGTAGATGAGGCAATACAAATTCCAACCAAAATAATTCACTTTTCCTCAAGAAATTCCTTCAAGAATTTTGATAAAATTGAAACTATGTTTTTCATTCATTTTACAAGACTACACCTTTAATAGATTATTATAATCTGATTGCTTTTTAAGATAATTTAAGCAAAAATTGCTTGTTTTTGGAAAAGAGGAATCCCCGAACATTAATGGCATGGAAAAGTAAAATATGGGAAATCCTTTCAATAGAAACAAATGACAGACAGCCTTATATCACTATCAAGTAGATTTAATAAAGTATGGTTACCATCTTCAGAATAGAATAAAATAAATATACAGATAAGAGGTTGTCCAAACACAAATGAGTCTTTTAAAGCTAACCAATATAAGTTATGCATAGGGTTTGTTAATACTTGTATGGAAATAATAATAAAATAAAAAGTTAAAATGTAGTTATGATCAGAAAAGTGTTTATTCGAAAATGTCATTTTAACACTCAATCTATCAGCTCTTTGTATCTCAACAGAAATGCATGCAGTACTTAAACTGTGAAAAGTAAGGTTTTTAAGTACTTCATTACATTATAAATTTGAAAATGTGGCCATTGGCAAGAAAAAATTTACTGGGATATTTGACCCAATTTTCTAACAAAGATGGATTCTCACTGGAAGAGGAGGGGTTTTTTGGTTGGTTGGTTGTGGTTTTGGTTTTCTAATATGAAAATTCCCATTAGTTAAAAATGTGACTTCAAAGTAGAGAATTCTGTGCAACAGAAGCTTTAACATTTTCACAGATCTAGGTCCTGTGCCAGGACTTCACTTAGGCATGGGACCAGTCCCATAGACACTTTAATTCTTTGCTGGATTAGATATATAGTGTGAAGTCCAGGCCACATTAAGATTAATCACAAAACCCCCAATGACTTTAAGGGGGCCAGGATTTCACTTGTTTACCACACACTTTCTAAACACATTTCACTATAAGTAGTAGCCCAGAAATAAAATGCAGTTTTGGAAGAGTGAGTCCATTCTGTCTCATGCACCATCACCAAACTAAGCTAAGGGTTAACTGCATAATCTTTATACCTAGTGAAATTGTAAGAGGCAGAAAGAATTCAGCTTCACTTTAAGACCCCAGGAGGAGATTTCAGGCCTGGAAGTTAGAAAAATTATCTTTTGACTTGTAAACTGAGCACATTTGAAAAAGTACAAAGAAATAATAACTATTCATGCTATATTTAGAGAATCACTTTTCAGTGTAACTACTCTTTAAACTACTCTACCTGATCTGAGCAGAATCTATGTGTGGCTACTATTTTAGCAGCAAAGCTGTGAGTATCAACAAAGCCCAGAGAGTAAAGTGATATTTCATCAATTAAAGTATATTCTGGAACCATCATTGCAACTTTCTGAAAAAGAACCTAAATAGTTTTAGAGAAAGAAAAGGAAAAATGGCCTAAAACCTGTCAGTTTATTCCCACTATTGAACAGCATAGTATTACTAGTAAAATCTTGTTGATTAAAAGCCAGAGGCATTTATGAAGGAACATTTGAAAAATGGAATGAAAAAATCACTGTTACACGGAGGGAATGATAATTGAGTGCTATTTCTGAAGAATGCTACATGAAAAATAGTAAAAAATTGAAAGAATAATACTAAAGAAGCACCATGCACTGGCGCTAGAAAAATGTGAAGTGACAGCATCAGTAGTGGAACAAATAGCCATGCAAGATACCCAACAATACCAAGAAAAGAATCGATCCAGAAGATAGTCATTGCTCATGTACAGTCATATAGATTCACAGATTCCAAGACCAGAAGGAACCATTGTGAACATCTTGCCTAATCTTATGTATAACCTCCGTTATTCAGTGAGGGTGGGAAAACAATATCGGAAAATGTGGAAATGTGGAAGTGCTAAATGACTTTTTTGTTTCAGTTTTAACTTAACTCAAAAAGTTAAGTAGTAAATGCCAGTGAAAATGAGGTAGGATAAGAGGTTAAAATAGGGAAAGAAAAAGTTAAAAATACTTAGACAAGTTAGATGTTTTCAAGTCACCAGGGCCTGACAAAATACATCTTAGAATAGACAAGAAGTTGACTGAGGTGATATCTGAGCCATTAGCAATTATCTTCAAAAAGTCATGGAAGACAGGTGAGATTCCAGAGGACTGGAAAAGGGCAAAGATAGTGCCAGGCTATAAAAAGGGGAATAAGGACAACCCAGGGAATTGCATACCAGTCTGCTTAACTTCAGTACGCAGAAAGATAATGGAGCAAATAATTAAGCAATCAATTTGCAACACCTAGAAGATAATAAAGTGATAAGTAACAGTCAGCATGAATTTGTCAAGAACAAATTGTGTCAAACCAACCTGCTAACTGTCTTTGACAGAGTAACAGATCTTCTGGCTAGGAGGAAGTAGTAGATGTGGTATATCTTGACGTTAGTAAGACTTTTGAAATTGTCTCACATGACCCTTCTCATAAACAAACTAGGGAAATGCAGCCTGGATGGAGCTACTATAAGGTGGGTGCATAACTGGTTGGAAAACCATTTCCAGAGAGTAGTTATCAATGGTTCACAGTTAAGCTGGAAGGACATAATGAGTGGGGTCCTGCAAAGATCAGTTCTGCATCTGGTTCTGTTCAATATCTTCATCAATGATTTAAATAACAGCATAAGAAGTACACTTATAAAGATTGTGGACGATACCAAGCTGGGAGAGGTTGCAAGTGGTTTGACTATGAGTCAACAGTGTAACACTGTTGCAAAAAAAAGCAAACATAATTCTGGGATGTACTAGCAGGGGTGTTGTAAGCAAGACACAAGAACAAATTCTTCTGCTCTACTCTGCGCTGATTAAGCCTCAACTGGAATATTGTGTCCAGTTCTGGGTACCACATTTCAGGAAAGATGTGGAAAAACTAGAGAAAGTCCAGAGAAGAGCAACAAAAATGATCATGACCTATGAGGAAAGATTGAAAAAACTGGGTTTGTACAGTCTGGAGAAGACAAGACTGAGGGGGAACATAACAGTTTTCAAGTCCATAAAAGGTTGTTACAAGGAGGAGTGAGAAAAATTGTTCTCCTTAACCTCTGAGGAGAGGACAAGAAGCAATGGGCTTAAATTGCAGCAAGGGTGGTTTAGGTTTGACATTAGGAAAAACTTCCTAACTTTCAGGGTGGTTAAGCACTGACACTGGAATCAATTGCCTACGGAAGTTGTGAAATCTCCTTCGTTGTCTAACCTGCTCTTAAAAATCTCTAAACACCTGTCAGAGGTGGCCTAGATAATACATCATCGTGCTTTGAGTGCAGGGGACTGGACTACAAGATCTTTTGAGGTCCCTCCCAGTTCTACGATTCTATGATTCTATAACAGAGGCCACAGAACTTCTCCAAAATAATTCCTAGAGCATATTTTGTAGAAAACATCCAATCTTAATTTGAAAATAGCCAGTTATGGAGAATCCACCACCATTTGTGATAAATTGTTCCAGTGGCTAATTACTTTCCCTGTTCAAAATGTACACCTTATTTCCAATCTAAATTTGTGTAGCTTCAGCTTCCAGTCATTGGACCAGGTTACACCTTTTTCTGCTAGATTGAAAAGCCCATTATCAAATATTTTTTCTCCATGTAGGTACTTACAGAATGTAATCAAATCAACCCTTAACCTTTGCTTTTTTAAGATAAATAGATTGAGTTCCTTGAATCTATCATTATAAGGTATGTTTTCAAACTCTTTAATCATTCTCATGGCTCTTTTCTGAACCCTCTCCAATTTATCAACATTCTCCTTGATTTATGGGTACCAGAACTGGACACAGTAGTCCAGAAGCAGTCATGCTAGTTCCACATACACAGATAAAATAACCTTTCTACTCCTTCTTGATATTCCCGTTTATGCACCCAAGGATCGTATTAGCTTTTTTGACCACAGCATCACACTGGGAGCTCACGTTCAGTTAATTATCCACCACAACTCCCAGATGTTTTTCAGAGCCATTGCTTCCCAGGATAGAGTGCCCCATCCTGTACATGCTTTGTTCCTAGGTGTATATATTTACGTTTGGGTGTATTCAAACACACATTGCTTGTGCCAAACTTACCAAGTGATCCAGATTACTCTGTATTAGTTACCTGTCCTCTTCATTATTTATCACTTCCCCCAATCTTTGTGTTATCTGCAACTTTATGAGTGAAGATTTTATATTTTCTTCCAGGTCATTAATAAAAATGCTAAATAGTGCAGGGCCAAGAACTGATCCTCTGGGACCCACTAGCAACACTTGATCGATGACAATTCCCCATTTGCAATTATATTTTGTGACCTATTAGTTAGTCAGCTTTTACTCCATTTAATGAGTGCCATGTTAATTTTATATCATTGTAGTTTTTTAATCAAAATGTTGTACAGTATCAAATCAAGAGCCTTACAAAAGTCTAAGTATATTACATCAACACCATTACCTTTATCAACCATACCTCTAATATCATTAAAAAAAGATATCAAGTTCATTTAACAGGATCTATTTTTTCATAAACCCTTGCTGATTGGCATTAATTATATTAGCCTCCTTTAATTCTTTATTAATCATGTTCCATATGAGCAGCTCCATTTTCTTGCCCAGCATCGATGTCAGACTTACAGACCTATAATTACATGGGTTATCCTGATATCCTTTTTACATGTTGGTAAACATTAGCTTTCTTCCAACCTTCTGGAACTTCCCCAGTGTTCCAAGACTTATTGAAAATCAACATTAGTGATCCCATGAGTGCCTCAGCCAGCTCTTTTAAAAACTCTTGCATGTCTAAAATTATCTAAACCTGCTGATTTAAAAATGTCTAACTTTAGAGCTACTGCTTAACAACCTCCTTAGATACTAGTAGAATGGAATGAGTGTTACTACTATTATATGGTATGACTAGATCATCTGTTTTTACCCAAATACAGAACAAATATTTATTGAACACTTCTGCCCTTTTTGTATTATTACTGAATAATTCTAACATTTCTACCTATTAATGAACCAAAACTACTGTCAGGGTTTTTTTAGTTGCTAATATACTTTAAAAAAAATTTATTGTCCTTAGCTCTGCTGGTCATAGATTTCCCTTATGTCCCTTTAATTCCCTTATCAATTTTCTACGGGTCCTAGCTTATGATTTATATTCATTACTATCAACTTCTCCTTTCATCCATTCATTATATATATAAATGTATAGCAGCCTTCACTTCCCCTCTAATCCAGGTCAATTTTTAACTAATATGGCCTTCTTTCTCAATTGCAGATTTTTGAGAATCTAATCAAGTGTTCTTAAACAATTCTTAATTACATTCATATTTTGCTAATTACATTGTTCCTTCCAGCTGATTTGATTCATAATTGTTTTCAGTTTCAAACCATCAAATATATATATATATATATATTATTGCTCTGGACTCTATTCTGTTTGCATGGTAAGAGTTTGATCAAGTTATTGATCACAAGTTTGATCAAGTTGATCACCTGAACCTAAGCTACCATTAATTTTTAGTTCTGTGATCATTACCTCTTTATCTGTTAAGACAAGGCCAAATAAAGAATTCCCCAGTGTTGGCTGCACTGTGTTAAATCACATGGATTTTGTGTTAAATCATATGGAATGTTTGTATGGTGGGAATGAAGGCACTGTGAAAAGGATTTGCGAACACATTTGCAGGAACAGTTTAAGATGATCTGGAGCTGTAAGCACATCATAACTTGGATAATTTGCTGTGTCACAATGACGCTGCTTGTTTACTTGGAGAGTGCCATATAGAGAACGTTACAACCCATTAAGGAAGGACAGAGTCAGTCAAGAGGAGGGTGGTGGCACTCTACTTTAAAGACACTGTTACCTGATTTGAAGGTATTGATAACTCAGAACCAAAGGGTCCTGACTACACATAGATCAATGTGCTAACCCAACAGGGCCCAGGAAGGAGTATTGGTGTTACAGACCACCAAGTCAAACCCGAGACAGGATGAGTTACTCCCTAAATACATGTCTAACATGTGGTAAGAAAAATTGTGTTATTATGGGGGGCTTCAGTTTGGGAGTCATATGCTGGCAGTCTCATGCAGCCAGTGGTAAAACATTGTTAGAGTTTCTAAAAATTACAGATGATAATTTTCTGACACAAAAGATATTGCACCCAACACAAGGAAATCCCACAGACGAAAAGACTGGGAAAAAATGCCTTATAGTGAGAGCTTCAAGGAGCAAAAACTGTTTAGCTTATCAAAAAAGAAGATTGACAGGTGACTTTATTGCAGTGTGTAATATCTTCACTGGCAGAAAATACTAGGTACTAAAGGGCTCTTTAATCTAGTAGAGAAAGGCATAACAAGAACCAATGGCTAGAAGTTGAACCCGAGAAATTCAATTTAGAAATCAGGCATAGATTTTTAACAGTGAAAGTGATTAAGCTTTGGAAAAGATAACAAGGAAAAAGGTAGTTTTTTCATCTCTTGATGTCTTCAAATCAAGACCGGATGCTTTTCCAGAAGATATGAAGTAGCCAAATACAAGTTATTGGGCTCAATACCAGGTGAAATTTAATGGCTTCTGTTTTACGGGAGGTTAGACTAGCTGATCTAGTGGGGTTCCTTCTTGCCTTAAAAATCTATGAATCAGAGAGGAGAGGAAAGTGATATCCCAATTGCTGGGTGTATCTGCTTGGGTAGGTACACTGGGTCTGCTGCACTCTTCCCCTTCTGCTACACATAGTCATCTATTGGGGTGGTGATGACAAGCTCCTGCATAAGTAGCATGTCTTGGGGTTAACACATTATTGAGATGCATGGGTCAGTTTACATTTCCTGTAGCTCTTGTTCCAAGCTGCCTGAAGACTTAGGCAGACATCACTGCATCAATTACACATAGGTAATATTTCCAAGCTTTTCTTCAAAAATCACAAAGGTAAGAAACTTTCCATTTTTTTAAAAAAAGTAGGTTTAGATTCTGATTGAATCACATGATCCCAGGAACTGGAGCCCTAGGCACATGCTATAATACCAAATTTAAATACCAAGCATGTACTCAGTAATCCATCTGCATATATACATTTATATTTCAGCATTTTGGGGAGGAGGGATGTGTAGCGGGGTGAGCACCTGCTCCAGCCCTGAAGGGGTTGGAAAAGCCCTGCAGAGGGCTAGGGCTGGAAAAGAGAGTAAAACCCCAGCTGACTGGGGAAAGTGACCGCAGCTGGGGGCCATGCCCCAATCTGGGCCCAGGGGGCTCTATAAAGCCTTTGAGCCAGAAGTTCCATTAGAGTCTCTCTCTGTCTGTAGAGAGAGAAGGGCCTGGCTGCAGGGCAGGGCAGGGCAGGGCAGGGCAGGGCAGGGCAGGGCAGGGCAGGGCAGGGCAGGACACGACACGACACGACACGACACTGAGATTGGAGCAGGGCTAGGGAAGGGCCAGAGAGTCTGGGAGCTCTGGCCTGGAAAGCCCCAGGCTGCAGGCCTGACTACAAGCCGAATAGGTGCAGGGTTGCAGAAGGACAGCCATGGGTAGGCAGAGGCAGCAGGTCCAAACCCCCTCGCCTGTGATGAGTGGCTTATACTGTAGTTTGCCCCAGGGAGCAGGGCTAGCTGGTGACTGGCAGTAGCCTAAGACTGAGGTGAGGTGGGGATAGTGGGTGGGGGTTCCCCTGGGAGGGGGAGACCCAGAACTATGGGGGTACTGCCAGGGGACAGCACCCAAGACAAGGGCACCAGGGTCTGGGAGGGACATGGGGGCAAAGGGTGGCGAGATACCAGCCTGATGGAGGTGTGCCAGAGGCTGGATGCTAATTCCCTGATGATGACCAGCAGGAGGCGCTGCTGGGTGAGTCTGTGCCCTGTTACAGATGGTTTTGTTTTTAATTTAAACCAAACACAAAGTAAAAAAAAACATTTTCAGTAAGAATATTTGAAAAAACAATCTCTACCTTTTGGCTAGAATGTCTTGAATCCAAAATTCATGTTTAAAATATGTTCCCATTTATAAATATATGACTCTGTCACATCTCTATTGTCAGTGTACCCTGTAAGAGAGGACTCACTGCTGTCTTCAGCTGTGCTTCAGTTAGGATTTAGAAGGTACAGAAATTAGTGGTACATGGTTTGTCTGCTTTCTGGTGTTTAATCTTCCCAAATATTTGATTCCCCACTGATCTCAACAAGAGTTTTACTATGGACTTCAGAGGAAACTGGATCAGGACTCAAACTATGCAAGCAAATTGTGAGATTTGCCTGCCATTTCCCCACCAATCAGTTCTGTCCTAGTTCCACCTTCACCTTTTCCCCTCTTCCCTCGTGTGAGGGGTTATTTATCACAATACTTTGCATTAAACTTTTATATTAATTAATGATGTGTGAACTTTTTGTGTCTTGAGCTTGTTCTTCCTCCTTTTACTTCTTTCTGTCTTGGTCTAGCTTTTCCTTCACACCTTTCAGTGTCTGCTTTCTCTCATTCCTATCTTTCTCTTCTTTGTTTCTTTCTCTCACTCTGAGTTTATCTCACGTTCCTCTTCCACCTGGCCCCTCTCATCCATCTCTCTCTCTCTTTGCTTGCCAAGGATTATGGGAAAGAAGAGAGAGGATCATAGTGGGGGGGGGGTATGGCTTTTGTTGGGATATGGACAGTGATATTCAAGGGGGCTCTCTTGGAGATAGGATAGGACAAAGAGGGGGATATATTGGGTAGCATATGGAAGAGAGGATATGGATATTATTAGGCAGAAACTGGGTTGCTGCCTGTGTATGGAAGAAAGCTGTAATGAGATGCACCTTTAAAGCCATTGAATTTCAACCAAAGATTCCCAATATTGCTAGAGGTAAGCCTAGTGCATGAGCTGTGGAGCACATTGCTGGAGCTCTGTTAGCAAAACAGCATTGAATCTAAACCTGAATCAGTTTACTTGTACAATATGTTACAGAATGAAGAAGCCCAGCTGGGCTTGATCAGAGTCATGGAGTGGACAGAATGGACCTGAGGGCTCAGTAGGAATGAATGCCACTGGAAAAGGGAAAAGTAGGCAGTGAAGTAGAAAAGCTGCTGAGGATCTGACAGGTGGTGCTGAGAGAGGAGAAGAGAGGAACTATTTCCTCCTCTTCACCATGCTGCCATGAAGGGCTGGCCAGAAAACAAGAAATTAGTTACATGAAACATTCTGAGATTTTGACCTTTTCTTTTTCATTTTACCTCAGAATAAAATGGAGACCTTTTGAAATTTTTCATGCAGGGAGAAGGAAGGTGGGAGGGGGACAGAGAACACTTGCCTGGGATGTGGGAGACCCAGAGTCAATTCCAAATCATGCAGAACAGGGACTTGAATGTCAGAGAAACTGATCCAGCCAAGTCCACGGGAGTGAAGACAGAACTAAGTATCAGCAACATATTGGTGATATTGTATCCCATAACTTCTTCTCACAATCCCCCTTACTGGCTTCACATATATACAATATATTAAACAACATGGATGAATCCTGTGGTATTCCTAAAGAGAGAGAGTCATCAAGAAAGAAGAGCTATTCCCCATCACACTGTACTTGGTAGGATTTGCCTTACAGAGCGGGGCAATTATTTATTGCCTGATGATGTTTCATAATTTTTCCCATTACGGTAAAATATTATGATAAATGCCTTAACATCCTAATGTTAAAAGATAACAGCTTTTTGATTGCAAAAAATACTATAGAAATTACATTATATTTATTTTACTGCCTTACTGATTTTACATAGCACCCTTAAAGCTACTGTCACCACAGGGTATTGCACTGGTATTACCTATTCATGGACCTCTACAATAGCTGGAAGATGCTACAGTTAGAGAAAGGGGAACACATTTGATGAAATTAGCAGCCCAGGCACATCAGAAAGACTCATTAAAATAGTCCGAAGGTCAGAAAGAAAATAGCTTGTTTTCTCTATTAGAATATTTATGATAGAAATCATATAGCTGTTTTTATTGCTGACTCTGTGCATGCACTTGTAGAAAAACTGAGTTTAGTTCTTTTTTTATCCACCCTAGCATGATGATGTCTGATATCATTTTCTTGTTTTGAGGGTCACTTTTCTTCTTATGACTGCAAGCTGTATCAGAGTGCACTTTCTTTGAGCATGCAGAAAAAGCGTGTCTTTCTATTATGTGACAGCAATTTGAAATTACTTTGGTTATATGGCTCCCTATAATACAATAGCTGACCAGGTGCATTGGTTAGGTTTAGTAGATAGATTCCTCTTCAACTTGAAAATCTTGTAAATGTTTATTCAGTGGTCCTGCTTCTGCTCCAGTAAAACCTCAGTGCGTGACTTAAATGGGATTTTTGCCTGAGTAAGGACTGCAGGATTGGGCTTTCTAAAGGAGTATATTTTTCAAAAAAATCTTTTATTTACTATTTTCTACAATTAGAGTTACTAAAAAACCCTCGAGCTGGCTGATGTATGACTTTTTTAAAATGTACAAAATATGCAGAAAATATCACTACATTTTAAAAAATGTATTGTACAAATAACATAAAAGATGCTTTAAATATAAGTGATATTATGAACCTCTTGTTATGGGTTTTAACTAATAATTTTAAAATGAAGTGAAATTCTGGTCCCCATTGAAATCAATGGCAAAATTCCCAATTGGACCAGCCATAAATCTCTTACTGAATAGGAACCTAATCTTTTTATCAAAACATGGGGTATCACTTCCAGACATTGATTAGCTGCATGTACAAATTATGGAGAATTGTAAGTCATCTATTCTAATTAAAGTTTAAATTGAAAACTGGGTTCTAATGAAGAGAAGCTTAGTACTGGCCTTGTGGGAACTCCCTTCAGAGGGCAAGGGGGGAGAAATGAACAAAGGCAAAAGAGATTTCACTCAGGCATTTCCTTAGCATATGTCGTATTGTAACAAGAAAAACCATACAGCACATTCCCTTTTTTGTTTAAAGGAGCCAAAACAGGCCTTGTTGTTCTTCACACCATTGCAATTGAGTGGGAAAGCATTTCTATTTCCAATGGAGGAGAAAATTGTGATAAAGCAGAAATAATTTCATAATTTTGTCTACTTTTAGTAAAGTTGCTATAGTATTATCTTCAGATTGTCTGGCACTCAGCCCTACCCACATAGTCATGATTTATGGCAATAAACACACTGCATGAATCCAGACAGATCTCAAAACCTTCACATTCAAAAGATCTTGCACCTGCTCAGATATTGCACATTGAATAGTCAAATTTGCTGAACTATTAGCACCTGAGGGAGGTGCAGAAGACAGTCTCTCTATACTGATCTGCTTTGGCAATGCTGATAAATTAGTATTTAAACTTTAAAATGAGGATTGAATGCACTTTTAAATGCAATAAAACACAAAGTTATCACACGCTTAAGCTAATAAATCGCTCGATGCTTTGGAAAATTCCATGTGAAGCAAATGATAAACTGCTAAGTAAATGAAAACATGAAAGCAATAACATTTCTCAGAAAATGTCTGTTACTGTATATAGTGGTCTAATATAAGATAATGAAAAATACTGCAAACACTTTCTATTTTTAAAGCCTGTTTCTGTGCTACTTCAGGAGCTGAAGTTTAAATGAGCAGTTATCTAATTCCCCATCAAAACTTTCTATCAAGGTCTGCCTGTGTTTTGTGATAAAAAATAAACTGCAGAAAATACATGAGACTATAAAAGATCAACCAGACCACCTCTGTCTACATAACAAGATAGGTCATGCTATGTTTCCCTATATGGACATTTAATTATGCTCTGTGTAATCAGGAAGTGTAGTAAATTACCTTGTGGGGGGGAGGGGAACCCAGAGAGTACTCATTTGCTGGAGAATCTGTCTGCAATTTTTGCTAGGTAATAAATGTGGCATTAAGGCAGTCTCTCTCCCTGACTGTGAGCTTTCTGTAGATGAAAGTTAACTCCTGTCTTTCAAACTCTGTGAGTGGCAGGTTGCATACCAGAGAGAGAAATCTCAGTTAATCTATCATGAACAAATACAATGTCTTCTCACAAACCTCACTTTGTCAACTGTGCTCAGAGGGTTGCAACAATAATATTCCTCCTGCAACATTTACAGTAGAGAATGCTGAAATACTATAAAAAAATCACAGGGACAGATTTGACATAGACTACCAGTTGAGTTTGATTAAAATGTACTAAAATTGGTTTTTTTTGTCTCTCACTGTAAGCTTCAGTCAAAGTTGTTTAATGTCAGTGCTGTTAATAGAAAAGGAGTACTTGTGGCACCTTAGAGACTAACAAATTTATTTGAGCATAAGCTTTAGAATGCATCCGATGAAGTGAGCTGTAGCTCACGAAAGCTTATGCTTAAATAAATTTGTTAGTCTCTAAGGTGCCACAAGTACTCCTTTTCTTTTTGCGAATACAGACTAACACGATTGTTACTCTGAGTGCTGTTAATGAAGATGTCAGGCTTGTCACTTTCATTGAATACCAACTTTACTAAGAAACTGGTACTACAATTACCTCCAGCTCTATACGATTAAATTCATCAAAGCACACCCAGGCTCCAGATTGTGCCAGACCTTTGAAGAATTTTCCCATAGCTTTGTAGTCTAGTCCATCAGAACTATTCAACACAGTGCACTGGCAAAAGGAAAGAGCTTAGAGCTGTTTTATTCTTTAAAAATGTGCAAAATTTGGCTACATTTGCTACCACAAACCAGCGATAAAAAACAGCAATTTTCTTATGTATTCAATCTATAGCATAGAAGCTGATCAACACTTAATCAATTAGAATTTTCATAAATGTTAAATATATTTACATATTTTTTTAAATATTTCACATATAGCAAAATAAAAAAATGATGGAGCAGTAGCACTTACATGCCATATACATCCTATCTAAATGGCACCTACAGGTAGAGTATGAACACATCATTCATTATCACTCACCATTAAAAATAAAAAAAATCACAGTAACTTATAAGAAACATATGAAATTTTAAAAACCCACACCAACCTAGTGCTCCAAAACAATGGAGCAGGGTAGGGAGGAAGGAAGCATGATTTGTGATTAAAGCACAGGATTGAAAGTAATGAGACTTGAGCTCTACTCAAGGGTCCGCTACAAATTTCCTCAGTGTCTCGTGGCAAGACATTCAGCCCTTCTGTGCCTCCATTTGTTCATTTGCAAATTCCTTCATCACTGAGTTATTGTTTTGAGGCTAAACTAATGTTTCAGAACAGTTTGAAAACCTAAGGTTTTTGAGACAAACTATGAACAGAGGTAACCTACTTGATATGCTGAAAGATACCAAGTCTTAAAATCTTGAGGAGCCTGGTAGCTCCTCAAGGTTCCTGAAGCAATTAATCTCTCCACCAACCTAGGTGATGTGGCTCTCTATGAAAGGGAACATTGCCAAGACTCCTGGTTGACTTTTGGCACCAAGGCTCAAAACTTACCATCTTGGGAATGAGCTGAGGTTAATTCCAGGGACATATCCAGCAGTTAAATAAATATTGTGTACTAAATAGCCTCAGAAGACATTCTTCTCACACTGGGGATTTTCCAGATTGGCTGGTAGTGATACAGAGTGATTATCATACCAGAAGAGGATCTGCTGATCCTTCCATCTTTTTCATCTCCTAGCCAATGCCACAAAAATGGGGAAAACCCCAATAAAGTAATATTCTGAGTTATCCCTGCACTTTCTCAAGTCAGGGGCTTGGTACCAATCCTCTATACTATGCTGAATCTGAAAATCCATCTCAAATTAATCTGCATCTGGATATCAAACATAAGTGCCAATTAGAACTACCACAAAGAAAACATCACTATATTTCTCAGGAATGAGTCTCACTTCACAAGGTCATCCATCTTTTACTTGCAATCTGAATGAAGTGCAGTGACTTTCAGCCCCCATTGGTGGCTGAAGACAGCCAAAAACAAAAGGTCTAATTAGAAGAAAATGCTCTGGAGGTGAGATTTAGATGCATCACTGGTGCCTGTAGCTGAGGCAATAGTGTGTGTTTCCCCCATGTAACCTGTACCAAGGCCTTGACGTTCTGCCATTGTCTCTGTAGGTAATCTGGACTGGCCAGGTATGATGTCCAGGAAAGTGAGTTCAGGTGAAGCGGCCTATGAAAAATTACCAAAGGACATTGACTCCCTGGTTATCTGTTTATAAAGGATGACTGATTCCATTCCTGCTTCCCTAGTAACTGTGTGCCGATAGAATCAATAGAAAGTTTTGAATGCCAAGCAGGACAGAGCACTGCCCCCACAGATGTAGTTTTGCTAAAATAAACAGTCAAAACAAAAAACCCAATAAATGAAACTCTACCAGATAAGAAGCAAAATGTGGCTTTTATGTTGCATTTGGTCAATGGTTGTTCCACGGCTTTGGCCAGATTAAAGGATGCATATCTAATGGGGGTGAGCAAGGAGTCCAAATCATTGTTCTCTCAATGTCTTCAGCAGGGTATGAATTGATCTCAGTCTAGAATAAAGCAGCACACTTTCCTCATTACTATTTTCAGCATTTTATACACAGTTTACACTCTCAAATTAGGTATTGGTAGTGACTCAAAGGGTCCAAGCCAACCACCTACTCCAATAGGTGATGACTGATTTTTAGGTTGTATGCCATTGACTGAGCTCTGCACCCAAGCATGGGATGCAGAAGTCTGCTCTTAATCTCTCCTACTAGTAAGCCATTGGCATAATGGAAAACCAAAAGTTGGTATAAGATCTTTACCCCCTAAGACTTACATGCCAGTGTCTTCCTCCCTGACCCAATCCCTTTCTCTTTTCTGTGAAGTACATGTGTATTTTGTGCTTAACACATTTAAGATATGTATTAATGTATCTAAATATAGGATGAAAACACTGTTCATTGCAGTAGACAGATTATTTTATCCTCTGTGCTCACCTCTTGAGGTTGCTGTGGAATCAGCAGTCTGCTATCTGTATGTTGGCAAAGAGCACAGAAATGGGCCTCCCCTACAATTGATATCAATCAACCACACAGAGCCTAAACTCTTTCTGTGAGTCCTTCCACTTGTGTCTAAATATTCAGGTACATAGGAATTGCCATGCGGGATCGGACCAGAAGTCCACAAGTGCTCAGTACTAAAGAAAGATGCAAGAGAGACTATACTGGGACAAATATGCGCCAAAGAGAACTTTCCATCTAACCTTGTCAATTAACGATTGAAGTATGCCCTGCGACATTAGGCTTTATATCATTACTTCTAAAAATAAAAGTTCTCCTGTCTAATGTGACTGGATGTTCTCATTATCCATATAAATGTCTAGTCATATTTTCTATTTTAGTAAGCCCTTGGCCTTACTGATACTTCTGGCAGTGAGTTCCACTGCTTAGTTGTGTATTATGTAAACAACTATTTCCTTGTATCAGTTTTAAATGTATTGCCTTTCAATTTCACAGAGTGTCCTTTTGCTCTGGCATTAAGAGAGGGTATACAGAAGTACCCAGTTTACCTCCCCCATACTGTCTTTGCTATAAATTGAACAGACCCAGGATTTTTTTCAGTCACTCCCCATACAGTAACTTTTCTCTATCACTGTTCATTTTTGTTGTCTGCCTCTGCACAGCATCTATGTCTATTAGATCACTTCTTAGATAGGGTGAAAAAAACTGAACACAATATTCCCAATGAAGTTTTACCATCCATTTAAAGAGTGGCACTGTATCATTTTCACTAGTATTTTCCACCCCATTCTTTATACAGCCTAACATTTTGTTTGCTTTTTTTTTTGTCTGCCACTGTACATTTGCATATTGAGCAGAGGCTTTCACTGAGCTGTCTGCAGTGATACTGATGTCTTTTTTTTCCTGAGTGGTTACAGTTACTATAGAACTCAGCAATGTGCTCGAGTAGTTCAAATTATGCCTTTTAATGTCCATTACCAGGCATTTGTCAGCAATGATTTTATCTGCCATCATGCTACGCATTCACTTAGCTTTGGTCCTGCTGAAGTTTATGCTTCGCTCCCAGCAGGTCACAACAAAGAAGCACTCTACTGACGGTGGCTTGAGGCACTATACCCTCTCCAACCTGCTGCTGGTGAGGTGCAAAGATACCTCATCCTTAACGGAGTGCTGTGGCTTAATGTCACATTTTAGCCCTATAACAGGTTTCAGAGTAGCAGCCGTGTTAGTCTGTATTCGCAAAAAAGAAAAGGAGTACTTCTGGCACCTTCGAGACTAACACATTTATTTGAGCATAAGCTTTCGTGAGCTACAGCTCACTTCATCGGATGCATTCGGTGGAAAATACAGAGGGGAGATTTATATACACACTCAGAGAACATGAAACAATGGGTTTTATCATACACACTGTAAGGAGAGTGGTCACTTAAGATGAGCTATTAGCAGTAGGAAGGAGGCGGGGAAAGGAGGAAAACCTTTTGTGGTGATAATCAAGGTGGGCCATTTCCAGCAGTTAACAAGAATGTCTGAGGAACAGTAGGGGGTGAGGTAGGGGGAGAAATAACATGGGGAAATAGTCTTACTTTATGTAATGACCCATCCACTCCCAGTCTCTATTCAAGCCTAAATTAATTGTATCCAGTTTGCAAATTAATTCCAATTCAGCAGTCTCTCATTGGAGTCTGTTTTTGAAGTTTTTTTGTTGAAGGATAGCTACTCTCAGGTCTGTATTCGTGTGACCAGAGAGATTGAAGTGTTCTCCGACTGATTTTTGAATGTTATAATTCTTGACGTCTGATTTGTGTCCATTTATTCTTTTACGTAGAGACTGTCCAGTATGACCAATGTACATGGCAGAGGGGCATTGCTGGCACATGATGGCATATATCACATTGGTAGATGCGCAGGTGAACGAGCCTCTGGTAGTGTGGCTGATGTGATTAGGCCCTATGATGGTGTCCCCTGAATAGATATGTGGACAGAGTTGGCAACGGGCTTTGTTGCAAGGATAGGTTCCTGGGTTAGTGGTTCTGTTGTATGGTGTGTGGTTGCTGGTGAGTATTTGCTTCAGGTTGGGGGGCTGTCTGTAAGCAAGGACTGGTCTGTCTCCCAAGATCTGTGAGAGTGATGGGTCGTCCTTCAGGATAGGTTGTAGATCCTTAATGATGTGTTGGAGAGGTTTTAGTTGGGGGCTGAAGGTGATGGCTAGTGGCGTTCTGTTATTTTCTTTGTTGGGCCTGTCCTGTAGTAGGTGACTTCTGGGTACTTTTCTGGCTCTGTCAATCTGTTTCTTCACTTCAGCAGGTGAGTATTGTAGTTGTAAGAATGCATGACAGAGATCTTGTAGGTGTTTGTCTCTGTCTGAGGGGTTGGAGCAAATGCAGTTATATCGTAGAGCTTGGCTGTAGACAATGGATCATGTGGTGTGATCTGGATGAAAGCTAGAGACATGTAGGTAGGAATAGCGGTCAGTAGGTTTCCGATATAGGGTGGTGTTTATGTGACCATCGCTTATTAGCACCGGAGTGTCCAGGAAGTGGATCTCTTGTGTGGACTGCTCCAGGCTGAGGTTGATGGTGGGATGGAAATTGTTGAAATCATGGTGGAATTCCTCAAGGGCTTCTTTTCCATGGGTCCAGATGATGAAGATGTCATCAATGTGGCGCAAGTAGAGTAGGGGCATTAGGGGACGAGAGCTGAGGAAGCGTTGTTCTATGTTAGCCGTAAAAATGTTGGCATACTGTGGGGCCATGCGGGTACCCATCGCAGTGCCGCTGATTTGAAGGTATACATTGTCCCCAAATGTGAAATAGTTATGGGTGAGGACAAAGTCACAAAGTTCAGCCACCAGGTTAGCCGTGACATTATCGGGGATACTGTTCCTGACGGCTTGTAGTCCATCTTTGTGTGGAATGTTGGTGTAGAGGGCTTCTACATCCATAGTGGCTAGGATGGTGTTTTTAGGAAGATCACCAATGGATTGTAGTTTCCTCAGGAAGTCAGTGGTGTCTCAAAGATAACTGGGAGTGCTGGTAGCATAGGGCCTGAGGAGGAAGTCTACATAGCCAGACAATCCGGCTGTCAGGTGCCAGTGCCTGAGATGATGGGGCGTCCAGGATTTCCAGGTTTATGGATCTTGGGTAGCAGATAGAATACCCCAGGTCGGGGTTCCAGGAGTGTGTCTGTGTGGATTTGTTCTTGTGCTTTTTCAGGGAGTTTTTTGAGCAAATGGTGTAGTTTCTTTTGGTAACCCTCAGTGGGATCAGAGGGTAATGGCTTGTAGAAAGTGGTGTAAGAGAGCTGCCTAGTAGCCTCTTGTTCATATTCCGACCTATTCATGATGATGACAGCAACTCCTTTGTCAGCCTTTTTGATTATGATGTCAGAGTTGTTTCTGAGGCTGTGGATGGCATTGTGTTCTGCACAGCTGAGGTTATGGGGCAAGTGATGCTGCTTTTCCACAATTTCAGCCCGTGCACGTCGGCGGAAGCACTCTATGTAGAAGTCCAGTCTGCTGTTTCGACCCTTCGGGAGGAGTCAACCCAGAATCCTTCTTTTTGTAGTGTTGGTAGGAAGGTACCTGTGGGTTAATACGTTGGTTAGAGGTCATCATGTGCCAGCAATGCCCCTCTGCCATGTACATTGGTCAAACTGGACAGTCTCTACGTAAAAGAATAAATGGACACAAATCAGACATCAAGAATTATAACATTCAAAAATCAGTCGGTGAACACTTCAATCTCTCCGGTCACACGATTACAGGCCTGAGAGTGGCTATCCTTCAACAAAAAAACTTCAAAAACAGACTCCAACGAGAGACTGCTGAATTGGAATTAATTTGCAAACTGGATACAATTAACTTAAGCTTGAATAGAGACTGGGAGTGGATGGGTCATTACATAAAGTAAAACTATTTCCCCATGTTATTTCTCCTCCCACTCCACCCCCTACTGTTCCTCAGACGTTCTTGTTAACTGCTGGAAATGGCCCACCTTGATTATCACCACAAAAGGTTTTCCTCCTCCCCCCCGCCCTTGCTGGTAATAGCTCATCTTAAGTGATCACTCTCCTTACAGTGTATATGATAAAACCCATTGTTTCATGTTCTCTGAGTGTGTATATATATCTCCCCTCTGTATTTTCCACCGAATGCATCTGATGAAGTTAGCTGTAGCTCACGAAAGCTTATGCTCAAATAAATTTGTTAGTCTCTAAGGTGCCACAAGTACTCCTTTTCATTTTAGCCCTAGGGAGGGCCAATGGGTCATCACAAATCTATCACAAATGTAACTTTTTTTGCCCCCATGCATATGTCTAATAGAAGTCTCTGTTCTGACAGGCCCACTTTTAAATATCTGAATTCAGGGGAGCTACACCAGGGAGGGATTTGGACCACTAGGCTTAACATGCCACGATAGCTCTGACTTTATCTGCTGCTATCATCGTCTTCACATGCCCATTTAGTCCTGTCCCTTCTATGGTCTTGCAGGAATAAGGTATTTCATTTTTTCCATACTTTCTTCTTCTTTTCAATTACTGTTCTGTTTTTTCCCCCCTAGCCCTCTTTACCTCCCTGTCAGCTTTCATTTTCCCCCTTGCTCTCTGTCTCCAATGCTGGGTCAAACAAATCCACGACCCTCTCTAAAGTCATCTGATGGGGACTCATGTCTGCAAGTACCAAGAGTCAGACCTGCAAGGACCTCCACCTGTCCCATACAAGCTGTGGAAGGCTTAGGCCCAGATGGGTCTAAAGCAGTGGTTCTCAAAGCCGGTCTGCCGCTTGTGCAGGGAAAGCCCCTGTTGTACTGGACCGATTTGTTTACCTGCCGCGTCCGAAGGTTCGGCCGATCACGGCTCCCACTGGCTGCAGTTCGCCGCTCCAGGCCAATGGGGGCTGCAGGAACCGGCACGTGCCGAGGAATGTGCTGGCCATCCTTCCTGCAGGTAAACAAACCAATCCGGCCCGGCAGGGGCTTTCCCTGCCCAAGCGGCGGACTGGCTTTGAGAACCACTGGTCTAAAGTAAGGAAGAGATAAGTGACATAGCCAGAAATGGTGCCTGTATTGTGGAAACAGGGAAATAACGAATAGAGGTTTCCTGTTAATCAGCAGTTGTAGCCAGCCTTAGCCATGACAAATGGGGAGATTCCTGATTCCCCCCAGAATTCAAATGACTTCTAGAGATCTCTGAAACAGTACGAAGTAGTTCAGACTTCACATTTTTTCCTGGAGCATGAACAGTAAACATCACATTAATCTATATAGGCCTCCCGTGAACCCAGGCTTGCTGCAGCTGTTGATATGGCAGCATTTCTGAACCAATTAAGTCTCCTTCACACACCTTTCAGTTCCCTACCTGCTCTCTCTCTCTCTCATGCTTTGACTGTACTCCCCCATACTGTGAGCATCTCTTAATCTCTCAGCTTTTCTCTCCCTAGTTAGATCCTTCCAGAACCTGCCAGCTCTGAGGGACAGAGAAGATGCTCCACTCCACATTGCTAGCCAATTCAGGCCTTTTGATGCATCAGCACAGTTATTGAGCAAGGAATGCTGAACAATTGAAGGATATCGGGAAGGAGCTGCTAAGCATCAAGAGTATTGCTCTTCACAACAGTGCTTCCAGCTATCACCTTCTGGCCACAGCGCTGTGGATTTCACAGAGGTACACTGCACTCTGCTGTGGAACACAGTTTGAGAAGCTCGGAGCTGGAGCATTATAGAACGTGCCAGAAAGTTCCCTCTTTCCTCAAATAACCAGCATTGCCCGAAGTGTGGACAAATATCTATGTCACAGATATACGGTTTTGTTGTAACCATGTTGGTCCCAGGACATTGGAGACACCAGGTGGGTGAGGTAACATCTTTTATTGGACCAACCTCTGTTGGTGAGACAAGCTTTCAAGCTTACACAGAGCTCTTCTTCAGGATGGGAAATGTACTCAATGTCAAAGACATAAATAATTAGCTTTGGGTTCTCCTATCCCTGCCATTGGCTCTGATTCAGGAAACCAGTGAAACATGCAATTAAAGTGTTTTACTGAATAGCAGTAGAGTTCAGCACATGCTTAAAGTTTAGCATGTGCTTCTATGCTTTGCTGAACTGAAGCCCTTCTTAGTTAGAAATTAATAACCACTCACACATTACTTCAACATTAGGGCTTGCTGTTATTGCGTGATGATGACAAGAATCTTTCACAGGGAGAGTACACATTCTGGGGTCTATTCCCCTTTATTTGCATACACCAATCAGTTAGGAGTTTCACACATGCATCTAGAGAATGAAAGTCCCCCTCCCACATTTCTTGATTTAAATTAATATGAGAATACTGAAATATTCTTCCCTTTAGGGCCACTAGACTCTTTATCTTCCAACTATAATAATTTCTCCCCCATGTGGCATTTTCCTTTTATGATTTAAGAGAATTATATTAAAAAAATCAAGAGAATATCCCTATGTGCAATTTTACTACATTATAGTTAATGGAAGCAAATCTGCACCTGTCATACCAGTGCTCTTATCCTACCAAACCACTGGTCACACAAGTCTACCTATCCTACAGATATCAGTAAGTCTTTTACATTTAACATACAGACACAGAGAAAAAAATTCTTAGGATTGATTTTATTACAGTTTAGATGAAATTCACATCTTTTCTTTTCAAATATAGGCTTATTTTACCCAATATACAAAGTGGGAATCTTTCCAATGCCATACTGTGCTTCAGAGTTATGCATGTATGTACAAACTGTGTTTCTCTAATCAGTGCAAATTCACCCTGCAATTTTCTCTCCTGACCCTTACCCACTTTAGCAACTGCTTTTTAAAATAATCTGCTTAGCTACTCCCAGCTTTGAGTGCAGCCAGTTCTCCTAGGTAGGTCTTTGGGTAGATGAGCAACTGTGCTGACTCCAATGACTCACATACTTGTAATTATGTGCACACAGGGAATCCACATCCTTAATTTGTTTTTTGCCCCATGTGGTGTTTAAATCAGGAGTTTTTATTTTTTTACCTGCTTTGCTGCAGCTCCAGTGCGGTCTTTGCAAGTTTCAGTTTTCCCGGTTCCTGCTGGCCCTTGAGGTGCTGTGCCAAGGTTTAACTGTAAGGCTCCCATTAGAGTCTTTAAAGAAGAAAGATTTCCAGGGTGAGTATACTATATTAATAAATGAAACCCAACCTTTTAAAAATTACACTGTCAGAAAAACCCATTAGGCTGTAAAAGAGTTGAAGTAAACATTAGATTTTAATATCTACTGCTCCTTAGATTTTTCTGAACTGAAAATCCCCAGTGAGCACTTAAAACTTCATTACTACGCTGAAAGGTTGTGAAAGGCTATTTAAAGGTTTTCAATTTTGCTGAAGTCTAGAGGTTATTACAGCTAGAAAGAATACCAATCCTAATATTACATGGAATGAAAGGAATCAAATTTATGTTCTCATCTCCCCTGCAGTTTAATCCAGTTCTATTAGATTCATTGGAAAAATTAGGGTAGGTTGAAACTTTTTAGCGGTCTGATGAAAAATAATATTTGGTCACTGTAGAAAAGCATTACCCACATTCAGAAATAGATTCCTGTCTCTCAGTCCCACAGTCATATGTTACACTATTATCAGCCTTCTGCCCAGGAGCCTCTGCGTTATGACCTGTGTCAGATTTATACCAAAAGCGTCCAGAACTGTATAAGAAAAACAACTGTATCCGACTTCCATCTCAAACTCAAGATTACCTATAACTTGATATTTAGTTTTTCTTTATAAATGTTCCTTTACACTATTTGCTTCTTTTTACTTAATTCTGTGGTGGGACATTGGTTCTCTTGAATCTACTGTTTATCAAAATAGTAACTAGCTGTAATGGAATATGACCTAATAGTGCAGTAGCAATTATGATAAGAAAGAACCAGTAACTGCTCATATACTGAAAAGTAAATCAATCTCCTCATATTTTTTCAGTCCTGAGCCCATGATGAACAGATGCAGTGTATTCCACATGGTTGTAGAAAGGATGTGTGTTCATTTGGGTTAAATCTTCAGTTTTCTTGGGTCTAGAGAAACAAATAATACATTGCTATTCTGTTCTATGCCCCACACATTGCACATAATCTCACATCACTGAAAAACTATGACCCAGTTATAATGAGCATTTTCTTTTTAATTGGCATCACTGTACCTTACAGTAGTCAATAGTAAACTGGATTCTTTTTAACCCCTTCGTACACTGGTTATATCTACACCTGAGATTTTACCTTGAGTTAACTGATTGCCCATTAACTTGAAGAAATTAATACCTTTGTAAAGGCTAATCTGGATACTCACTCCCCAAACATTCATTCTAAGCTATAACTGCTTGTTGTTTGCCCTAGAGATCAGCTTTGAGATTAAAAAACTGGAAGTAAAATATTCTAGTGAACACAAGTCCTATAAGAGGGAAAAAATAGACCAGCCATTTGATGGCTGGATTTGGTAGAGGGGGATGACAGAGGCTTTCCCCTCCATGATGAGGAAAGGTGGCAAATAAGGGTCTAAGACACTTTTCTGTCTCTCCCATATCCTTTAGCTTCAGGCATAAGGTAGACCAGCCCATATGACTGCTCTACTTTACACTGACTGGAAAGGTGTCCTTGGAACCAGTCTGCTGGCCTATGACCACCGGAGAATAGCATTCTCTGGCCACTTGTGTCCTGTTGGGGGCATCTGTGCTATAGGTACGTCCACAATGAGGAAGTTTTTACAGAGACAATAGATCTTTATTGTCCTCTCCCCAGTGACAATTCTGTCCTGGAGAGAGTTAATACTTGAAAACATTTTACATGTTCCACAGTCCTAGCTCATTCCATCTGTGGTTGTGCTATTCAGGAATCTGGTCCTCCTGAATACACATACACACACACACAATTTATTCTTTAATTATAGATTTATTAGGGAACAAGTTGCATATACCTTTCATTATGGGATGAAATAATCCTAAACCAACATTTTCCTCTTTGAATCCCCTTTTCAGACCACGTACTGCCTCTTTAGGCCTTCAAAGATTAGAGAGCAACAATTCTTCATAAAGCACCTACATTAGCTGTTGGAAAACCATTTAGAGGTGTTTCTGTTGAAGCCCAAGCTGAAAGATACCAAGAGCAGAACTGTTGGTCTACCCTGAATATAAATGCAGTTATAAAGGGAACAATTATCCATTATTATCAGCAAGGGTAGGAGTAGAGGAACTTTATCAAGGAATGTTTATGAAAATCATAGGTGCTGACTCCATGGGTGGAGCACTCCTGGGAAAAAATGGATGGGTGCTGACCCCATCAGCTCCCCCACAGTACCTCTTGCCCGCTGGCAGTCCCACGGGTCAGTGCCTCCCCCTCCCTCCCTGGGCAATCAGTTGTTTCGTGGCATGCAGGAGGCTGGGGAGGGAGGGGGAGGAGCTAGGATGCAGTGTGCTCTGGGGAAGGGGCGGGACTGGGCAGGAAGAGGCTGTACAGGGATGGAGCAGGGGTGGGAGTTGAGTAAGAAGAAGTGGGGTGGGGCCCGGGGGGAAGGGTGTAGTGGGGGCGGGGCCTGGGGCAGAGTTGGGGTCAAGCCCCTCCCCAGCACTTTGGAAAGTTGGCGCATATGATGAAAATCATATAATTCTTTAGCAAGACCCACTGGTTGTCCAACACAATTTAGACTTATTATTCAAAGTTCTTCAGGAACACTCTCTCATAAACATATGATCTGTTTTGCTCTGTGAGACCAGCAGGGCCAGATTTAGGGATTGGCGACCCAGGCCACCGCCTGGGGTGCCGGGTTTGGGGAGCGACAGACTCAGGATGCTGTTTTTGCTGTTAGCAACAAAAAGGAAAATCGAATGTTTGAAGTAAAATATTTCAAGTAGTCTGTATGTGGATTCATTTTTCACTAACCTCCTAGAATGTTCTGGACCTTTGTAGAACCACAGGGAGCCTTCGAGACTTGCAGAACTACATTTTCCTTAAACCTCCTAAAATATTGTCAGTCGTGGCCTCACAGGGGTGTAACAGGTGGGGCATCATGACTCAGTGAGTGAGATATAAGAATAAAGTGAAGTCAGAGCCCAGCTGTGCTATTGCAAACCTTGTTTTATTGTGTAATTGTGAAAGTACACTTGTGTTTTAAGATTTGAAAAGTGTAAGCACTGCAGCAGCACTTTAATGTGGCTTGTGTAGTCGTGGCAGAGCAGATCTCTAAAAAAACCACATCCACAAGGGACGTAGCTCCCAGCACTGTCTACAGTGGTTCTTTACAGCGCTGAAACTTGCTGTGCTCAGGGGGGTGTTTTTTCACACCCCTGAGTGAGAAAGTTGCAGCGCTGTAAAGTGCCAGTGTAGACAAGCCCTAAGTAGCAACTAATAAAGGACATATTTAGTAAGACACCAGAGATATCTCTTGAACCCCATCTATGCAATAATATAGAAGAAATACTGTTACTACTTTTGCCATGCTTAACATGTAATCATTGATGACTTTCTAAGAATGTGGAACATAGACTTTTGCTCTGTCTAATACTGTCTGTTTTCCCCTTAGAAAATAAAAGATGTTTCTGAAGGAAACCTTCAGGAGCTCAGTATAGGAAGCAAAAAACTCAATTGCAAGAGGGAAATTTGATGGGAAAATATCTGAAATAGAACAACATAGACTGGGCTTTAGTCCAGTGCAGAAGAAATTGAGGAGTGAAGTGTAAATGATAAAGTCCTTTGACTAAGGAATTAGCAGATTTACCTGAAGATAAGGAATGGAAATGTGAGGAAAGTGATGGAAAATCATCCAGCTTTCCTGGTGGTATAAAGGAGAGCAATGATAAAGAAGAATGTCTCACATGAAAAGGAGAGAAACAATAAAAAAGAATCAGCCTCTCATGATGACAGAAACAGCAGTGAGAAAATTTGCACACCACATATCGATACATCAGATCCTGCTTTATGGCGGTGATCCTAAACTCTGCTAATATTGATCATACAATTTTAGACAGCTGGGCAAAATTGAGGATATGACTTTTCAGTAAATGAGCAGAAGGAAAACTTCTCAAAGTCATACTGTGAAAGAGTGCTCAAGAATGGTGAGAAACTGAATGGTTTTGGCTAGTTTACTCAAAAATCTACTGACAAAGTTTTTGTTGCAAAATATTTGACAAGAATGCAAAATTGTTGCTTATGCTTTCTGAGTACAATTATTGGCATAACTTAGCCGATGCTCTGAAGCAATGTGAAAAGTCACATGGCTATTTTACTGCCTACTCCAAATGGATGGAGGTTGAGTCCAGGCTCAAGCTCAATAAATGCATAGATGCAGAAAACTGCATTATTAATATAAAAACCGAGCATTTGAGGAATTATTTGAGTGTCTGGTCTCAATTACCCTCTTCCTTACAAAGAATAATTTCCAGCTTTCTGGGGCTCATTGGATAAATTGTTCACTGAACATAATGATGATTTCCTCAGTTTGGTAGAGCTCCTTGGGAAATATGATGATGTCATGCGTGAGCACCTACATCGAGTAGTTCATAAAGAAGCTATGGACCATTACTGCAGCTAAGCTATTCAAAACGAGTTGATTGACCTTATGGTAAGGAAGGTGCTTGATAATATCTTGATGCAGCACAGTAAAATGAGGTACTATGCTCTGGTACTATGGACCACATTCTGGACATTAGTCACAGAGAAAAGATGTCATTGACAGTAAGATTTGTTGACAGCGAGGATGGCTGTATCCAAGTAAAGTAACACTTTATCTGTTTCTGGACTGTGGATAAATCTACTGCAAAAGGCCTAATGGAACTGTATATGAACATTTGGAAAGACACTAAAATGCAGCTTCTGGGCTGTCACAGCCAAGGCTCCAACAACAGGGGGAAGATGAAGGGAAGAAACAATGGCATCCAAGCAAGGATCCTTGTGCTTAATCCAAGAGCTTTCTTCATGACTTGTGGCTGCCATTGCCTCAACCTGGTTGTGTCAGATGCAGCGTCATCTTCTTTAGATTCAGTATCTCTCTTTGAAGTACTGAAAATGATATACATCCTGTTTTCAGCATCAACTATCAATTGGAAGATCCTCATGGACAATTGTTACAAATCTGACTGTGAAGCCACTAAGTGACACTGCTGGGAGAGCCTCACTGACAGTGTAAGGCCTGTAAGGTACCAAGTGATTGAGGTTTATGAAGCCCTGATGGAACTTCTGCAGTCAAGTAAAGCTGAGGCTGGAATCTGACATGAGGAGCACAGCCTGGCAAACTATATCACTGACTTTACATTTCTGATCTCAATTGTGGTTTGACATGATATCCTGTTCCAAGTAAACATTCTAAGCAAGGCAATACAAACTCAGTCGATGGACATCGTGACCACCATTACTTTGATGAGAAGCTGCCTTGATTTCATTGTGTCCTACAGAGACAACCAATTTGAAGATGCCATCAGTGCTGCCAAAGAAAAGGCAGAAAACTTAGGAGTTGGCCTGTCTTTAAGGAAACTCATATTCATTGGAAGAAGAGACAGTTTGGTTACAAGGGCAGAGATGAGGTGATGGGAAACTAGGAAGAAAAATTCAGATTGAATTTTTTTGCTGCTTGTTGACATTGCTTGAATGTCCATTGAAGAAAGGTTTGGACAAATGAAGCACCACAAAAAGACCTTAGGGTGGTGGAGGGAGTATTGTATGACCCTAGTAAGCTTGTGGTGGACAGAAAAACACTCTTGAACAATTATATGGACCTTCACTGGATGCTGACACATGGGGAATGTTTGGATGTCAATGATAAAGACCTCTATGTTCAACTGGACAACATATGTCACATTTTGTGACATGGGAAGCATTCTCCATTCCAAGATATCCAATTCATTCATGATGCAGAGCTGAAGGACATTCTTCCTAATGTGTGGATAGCTTTGAGGATTCTGCTCATGCTGCTGGTCACAGTTGCGTGTGGTGAGTGCAGCTTTTCGAAGCTCAGGCTCATTAAAACATATCTTTGATAGATGATGGCCAATGAGAGACTGACATTGCTTGCTATTTTATCACTTGAAAATGCCATTGGCCAGTCTTTGGATCTCTCTGACGCGGTGCTTCAGTTTGCGAGGACAAAGGTGAGAAAAGCGACCTTTTGACCTAAAAGGCTAGGGTTAACATTCTAAGGTTGTCACCTACTGTAGCACTATTTAATACTGGTCCACCCAATTTTGGTGCACAGTTCAATTTCTTAATGTTAGTACATTTCAGTTATTCTTAAAATTAAAATGTTTCTATAACCTTAGAGGAAACAATTTTTATTTGCTTGTGTATGGCATGAATAAATACAGCTTTACAGATCCTAGCATGCAAATTTATCTTAGATGACAGGGATAAATCATTCATGAAAATCATGCATCAAAGTAATAAAATGGGGGACAAATGCAATAAAAAATAAGGTATTCAAAAGTTTAACAAATGGAGGGGGGAGGCGCCAAAGACACTCCTCACCTGGGGCATCATTTGGTATAGGGCTGGCTCTGGGGACCAGTATAATCTCTGCACCATATTTCCACAGTGTATTGTATAGCAGTTTATGCCTGTGCACAATCTGATGCAACCCAGAGGGCAAGCACACAGGCAGAATGCATGAACCTATCTACTGAATTCAACTAGGTGTCATGGTTTTACGACTCAAATAACTATTTACCAGAAACCAACATCAAACCTCCAGTTTCTTTCATTTGGGAGAGCATCAGGTTGCATTTAAAGTGTGGACAAGAAATGCCAAACCAATACTTTTATTAGCGCTTTTTTTTTTTTGTGGGCTGGGGGTGGGGGAGATGACACTGAACACATTTATAGCTGTGTTAAACAAACCAAGTGCAACATGTCATTTAAAAATATGTATCTTTAACACATTCATAAATTGTTAATAAGAAGCAGATAAGCTTTTATGGATATTTACCTTTTTCTTTGTTATTATTAATCTGCCCATTTATTGTATAGGGAATGTCTGTTCAGCCAGCCCCAATGCACAGATCCTGCTTTTCCTTTTATTTTTGTTTAGAGACAACCTGGATTTAATTTCTTAAATGTTGTTCAGTTTTCACCAAGCCCATAAAGGTCAGTGAGTGCATTGTGAAAGAGAAAGAAGTAAATAAATACTCGTTTGCCCAAGAAGACAGCTGATATTTGAATCACTCTTACTAGGCAATTTTCTAAATGTATTAGTTGTGTCAGGATCAGCAACAACAAATCAAGCGAAAGCTTCCTGTCCACATGGATACTATTGTTTTATTGCAATGGGGGAAGGCTAAATTATTGTAACAAAAGAGGAAGAAGTAAAGTAACAGCACAAAATTGAACATTTTTACCCAACTCACCTATCGGTGAGGGGCTGGTCTATGGATAATCTATTATATAAATGAAAAACTGATGGCTATGGTGAATTTTTGTGTGTGTATGTTAAATAATTGCTTTGATTGAATTTTGGAGATTTTAATTTCTCAAGTGTAAATGTGAAACTGTGAAATACCTTCTGTCTCTTAGGAATCTCCAGAAAACAAGATGGCATGGACTCTCCAGCCTTTCTTGGCATCTGGACTTGTATTACTGTATTAGAAAATCCAGCTTAAATGTTTTACAGGGTGTCCAGTTTTGAAGAGAAGCCTAGGGACCCAGCCTGTTCCCTGGATGTAACCCTGACACCTTTTGTTTCTAAACTAAAAAACTGGCCCCAGTAATCCATGCTGTCATCACCTCCAGGATGGACTATTTTGTACCTTGAAGACCATCAGGAAAATTCAGTTGGTTCAAAGAAACAGCATTTCTGTTAAGTGCAGCAAATTAGTTGGCTCACATCCTACATTAGTACTCAAAAGTCTGCACTGGCCACCTAAGCAGTATCAGGTGCAGTTCCAAGTCTTCGTTCTTACCTTTTAAAGCCCTAAATAAGCATTGGCCTAGCTACCTGAAGGATTATCTCTTACTATTAAGCAGTTGCATTTTATGGGGATGTAGAAGCTGGCAGAATCCAGGTATGACTGCATTAGAGCTGGAGGTTTTCTGGGGCAGGCAGATGACTGTGGAACTCACTAGACTTAGAAATCTGGATAAGTCAAAATCTTGCAACCTTTAAAGTGAAATGTGAAACTCCACTCTTTTAGTCACCCATCTCCTAAGAGGACACAATGGCTGCAGCAGTATGTTCAATGAAATATACCACTTAGCTCTGTTTACACCAAGTTTAATGTCTAAAAATATATAGTATGTGCAAGGTGGGTGTATTACTATGAAAAACTTATTTTTGGTGTGTGCTTAAGAGTGGTTAGAGCACAAATGTCAGCCCCATTATTTAGTTACCAAGTAGAGCTATGTACTCACTAGGTATCTTCGATTGCTTGGGAATACTACAAATAATACATTCTAGGCAGAACATAATAAAATGTCTTGCTTCTAACATCACTGCACACTAATTTTATGTGGAGGGGGCCATAAAAATATCTGAAGCCACTAAAAAAACATTATAAATGGCACATGATGTGCAAGATGGTTTTAAAAAGTTGTAACCATTTTCAGTTGAATGAAAAAGGCCTAATATGGAAATATCTAAAAGGATGTACTCATCTAGGCCCTAATTCAGCAAAGCACTTAAATCTATGCTTAAGTCCATATCTACTCAGCAAATCAATTAACTTTGTACTTGCGTTCATCGTTGTTTACCAAACACTTCAAAGTATGTTCAAATGCTTTGTGAAATAGGGATGGATTTAAATGCATGCTCAAATGCTCTGCTGAATCAAGGCCTTATTTAATTCCCAGACAAAAACTATATTAAGATGAAGTGAAGGCTGAGAGTAATTTAGGGTAAAATATACTGAAAGGAAATTATAATTATCCTAAAGCCAAGCATTATAAATCTAGAAAATTCAGAATTTGGATTTCTTTTAAATTCAATCTTAACAGATTAACAAGTGGAAGGGCATCCAAACAACCTTAGTTCTGCTCTGGAATGACACCATTCAACAATCATATTAGTACAATTAAGACATTTTAGTGTTTACTGTTTGTGCTCCCAGATTAGATTAAACTGATTTTAAAGACACAGATTGGTTTTCTATTTTTTTCCCCCTTTGGTATCACTATAGGGTGGTTACAGTGCAGTTTTCATACATAACAGAGGCTGAATCTCTGTTATAACAGCAAAATTAATCTTAGCCTGAACACTGAAGCTTCAACTGGCACTACCCTAACATCTTTAGAGGAAATTGCTGTATTTCTTTTAATATGTCAAGCTTGTTTTACAATGATGCATAAATGGGATGATATACCAAAAAAAAAAACCTGTAGGTAAATGCAGTAGGCATTACCAGGATTATCTTTATAATATGTGATCTCAGCCACATTGGTATTAAAGTTTATTTTATCATGGATTCAATTAACAACACATTAACCCCTTTGAGTGCTTTAAAACATAGGACCATTTCTATCTTTATGTGCTCCAAGTTCTTTCTGGACCAGTGGAAGTGGTGAGCATGCTTCCAAGGGAAGACTTTTCTCCTTTATTTTATATACTGAGTACATATTTGCATAAGTCTCCATGTGTATTTTATACACCACATTGCTTCACACCTATAAGAAGCCACTTTCAAAGGAGCAGCACTTAAGAGGTTAAACATATAATCATTCTATGCTGAGGTTTCTAATGCTAATTTTTAAATGGAATCTGCTTGATTAATGAGGTCTTTCATTTGCACAGTCACTATGAAAATGAAAAAAAAAGTATTTTTTATCTTACTCACACAGTCTTCAGTACTTTCAAAGGCACTGACTGCTCATTATGAATAATCATAGTACTCATGAAAGACATGTACACTGAAAATAATCAAACCCCTATGTCATTAAGGCACAAATATTCCAATGGAAAGCAAAATTTTTGTATAAAAACACCACAGTGCTGAGATGCTACTTGTATATGTTCACTGTGCGAAAAAAAAATCATGCAATTTGACTTTTTTAATCTTCTGGTTAATAGTCACAACACCCAGAATGGATTTGAACCTAAAATCAATCTCTCTCATTTTACAACATAGGATATATATTTGCTAGGTTCAGATTTTAAGCCAAATATTCTTCTTTAAAATATTTCTAAAGAGGAGAAATAGAAGCATCAAGCAATTTGCCTGTTAATTCAGAAATATGGAGTTATATGGAATTTACATATATATATATATATATATTTTTCTATTTTTATATATATATATATACACACATTTATATATACACACATTTATATATATATATATATATATATGTATAGCCTAATTTTCCATATAAAATGTTAATGTTGCATATAAAGTTCCTAATTTCCTAGTAACACTGAAAAACATAGCACACCCATAGGAACATATTTATATAGAATTGCTGCAACAGTCTTCTTTGTGAGCTGCAGTGCTTAAAATATTAAAATAATGAAAGATAAAGAGAAGGCATATTTTGAATTTGTAGTCACCTTTCCTTCTAATACTAAAAACAAGGGCAACACTCAATGAAATCAGAAGGCAGCAAATTCAAAAATGATAAAAGGAAATTCTTTTTCACATAATTATCTGGTGAAATACACTGCTGCTTAGCAGGATCCAAGACTATTTTTATATGGATAACAAGATTATCCAGCGTGATAACAATATCTATTTTTAAAAAATGTTTTGGAATTTATATAAACTCACATGCTTCAGGGCATAAACCAGACTCTAATTATTGAAAGTTAGGAGGAAATTTTCCCTGTGGGAAGATTATCCATAGTTGAAGAGTTCTTATACTTTCTACTGAAGTAGCTGATAATAAGCCACCATTGGTAACATGGTCCTAGATTAGACAGACCAATGGGGTGATCCAGGATGGCAGGTGATGCTTATTTCCCTACATAAAAAGAAGGCAAAGCTAACAAAAGAAAGGAGCCAGCTCCAAGGCCCTGTTTACATTATGGTTGAAAGAATGCCAGCATCAGCTATGAATAAGGTCCTGAATCCTGCAAAAACTTATGAACCTGCTCAGTTTTACTTACACGAACGTTCCATAGGGCTACGCCCATGCAGAAAGTTACTCACAGGCATATGTGTTTGCAGGATTAGGGACCAAATCTGATATTTGATACTGGCATTCAGCAGTATTTGTATTGGGTTCAAATGCACTTCTCCGATTCTGCATACACAGTATGTATGAGCATCTTATTCTGGTGGGGATCTCCTTGCTCCCTGCTCTCCCTGTTGCCAAAAGAGAAGAGGGCTGAGATTTGAATATCATTCAAGTCTCTGCAGAATACTGAGGGTTTCTGAAAAGTATTCTGAATTTTGTGTAACATCATTTCTTCAAAACTTAAATTAGTGTTGTTGCTTGAGAGTATTTTTGAGACCGATTTCTCTGTAAATTAATTTATAGTGCTTATTCACTGCTTTTGGTCTGCAATAATTTAATCAGGATCTGTAATCTGCTGCTGGTCATCATGCCATCCTATTGATCCTTTTATACCTGAATAGGTGCATGATTATCATTCCAGACCATTGAGAATAAATGCTTTGGATATCACGATACCACTGGTACATTTCAATGTATGAAAGCTGAGAAATAATTGAAATGGGTCAATATCAACTTTAAATATTTGATTTGTTTCTCATTTTATGGGCATTTAGCATAAAATAAATCTGTGCTTTGAGAGTTAAGAATTATATACTATTTATATCTGTTCCATTTCTCAGTGGAGTTTATTTTGAAAAACAAATAGGAATTCCCATGGTTATAAGTATATGAAGTGCCCTAAAAAGGAAAATAAACAACCTTGATTGTACTAGGATGCGCATATACAAAAATTTGTTTATCTCCTTCTTTATAGCAATTTAGAACTGATTTATTCCCCAAGTCCACTTTAAAATCTGTCATTCCTTTCTGCTATACAATAAAACCATGCTTTTCTCCCTTAACATGCCCCTGATGCTGTAATATTTTTCTAATTAAGATCACGTTAAAATTAATCCTTTCCTTCACTGCCTCCTCCACCTCCCACTGCCAATTTCATCTCAGAATAAATAGGCTACCATTTCTGTCTACTCCCAGCATAAATCAATTCATCGCAAATAGCCTTGTGTTGTATCTATTAACTTGTCACCATGGGTAAAATTTATTTAAAACTTAAAAACGCATTGCAATATAAAATGCTACCTAACACTGCAGTAAATAGTAGATGCTTGACTAATAAAGCATTCTTCAGGAATCATTTTGCAAAATACAATTTCCCTACACTTTAAGACTCAATCAAATTCATGTATTGTGAACATCTGTAGTGATGAGTGACTCAAGAGTAATTCATGCCATTTTGGTCAGCTCGACTAGCACTAGGTAGACAAGATCTTCCATTTGTTTACTGTTTTTTTCCCTTTTTTAAAAAATTTTGCAAATAAGCATGCAGACCAGCTTTTTTGAATAATGGCCTAAGAGAATGATGAGACAGATGGGTATTCCAAATAATTTAGTGGTTATGTCAAGGCATGGAGCCCAACTAATTTCATTCTTCTATTTGCTTTATGGTAATTTGATTTTACAGATTTCACAAATGGTATTTGTTAATCAATTCTGACACACCTATATCAGAGAATAAGAAATCCCTTAATATTTTCAATATAGATTAGACAAACGCTTTTTAGGGAATCACCTAGTTTGCTAGGCCTGTCAAATAAAGAAGAGTAAAATATTCAGTGCAGCATTTGCTTGCTCAGTCACAGCATTTTTACTTTTATTTTTATGATCTTCTGTTTATAGACATTTAATCAGAAAGTTAAAGAAAAGGAAAACAACAGAAAGGGAGAAAGGCAAAGAAATTATAGGAACAATTGACAATAAAACTGAGTATATATAGAAAAGGAAAGTGAGAACTTATGTCTTAAAACAGACAGGAACCTTTCTCAAGGAGCAGCAATGACACCTTTGGAAAACAACCATAGGAAACAGGTTTCAGAGTAGCAGCCGTGTTAGTCTGTATTCGCAAAAAGAAAAGGAGTACTTGTGGCACCTTAGAGACTAACAAATTTATTAGAGCATAAGCTTTCGTGAGCTACAGCTCACTTCATCGGATGCATCCGATGAAGTGAGCTGTAGCTCACGAAAGCTTATGCTCTAATAAATTTGTTAGTCTCTAAGGTGCCACAAGTACTCCTTTTCTTTTAACCATAGGAAAGGTGGTGTTATATTTTAAAGCACTATTTAAAACTCCATTCAATTGTAAAGAAGAAATGTTGCTGTATTTTTCCAGTTCTGTCTACCACCCAATGTTAATTTCTCCTTAGAGATGTCTTGGGTAAGTCCATTTAGCAATTTTGCATAAGTCAGGAGGTTTCAGATTTCCCTTATCTGAATATAATTCATTTAGCCAGTAAAATCGATATTGAAACCCATTTTTGCATCATTAACTGGTATTATTAAATCATTCAGCACACTCAGAAAACACAACCAAGGGAAAACAGGGTTTGTTAGTGTGAAGCATTTTTGATAAGCTCTTATACATAGAGCTCCAGTGCCTAAATCCATAGCTTCTGCCAATAAATGAAATATGCAACAAGTTTGCACGATTTTGATGACATCACAGATATTCATAGATTCATAGATTCATAGATACTAAGGTCAGAAGGGACCATTCTGATCATCTAGTCCGACCTCCTGCACAGCGCAGGCCACAGAATCTCACCCACCCACTCCTATGAAAAACCTCACCCATGTCTGAGCTATTGAAGTCCTTAAATCATGGTTCAAATACTTCAAGGAGCAGAGAAGCCTCCCTCAAGTCAACCATGCCCCATACTACAGAGGAAGGCGAAAAACCTCCAGGGCCTCTCCAATCTGCCCTGGAGGAAAATTCCTTCCCGACCCCAAATATGGCAATCAGCTAAACCCTGAGCATATGGGCAAGATTCACCAGCCAGATACCCAGGAAAGAATTTTCTATAGTAACTCAGATCCCATCCATCTAATATCCCATCTCAGGGGATTTGGCCTATTTACCCTGAATATTTAAAGATCAATTATTTACCAAAATCCCATTATCCCATCATACCATCTCCTCCATAAACTTATCGAGTAGAATCTTAAAGCCAGATAGATCTTTTGCCCCCACTGCTTCCCTTGGAAGGCTATTCCAAAACTTCACTCCTCTGATGGTTAAAAACCTTCGTCTGATTTCAAGTCTAAACTTCCTGGTGGCCAGTTTATACCCATTTGTTCTTGTGTCCACATTGGTGCTGAGCTGAAATAATTCCTCTCCCTCTCCTGTATTTATCCCTCTGATATATTTATAGAGAGCAATCATATCTCCTCTCAACCTTCTTTTAGTTAGGCTAAACAAGCCAAGCTCCTTAAGTCTCCTTTCATAAGACAAGTTTTCCATTCCTCGGATCATCCTAGTAGCCCTTCTCTGTACCTGCTCCAGTTTGAATTCATCCTTTTTAAACATGGGAGACCAGAATTGCACACAGTATTCTAGGTGAGGTCTCACCAGTGCCTTGTATAACGGTACTAAAACCTCCTTATCCCTACTGGAAATGCCTCTCCTGATGCATCCCAAAACCGCATTAGCTTTTTTCACAGCCATATCACATTGGCAGCTCATAGTCATCCTATGATCAACCAATACTCCAAGGTCCTTCTCCTCTTCCATTATTTCTAATTGATGCGTCCCCAACTTATAGCTAAAATTCTTGTTATTAATCCCTAAATGCATAACCTTACACTTCTCACTATTAAATTTCATCCTATTACTATTACTCCAGTTTACAAGGTAATCCAGATCCTCCTGTATAATATCCCGATCCTTCTCCGAATTGGCAATACCTCCCAGCTTTGTATCTTCTGCAAACTTTATTAGCACACTCCCACTTTTTGTGCCAAGGTCAGTAATAAAAAGATTAAATAAGATTGGTCCCAAAACCGATCCCTGAGGAACTCCACTGGTAACCTCCCTCCAACCTGACAGTTCACCTTTCAGTAGGACCCGTTGCAGTCTCCCCTTTAACCAATTCCTTATCCACCTTTTGATGTTCATATTGATCCCCATCTTCTCCAATTTAACTAATAATTCCCCATGTGGCATGGTATCAAATGCCTTACTGAAATCTAGGTAAATTAGATCCACTGCATTTCCTTTATCTAAAAAATCTGTTACTTTTTCAAAAAAGGAGATTAGGTTGGTTTGGCACGATCTACCTTTTGTAAAACCATGTTGTATTTTGTCCCATTTACCATTGACTTCAATGTCCTTAACTAATTTCTCCTTCAAAATTTTTTCCAGGACCTTGCATACTACAGATGTCAAACTAACTGGCCTGTAGTTACCCGGATCACTTTTTTTTCCTTTCTTAAAAATAGGAACTATATTAGCAATTCTCCAATCATTAGGTACTATTCCTGAGTTTACAGATGCATTAAAAATTCTTGCTAATGGGCTTGCAATTTCAGGTGCCAATTCCTTTAATATTCTTGGATGAAGATTATCTGGGCCCCCCGATTTAGTCCCATTAAGCTGTTTCAGTTTCGCTTCTACCTCTGATATGGTAATATCTACCTCTATATCCTCCTTCCCATTTGTCATGCTACCATTATCCCCAAGATCCTCTTTAGCCTTATTAAAGACTGAGGCAAAGTATTTGTTTAGGTATTGGGCCATGCCTAGATTATCTTTAACCTCCACTCCATCCTCAGTGTTAAGCGGCCCCACTTCTTCCTTCTTAGTTTTCTTCTTATTTATATGGCTATAGAACCTTTTACTATTGGTTTTAATTCCCTTTGCAAGGTCCAACTCTACTCGACTTTTAGCCTGTCTCACTTGATCCCTACATGTTCTGACCTCAATTAGGTAGCTTTCCTTGCTGATCCCTCCCATCTTCCACTCCCTGTATGCTTTCTGCTTCTTCTTAATCACCTCTCTAAGATGCTTGCTCATCCAGCTTGGTCTACAACTCCTTCCTATGAATTTTTTCCCCTTTCTTGGGATACAGGCTTCCGATAGCTTCTGCAGTTTTGATTTAAAGTAATCCCAGGCCTCCTCTACCTTTAGATCCATAAGTTCTTCAGTCCAATCCACTTCCCTAACTAATTTCCTTAATTTTTGAAAGTCAGCCCTTTTGAAATCAAAAACCCTAGTTGCAGATTTATTTTTGTTAATCCTTCCATTTAGTTTGAACTGAATTAGCTCATGATCACTTGAGCCAAGATTGTCCCCTACAACCATTTCTTCTATGAGGTCCTCGCTACTCACCAAAATTAAATCTAAAATGGCATCCCCTCTAGTCGGTTCAGCAACTATTTGATGAAGGAATCCATCAGCTATCGCATCTAGGAAAATCTGAGCCCTATTATTATTACTAGCACTGGTCCTCCAGTCTATATCTGGGAAGTTAAAGTCTCCCATGATCACGCAGTTTCCATTAGTATTTACTTTATTAAAGACATTAAAAAGGGCTGTATCCATATCCAAATTAGATCCCGGAGGTCTATAGCCCCCAAGCACTATCGTAGGAGAGGCTTTACTAGTTTTCTTCCCCAATGTAATTTTTGCCCAGACAGACTCTGTCTTAGCCATTGCATCGCTTCTATTTCTTTACATTCTACCTCATCATTGATATACAATGCTACTCCACCCCCTTTACTTTTGTTTCTGTCTTTCCTAAAGAGCACATACCCTTCAATACCTGTAGTCCAGTCATGACTACTATTCCACCATGTTTCTGTTATCCCTATGATATCTGGTTTCAGAGTAGCAGCCGTGTTAGTCTGTATTCGCAAAAAGAAAAGGAGTACTTGTGGCACCTTAGAGACTAACAAATTTATTAGAGCATAAGCTTTCGTGAGCTACAGCTCACTTCATCGGATGCATTTGGTGGAAAAAACAGAGGAGAGATTTATATACACACACACAGAGAACATGAAACAATGGGTTTATCATACACATTGTAAGGAGAGTGATCACTTAAGATAAGCCATCACCAACAGCAGGGGGGGGAAAGGAGGAAAACCTTTCATGGTGACAAGCAGGTAGGCTAATTCCAGCAGTTAACAAGAATATCAGAGTACCTATGATATCTGGTTTCACTTCCTGCACCAGTAGCTCTAGTTCCTCCATTTTGTTACCTAGACTCCTCGCATTGGTGTACAAACATCTTAATTTTTGCTGTTTGGCCTCGCTCACATTTTGTATCCTATTAGGCACAGTCATTCTACATCCAGTATAACCTATTAGACTAGTATCCACACCGCCCTCACTCCTTATATACATTCTCCTACCCACGGCTGTATCCATTCTTACTTCATCTGCTTCCCTCTCAATGCTAAAATCTGGCATGGAGATTTTCTGGACATCTCCCATCCATCTCCCCCCAATTCCTAGTTTAAAGCTCTCTTTCTCAGTTTACCTTCCAAAAAAAATGGAAGAAATGTCAAGCAGCCGTGCTTAAATTTTAAGGCAAACTGTTACAGAGGGGAAGGATGAATTTGTGATTAAGTCACTAGGACTGAGACTCAGAAGACCAGGGTTCAACTCCCCTCTCTGCCACAGATTGCCTGTGTAACTATTGGTAAGGGATTTAATCTCTCTGTGCCTCACTTTCTTGTCAATAAAATGTGGATAATTATACTCCATTTGTCCCATCCTTCACATGTCTTGTTTATTTAAATTGATAGTCCTTGTCCCAAAGCATTTACATTTATATTTACAGTGTTAAGTACAACGGGGCCCTAATCATGCTTGGGGTTATAGACATTAATGTAATACAATTAATCAACCAAATTATAATGACAAAGGATCACCACACACATTGTTCTTTGTCATGGAGACTTTACTTTTGCTCTTTCTTGTTTGCTAGATCTTAAAAAAAAATTCATCCAAATTAAATGTCTACAGTTATTTTCTTCTAGATAGAAAATGTAAGTGTGAAATAAACCATTATGACAATGTATCATGAAACATTTTGTGAAGGAAGCAGTTGGATCCAGACAACACATGGAAAATAGAGCTTAGGGCTGGATTTGCCATCAATTAGTTGTTTTTGTCAGAAAATATGTTAGCTGGTCCATGTGACATAGTACTCGGGATATTTGTTGTTCCTACCAGCATGCTTCTTGCTCTTCCTAATTACTTCCCTTTTCTGGGAAAATCTGCAGAGCAAGAGGCAGCTGCAGGCAGGCCCCAACAAGGCAAGAAGACAGAAAACAAAATGTTGGTTGCCTGGCTGTGGCAGAATGATGAATTCTGTGGCAGAAAGGCTGAATTCCATGACATGTTGGAAAAATGCTAAATTGGGTGGCCAACGAATTATGGAGTCCAAGGGGACATGACTGAGATGAATGATACAAGTCACACCTCTTCGTACAATTGTTTCAGGCTCTCTGCTGACACTAGCTGATGTCACCACATCAGTTTATACTCAGTTCATATTTATAGATTTCTTTTTCATTAAGTATAGTAACATTTTAAAAAATTAAAAGCTGAGATTCTGTAGCAAGATGTTAATACAGCCACAATTTCTGTGGCCATGGAATTACAGTATACAAGGGACCCTGGCCATAATCTCTGAGAAAGCATTGCAATTAATGGGAAAGAAAAGAGTTTGCATTTATTACCGATATGTCCCTTGCACTCTATAATTAGTGAACAAGGAGAGTTTAGAGATCAAGCCCAAAAGAATGATCTGAAAACACTTTTAAGGGTATTCATTCATTCTACAGATGGTTATTTTTTCCTTTTATAATTTGAGGCAATTGAATTGATTGATGCTGGAAAAGTCCAACTGAGGTACAAAGCTGGATGCATATGATTATTTTACTGCATACTCCAAATGCTGTAAAACACAATTATGATTTACTGCCAAAACCCCAATATTTGATTAGTGAATTGAGATCATTCCTACCCCGCAGGTTTAACCAAGCCACATATAAAGACAAAGCTCAAATCCATGGTAACCATTCAACTAAGGCATCCCTTATTTGATTTTCATTGATCTCTTTAATTGAAGGTTTGTCTCTTTTCTTCTCTCATCTTTATTAGGCAAGAAGATAGTTACTGTGTTCAAAGCTGAGCTTCATTTACCTCTGAGGTCGCCACTGTCTAGTGCACAATGCTAAATGTCAAACAGCCCTTCACCGGCACAGTGTAGAAACCCTTCTTCCCTTGGGTTATCTGCATAAGCCATGATAGACTGGATCATCACTACCTGCAAAGATTTCTTCCTTTACTTTATCTACAAGCAAAACAATATATTAAAAATATTAGGAGAATAGTTTTCACTTTTTCCTAACAGATATTTGTAAGAAGATTTGGAAGTGATTCTCAGATGACCATTTTGTATCTTTCAGACATGGTGAGGAGATCAGTCACATATACTTGTAATGGTAACGGGCACATGACAAGTGTTCTCACAGAAAAAATGCTCTACCAGTTTGCCTGATTCTTCCATAGGGGATTGAATTAATTCTAACGGCAGTTAGGGATGGAAAGTGCCTCCCCGTGTAATACGTTCAGTGGGAGAGATGTATGTGTGGGAGCCCCTTCTCTTTGCATTGCAAGAGTCTGTGGGCTGCCCCTCTGCTGGAGGGAAGGTAGTCACTTATGTGGAGCATTGACTTTGTGTGCTGAGGAGGTATGGATAAGGGGAACTGACAGGGAGCACTCCATTAGGGGATCACTAGGCAAGTTTTGTGCATCAAAACTCTCCTATGAGAGAGTAAGGTATCAGTGTGGAAATATTAAGCAAAACTTCTTACTAATTTCAAATGCTGTGCACGGACAATGGATGCTCAGAAAGCAGGAGTGCTTGCAGCTGTCTGCTTGGTCTGCTGATGGAGGCAGGATATGCAGGCTGCAAGGAAAGGGCACATGGCTATGGAGGTGTGGCTTCCAGGAGACAAGTCTGCAGCTCCCCATGGGTCCTGTCTAGTGCAAAGACTTCCCAGAAAGCAGGTCTAGAGGAGATGGGTGATTTAGAAACCATCACACACAGCTGCTTATATAGCACCCTACAATATTTTACCTGATGGTTGCAAACCCAGGCCACAGATAAAACGAAGTTAATTATCAGTGGTAATGATCAACCCCTATTTCCTGACTTACAATGATAACAAAGATGATGATGGCACCCAAACAATTGAAATAAATGGAGCACAGACATTAGCTTGAGCTCGACAAAAATCAATAGAAACAAAAATACCGATGGAATAAGAGATGTTATTCCCACTGTCACTATTGTTTGTTTTGCCAACCCGCCCAGAAATGCCTCAAAGTAAAGCAGATGATTTCCCCCCCCACTCCAGCTCTAACAGTGCAGCACATTCCTTTAGCGCGGCTATTTAGATGCTATTTTTGTATTCTACTACTTCAAATCATTGTGTCTCACTTGCTGCAGAAAGGATGTTGGGTTTCGATATCCAAGGGAAACATTGCATCCTGTGGCTTATGAGCCATTATAAAGCTTCATGAATGTACCATGGAGGAGTGTGTGCTGCCTAAAATGTTACGCTGTACCATTAATTGAAACCTACTTACTTAGGAATTGCACCTCAGTGCAAAAAAGACCAGGTATTTTTAAGATAGATTTTTACTATCATCAAATGAAATTTAAAGCTGCTCCCTTTCAAGCACAAAATGAAAGTATCCGGGCTGAAAATTTCAAGCATAATGCTGGAAATCTTGCTCCCAAGGGCAGCTGCTACCGAGGATCCCATGAAGTGGCTCCCTCATGCCTGTCTATTTATTCCCCAGTGCTGAACCCACCAAATAGAGACTACACACTAGAGTGGATGTAGCCACTTAGTTCAGTCCACAGCCAGAGGAAGTATTGATAAAATTACCTCAGCCAAAACTCAGCCTGGGACTATGGACTTCCTGCGCAGGAAAGCTAGGAGAATGCTGCCCACAATTTGAGCTGAATAAATCATTGATTTTTTTTTTTGGTTCGGTGGCAAACTGAAAAATCTGGAAAAAAATTGTTTCATTTAATAACAAAACAATATCGACCACCTAAAAAAAATTGTTGAGGTTGACCAAAATGTTTCACACATCATTTCAAAATGCAATTTTAAAACAGTTCATTGCAAAAACATAAAAATTTCCCCCCCAAAAAATTCAGTTTTATTTTTGGCTGAAATTATGAGCCAGATTTGACCCAAATTCACAAATAGTTTCAGTCCTTTTCCCCCCCAAAATGCATTTTTTGACAAATTTAATATTAGCTAAGAAAAATTCTCCCAGACCTACTCTCAGTATTGTGGGAATATTCATTTGAATTTTTAATTGAATTAACTTTAATCAAATTAGTATTTATATCCATTTACATTCACTCTCCATGAATTTTTTTTAGCAGATGAGTTTACCGGCTGGAATTTGTTTATGAACAAATATTAGTGAATTTTTGCAGAAAGCAAACTTTGAACACAAAAATGCAAATACTCACAGAGTAAACCTTATTCACAGAGTTACGCTAGTCCAGCCATGGAACAGAAACATACTTGGTGATCTATTTTCCAGTTAGCATAGCTCTAATTTCAAATAGCAAATACTCAGCATATTGTTCATGAATGTGTTACAGACTTTGTAGAAGTTATGACTTGAATAACCTGAGTAATTAACTCTTGGGAGACAAGTCACAATCTGCTCACATTTGCTCCAACCCCTCAGACAGAGACAAACACCTACAAGATCTCTATCATGCATTCCTACAACTACAATACCCACCTGCTGAAGTGAAGAAACAGATTGACAGAGCCTACTACAGGACAGGCCCAACAAAGAAAATAACAGAACGCCACTAGCCATCACCTTCAGCCCCCAACTAAAACCTCTCCAACACATCATCAAGGATCTACAACCTATCTTGAAGGACGACCCATCACTCTCACAGATCTTGGGAGACAGGCCAGTCCTTGCTTACAGACAGCCCCCCAATCTGAAGCAAATACTCACCAGCAACCACACACCACACAACAGAACCACCAACCCAGGAACCTATCCTTGCAACAAAGCCCGTTGCCAACTCTGTCCACATATCTATTCAGGGGACACCATCATAGGGCCTAATCACATCAGCCACACTATCAGAGGCTCGTTCACCTGTGCATTGACCAATGTGATATATACCATCTCTCTGGTCACTCGATTACAGACCTAAGAGTGGCTATCCTTCAACAAAAAAGCTTCAAAAACAGATTCCAACGAGAGACTGCTGAATTGGAATTAATTTGCAAACTGGATACAATTAACTTAGGCTTGAATAGAGACTGGGAATCGATGAGTCATTACACAAAGTAAAACTATTTCCCCATGGTATTTCTCCCGCCCACCCCACCCCACCCCCCACTGTTCCTCAGATATTCTTGTTAACTGCTGGAAATAGCCTACCTTGCTTGTCACCGTGAAAGGTTTTCCTCCTTTCCCCACCCTGCTGCTGGTGATGGCTTATCTTAAGTGATCACTCTCCTTACAGTGTGTATGATAAACCCATTGTTTCATGTTCTCTGTGTGTGTATATCAATCTCCCCTCTGTTTTTTCTACCAAATGCATCCGATGAAGTGAGCTGTAGCTCACGAAAGCTTATGCTCCAATAAATTTGTTAGTCTCTAAGGTGCCACAAGTACTCCTTTTCTTTTTGTGAATACAGACTAACACGGCTGCTACTCTGAAATCTGCTCACAGACAACTCAAAACAGAATTCATTATTTGTTATGAATTGTTTGCCCACTTTCAAAGATTATACTCAGGTGAGCTAAAAGGGAGTTGCCGAGGGCCAAACCAATAGCCTGACCAGTTTTAGTCTTGCACATTTTCCAGCCAGAAGCTAGCAAAGGGACTTCATAACAGTTACCTTGATTTGGTGTTTGTTTTCTGCCCTTTCAGCAGTGAAGAGAGAAGGTAAGTGGTATACTTTTTAATTATATCTAAACAGAGCTGGTTGAGAATTTTCCTTTGAAATATCTTTGATGGAAAATGCAGCTCCCACAAACTTGAGATTTTCCATGCAAATTTTCAGTTATGGGGGTATTTTTTTTATTTTTCATTGGGAAAATTCAAAACACAGCATTTTGTTTCAGGTTGGGTGAACCTGAAAACATTTTGTTTCATGTCAGTTCAACATTAAAGTGCGTTTCCCTGAGCTGCCACGGTGCCTCTCGGGAGTTGGAGTTTGGGTGTCCCATTTTTTTCTCCACAGGCTGGGTACCCTCCTGGAACTACAGCTCCCATGGTACAGACTGCTTTGAAACCAGGCAAAGCTAAACTGTTTCAACAGAGTTTCTCTTTGAAATATCATGTCTGTACAAACCTGAAAATTCAGCTGAAACGTCAATGGGAGTCTCTGATTCCATATGGTTAGAAAGCTAAGAAAATATTTGCCCAAATGGCTGCAAAGTGATTCAGCAGAATTTTACACAGCTTTAGGTATAGGCCCTGAAGCTATAGATTATCTGTGGAATAGACTCATGCACCTGCATGGAGTCCCAATTAATTGGATGGGGCTCTGTGTGGGCACAAAGGACTGCCCATCTGAAGTAGCTTGCAGGATCCAAACCATAATGCATAAACAACATCTCTGGTTTCTGAAGCTTGACAGAAAAATAAGTTCAAGGTCTTCATTGCCTAGAATTTTACATTACAATGATTCAATGTGTGAATCATGTTCAATGGTCACGAAATGCATGATTTCATTGCACTAAAAGCCCTCTGAATTGTGCCCATTTAAGAATAAAGACGGTAACTCTCCTTCCAAGCATCTATGCACTGCTGGATACCTAGTCACTGACTACTTTCCTCATTTTATTTCTATCACATTTTCAAAATTGATTCCTTTTTGCAAGCTTTTCTTTCAGGATGCTCAGGATTGTAAAGGGTTCAGCGGCAGATGTAACATCTCCTTTCACCACTGAAAATGCAAGGGTGAAACGGTACATACTTGAAAAGGAGAGTTTCAACATTTTATTTTAACATAAGCATTCTTTCTTGCTAGGCCACTAATGAGAAGCTTGTACAGAAAAAAATTACACACACAGGTGGCAAAGAAATTGCAGAACAACTGTAAGATTCCCTTTAGTGAAGGCATATTAATGCCGACTGCTGTTACACCAGGTTGCTGGCTCAGCTGTGCCAGGTCATTCCAAACATTCCCTCAGGACTTTTCTTTCCCAGTGAGAATGCGAAGGCAATTTATCCAAGAAAGTCTGGTTTGGCTTGGCACTGGGAACTGAAAACTCATTTCAACCACTTCTAATTAGATTCCAATTGATTTTTTATAATGTAACTTGAAAAATATTTAGCATTTTTAGGGTTAAAATCTTATAACAATCTTTTTTTTCTTCACTGACTAATACAGTCTCATTTAATCCAGAATACTTTAAATCTGTACACAGATACAGTACATCCCTCACAAAATAAACCAAGAGCTTAACTACTGCCTTCTATTTAGTCTCCATGACATAAGCAAAAACAGATACATATGGGGACAGATCCTCAGCTGGTGAAGTCAATGGGGCTATATTGATTTATACCAGCTAGGGATCAGGCCTATATTGTTTCATATGAGTAGTACAATATGCTACCCGAATAATTAGGAATGAACTAATTACGCAGAGTGTGTTTAAAATGTTTTATTTAGTTGGTGATGCACTTTTAATTCAATCAGTATGATATGACAGGGTATACATTACACTAGATGGAATATTAGGCTCTGAGTAAAGCAAAATCCCTCCAATAAATCAAGAAGTGGCATTTTCCTTGCATAACACTTCCACCCACAAATGTTCTGCTGGAGTTGCATTTTATAACAATCACAACGTAGCATCCTTTCTAATTTTTCTTGACAGCTTCTTTATTAGATATTGGGTAAAATTTTCAAAAGCACCTTAGGAATCTAAGCCCATTTTCCAAAGACACTAAGGTATGTAGCAGCCTAAATCTTATTGAAAGTCAATGGAATTTAGGCCTGTCCCTTTTGAAAATGGGATTTAGATGTTTTGAATATCCCACCCATCATCTATTACAAAAGGAATTTTCAGACTGAATAATTGACTATGCTATTATTACTGTCACTTTTTTATTTTTGAGGCATCAGTCCCATAATAAACTTCTGGTCACAGTTTAATATACTATATAAATTCACGTTCATTTACATTTATTGATTGAACATGTTAATAAAGTGATTAAAAACCACTTGCTTAAAATATATTTCCCATCCTTTTTATTTAACCATTGCACTCTGCAAACTGGAATTTTTTGTACCAACAAAATTCAAAACTATAACTAAGAATAAATGCAAATGTGACTAAAAGTGCTTTCATACACAGAGCTTCAAATCTTGACTCTGCAGTATTAGCAGCAAAAGCATTCTAGGACCTGAAGTACTAAAGTCTCTGAGATCTTGCAACTTTCTCTTCAACAGTACTGTTAGTGGGAAAGCTGTTGGGCCATAAATATCAATACACCACAATAACAGATCTTCAGACAGCTCAAAGGGCACGAGTCTGGTCTCAATGACACTTGTGTAAGTCCACTGACTTTTCTGGGATTGCTAGTGACTCCTTTTTGTGAAGATATCTGAATGTGGTTTAATAAATCTGCGATTTTCCATGCCTTCCTCTAAATGCAGAGAACCCATCTCCTGACAAGCCTGCTTTATTGTGGTTTCCAGTCAATATTGTGAAATATATAGCAAAATGGGGAGGAGAGGAGGGAGCAGAGCCTGCACTTTTTGCTCACCCTCTTCCTTGCAGAAGTCCCTCCACACCATGCTGGAGGAAGAACGGAGGAGCTGTCCCATTCATCTGACCCCAGCAAGTATCCAAGAAATTATCCTCACAGGAGTTAATGCTGGTACAAAAAAAGTCACCCTCTGCTCTGTGTCTACAACCTGCTCAGAGGGGGTGTGTGCAGGCACAGATGACATGGGAGGCTTTGCTGTGGTGCTGGTGGAAGTGGAGAGCACCAACCCTGTGGAAGATGGGTGCTGTTTGATTCTGCATACTTTAAAGCAATGGTGTCCAAACTGTGGACACTTGTGACCCTTCAGGCTCTACGCTGTGGACCTTGAGGGCAAGTGTGTTAAGAACATTTCACTCTGAATTGAAAATGAGTTTCCTAAGCTGCCCCTTGCTGCTTTTAAGTGGGATTCTTTGAATCAGCCCCAGTGCTATGGGGAAGAAGTCGGAGGCACTGCCACCAACTGCCTCCCCGGCACCCGCAGTGGCTGCCTTCTGTATTGCAGAGGAGAGAGGAGACAAGAGCTCTGGTGGCTCTACTGCCTATAAAGCCTGGACAGAAAACAAGAATTTTGTTTCAAAAATTGTTTTGTTTCCACAAAACCAAGAACTTTAAAAAAAATCATGGAAAATCAGAGAGACACTCCCCCAACTCACAACAGCAAATAGGTCAGTGGTGAGAGCACTCAGCTGGGATGGGAGAAACCCAGGTTCAAACCCTTATGCTGGTTTTAGTCATAGATCCAAATCAGGCAGAGCAAGGGCTTGAACCTGGAGCTGTAACTGGAACCCATCTCAGGCAGTTCGCCTGGGTCTCCCACATTTTAAGCCTCTTCTTTAACAATTTGGCTAACCTGAGGCTTTCTCCTGCTTTTTCCACCCATCCCGCAAAAATTCATGATGGATCTGAGAAACCTTTCCCAATCAGCTCTATTGCCTTCTTGCCTCTTGGACAGAGGAAGGGAGATCTGAATAGGGGCTTGATCAGCTCTGCCTAAAGCGAGGGGAGTGCCTAGCAAAAAAAAAAAAAGGCTTCCCTCCCACACCCAGGAGTGGAGAAACTGAGAACCAAAAACCAGGTCTTCCTGATTTTCTGCTCCAGCCCCAGTGCAGTTAGAGCAGGACTCCCTCAGTCTGGCAGTGTCCTCAGAACGGGTCTTCTGCTCACTTTGCACCAACAGAGTGGCACAAGAAAGTGGATCAGAGCAGCGAACCTCCCCCTGTGTATTGCCTGTAGCCCTGGGATGTTTTTGAGATAATAGGTTTGGCTATCAGGCTGGAAAGGATGGCCACCACCCATAGTTTAAAGGCTGGCTTAGAAAACTCTCATCTCTGAAGAGCTATTTGAAAGGATGCTCCATTAAGGGAATCTTGCAGAATTCTTTGTGCCTCCCCTGGAGGATTCAATATAGCTCTATGATTTCACCACCATCCCTACCTCCACAAGGAAATAATGTGCAGGTATTTTTTATTTGATCTTTCATTTGTCACAGGAATTGCCATTACTGAATCAGCTCTTTTTTTCCCACCAATCCAGTACCCTGTCTCTGGCCAGCATCAGAGGCTCCCAAAGAAGAAGCAAGAAACACCATACTGGGCATTTAAAATATTTCCAGTTGATAAAGTATTTCCAGCGCATCGCATTTCTGATGTGGGTGATTACTACTTCCTTTCTAACGTATGTTTTGCACACTGCTAAACTAAAACAGCCAGAAATAGAATCTATTAAGTAAGGTTGCAAGATAAACACTGGCATTTTGTTTCTAAAACTATATAAGTAGTGGAAAGCAACTGGGCTACAGCATAAAACATTTTTTTCTTTTGCACCTACCAAATTGAAAGGTCAGGTGTTGTGAGAGATTATAGTGGATTTAGGAAGAGAGAACAACCCTCCACTATGGGCCTTATCATGAATAGAGCATTTCTTTCTGTAATAAGGCAAAGAAGCAGATTTCACACTGCTGACATAACCAAAGCTGACTGGTATGTACAACTAACACATATAATCATTAAACAGCATCTTTAAAACGCCAAACTTATTTACTGATCTTACAATTCTATGTTATCTCATACAAGCAACAGGAAAAGTAATACACTTTGTATAGATTAATCCTTGTAATTCTACACAACATACTGACAGAGATAACACACACTCACTTTGTCTTCTCATTATCTAAATAGACATGCCTTTCCCTAAGTCATCAACAGAGGTCATCACACCAATACCCTTGTGAAATATTCATTAATCAAATAACTAATTTGAAATGGATCTTCAAAGCATTATTCATTCCCCGTCATTCTTCATACATCAATTTAAATGCTTTATGTGTATAATGAGTAGGTTGATGTTTAATTAATTGTGAAAATGTGAATTAAAGCTAAATTACAAGATAAATTATTCCCTTGCACCCACACAAAAGAAGCTGAATTCTATTCTATTTGGAAATCTTGGGAAGTTTCTATAAACATCTTTATCTATTAGCTTTTTACTGTAAGTTTACTCTATGTCAGCTGGCCACATTGCTTGGTAAGTTACATTTTCTGTGCTGCTTCCTTTTCTTCTGTATAATCAAAAGTCAATGCAAATACAGATTTATATGTCTTAGGAAAATATATTTTGTAATTAAGAATAAATATGATGTGTATTATTTCAAAGAAAACTCACAGACCCAAGCCAGGGAGGTGTACTGGAGAAGTTCCGTCTCAGGCGGGGTGATTCAGTAGGCAGTATATAATTTTGTGAATCAACACTGAAGTAATGCCCCAGTGTGTTTTCTGCAAGGGGAACTGGAGGTGCTGTCTTCTGGATGAGACATAAAATCAAGGTCCTAGGCTTTCACGTTTATTAAAAGAGATGTTTTGTATGAATAGGACTTAGAGAAGTGGCCAAATTGCAGAATTGGTAATTACATTTTGTCCACCTAAAACCATGTGTATTTATTTTTCAACTGAATAAATGATTATTCACTTTTCTTCTTAAAAACAGTTGTGCATTGCTGCTGGTGCAAAATGGATGCTATTTCCAACCTTTAGAGGGCATTTCAGAGATGGATAACTGAGCCCAGTACAGTACAATCTAAGTGCTTTGGGATACTTTAGGATACAATTTATTAATTTTTAAGTTTTAAAACAACCCTAACTCTGCAACATTTACAGGTGTTGAATTTATTTACAATTTATTTAGAATTCAACAATAGTCAAACAAATAATTTTTTTTTTTTTAGTTCAATGTAACTATTAGCTATATATGTTCTCGGGATGTTCCAAAAATGATAATGGTAGGATTGTAACACATTTTGATAGGTAAGTATTGCATAGTTCTTTTTTAATTTAAATTTAAAAATATGTACTTCCTCTAAGGAGATTATTTTGGGGAAGCTTATTTAATTGAAATGGGACAAAGAAAAAGCACACCTACTAGAAATACTATTTGTACCCACAAATAAACAAGACAAAAGCTGCGCAGAAGGTGAACTACTGAATTCTAGAAAAACCAGGATAGAATGCACACTTTCTAGCTTTGCTTTCTTAATAATAGGTCACATTCTGATGGGGCACTAATAATATGGGCATCTGTCAGTAAACTTATGATCCTTTCTTATGCTGCCAGAACTCATTTGTGCACTTTCAGCAAGGTGCTTAAACACATGTTTAAGCCTATCCCTATTCAGTAAAGCACTTAAACACATACTTAGGTTTTACTGAGCATGTGTCTGAAGTTAAGCATGTCCTTTAATGTCTTGCTGAATAGGGATAGACAGCTAAATTGGAGGATCCTAAAGGATAAACTGTGATGGAGGATGTTGAATGGGGCTACTACTGGCCAAAATGAGGGAAGACAATATTTTAATCTTTCCAAAGTAAGTGTTAGCCAGTCTGGGGATCCTTTTCATAGGTGGGGCCTGAGTCTGAGAAGTGTTGAATAGCCATAACTCTCACCGACTCCGAATCAGGCACATGGCCAATAATGGGGCTCATTCTCTTATATCTGCTTTGTCTAAATAACATAGAAAAAATACCAACTAGTAACAATCAGTGCCATTTCAGCATCATAACCTAGACTTCACTGAGAACTGGCACATCAAGCAATGAGAGTTTTAAGGATGCCGACTATTAGTCTGGAGATGAATTTTCAGATGACATTATCATCAAAATACAATACTGAAAAGCCAAATAGTCAAGCAGCATTTCATTAATTTTCTTGTTTGGGGAAAGTTCAGTAGTGAGTTTCAGATAAATCAAGAGTTTTTAATTTGTGTCTTGAATAACAAGTGCTTCTCTGCTCTCCTTCCCCCCTGCTGTCGGTATAATAGCCTTAAGGTCTACAAGCCACAAATGCTAAGAAGAAGCCATGTCCAAATTCCACTTCAGCACATTGCAGCCCTTAGCAACCAATAAAAAGCAACATTAATAAAGCTGGTCTCATCCAAGTCAAAGCAAATATCATTCCGAAGATGTAAAATACAGCAAGAGGGATTCAAACGCATGTCTCATTAGCAGTGATTTGTTTGTGAAATTTCTAGGGGGTGCAGATAAACACAGGTCTCAAAACTGTAGATTGTGGTACAAAGTGTGCCATAATATTTTCATCAAATGATCATTTAAACCATAGAAAACTATAAAGGGAAAGGGACAAAAATGTTTTCTGGCTGGGAAGTTACCAAAAGCCTTGTTTTAACAGATCATATTACCCATGATGAAACTGTTCAATGTAACTACAAGTCCAGGTCACTGACAAGATGCCAGACATTTCCACCAAAGAGTCCTTGTGGATCTTCTGCTAATAAGGAATGTGGTTTCTCTCATTTATGGGGTAAGCTGTTAGAGGTAATTCAGATCCAGTAAGTATAACTATAAATTATGTCTAGGACTAAAATAAATAAATTTAGCATCAGAACAAATTTTAATCCAGCCACCATTAGTGTTCTCCAAATTAGTAACAGAATCAGAGATGAGAGAGAAAAATATTAATTATATAATCTTGTGAATTTCTCTGCAATACATTCTCAAGTGCTTTGTCTTGTCTAGCTGTAAATGGCTCATCAAATAGAGCTCCCAATGGTCCTGAGAGACATTTCCATAATTGAACAGACATCGGTGTTAGAATTTTTTCCTAATACTCAACCTAAATTTTCCTTTGCTCCATTATAGACTCTCTATCTCCTTTAACAATTCCTCTTCTTCTTGGATGCATACCATTTTCCAAATACTTTACACTTTGTTATAAAAAAACCAACACACCCACCCCTCTTATCTATCCAGGCTATGCATATTTATTATGCCTATCATCCATTGCAACTTAGCCACTTATTTTTGTTTGCATTCTTTTCATTGCCTTCCATTTTGTTCACTTTTCTCATGCCAAGTGCCTCTAGATGTTCAGAACACTCATGAGCCTGGTTTCACTTAAACTCAGCTGTGCTTTTCTGTCTCCTGTAATGTTACACTATACTAGACATATGCCACTGTTACTGGACATATGTTTACAACGTTGTCAGTTTTTGCTAGAGTATCTTTACTAAGGCTATATAAGGCTTCCATAATGTATTTCTGTCAAACACCAGGTGTCTGTAAATATTAGGAAAATTCAGTGTGGGGAACTCGGAAGTTTTTTAAATGTATTGTTTTTAATTTTGCTTTTTATTATTTGTATATAAAATATAGCCACATAACAAAACATTTATAAATACATGCACAAGATTGGAAATAGCATATAAATAACAAAATTCAATGTTCATTATTTGCAAAACTCTGAAAAAAACCCCAGAATCCTCAGAAGTCATGTAGGGCATCAATTATTAAAGTGACTAAATAGATAAATAAGTGAGAACATAACCTATGATTATTGGGGAATAATATCTACTAAACTGAAAAGGTAAGGAATATTTTCCTGTGGGACCAGAGATCCTCATATTTTTTTCCAAACGTTTCTATTCACAGAGTCCTTATTTCCATTAGTGCAGCAGTAGAGACTTCACTAAGCCAGTCTGTGTCTGAGAGAGGAACTGCAGATTTCCATTTTTCTCAAAATAATTCTTCTGGCCACTAAACAGTTACTGCAATCCATTTCTTAATGTTAACTAATAATACCAACTCATCCAGAACCCCCAACACGGAGAAGAAAAGATAGTGACCATTTACATTTTTGAGAGAGCACTAAACAACGTACCCTGAAACAAATATTCTGGAGTCCAATAGTTCCTATTTAATATCTTGTCCTGGAAGAATCACAAGGATAAAGAACATGAAGCATTTTTCACATTAAGCCAGAGAGCCTCCCAGATTTCCGTTGAGAAAGTAAGGCTAATTTATTTTTCCAATCTTTCTTTGGGACTGAGATTGAAAGGGTACTGCAAAGCATTAAGCCATCTATAAATAATTCCTACAAAGTTACTTTTGCTTCCATGTTTCTTAACATGTTCTCAAGATGAGAGAGTTGAAAAAGACCAATTGTCCCCTATCCTTGCATGAATCTTTGGGTATAGATTGTAAGGTGATGAGTCACTCCTGTGCTAGGCTCTAGCCCAGCGGTTCTCAAACTGTAAGTTGGGATTCCAAAGTGGGTTGCAACCCCCTTTTAATGGAGTCACCAAGGCTGGCGTTAGATTTGCTGGGGCCTAGGGCAGAAGCCCGAGCCCAAGCCTGAGCCCTGGGTGACAAGACTCAGGCTTTGGCTTGAGCCCTGGGAGGTAGGGCTCAGGTTACAGGCTGCCCTGCCCAAGGTTGAAGCCCTTGAACTTTGACTTTGGCCCCCCTCCAGCCTGGAGTGGTGGGGCTTGGGCAGGCTCAGGCTTTGGTGTCCCCTCCTGAGGTTGTGTAGTAATGTCAGAAGAGGGTCACAGTGCAATGAAGTTTGAGAACCCGTGCTCTAGCTAATCCACAGGCCAGGAATTTAGACTCCCAGACCAAGTATACAAGTCTCACAGGAGGAACAGTAGCTCAGTCTGGTCAATGTCACTCCAGGGCTTGGAACTCACTCCTGTCTGATAGTGGCAACAGACTCTCCAAGCCTTAACCTGCTCCAGCCTTCCTTTTGCCACTACCCTGCTCTAAGTCCTGCTCCAGCCTTGTTCCAACTCCTCCTTGGACTCATGATTCTGACTCTGATCAATAGGCCTGGCTGCTCCAACCACCAGGCCTGACCATCTCCATCACATTTTCAGACACAGCTGCTGAAAGAAGCAGTAGACTGCAGTAGCTGGTATTTGTTACACATGTAATCGAAGGAGGCTAAACTATCGTGTTGTATTATATCTTTAATTTTTTAAAAATTCTGTTTCTATCCAAATTGTCTTACATGTGGAACTGGCCTCGATCCTGAGGTACAAATTATCCCATAATGATCCAAGAAGAGAATTAATAAGATTGGATGCTGTAATCATCTTAATGCATTGCCAGATGCCCCATGTATATGCAAAGATTGGATTTTTCCTTAAGGGTTTGGGTAACCCTCTTAAGGTATAGAAAAAAAGAGAGGGAATCACATGACATAGCTAAGCTTTTTTTTTTAATCTCAAACCAGACCGGTGGGTATATAGAACCACTGGAGTGGAACCATCTTATAATAGGACACATTTGGAATGCTAGATTGTCAAGGTTCCTTCCCCACTCTGAACTCTAGGGTGCAGATATGGGGACCTGCATGAAAGATCCCCTAAGCTTATTCTTACCAGCTTAGGTTAAACACTTCCATAGTGTTACACAAAGAACAGGGGAAGTGCCCACTTGGAAACGTCTCCCCCGCCCCAAAATATCTCCCAAGCCCTATACACCCTTTCCTGGGAAAGGCTTGATAAAAATCCTCACCAATTTGCATAGGTGAACACAGACCCAAACCTTTGGATCTTAAGAACAAGGAAAAGCAATCAGGTTCTTAAAAGAAGAATTTTAATTAAAGAAAAAGTAAAAGAATCACCTCTGTAAAATCAGGATGGTAAATACCTTACAGGGTAATCAGATTCAAAACATAGAGAATCCTTCTAGGCAAAATCTTAAGTTACAAAAAGATACAAAAACAGGAATATACATTCCATTCAGCACAACTTATTTTATCAGCCATTTAAACAAAACAGAATCTAACGCATATCTAACTACATTGCTTACTGACTTTTTACAGGAGTTCTGACCTGCATTCCTGCTCTGGTCCCAGCAAAAGCATCACACAGACAGAGAGAACCCTTTGTTTTTCCCCCGCTCCAGCTTTGAAAGTATCTTGTCTCCTCATTGGTCATTTTGGTCAGGTGCCAGCAAGGTTATCCTAGCTTCTTATCCCTTTACATGTGAAAGGGTTTTTCCTCTGGCCAGGAGGGATTTAAAGGTGTTTACCCTTCCCTTTATTTATAATAGGACACATTTTGGAATGCTAGATGATATAGATACAAATCTGGCAACCCCATCTCTCCAGTTGCCCAGGATTTTTGGAATGTCTTGTGTGACAAACAAGGCTATTTTTTTATCCCATATAAATTGCATGATAAGCCTATTTTTTTCAAGCAAAGAACAAGGAAGAGACCTTGAAAAAACAATAGGTAATGATATATGTCAATCTTGGGCAGATATTCATTTTCACTATTTCTATTCTCCTCTGTAAGGATAAAGAGAGGAGATGCCACCTCGCTACATCTTTGAAACTTTATTTTGATACATAGTCGATATTTATAGAGACAATTCTGGGATTAGGACAAATTTTAAGACTGAAATAAGTGGTTTTCTTTCACATTTGAAATGGAAAGTGCTGAAATGGAGAAGGATCTGGTCTTTTGGATATATCCATTGCTTGTGATTTATTTCAGTTAATACAAAAAACAGAGCTTGCTCCAAAAATGTCAATGGCACTCAATAATGTTGGAATCAATGAGGATGAATTCTTCATTAGTACAAAAATATCAGCATATAAACTAATTTTGTATTTTTCCCTTCAGTGGCTGAGTGCTGATGTATGTATATTGCCAGCAGTTCAAGAGTGGGGATGGCCCTGTTGTGTCCCTCTTTCTAGCTGAAACGGGGGAGAAAATATTTCATTAGTTGATTGTGAAGCAAGGGGAGAATTATATAATACATTGACTCAATTCAGTAATATTTGTCCCATTTTTTTAAAGGACAGCCATTAGGTAAGGCCATTCAACCCTATCGAAGGCTTTTTCTGCATCTAGAGATAAGGCTGTGGAAGCAATGTCTCACATCTGATCAAGTGAGCAATTTTTTCTCTCACATTATAGGCAGCCAATCTTCCTTTAATGAACCCAATCTGATCTGTATGTATAATTGATGGGCTGATGGTATTCAGTCACATGTCTTCCTAAAGTTGATGAGGTACAATAATATAGAATCCACCTGTAAACTTATTATAAAATCAGTTTAAAATACTTGCTATTATTCTTATTTTTCAACAATATCATAGTGTTCAAGTCTCTAAATAAAACATGCAATATTAGCAAACATTTCTATGTGCCCTCATTTCATTAAACAATGGAAAGTATTTAGCCTTTCTGGGTTTTTTTTTAACAAGATAAATACACTTGGTACACAAGAATAATCTTAAGAAGACCCTATACTTCACAATTTCCAATCAGTAAATTATTCTGATGCTGATTGATTTAATTTAAGACACTCAAATTATTTCAGAAAAACTGATAGGGGTTCTTAAATATTTACAATAATAAAGTGATGGTGATTTTAAACTACTTACATGAATAATACTTCCAAATTAACATGAATACACCTTTGTTATCCCCCAATAATACAACCCTTGGTAACTGCGCTTCCAAAATAACCCTTAGTGACTTCAGCTATGGTTTCTGTTAATCTGAAAACAATGTGAGGCATGAATCTTTTCCAGTAATAATAATAAAGACTTTTTGTCCCCCCATTCTTTGTTGGTGTAACTTGTTGCTAAGGGTGATGGGGCTTAAAGTAATCTCAGCATAGTGTAAGGGCTTTAACTTTCAAGTCTGTGAATGTCATCAGTACACATGGACAAGCATCTCTGGGATGGCCTGTAGTGTTCCCCCATTTATCTCAGCTTCTCTTCTTGTACTTAGAACTTTTGCATCTTCATGATGCCTGATTTGATTATTCCTCTCAGAGCTCTGCATCCTCTTTATATTTGCACTCACTTCCCCAGTCACAGCTGATCTGGTGCCCCAGCCTCTGTGTTGCATTCATCCCTGAAACTCTACTCCCCAAATGCTCCATACCAACCTGGTACCTCTGCAAGAGGCTAGAAGCTGTCTTATTCATGGCTCCTCCACTTGAAGTGAATTATTAATGGAGTTACTTAATGGAATACTTGGAATACTCCCCTGAAATGTCTGTGGCCTTCAGCATTCTAAGGGCTTGTCTATTGAGAAAGTTCTTCTGCTTTAACTAATATAGTACAAGTGGCAACACCCCCCCAAGCCTGGACACAGTTATTCTAGTATAAAAGTTCTTATGCCAGTATAGCTTACTCCATTTCAGGAACTGAAATAAGCAATACTGGTATAAGGCATCTTTATATCTGTAAAACTGTGTCTACTCTATGGCTTTTATTGGTATAATCAGGTTGGCCAAAAAAATCACTCCCGCCCCCCTCCATCCAACATAGTTCTACTGGTAAAACTTTTAAGTAGGGATCATCCAAAGTTCCCCTCTGCTTTTTTACCAGTTATTTCATTATGTTCCATCTGGGGCTTTCCTGCTCTAGCATGGGAGAGCCATGTTAGGTCTGGTCTACACCTAAAATTTAGGTTGACCTAAGTATGTTTCTCAGGGGTGTGAAAAATTCAACTCCTGAGAGATGTTAAGCCAGTGTAAGCTCCAGTATAGACATCAACTAGGTCGACAGATTTCAGAGTAGCAGCCGTGTTAGTCTGTATTCGCAAAAAGAAAAGGAGTACTTGTGGCACCTTAGAGACTAACAAATTTATTTGAGCATAAGCTTTCGTGAGCTACAGCTCACTTCATGCATCTGATGACGTGAACTGTAGCTCACGAAAGCTTATGCTCAAATAAATTTGTTAGTCTCTAAGGTGCCACAAGTACTCCTTTTCTTTCTAGGTTGACTGAAGAATTCTTCCATTGACTTAGCAACTGTTTCTGAAAGGGGTGGATTTACTACTGCAATGTAAAAACCCCTTTCATTCCTGCAGCACATGTCTATATCACAGCCTTCCCTTAGACAAAAGGGTTGGAAGCAACTGCTACTAAAACCTTTCCCTTTCTGAAGTTGTAGCTCTGTGCCTTTGAGCATGCAACTGGATCTTTTCATTTCTTTTTGATAACATTGCATAAAACAGTAAAAGATACATTTCATGTTGACTTCAAATGTTCTTGCATGTCCTTAGCACTGCTCACCTTTGGTCCAGTGTTAGGACATTCAATTTCTGCTCTCTCAAATATATCAAAAAATTCATCCCAAAGAAATCAAACCCTTCAAATAATTGCAATGCTTCTTGCACTCAGAATGTGGTCCTTTTTCATTACACGCTACAGCATAAACAATCAGATAGTGCAAAAGGTGGCATTGGTTACAATATTTAATTTCTAGAAACTCCCAAAAAGGATCATTGTGGTAGCCAGGAAACAAAAGAGTCTCTTGTCCCAGAAAACTTACCATGTGGGTGTCATGGTAGATGAAAGACAAATGCAATGGGGGTGATTTGATAGTTTGAGGTAACAGTAAAACAAAGTTCAGCAGAAGTCTCAGCTTGCCACTTGCATGAGTAGGCTACAGTAGTACTTTAGATGGCTTCCACCAAATGTGAAATAAATAGGACCAAACTTTTATTTGAAATGTTTCAATTAAATGGAAGTTAAGCGAGAGTTAAAGGAATTTCTGTAAGTGAAATTTTGATCTCACTTAGTAACAAATGACTTAGTTCTCAAAGAGAAATAAATATTTAAGATTATTTATTTAAGTACATGATTTCCATTTGTTATTAAAGTAACAGTGTGCAACTTCCATCCTTAGAACAAATTGATTTATGTTTTCTTTTAAGGTCATCAATAACAGCTTGATATCCTTTTTTTAAAAAAAATGAGATTACCAGATTGGTTGATATAGTGTTGATATAGTCGACTTCTGTAAGGCATCTGACTTGGTACTGTATGACATCATGCTTAAAAAACTAGAACAATACAAAATTAACATGGCCCACATTAAATGATTAAAAACTGGCTAACGGAAGGTCTTAAAATGAAATTGCAAATGGGGACTCAACATAGAGGGAGGGGTTATTTCTAGTGGGGTCCCACAGTGTTCAGTTCTTGGCTCTACACAAAATCTGATAAAGTTTGCAGATGACAAAAAGATTGAGAGAATGGTAAACAATGAAGAGGACAGATCATGATACCAAACGATCTGGATAGTTTGACAAGAAGGGAACAAGGAAACAATGTGTTTTAATATATCTAAATGTCAACGTATACATCTAGGAACAAAGAATATAGGTCATACTTACAGGATACAGGACTTTATCCTGGGAAGCTGTGACTGAAAAAGATTTGGGGCCATGGTGGATAATTAGCAGAACATGAGGTTCCATGAGGTTGCAATACTGAAGACAAAAGGTCTAATGAAATTCTTGAATACACAAACTGGGGAATCTTGAATAGGTGTAGAGAGGTTATTTTACCTCTGTATTTGGTACTGGTGTGACCACTGCTGGAATACTGTGACGAGTTCTATTTCTTGCAGTTCAAGAAGGATGTAGATACATTGGAGAGGATTCAGAGAAGAGCCATGAGAATGATTACAGGGTTGGAAAACATGCCTTATTGTGTCTAGGAGCTCAATCTATTTAGCTTAACAAAGAGAAGATTAAGGGTTGACTTGATTACAGTCTGTAAATATCTACATGGGGGGAAATATTTGATAAGCTCTTCGGTCTAGCAGCAGACAGAAATATAAACAGGTTCCAATGGCTGGAAATTGAAGCTAGACAAACTCAGATTGGAAATAAGGCATATTTTTTTAATAGTGTGGGTAATTAACCATTGGAATAATTTACCAAGGCTAGTGGTCCATTTTCTATCACTGGCAAATTTTAAATCACAGTGTGATTTAGACTATATGCTCTGGTTCAAAAGAAATTATTATTTTGGAGGAGTTCTAAGGCCTGCATTATAGAGGAGGACAAACTAGATGGCCACAATGGTCCCTTTTGGCCTTGGAATCTCTGAATTTCCTCAAAATTAGACCCAAACCAAAACTCCAGATCTGAAAACCCACAACTTCCTGAAGTTTGGAGAAATTGGTATCTGGAGCTATCTTTAGACATTGTCTACAAAGATGGGCTTTTTTACTTTGATCTATTTACACTGGTCCAACCTCCTGAAGTAGATGCACTGTACCTGTGCAAAATGGAATGTACAGCATGGTAGCTTAATTTGGTAAATCCAAATGGGGCTACATGCAATGGGGCTACATGCAAGCATGAAGTATGCAGAATTCTGTTTGCAGGATCACACAAATTACACACGACATACATGGGAATTATAACTTTATCCAGCACTGAAATGCAACTACATTTGGCCTAGGATGCAGCAATCCAAACGAAAAGCTCCACTATAAAACTGTTTAAGACAAGAAGTGAAGAAGAATCTCTCACCTGAATGAAGTGACATGGGCATTTAGACAGACAGGCTGTAACTACATACACTGAAAATTGGCAAGTTCAATGGAGACAACACTCTTACTCTTTTAAAATAATCCTGGGATTTTTAATGATCACAAATGGTCAGAAACTCAGTTCTATGCCTCATATAAAAGATGGCACTTCCAACAAGTCAGTGACCCCTAGTACCATTCTGAATTATTGTGTAAATGTGCTCCATGGTGAAACAGCCACACCACTTTCTGCAGCATCTGGGTTTTTCTTGGAGCTCCCCATGTGACCCTATCTAGCTTGTGAAATCTGAGGAGAGCACAAGTTAGGATAGTTTGAAACATTCTCATTACCTAAGATATTTGCCATCAATCCAAACAGAAATAGCTCAAAATAACTACGCACACTGAGGTAAGATTATCATTCTGATTAAAGTTATTCAGATAATGAGTAATGGGAGAAATGTCTCCAACTATTTAATTATGTGAGACATTTGCTTAAGTGGAGCTTATGCATAAGCTTATAAAACCTGCAGAAATCTGAAGCAATATTTGATGCTTTAAAGACAGTGGTGGTAGGGGAAGAATTCCACTTGAGCAGCAATTTAGGTAATCCCAGAGGGAGGAAATTTCAGGCTCTTTCCAGTATATTTTGAGACAGGAAAAGGTTATGAATATTCCCCAGTACTGTGAGAACTGACTGAATTCAACTGGACAAACATAATAAAATGTTGTCTGTGTGAAGGCAAATGGTCTTAGTAATCATGCCAGTTGTAATGCAAGGGCAAGGCACATTGCCCTCCTTAAACTAAGTCAAAGGTTAAACGGCCAAAGCAAATGAAGAGTAAATGGTCAGCCAGGTGTCATGCCTAGTGGTAATGGAAAGGTAACTGATGTATTAATATTCATTATCATGGGCTTCATTTGCAGAAATACTTAATACCTATAACTAAGCAAAGGGAGCTGTAGGTACCCAGCACCACTGAGAATCAGGGTTTACATATATTACGTTTTAATGATCAGATTAAAGCCACTTTAATCAGCACTGAAAATTTCATCTCATTTATAAAAGTTGCAGGCAAAATGCTATGTATTGGTAGATGATGGAGTCAAATGCTATTCACTAAGGGCCTGTTTACACAGCAAATTAGTGCCTGGCAAGGCAGGGTGTGAAACTACAGCACACCAGCTTGCCATGCAGTAACAGTCCATGTGGGCACTGCCACAGCACACTGAAAGTCCCAAATGGTTTTCAATAACTTACAGGGTAGAGAAGCCCCAAGTATGGATAGCAATAGTCTCCTTGTAATGTAGTATTCAGGTCTTTTGGTGCCCCCTGGAGGGGACCCTAAATCCCAGACACCACCAATTCCACTGGTGTCCATAGAAAAAATCCTATCAAAGCACACAACAGCCAGGGATGTGGCAGAGTGAATTCTAGTCAGATTCAGAGGCTGTTCAGGGAAGCACATCCAGCCAGAAGCTAGTTAAGTGCAGATGAACCTATTTAGGTTCAGCATTTTTACAGCAAGGGGTGTTATCCTCCGAGATGAGAAATGGGGAGGTTGTGCTGACCAGGAGCTAGGGCAGGGAGCTCTGGAGAATGTTGGAGCTAGACTGTCTGGTTTGTAGTCTTTGTTCTTGTAGTTTTGAGTTTACTGCTTGTAAAACTCTTTGCAGAGAGTGTGACTTTGCATTCAAACTGGAGCCCCACGTGAACTCATGCTCTCACATTTCTGCTCCTTACCTTGTCACTAGTTTTGGCCTGGTCCTGTATTTATGTAGGCAAAATGCTCATTGCTTTCAATGGGAGTTTTGCTTATCTAGGAGATGTAGGCTCAGGGCTTTGTCTTGAGCTCTGGCTAGCGCAGAGATCCAACCAGATCTCTTTGATTTTATGCATATTTATTGCATTTTCACTCACTAGACCCATAATTTAAAGAAGGATCTTGGTGTCAGTAGCAGAAAAGGCTACTGGACTGTAAGGCACACTGAACTATTGGATACATACTCACATGTAAAATTCATATAAGGGCTCAAGTTTTGTTTATGATTTTTATGTAAAGTGCTCACACTATCTACAGTTGTACTTCAGAGTAAAAGCTACCAGATATCCTTGTATGGAGAGTTAAATAAAAAGGGGAAAAATTAACCATTCTGCACAGGGAAAAATGACTTTCTTCTACATTAATTTGATTGGACTCTTGAATTCACATTAAACTAGTCAGTGGAGGGTCTGTTTAACTGTTTGAATACAACTGGAGAAAATCAGCAGTGAATATAGGAGCTATTTATTTATCCTAGCATCTTTCTTTCTTTCTTTTGTGAAGAGGTGCCTAGCTTTATACATTCAAGATTTATGTTAAACATTTAAATCATTATAATATGGTCAGGTTGGTACACACAAGCAGTGAATTAGCAGCATCCCTATTTGGTTATTCCGTTGGGTAGAACCAGAACATTCAGACTATCACTAATAAAGTGTAGAAAAAAAGTGCTGCATTATTGTAAACTACATTGCACTATACAACACCAGCCACTTATCTTTTTTCCACTACCTGCTTCAATATATTCTGAACAGAAAGAAAGGTAAGCATTCTACTAAACTTAATATATCTCTCTCCCTGGCCAGAGAGTCCTGATTGATCAGAAAGCCCTTATGAATGTTGTGGTTTGGCAAAAGACTGAAATGAAGCAGAATCATTGACTGATCCCTTTGGGTAGGTCCAAACTGCAGTGTAAGACTGACAGGATGGGTATTAGTGAAAAGTATAAAAGTAGTAAAGACAATACAATTTACATAATGAGAAAAAAGGTTCAAATTTCTTTCTGCAGCTAGTCTAGCTTTACATTTCCTCTAGGATTATAACACTTACTTTTCATTGTCCGGCTATACTGAAAGAAGGATTAGAGACACTTGCTATGGACTTAATCAGTCCGCAAGTTTATTATTAGATGTCTGGGACTACCCAGCAGATAAAAGTGTACAGTGCAGGCAACTCCACGATCATTCAATTAACTACCCAGGGCTTGCACCAGCCCCCTTCATTTTCCATCCAGGTCCCCCAGCCAGCCTATGGCTTGGACCTTATAAGCCACCCCCTCTCATAAGAGGTTTAAGGTGGGCCATAAGAAAGCGGAGTTGGCTCCTTGTCGTACCAAGCATAGGAGCCTTAACCCCCCACACCCTGTTCCATTAACCAGCACCTCCTTTTCAAGTCCCTTACTAGGCCATTTATCTGGTCACTGGATGCCTTCCCTATGGAGTACCTGCACTAGACATCTGCCACAAGGAGGCACCAGCAATTAGCTTGGCTGCCTCCCCCCAAAACCCAATCAGGTTCCCAGACACCGTCCAATGGCCTCTTGTATAGCAGCCCCAAACCATGTCAGCCCCCAAGTCTGATAACTGAACATTGAGGATGCCTGCAGCTGGGTTGCCAGTGAGCATGTACCGCAACATCCGCCCCTCTGTGATGGGCCCTGTTGGTGACCAGCTTTCCAGATCCTGATATTGGAAGAACTCATTAAAACTTCCTTCACAGCTCAGCCATGTGCCCAGAGCTAGGATCTCCATGCCCCTGCCAACATCATACACCGAGGTGCCATAGCACCTGTAGCATCTGTTTGGATTCGTTTCTAGCTCCTGGTGCCAGCTCCCAAAATCTGTCAAACTGAAAATGAGACAAGGCATCTGCTATGCCATTACTCACCCCGTGCATGTGCTTGGAAGAAAAACAGATGTTAAAGCTTCAACATTGTAGCACAAATGCCCTCACTAATTTCATAACCCTGTCTGATCTGGAAGTCTGGCAATTGATAACATGTACCACTACTAAGTTGTTGCACCAGAAACACACCCTTTTATTAACCACCCTTTTATTAACCGGATAACCACTGCAATGAAAATGGGGGAAATATTCAGTCAATGGTAGCTGCTCTAAAAACACCTCACTAAGAAAACTCCTGAAGACAGTGACCAGGGCCAGCTCCAGGCACCAGTTTTCCAAGCAGGTGCTTGGGGAGGCATTTAGAATGGGGCAGCAGTCCGTATCCCAGGGTGGCAATTCGGTGGCAGCTCCGCTGCTTTTCCCGCCGTGGCGGCTTTCGGCGGGAGCTTCGCTGCTATTGCGGTGGCAGCAATTCAGCAGTGACTGCTTGGGGTGGCAAAATTGGTAGAGCCGCCCCTGACTCTGGCACCTGTCAAATGCCCTCAGAGGGCCGTTTCAGTAGCTGAGGAATGCTGAAATCCCCCCGTGCTAGTGGTGGCATGGAGCAGCTGCGAGGCACCCAAGGATTCCTTTATGCAGGGGGAATCCTCAAGGGGCCAGCTAAACTACTGTTACTCAGTAATCTAAGAAACTATCTGCTGCTTTGCAGCAACTACAGTACCACGATAGCCTCTTCAGTGAACAGGAGATGTTGTAGGTTACTTACCATAGGTAACAGAGGTACTGAATTTTTAGTTGTGCCCACTGTGTGCCGTGACTTGAATACCTGAAGGGCCAAATTTCATGACTTTAAGGGGCAAATTTCCACTGTCTTTGCTGACCTGAGGCCTCCCTTATTTTTGGTATAGTTTTGTGCCAACAATTAAGGTCTTTATTTCTTTCTAAAGAAAATATCAGCGCTCTCTCTCTTTTATACTGCCATCCATCACCACAGTATCTGAGCACTTTCCACATAAAATTGATAGTGATAGTGAAGCCCCTCAAGGACAACATGAATTTCAAAAGATTTGTCTCCAAAGTCAACGCAGTTAGGGCAGAAAGAGCAAGCATTATGCTAACACCAGCATTATGCTCCTGCATGATCCTCAAGCCCAGGATATATATTTATATAAAATTGTATTAAAAATAAAGACCAGGAACTAAATGGTAAAGATTTTTCTCCTGCTCATTTTTGTCACTTCATCCATATTAATATAAAAGAGAGCAATGTTGCTAATGAGTTATCTGACCAGCATGTTATTTTAAACTAATGCATGCTATGACATAATCAGATTGCTCCCTGAACCTGAGCTATTTTATCATACATGGGAACCATGTTTTAGCTGGTATGATATAGATTCTGGAACGGCAATTTAATGCAATCTCTCATCTGTTTCACTGATTGCAACCATTTAGTGCAATCTTAAAGAAAGATGATTACAACTCACTGGTTCTTAATGTTTAATTTATTTACATTCATGCCTGCTAGAGCGTTATTTCATTCATTTCCTAAATGATGGCATAAAATCATTGAAAAATGATGTGTAATAAACATTGTTATTATTATACCACTATCCTGTCTGGAAGATAACTACTTCGATCATTCCTAACACTGATTGACCTACATGGCATAGCTCTTAAAATTCTAGCCATTATAGAAAAAAAAGCACAAACAGAAGATTTCTTTACTGATACTTGGCACAATAACAAATTTTTAGTTAAAATAAAATCCAAGCAGGATTGGCATTTCTGTGCTGGTAACTACAGCAAAGCCACACACAAAAAAAGGAGGAAAGAATAAATGTCATATTAGCTGAAAGAAAGGGTGAATTTTTGGCACCATAACTGCATGCTAATTGGCACTTCTTGTGTTGTTGCCTGGTGCACGGTTATTCACATTAAGCTGAACAAATGCCACATTTGCATTTCTGATAAATGCTAGCATTTTTCACACGTCTCATGCATCCCTTGTTTAAATACACATACCTGAAAAGTTACTTAAATTAGTCAGCCACGATAACCTATTATCTCATCCTAATTGGCAGAATTATGGAATTTTTGTAACAAGAATCTTGACTCAGCATAAAGAACCCTGCCAACAGCATTTTGGGATTAAAATGCAACAACAAAAAGTTAAAGTGCTGGGATGGATATCTTCTAACAAAAAAAATAAAAGCACACAATAGCCTCTGCCAACAAGCAGGGGGTATTAAAGTTCCAGGCAGCATGAGAGTAAAACCTTTTTTTAAAAATAATACAGACATCATTATGTGACTTCTTTGTTAAAAAGCACTGTCTTTTTTACTTAGCAAAAACATTTTCAAGTTTACTTCAAAATTGTGTTTGTTATGATTATAAAAATAACACATACATTTTTCTTGAAGGAATTAAGTTAAATGACTAATAAAATGTACTGCAATGGCTGAAAATGCTTATATTTCAGGTTAAATGTTTTAGAAGAAATCTGAAAAATAACTAAGTATGCATAACATCTTTCTATAATATTAATATATAGACCTTACTTGAAGGCAGCTACCTTTTATTAGAAGTATTAAAGCATGAGGTTCAGCTAACAAGGGACATTGATTCAAAGTGCATCTGTGATCCAAAAACTGACAGTGAAAATGACACTTTCTGCTTCTTTTCAGTGACAAAAATAAGTTTTACGCCTGTTACCCATGCAGCACCAAGCTGGCTGATACAGAGACAGAGATGGATTCTGTTCCTTCAAGGATTCTGTGTATTCTCATCAGAATTGTTAATCAAGTTCCTATGAGTTACGTATATGCAAAGCCAGTGCAGTCAATGTGATTGCATAGGAATCACTGAAGGTACAATTTGGCCTGTAGAACCATTATTAATGGTAATGATGCACGAGATAGTAAGAACCCAGCCTGGCTCGGAGTCCAGGCTGAGGTTGCAGGGCTGATAGTGAGCAAATCCATCTTGTAACTTTCAACTGAACATATTTGATATGAAAAACAAACAAACAAATGAAAGTGGAACCTCACAATGCCATTTTTACAATCACTTTTTCAGAGTAGAACCACAATTTAAGGACAATAAAATTATCTAATCCTCTTTTAATAATTCATGGTGGGTTAAATCAGTCTGGTTGCAATTTCTATTATTGGATTTCACTGATGGTATATTTAGTTGTATCTATATTTAAATCTCTTTATGGTATGTCTGTGCACATGTTTGGTAGATGAATGTGTGTGGGGGGGAAGAGAGTGAGATTTTATCTGCTTCCAGTTAATTCAGATTGCACAAGAACTTCAGTAGCAGAAACATCTCAATGCCAGATCCAGCACAACAGCTCAATGATCTCTTGAAATGTGCAACTACTGGAATTGTCCAGATGCATGGACCAAAGTAGACCAGTCTTTTCAGGAAAGAAAAGTCAACACACCGTGGATCCCCTTAAACAAGAAAGGTCCCTGGAAGGAAGTTGTGGAGTTCACTGAATGAATGCTCTGCCTCCCATGTGTGGTATGTTCCACATTCACCTCTTTTCCTCCCCTTTGCTGGTTCACGGACAAAGTGATACCATGAACTATCAGTCTACAGCTCGAACATATCGTCTTTTGAATAAACATAAACACCCCACACAAAGTAGTGGGTTTTCTAGCCCAACATAGATGACCTTGGAGTGGTACTGGGGGATTGCCCCATCACCTTTATGTTATTGTTCTTATATCCTGTACCTGATTACCTTATAATGCAGGAGGTCACCCCACCCTAGGCTGTCATCTTCCTCTGAATGCCATGTGTGTATGTGGGGCGGGGGGCAGTGGAATGAAGGGTGTGCTCTTTAAGGTGCATGGCATTTTTCCCCTTGGCTAATTGCTGAAACAGAATTTAGATACCAACATCTTTAGCCCTCTAAAATTTTTCCCCACCTAATGTTCCATCAACTGACGAAGAACAGGCCTCTGCTTAAAGCATTAAAGGGTGAGTTCCTTGATGTCATTCCAGTGAGTATGACTGCTATATACTGGATGGAGGGACTGGACTAGCAGACCGGGAGCTGGGGCGGTTCTTTTGGCTTTGATAGGATTCTTGTGAGTGTATTTAAAACACAGTGAAACTTGCTTACAGAAACCTCACATACAATTAAACATTTTGTACAATGCAATGGACTAACATTCCAAAACTGCTTCAACACAACTCTTGCGGTATTTCCATTGCATTTGGAGTGACACTTCACTCTGTTTATACTGAATTTTGACCACACTCTGTAGGCTGATATAACTCTGCTTACCCCTTGAAATGCAGCATTTCAGGGGACTAGAACATTCGTCACCTTCCTCTGCTCTACTCAGCCAGAGGAAGGATGGACAGGAGAAGAGCAACTAACCCCATCGTGATGCTCCTTGAGCCAGAGGAGTTGAGAGAGATGGCTGGATAAGAGGCCCCTGCACTGGCAAACAGACTGCTCCAGATAGAGTGAAATATAGGTTGCATGTGCTAGTAGGGGACGGAGCTCAACAGCCCTGGCACTCACTTCTGGTTTGTCTTATGTTCTAAAAGTTCATGCTTCAGGGCTTCAACTGACCACGTGTGGGGTCAGGAACGGATTTGTTTCCCCCCAGTGTTTACTGGTTTGATTGGTTTGTTAATCTCTTTCCTCTGAAACATCAGGAATAGCCAAGGCTGGAGATGGACACAGGACAGGGAAAGCCAGGGCTCTGAGGTGGCACTGAGCATTCTCACTCTCAGCTACTTGCCTGGCTAGTTCTTGCTCACATGCTCAGGGTCTAGCTGATCACCAGATGTGGGGTTGGGAATAAATTTCCCCCCAGGCCAGATTACCAGTGACTGGGGAGGCACTGCCTTCCTCTGCAACATGTGGGTACAGGTCACTTGCCAGGAGTATCTGGGAATATCTCATTTAATCATTTCCCTGCCATTGCAGGAGCCTGATGCACTGGTGCACCTTAGTCCCTCCTATTCTCTTCCTGTGGCACATCACAGTATAGTCTCCTGTGGGCAATAATACATTGGTCTAATTTCAGTTGTTGGGTTTAGTGTGTGAGTGCTGTGTGGTATTGGTGGCCTGTGAGATACAGGAGGTCAGATTAGATGATCTGGTGCTCTTAAGCTCTGTGACTCTTTTTTGTGTTTAAAAACCTTATTTCACTGTGTAGTTTCCATTGTACCATCATTTTTGTATATTCATTATATTCAGCTTAATGGCTCAGACAGTGTAGTTTTCTGGTTCCATCATTCTAATACCAAGTGGGGGAGTCTCCTCCACTCTGTTCATACGGAAATGCTGCTCATCACCCATCCTGTTGTTCTGCCCTCTTTGAGTAATTAAGAGCTATATGGCCATTCTCAGCTAGCTCCAGAATAGAGTTAGAACCAACAAATCCCTCCTCCCAGAATCAATTCTCTGTTCTGGCCAAACTGTGATTGCTGTTTCACCACATACAGAGACATTAAAGAAAAACATAAATACTCTTGCTGGAAGATTGCAATGTAACACTGCTCTGTTTCTGAGACTTCAGAACAACAACAACACACAAGAACCTCTAAAGAGAGAGACAGAGAGAGAGAGAGAGAGAGAATAGACCATCTGCTCCCTAAGGCAGTGAGGTACAACTCACCCCCACCTTGCTTTAAGGTGGCTCCCCCCAAGAGGGACACTGATCCCACATTTTGCTACAGTGTCTTAGCGTGCAAGCTGGAGCCACTCCCTTTCCCCTCTCCCCCAACCCCCACACTTAAAATGATAGTTTACAATCCCAACACACAGTCTTCCATACACCACAGTGATTGGCAAGGAATGGAGCAGAGAGGAAGCAAAGGTAACTTGAATCTACTTTGGGACCCTCAGCTATTCTGTGGCTCTCTGAGAGCCAGTGTGGACCCCAGCCTAAATTTTGAGCAGCCCCTTAGCGCAGTTGCAAAGAAGGGGTAGTGTATGGCTGTTTCCCTGCTCTACACTATCCAGTGGTTGGCCCTTACATAGGAGTGAGGGTGAGGGGCTTCTCTGCAGCCATTTCTAACCCCTTCATGGCCAAAGTAGTATAAAAGATCAGGTGCCGTGCAGAATTAGCACTGATGTCTTTTAGGCTCTGAAAACAAAGGAAATTAAAGAACAGAATGGAAGGAGAAAGAGTCAGAACATGTCATACCAGCAGTAATAAGATTGCAGAACACAGTCTAGTCTATTCTAGTTTTCATCCAACCAACTAACTCAGTGGTCTCCAAACTGGGGTGCACACACTCCCCTGATGATAGCAGGGGGTGCGCGGCAGCAGGAGCGCCGCTGGATGGCACTCCACCGTTTTTTTTCTTCGACGGCAGCTCTACACATCCATGGCTGGTGTTCCCCTCTGGCAGCCTGCCTGCGGAAGTCTTCCAGTCTTCTTCTGTCAGCGGCGTGCCTGAGGCAGGTCTTCTGATCTTCGTCCATTGGCGGCACGTCTGCGGCAGGTCTTCTGGTCTTCACCCTGGGGGTGCGCGAGCCAAAAAGTTTGGAGACCACTGAACTAAGTAACCAACCCACCCCTTTTGGGCTAATTTTCTCCCATTTGATTTTTACATTCTTTTTTGAAAGTTTCAGGAAACTTGGGTAGATATGCCACTTCTGCCTTATGGGGCTGGGGAAAGCTTACAGGTTTCTCCAAAGCAATGTGACCTTTTTATGGACTCCCAATAACTTCAGTGGCTTGCTTTTAAAAGTTCAAACTTGTCACATCATTAATCTTGGATGAGGACAAGTGCATATGACACATTTGAAAGGAACTGGTTTAAAAATAAGAATGGTATTAGCATTCAAATTACTTAACCTTTTCAGTGGCATCATATTATACTGGTGGTAATTGTACTATGCACCAGGAACCCATGAATATGATAATATGCACCAGATATACCTCTTAAATGGTTCAATTCACCACCATTCAAATGACTGGGCCAAGAGCAAAAGTCCAGAGCAGAAAAAAAACCCAACTGTTTATTTTTAAATACAATCTAGCTATTCAATTGCAGATCATAGTTTGGTTCTGCAGACCCCGGTTGCAGAAAGGGTCTGTGATGACATCAGGGGTGGTACATAGCAAGAGAGCACACAAGACAGGCAGCAGTTGTTATGCCTCAAGCCTGAAAAAGAGCTAATTTATCATCCCCCTGCTTGAAGGCTCCATCTTGTGAAGAGAATGGGGATTGCTTTAGCTGGCTGGAGACTCCAGTTCCAACAATCTGGCCTGGGAGCAGCCAGAATGAGTTCAGGGATGAGGTGACAGGAGGGAGGGACCACAGAGAGTAGAGCCAGGGCAGAAGAAGAATATGGAACCCTGACCTTCTGTTAGATAATTACTAGACTAACTGGTTGAAAAAGACCAATTATGTTTGGCAGGAGATTTTAAAAAGAATTCTTTGTTTTTTCTTTGAAATGTCTCATGACATTTTTCTTTTTGATGGAAAATCAAAACTGAAAAAAATGGTTTTCAAAAACATTCTTGGTAAAAATGGCAAAAGCTGAAACCCCTAAACATTACCAAAACCAGAATATTTTTAGTGAGCATTTTTGGTTTCCAGTTTCCAGTTTGTCATTGAAAAAAAATTGACCAAAATAAAAAAAATTCATAAAAATTCTATTTTACTCAAAAATTGTCTTGATGAAATATTTTTGACCATCTCCAGTTAACCCACTGATCTGTTCAGTGACTGTCAGTGGTACCTCTCTCTCTTCCCTTCTGCTTACCTTCCTCCTATGATTTTTGAAGTGCACCAGTCCCTATTGATAACACTTTGTGCAACACAACCAGTTCCATCCATAGGTGCTTTTGGGGGTGGAGGAAGAAGAAGGAGAAATGGCATGGTTGCTGGGGCCCTTCACTGGAAACCAGCATTCATATGAATAGGTGGCAAATTAGCCAATGCTGGTGGTTTCTTTAATTCCATTTCTGATTCTAGTTACATGTCAGCAATGCTATATAAATCACAATAGCAAATGGCAAGAATGGATACATACCTTAACAATTGAAACATGCGTTAGTGCATGGGAGCTACCTTGAGAGAAATTATAAGCTGCACCATTTTATGTTGCTGAATATCCTGAAAAATGGACAATCCAGAGTAAATTAAAAAACAGCATTAATTCCATTTGAAAAATATCATAGTTCAGGGTTCCTTCTCCACTCTGAACTCTAGGGTACAGATGTGGGGACCTGCATGAAAGACCCCCTAAGCTTATTCTTACCAGTTTAGGTTAAAAACTTACCCAAGGTACAAACTTTGCCTTGTCCTTGAACAGTATGCTGCCATAATCAAGCGTTTTAAACAAAGAACAGGGAAAGAGACCACTTGAAGACGTCTTCACCCAAAATATCCCCCAAGGCCTACATCCCTTTTCCTGGGGAGGCTTGATAATAATCCTCACCAATTGGTACAGGTGAACACAGACCCAAACCCTTGGATGTTAAGAACAATGCAAAATCAATCAGGTTCTTAAAAGAAGAATTTTAATTAAAGAAAAGGTAAAAGAATCACCTCTGTAAAATCAGGATGGTAAATACCTTACAGGATAATCAGATTCAAAACATAGAGAATCCCTCTAGGCAAAACCTTAAGTTACAAAAAGACACAAAACCAGGAATATACATTCCCTCCAGCAAAACTTATTTTACAAGCCATTAAACAAAAGAAAATCTAACACATTTTCTAGTTAGATTATGTACTAACTTTATAGGAGTGGTAAGGCTTGCATTCCTGATCTGTTCCCGGCAAAAGCGTCACACAGACAGACCAAACCTTTTGTTCCCCACCTCCAGATTTGAAAGAATCTTGTCCCCTCATTGGCCATTTTGGGTCAGGTGCCAGCAGGGTTACCTTAGCTTCTTAACTCTTTACAGGTGAAACGATTTTGCCTCTGGCCAGGAGGGATTTTATAGCACTGTATACAGAAAGGTGGTTACCCTTTATATTTATGACAAGGTCAATTAAGAAAAACAGATACAGGCTCTACAATTAAAAGTATAGTCCAAGTACCCTTCACCCCCAGTTCAATCTTGCGTACATTTTCTATGAAAAACTACCAAATGGTGTAAATATTTTTGTCTTGATAGAGAGCAGTGGGCATGGAAGCAAAGCAGTGTCACATAAAAGCATTCCACCAAAAACCAAAACTATTGAGGAGTCTTAAAAGGAATTCATGTAAACGTTCAGTCCAGACAATATGACTCATGTAGTCTGTACATTGTGAGACAGGAAACAAGTCAAATCCAAAAATGCTTTTAGTTACCATTTAATGTTTCTAGAGCCAGTAATCTCTGAAAAATACCACTGTTATGCTGCAACCTGGGATTAAAAACACCCACCAGTCACAATTTTATTGGCAGTCAGTACTAAATAAACTTCTAACCCCTTCTCATCACTTGAAAATTCAGATTAGAATTTAGAAATTATATTGCAGAAGCTGCCATTGTTATCATGTAACAAAAATAAAAGAATGTTAAAAGCTTGTAATGAAAAGGGGAGTGAGTTCTGAGCCTACTTCCATTGACATCAATGGGAGCTTTGTCACTGATTACAAGGGAAAGGATCAGGCTTATTGTCCAAGACACCACCAGAAGAAAGACAAGACACCAGGAATGTGGTTTAACCAGTCTGCAACTTTGTTAAATAGTGGCTGTGGCAATAACTTGCCCAGTGCAGGTCATCCCTCCTTGGTAATCCATTCCACCTGGTGGAGACCAGCCATCAACCCCCCGTCCAGTTAGCCTGATTCCCATTACCCTCACCTCACACAAGGGTTAAGGGTGTGAAGAAGAGAGCATAGCCCCTCAATGTACCAGACATTAGGAGCCCCAACCTCATTTTGTACCTTCTTGGAAAGATGCCTTCTCCTAATCTGCTTCCAATTTTGGTTTATCAAAGTATTGGACACTCCTCCCCACACACATTTGAACAATTACCTGCACTAGGCACTTGCCACGAGAAGATACCAGCAATTTGCTTGGTTGTCTCCCCCAGCTGGATTCCCAGCATGTTAACAATTCTTTCTCTAATAGCACCCAAAGCTATATTCACTCCCCAGTCACAGACATAGACAACCATAGACCTTTCCCATCCATATTATTTAGCCACTAGCCAATTTACCCCTCTCCTGGCCTTGTTCATCTGTGAAAGCCAGGCAGCTCCCTTGCCAGACCCTCTGCTGCGTCATCTCCAGCCAAATTACACTCACCCCCTGGAAAATGACCTGTATCCACACAATCTCTTTTTGTTCTAATCCTTAGCTCCACCCAGAATTTTTTCTTTTCTATGATTGGGAAAAAATGGATGATGTCATGTCATATATGCTAATAGTCTTTTCATTCCATTGATATCTCAGTAGGATGTTAAACAGCAGCTACTAATGCTAGATGTTTTAAAATTAGCAGGTCTGGTAACTTGCATCCAAGCAGAGGTGACGTGTAGGGGGCAGGGCACAGATTGGCCTGCTGGGAGCAGGGAAGGAGAGGGGCTATGTCCTTCTCTCCCTGTGCCTCTCTCCCGGCACATTTGACCACTCTCCCTGGCAGCTGGGTGGGAAGTGGGATGGAGCTGCTTCTTCCTGACAGAGCCTGCTCTGCCTCCCAGCCAGGCTCTCTCAGGCAGAAATGGCTGCATCCCACTCCCTGTCCACATACCATGGAGAGTGGCTGAACATGCTGGGGGAGAAGTACAGAGAGGCCCACCCCCGCCGCAGGTAACATGGGGCAGGGAAAGCACTGTGGCCCCAGGCTGGGCACAGGGCAGGGATGACTAGGTAGGGGAGACACGTGGCTGTCATGTGTCCTCCCCTTTAGCTTTTGCCCCCACAGTATGGGGAAGCACCAGTCATCTCTGCATCCAAGAGCTTTAAAAGAGCTGGCTGGAACATTAAAGCTGATTTTCAGTAAGTCTTGGAAAACCACGGAAGTTCCAGAAGACTGGAAGAAACCTAATGTTGTGCCAATATTTAAAAAGGATAAATGGGATGAACAAGGTAATTATAAACCTTGTCATTTTGACACCAAATGGAGTGGCTCATATGGGTCTTCATTAATAAAGAATCAAAGGAGAGTAATATAATTAATGTCAATCAACGTGAGTTGCTGAAAAACAGATACTGTCAAACGAATTTGATTTTCTATGAGATTACAAATTTGGTTGATAAAGATAATTAAAGGTTTTGATGTAATATGCTTAGAATTCTAAAAGGCATTTGAATTGGTACAGCATGACATTATGATTAAAAAAACTAGAAAGGTATAAAATTAACATGGCACACATTAAACGGATTAAAAGATGTATAACTGATAGGTCTCAAAATATAACAGTAAATGGGGGATCTTCATGGAACAGGTGTGCTTCCAGTGGGGTCCAGCAGGAATCTGTTCTAAGCCCTATGCTATTTAACATTTTTATTAATGACCTGAAAGAAAACTTAAAATGATAAAGTTTGAAGATAACAACCAAATTGGGGGAATGGTCAAAATGAAGAGGGCAGGTCATTGATACAAAGCAATCTGGATCACCTGGTAAACTGGGTTCCAGAAAACAATACTTCTTTTAATATAATTAAATATAAATGTACATATCTAGGAACAAAGAACATATGCCATACCTAGATGATGTGGGACACAGTGGGGAAGTCACTGGAAAGCAGTGACTTAAAAAGATTTGGGGATCATGGTGGATAATCAGCTGAACATGTGTGACACATTAGCCAAAGGAGCTAATACAATTCTTGGATGCATAAACAGGGGAATCTTGAGTAGGAATAAAGAAGTTATTTTATCTCAGTATTAGACACTGGTCAGACTACTGCTGAAATACTGTATCCAGTTCTGGTGTCCACAATTCAAGAAGAATGTTGAAAAATTGTAGAGGGTTCTCAGAAGAGCCACTAGAATGATTAAGGGATTAGAAAACGTGCCTTCTAGTGATAGACTCAAAGAGCTCAATCTATTTAACTTAATGAAAAGAAGGTTAAGGGGTGACTTGATTACAGTCTATAAATACCTACATGGGGAACAAATATTTGATAATGCGCTCTTCAGTCTAGCAGAGAAAGGTATAACACGATCCAATGGCTGGAAGTTGAAGCAAGATAAATTCAGACTGGAAATAAGGTGAATATTTTTAACAGTGAGGGTAATTAACAACATTGGAACAACTTTCTAAGGTTGTGGTGGATTCTCCATCACTAACTATTTTAAAAATCAAATGTTATGAGTTGGGAGTCATCCTCCCCCCTCAGGGTCAGAGGGAGGTGATTCCTCCTCACTACCTCACAGTGACCAAAGTCTATCAGCAGGGAAATTAGCACATCACCAGTCTATAGCCCTAGCCCTTTGGCAGTCAGTCCTTAGCCTAGCCTCCAGGCTAGGGAAGCCAGCAGATATAGTCGGGTGGTCTGAGCCCCAGGGCAGGGCAGAGCAAAGAGCAGTTTTCAGCCCAAAGTCTGCTGGCTAGGGTGGCAAAGCAAATACAGTCTGGTGCTCTGGCCGTCTGGGCATGGAAGAGCATGGTGCAGTCTTTAGCCCTGCCTTCCATCGAGGTGTGTCCACATTCTGCTGGATGAATGACTCAAATTCAACCCTTAAAACATATGGGGAGATAATGTTTGTGGCTTTGTGTATTTACATATATATGGGTAGTGGTCAACAATGTAATCAACAGTCGTCCATGCTGTATTCTGTTAACTCAGAGATCAAAAGAACATCCTAGTATTTAAATGAACTATCAATATAGGAAATCGCTGTATTCATCTCTCTTTGAAGTGTATAGCAAATCACCTGTGAATGGTGGAAAAACAGGCAATTGCCTTATGTTAATTCATATAGCTAAATACTGGTGAGGCTAAATACTGGCTTCAAAATCACCCTAATTACCTATTGTTCCCCAAGGAACTCCCACTTGTCAAAGAAGACCTGAATTGTATAAAAGATGTTTGAGTCCCAATCCTTCTTATCTCAGATCTGCTTAAGCTTCATCAGGGGAAGTTTGAGTAGCCAGATTGAGATCCCAGTTATGCTGGTACTCCCTGAAGGTGATATTGGACATTTGCTATAACCTATGGACTAAATTCTAAAGGAACTCTTTGCAACTACAAAGTTCACCATTTCTGCTATGAATCTGAACATCAAGAATTGAACTCATGTCTGTATGTATCTTGATCTTTCAACCATATTCTCTCTCTTTTCTTTTTTAATAATTTTAGTTTAGTTAATAAGAATTGGCTGTGAACCTGTAGCTGGATAAACTCTGGAATATTCATTAGCCTGGGAGGTAATGTGTCCAATCCTTTGGGATTGGTAGAACTTTTTCTTTTATATGATGAAATAAGATTTTTCAGAAATCTTCATCATATTTGTCTTGGGTACCTGGATGGAGGCTATTTCAAGGGAACTGTGTTGTTGGCTTCTGGGCAACCAGTGAGGTAATAAAGAATCTGTTTCATGCTGTCTTGGTAAATTGAAGTATTGAAAATATCCGCCAGTTTTGGGGATTATGTGCCCCATTCTTTGCAGTTCATCCTATTTGAGTGACCTCAGCTGGCCCCCACTGGGACCCCGGTCACACTAGGGCAGGCAGCAATCGACAGACTCAGGGCCCTGACCCTCTGGGCAGGACAGGGTAATAGGCAGTCATTACCCCAGCCCTCTGGCCAGCAATCAATAGAGTCAGAGCTCTGAGCCTCTGGACGGGGACAGCAATAGGCAGTCTATGGCCCAGCTTTTGGGCTGGGGCAGACAGCAAACACATACAGTCCAGCTCTGTCCTTTGGCAGGGCAGAGGAACAGCAGTCTAAGGACCAGCTCTCTGGCTGGGCAGACAGTAGACAAACACAGGCTGTTCAGCCTAGGGTGGGGAAGCTGCCACCCCAAACAGCAAAATCGGACTAAAGTTTCAGAGTAGCAGCCGTGTTAGCCTGTATTCGCAAAAAGAACAGGAGGACTTGTGGCACCTTAGAGACTAACAAATGTATTTGAGCGTAAGCTTTCATGAGCTACAGCTCACTTCATCAGATGCATGCAGTGGAAAATACAGTGGGGAGATTTTATATACACAAAGAACATGAAACAATGGGTGTTACCATACAGACTGTAACAAGACTGATCAGGAAAGGCGAGCTATTACCAGCAGGAGACTCTCCTTGTAAACTGCTGGAAATGGCCCACCTTGATTATCACTACAAAAGGTTCCCCTCCTCCCACCCCCTTGCTCTCCTGCTGGTAATAGCTCACCTTTCCTGATCACTCTCCTTACAGTGTGTATGGTAACATCCATTGTTTCATGTTCTCTATGTATATAAAATCTCCCCACTGTATTTTCCACTGAATGCATCCGATGAAGTGAGCTGTAGCTCATGAAAGCTTATGCTCAAATAAATTTGTTAGTCTCTAAAGTGCCACAAGGACTAAAGTTTGTTTTCCCTGGCCTACTTCCTACCACAATCCAGGGATAGGGCTCTGTAGTCCAAGGGTCCTCCATCTCCTGGTGTACTTGGCAGCCAGCAGTCCTAGCAGCTCCTCGGAGTACTTGTAGGACTGCAGTCCTGGCAGCTTCTTGGGTTCCTCCTCCAGGAACAGGGGTTGGTTTAGCATGGTCCCAATTCCAGAGGCCAGCAGCAAGGCAGAAGTGTCCAACTCCTTCCCTGGCTCTCTTTCAACTGAGCTGGGGGCTTTGCTTCTTATCCTTCCTGTCCTGCCTCTCAGCTTCCAGCGCAAGGGGCAGGTCTGGCCTACCTCCACCCACCAAGGGACGGAGAGTGGTCCTTCTCACTCAGACTCGGAGGGAGGCCACTCTGCCTCTCTACATCAAGATTGGATTTTTTCCTTTGCTGTAGGACATATTTCGGGGAATTTCTATGGCCTGTGTTATACAGAAGGTCAGACTAGACGATCACAGTCTTGAAATCTATGAATCATCCCATTACTGAATCTCCAAATGCACACTGATCCATTCACATGGCCCCTCCCTGGCCAACAAATGTAAGAGGGGCATCCATTGACCCTAGAGTATGCCCCTTCATCCATGCCAACTCACTGCTGAGGGCCAGCTGTGCCCTTCCAATGGCAACTGGCCATCCCCCTTTGGGACAAATGAGCAATCATATGTCCATAAATCCAATCACCAATGACTGTGACCTCTCTGGTCCTGAAGGAAAGGGTAAAGAGGAAGCCTTTAGCACATTTATACCACTGAATTGTCATCCCCAATAGTGACCTCCATACCCTTGTATGCATTTGAATATCACCATTGACAGCCCCCACCTTTTAGTCTCCTATTTGAAGCTGTGGTGTGGATGTAACCAATTCAATCCTAAACTAATGGAATACCAATTCACCAGGGGGAACTTCAACAACACGTACTCTTTGACATCACCACAAACTGAAATTTTATTTTCCCACAGTAACTCCCTTCCCCTGAAGAAAGACAGACCTGACATCATCCCCACACTCTTGTAGTACTATGACTCACCTCACCACCCTTAACTGTTTTTTTTTTGACACTCAGATCCAGGATGTCCGATCCCCTTGCCTATTGCTGATGTAACACCACAGCCCTATCTGGAACTATTCGCCCTGTCACAATTCTTCACAGGGAAGAGGAAGGGCTTATAAACTTCCCCCCTTCGGTGTGCAGAAGCCAATAGGTCAGTCAACCACAGTGCTCCAGCCCATGAGGAAGGGAAAGGGGACACAATCCTTAAAGGAACAAAAAGCTTTCTTTCCCCCACTGACCCAGACAGAGCCTCCTCACCCGAGGTTGCAGGGGTGAGCATTGTTGGATTAGAAGGGGAGAAATGAAATTATTTCTGCCATCTCTTAGGCCTGTGTTTATAATACATATCAAAACAACACTTCTGTGGGCAGTACAAGCTCTTGCTGAGCTATACATACATATCAGCAGGGCTGCAAAGGTTATTTTGGTCTTTTCTATCAAGCTTCTCCCAGAAGTGAAAGTTGGGTGGAAGCTTCATTATAATCTGTGGAGGCTTCCTGCATAGTGTAATAAAATGAGACTATGGTATCATGTAACCCTTCTGCCAGGTGGTCTAGGGTTCAATACCTAGGGGTTTCTCTTAATGATATAAAACTGAGCCAGCTCAAACCCCACCCACTAATATGGGAAAACTAAACAGCACCTGAGGGTGCCTCTCTGAGGCAATACCTCCCCACTGGCAAGCACTGAGTCTGTGTATAACGAAATAAAATGTTTATTAAAAGGGAAAGGGAAATCAGCATTGTGGTGTGGGAAAACACAACAACCACGATTTAAAAGCATGTAGCCATAAGCAACATTGACCCACAGTAAATGTCCTTTGCCTCAGTTTCCTACCTTGTGATGTGAAATGTCTGATGAATCAATGTCCCTTTTACATGTCACTCCCCTTTCCCTCCGCTGCACCCCACTTGCAGTTGGTTGTCCTTAGTCAGCGATGACCCAGAGTTCAGAGGTTCATTCATGTGCGTTCACCTTGCACCCCTGAAAAGGGGCTTGAGATGCCAAGCAATTCCTTTGTTGTTGCCTCTAATGCCTCTACTGCTGTTCTCTCAGCCACTGCTTGCCACTGCCATGGCTATCTCTGCTGCCAGTTCTGTGATGCTGCCTTTTGAGGTTCTGCCACTTAGCCCAACTTTTAGGAATTTCAGCTCTTAGTAATGTCACTGCATAGCAGGGAACCTCTGTGTTGCTGTCTCTTCATTGTCTTTCCCTACAATGCTGCCCCTGGCTCCAACCCACAGCTTCTTATTGTTAATATTTGGGCTAAAATTTTCAACCAAGCAATCCGTTTGTCTTTCTAGGTCATGGGTTCTCAAACTGGGGGTCATGAGATACATGGGGGGTCGCGAGCTGTCAGCATCCCCCAAGCCCCACTTTGCCATCAGCATTTATAATAGTATTAAATTTAAAAAAGATGTTTTTAATTTATAAAGTGGGGGTCGCCCTCAGAGGCTTGCTGTGTTAAAGGGGTCACCAATACAAACATTTGAGAACCACTGGGGTGCTAGGAAATCACCTTCACCATCTCAGCTTCTTGCTCTCTGTTGCTCCTTTTACATTTTTGCACTCTTATGTAAACAATCTATTTAAAGACACTAAGAAAAAGAAACACCTATAGTAGGCTGTTATTGTGCTCGTGGTTGTGGGGTTAACTCCATTTTCTCTTCCTTTGCCTTAATATCAGCCAGCTCCATCTTAAATAAGATCTCTGTTAGCCGTTCCAGAACTGGTCTCAATTTATCTGTATAGGGTTTTTTTAGGAATAAGGGGAACTGTGAGCTACTGTTGGCAAACCTCTCTTAATCTCCCTCTGGCTCTTCTGCAAATTTTCCTCTCACTTCTGGCTGTAGGTTGGCATCTTGTCAGTGCTCAGATTCAGCCAGTCTGTCCTGGAATAAATATACTGGGACCTTTTTATCAACACATTTTCCTTGGTCCAATTTTTCCATTAGGGAAGTGTCTTTTTTCCCCCCTTTGGGAAAGGAATAAGGATGGGTGATAATGAGGCACAGCTCTTCTGACTTTTGAAGCCCGCACTAGTTAAAGATGCAGTGATGTCGTCATCAGTGCTGGTTGCCATAAAATGGTCTGCAAAGGAATGTGTTGATTTTTCATAAATTAATAGTGAAAATCCGTGCCACTGGAACAGGTTCACCACACTTTTCAGCTGACTGCTCTATATGATCTTTTGCCTATCTACATGCCTACCCATCTGTTAAAATGGAATGGTGCCTGCTCACAAATTGGACAGACCTTGGCACAGAGGTGCCAGATGCCAAATGAATACCTGCATAGCAGAGAAAAGTAGCTCACAGGCACTCCTGACTGCCAGAAAGATAAGGCTGCATTACAGAAAGCTCACAAAAAATTAGCTGGGGCTAACGTTTATAAAAAGATATAACTGATTTACAGGTGCAAAACAGACCACTACCCAACCAATCAGATGTGTGAGTGCATCTGCAACATTTTCAACAGAAAGTGCATAAGAATTAAGACTTATTGCATGCAGAAATAAAAAAAACAATAGTAACTGGGTCAGCCTTGGGGCGTTACTATTTAACTCTATTATTTTTAACATGCATATGAATGGTGCAAGAGGCACTGACCAGTGTCCAGTTATCAGCACAAAAATTCCTTACTCTCAATTTCCTGAAAATCTAATGACAGGTTGCACACACCACTGGGTCCACTAAGAAGTTTTGCAACTGAACAGTGACAATGCTATTTCCAGCTGCACTAGGCACCTCAGAAAATGTTATTTGCATGCACAGCTTTGCACATCACTACCCCTAATTGTGTGCTTAAAATTACTTTTGAAAATCCTAGCCCTTATATGTGTCAAATATTATGTAGCAGAATCCTTTCCATAGGTAATCGCACCAGGGAGAAACTGAACCACCAAGGGGTGCATTCAACAGTGCTGCAAAGAAAAGCAATCCACTCCAATGTAAGTCTGCAGCTATACGAGCCTATGATTATCTTTATATTTCCCCTGGCACTAGATGGGGACTCTGGATATCTAAGGTTAGTTCCAGGATCTGCCACAAGCTTCCTGAATAGCCTTAGGCAAGTCACTTAATTCCTATGTGCCTTAATATTTCATCAGTACTATGGGGATGATAATACTTCCTTTGTCTTACTTTTTTGCTGTCTGGTCTGTTTTTGGTAAACTCCTCAGGGCATAGACTGTCTCTTACAGTGCATTTGCTTAGCACAATGTGAGATCTCTAACTGCTGCTCTAAAACAAATTGCAAATAATAATAATGAAATGCAACTGTTAATACTAAGTGACCTACATTGGGTGGAAATTTGAGAATACTTAATAGAAACTTGGTACCCTGTTAAATGTATGTTTTCTATTTTCATATCTATCTAGATATTTCCATGTTCCTTATCATGATAATATTGAGCCACATCTAAGGTGGAATGCAGGAACCATTTGATAATTCACAGCAACAATACATAGCAGTTCAGGCAGGAAGTAAAGCAGAATAGTCCATCTAATTGAAACTGCAGAGGAAAAAATTGGTTTGGCAGAATTGGCCTAAACAAAACAGTCTGAACTACCACTGAGTTGCACACTTAGTATTTCATAGGGTAGTGCCTAACGTAATAATCTGATCTAGAAGTGAAATTGCACCCCTCTTCTTGCAAAACATGCCATAATGGCCACAGACAGTCAAGTGGTACCTCCAGCAACATGTGATATCTTCTGGGTGCAGAGGGAAGATCAATGCCCACTGAATCATCAACAGCTTCATGGCTACTTTAGAAACAGCTCAATAGATAATTAGATCAGATAATCAGAATTGGGCCATCAGTACTTCAATGAGAAATCTCCCGAAAGAGAGCAGCCGCTGGAAATTCTGTTGATGACTCAGTGGGTGTTTACCTTCCCTCTGCACCCAGAAGATGTCAGGAATAATGTTCACTAAAGGTCAAATTTCTGTCCTCACTTTTCTTGTTCAGGGCTTTGTTTTGATCAGTCCGCCAGCAAAAGCATCAGACACCTGAGCAAGAAACCACATTAGTATTCGTATTAGTGATTTTGGACTACCTTTGAATCTTTCTGAGGGTTGCAAAATCTGGTTGTTGATGGTACATATAAAAATCATTCAGTATTTAAACACAATCATAAATATGAATAAAACTTTAAAATGTATGTTTTGGAAACACAAATTTCAGGTAGGTGTCTTCTTCAGTGTTGCAAGCTATAACTTTATTGTTTCTTCTTATGTTGAGTGGATCTTTTTATTCCAAAGATACCTCCAACACTTTAAATGCTGAATTGTAAATCTGAATAAAATAAAGAACTTCAATGTCTCCTCTAGTTTTTTGATCAAGAAAAGGCGAAGGCATTTAGCTGAAACATTTGTCTTCAGAATGTAGTGTCTTTAGATACTAAGGGGCATATGCTACACTCGTTATGTGTGTGGAAAGAATGCTGAATATGCTCCCAAGAACAAGAGGAACAGCCATTTACCCTGTTATTTAATACAAGTCATCTCAGATTGGCTATCCCTAAAAAATCAGTCCTTGCTTTTTTGGGAGCCATTCGAGTAGTTCTATTAGTAAATTTATACTAACCTTAGTACAACTAATAACAAAAGATACCCTCCTTCCCAAAGTGCTGTTTCTGATCCTTTCTCTTTTATTTTGATGGGACCTTTAATTGTTTTATCTATTTGTGAACAAGGTAATGGATTGTGAGAAACAAGTATTTTTCTGTGCCTACAAAGAAACATTAATTCCGTAGGCATCAACGTCCTAGTATTAGAATTAATGATGTTTTGCTTTTCCCTATTATTCATGAATAAAAGGCGAAGTTGCTCTATCATACCACAAAGTTAAATGGTTTTGGAATGCATGCACATGAGTACGCATTAATTTTATTCAACCTCAAATTGCTCCTTAGCCATATAAATGGGGTCTTTATCTGTAGAAATGTTTGAGCTGCCAAAACATAGAGTTACTCAGAGTCAGGGGTGAAAGTAACTTAAAGGACTTACTGGTACATCAGAGTCCTGAGCGGGGGCATGGCCTCAACCGGAAGAGGCAGGGCCTTTACATCGAGATTTAAAGGTCCTGGGGCTCTGGCTGCGGCTGGGAGCCCCGGGGTCTTTAAATCATCCCCCGGAGCTACCAGACTTGTGGCATCTTAGAGACTAACAAATTTATTTGAGCATAAGCTTTCGTGAGCTACAGCATCCGATGAAGTGAGCTGTAGCTCACGAAAGCTTATGCTCAAATAAATTTGTTAGTCTCTAAGGTGCCACAAGTACTCCTTTTCTTTTTGCGAATACAGACTAACATGGCTGCTACTCTGAAACCAGTCTAATTAGAGCAATTTGTGGTTAAGACAATATTGATTTTAGATATAGCTTCTTTGTATTACTTTAGGCAGCATTTCCCTATTTAACTATGTCAAATGCAACTAAAACCTATTCACTAAAGACCACTGCAAAAGCAACTTTGACAATTGAGAGAAAAATCACTTAAATTGCTGTTAATTGTTCCACCCAATAAATAAATATAGGATTTAAACTATTAAATTAGGATAGAAAGGGACAGGATGTGCATGTCTGACTTGGCTAGACATTTCTGCTGCAGCAGTGACGGTTCCTTGGTTGTTTTTTTCTACTATTGCTGTATCCTCTAAGATCATTGTTTGACAAACCTGCCCTGTGTTGAAGAGAAATACATATTTTTAGGTTCATATCCCACTGTTAAGTCCCACAGATCATGCTGATCTCAAAGATGGCAGCCTAGTATTTACTCATAAGCATTTGCAGTTGCCAGCTAGGCATGTGCTTTCAACACTCCTAACATCTATTGGTACAAAATGTTTAGAGCCCATTCATAAGGATTCTGATGCAACAGAGCATCCTCTTGGTCACAGCTTGGAGCCCTTCGAGATGCAAAGACTGGGAAGTTGGAGATTGATGTGATTATGAATGAAAGTACAAGAACAGCACCCTGGGAGTTCAAAAAAGCAGCTGTGCTGCAATGGATCAGGGTGATGGAAGTGCAGCTGTTTACCTCCCCAAACAAATTGCAAATAATAATAATGAAGTGCAACTGTTAATACTAAGTGACCTACATTGTTTCATAGCTCAGAAATCAACATGGGTGTGGACAAATGAAGTAGCAAAAGGCAAGCACCATGCCAAGATCAGCTCTCATTTTACATACTAGGTGCATACTGTAAGATTGTGAGAGACCAGCACAGGCTACTTTCTCATGTTGGGGAACAATTCCCAAATGGAGGCGGTAGAAAAGGAGGCCTATTACAGCCAGAAACCCACACCACGCATACACAATAGGGAGGAGAGCATCACTGCCCACTTGGGTGTCAGACTGCCCCAGGAGATTGGTGGGAGAGAAGTCAAGAAAAAAAAACGGGTGAGCAAGGAGAAGGTGGGGAAATGATGGATAACGTTAGTATAAAGGAGGGGAGACACTTTGGGTCGATTGTGACCTGGTTATTTGAGCACTCATGCAGAAACTAAGATTGCAAATGAAAATGGAATTTTTTGCAGCAGTTTTCCCATTTGCTTTAGTCTACATGATTACACACACTTGCCGTATTGACTGGAATACCTTAAGTTTTGTTGCAGACAGAAAAGAAGCAACTAGCAAAGGCAAGTTCCTTCATCTTTAGACTATTAGTGCAGCCCAGACCACACCAATTTCTCAAACTACACATTTAGGATGGACTTCTGATTGCTGCAATATTGCTGGAATAAAGAGGAAATTCTAGTCATTTGGATAATCTTTTATTTTTTAATTTTTTTAACCGGGCATGTTTCAAAATTACGACTGTCACCCATGTTTTCTTGTATTATGTTCCATACGTCTTATGGATAATGTTGTTATTAAGTTTGCATTTACTACTCTTTTGTATTTTGTTTTCTTGGTGTTATAGAGACTTTAGGTATGCAGAACATTCATTAGGTATTTGTTCTTGGCTATAGGCTAAAAGCACATTGCCTACATACCTTTAAAAATCTGGACCTTATATTTTAAGGTCACTGTAGCAGAGGCCAAGTCTTCTCTGGCTATTACTTACTTTACTTCCTTGTCATCCTAACGTTACTGTGATTTTTTTTTAAGCTATGGAGAGAACATGTTGTTTTCTTTAATGATGAGACAAATTCATTAAATGAATTGCTGAGAACATTTTACATGATCTTCATATATCATGTTATTTATGATTCTCGAGGATCCTACCTTCTTTTTTGCACTTCACACTGCAATATTAAGGGGAAGACATTTTGGGGGCCCTGGGGTACAGCATACTGTTTCTGCATTTAGTTTTGTACCTTCCTATCAGAGAGAGTGTCCTGTTTAAGAGGCTTTTGGAAGAAGATAAAAATTATTACACCAACTCTGATTAATTATGATAACTTATAGCTATATCTTCTTTGTTGCATTTATGATTAACTTTTTCTGCAAACCCCACAAACACGAACACATATCACCAAAAATAAAAGTTTCTGTAATACAGAATCTTTACTGGATCTCCAAGTGTATTTTCATGTCAATCTATAGTGTTTAAGCCCAGATTTTTAAAGGTATTTAGGTATTAGCTTCACTCAGCTTTGCAAGGCCTAAATGATGGTTAAGTCTCATTTCCAAAGTTCATTTAGGTAGTTAGGGGCCTAAGACCCATTTAATTTCAATGACCCTCCTAAGTGCCTAAGACCCAGATCTTCCAAGGTATTTAGGTGTCTAACTACCACTGAGTTCAATGGGAGTTAGGTGCCTAAATACCTTGGAGGAACTGGGCCCAAGTCGCTTTTGAAAATGGGATTTAGCCATCTAAATCACATAGGCCTTGCAACACTGAGCAGCACAATGCCTACCTCTGGGCCTTAGATTTTAAGTTCATTGTAGCAGAGGTCAAATTTTCTCTGGCTGTAACTCATACAGTCCCAACCACCTTTTTAAAAATGCTTGACAAAGAAATTGATATTCAGATGAAATTTTTGTTTGTAGAAGTGAGGGGAATCGGCTATTGATCTTGGATTTCAATGACCCTGGAAAAATGAGGTGGGAAAAAAGGTGACAACATTAAAATGAAGCAATAAATTATTATGACTAAAATATTTAAAAATAACTGGGGTTAAAGTTAAAAATAATTTGGGCTCACAGGGTTGAAAAAGTTACTAATGAGTTGCAAGATAGCAATGGTGGAATAAGATGGCTGGTACACTTGGAACAAAGAATAGGGAGGAGAGGAGTGTTTAGAGGAAAATGTATGTAACTTTTGACATTTTGCTTATCTAGTTTTTGTTGTTTGTTTTTTGAATGTCAGTGTTTGCTTGTTATGTCTATTTAGAGTTGTAAGTTAAGGACTGTCTTTTTTTCACTCACTTTTAGGGTGCCTAATCCAATAGGGGTCTGAATCTCTGTTTGGACTTGTATACTCTACTGCAATTTAATATAAATAATAATGGCAGAGTCCTTAAATGATACAGGAATGTAAATATTAAACTATATATTTTTCCAATTCATACTGAAATATAAAAAAGCCATTCTAAAAATACTGCCATATAACATGGATGGTGCCACGTGGCAGGAACAGTCACGGAGATCTCTCACTCCATTAAGTGCCATTTTATTATAACAGTTAACATTAGGAAATTGTCATTCTCAGCACTAAGAAACCAATCTTGCAAGCCTGACTTCAGTGAGAAATGAACCTAGAGATGGATTGCAGGACTAAGAATAATGGGGTTAATGTGGTATTATACAATGACTTTAAACATTCCTAATATCAACATTAAAAGGCAGGAGAGAACTGCAGATGGTCTAGACCCAATAAAATTACTTTAAAGCCATCCCATGATAAAGGTTTGTGTTTTTCATTTCAAAAGAAGTTATTTACAAATAATATTTTAACTATTTTAACTAATATTCAGCTCTCTATTTCCCTTTGAACCTGCTTTAAGCCTTGAAGTATCTTTCTGATTTTAAAAAAATCTAAGGTGATATCAGTTTACAACTAAACTTTATTAAAAATCAAAAAAGAAACCTTTGGATAGAAAAAGTTTCACATGAAAAATATACATAAAGTAAAGTGCTTAGGATTTAGTTATCAGCTCTCTAGACATAAGATGAAAGATGCAGAAATATGTCTCTTCCTAAAAACTAGCTTTCTGTGAAGAGGCTCTACAAACCTGGAATAAAGAGTTGCTTTCACTCCTCTGACCAGACAGGTTAACAAGCCTGAAGATGACCTTTGGCACCAGCTATATTCATTTCATTAGCATTTTCCCTTCTTCCAATCCAGTTGAAATGTCCTCAGCCAGTAAACAAATTGTCAAAATCCTAAATTGATTGCTGGACAGTAAGTGGTGTACTGTATGAATGGATGGACTTCCAGATTAGTACAGACTGGATAAAATCTTCTAAAAGTGCCTAAATGATTTAGGAGACTAAGTCCCACTGACTTTCAGTTTTGCCCAGCATGGCACCCCAGCTTCAAAGAGAGGCACTGGAGGAGACCACTATCCATTAAAGGTTGTAAAAGGATGTTCCTTTTTAATGGGATTAATTTTACCACCTGAAAATGTTCTGTCTGACAGAATTTGAGATAGTTAGAGTACTGTTTTTCTTGGATCACTCTGGGGAAGAGCAGACAGTTTGGAAAGAGTTCTGGAGTGTTTCTGGGCTTGGGGTTCTACTGCATGTCCAAGAAAGCTGGTGCATCTTTCTCACTGATGGATTCAGGAAGAGCCTCTCTTGCAAATTATTTCCTGTGAGAGAGAGAGACTTCAAGGGATAGCTAACAGTGCTTTCAGATGGACCAGCAGTTGAGAAGGAATGAACTTGCTTTGTTTTATTTTCAGAGTAAGGTCCAAATGCATGAGAAGATTCAGTGAACTACTAGCTATGCTTCTGGAATGATGGAGCCTTTACCAGTCAATTGTCCAAATAAGGAAGGCTGTGGCTTTTTCATTGACAAAGGGCAGAAGAGTATCTTTGACACAATACTGGGGGTTGAAGCAAAGTCAAGGGACAAAGTACTGTACTGAAAATTTTCTTGAGCTAGATGGCACCTCAGGAACATCCAATGTTCTGGGACAATTGGGATAGAAATGCAGAAGTTTATTGATGCTAAGACATATCTTAGTTCAACTGCAGCTTCAATGGATTGAATTATTTATACCTAACAAACAAATTGAACCACTTCCAGTCCAGGACAGAACCAGCTTCCCTTCTCTATATTCTCCATAGAAGCAGTAAACAAAAGTGTTTTCCTGAGAACCAGTCCTGTTATGGTTGACATGAGACAGGACATACTGGGTTCACATCTGTTAAATCCTTAATATCCTGCCATTTTACTTCTTGCTCCTTAGAGTAGTAAAAGATGGAAAAGTCATAGATCTCTCTCTTTGTGGGCAAAATTCAAGTCCACAAAACATCTTACATTTATCACTGACAATAGCCAACAATCTTTCATTATACAATCTGTGACGGTTTGGGTCACAGAGACCCCCTTGGGACTGCCACCTGGTGTGCTGAGACTACCCATTTTCCCTAGCAGCTTGGGACTTCAGTACCCTGTCTTGTTGAGCCAGACACGCTAGCCTGCTACAAACACAGACCCAGGTCTGAACCACATCCCCCGCAAGCTGCAGACTTGGCTGAAAACAGCTTAAGAAGTGCTCCTGTCTCTGGCACCCAGACACCCAGTTCCCAATGGGATCCAAAACTCAAATCCATTTTACTCTGTATAAAGCTTATACAGGGAAAACTCATACATTGTTCACCCTCTATAACACTGATAGAGAGATATGCCCACCTGTTTGCTCCTCCACATATTAATTACTTGCTCTGGGTTAATTAATAAGTAAAAAGTTATTTTATTAAATATAAAAAGTAGGAGTTAAGTGCTTTTGAGTAATAACAGACAGAACAAAGTAAATTACCAAGGAAAATAAAACAAAACACGCAAGTCTAACCCTAATACAGTCAAAATTAAATGCAGGTAAATCTCACCCTCAGAGATGTTCCAATAAGCTTCTTTGACAGACTAGACTCCTTCCTAGTCTGGGTCCAGCAATCACTCACACCCTCGTAGTTACTGTCCTTTGTTCCAGCTTCATTCAGGCATCTCTTTGGGGTGCAGAGACTATCTTTTGAGCCAGCTGAAGACAAAATGGAGAGTTTTCCAGGGCCTTTTATATTCTCTCTCTTGTGGGCAGAAACCCCTTTGTTCTCCTGTCCAAAATCACAACAACAAGATGGGCAAGTCACGTGTCTATGGATGATTCAGCTTTTTGCAGGCCAATGCCATTGTTTACATATTAGTTTGAAAGTTCCCAGGAATGCTCAGAAGTGGATTGGCATCTCCCAAAGTCCATTGTCAGTTATGTGTTTCTTGACTGGGCATTTATTGAGAATAGTCCTTTCTCAAGAAGCTGACCAAATGCTTCACTGAGGCTACTTAGAATCAAACAAGTATATAGCCAATATTCATAACTTCAAATACAAAAATGATACACACATACAGACATCATAATCATAACCAGAAAACTACAACCTTTTCATAGACACCCCACTTGGCTTCCTCTGTACAAGAACCAGTGCAACCATAGGAATCTGGTTGCAACAATGATATATATGGTCACAGTTTATGTCAATATCATCACACAATCTCAACAGAATTTCTCCAGTGGGAGAGAGGAAAGGTTTACACTTCCATGGGAAGGCATTACAGAGGAGATCATGCATTTTCTGCAAGAGGTACTGTCATGAAAAAGTGACTTTTCTTGTGAGGGAAAAGGGCAGTGTTAAGGAGCACAGGACTAGAAAAGCAAAAAGATACATTGCTATGAAAAAATTGTAGACAGTAATTTCTAAAATGTTTATTTTTAATTCAATAACCAAAAGTAGTAAAAAGTTGAATGAAGATTTCTGGGTGGTGAGAGGACTAAAAAGAAAAGGAGAAAGAAGAAAAATAATCTTAGATCTTGCTTTTTTTCTTGTTACATTTGTGGGAGAGAGATGAAAGTCTTTTCCACAAACGTAACAAGGGAAAAAAAAGGTAAGTCCTAAGATTAGCCAGCTGTTCCTAGGTTCAGATTTTGTTCAGTTCAATGAATTGACTTGCTCAATTGTGACTAAAGTAGATTACTGTTAATGGGTTTCTTGGACAACAGCACATCTTGATAATATTTTAATTAAAACGAATATATGTGTAATTGCTTTTTGGAGTCTCTTATGTGACATTTTAGAACATCCACCCTGTTAGATCCCAATTTTTTTATTAATTGGTTTATAATTGTACATGAGTGGCTGGGAAGAGAGCGACTTTTTTTTGTTCCTGGTGCATTTATTACTTTGATTTTTAGTCTCAGTTGTGGTCAGTGGGTGCAAGATGAATACTTTCCCCTTGCAGACAGGATACTGTGGTTAACTTACTAACAGATATTGTGACTTTTGTCAGACTCAGGATGCCCCTGAGCATTACAGACTACATGTACACAGGCAGAACTTCACTCACCATCAGAATACAAACACCCTGGTGGAAGCTACTCCACAGCCATTACACCACCACACAGTAATAATCCATAACTGTTTACAGCAGGAAATACAGAAAAATACATTAACAGTCAAACCCATATGGAGACTTAGGGAGAAAATTTATCTAAAGTAAATTTGGCCAGGACACTAAGGGTTACAGTCCTACTTTTTGAAAAAAAGTTCAATGGAAACTTTACATCTGTCTTGCTTAGGTACTTATATGGCCCTATGACCACAATATCTGAGCACTTCATAATCTTTAAGGATTTATCCTCACAACACCCATGAGATACATAACTACTATTCCCATTTTACAGGTGGGTAACTGCAGCACACAGATTTACCCACAAGAAATCTGTGCCAGAGCAGGAAACTGAAAGTGGATCTTCCAAGTGCCAATCTCATTAACCACTGGGCCAACTTTCCTTCCAATTTTAACAACCACAACTGATCAGAATCTGTTTTATCTCATCCAAAGGATACTTTTTGTAAAACACATCTAGTGAGTGTTCCTCTCTTCTTGGCCTGTTCCTACAATACAACCTTTCTCCCAGATACACAGTAAGACAGACAAGATACAAGAGATGTCATTTAATTAAGCCATAACTTTATTAACTTAACCCATATGGGAACTTTCTAGTGAGAACTAGGACAGCACAGGTCATCATTCTTCCTTAATCATTTCCACCTGGAAACATCAGCCCCGCACCCTCTAATGCTACTCTGATCCCCAGGGTGGGAGGTGGGAGCACCAATCTGGTTGTTAGAGGGGACTCTGGCCAGAGAAACAGAGTTTATAGATTTCAGAGTAGCAGCCATGTTAGTCTGTATCCGCAAAAAGAAAAGGAGGACTTGTGGCACCTTAGAGACTAACAAATTCATTTGAACATAAGCTTTTGTGAGCTACAGCTCACTTCATCGAATGCATTCAGGGTCAATGGCTTATCTGAGTCTCACTGGCCAGATCAGCTGATCCGTCCAGCCCTTTTCATGCTCCCAAGTCTAAGAGAGGGGCGGAGGGCGGGGGCATACCATAAAAGGAGCTGCTATCCTTTTCCCCTCAAAGACTCTGAGGTTGCCAGGGTGCATGCTTTCCTTTTCATAGTTACTTGTGTAGTGCTAAAAAAAATCCTCTGAGAGTATATCTCACAGCAAGTCCTAGAGTCTGTCTCTACAGACTTCAGCTCATTCTACAGTGCTAAAAATAACTGCATAGATGTTTGGAGTCAGGCTGGAGTTTAGGGTCTGAAGCCAGGTTGGTGTAGAGGTGGAAAAATCAATCTTGAAACCCAACAGGGATAAATGCAATTTTTAAACACAACCGTTTCCTGAGGAATGATAAATTACTTGAACCCAAATATTTTATAATGGATAATGTTTTAGTTCACTCTTTAAGAATTTTAGGATTCTAATCCTGCAGATTTGCAACCAGATCTCCTATTGAAATCAATGGGAGTGAGGTTTGCAAAAGAAGTGCAGCATCACCCTAGGATGATATCAGACTGTGCCTACATCACAACTAAGAAATACGCAGAATGCTGCTCTCTGTTGTGCCCCATAGATGTTGGTTTTAGGTGAATGGTTTATCTTTAAAATACTTTTGAAGTGAAGCAGGAACTTTGAAGATTCTATCAAAATAAAATCATGTTCTCTACCAAACATCTGCATGTGCATTTGGCAGATGCCACACACTGATCATTTAAATTAAGGCATTTTTCATTCTTCTGCATTGTAATAATTCGGGGGCATTTTTTCTATTATGTTTGTAACCTATTCATTATGCCATTTTACTACCTAATGACGATAAATGCCAACAGTTTAGCAACAGACTCAGGTAATGACAAGATGTACAGTATACAGAGCAATATGACCAGACCTGCAAGTTCTAATTGAATATTTTTTCTGATCCTTTCCTCATTAATCTACTTTCCTCCTAATTCATATTTAAAACCATGTTGCTTTTACCCTTTCAAAGTGCATAGATAAAATGTTTTAAAGAAACAGATTCTGTGTCTATTGTGAACTGGGTTTTTTCCTTATCAATATATGTTGTTTATCTGATGCTGAACCATTGAATTTCTGAGGGAGGGAAGAGCACATAATCCAGACATGGCACTTAATTGGTATGCTAGCCCACACAGAGCTATCCGATTGCATTCAATAACTGTCAGGGACAGAAAGCATTTCCAAGGGAAATAATATCTAGCTGTGAATGTGGGAATATGTGTGCAAGAACTGAACAGTAAACACTAGCCTTAATTTTAATATCTCACATTATGCAAAATTTAAAAAAGATGAGTGCTCTGATATTCAAGCAGACCCCTGTGGGCTAGAAATGTTATCATAAGAATATTATGGGAACTAATGTCAAATACCCAACTGCTGTGAAAAGCACTGAGCATTTTAATGGCATCAAACATTCCTGAATCACCATTTTCCTCCATAAAGCAAAGTATTTACCTATTAAGAGCAGCAAAAGTCTGTTTCACTTGGCTATATGACTGCAGGCAACAGTGCCTTTCAGGTTAGGCTTTTGATAGGTTAGCATTTAATGGCCTAAATAGCCTTTAAAAGCTGCAAGGTGGAAATGTAAAACCATAATCCAGCTCTAAATGGTCATTTTACAAATGATCAGCCAAAAGCTCAGGAGTGCCTTTAGCTGTTTATGAGGCATTCCAGTTAAAACAGTTATACTAGAAACGTGTTGAGGGTGATATCTATTTAATTTTATGGTGATTTTGTTCCTCTACAAAGAAAAAAGATAATTAGAACTACAGGAAGAGCCAAATTTTATTCACCTTATTCACACAAATAATCACATTGACTTACAATGGGACCGTTCATGTAAGGCAAGCAGGATGTGGCCTGACCTCTTATTGCGACCATAATTTACCATCAATTATTTTACCTTTCAAGCAGATTCTCCTTTTGTCCCTTGAGCTAATTATGTTTTAGCCGAAATGTTACTGTTGTATTTCCAAATAAAATATGCATTAGACCAGTTGTTCTCAATCAGGGGTCTGGGGCCCCCTGGGGGGCCATGAGCAGGTTTTGGAGGTAGGAGGAGCCACCAAGCAAGGCCAGCATTACGCTTGCTGGGGCCCAGGGAAGAAAGCTGAAGTCCCAGCGCATGGGGCTGAAGTCTGGGGCCCTGAACCCTGTCCCCCAGGGCTGAAGCCAAAGCCTGAGCAATGTAGCTTTGTGGGGGCCCCTGTGTTATGGGGCCCCAGAAAATTGCCCTGCTTGCTACCCCCGAACACCGGACCTGGCTTTTATGTAGAAATCAGTTATTTATAGCAAGTTGGGGGGCCTCAAAGAAAAAGGTTGAGAACCCCTGCATAGACAACAGCAAAGTGAAATGAAAGTTTAGAGCTGTTGTTTCATATTTAGGACTAAAATAGCCTGCTGAACACCATTTTAACCTAGACTTCGAAGGAAATGGTAGGGAGAGATTTATATACACAGAACAATTCAGACCATACATGCAAGACAGAATCTTTCAACATTCACATATAATTATGTGGAAATCCTGACACATTCCTAAAGCTATTGCAAATGTCAGCAAGTATTTATAAACTTTGGTTTGGGGGCTTTTTTTTCTTTCTTTTTTTTTTAATTGTGCAACTAAAGATAATTAAGTGCCTATCTGATTGGACAGTATTGCAGACAAATGAAACAAGCAAGCACAAACTGCCTGCAATGTATAACTTGTTATTTAAATCCTGCCTGGTGTACAGCCATACGAGCTCATGCTGTGAGCTTTTCACTTCTCACAAGCTAAGGAAGGGCAGGCTGGGGCAGTACTTGGCTAGGACACCTCTAAGAAAACCTGCATGGTGCTGTTGAAGGTAGACTGACTCAGCACTTAATCAATGCTTCAACATAGCTGTAAACCCCACTTTTTGGAAGAGACTTATATCTGAAGTCTTTATCACTTTTGATAATTAAAAATCTCACTGTCCCGGATTGAAAGAGTAGGGGTGTTAACCAGTATTATGGAAAATTCCAGTTTGGGTAGCTCCAACTCTGTCTAAACTGTCTAAATTCCCGCTGAAGATTTAGTTGAAAATGGAAAATTTGTTCCCTGATTTTTTCCTTTTTAGGAGTGGACTCTCCTCCAATCCAGCACCAGTGGGCTTTGACTCTCTGTCTGTTATTACTGGATGAGGAGGAGAATTGCCCTGGTTTGTACACTTTTTTTGGCGAGCTTGGCCCTTCAGACTTTTTTAATTTCCTTGGATTTTTGGGGTGTAGGAGAACCTCCATATCCTGGGGAGAGGAGTGACTCCTTTTGGCAATGTCTAGTTATCTTGTGGATCCCTTATGTTGGGAAGAAATATTGTGAGCCCAATCCTCTTCCTCTGACATATAATTAAGAGAGGAAGGCAAGAGGTAAATTTCCAGAAGATCCCCAATCCTCATCTTGAAAGGATAAGGAGTCAGATAAAAAGGTGGGTTCTTCTCTAGGGATGATGGGAATGAGGCAGGCAGCACTCTGGAGGATTTTCCCCTTAGAGGAGGGTTGTTGCTTGGTATTGTTGAGGACTTCAAGACTTACCTCTTTAGAACTACTCAAATGAGCCTTAAAACCAGAAAAGGACCAACCAGCTGAAAATTTGGACAAGTGTATCTAAAGAGTTTCTAACTCAAAGGATTTTTAATATTTCAAATTATTCATTTATTTAGGAAAATCTATTAATTGCATATTTGTTTGGGGGGGGGGGAAAGACCAGGGCCTCCTCAAAAATCTCTTCTGATATCTAAAGCTTTGAGGAGCACCCAACAAATCTCCCACTGATTACAAGTCTAATGGATTTTAAGGCCTGAAGGGACGATTATGATCAGCTTGTCTGACCTCCTGCATATCACAGTCCACAGAACCTCACCCACCCACTCCTGTAATAGGCACTTAACCTCTGCCTGAGTTACTGACATCTTGAAATCATGATGTAAAGACATCAAGTTACAGAGAATAGACTCTGTAGACTCAACTCTAGCAAGTGACTCATGTCCCATGCTTCAGAGGAAGGTGTAAACCCACAGGTTCACTGCCAATCTGAAATGCTGGAAAAGTCTAGTGGTGATGGAAAAGATCCTTAACTGATATCATAATGGGGAGTTATTTACAGGACTTGTGAATAACAAACTTCTCCTTTTCTTCTAAAACTGTACATTAAGGTTTACTGGAGATACTCTCTGTGCACTATTTTAGAAGCGAATATTTGCCTGAGAAAAATTCAAAATGTCAGGCTGTGTCAAGGCAAAAAGGAACAGATAAATGGTCACCCTGCGTCATAACTTTGCTTATTGCAAACTAAGCACAAGTATAATCCCTATATTCCATGTAGTGCCCTGATATTTCAATAGATTAGGTTACACCTTTGAATAAAAGAAAGTTTCCATAATTAAAGGATTATGTAGTTGACAGAAATTCTTAACCTTCTTGCAAAACACTTTTAAAAAAGCTGAAGGAATGGGAGATTAGATTTGTCTAAGCATAGATGTACTGTATGTTATTTATCTGATATTTCCCTCATGCATTTTGCCATGGAATGCCCAAGTAGTAAATTGGGAGAATATGCTAATCTTGGTGCATGTAGAACCCCATACTTCAAGATCAGTTAATATTGTTCCTTGGGTGATTACTTTTGAAGCCAAAGGAACAAAGTTTTCTCCTTGAACATCTGCATAGATCACGTTCGTGCAATTTACGTAGTTAAAGGTACTTTCCTGTCTTGCCCAGCAAAATCCTGGGAGTATTGTGGTTTTAAAAGGCAATTTCTTTCTATTCTATGGGCATATTAACATTTAAGAGGAAAACATCCTTATAAAGGTCTTCAGAAAATCCATTAATCCCAGGCATTTTTGTCCATAGTTTCTTGCAGTGTTATCAAAGTGTCTAGGTTATTGACCTATAATCCATTAATAGGATTTTTAAGAGTTCTGTTATGGTCACACTTCAGGAGACAGTGAACAGATGGGTAGGATGGTCACTCATTGCTGTAACTTTTGCCTAAGAAAGCTGATTAATTCAGCCTTTCCAGTTGATAAGGTATCAAGTGTTGTTTTGTCTACAGATAATTGACTAAGATATGAGGTAGGGAGAGTCAGAGAAGATGGACAGCGAAGTTATCTAGGTTAAATGCTTGAGACTGAGTACTAAAAGAAGAGGTGATTTGTATGGTTCAGGAAGTAAATCACCATACATTTGTCTAAGTGTATGCTAGCTTAAGTTAGTATAAGTTACACAAAGGGGTGGAAAGGCAGAATGATAACTAAAAAAAAAACCCAGAGAGAACATGAAATTACTGTTTCCAGTTACTGGAGTTCTCCGTACACATTACTTTTCCATCCTCACATTTCATTTATTATTTACCATATTTGTTATAGAAGGGCAAACTGAGAATCGGGGGACCATTGTGTGAGGCACTGTACAAACATGTAATGACAGTTCCTGTCCCAAAGATCTTACGAACAAAGGGTAGGGAAAAGAAATAGAACATACAAGGAGAGTGAACAAAGTGATGGCTGCAAACATCATGTTAGTTCTATGTTTGGTTGGTTGTTGCTGGTTTTGAGGGGGGGTTGGGAGGGGAGTATTTGTTTGTTTGTTTGATTATTTAAATCATTTCAGTGGGATTTATCTTAGAAATGGGGTTAGCAGGAGTGTGCCTGGCCTTATAAGACATGAGCCATTTATAGCAATGGGGGTGGGGGGTGCATGCATTTGCCATTCTTAAAACAATCAGGGACACTCACCCCCAAACAGGCTCTCAGTTCCTCCAAACTTTAAGGGAGGCAAAATACAATAAAGCGTGAACAGGAAGGAATTGTGTAGACCTGCAGAGGATATATATTCAAAGCACTCACTCATGAGTAACCTTCCTATCTTCCTCATAAACTTACCTCTATGCGCCCCTTTAGAACATATTAGCTAGAATGTTCTAAGAATTTTTTTATCCTTGTCAAGACAAACTCTAGGAGACTAAATATTCACAAATCTCAGGAGGAGTGCTGAGGTCATATCGCTGTGGAAAAAAAATTGTTCATTTTAGGTATTAACGATATCCCACTTATTGTAGGGGGAAACAGAATATTAAAATCGTATTTTGGCAGGTAAATGGAGGACGAACTGATTTTGAAATATTTTGTTTTACAATATATCTTTATAAAAATGTCCAATCCTGCACACTGCTCTGCACAGGTGATGACCTGAAGAAGAGCCCTGTGTAAGTTGGAAAGCTTATCTCTCTCTCAATAACAGAAGTTGATCCAACAAAAGATGTCACCTCACCCACCTTGTCTCTGCACAGTAGATATTTTCTGCAAAAAATGCCATTGAACCAAAATCACAATTGTCTGTCAAAAAACAATTTAGATGGAAAAATTTTGACCAGCCCTAAAAAACAAAACACGCCGATATAAAGGCTTTGGCTGCCTTGATGCGTCATTAAAGTACAATATCCCTGGGAGCAATAAAAGCAAATATTCTGACATAGACAACAACTCAACTTGAAGTAGGTGGCTTTTGCAGCATAGATGGGCTACTTCAGACCAAGAGGTCAAGGAGAAAATTCCATAGCCGTGGGGTCCTCTCTGAGAACACCCTGCCAGCTGCCTCTTTTATAACAAGGGGAATCCAGCTCAAGCACCATTAGGGTTATAGTGAGAGGATAAGCCATTGCCCATGTAGTTTACTTTGCTTACCTTTGAAGTAGGAGTGGGTGCTATAATTGGATTTCTTTGGCAAGGGTTGTATTTCCCTGGCTCCATCAGACATATACTGGAATGGATCTGAGCATTCTTTATTCATTCTGAGCAACTGCCTGGCTTTTAAATACACTCATAACATCAAAAAAATCATAAATACTAGCACTATTTGGCCATAAACTGCATCCTGCAAGCAAGAAAGCTTATCTGCAAACCAAGATCTTGAAACTTATACTTTATTTATTTAAGTCACTCTTATCACTTATATCCATATTGTACCTTACTAACTGTAACAAAGCCAATTTCCAAGACAGAGGTTAATATTTTGGCATATTGCCTTCTTCATAAGCAGAGAAATATGTAGTATTTTGAAATGTTTAACTTAGCCTTAAAACATTTACATACCTTGATTTCATCTAGGAAAACAATAAAATGTCTTTGTCTGGCAAACATAGCTGCACTCCTTGTGTTAGAAACTATTAACTAATTTGAGTCCAGTCCTGCCATCCATAGGCACAAGTCAGTGGGACTCAATGGGGGGGTGCAGCTGCGTACCCATACATCGTGGATTGTAGGATTGGCACCTTAAAGAATGATGCCATTTGGTAGTGGATATCTGTGTGCATGGCATACCACACACAGATTATAATGTGTGTGTATGTATCAAAAGGGGAATTTTAGGAACTAGAATTTCAAAAAATATGCATAGACAAGTACTGTTGGCTAGTGAGTTATGTCTAACGTGTTTGAAAGGGGGAGCATTTGGAGAAATTTTGTTCTCTTTACTCAAGTGAATAATACCAGCAATGTCAGTGAGTCTACGCACATGAGTAAGGCAAACAGGATTAAGCCCAGTGTCTTCATTTTAAAACTTGTAATAATCAAGAAATGAGCTAGAAAATTGAGGTAGACTTGAATATTTATTAGCACAATTATGTTTGCAACCATTAATATATTAACCACTGTTTTTGCTGCAATTTTCAAATCATTGGCACACAATTTTAGTAGCATCTTATCTTGGCTATTAGACAGACTCTCCTTAAATGGAAGTCATTAGCAAACACTCCATTATAATATTGTTTTGCATTATGTGCTCAGTGTATTGGCTTATTTTGTAAAGTAAATAAACTACATACAAAACAAATCACCATACATCTAGAAAAGATGATTTAGAAGTCGGACCTAATCTAGTCCATTTTTTATTATGTTTACAAATATTTTCAGCTTTTCAACTAAATAGCTTCTAAATAATGGAGTTTATTGTATATCATTAACTATAGCAACTGATTATTCTCATACATCCACACTAGAGTATGATATTTTTATTTTCTAAATTACATCAGGAATGAAGTGATTATCAATCTAGAAATTAGTTTGAGCCATATCTTTATTGGTTCTAAGTGTGGCTCACAACTTATTTTGAATGATTAAACTCATCTAGAGTCCTGCAGCAAAAGGAAAACCAGTTTAATGCCCTGTCCTGAAGCCCTCCTTCAGGCAAACCTCCCACTGATTTCAATTTTGTCGGAGTTTTGCATTCTAAGTAGTTCAGGAACAGCACCATATCACTAGCTTTCCTTAGAAGAGCAACTTGAAGTTGCCAAAGATTTTTTCAAGAATGGTAATTTTCTTGGTCACTACAGCTCCTGTATGATGTATTTGTCAGAGTTTCTCACGGAGATCCAAAATGATGCATGGTCTCACAACCTGAACTTCACTGAAGGACAAATTCTCAGGTTAACAGCTACTCTTTTCTATTTCACTGGTTTCAAACATTTCTTCGCTGGGACCCCAAAACCACCAGCTTTGGTTTCTTGCTGAGGCCCACCCATTTCTCATCTGGTGGCTGCAAAGGACTGCGGAACTGGGGTCAAAATAAGAAAACAAGGCTATTTGGGTGGGGTTCTGCGGGGTAGCTGGGGGCTGTTAGTGGGGTGTTGATACATCCTGGATACTATGGCTGCTGGTGGGGTTGTTGCATAGGAATACTAAGGGGCTAAGGTTTAAGGGCATGGAAGACAGGTGGTGCTGAGTGAGGGAGGATGCTTTCTTTTTCCCTCCCCCACCTGCTTAACACTCAACTTTAGGTCAGTGCTGCTTCAAGTGGATGTGGCACTCTCCTGAAGTGCCTCTTCTCCTCCCCTAAGGCTGAACAATGTGCAGACAGGGGAAGAGTGAAGAGGTGACAGCTTCACTAGCATTAATTAGCAGCAGTAAAGGGTCCAGACACAGACTGGAGCAAGTCGCCTCTCCCCTGGTTCCTGCTAGGCCCTGGCACCTGTAGGACTTTGGGGTTTTTTTGTTAATCTATTTGGTTTGAAAGACATCTGTGGGCCATGCCCTACTGGCTGAGAAACACTAGGGTGACAGTCTGTGCTGTGCCATAAGAAGTGCAGTACAGAACTCGCAGCCCAAGGGAGAGGAGTGGCTATTGTGGCTTTAAGCCACCTTTGAGACCTCCCAGTCCTGGGCTGCTCTGGAAGCTAGAGAGACCCTAGCATAACTTATGCCCCAAGAGCTGTCTAAGTTATTGCTGTCTCCTTGGGTTGCCCCATGTGCTGCAGCACTGCCCAGAATCTCTACGACAAGCTGCAGCTCTGCCCCCAACATGTCCCTCCAGCCCCCAGCCATGCCCCTAGTGCCAACCTCAGCACACCTTCCATACCAGGTCTTGTGAGGAGATCCTTGTACGGCAAACTTATGGCTGTCTTCCGTAGAGCCTGCCTGAACACTCCTCCCCCGGCTGGATTCTGGGCTTTTAGGGTAAACCTACAGAGCAATTAAATATCCTGGTGGCTGGCCCAGGTCAGCTCACTTGGGCTCAAGGGACACTGCTATGTAGATGTTCAGGCTCAGGCTGGAGTCCAAGCTCTGGGATCCCATGACGGGGGAAAGCTCCCAGAGCCTGGACTCCAGCCCAAGCCTGAACATCTCCACACCAATTTTTAATCCCGCAGCCCAAGCCCTGTGAGCCTGAATCAGTTGGGCCTGAGGTGGCTGTGCCACGGGTCTTTTATTCCAGTGTAGATGTACACTTAGAACAAATGTCAAACCAACCTACTGGCTTTCTTTGACGGGTAACAGGTCTTGTGGATGGGGGAAAATAGTAGATGTGGTATAATCTTGACTTTAATAAGTCTTTTGATACTGTCTTGCATGATCTTCTCATAAACAAACTAGGGAAATACAACCTAGATGGAGCTATAATAAGGTGGGTGCATACCTAGATGGAAAACCATTCCCAGAGAGTAGTTATCAGTGATTCACAGTCAAGGTGAAAAGGCATATCGAGTGGAGTCCTGCAGGGATCAGTTCTGGGTCCAGTTCTGTTCAATATCTTCATCAATGATGTAGATAATGGCATAGAGAGTACAGTCAAAAATGTGTGGACGATAGCAAGCTGGGAGGGATTGCAAGTGCTTTGGAGGATGGGATTAAAACTCAAAATGATCTGGACAAACTGGAGAAATGGTCTGAAGTAAATAGGATGAAATTCAATACGGACAAATGCCAAGTACTCCACTTAGGAAGGAACAATCAGTTGCACACACATAAAATGGGAAATGTCTACCTAGAAAGGAGTACTGCAGAAAGGGATCTGGGGGTCATAGTAGATCACAAGCTAAATATGAGTCAACAGTGTAACATTGTTCCAAAAAAAGCAAACATCATTCTGGGATGTATTAGCAGGAGTGTTGTAAGCAAGACACAAGAAGTAATTCTGCTCCGCTCTGATTAGGCCTCAGCTGGAGTATTGTGTCCAGTTCTGGGCACCACATTTCAGGAAGGATGTGGACAAATTGGAGAAAATCCAGAGAAGAGCAACAAAAATGATTAAAAGTCTAGAAAACATGACCTATGAGGGAAGATTGAACAAACTGGGTTTGTTTAGTCTGGAGAAGAGAAGACGGAGAGGGGATGTGCTAACCATTTTCAAATACATAAAAGGTTATTACAAGGAGGAGAGAGAAAAATTGTTCTGCTTAACCTCTGAGGATAGGACAAGAAACAGGGGGCTTAAATTGCAGCAAGAACACTTTAGGTTGGACATTAGGAAAAACTTCCTGCCAGGGTAGTAAAGCACTGGAATAAATTGCCTAGGGAGGTTGTGGAATATTCGTCATTGGGGATTTTAAGAGCAGGTTGGACAAACACCTGCCAGGGATGGTCTAGATAATAATCCTTAGTCCTGCCATGAGTGCTGGGGACTGGACTAGATGACTCTCGAGGTCCCTTCCAGTCCTATGATTCAAGTTCCCAGCCCAGTGCTTTAAATACAGGAGAACATGCTCTCTTTTCTTCCATTGGTTTGCCTCATTCACTGACTAGCCTATGCCTTGAATGAGGCATGGGTCTCAGAGAGCAATATGTGATCGTGTAATTAAATACTGTATCATAATGCATATGCACAATAATACCTACCTCTCATATAGCACATTTCATCAATAGACCTCAAATGTGGATAAATTACTGATAATCTTAATTGTGTCATTTTCTGAGCACTTGCCTTTGTAACCTTAACTTTATTTTAATATCATCTTTAGTTTATAATTTTCCAAGTTTATTTTTTTAAAGGAAACTGAAAATAAGAAATCTCATCATGTAGAACCACAGTGATCCCAGTAGTGGTTATCAGCAGAGTAGGAAGCCAGAACATTTAGCTTCATAGCATAGATATCTGCCACTTGAACTAAAGAAAGAATAACTGATAACAATAGTAGGCTGTATCGTCTCTGTGCCCCACTAGATAGGGCCATGGCATGCACTCTGCCAGTGGATTACGTAACTATTTTCTACCTAGGAGAGGCATTGGGAAGCAGGGATCCTGGTTTATATTCTTAGCTGTGGAGGGGAAGGTTGCCCTAGTGGTAACAGACAGAACAAATAAGCACTTATATTTGGCATATTAATTCTGAAAGCCAGTGTAGATCAATGAACAACAGTTGCCATGTTAGAAACCTGGGTTTTATTCCCAGCTCCACGAGAAAGAACTTTGTGCAACCTCTCAGTTACCTTATTGTAAAATGAGTGTTACTTATTGACTTCCTACAGTAGGTGTTATGAGGACTTGCTCAGTAATAAAGCCTGCGAAGTGCACAGAATTAACATCAGTCAGTGGAAGAACTCATGGTCTCCTATCCAATGTACCTTCTTCTATGTCAAAAAGGGGGGGAAGCAGGGGGATGGTCTGCTGCATCACCATTGTGGATCTCTTGTAGCTTCCATGCAGCGAGCTCTGTGTTACTGAAGCATTTAGGGAATAGTGTGGGCATGTTCAGTGCAGATAGACTGTTCTGAAATTTCAGCAGCTTCATCTTTAGTTTCAAATCCCTCTCCTGGAGGAGCAAGAGCTCTTCAAAGAAACTGTCGGGGAAAAAATGATCTTTGACAAAACTACCTAGTTTTCAATAGGCTCTTTCTTGGAAATGGCTAAACCATTTTCACTGAAACTTGAGAAAAAAAATCAGCCTGAGGCAGAGAAGTAAAGAAAATTTCTGCATGAACCATTAAAAGTCTGACAAAGTTATATGCAATTTAAAAATGGTATTTATAACAGAAAGGGTTAGGCATCCTTAACTAGAGGCACCACTCCCAGCTCCACCCGTAATATATTGGCCAGCATCTTTCTGATAGGTGTAAATAAAACTCACCACACAAATCATTGGCTCTAAAAACAGTCATGAAAGAAGAGATTGTCCCATCTGCCATGCTTACTAGCATGATGCAGAGGAACTAATCTGTAAGAGTTCACTTTTATAGCTCTTAGGATTGTTAGAATATTATCATGTCATATAAAATGCAGGCAAGGCAACAACTCCTATCACACTGCTGGTTGTTTGTAGAACAACTCCTATCACATTGCTTTCCATTTGAAATATGTTTTAACATACATGTTATGTTCAATAACTCTTGGCTGATAGTTTCAGCGCAATGTGAATTTTCCAATATATGCAGGCTTTTGTGTGCTTGAACTCTCAAAGCAGCCAAAATAGTTTGTGTGCCATGGTTTATTTTCCTTTGTTCCTCTTCAAGATCAAAAGGACAATTAACTGTATTCTTGTAGGTGAATTTTCCACCTAGCATCTTTCTTCCTGAGCCTGTGTGATGGTGTTTTTCCTTTTAATCCAACTGCTAGGAGGCAATTTGCCAACAACAAAGTGAGAACAAACTAAATTCAGCTTTTTAAAAAAAAAAAAACCCAAAACTTTTAAGCAATGTAATTTGAATTCCTGGTAGGTTTTCAATGAGAATAGCCTTTGCCAATTAATGTTTTCTTTAAAGATTTTGCTTGCAGGCCTAGCTTTATAGCTTTGAATGGTCTCCCATTTGCTGACAGTGTATGGAAAGAAAGGAAGAAGAAGAATATGGTAAGAAATGGAAGAGATTAAGTGAGGTCATGCGAAGATGAAAAATGGAGAATAGAGAGAAAAAAGATTTTTTTAAAATCCAACCTGTGTTCCTACAAGTTTTTCAAGACATTTATGAAATACCAATGCAATTCAATAATATGTTTAATATATACTTGTATGTAAGGTGTCCAAAAATATTAACTTATGTTAATTATAATGAAATTATCCTCATAGGAGATGTATGATTATATTAGTTGTTTTACTTTATCGCAGTTTGGGTTCCAGTTTGCTTTCAAGCACTTTACAGTCTTGTACAACACTGATATTGGATCCATTTTGACTCTGCCACCAGGCAATTTAATCCAGTAGCTGCACAATGAACTCATGAATGTTAACAGTCATGTCAAAATTTTTTTTTCCTAGGGCATCCTCATGAACTTCCTACAGAAACAGAGAAAACAATATCACAGCAAATTACAGGATATTGTTCTGCTACAATATCTAGGGGTTAGAGTCTCAATCCTCAGACATCAACAGGCGTTTAATCATCATTTACTCATTAGTGGCTTTTTTGAATACAGTATATCCCAGACAGCTATATGTTTTCTCTAAGAAACAATCCATTAGAAACTTTATTTCAGTTGTTTACTCATTCATACATGATTCAGCTCTAGGCTTTCCTTCCTCAAAGGCAAAATTGGGAAGTTGATCTAAGGATGCAAACACCACCATTTAATTCCACATGATCTATTACTGCACTTCCCCATCTGTCAAAGCCACTGATGGCTGGCATTGCTTGTAAGTGGGATTTTGGAATCCAATCATGAATTTCATCTCCCTGGGGATTCCCTAATTTTCCCCAGGTCTTCCTGCCAGCACTAATTTAAGAGATAAATTTTGCTATTGCACAAAGTTATTCATTTATAAACTTTTCTGCTTGGCTAGGAAGGCTCTCTTAATTTACCGGCCTAGAGATGAAGCATCATCCATTAAAGTTTGTCTTAACTTAATCAGATACACCCTCCCTTCAGAGCGTTTCACACAGACAGATAAAGGCTTACCATGATAAATGTACTCATGCTTAGGATGACCCCAAATGAACCACTACAAGCAATTTTATTTCTTCTTCTAATAACATGAGTGCAGTATTCAATCTTTGTTTGGTACATTTTGAATACAGCTAAACAATGATCTATGATTTTGGTTTTCTATGCTACATAAATTGCATATGATGTGCCTAACACAGCTACTTCTCAGGACTTCATTTTCCTTTCTGTCATTTCCAACAGGTCTCCCAATATCATTATCTCCTTGGTGCACTATTCTTCATCTTATTATCTTTGCCACAATAGTCTAAATAGTGTGTATAACTGTAGATACAAGAAAATTGAACAATTGTTAGTTTAAAAAATTATAAACAAATAGTCATTTTTCAACAGAAGCCAGCAATTTTCCAACTCATCCTAAGGGGCTGGAAGTTTCAGTCTTTATAAGGTGAAAAAACAAAGGCCAGATCATCCTGTCCTGTGGTAATAAGGCATGGGAGGGGCTCTGAGGAAGGCCATTTTCACAAGCAGGATGAACCATTTTGCATATCAGTGTCTCCCAATCAGCCAGCTGAAAAGGAGGGGGGGGCAGGGGCGGGAAAAGGAGGAATTATATGTTTAAAAGAAGGAAAGTATCTATCTCTGCTGACAAAAAGAGATCAGTGGCATTTATAACATAGGTAGGACTGAGGCAGCAATCTCATTGGCTAAATGTCCAGTTTGTGTAAGAATAGCTTGGCTTGAATCTGTGCTACTTGTAACTACTTAACTTTTAACTATTTTTTTTTTTGCAGTCTGTCATTTATATAGTCTATTGCGTGGACTATCTTATTCCATGGCATGTCGCAGGTTGGTAGATAACTGTGAACTTCTCAGTCACTAGAGGTACTAAACCTCCCCCCACCAGTGCACCATCTGTTACATGCTATTACTCACAATGAGGACCTCCAAAGTGTTTGTAAAAGTACAGCGTTCTGTACTTATTAGACAAGCGCTGTATGGCGTAGGAAAATATCACTCAACTGTAATTGGAAACAATGTACTCTGTTGGCCAGTGGTTAACCTAACTATCTAAGGCTATACTTTTATCAACTACTTTAAATCAAAACTGGTCAAAATTTGGTATCTTCATTCAAACATTGTATAGATGTTTAGCCACCTCACAAAAGAACCTCCAAATATAGCAGTTGATTGAGAACACAGGAGTGGATGGGATCAAATGACAAGAGTATGTTTTCATGTCAAGATTGCTATCCCCCCTGACAGAGCAGTGTGACAACACCTGAACCGCATCCGCCTACACTATGATTGAGTCTAGTTAGTAGTAGCAATCTCTCACTGTTATAAGGACTAAATTGGCACCAACACTAAAGGAACAAAAATCATTGTGACTGATCTGATTGGTAAGGATTCCAGTGTCTCCACTGATTAATTTGAACAGAGAAAAAAGAAGCTAAATACTAATATTGTGTGTTGACTTGGCATTTGAATTTCTCTCTGCAGGTGCTGTACCAAAAAGCAGCGTTCCTGGAGAATTAATAACACATCATCATTATAACAACTTTTTGCAAGTCTCATGGGAGTGTATAATTAAGAAGTTAAGCTGTACTTAAAATGATATAAAGTATCATTATACCCAGGATAAATAATTCCTAATTACTGAATTATTTGTCAGTAAAATTACTGACGTAATTTTCCAAACTTTACTAATAAAAGGTTTCATGCACTATCATTTATACCAGATAGAATGAGAGCTTTCACAATTATAAAGTATTGCCTTATAAACCTAAATCCACACTGCAAATGCTTTTTTTTTTAAAAACAACAATATTAACACTGGGCTAAATTCTAAGGCTATGTCTTCACTCCAAAAAGAAAAGTCTCTATACATTGAGATAGCTATCTAGAGTTAATTATCTCAGTGTAAAATGCTAGTGGAGATAAATCACAGGTAGCTTTTACCTCAGTGTAGCTAATCAAGGTCAAATTCAGCTAGGGCTATAGGGTTGATTGGCTACATTGAGATAAAAGGTACCTGTGACTTGTCTCCACTAGGATTTGACACTGGGAACTGATGACAAAAGGGTGTGGCTAGCCCAAGTCCAGCCGGAATCAATGCTTATTCAAAGGCTCCCTGAAGAGGCTACCAGGATTGACTGTGCTTTATGTTGCAGCTATGGTGGAAATTAAAGTGGCAGCTCCTCCTCTTTCCAGAGCTGAGGCAAGATGACAGGTAGAAATACTGCCTACTTTCCAGATGGGGGTGTATTTCCCTCTAGAGAAACAGGCTTAGCGGGCACAGGATGTGGATACACAACTGAGGAATACTTTTCACCTCCTTACCCCAGCCTTGATGAATTTGGCAGATTAAATATAATTTGCTAAAGGCATATTTATAAATATTCTTTAAACAGTTTGACAAAAAATGTGTTGCATCTGATCTCGTTATATTTAAACTGCAAAAATCTGTTGGGGTTTTTTTTGTGGTTGGGCATATTTTGGTTTTTTTGTTTTTTTTTTACAAGCCAATAGCTATTTTGGCACAATAAGAAAATATTGTATAACTTAAAATATGTAGGACCCATACACATACAACTCATACTCCTAAAACTTGATTATTACTTAACTGTAATAACACATTAGGGAAGACACCTGTATCTTATCTGTAAGTCATAAGTCTGTCAATACACAAAGGTGGTTCTGTAAACTATATAGAAAATTGCATGCAAGAAACATTAAAAGAATGGCAAGGTTGCAAAGTCAAGTACCTGAAAGTTAGGAAATGCCTGAATTAAGGTTGTCCATGCCACACATACCCTGCACTATCCCTTGTGTGTTTGTATTATGATACAGTCCTTAATTCCACATATTAAATTCACATACTATTTTTCTCATAGAATCCCTTCCTCATTCAGTGCACTGAATGGACTACACTTACTGAATGAGCAGCTATTCAGTATTTCACTTCATCCCGATTGTTTGATGTGTGACCCTAAGCTTTATTTACTTCACACTTTTCAAGCCTCACTTTGAACGCAAAATTATTAACTTCCTCATGGAATTTTTTTTGGGCTCACCACTACAGTATCTGAGTGCTTCACAGACATGAAACAAATTGATTTTCACAACACTTCTGGGAGGTGAAGGGGTGGAATTGTTATTCCCATTTGACAGACGGAGAGCTGAGGCACAGAGAGATTAAGGTCAAAAGTATCCACTAATTTTGGGTCCCCTATTTGAGACACCTCATACCTGATTTTTCAGATAATTTAGCATTTTATATCACTTTACATTTCATAGATTCCAGGGCCAGAGGGGACCACTGTGATCATTAGTCTGACCTCCTGCATAACATAGGCCACGGAACTTCCCCTATGTAATTCCTAGAGCAGATATTTTAGAAAAACATCCAATCTTGATTTAAGCATTGTCAGTGAGTCAGAATCCACCATGACTCTGGGTAAATTGTTCCTGTGGTTAATTACTCTCACAGTTAAAAATTTATGCCTTATTCCCATGCTGAATGTGTCTAACTTCGGCTTCCAGCCATTGAATCGTGTTCTACCTTTCTCTGCTAGACTGAAGAGCTATGAATATATATAAGGCTATGAATATGTCACTGAGGTCGTGGAAGTCACAGAATCCGTGACTTCCAGAGACCTCCGTGACATTAGGACCCTGCAGCAGTCCAGCCACTGCTGGCAGCGGCACCCCCCACAACTCCAAGCCCCCACGGCCAGCAGTGGGGAATCCTCTGAATTTTGTGTTTTATTCCAGGTCATTGATAAAAATGTTAAATAGTGTAGGGTCAAGAACTGATCCCTCTGGGACAACATTAGAAACACACCTGCTTATTGATGATTCCCCATTTACAATTACATTGAGGCTATTCATTAGTCTGTTTTAAATCCATTTAATGTGTGCCATGTTAATTTGTCAACTTTCTGTTTTTTTAATCAAGATATTGTGTGGTATCAACTTAAAAGTCTAAATAGATGACATCAACACTATTATCTTTATCAACCACACTTGTAATCTCACCAAAAATGTTTGTCAAATTAGTTTGACAAGATCTATTTTCCATAAGTCCATGTTGAATTGCATTAATAACATTACCTGCCTTTAATTCTTGATTAATTGAGACCTGTATCAGTTACTTTATTATCTTGCCAGGATCGTCAGGCCGGCAGGCCTAAAATTACCTGGATCATTCTATTTATCCTTTTTAATCACTGGCACATCATTAGTTTTCTTTCAGTCATCTGGAATTTTCCCAGTGCTCCAAGACTTATTGAAAATCAACATTAATTGTCCAGCGAGCTCTTCAGTCAGCTCTTTAGAAATTGGATTGCAAGTTACCTAGACCAGTTGATTTTAAAAATGTCTAATTTTAGTAGCTTCTGCTTAATATCCTCTAGAGATACTAGTGGAAATGAAAGAGTGTTATCACCACATGAGACTATATCATTTATTTTTCCACGCAATACAGAACAGAAATATTTATTGAACACTTTTGTCTTCTCTGCATTATTATTTATTCTGCCATTTCCATCTAGTAATGGATCTATATCATTGTCAGGATTCTTTTTTTTTCCTAACATATTTTAAAAACTCCCCATTTTGTTGTCCTTAACTCTGCTGTCCATAGAGGTCTCCTTGTGACTTTTGCTTCCCTTATCATTTTTCTGCAATGAACAACTTCTGATTTATATTCATTACTATGTATTTTCTCTTTCTTTCATTTATTCTATATTAATTGTATAGCTACCTTTACTTTCCTTCTAACCAGGTTGTTTTTTTTAACCATTATGGCCTTTTTCCTCAGTTGTGGGATTGTGGCTTTTTGGATATCTAGTAAGTAGTTCTTAAATGATTCCCAATTATAATTCACATTTTTCTGATTAAATTCTTCTTTGCAACTGATTTGGTTCGTAATTGTTTTCAGCTTTCTGAAAGCACAATTCCCATTAACTTCAGCCACAGCTGTGAGTTCTCAGCACTTCTGCAAATCAGATCTCAGATGTCTCAAGTGAGGTAACCAGAAAATAAGAGCCCACTGGCGGAGGTGGGGTTAAAATCCATTCTCCAGGGCAACATTCAGCTGTCTAAACCAGGAAGCCAGTCTTTCTCTTCCTACAGTCCTGTTTCATTCACGTTCACTCCTTCCAACTTCTGCAACAAATGATGCAGGGATCCTACCAACACCTAGACTCCATCCTTTGTCCCTCATCTCAGTCTTTGTCTGCTCCTCAGCTCAACATCCCAGTCCTCCTCCAACCCTACCAAACTCCTTATTCCAATCCCCTGCCATCAGCTCAACATCTTTCGGTCTTCTCAGCAGCATATGACAGTCTGGAAGGATGGTCTGCCACCGAAACTGGCCAAAGTGATCCCCTGTGTGCAGATTTTAAGGCTTCTGAAAACTATGCTTAGAGGCTGAAGGATGTCATATACCTCAGAGGTCAAACCAGCAAGTTGCGCACTTTGAATAATTGGCTACAAAGGCTCTGTACTTATTCTGACACTCTTCAATGTATGTCTGAAATGATAGTTCAGTACTTTGTGTATGTTGATGATTTGGCACTTGTAACTCAGGTCCATAGCTTTAAAGAACTTGACGTGACCCTTACATCAGACCATAAGATCCTGGAAGAGTACTTCCAAAAGTGGGAGCTGAGAACAAATCCAAGCAAAGCTGCAATCTCTACTTTCCACCTTGACAACAGAATCGCACAAAACACTCGATCAAGTTTTATGGTGAAGCTATGCATTATGACCCAAAGCCAACATATCTTAGTGTCATTTTTGACTGTACACTGACCTTTCATGACCGTCTCAAGAGAGCAGCCTCTAAAGTGAAGACTCATGTCAATATTATTCAGAATTTGAGGGAACAAGCTGGGGATAAGCTGGAGATAAACTGCCCTAGCTATGAACATCAGCTTTGGCCCTGATGTCCTCAATGGCAGAGTACTATGTGCCAGTGTGGACAAGAAGCTGCCATATCCAACTTGTGGATAGGCAGCTGAATCAGACCATGTGAATCAACAAAGAAACTTTAAAATCAACACCTCTACCATGGCTTTCTGTATTAGCAAACATTGAACTTCCATCGAGATATAGTCACAGCACAAGAACTTAAATATGTCGAAGACCCAGAACTTCCTGTCTGGCAGATTATGGATAACATATTTCAACAATCCCCAGAATTGTGAAAATCACTATGGACCAAATGTGACCACATTTCTCTGAATCCGGCCAGGGAAGGGTAAAGTATCTGAAATTCATCTACTATTCCAAACAAGCACATTGTTACTGACCCAACAAGCTCCCCTCCCAGTTTCAACCTGCCCTGCAGACTTTAGACCACATTGAGCCACATCTGAACAAAGCATGGAAGATGTGGCTACTTGATGCACAAGTCGAAAATTAAAGACTCCCCTTTGTGCGCCCATGGTGAGAACATCCAAACCATCAAACACATCACAGCACAGTGCCCCAGATATGGATTCAAAGGTGAACTGGATTTATCCACAATGTCACAGAGGGGGCCTTGAAATGGCTTATGGACCTACAACTGCATATATAGAATGTTGCTCTGCAGATGCCATAAGAGAGAGGTTCTCCATCTCAGTTCCTATCCTCCACTTCCCCCTCAAACCAGCCCATCCTATTGCCTCTTTGGATCCTCATTCCACTCCCCCCAACTTCCTGACCTAGTACTGGTTCCCCACACTTCTGCATTCAAGTTAGGTTGCTTTCTCCTTCTCCTCCTTGCTGTCTGGGCAATGGGCATGAGCAGAGGAGCGGAGAGCACAACTGAAACCATTTCCTTGCTCAGTTCCTGTGCCCATGCACCACAATGGCCTCTGTCTGTTGGGAGGAACAATGGCATGGAACGTGCTGCTAAGCCCCTGCCGTGCCAAGTATGCACATGCTCAGTCATTCTATGGGAATGGCACATGCACACTCCAGTTGGCAGATGGGGACTGTGAGGGGCTGAAGCACGGTCAGTGAAGACAAAACCTCTGCGGAATTTAGCTGCCAAACTTAAACACATCTCTAGTGAAAATACGTGAACTGTGACTTTCAGAGGCTCATTACTTGAGCAAATTTGGGCAATTTTTTTTTGAGACAGCAAAAGGCATGTCTCTGATAGCAGGGTGCCCTCCCTACCTTGCCAAATTTCAAATCTATGCTCCAAAGCATGGAAGCACTAGAGCATCTGAATGAAATAGTTGTAAGACATTTTTTAAGATGGGAGGAAACTATGTATTGGCCCCTAAACTCATTCTTTGAAATGGCTGAACCATTTTTGCTAAACTGAAATAAATTTAAAAATAAATCAGCATCAGGCAGACACTGAACATGGAAAATTTCAGCCTACACAGTTAAAAGTTAGCAGTTATTAGCAACTGAAAATAGGGTCTTATAATGTAAAGTGTCAGGCAATCTTAACGAAAGGCTTTGCTACGTGTGCCGCTTATCCTTATAACAAGACTTAGGTCTTTTATAGTGCTTTTCAGCCTTAGATTTCAAATCACTTTATATATGGTTACATTTGTGTGGCTCCTACTAGTTGGGATATGTTTTCACTACAAAAAAGGCGTGTTCTTAACTTGGTTAGTGATACCCGTAGAATTCTTTTCAAGACTGTGAGTCATGGCAGGTAACTCCCTCAGTGGGGAAGTGCAGAGGCAATTTCATGAGGGTGAAGCATGAGACTAAAATACTTTATTAATGTTAGAAAATTCTTGAGACTGAGATTAGTCCTTCTGCACACCACTGCCGGGGAGTTTCGTCATTAAAATGCACACTAACAAGACTCTAGTGTTAATTTGTACACTTGCCATGGAGCTCCAATACGCCTGTCTCCCAGCTGCACTGTGAAGCAGAACAGTATGTACAGCTAGGCATCCTCAGTATCTGCAAGTTTTTAGTAGAACAAGACTTCACAGCCAAAGTGAGAACAGGAGTTCTTTCCCCAGCTGCTCCTCATTACATGATTTTCAATGTATTTTGATGATGCACTGGCTTATCAGTGTTGAGCTGGTAACAAGTGACTTTCAACCCATCTTGCAACTTCTAACCTGGGCCCATTACGTTGTCTACATAAATACTTGACATTAAATCATCTACTTCCAGTGACAACAGAGGACAGCAGAAAATTGAAGTTAAAAATTGTTATTAACCTACTGGGTTCAACAGACACATGTGCACATCCCTCAAACATTCATTTGACAAGAAGCCTGGAAAATGCCAGTGATGTAAGGGTTAAGAACATTTCTGACAACATATCATAGTGAAGTTCAATTCTTCTATCAACACCGAGTGATAGGTATATAAACGTCTGGGCATTTTAAGACTACCTCTCTTCATATGTTCTATTGCAATGATAGAGAATTGCATCGATACACCAGGGGAGGTTTAGAAGGAAATGTGACACTATCAGTAAAAATGTGAACTGAAATAAAAATTACTCAAGAAAGAAGCATCTATAACCTTTGTTTCAAAGAATCTGCATTAAGTCTGAAGAGAGGAAATAATAAGAAATGAAAGGAGTCTTTGTTGTGTAGTGATTTCAAAGCTCTGCCAAAGTGTCAAATAATCCATTTAATCAATCAGAAAATTAAAGAATGTTGTAAATCCTCAAGGTAGCTTGAGGTTATAGCTCTGCCAAGTAATTCCACTACTTGCATCAAGCTTATGTCACAATAGCAATTACTTAATAATTCATTTTTGTCTAACAGCACTGATGTAAAAATACAATTCAGTTTCCAGATTATTTCAGCTGTGCTCATATTTGAATCTAGCACATGCTATTCTAAGGAGAGTTTACATTAGCTGCTTGGACCACTGCTGTAATGAATTTTATTTTTATTAGCAAACTACACCTATCAGAAGTGCTTGTTAACTGAAGAGAACAAGAAAAGTATTCCTTAAAACATAGCTTCATGTGATCATATTACAGAAGAGAGGCATAATCTGTTTTGTCAATGTGGGCTTGATCCGATACACTTTGAAATCAGTGGGTAAAACACTCATTGTACCCTAGGATCAGGCCCTCTATGAATGCTTACATTTCCAAATAATTTACTCATTTATTTTAAGAAAGAATGTATTTCTGAGTTTTGTAACTGTCAAATCCTAAACTAGCCTTTATACAATACTCCGAGTAACATTTTTATTATGAGAACTCTCCTGAAAGGAGCTAGCTTCAAATAAATATTTATTGGCATATAGACAATTTTTATTTTCAGATGTACAGATGAACTTTTGCTTCCAATATCCCCAATAAAGTTACAGTTCTAATTTGTCAAACATTTAGTTAAATGCAAATAGTCTATTAAATAAAAGGGTCAATGAGCAGTTCAGACTCAATGTTGCAGTATAGATAAATTATCATAACTATTGACTTCCCAAATACTCTGCTACTATTGCCTCGAAATGAAATTTCCAGCCTACTTTTCTCAGGTCTCTCCCCCCCTCAACTTTTAAATTAGGTTTTGTTATCCAAACGTTTCTATATATATTTCCAGGGATTTTCTATTTGAATGTGTATTTGTTAGTTGCATGGAATACACACTGTCTTTGTATAACAAGATGGGTATAATCAATGCCTCCTCTCACACAAAAAACCAAAATGGCATGACAGTCAGAAAAGAGCCATAACTTCTGACAATTGCATAACTCCACTTGAATTTTTAAGGGAAACCATTTCAAAACCAAACAAAGCCTGACCTGAGTTCATAGCAAAATCATACTCTGTCCCAATGGCAAAGATGAAAGTGAACCTAAAACTGTAAAATACATGCACTGAACATATTTAATAGCAATATTACCCCCTCTTATGGTGTTAATGGAGAATGGGATTGTCTCTATAAAAAGCCAAAATAAATGTTAATTGAAGAATAACAAATGCACACATGGTGATAAAAGTAGTTCGTACCTACTTAAGCAATGATCATGAGAAAGTATATTTGCGACTGATCCTGCTCCACTGAAGTCAATAGCAGAAACTCATATTAACTACAGTGGTTCCCAAACCGTTTTAGTTGGAAGCAAATTTGCTACAGGATGGTTGCTCCCATTCCATCTATAGAATCGCCCTCCCCCTTACTCTTATCTGATCCTCTTATTGTGCCTCTACCTTTTTATGTCCATTCCCATCCTCTCATTTCCCTTTATGTCTCTATATGTTTTCCCCCCTCTCATTTTTAATGTCTTTCTTTCTGCTTCCCGCTCCCCACCATTTTCTCATGACCGGCTTCGCGCTGCTCAAGGCTGGGGTGGCATTCACTGGTAGCTCTACCTGGAGCTGTGTACTCTCAGAGCTGTGCTGTGCATTGTGAGAGAAGAGATACAAAGCTCAGGCTGGTGAGCTGCTTCATGATCCTGTAGCCCCAGAAATGCGATCTGCTCCTGCATCTAGTTTTATTAGGGCCCTCCATAGCAGCTACCATGAGTGTTACAGGGGCACATTTGCAGGGGCCAGCTGGACTGGATCCAGAGCCATGCAGCTTTCCCCAACTCCACTGCTCCTTTCCTCCACCCTACGTCCCTACAGCTCTCTCTCATTTCTCCGCCTCATCTTTTGGACTAGTCTGGCTTCCACCAGGGAAGCACACTACTTTGATGATATCAAAAATGACCTACAGTCATCTGTCCATACAAGTTGAGAGCTAATTAGGGCTGTCTTATACTTACACACCACAACTTTTCCAGTAATTCACACCAAATTTGTTTAGTTTGGCCTGTTCTTGTTTTGATTACATATAGATACAAAAAATCTCCTAACACTAGCTTGACAATTTTCTTCATATTTGTTTCCAGCTGGAAGAACAGCAAAAACAAACAAGAAGCACTTTTACATTTTCCTCATTCTAATTACTTGGAAAACTAACATATTGAATATGAGGCATAGAATCATAGGATTGGAAGGGACCTTGAGAAGTCATCTAGTCCAGTCCCCTGCACTCAAGGCTGGACTAAGTATTATCTAGACCATCTAGATGTCGAGGTGTTATCTAGGTGTTTGTCCAACCTGCTCTTTAAAATCCCCAATGATGGGGATTCTACAACCTCCTTAGGCAATTTATTCCAGGGCTTAACCACTCTGGCAGTTAGGAAGTTTTTCCTATTGTCCAACTTAAACCGCCCTTGTTGACATTTAAGCCCATTGCTTCTTGTCCTATCCTCAGTGGTAAAGAAGAACAATTTTTCTCAGTCCTCCTTATAACAACCTTTTACGTACTTGAAAACTGTTATCATGTCCCCTCCTCATCCATGAGAGTAGGTAAGAACAATACCTGTTATCCCAAATGAAGTTTTATGGTCTTTACCAGCTAACCAGTCATCTGCAGATGTTGTTCTGATGGTACTTTGATACAGTTTCAGAAGTAACCTAGAAGTATTATAATGTAAATGACATCATAGCAAGAGTTTTAGTTTTACATGATACATGAGCAGATAGCTGATGTGTGGCAATCTAGAAATAAAAGCTTCACATCTCTATTCAGAGGAAGGAAATATTAAAACTAACTGCAATACTTGCTAAGTAGTCAAATTATAAGCAGGGTGGATTGATTTAAATCAGCAAGCAGGAAGCCTTGATTTAAACAATTGATTTTAATTTCATTTTGCATATGGACTTTTTAGTTATTTCCCTAAAGAAAGGTTCATTCTCATTGGCGGGAATAATCCTTAAAATATGTTGATTTGCAATCAAATATAGCATTTACATAAAATTTAATGTTTCTTTTTGTTAACTAGACTATACCTTGTCCATAAACATTTCTTTAAGCAATCACCTAGCTTAAAATACATGTAAAATTAATCTGAATACATTTGTTAATGTTTGAAAATGGTCAATGTTGCATTTCTTATTTACTAATGATCATTTTTTACTTGGGATTTGTGTCAAGCTGCCTTTGAATGGAAACTGGAATTCAATTCAAAATGTAGAAAAACAAAAAGTATTTTAAAATAGCAAGTTTATCAAAACTTGTTATGTTGACAACTAACTGACTTTATTAAACACAAGAAATATTAACTATGGTTTGTGAATTGACAAATTGTTTCTGGTCACTATGGGCCAGATTTTCAAATGATTTTAGATGTCTAAAAAAAGCAGACTGTTGCTTAACACCCACTGAAACAAACAGGAGTTAGATGCCTACGCTGCTTCTGAGGTGTTTTTTTGAAAATCCCACTAGGCACCTATCTGCATCCTTAGGTGCCTATATTTCTTTCCATCTTCCATTACAAAAGATACTAGATACTGAAATCAGCCCCAGAATAGCAAGAGTGAAAGACACATCCTGTCATCTGATGAAAAGCGACATAAATCCAAAGGCTACATTCTGACTCTTAAAAACTTACGTATGATCTGTGTTAAATTATGACTGTGAAACTCAGACATTCAAACAATCAGTAAGAAAGAAATTACAATCCTTTGAATTATGGTGTTATAGAAGAAATCTGAAAATATCACAGAGAGACAAATAATCAAAGAAAAAGTACTGGAGATGTTTGGGACTTGGCAAGTTGGAGATCTTATGAAAAGAAAGTTTTGATTTGCATGGAACATTTTAAGGAGTTCAAGCAGATGAGGAATGTTTACAAGCACTGGAAGGGAAAGTTGACGGCAGAAGAACACGAGGCAGAAAAATAAGGTCTTGGATGGACATGTAGTATCTTGGGTGGATCAAAACAACTAGTAATCCACAACTCTTAACAGAGAATTGTACAGAATGGCCTACCATAGTTGCAAACCTCTAGTAATAGAGATGTCAATAAGAAGAAGATCTCTTTGAATATCTGGCCCCATGTCCTTCAAGTTTTCAAAATTACTGGTTTTCATCCTCTACCAGATAGTTTTTATTCATAAATTGGAAGAGGAAAACAAGCTTGTCTGCCTTTTCACCTCCAAATTGGTTTCTCAACCTTGAAAGAACTAATCCAAACGATGAAAATACTCTCTCTAAAACTGCTAGCTAAACTGAAACTAAAAGCAGTTGAGGCAAAAGATTTTCTGCACAATAAAAACTGAAAGTACCTAAATTTGGGAAGGTGTAAATACCAACATTTGCTCCATTGTAAAGATGGAAAATAATAAATATATTTAATACAATACATAACACTGTGAAATATTTATAAGTTGTCCTCAAAGGTAAAAGATGTTTTCCTCTAATTTTGTATATAATTAAAAAAGCAATATCCCTTAACTCAGTAAAATTTGAGGATGGTTCATTCATGCAGCATTTTAATTGTTATTTATTTACATTATTTTAATGGATTATGGTAAATTTAGACCCTAACATAGGTTGTGATCATTTCAAATTTAATTTTAAGGGATTATTTTTATTTACATATTAAATAAAATATTGATTTAAACAAATCATTGATTTGTATCCACTCTGTGAAGTGGTAATTCACAAAGATTACAGAGTAGATATACATATTATATACCGAAAACATTATTTTAGAAAATAATTTAAGAAACAGAAAGCTACAGTTAAATAATGCCAAGAGCACTGTCATACCAAGCTCACAATGTAGCAACATCACTCAAATTAAACCCATTAATGAATAAAAGTCACCGAATAAACAAATCATAAAACTCCAGATCAGTATTTTAAATATATATATATATTTTATTATCAGTCATATAACTGAGATACCATATAAACATTTTGTCATATAGTGAAGTGCCTAGTTTTCCAGTATCCAGCTAGTATAGGGGTTTGGATGGGTAGCGGGGATGGAAATAATTCCAGACAAGATACAGGTAATGCTAGTAGGGCAATGAAAAAACAAGGTAGTGTCAATGGCCAGAAGTGGCCCCTTCAGTCTGCATTTATATGGATATTTGCAATGCACACACCCCTCTCCCAGTATGGTCCTTCAAGCCATTAACAATTCCTTTGTTACATCCAGCTTGGATAACTGTAATGTACTCAATATGAGATTACCCTGAAAGGCTGTTCTGAAGATACAGGTAGTGCAGAATGCAACTGCTCTTTATTTAGTGGTGTTGGCCTCAGAGAATACATTATACTTTCTTTCAGAGATCTCTAATGGCTTATTCTTCACTTCCATGTGAACTTCATGCTGTTTTTAGTGATCTAGAAAGATCTACAGGATAGTTTTTAAATCCTGGATACCTGTAAGATTACCTAGCATGAATTCTGGATCATGACCTATTTGCGTATTTGAACAGCATGAAATATTGTTGATATTAAATCATTAATCATCACACTAGGTAAGAAACATATGCTGGACTCTGTCAGCATGCAGAACTTGCATTTACATCAATAGATTTTCTGTGAGCCAAATAAATACAGAATATAGCTAAAAGTCTTTATATTTCAGATCCACAGTAAACTTTTTTAAATTAAACTGTGTGTTTCTACTGGAGAAGGCTGGGAAGCTCTAGCCTAAGTAATACTTTTCCTAGGTTCAGGCTCAGCAATTAAACTACATGGAACAGACAGAATATGTGCACTTATGGTATAAAAAACAATGTTCAACACTTTACTGGAGGAACAACTTTCAGTCAGCTTTGAATTTAATATTTCACCCCAATGACAAAACACTCCTTTTTTCTGACAAGAGACCACATTTCAGAAAATTGACTTGTTACTCAAATTGACACAGAGAAAAATACTTTATTTGTCATCAGGCAAGGTGTCATCTAGGACTGGAACATTAAACCCTTAGAGTGTAAAATTAAAAGATGGATTCTGATGAAGGCCTACAGGATTCATGAACAAACAAATCTCTTCCACTGGGGGACCAAACAAATATCCACATCCTTGCTAGAGATGTGGGGGGAAATAATTTGGTGAAAATAGTGATTTCTATACTGTAGTTACCCACTTTCTCTCTTCCACTCCCCATAGTCCCCTCTGAATGGATCACTAAGGTATCCCCAAATTGCCCAGTTTGAATTTAATTAAAACCTACATCTACAAGACAACCAATATTTTGCTAATCCCTGGGACGGTCACTTAAAATTAGTTTCACTCCCTATCCACAGGTGAGTTATTTATAAACCACAGGCACAAACAAATAAATACAAGAGACTCTTTGCCACTGTAACTCCACTGACATCAGTGGAGATATGCCAGCAGACAATTTGGCCCAGGTATTTTACAGAAAGCAGGAGGGGAAGGTGCCGTAGTGAAAAGGTACCATAGGATCATTCTGGTAGCTTGGTCACGGGAACTAGTTTAAGATTAATGTTGTTTCATCATTTTATAACTCTCTTGGCATTCCTCTATTTATTTCTGTGGACAGATTTGTAACTTTAACTTGGGGGAACACACCATAGATTTTCTTTAGGTAGATCCAGGAAGGCACCACTCTTACTTTTTTAATGTTTTGCTATATCTCAAATGGCACAAACAAACCTGGGAAGGTGAAACCTTCTACCACTTATAGGAAAAACCCTGGCTTCTTCCCATTGCATAAACCTGCTCCATGTGTCAAGAAATATATATGCATTTTTTTAAGAGTGTTTGTATCCCCTTCTGTGCTCAATCCACAGAGGATAAGAGTCTGTTATAGGCCTCAGCCTGCCTCTTAACTCAAGCTGCAGGTATTTTCAGCTCTGGAAGTCCTGAGTTCAGCTCCTCTTGTTGACAGAAGATGGAGAGAGGCCATTACATGTAGTGAGGTTTATACTGCATTCAAAGCAGAAAGTGTCAACCTTGGATTACCATAGTTTTGCACTGCACCAGATTGCCTATTTAAAAATGACATCTTTTTACTCAACAAATCTGTACCCTGTTTGTTTCCAGAGTCACATGTACTTATGTTAATGACAAAAATAAGAGTTCATGACTTTTCACCCCATAGAGCCAAAACAGAGAGTGATCTGGATTGTATTCATTCTTGTGAGAGTCATCAACAGATTTATTTATGAAGTTCCAATTAGTCACACCTGTGCAAACCCTCTGAGAGCAATGTTTTTGCATAAGCATTGCTGAGGATATAATGTAAAGACAATGGTGGTAGGGGTTGTACTGCTGTAATTGAGGGCATAACTTAGCCTAAAAAACCCTTTGTTACTGGTGGTGCTGTGTGAAAAGGAAAATACTCTGCTTTATTTTCAGATCAAGTTCAGTCTCCAGGGTTGGGCGTAAGAAAAAAATATATTTTTACTTGAAAACTGAGCACATTTAGATCTCAAAATCATTTGGAGGCAATAAACATAGAGCCCCATAATGTAATTTGTAGAGTTAATTTTCAGAGTATAAGCACACATATATTAAAAGAGTCTGCCCTGTGATGCTGAAAATGAAAACGAATCCTCAAATTGCATATTATTTAGAAGTGACAAAAATGGAATTCATCTAAAATTTATTCTTAGGCAGGGAATAGAGGGAAGAGAGAAAAAGAGACTAATATGTTATGATTAGTCCATTTGAAACTATTTAAAACAATCTTCTTACAGATTACCAGAAATGAGCTGCCATATCCAAAGTACATTCTGAAAACATTTGGGGACAAATGACGAAGACAATTTTTATCTGTATCATTTTTCTTCTATTTTGGTTAACAAGCTCAGTTTACTCTCTAGGTAGTACAACCTCTATAATCTAGAAGCAGTTTCATTAAAACATAAGGAAGCAAATATTTTGCCTTTTAATAGAGGTCTGATTGTAACTTGCTTTGCAAATTTCAAACTATTGCTCCACAAGACAGTAATGATATAAACAACCTGTAACATCTTTGTAAATCAAAACAATAATTACCAAATTCAAACTGCACTTGTGATTTAATTAAGGTTAAAATATTTGGGGTGTTATTTTATTCACACTGACAATTATTTTTTTAAAAAAACATGCAAGTTACAAGTGAGAAACCTATTGAAATACAGGGGGAAATATCTTTTCTACTTAATTGTCTCCAGGGTTTTATATCAGAAGAGGATTTGCCTATTTATAATTAATGGAAGTGTATCCCTTTTTTGAAAACAGACAAGAAATCCACAGTTTTTCAGAGAAATAAAAGAGGCAAAGTAACAAAAATATTTTTATTAATGTGCATTGAGAAAGAATACAGAAAGAAGACTGTAAAAATAAATTAGTTATATAAGAATGACTCACATTCACTCACTTCACAGAAGTGTCCCACAAACAAAATGAAACCCAAGACAGAAAGATATACAAAGATTGACAAAACTTGGATAAGTAAAGCAATATATGGGATGTTGGCACTATTATGAACATTCTCATAGGTGCTTTTTCTGCCCTCAGAGCTATAATCCCTTGTTTTATTACCAGAAGAGGAAAAGAAGAGAATGTATACTTTGAGAAAAACATGTCAATAGAAAAATAATTATTATTTACATGCTAGCTCATCATTCAGGTCTATTATTGAGTGTGGGAGTAAAAAAACCTGGACCATGGACTAATGGGATACCTTAGTTTGTTTCATTCTTAATCTAGGTAGCAATAACGTGAATTTGGAAATTCACAAGTTGGGTTTTTGTTTTGTTTTCTTGTTTTTTTACAGTATTAACTAATTAGTTTAGTGTTTCATGTACAGTGTTATTTTGAGTAGAAAATAAAAAAAATGTATAAACAATTTAAACATTTAACACTGATGTAAAGGTGAATCAACCTGTTATAAACTAATTTCCTTACTTGCCAAACTACATGGGTGAGGGATGAAGAAATAAAATGCAAACATGGTAATCAACATAGTGACATACTAAATCATTTTCCAACAATTTTCAGTAGCTCTACAACTATACCATTTTCTATACTCATGGCCCCATCTTAGTTGATGATTTTTCACAATGTATTTCATGGCTTCCATCCCTACATGAGACTTTATTACTATCACATAGGAATAAAAAGCCATAAAACACTAGAGTGAATTTATCTTGATCAGATGCAATACTTATTTTCTTCACATGATTTCACAACCATTTCAAAACTAACCAATAATTTCATGCTACATTACTGAACATTTTAAACTACATTTCAATGACAAGAAACACACTGAAATTGTTACATCACAAATTAACAGAACTTTAGCCTTTGAAGACATTCCTACCTACAAAGATCAGGAAACAATCACAACACACAACCAATTAAGTCACTGAAAAAGACAGGACACCACAGAAAAAGATCACTTCCACATACATCTTTAAACACAGAAGGAAAGACAAGAGACAAGAGAAGCACTGGCACAAATCAAAACTATGAGAAACACTACCAGAATCCTTTAAAAAAAAAACCCTTTCCCAAAGTAGCTTCCTGGCATGACCATCACAAGGATGGACTTTGCATTGTAGAGAATTCAGACACCAGCACCATGTAATCACTAGGACATCTGACCTTAAATGGGAGAAAAAAGCAATTTTCCCCATTATGTCACTTTACAGGCACAATCGCAGGGCCAGTAATGTGGCAAACTGATCTCTAGAATTTATACATCCTGCCTATGATAAATTTACTAGGCATCCAATGCTCATATTTCTACTGATCAAATACTGAATAAGACAAATTATAATGTACTATTATATTCTAAACCAGACTGATTCTCTAGGTCCTGGGCTGAATACTATTAGTTATTAATGTAATTACTATTCATCTTCTGATTATCTTATTACTACTAATTGGCCAAGTTGAAACACAAGTCTCTAGGGTCATAGAAATGTCAATACAATAATTTAACTTCCTTTCATGGCCTTTTGAAAATAATTTTGCTTGTACATTTACAAGCATACTAAGCAATATCCAAAGTCTCTGAAAAGGCTAAGAGCATATACTTTAACTAAAATATTTTATATTAACCCATTAATTTTTATTTACAGTTGACATAAGACATAAAAATTTACTTGGTTTTATTTATCTACTCCTATCCTTGCTTGCCTATCAACTCCTATTTCTTGGATAGTACAATGTGGATAGCACAGGAAAGAGCAGGAAATCATTAAATGAAAGGAAGTGCATAAATAAATTCAATTATCATGCATAAAACATGCAAATGACTTAAAGACTGCATATGAAACTCTATTTTATATTCATTAATCTCAGGTTGCACTTTTGAGGGAGAAAGAGATGCTAATTGGGTCCAGATTAATGCACTCCCAAACCTTTCCATTTGTTTTTAGGTGAGGGTTAAATGAGATGTATTAAAATAAACACAGCTGCTCATCTCCCTATCTCTCTCTTTTTTGTTGGAGAGAGAGAGAACTAAACAACATACAGCAGGTTTTCTGGTATGGTGAGATCTGCCTTTCCTAGCTCCTCATAACTGCATATCTCATACCTACCATAGCTCTCTAATGCCCATGTTTTTCCAAAGAACATAACATTGTGCTGAAAATGAGTACAAAAATAAAGTTTAATAATTTTCTTTGGAGAGTAGGGAAGGAAGTATTTGTGCCTAAATAGGCTCTGTCCTTATCCTCCCCTGACTAACTGTGATGAGCTGTTTTAAATTGCGTGCAGTCACTTTAAAAAAGATTAATTCTAAGTTGGCATGGTGATATGTGGCTCAGTTATGTGGGAAACATGGAATCATGAGAGGACTTGAGCTGTTTTGTTTTGCTCACCCGGCCAACTCGGCACATAACAGAAGTAATGCTCTCAGCTAAAGTTCACTCTCAGTTCCTTTGACAAATCCCCCCCCCCCGCCCCAGCAGAATCCATCTTGGAAAAAACATTCTATGTGTGTTTTTTGGTTTTGTTTTGTTTTTCCTTTTCTCCCTTTCTAGTATATGGTATTGCTTTTCTCAATTGTATACCCTGGTTGGCTGACAGCCTGAAGTGAAGAGACAGGCAAGAGGTAAAGGTAGAGATTTAATGGGGTAAAAGCAGTGCCTGCAATAACAACAGAAAGGAAAGATGTGTACCTGGGGCTGATTCTGTCTTGAAAGAAAAAAGGAGAGATTGGAAGTGGACTTGGCCTAGAATTGTATATCAGAGGAAGGATCCACTTTGATCGTGTAACAGAGGAAGGTAAAAATAAAGCAAACAAAAAAGGTCATCGAACTAATTTCACACTGAAACGGATTAATTTGGATCATAGGCCCAAAGGGGAAAGGTTAGTATATTGTTAATTAAATATTTCTCTTCCCTTTGCTCAATATGTATTGAAAATTAAGATTTTTGGGGGAAGGAGGGTGTGCAAAAAAATCTCTTCACGTTCCTTTAAACTGCTTTGTAAAAAAATCTCTCTTTCCAAACGATAAAAATTACAGGGAGAAGACAACAAAAATACATATACATAGATTTGAACATATAGTCACATATGTGCTTTCAGACACACACACTTTTTTATTAACTGTCTCACACACTGATAACCTCTTTATTAAAATTAATTTTTGCATGTTTGCACGTGCCAATTAGGTGTAATAAATAATAACAATAAGGCTGATATTCAATCTGTTAAATAATCTGATAAGTTCTCAGACAGCTATTTAGTTAGGAAATATGCTTATGATATTCCTTGCTCCTAAAAGAGAAAATGATTATACAGTAGCTAAACCCTAAGTAAGAGCTAAAGATATTCACCTCATGAAGCCATTTCTCAACTAGCCCCTTGGCACTTGCTGGAATTATTCACAGCACGAGTTCTACTTTTTCATTTTCTGCTGACTCCATGTGAGTAATTTCTTTCTCTTGATTAAAAGTGATCTTGGCAATTCCTTCAAAGCATTTATTTAGGTGTGGTTGGTCTTGGAGTGGATCCTTTGTCTCAGAAAGGATTTCTAAGAGCTCATCGTGGCACAGAAAGAAAAAACCTAAAGGTGATAAAAAATGAACTTTATAGATATTTATATAAACACATTTTATATCAATGCCCATAGCCAACAGATGAAATGGACTGTTTACCTTAGAAAGAATAGTCTTTTCTTCTCCAAATAATCATTCAGGACTTTCTGAATGTCATCCAAAAGCGATTCTGCCTCCTTCAACTTATCCAGCATCTGGGACTGTGAGATAACCCTCATGCCATTGGCCTCCTTCACTGACTCCTTCATTATTAGCCTCCTGGTGGGTGAGATAGAATACAGTGAATGTAATAACCATACTTCACACAACAGGCTCTCTCTCTCTCTTTTAAATTGAAAATCCCCTTATTACAAAACAAGGGGTGTTCTTTTTCTTCTACCTTTAAGTAGGACTGCCACATTCATTGCTTTTTACAAAAACGCAGCTGCTTTTTAAGCTACAGATAAATAGAATCTGCTAGGCGGTAATTCCACTCAGTCTGAATGCATTATTTTCTAAGACACTTTGGTGAGGGACTTTTTATTATAGACTGGAATGAACAAGGAAAGTCCTTTTCTCATCTAATTATGACTGTGCTTTGTTCTGTACTATTAACCTACAATGCCAGATTGATCTGCTATTTTTTGCTTCAGCCAGTTCAATAAATCAACATGTTTTTCTGGCAAATTACAGAGCTAATTATTAAGACTTCATGGACTAATGATAAAAATAGAAATAACATAAGACAATAGAGAATGCTCTATCAACAACAAAGCCAGACAACACATCAGTCCTTTGCTGTGCACAGTGCAATCTCACGTTTTAGCATCACTGATAGGTGTAGATAGATGCTATTTGAACACAATCTACGGAATTTTCTTTTAATAAAATATTGATCCACTATGTATGTTCTTCTCTGGACTGAAGAAAAGAGGTAAAATTGAAATGCATTATTTTGCAAAAATGTATAACTGTCCATCAGTTTATTGCTGCCATCACAACATTTCAAGATTGTAAATCAGGAATGAAAAAATACATTCTTCTCTAGTACTGGCAATAAGTCAAAGCTGCTGCTACACAAACACCTCCAAAAATGAAATTTACAGACTTAGACATCACCGCAAGTTTCTTTTATGCAACAGACACAGTCAACAACTGACAAAATGTGATGAACTATGTAAAAATGAATGAGAAATCCTTTCTACTTATTAGTGTAAGTTTATTTTAAATACTTATGAGGCTGAAAACTTTCAGAGTGGTAGGAAAAGCTCAAAGACCCCTCAGAACTGTACCCACGCAACATTCATCGTTATAAATATAAAAACAAGCTTGATAACACACATGTGCATTAAAAGAAAATTCATATTGTGACAGTCTTAAAATCTTATCTGCAACTCAAAATAATACCACCCTGATGTATTACAATTTAAAATATTATGAGTGAGGTCATAATAAATAACTGAGATGTTGCCTACGTTTTTCAAAGCACAAATTGCAAGACGATATATAAATACAGCCAACAGTGGTGGCCTTACTTTGAGATTCTAAAGCTTGCTATTCCCATAAGGCATTTCTCAGTGTTCTGATATTCTTGGCAAACAAGGGGTCCTTTAGGTTCCTGGTTTCAGTATCAGGAGGCAAATCTAATGCTGTAATACCAAGACAAGCCTAATTTGCTCAGAATAAAGAATAGTAAAGCCTTTCCATGAAGAAATAAACCTAAGTGTATTACAGAAGCTTCAAAACTGTGAGATTAAACAAACACATCAACATAAAAATCAATTTAGCTGACTGCACTGAGTAAATATTATCTTAAATGTATTGTTTTTTAAAAGTTCCAGTTTAGTACCAATTAGTTTAGGGTGGTAAAATACATTTGGTCTGTCTGTGTGTGTGTGTGCGCACGTGCGCGTGTGTGTGTACATATATAACTGTATTTGATGTTATATTTGTAGCAAGAATATTCACCACAGAGTCTAGATTTAGATGAGATAAACTTTGAAACGAAAGAAAAAGGAAGATGCCACTGTGTAATCTTGTTTCCTTACAAAATAATTTTGGACTATCCATGCACCCAGCCTTCTTTTCGTGAAATCAAGGCCGTAAAACAATGACCAGGGAAAGAAGAAAGTTTTACTCAACGGGAGCAGTTATTTTGTTTAAACTACTTTCAAAATTTAAGAATCAGTGTGAGTGGACTATTCTCACCATGTTTTATGACTGTTTTCCAGAGTAATTTGGAAATATGGCTGTCCTACAGATTAAAATGTACCCGACCTATCTCTAACATTGCAAACATCAGTAGTATGCAAGCAATTTGATTAAAAATAAGATGTAAAGTCTCCAATTTTTGCACAAACCCTCAGCTAAGCTATAGAGAATGAACTGGTTAGGCTATACTCTATACTAGTCCAGACTAAACCCTATTTAGTAGAAACTGACAGATGCCAAAACACTGAGTGCTCAGTGCAGTGATAGTTTTTAGATATTGACCAAAGTTTACTAGATTCCATTCTGAGACCATTAAACATATGTTATAGGACATAAAACCATAGTAAGATTAGACTTGCAGTTGTAATGGTGAAATATGAGTACTCAGTCTCTTTCCCTCTCTTTTGACATGTCAAAAGAGGCTTCAAAACACAATTGATTATTAATCATGTTTATTAAGGCAGTGCCTCAGGGCCATCCAAGAATGAGGTCCCACTCTGCAAGGCACTGTACAAACACAGAGCAACAGACAGTCCACGCCCCAAAGAGCTTACTATATAAATAGACAAGACACAGTGTGGGGAAAAGGGGGATAACACATAAAGAGAGTGAATTATGTGATGCCAGCAAAAGATTTGCTATAGCGAAGAAAAGTTTAGGGCAAGGGTTTTTGGTTTTTAATTTAAGAAAAAATGTCATGGGAAATGCTTTAGAAAAATCATGTTCCTCAAAGAAAAATACACAGTTTTCCTTACAGTGACTTCATATTTTTTCTTCAAACTTTTATTTGATATTCTTATTTTTCTAAGTTAACTTGTTTGCAAAAAAAGGAAGTAGATTAAATGATTGAACATGCAAAATATTTTCTTACAAATCAAGAATGCTTTATAATACTACTTTCCTCTTCTATATTGCCTTCCAACTGAGGATCTCAAACCACTTCAAAAATATTAAATAAGTAAGCTCACTACGTCCCTTTGAGGCATGGGAGCATGATAATAATAAAAAATAGCAATAAGAGTAATAGCAACTGTAATGATAATAAGAACTATATACATCAGTAAAAGTATTATCCTTGTTTTTACTGATGGAAATACCATGGCACAGAATGACTAAATGATTTAACTAAGAGGCACAACCACAGTATGCCAGACATATTCAAAACACAGATTTCCAAATTCCTAGTCCTGTGCTTTATTCAGTAGACCATGTTTCCCTTCACTTCAGAACCACTGTCCTAAAGAACACCTCAGAAAAAATCATGGTATTAAGTTTGGAAAACTACTGTTCTATAGTATGCATATGTAGATCTAGCTATATTTACATTCAAGAGAAATTTTATAGTTACTGAAAATTAAGGTAAAAGTAGTAATTGTTTTAGACTGATACAATTAAAGATTAAGCAAAGCTAAGGAGGACCTACTGCAATAAGGGCCCAGTTCTTCATACCTACTTGCATGCAGAATTTTCACTGAGTCTAGAAAGCAGCTGTGGAAACAGAGGGTGTGGAGAGGGAATCGGACCCTAACGAGCTAACAACAACAAACTTACCAGTTCCTACTGATAACTTCAAAGTTCTTTCCTTCTACTGATATTTGGTTACATGTATCTTGTGAGCAATGAATGGTCACCAGGGCCTTTTGAACTTGCAGCCAGGTTTCCATAATCTCCTGCATTAGTGGCACTGGAGACAACAAACATGAAATTTCATTTGTTGCGAGCAATGAAGAATGTTCGTGTTCCCTTACCACATCCAATAAATGCCATTTATACCACATATTAAAAATAAAGTGAGCTGTTACCAGATATAAAATCACTCAACACCACTATATTCTTACAAAGTTAAAAGAAAGTGGTCTAAACTTCTGTTTTCTACTCTACTTTGTGAAGCACAATGAAGAATGGGCCAGCACAGCTGCCTGTTTGTGAGTCTCACTTGGATGATTCACTTACTTACCGGATGATTGTGTCTATTGCATTTGGGCTCACACAATAAAAACTAAAGTGAAATCAATTTAACATAAAGAACTTTATGCTTTTTCCCCCTCTCCTTCTTAACATTCTACACAGTGCAAGTAGCACCGCAAACTTTGAAAAGTTTTATATAATGAAAATTACTGAAGCATAAATCACATAGGGTGGTGAAAACTGAGATGTAGCATGGAGATGAAATCTAAAAGCTAATTAAATTCAACAAGAGCCTCTCAAAAGGCAACATACCAGCTTAGCCTCCCATGCTAATATTTCGTTTTTGAAGGGTGCAATAAATGGAGGGCCTTTCATGGCCGTAGTTTTCACAATGTGATCCTCCAGCAGAACCTGAGAGGGAAGAAAAAAAGATTAGATGCATGGATTACAGTACTGAATGGATGCCAAGGCCATGATAAAAAGAACAGATAAGTTAGGGCTTCTGAGGAGCTAAATTTGAAGCCAACCAGCAAAACAGATTGAACCTTATTACCTCTAGTCACTGAGAAATTCCCCAGGCAGTTGGATGTAATTTGAAAAGGTCAGAAAAAATTTTCCTGCACAGCATTACCACTTCATGGTTTAAGGGTGTACATTTGTGAGATGTCTGCTCTAATCATTTTTATCGACTTGGTATAGAGACAGACTGACATACAAGGAGGCAAGACAGATGGATCAGACAGGACCTACCATTTGTTTTCTATTCTAAAATATCTTACAGTTTTCGGTAACTTTTTAGTTTGAACCATTTCAGCTTGTCCTTTGCTTTATTGAGAGAATATGCCTTATTTCTCTATGGCAGACAAAAAGGTAGAGAATGCATACGTCTCCTAGAGAACCTGGTGTAATTTTTTGTATTTGATCTGGGAGTTCAGCGAACTCCCTATGAATTGGAAATATACAACTGAAGCCCAGTAAATACAATAACATTTTCTGGACAATTTTAGGTAGATTTTGTTTATCTTTGTTTGTTTTTGCTTTAAGGTGACAGTCCTCCCTGTAAAAGATTATAACAATGACCTTCAACATATTCATAGTACAAGCTTTATCATCAATATGGCTGTTGTGCAAAAAAAAAAACAATCAAAACATTTAATTCTTTGGGTTAGCATACACAAGAGGCTTGTAATCAATATGAACATTTGCTAACATTACACAGTCCATTTTTCATGCAATTAAAATTACAGGCGATTTAACACCACAAATGCGGTATTATTCACCCAAACCTTGAAAAAGTTTTAATTAACATTAGACTTTCTTTCACTAAGAAGTCATTCATCTTCCAGTCATAACACAAACACTATTCACTGTGCACTTGCTCAGCATCCACTGCAGAGACATTTTTAACAGGCTTTAAAGTACGGCTGTGAGAGTTCATCTACTGTATGAGGTTTATGGGACCTGCTTAAAGGCTCACTAAAACTGTTTCCACTTTGATAGGGAAGATATTTCCATATGGCCATATTCCCTCCCCTTAAACCCAAAACATTAAGAACAACAAGAAATTGCAAGTGAGAGGAGCATACATCTTCTGACCAACAAAGCCTTTAAAGCAAGTCAGAAAGGGTTAGCTGTAGCAAGGAATAAAAAGGACTGTGAATTGTTCCGCTAATGGAAGTTGATACTCTCAACTGAACTGGAGCTGTTCCTTAGAGGAAAAGAGACTCCTAAACACAACACTTTCTTCAATAATTTAGGAAGCTTCAAAGGAAGACAAACACTCTTGCATATACTGAAGGAAACAAATCACATACGAGGGTTTAAAACAACTTAATTGGACTCCTCGAATTCAGCCTTAAGACTTAGATTAGTATTTTATTAGCTGTCTACTGTTGTCTTCTAGTCTATGGAATACAATGAGAATCTACTACTTTAACGGGAGAGATGTGTAAAGGCATGGGAGCCCACACAACATTCTTTGTGGGCTATATACCAACAATATTTTGATTTTCTCTAACATTATTTTGCAAACAGAAGGACTGGCACAGAAATTAAGTTTCTGTTACTCTCTTGCTTTGAGCTCAGCCAATGATGAGCTCATCTGTTCTACAAATTTCTCCACAGGAAAGCTCCTGCATGCTGAAAATGAGGACTATTTATATATCACAATTTAAGGAGCCAGGTCTCAATTTTTTAAAAGAGTGTCCTGTCTACATATTTTGACACCATATTTTGTCTGTCCTTACTCAGTTCCCTCTTTGCAAAAGTGGCCTTCTTCTAGTCTAGTGCTTCTGGTTCCTGTACATTTGTCTTGACTCCTCCAACAAGCAGTGTTAGTAGCTGCAAAGAACAACAACTTCTAGAGGAGCGATTCCATGCACTAGATGTATTAAAAAGAGCTTAATGGCATTAAGAGAGGTTCTGTTTCACTATTTTTAGAACTATTTGTTTTTAGAGTTTTGATACCATCAATAATGAGGTACTGACTTGTCTTTGGACTTCAGCAGGAGTGAGTTGTGCTGCTCATTTATAGTTTTGTTCTTTCCTTGTTGACCATTCCCCAGAAGGCAGTGTGGGGCAATTGCTCCTATTCCCAAAAGGGCACTATTATATGGAGTTGCATACAGTCCCATCTCTCCCATTTCCACAGGTATTTGCCACAAGATAGGCTTATGGCATTTTCAGTATGCTGACAGCACCCATCTTGCTCTTTCTCAACTGAGCGAGCCAGCCATTGGGAGACATGGATGGAAACTATCTTGCTGAAGCTCGAGCCAGAGAAGACTGAAGTGATGCCATCTATATAGGTTTTTAAATACTTGCCCATCACCATTGTATCTGAGTGTCTCCATGCTGCAAGAAGCAACCAGAAGAAATGGTGAGGATGAAACTGTGCCTGACATTTGTGATTCATACTGTGATCCCACTGTTGAGGGCTGAAAGTTGAACTCAGCAAAGTTCAAAGTTGAAACCGGAAATAAAATGTGACCGTTTAACAGTGGGCTTAATCCATCACTGGGATAGAAAGATATGCTCTAATTCTGATGCAGAAATCAGATTGGTCCCTTCTTGAATTAAAATCTGTGAATCTGGGAGCAAAATTAGATCCCCAGATGCTGCCAGATGATCATATAGGATCAGTGGTCAGGCATGCTTTTTTCACTTGTCAGGCCAGGAGATTGCAACCATTTTTTTCACATGCGGGCCTTGCGCTATTGTGATCTGTGCCTTTGTTTCCTGAAGACTGGATTACTGAAATGTGCACTGCATGGCACTTCACTTTAAATCAACCCATAAACCTAAAATGGTGGAGGTGGAGGTGGTGAAAGTGAAGGTCTGTTAGTAAGCATGCTTCCTACTGGCTACACATCACACCAGTGCTTGGCAATCTGCATTGGCTGATTACTGGTTTCCAGATGGAGTTTAAGGCATTGATTTTAACGTATAAAGTTCTAAATGGCTTGGGACCTTCCTACTTGAGATGTGCCTCTGTCCTTGTGATCAGTAGAGATGCCTGAGCTGGATCCATCTTGATTACAGCGTCCTCTATGAGAGATCTGTGACTTGGAACCAACTTCCTCTACTGCTCTAGCCCAGCCAATGTTGTTCACCTGCACGGCTTACTAGAAAGAATATCTACTTACTTAGCACGTAGCAGTAGGAGGCTGAGGGTTATGTGTGGGTGGAGAATCTTTGTTGAGAGTTGATTCTCATGAGCAGGGTTAGCTGTTAGGTGCTAGTTTTATTATTTGTCTCTTGTTAAAATCCTATAGATGGAAATAAATAAATGGCAAACCCTTTCAAAATAAAATGAAAAGTGCTCAAGGAAAGCACAGAAGAGACATGCAACTCTGGATATTATACTGGGGATAGCTGAACCAGACTTGATGCCTTCAAAATATGTCCATTCCAATATTCACAATCACCAAACCATTCTATTTTAAAAATCACTCTGAGAAACACAGCTTTTTGAATCCCTTGTTATTTTTTATACGTGAGAATTGAGTACTCTGAAAAAAGTTATCATTCACTGGTTAGTTGTAATGTTTATGTTTTAAACAGCAGCTCACTCTTAAAAATAAATTAGATCTTCCTAAAGACAGATAATAAAAGTAGTTAGAAAAAGCTGGTGGACTTACTGTGTATAAAAATTTAATTTTACCAAATCTCTCATGTGAGCACTGATTCAGCTCAGGCACTGATATCATTAGAATTAACTTTCAACAAATTAGGTTTGGGAACAATGAAATGCAATTAAAATATTGTATGTGCTTCAGCGGGAGCTGATAATGTTTCATGCATGTTTAGAGAGGGGAAAAAAACTGAGAGAAACCTCTCTCCTTCAGTCATTAAAGGAACTAATTAAAGCTCCTCTAACAAGGTAAAATAAGATTTTGTACACAGTTTCTTCAGCATTTCAATTTAAGATTCATATGCTTTTATATGCCTACTACAGCTGTTAGAACAAGAATTCCTGTGTCTATGTAAGATGAAAAACAAAAATAAACACCTTTCCAATCCATTTTCATTTTGTTAAGGACTTTCTCCAAAGCATGTTCTTTACTGGCTTGGGAGCTAACAGGGCTTAAAGCTTCCAAATACTTTTCAAGGGCAATCTCTAAAATTTTCTCCAGAGAAGATCCTTCCTGGAGGGTCATGTGTTGAATCCAATCTAAGTAGCACAATTTGAAACTATAATGTCTTAGCATGAAAACAACTGAAACTCTCTTCAATCTAAAAGAGAGTTACTACCAAATACAATGGACAGAGAAAAAACTTCAGAGATTCATGCTTTTCATTGAAAGCAAAGAAACCCCCAAAATGTAAGACAAGAAAAAAGACTAGCTAACGAAAAAAATCCTATATGGAGGTCTGAAGTTTGGCCCTAAATTTGACGAACTAACAGGTAAGTAATTTTGCTCATTCATTGTGGGCCACATTTTCAGAGACCTCAAATCAGCCTCTATATTTATGCACCCAAACTTGCACAATTATTTATACAGGTAAATAATGTAGTTTGTAAATGCAAACTGGATGTTCAGCTACCCAGTCTGTATGCCTCTATCTATATTGTATGTCTAAATTCTATTTACCTATGCAAGTGAATTTGAATAATAGTAGATGAACATTTAGAGGCCATTTAAAAATTATCTCTGGGGGCTATGGGTTTACATCTTCACCATGTGAAAAAATCTACAGCTTCAAAAATGATAGAAATTTACTGGGCTTAGTGTTATATTATGATGGAACCTGAACTGATACATTCTAAATTATTCTTATACTACAAAATGTTTCACTCACACTGCCACTGCCTTACAAATGTTTTTAAAAATTCATTTTTCCAATTCTAAGCCTTCTTTAACTACCTGTAATTGGGTTATTAGTTCTATCAAAGTCCAAACGACAATATTTTACATCACATATAGTATTTTTCCAATTCTAAACTTTAACTACCTGGAATTGGGTTATTAGTTCTATCAAAGTCCAAACAAAAATATTTTACATCACATATAGTATTATTTACACTTGTGCAGCCTGAAATGCCTGACTTTTATAAAATCATTCGTGGTTGCATAGTTTTGACTCGAATTCATGGGTCAGATTTTCAAACACTCCCTGCATTGGCCTAATTCTGCTCCCATTGCACTCCAAAACTGGCCTGTACACCAACTGCAGGATGTACAAAACGTCAAAAAGAGGGGGCAAGTCAGCTGCACCCCTGCAATGATAAGGAAATTGGCCTTGCAGCCAAATTCCTACCTCACAGTGAAGTGATGGCTGAACTGATTAAGGGAGGCCTTAGAATGCACAAATCCTAGAGAAACATACCCTGCTTAGGTTTCAGAGTAGCAGCCGTGTTAGTCTGTATTCGCAAAAAGAAAAGGAGTACCGGTGGCACCTTAGAGACTAACAAATTTATTAGAGCATGCTCTAATAAATTTGTTAGTCTCTAAGGTGCCACCGGTACTCCTTTTCTTTATACCCTGCTTACTATACCAAGCCCCTCCAGCTGCCAGAGCCTACCAGTCTGTCAACGTGCCAGCTGGACTTTGCAAACTCCTATATGCTGGACTCCTGAAAATATTATGACAGAAACATTTTATATAAAACTTCAGGAAACCAAACCTCATGGGTCAGAAAGAAGATAAAAAAAATCCCTTCATAGCCCCAAAACACAATTAGCAAAAGCCCTCTGCATCCCAGGAAGTTGAGACCAGACTAAAGTAACCACAGGAAGGGAGGATAAGTAACAGCAAACTCAAAATGGCTGCTGGCCTGGAAAAAAATTCAAGAGCCCACTCAGGGAACAGGAGAGCACCAAACCAGTCAGGGTCCCTGCATCCCTGCAGTAGCCAATCAAGACACCGAGTAGGGTGAGAATCAGGGAGCCCCAGACCCCAGTTCCTTCCAACCCAAAGAGAGGGCCCATGGTAGGGGAAGGAAACTCTGTATGCAGATCAAACCCTACCCTTGCCTATAACTCCTGGAACTGATAGCATAGTGGTTTCTGAGCCTTACTTTTAATCTAGATTCTTATGCCATGTCTATCAAGATGATATCTGAGCATCCAGCTTGCTGTTAGATTTTGTACATTTATCAAAACAAAGAAAGACCCAAATCCTGCAGTCATTATTCAGGCAAAACCCCCACAGAGAACATCAAAACGAAACAGAGAATTACTAGTTCCCATCAGAATAGCAGCTAAAAGTTACTTCTTGAAATAAGACTGTTGCCATAAAGGTTATGGATTTTACAACACATACCACTACAGATAAAACAAGTTTGAATATGCAAACCTTCACACAGAGATATTAAATAGCCTTTTCGTCACATTTTATGTGAAATGCACTATCAAGTCCAAAATGGAATTCCTACTGCATTCACTGTGGGGGATTAAGGTAACATTAAAATCTTGACAGGTTTCAGAGTAACAGCCGTGTTAGTCTGTATTCGCAAAAAGAAAAGGAGTACTTGTGGCACCTTAGAGATGAACAAATTTATCTGAGCATAAGCTTTCATGAGCTACATGATGAAGTGAGCTGTAGCTCACGAAAGCTTACGCTCAAATAAATTTGTTAGTCTCTCAGGTGCCACAAGTCCTCCTTTTCTTTTTATTAAAATCTTGATGATATTCAGATTTATTATTTATTTACTAGTTTTTCTGATATTGTCCATGATCATTTTATCCAACTTAAGGCTCATATCACAGGGTACAGATGTCTTGCATTTCTTTCTTAAGTTACATACTGGCAAGATGGAAATCTTGTTCAGCCCTCAGATTCTCAACTTAATCTCACTGCTTTCAAGATTTAGAAGTTAACTGTAGAACCATTTACCCAGTAGCAGTGACAGAGACACCTTTTTGATCCCAACCTTTCTCTATCGTCTAATATTAGTGGAGGAATTTGATATTGATGACTTCATTTCTTTAATACTGCTGAAATACATTGCTTTTTGTGCCTTCTCAGCTGATAAAAATTGGCTCCTGGTTTAGTTGCATCATTATTTCAATAACTGTAATATTTATTTCCTTTTAGCCAGCCATCCTTTTTCCTTCATGCACAGCCTCCAATTTTTACTAGTATTACATTATTTACAATATTTGTATTACACCAGCACCCAGAGGCAATGACCAGAATCAGGGAACTGTTATACTTTGTACTGTACAAACAGAAGTAGATACGGTTTTTGCCCTGAAGAGCTTGCGATGAAATTTAAAATGATGCTGTTAGATAATTTTCCTATTGTTCTTGCTATTTTCATGTCATTCCATTATTTGTTCATGTACAGTACATTTGTTGCTGACACACAAGCATGAAGTTTAAAGTGGTACTGCTGGCATTTAAAGGTAATTATACCTCTGTTCTATATCTCCCCTTTTATGTGAATTATCATTATTTTTTTATTATTTGTATTTCAGTAGTGCCTAAGCCCCCTACCTAGATTACGGGCCCATAGCTGAAGTGTACAAACTCATTAATATATCCTTTTTTTCAACCAGCTCTACTAAAGAGCTTACAACTTAAATAGACAAGACAAAGAAAGGACAGAAGTGAAAAAGAGGTGGTGAAGTGACTTGCTCAAGTCCCTTTTTAACTGAATGAAGGAGACACCCTTCTGCAGGGAAAAACAGTATGTGATCATGTAACTGAAGACATATAATGCATATGCACATGGGGGCAGAATTAAGGTTGCATATGTTTATGTGTTACTACACTCAAGTCCAATTGTACAGGCCATAAAAGGAGACGACAATTATAAGCAACCACATTTACAAATCTCTACAAATTAACAAAAATAGTTTGTCTATATATTATAATGCCCAGATTTTGTGTGTGACATCTCAGGGCCTGATAGGGTTAGAGGCAAGTATTTTGCATTCCATTGGGAATCTCTTTTTTCTACTTTCTAAAGGTATAATTCTCATTTGGTAGGCCTGGTGGGTGGAGAGATATTGTATTTTAAAAGTGTCATTGATTCAGACCTGAACATTGCCTCATCCTGCTCCTGAGACCAATATAACGAAGCGGGGGAAATCCCCATGTAAGGGGGAAAGAAAAACACTTCTCTGGCAGGTTATTTTGTGAAAAGAAAATGGTTGCTGTTTGAGGATGCTCAGAGAATTGGAACCTTAGTAATCCTAATTAGATGAACTAGAGGAAAAAGGGCAGGTGAGGTGCTTAAAGGGACAGCATAAAAGCAATTTTTCACACAGTTACTACCGTCATATATATGTTGAAGGTGGGTGGGGGTGCACATGGGTATATCACAGAGATAGGAAGACATTTGCAAGCACACATTCGCGAACATGTACACACACAAACACACACAGAGAGAAAGTACACAGTGTAAAATAGCAAAACTACTTAGATAATTCTTTCATCAGTCTAAACACACCACAGCATAATTCAATCTATCCATGCAATATTGTTTTTGAAAATCTGTCATTTCAGAAAATTACAATCATACTAAAATGGAAAAGTCTGAGCCTATCACAGTATAAAGATGCTACACCAGAACTTGCTCACAACTGAAAAGCAGTTATTTGCAGAGATATGGTATGTAAATCTCTATAGTCTGATCAGCTACTAAAATGAAAATTCAAACCATATGCTAAGAAACACAGCCAGCTCTAATCTCAATTCACAGAGCTGACAGAGGAAACATTTCAAGTGTTTCATTATTAGACATTTTAGTGTATTGATGTCTGAATCAGTAAAAGAAAGAAAGAAAGAAAGAAAGAAAGAAAGAAAGAAAGAAAGAAAGAAAGAAAGAAAGAAAGAAAGAAAGAAAGAAAGAAAGAAATTGGGGGTAGTGAAGGGAACAAATGGGTAACAATAGGAGACAAGACCCAAGATAAAGACTAGAGTGGTGTCATGTGAGGTCTAAAAGATGAGGACACAAAGTTTGAACTTAATATGGTATGCAAAGGAGAGCCAAATAGAGTGATTAAAGAGGGGAACTGTGGCACATTTAATTACATGACTAATGTACTTTGTACTACAACTTTAAATACATATCAACACTGCTGCCTGCAGACACAGGGAACCACTGTGAAAGGCAGAGTTGATGCAGAGTCTTAGGAGACACATTGTCTCATGGAGACTTTACTTTTGTTCTTTCTTCCTGTTTTCCATAATCTAAAATAAATGTATGTTTAGATTGAAAGCATATGTTTTCCTCTGCGTTCAGAAATGCAACATGAATGGTGTGGTCCAATCAAAGGCTGAAGAAGATAATTTTAGAAACTATCTTTTGAGCTGGCTGGGAGAGATAAATGTGAGGTTAAAGAGGACAGAAAGGAAGAAGTTGCAGTAATCAAGACGGGAGATAACCAGGACATGGACAACTGTTTCATTTGCACAGAGTTGGACCAACATTCTGCAGATGATACACAGCTCTACTTATCTTTCATTCCATATGCCCATACCACCAAGATGGCCCAAAGCTTGGACAAGATCAGCTCCTGGATCAAGAACAGTTGACTGAAGCTGAACCTGAACAAGATGCAGAGAAAAGCATTTGGAAGAGTTTGCAGCCATGGTGCAGTCTCCTCTGTTTGAGGGCACATGCTCTTAGCTGGTCAATTCAGTCCATAGTTTAAGAGAGTTCCTGGATTCAGCACTGATGTTAAGCTCTCCCATGGCAGCATCCCAAAACAACACTTTCTGTCGTCTCCATCTGGCCAGGAGATTGTTCGATCCTGGCAGATAATGACTTGGCCTCAGTTACACATGCCTTCGTCACCTCCCATCTACAAAGATGCAATACACCTGGGCATAAAGCCATCAGCCCACGGAAACTCCAACTAGTCCAAAATATTGCAGTGAGTAACCTCAGCAATACAGGCTATCGTAAGCACATCAAATCCATCCCCCACTCCCTACACTGAATAATGAGTCAAGTTCAAGGTCTTGGTCCTTAACTTCAAGGTGATCAATGGCCTGGGATTTTTAAATCATAGCCTAAAGCTTCAGCATGAGGACCATGCTCAACAACTCCCCTGGGGAGAGGATGAGAGAAAGAATGTTAGTCATGCCATTGAATTCACTAGTGGAAGGCACCCAGAGACTACGGTGATGGGGCAAGCATAAGAACCTTTATAGAACAGATAGAAAGGAAGATTTGGGAGTAAAGGAGGTTACCAAGAACAGAGGCCACTCTTTCCTCCTTCATACTTTGATCTCCCTTTGCTTTCATGGCCCCTTACTCTCCAATCTCTGAGATCACTCTGCAGAAAGATTAAGGAGGATGAGTACAGAGTAAAGGCCCTCAGACTTGTCCAGGAAGAGGTAACCAAATATTTCACTGAGAGACATTTCAGTGGAACATAAGGAATACCAGGAGGGAATCAGGAGAGAAGGAAATGCCTTGTGACAATGTCAGTGCCTTCTTTTAAAACCATTAGGGTGCTAGCAGAAACAAACAGCAGAAATACTGGTAAATCAAGACAGAGATTATATATTGCCTACCAAGGAGTTTAAAGATGAAGGGAGGAGTGGCAGCTGTTTAGCAGACAGGTGCATTCAAAACTCAGCATTTGGAGGAGGGATACTACACTGAGGATAAGGAGAAAGGTGAGAGGATACTGAGAGGTTTAGGGTGAAGGAGAGAGATGTGGTTAGTTAGTGAGGAGATAAGGTCAGGGGCATGTAAAGGAAATGGAGTGAAAGTAATTGTGAGATACCTCAAGGCTAGCAACTGGAGTGAAAGGAGAAACACAGTATTGAAGGATGTTTCCAATCTTCTTAAAGAAGTTGGTGAGATCCTGGTAAAGAGGGAGGGGCACAGGGTCTGAGAATGGAATTGAAGGCATAGAACTCCATGGAGGGAGAAGGAGAAGCGTTGTTAAACAAGCATACTCAGTAATACGCAATACTCAGTATTATGCACCTTTCAAACATACTTGGAGAAAGGATGGTGATAAAAACACAGATAGGAAATAAAATTTTAAAAGTCCTAATTTTGAATTATGTAATTTTATACATTAAATCCAAGAGTAAGAAACTTGGAAATGCCTAAAATTACATAAATTGCAGGAGGACTATCTCTATTCCCTCACATTAGCAGGAAGAACCTATGTGTTTGCTTTGGAAAAATAAATTTAGGAGACAATCTCATGGAAAAATTAATCCACAGGGACACAGCTGTTATTCTTTTTGACACTTCACTATGGAACAATTTATTAATAAATATACAACAAATAGATGATGATGGATTAACCTGTGTCTTGAAGATCTGAAAAGTTAAAAACAGAGGAGTTGTTCTATGTTGTATATTACCAATAAAAGCAAAAGCTCAATGCCTATAGACTTTGAATGAACAGCTGTAGGGCCCAGTTTTCCATGGTGTTGAGTGTCTTCAACTCTAATTGTATTCAGGAAGTGCTTAGCACCTTGAAGGTTTGGGCCTTTAATGAATTAAAAATTCAATACAGAAAAGCCTTTATCACTTTTGTCTATCCTGCTGCTAAAGAATAATTATTTCCAACAGTATATTTTTGAGTTCTTTGGTTCAATCTAATTTGAAATGACTCTTGTAATAATGCTTCCAACACTTCCCTCAAAAGAATTCTTCACAGGTTAACAAACCTCACCATTTGGAAACATCCCCCAAAATTAGTCTATAAAGGTACTTCTGTCTGATTGCCATACACCTTACTCACACATTTCATCCTAAGCTTTGTGAGATGCATATGTCTTGGTGAGCCATGGATGGAAAGTAGTCACTGATATAGCAGGGTACTGACCCATTTCTAGTTCTGAAGATCACAACCAAAGGAGTGAATTGGCATAGAAGAAGCCTGAGTTCCAGTGGGGGAGATCAAAACACAGTTACAGTAATGCAGCTTCTAGATGACAAATACAGATCATTATGGTCAGATCCTTCTGTGCACAGAATGGATGAAGAAGGCTGGTCTCCTGCACTATATGAAGAGTCAAGCAGGCCTCTCAGAATCCACATTGCTCAGTGAATGGATTGCACTTTACAGGAAAGTTGCTAGGTTCAATGCTCTGAAGGAGCCATTGATAATTTCCTTTAGCAATGTACACACTTGTTCTTTCCTGGCATTCACCAGCCTGGATGAGCACTGATGTGTTTTAAAGGTGGTGGGTCAAATATTCCTAATCTTTTTGAGCTTCACCTTGCATGATGGGTGCAATCTGCACTGGGAATGGTGGCTGGTTATTGCCAAGATAGAGAAGTTATGGACTTCTCTAGCTCTGTAAAATCCCATCATATTTGATTTATCTCCCCTGTAAAGTAACATAAGAGGTCTTCGCAGCAGTGGCACCAGTTAGGAGAGGCTGGGGGAGGGGGCAAATGTCCCACCTTTCCCCAAGTTTTTGCACTTGCTCAAAGTTCCACAGGCTGCGGAGTCAGGGGGCCAAGGCCCACCGCTTCAAAGCAGCATTCCTATGCTAAATCTGTACAGCTGCTGCTGGAATGGTTAGAGCATCACTCCGTCTTGCATGGTCACACCACCACTGAAATTTGACTCAGCTGACCCTCCATACAGACGGAGGGGAGGCAAGCTAAATTGCATTGCAGCCTGGTGCACAGGATCTCAACACCACTTAAATTTGGCCTGGCTGCCAGTCTGGCCAGACGATGGAGGGACAGCTAGGCCAACTGGTGTTGCAACTTGGCACACGGGGAGTCTTTTCCTGTACAGCAGAGCACAGGGAAGTCCTCTGAGAACTCAACTCCAGGAGGCACAGACTCACACACTGTGTGGGTAAGAGATTCCCAGGGCCCTTCTGGGAGGTGCAGGGGGGGGCACAAGCAAAAATCGGAATGGGGGCCCTGCTCTGAGAAGGGCTGGGATTTCCCCCGCTCCACAAGAAATATCTGAATTTGCAGTAGTTAGTGCTTGGGTCAAGTATCTGGATTATAGAGTCTGGATTGAAAAGCATTTCACTATACAGAATAGGTCAGCTAGTCATGATTTTGCAGCTGTGATGGTGGAGGAGTAGAATTGTTGCTTTACTTCTATTACTGCAGTGGCACAGACTTGGTTTGCTCATTAGTGTTCTACTCTTTTGCCTCAGTAATTTGTCAGTGGAAATCTTCATGGTTGGTGAGAAAGGAGGGCCTTGCAGCTGGATAATTTGCATTTCTACAAAATATTATAAGATAGATAGATTTAAGAACCTTCAGGGTGAACCAGCTTTGTTGATTTGCTCTCCTAATGGAAGGAGAAAGGTAATGATCTCCACCTACATGAGGTAGTGATCAGATCAGAGGAGAGGAATGCTTGTTAAGTCTCCAACATTCATTCCTAGGCTAAAAGATCAATCTAGCATGTTGAACATATGGGACCAGATATATTGTGTGTGAACCCTATTGGCTCCATGCAGGAGAGGAGATCAGATGCTATAGTCTACATAGTGGCAATCACCAAGAACAATGTTCTGGTGGTTTACAGGTTTTGGTTTTTGTATGCATTTTAACACAAAGTGAAAGTATATATTTACACCTGCCAGACATGTTTAGAGTAGTATCTTCCAACTCAGTCTCTTAATTTTTCAAACACAAATTTATTGTTAAGTTGTTTGTAAAATACTGAGTATATTAAGCACATACTGAGGAAAAGTATAGGAAGTAATAATTAGATATGCTGGTTTTCATGTGAGGAGAGCCTACCTAAGTAAAAGAAGGCTTGACTGAAATTTCCTGGTACATTATCTAGTAAATTACTAGAACTTACATTGACGTAGATAATGCTTGCCTGGCTGACAACATAATTAGTTGCACACATTTACTTGTGTAAAAGCAAGACTGTTGCACTTTTGAAAATAATATTGTGCATCCAATACACATACAATACTAGGGACAAATTTTACACTGTTGCAAATCTGGAGTAAATTAATTGGAATAAATAGAGCTACTCTATATTTACCCTGGTATAACAGCGAACAAAATGAAAAGGAGTACCCGTGGCACCTTAGAGACTAACAAATTTATTAGAGCATAAGCTTTCGTGAGCTACAGCTCACTTCATCGGATGCATCCGATGAAGTGAGCTGTAGCTCACGAAAGCTTATGCTCTAATAAATTTGTTAGTCTCTAAGGTGCCACGGGTACTCCTTTTCTTTTTGCGAATACAGACTAACACGGCTGCTACTCTGAAACTAGCGAACAAAATGTGGCTCACTTGCCAGTAATAATAATTTGGCAACAATTTTAAAAAATACAACCCTACATGTCTAAATGTACTAGTCCTATTATCAAAATTGAGAAAATGATGGCAGCGATGTCTAAATCTGTCAATTAAGCCATTACAACTGTAATAATTCTTTTCATATTAATAATTAGGTACAATATTTGTAATCTGTGCTTTGTATTTTGACAGTACAATACAAAAAGTTTATGAAGAAATTATTGGGCTTTGCATTGATGCTGATGGGTCCCCATTACAGACCTGCTGAAATTTTAACTCTCACACAAACATAAGAATAAATAGGTTGGAGTATGCACATAGAGAGTAAATATATTATTCTGACATTCATTCTTCACTTTGGTTTAAGTCATTCCATATGTGCTTAATGCTCTTTGGTACTAGACTGCAGCATATTTACATTGTAGTATCCACTCTAGCTAGTGGACAATACATTGTCTGTATACCAGATTCTGCATTGTTGAAATTAAAATAAAACAACATATAAAAAAGACCGTTGTGTGACACTTTTGGAATATAGTTTAAAGTAATTCCATTTCAAGGTCTACAATTGAAAACAGTCACCCATGTTGTCATTACTGGTATTCTACCATTTTGTTTCTCAGGAACAAAAACTGTGGTATAAGAAAAGGGCTCATATTTATAATATTAGGGGGGTCTGCTGCAATTTATATAAGTAACTCCTATTAATAGTAATGGTAGTTACTCTCATTATCAATGGAAGAGAACTTCATACAAAAGGTAAGCAGAGAAATAATGAATTTTCACTTGTTTGTCATTCTTTTTTGTCATTCTATTAATTATTTAATACTCTGTCCTTTGACAACAATTTTAAAGGCAAAGAATGTGTATTTGCTAGCACACAACACTCCTCCTCTTAAACTGAAAGCTGACAGGTTGTTGTTGCAAAAAATGAAAACAAAATCTTTCATTGAGAGCATCCTGTTTAACCTTTCTGTTACATGTGCGATTAAATTTACTAACTGATTTTATTAAATTTGCAAGATAGTATATTTATCTTGATTTTGGGGACAGTGTGTTGATAAAATTTGCAAATATATTGGTCAAAAAATAGACCAGTCTCGATGCACTGGGTTGGCACATTGTCAAAGCAGAGTGAGTTTCTCTCTCTCTCTCTTTCTCTCTCTCTCACACACACACACACACACACACACACCATGAATGTTGCCAATAGAGTTAAATTTTCACATTAATACTGGAAGCAACTCAAAAGAACCCCGGCCGACATCCCATCTGTTCCCAGAAATTAAATTTAGAAATCATATGTAATATAGACATTTCTGTCTGAATATTATAAAGCTCTGACACATCCAAGCTTTCATTAAAAAGCTCTGAGATGTGACTTGAATAACAATTTGTCTTAGTTAATTAGTATTTTCAGTTTAGCATATTCACTTTCAGACGTATTGCTGTTTGCACATGGTAATTTAAGTAAACAGATCCCATCCACAGCTGCATCAATTAACACTGCTAATCAAAACTGAATTCAGGTAATTAGACACATTTATGCAAAAAGTGTGTAATTTGGGGGAAAGCTAGATTCTTCAGTAATATTCCAATAAGCATGAGTCCCTTTTTGCAGATAAGATGAGGAAATAAATGGTAAATCAGCACTAATACATACCTGATGCAGCCTCAGTGAAAAATATCTAAATTAAATCTCACTGTTTAATTGGCCTGTATTTTCAGAAATAGGACTATATTTTTTGTTTAAATGTATTCCTCAATGTTTCCATATAGAACAGTTGTTTCATGTCTGAGTAGAGACATACCATCAGACAGGACTTACAAGGTTGTTTCTTCAAATATTTGTGTATTTATGGGCTATGCTGGTCAAACATGCTCTCATATCCTGTCTAGCAATTTCTTAATGAAAATGCCCTCAGCGCATTTTCATTTTCTTTTCTTCAGAGAAGGTATATGTTAGTTATCTTCAAGAAACCACCATTAAAAATGTCTCTCTTTTCTCCCAATCATGTAAGAGTTCTCTTCCCATGTTCACCTCATCTTAACAGTGGAAAATAGTAAATACCAAATTACACCAAAATACTCCGGTTTACAAATTACTTAACTTTAAATTTCTACAGCTCTGTTTTCAAAGCCACTTACTAAATACCAGTTCCCCTGTTTTTTTTCTACATTTTCACCAAACTACATTTAGTAAAGCACAGGGACAGCTGTATATTAATATCAAAGGCAATATTTAATTTGTATTAGACAATACATTCAAAGTAGGAACACTTATTATGACAACAAACACATAGTCTTTTACCTTTTGACTCATCATATTCCAGGGTCTTGGCTAAATCCCAGGTGTACACAGAGCTTTAATAAGTGACATGTTGATTTTAAATTTTTTCAGCTTTTGTTTTCATAGTTGTGGGCACTTTCAAAAGGCTATGCAAGTCTAGTTGACAAAATACCTTTGTCAGTTTGTAGCTAGTCTTCCATAAATTCTGAACCTGATGAAAAAACTGACAAAGGGAATTATTGATTTTTAACAGATGTCTAAAATTAATCTACCATTTTGCCTACCTCAGGCTAATTCTTGTTCTCATAAGAGAACAATATAAAGCAAAATTGATTTCTCTTCAAAATAGCATGTTATCTTTTCTTAGACTACAGCAGGTCTCTCCCATCCCATAACTCAGAAATACTCACTTTCAAATAAACTTTTTAACATCTACATTGTAAACTATGATTATTATAAAATTACTCATTTCTATAAAATATTTATGTTAATATATTAACTCTTTGTAATTATCAGTGACTAACCCAATAAAGATTTTGAAAATGCACAGCATTTATTTAAATCAGAAAGAAATACACACACACACACACTGTACTGCGTAATTTGCTGTTGTGTAGAATGTATGAAAAGCTAAAGTTTCAAGTACCGTAGTTAAATGGGTTAACAAACCTCCAGTTTTAATTTAGCTGTTTGAGTTGAATACCACTTAAACGTATTAATACATTATCGAGTGCACCTTATCCACCTCACAAAGAATTCAAAAGAAAACAAATTAAAGTATATGGTAGAAAATAGTATTCTGAATATTTGGCTGTTAAAATATCAATTAGCCACATTGACTGCTGTTACTATGATCAAATCTTGAAATTTAGGATAAGGCAATTTCTAACTTCTACCAGGACAAACTAAAAGCATATAAAGTTCCCCCTGCCATCCTGTCTGAAGGGCAGTATGAAGCAACAATATAACCTCACCTCTTTTCCACTTCCTCTGCATTGACTTGTAAGAGAGGGACATTCACCCACTTGTCATATAATGTTAAACTGAACAGCAGTTGTCCATAGTCTCTCAAATAGTTCCTTTACATTGACATACACTGTATTTCATCAAAACAGCTGATTTGATCTGTCTCTGAAAGAACTTCCTTCTGCTTGATTAATGTTTTCTTAAGAGAGCAAAACAAAAGCTGTAATCACTAATGCTGCTTTAAACAGTACACACTGTAGCAAAAGCACTACAGTAACAACATAAAACCCAACTGGTGCTTTCCACCACCCTAAAGTAATTACAGAGCTGTTTTTAATGGAATGTGTGCAAGTACTGTACATAGTTGGCTTGGCTGTTATGCCCTTACTACATCAGTAAATATAAACAAATATAGTTCAGAGCTTCTCTTCACTAAGCACCATCACAGCACAATTCACCATTCGCTGGAAAACTTAATACTTTATTAGAATACCAATATTTGTTGAATTTTGCATTTATTAATTGGTATTGAGAAATTTAAGATGGTATTAACTAATATTATCAAAGAATTATTGCATATTTAAATAACTAAAAGAGGTTCACACTGAAGTTGATTAGTACATGAAGAATTTCTGAAATATACACACATAACTCATCTACTGCTTATTTATCACTTAACTTTACAATATGGGAAGGAATGGGCATATTTAATGGTAATGAAAAGAAAAATGCATGAGATTATAGAGGTACCCTTTATTAGTAAAATGTGATGGATACCTAGTGTTAAAAGAAATCTTATTAAAGAAACTCAGGTCTGAGAAGACCAAGCTTTTTCAATTTACAGTAGGTAGTACTAAATATCATACTCCATGTATTTAAATGAATTTGGACATTATAATTTAAATATTTATTTAGTATACCTAGTATGGATTTGATTACTCATGATATTTCCATACAAATTAGTTTTGCAAACATGGGATCATCATTTTTATACAGTAAGTTTAAAGTTTGAGAACTGCAGAGGCAAAAACTGATAGCTAATCATTAGTAATCTACACCCTCACAAAAGAGAGACAATGAGTTGTTTATAAATGTGGAATGGAATGCAAGTCCCATAATTAAGAATCAGGCAATGATCCTTTTAGCAAATGGATCTCTTAGTTAAACATGCTGCTAATCCAAGCCTCAAGGTATAATTCATTACTCTAGAGGATCCCCTCTATATTTTTGCCAGCTGTTCTATCTAGGTCACTCCACCACAAGTGTAGTTTTCATCTTTACCTCACTTTCTTCCTGGAGTCCCACAAGCAGAAGCCTGTCTTTCTGAAAGCTGTTTAAAGTGTAAATGAAAAGACTAGGCAGCAGTGAGCTACTACCTTAAGCTCCTTAATTTCTGCACTACAATGCCTTGGACTGTTTTACCTTGGTAAATTCAGTATGCATTCTTCTTTGATGAAAGAGAGGAAAAAATGAATATGGAATGGAGATAGCACATTTATTATCATTTTAATAGTGTAGAGCTATAGAAAAGGACAGGAACTTTTTACTATGCACTGAGCCGCTAAGGGCTGGGTCACTGAAGTGGCCATTACAGCTGATCCAGATACCTGCACTGTGGCTAGCCATGCAGGAGGAGAAGCAGGTGGCCAGGAGGGGACAGAATAGGGAAGGGAATGGGGGAAGAGCCCTGCAATTTTCTGGCACACCAGGGAACCTAAAGATGCACTGGATGTTAACCTGGTACAGTTTACTCCTTCTCCAGGTGAGTGGGGGGAACTGGGAGGGAAAGAGTGACCTTTTGAGGGCTTGTCTATACACAAACTGAATAAAAAATAACTGTACTGGTTTTAATTCACACACACTGATATTTTGGTGAAAGCCTCTTATCCAACATGTGAACATCCCACACGCAGATTTATACCAAAACAATGGAAGGTATGAATTTAAATGGACTGAATTATTTTGGTTCAGGTTTTGTGGAGCCAAGCCCTCAGACGGTCACTATCTTCCTCCTGAACTGCTTCGGGGCAGACCAGCAATACACAGATCCTTACCCTGGGTGAATTGTTAAGACACAATTTAGCCATAAATGACTACAAAATTATTCACCAACTTGGAGTTACTTTTTATTTAAAAACTAAAGAAGAAGAACAAATTTGATAGTTCTGAAGCCATTTCTGAGACAAAGAATTCCTGAGGATGCAATGAGGGTATGTAGAAATCAAGACATTACCATTTTATACAAATAAATTAATAGGGTTTAAAACTTTTTGTAATGTAATTTTAATGTAAACCTAACCCAATGCAAAACCAAAATCGAACAGAAATTATGTTGGAGACTGCTGAAATTTTCTAAGGTAGTACAGTGGTCCTTGTAACCCAACCCACAATCCTGCAAACAGTTAAGCAAACACAAAAAACTTTATGTATGTGACCAGTCCCATTGGTTTCAATGAACTAATCAAGTCACACATGTGGTTAAGTGCAAATGTACTTTTGGGATCAATCCTGCCAGGTGATTTTGGCCTCTTCAGCACTTAAGTGTATTCTTAATATTAAACAATGTGAGTAGTACCACTGAAGTCAAAGCATCTAAGCATGTGAGTAGATCTTAACTTCAATGGGACTACTCATATGCTTACATTTAAGCAGGTGCTTATGTGGTTTATTGATCCAAAACCAGAGTTCTCAGTCCCCTGCAGGATCAAGCTCCAAATGCAAAGGGTTGCGCAGGTCAGCAACATTACTCAGGAGAGTAGTCCTGTTAACTTCAATAGGATTACTCACAAGAGTAATGTTGCTCACTTGTGTAAAGTCTTTGTTGGATCAAGTTCTAAGGGAGACAAAATACATCAATGTGATTTATATATCATACCTCTTTAATGAGTTCCCATTTTTTTCCATTGATACCATCTAACTCCCAGGTGTAAAGATTAGCTTCGGACAGTGGTTCTTTATTCTGGAATTCCTTTACCATGACAGCCACATCAGTTCTGCACTTTGCCACTGGACTAGTTTTGCCAGAACTAAATCTTTCTCTTTCTGCAACTGCATCTCACTGACATGCAAAAATGAAAATTAAAACATTTTTTTTTAAATCTTGAATGACAAACCACTCTTTTCTGTGTTTGCATTTAAATTGGACAGAATAATTTAGCCATGGTTTTTAATTTCAGAAGGGTTAATCACCCTAGCAAAGGTCAATAAAACTTTAATCTCCAATAAAATTGTTGCAGCTCCAATCACCTGCAGGACATTTATTATATTCTTATTTCCATGCCAAAGACTGCATTACTAATCTTCTAACTCTTTACATTAGCACATTCACCATTAACATTTTACTAACATTATTAATTCCTCTAAAACTATTACAAGAGTTCATTTCTTCACATCTCAGGAAATAATCCTGTTAAAAACCAGGCACATCTGCTGTGACAGTTGCTTTAGGGGACCCCTCTAATCCTCACAGAGGTTTGATACTCCAACTGAGTTCTAACAATGCACGAAGTCTCAATTACATAAAATATTATGGGGTTTAGGTTAAAACAACAATACACTCTTGTAGTAATTTAATCTTGCCTATTGTCTGCAATTACATCACTAATCTATTTTGCTGCTATTCACTACATTTCCTATTCAAAACAAAATATTGATTTATAATTTTTTTAAACTGCTCTTGAATAGCAATAGAAATACCAGGCTATGTTGAAACCACTGATAATAGGAAATTGATGATAGGAATAACATTTTCCAGCCAGAGCAATGTCCTATTTTGATACAAAGGCATTGTCCATTAAAAATGAGAGTTTCAGTTGCCACTTCCTATTTTGTCTATTAATTAAAAGTAATATCTTACTGCATTTAGTTTGGCTGAGGACTGCAAAATATCTCTGTAAAATACTATCCAGAATTATGTTTCATTATTAATGATTTTAACATATCTTGAAAACAATACAAGACTTCGCTGCTAACAGAAAGGCTCTGCATAGATATTTCCAGTTTTTGTCCAAAATAAAGGTCAATGATATTAGCTAATTTGTAATATAATGTTTCCAGTCTCTGGTAAAACAATATCATTTGAATGCTCCTAAAAATTTTACCTTTACAGTTAAATAGGTAGAAGTCCAAAAGAACACCTAATGAAGACTTCATATAAAACTAGAGTGCAACACAAGGAATTTGCTTCCAAAATTCTGGAAATTGACGTTGAAAAGTTACAATTACTTGTGCACACAAAGAGTAATAAGCAAAAGGCTCCCACACTGACCTTACTAATCCCTGAGGGGAAGTGGAGGAACCTTTGTATACTACCCCATTTATATTTCAAATTTATTGTTTAACTATAACAATAGCATTGTCACACACTGTAATATAAATATAATCTTTTACCTCCCAGTATTTCCTTTTCTGGCTCTCTCTCTCTTCCTCTTTTGTTTTTTTTTTTTTATATGGCACACAGACTCAGACACACATACACAAACACTCCTGTCACTGTCAATATTCACACTCATTAGCAATATGTCAGGCTGGCATTTTCAACACATACTCCGGCGCATAACTGAACAACCAAGTAGAGCACACAAATATAAAAATACAGTTGCAAAGAAGAAAAGGCTCAGTGGAATAATTTTTAATGCTGAGAAACAAGTAAATATAGAAAAGAATAAGTGAAATGCTTACAGAATGTTTTAAAATGCAATGTGAATTGGGACTCTAGATAGCAGCTCAGACATTGTTCTCAGTTTTTACATATAGACGTAAATACAAACATGTATATTTTAGCAACACCATCTATTTAGCAACAACATTCCTTAACATTAAATTAAAAATGGAAGAGCCCTGTGCTTTAACTATTTCCTTTAATCTTTTAATCAGATTCAAACTAAACTAAAAACCCTAAGAAAATATCACAAAATGCAAATTGAACAATATTTTTAGTTTCTAAATGATAAGCTGCCAACATTTTTGTAATACCTATAACTGAGAAAATCAGCAATGACAACCACCACATTCACAGTTTTGACAAACAGTGTTTGACACAATAATAAGTAGTATAAAAATAAGGTGCACAGTGCCAAACTATATTTTTGATTATTCATCTTTTTATTCTTAGGTAAAATTTATTCTTGCTTTTTGTTATAAATGCTTTTAAAATCCAATGATAAAACAACCAAATTTCTCCAAGTGGCACCATGAAATGAAATCTAAAAGTCATAAGAACATTTGCCTAAATTAACGAGAGACAATTAGAGCAAGTACTATTGTGAAAAGAACAAACATACCTTTAGCTGTACAAGTGCACCCCTTCTCAGCACATCTACATAGTTCTGCAGCTCCACGATTGCAAAAGTCGACTCTGTAATGCTTATGATCTTTGTGACAATGGCATCACACTGCTGGTAAATTTTTCGATTATACTTCTCAGATGTGGTAGTAACTTTGTTAATTATGATATTAGCCAGCTGGCGGGTATGATCAATCATCCACTGTAAGAAAGCCAGACAACGAGACATCTAATCATTGCAACCAGAGCAGATAAATTTTGTTCCTTTCTTATATGTGTCACAGAATCTATCCCTCCTGATCCTCTATACAGCCATTGACTGTCAAATTTAGATTCAGCAAGCTCCCAGCTTTTCTTTATCCCTGCCTTAGATCTGAAACTCCTGGCTATCAAGAAGACAAGCGTCACCAGCTGTCTCAGAGCAGGAAGGCAATCAGGTGAATAGTACTTATCATCTTTCATTGCTTTCTGAGGAGTGACAAGATTGATTTGGGACCAAAAGCACATCCATATCTCTAGCACAGTGACTAGGGCTTCAAGTTCTGACTATGGTGCATATGTAAAGTTGTAGTGAGGGACTTCCACCTTGACCTTATTAATAATGCATCTTGAAAGTTTAAAGAATCGAAAAAAATAATTTGAAAATTTACAACACTCCCTTTTTACAGCTACAGTGGATATTCCCTTCCATCCGCCTCCCCAAAAATATGGCTAGGATGACTGCACTGTTACCCAAGGGATTGTGTTTCACAGTTGGATAGCCTTAATTGGGCCCCTAGAACCAGTTAGCTGCCATTAAAGGCTTCTCTGTAGACATCATCCTTCTCAACTAGTTTGATCGTCTATAAATTCTGCTTAGTGGAGCCTACACTGTGAGAAGGTTAAAAAATGCAAATAAATTATAACCTCATAATATAAAAGTATCCTAACTAAATTTAATCTGATAGTTAATTTCAGCCTTGCTCTAGGAAACAACGCTATGTTTGACCTTTTTTATTTAACAGAAAATTGGACAGATTTGCATCCTGGCTTCAAGATTGTTGTTAAAAACTAAGCATATTGTGAGATACTAAAAAGTGAATTAAATAATGTGGAACAGAAAAAGCCAACAGCATACAAGTAGTGAAAATAAAAAACTAATACTAAACACGGTTGTACAATAATAAAGGTATGGTGATATTACATTTAACAAATTAGGCGTAAATACCATCCGTGATGATGGTCAAGTTATAATGACATGCAAACATTTTTGTGGACTCTTCTTTTTACGTTCTATTTTGTAGCATTTACACAGGAACTATAGTAAACCTCTAGGGTGGACTTCAGTTTTGGCTGAACCATTTGCAGTGAACATTTGACTATTTGGATCAGAGCCTATTCTCCAAAAAACACATCCTTTCAGAGCTCATGTACTTAGCTTTGTTTATTCCCTTTCAATTATCATATTGAAAGTCATTTCTTTGTTTTTCTTTAAAATTTTCAAAGATTGATAAGAATTTCACACACTTTTGAACACTAGGGAGAAAATACCTGCAGATAGAAAATGTAACAGTTTATGAGAATATCAGGTATAATCTGGTTATGCTGCCTTGAAATTACAATGCTTTCAGAGCTTGCTCTGTCCTTCTAAGTGTGAAATTCTGCTTTTATTCAACTGTCTGATGTGGAGAGTTTAAGGGGTCTGGATGTAATGATCATTTAGATCTATCTTAATCATCAAAACACAAATTGCCCAAATTGATCCTTATAATAGAATTTTATTCTGCTATTTATTGGACTAAAAGTAGGCAGGAAAATATTTACAGCCATACAAAATGCTGAAACAGGGACCTCTGTTTATAGAGGTAAATCTTGAAGTAAATGGCAAAACTCCCTTTGACTTCAATGGAGCCAGGATTTCACTTGATATTTAAGAATCCATTTGTGCACTGTGTCTTTTATTATTTATATGTATTTCCCTACTGCATATAGGTCCTAATTAGTATCAGACCTTACTGTTCTAGACACTGTACAAACATGAAGATGAGACAGGCGCTAGACCGAGCAGACACCTTGGATTTAAGACCAGATGCAACAAGCGAGTGTAACAAACAAACAGGAGGAGTGATGGGAGACTGAGGCAACGATAATAGTACTTTATTTTATTCTTAGCACAGGTGAGCTATATGCAACATATGTTGGTAGCTAAGTCTTTCTCATTTTTAATAATATGAAATATACAAACATATCGGTAGTGGCATCCCCACTTGGCTACTTTCCTAGGCTTTGTCAGCTGTCTGTATACTGTAGGCATCACAGCAGAAGTGAAGAGGGATGTGAAGGAGAATAGGTAGTGGTTTAACTGCTTAACGTGGGGGAGCTGTACCATCCATAAAGGGCAGTATGAAAGAATGTTCAAAGTAGTACATCACAGGCATTTAAGTTTGGCCATTGCGTATAAATGTGACAAACTTTTTGTTTTTTTCATTCACTACACAACTGGACTCTAAGGCTGGAATGCTCAAAGGGGCAAAGGAAGTTAGGCACCCAACTGCTACTGAAAATTAGTGGGATTTAGGCTTTTAACTCCCTTAAGGCTTTGAAAATCCCAGTCTCAGTTGTTCTTCCTATTGACATCTAATATTAAATGGTATCTCAAGAAAACAGCGAATTGGCAAGGAGTATATGGGACGTGGGGGGAGATCACAGAGGGAATGCACAAGGAGGAAGCAGAGGAAGAGCACTTAGTAGAAGGTGCCAGACGTCATGCCTAGAACAGGAGGAGAAAGAAGTATGGTGGAGTAAAGGGCACAGAAGATGCACAGTAAGAAAAGAATTACAGAATAGACTCTAGGGAAAGAATCCTCAACCAGAAGAAAGTCACAGCATAATTACTATGCAGCAGCTCCAGGTTTAGAGAGAGGAAGACACCTCCACTAACATCTCACAAGGACCATAATTGTGACCACCTACATCCAACGGAGACACCTGTTCTGAGCAAACACACTCCCGAACTTTCCACAGAGATTGCTGTAGCAAGCAAGGTCCCAGATCACAAAGAAAAGGCAAAACAAGATTAAACAACTTTATGAAGGAGCAGGAACAACTAACTAAAGAAAAAAAGCTGTGATGAGTATTTTAAGTTGTTGGATCAAAATACTGTCAAAACTGCATTGCATAAGCCAGTTTAATATAGGCTCATTTACTTTTAAATAAAATAAATGTACTTGGTGGTTTAACTGTAAAAATACAACTATAATAAACTTCCATTTGTTACAACTCAACACTGTATTGCAGAATATGAAGTGAAATGTAAGTGATATAAAATGAAGTATGTACATGATATATTTAAATAAAAATGAAAAATGTGATTAAATACAAATATTCAAATACAGTAGTTTTAAAAATTATGTCTTTTAGTGTCAAGTGTCTGCCAATTAATAGGTGCCCTAAAATGCTTGACTATGATACAAGGTACAGAGGAGAGCACAGGAGCAATATAAGGACAAGAAGCCAATGAAGCATGGCACAACTTTGTAGATTTGGAGGAACATATGGGGCAGGAGCACAGATAGATCTGAGAAGGAAGCATCTCTTCATGGTAAATGCTTTTTCAAACCCATCAGGAGTTAGTACAGCTCAGTGCTGCATTAATTCCCCCCTTCAAAGTTGCTATCCTCTGTGTGCAACTGCAGGGAGGCAGCCTATTAGAGGTGGTCAGGACTTTTTTGACAAAAGTTTTGTTTTGTTGTCAGAAAATGCCAATTCACTGAAATCATTAAGTTTTGTAGAAATGTATTAGTTTTGACAAAATTTTCATAGGCAAGGTTTCTCAGGTCCAGGATAGAATTTCTGGTCAAAATGGGGGAGAGATGGCGACCCACCTCAGAATAGCCAATAGCTAGTGATTAGGGCACTCACCCGGGATGTGGGAGACTCATACTTAAGTCCCTGCTCTTAGAGGCTCATTTTCCCTTATATTGCTCTGTACCTTGTAGCTATTCCACGGTGGTGAATGTGTGTCACACACACCCAGATGCACATACTTTTTCACAAAAAATTTCAAAACATCTGTTTCATTCTAGAACAAAAATAAATGTTGAAACTGATATTTTTTCAAAATAGAACTATTATTTTTCAGCCAGCCCTTGAGCCAATAGCAGTTTGATTCCTGAATGAGCCAAGAATCAATTTTTTTTGGAGGGAGGGTATACAACAGTATAGAAATGGATATTTTTTTTTAGTACTGCAGATCATGAATCATCTTGCATGACAAAATATATGTGTATGTTATTGAACAGAATGAAAACTTCAAATGTTTTATAAAACTCAACCACCTCTGAAATAAATCACACTTGGCATCTTCACTCATAAGCGCTGTGAGGGAGGCTATATGTTTAGCTAGCACCTAGCCCATTGACAGCATTACTGTAATACAGATACATTTTAAGAAAAATAATAATACTTCCATTCTAGGGTTTGTTTTTATAATGGCAAAAGACTCAACTTTATTCAGTAAGAAGATTGTTGGCTTGAAGGGTTTTGATTTTATTGGGCTGTAGCCAAGACGATAAAGGAAGAGACGAGCCTGAGAGTAGTGAGAAGAGCTTCCTTTGCCTCTGTCAGCCACTGCCCTTTTCTTGTATTGATAAACCTGTTGATGAGATCTCCTTGGTTACTCTGGTATGAGAGGGGTAGCCATGTTAGTCTGGATCTGTAAAAACGGCAAAGAGTCTTGTGGCACCTTATAGACTAACAGACATATTTGAGCATAAGCTTTCGTGGGCTAAAACCCACTTCATCAGATGCATGGAGTGGAAAATACTCTGGATATTTAAACACTGTTTGCACCAGACACAATATCAAGTTCTACTACACTGAAGCAGACTACCAGCGCTAACTGTACTACCCTTTCTGGCTTGCAGGCATGGGATAGGCCCCTTCTATCCAGGAGGTGGACGGGCTGATGTCTATTCATCAGATAGAAACAATGTACACCTTTTCCCCAACTGGGAAAACAAGCAATGTCACTCCCATTGTAGTTATCTGCAGAACCACTTTCTTGCCTAAGTCATTGCATTATGCAAGAAGGATTTTCATAAACCCTCACCATGGCACAGAAAGACAAAACTCAGTAACAATTGCACACAAAAAAGCAGACAAGTCAGCTCATAACCTGTGTTATAGGAAGATTCCATGTGATACAAATAATGAATTGATGCCTACTAAAATAAACACACGCAAGCCAGAAAGGGGAACTCTAACTTCTGATTTTGCAGACCCTCAACAGTCTTGCACAAAAGAGATGCTACCTGTGCCTTATACAATGAAGAGTGGATGGAAAAGACTTGCATCATCCTCCGGAAGAAGAAATGATGCTTTCCACACAGGGAAAACTTTTATCGGGAATTAAGCATCAGTCCAAGTCAACTTGTCACAGTCCTATGACCGTAGGCATTGGCATTGCTTCTTCCTATAATGGTAGGGCTTACACCATTGTGTGTGGATTGGTGAGTGGAGAGTCATTCTATCATACTGTTCTCCACAACTTTTGGGTTCTGGCACACTTCCTTAAACCCATGAGCCTCTCCTGATTAAAGGCCAGGACCACACCCATATACAGAAAACTGAAAAGAATTATACTATGTGCTGGTAAATATAGGTGAATGATAGATGCACCTAACCTAAATTAAATGAATATTTTTACAGAGATAATGAACATAACCCATTTTATTGGGGAAAAATACTGAGCTGTTCAAGCAACATAGTATTTTATTTTAGATAAATTACTTAATCTTCAAAGCAGCATTTGATATTTTTCCAAAAATAAAGGTGCATTTACAACAGAAGCCTCTTCTCAAAGAGGACATTTTATCTCTACTAAACTGGAACATGCATAATAATACAACAGGAACATGTGCTAGTACATGACTCTTAATAAAACAGTTGAAAGAACACATCTGCAGCGTTCTGAAGCAAATCAGTATAAACTAAAATACCCAAACCATCAGGGTACAACAAGAAAGTATTAGAACAGCACATCTGTTGTTCACAAGGATTATCCTCTGAGGAGAAAGTCAAGAAAGCCCAACTATTAATATTTAGGACCTGGATGCACCTAAAGCTGCATCTCAATGAAAGCATCAAACTGCCCACCTCTGACCAGTCAGGGACTTAACAATTTGCCAAGTTCTTTTAACGAGCTTCTTAATTTTAAGTCTACTATTTAATTTCCTTAAAGATAATATACGGCACCTGATTAATCTCAGAGGTGTTAGAGCAGCAGCACCAAAGGCACAACAATGATCAAATGGGCCAATTTCAGTAGCTATTTTCTTCAAAGCCTCATTTTCCTTTTCATCAACTCTAAAATGAGGCTCACTGAGAATGAACATATCTAAGTGACTGGGGGACAGCAAGCATTTGTAAGATTCCAAGGTCAAGCAGTAACAAAAGATGATCAAACCATAAAAGGAACAAAATTGATCAAAATATGTTTATTGTATTGTGGGAAAATACACATTTTTAAGCATATCTAATTTCAAAATAACCACATTACAGTACTTTTCTACAGATGACACCTATTCTTATGATCAGCTGTACTTATCCCTGACACAGTGAGCTCAGGTAAGCACAAAGCAAAATATGATTATCTAAAAAAGCTTATATATATAAGCATTCAGAAACATTTGTGATGTCTGACCAGCTTTATAAATGTGTGTGCTGCATACACATAATGGATGGTTCATAGGTATGTACTATATGGCTGAGATTTTTCAGAACAATCTAGAAGATTTGGATAGCCGACGTCCATTAGTACTAAAGCAACAGGTGTTCTAATCAGTTAGGTGGTTTTGAAAATTTTAAGCTATATTTTTAGGGAAAAACATATCTGAAAAAACAGTAAAAGTTTTAATTGAATTAATGTATTTGTGGTGTTAAAAATGAACGGTTCACAATATCTCACGTATAAAAATATTTAAAGAAGTATCAATATTCAGTTGATATACTATATTATACTATAGGCAACATTACTGAAGGACTAACCCATTAGTTCTAAAAAAACCCTCCCTTCAGACAAGGGCCTGGGACTTTACAGATAGTGCTGATGGCCAACAGACTCAGGCTTTGCCACACCAACCAAGGAAGTGAATTTCAGTGTTGAGAGCACTCCGGTAAGAAATTCAGTCCCCAGTTGTTGCCTATTTCCAAGAGATTTCTTAAATCAAAGTGGGTTCATCATTCTGTGTGGGTGGACAAAAGCAGTAAGTGCATTTTCCTGTAGGTAAGACCTGACTTCAGGTCATTCAAACATTTTGTATATGCTGTTTCTGATACATATTTAGGACAGTGCATGACAATCAAATATGCCAGTAAACCCCTCATGAAGAAAGACCCTTTGATAACTCTTTTGAGCTTTTGGCTGTGGAAGCCCAACAGCTCTTTGCTCACTTGTAAAAGCTCTTGCAGCACTGTACATTACCCACGCACACAACAACTGGATTATCACAACTGAACACTGACTAAATATTATAGAAAACAAAAGAATTCACAAACTGTCTGGTATAAGCATTGTAAACATACAATTACAAAATGCTACACTTCTACAGTCTTTTAGTTGAATTTAAAGAAAAATCTAAATTTCATGTTTCTTGGTTTCATTAAAACAACAAAAGGAATCCCCTATTGTCTGTTGTACTTGAAGCTAAAAACCTACTATCAATTATATGCAATTTAACAGAGTTACTACATGGTTCTATGAATATTTTTGATCAGAATTGTCTGACGCAGATTAAAGCCATGATTCAGAAAAGCGTCCCTATTCAAGACAACACTTAAGCACTTGCTTAATTTTAAGCACATGTTTAAGTGCTGTCCTGAATACGGAAGGACTTACATCTAAGTGCAGTACTGAATTAGGGCCCATAGCCTGAAATGTTACTGGGAAATCTCAAGAATGCATTTATGATATTAGTTCTAGTCTACTGCTAAATACTCTTAGAAATCTGAATTTACGAGACTTTTTCGTTCGATTGGTGGGCTTTCCCAAATATGTATGAAATTACATCTTCTGTCCTTTCATTATCGGGTCTGTTAATTACACACATTGTATACAGTAATTTGCAAATTTGTAAAGATGTGTACGTCTCATTTAAAGATTTTGATCAAGTCTCTGGAAATGTTTTTAAATAAACATGGCTGTCTTGGTCTTCCTCTGTATTTTTAAATTAGGGTGACCAGATGTCCCAATTTTATAGAGACAGTCCCCATTTTTGGGTCTTTTTCTTATATAGGCTCCTATTACCCCCCACTCCTGTCCAGATTTTTCACATTTGCTGTCTGGTCATCCTATTTTAAATACACATACCAACTTAATTATCATTATATTAAAATTATGCAATCTAGTTCATTGCACATAAAAAGGAATGCCAAAAAAGGAGAACAAAGTAAAATTGATGGATTCAAGTAGAAAAATAAATAAATAAAGCACTAGCTGGAGTTGTGAAGATCATGCATTACGATGAAAGATGAAACAGATGCAATACACAGAAAGATCAAAGAGCTCCATCAATTCATTCTGAGAGTCAAAATCCAGCTGAGCATCAGAGCTCTGTCCGCATAATAAGAAAGGTTGACTAAAACATAAGGATTAAACAGATGAGCTGTCTCCTGTGAACGCACAGCAGAGAAGCCCTGCTGAGCCACTTTTAAAGACACTCTGGAATTGTACACCTGCTACTCCATAGTCAAACCAACAGGAAGCCAGGCTGGCAGAAAAAAAATCCACTAATGGACTAAATAGCTATCTTTAGGAGAAATCAAAAGTTTGCATTCGGGACACTTTTCCAAGAAATTTTCAGTTCAGGAAAATTACAATTTATAGATTTGTTCTTTTTACCCTTAGAGTAAGTTGGTTTACCAAACATTTTCATTAAAACATGGATGAAAAGCAAATATTACCATCATCTTCACATTCACTTATAAAGGAAACAAAAGCCTACTAAGTATTGTTCCTGTGATAGAAGCCTAAGAACCCACATAATAGGGTCAGCCTAGAACTCTGTACAGAAATATTAGCAACAATATTTCTGATTTAGAATCCATTTGCTTACTCTGTAAATATAATGCTAACTGGCAAAACTATCAATGACTTCTTTGGGGCAGAATGAAACTTCAAGATCACTGAAAAAATGACAATTTCTAATAAAGGAATCATTTAAAATAATATCATATATAGTTCCCTTTCTTGTCTTAACCATCAGATAGACTAAAAGAATTAAAAATCCCAGCACAGGACACCAATTATTTTGCTCTTATTTTTCTCATTGGTAATGAGAAATAAAACTAGGAAAATATTATAATGTTAAGTAGTGGTCATGACAACAAACCAATTAAGATAACGTTTTTCAAGTGATGCTGGAATAGAAACTAGATTAATTTTAGTATTAAAAACCTAATTTTAAACTATTTCCTTTATTGTCCACTACTTTCAGTTCCAAACACAATCCCTACATATAAAAAATTAAGTACAGTAGTAACAATAATTTCAGTACTTGAAACAAAGGATAAATTGCTGAGGCTTTACAAATTTGTGGCATCAACAACATGCTATTCCAGGTCTTACTCAGAGTAATGGATCAAAGCAAGCCTGCAATCCATACACTGAAACTGAGTATTGTACAAAGCAAAATAAACTTACAATAAACTTGAAGTTTTTTAAGGCTTTGATTTGATTTTCACCAACTTTTCAATTAGATTTCAACTTGTTGCCATAGGTGGCTTCTCTCCCTTTTTTCTTTTATATAAATGTTACTAACCTATTTGGCCTATGAGTGTGATTTACAATCACATCTTTTACTCTTGTTTTAGCTGACTGGATAATCTCTTCATGGATCTGTGTAGAGCTAATATATTTGATTTCCAGGTTATCTACTGCCTGCAGATACAAGCACTTCGATTGTTTACAATGCAAGAGTAATTGGTAACAGCTAAATAACTCCATAGAGACTGATTTAAGAGTGCTTTACCTATTACATGAATGTGGGGCTTGATCCTGCAGTCCCTATTCTGGCAAAACTCCCATTGACTCCAATGCAAAACACAATTAATAAGAAAGAAAGAAAGAAAGAAAGAAAGAAAGAAAGAAAGAAAGAAAGAATACAACAATAAGTTAATTATCAATCACACATGTTCATTATTCATAACTGTACTTATGTAAAATGGATTTATATTTACAAAACAAATAAAAATAAATGACTTGCCATTTCCAAAATTTCAACACTTTTCAAAATATGGCTGTAAAAATAAGCAGCTTCTGTATGAAACCCAAAAGAACAGCTGCAAAGGATTAGACGGCCGTATCCTCATTCTTCAATAGTTTTAGAGTACGTTTCTATCAGATCCTTTAAACATAGAATATGTTTTTTACACCTCTTTTATTTTTGAAATACCTACATTATTCAGTTTCAGTTAAATTATTCCAAGGGTGAGATTCTATGGGTAATAAATACCTCCACCCCTTTTTTTTTGGCCATTTAATGTATTGCTTCCTCACTGCAGATATTGGTTCGAAATTTAATTTTAAAAATAACTTAAAAATTGTCAGTGAGCCATAAGCAGCTAAATATATTGCACTACTTCTGTAAAAAATCAAAGTCTCTATTTTAAAGGGGGGTAATAGAGCTTATTTTAACTTTCACTCTCTGTAGCCATTTTATGACCACCAAAGTTTATTGCTTCACAAAATGGTGTGGATATGCAATATATCTGAAGACAGTTTTTACAGAATTATATGAAGAGGCTCTTAAAATAAAAAAAGGGCACACAACATATTATACTGTATTATCTGAGAAACAGTAGGTGATCATGTAATTACAGACTGCATAGTATATTTAAGCTAATCTAATTTTGTGCCTGCAACCTCAGTATAATCATTTCCTGAGTTTTCAGAGTGTAAACCTGCAATGTTTATGTACTCTTAACATAATCATAGAATTGACTAGTTTATGTTTTTGGGGGGTGGGAAAGGGGTGTATTTTAAAGAAAAAGATTTCCCAATTTTGTCTCAGTAGAAGATTATATTTCACTACTTTTACCACTGAAATATCCATCCATTGCATCCTGTCTTTCTTCCGGTGTAGCCAGACAATGAATACATTCTTTCACTCTCCTCTCCTCTGAAAACAGCAGGACTTTCTTGTTTAAACTTAAAAAAAAATCCCCTTTGGGCGAGAGCAGGCTAGGAAAATGTCTACCTAATACGTGAAAAGAGTGGCTAAACATATAAACTGGCTTCATTATTATTTTTAATTACTACTGAAGTCCCAAAGAGGGGTGTGAGGAATAGTGGGTGTTCAGCTCTTGGTATCTGCTACTTATGGACAACCAAATTTTCCATTATAAAATTATACTCATGAACAATTTCTTCAACAGATGGGGAAAATCTGACATGTGACTCTTTCAATGGTGGTTCCTTTAAAGCGAAAGAATTTGAACTTGTTAGTTTTAAACTTATTATGTTTTGACTATATTTTGAACCACAAAAAAGAAAATCTGAATCCACTTTTTAATATTATAAATTGGAGAAACGATGTCCACACATATACCATAGCAGGCTTTTCTTTTTTTATATTTGGTATCTGACTATAATCCCTCTATGTACCAGTTGTTTTTTTAAAAAATGCACATTGATTTTGTTTGACAGAAAGTAAGAGCCATGATTAGCCTTCAGTTTGTTAGGCAGGCACGACCATTTATTTTTTTTGAAAACTCATGTTTTCCTGTGTCATATGTGCAAAACGTGAAATTTCATAATTTGCTTCCACTGTGGCAAAGTTTGCTCCTGTATATCACGCACATCCTTTTGTTCAGTGTCTAGATTTCTAAATGTAAAACTTTATTCAAGTACAGTTGTTATTCTTTACATTTTTTCAGAAATGAAAGAATAAAGTTTACTTCAAACTACAGTTCTAAAAACACTTTTAATAAAGGGGGAAGTAGCCATTAACTAGTATGACTTTTCTTCCCCTTGTCTTATTTTCAGCCTGCCTGTGATTCTCTGCTAAACTGCTATTCACACCTCATTTTTTAAAAAATGTATATGTATAGGAAAAGATAAAATGTTTTCTAAAATGGAAATAATAAGGATGAATATCCAATCATTTTAAACACATTTTTACTTTTACAATATGTATATTAAAAAAGGTATCAATAAGATATTATCAGCAAATACTACATTATTGGACTAAGACAACCAAACAAATAATACACACACGAAATTTAAAATCCTGTTAAGAGCCTCATCTAAATGGCTAGCATACGTTTTGTTGCTATTATAATTCACTTTACTGTGGCATCAGTGCCATGAATAAGCTAACTTTGTGTCAGATTTAGATGCCCAATATCATTTACACACCTTGCCCCGCAGTGGCCCCACGGAAGTTAATAGTGGAGTAAACTGCTAAAGTGTGAGGGTATAAGAATCTGGTTCAAAGTTAACATGACAATCAGTAAATCAGTATCTAAGAACATTTGTCTATGGTAAATGGAAAAAAGCCTTAAAGGATTAGTTCTTTTTATGCTTAAAACGAATCACACAGCTCAAAAAGCTCAAACTATTCCCTTCCTTTTTCAGATTTATTTAGTATCAATAAAGATATGACTTTGGTCATACATTATATAATTACATGTGCTTTAATAGACAAAGAAGATTTTGAAGTCACGTTTAACTTTGGGCTCCTAAAGATTGATTACTAGCATTTTTGCGAACAATTTCAGACACCAGCTGCTATAAATACATTTAAACTCGCCACCCCACTCAGCAATGACCATGCATCTACAGTATTTTCATTATCTCAAAAATGCCTTGGCTTCATCAGCAACAGATGAATTCATTAATTTCTTTATTAATTCAAATGATTTTTTTTCAATTTTTATATGCCCCAAGGTTGTCTCTGCAAGATCAGCTCCCTCTGTGTTCCATAAAATTGTAATCAATCTCTATTATAGTCATGAAAATGGTATTTGTCACTTTGCTGAGAAAAAAATAATCAATATGTCTTGCAGGGCAGAACAGGCATTTAATACAATGAATTGATGCCTGCTAGAGAAATTTAGCTTGCCAGCAGTTTGGGACAAGCTAATAGAAATACAGAAAATTCACCCAAGGTTGACAGATGAATATACAGACATGCCACAAAAATTAATATTTGGGCATTTTGAATGGCTTGTCATTTCATATGTTGGAAAGAACATAGATTTAGACACTCAAATCCCAAAAGAAATCCTTTTCTGTTTTAAAGACAAAACCTCAAAAACGTACAAAAAGGAATTTTTGACTCTGTTATCATTTTCATATTGGATAAATATTGGAAGAATAAATAATTTCCTCTACTTTAAAGCATTGCTCCAGACAAGAGACAGTATCAAAAGCACTGTTGAGTTTTAAGTAGTAAGACAATACAAAGATTGTGTGGTGGCACAGAATATCTGAATGCTTTGGAGGGCACATTAAAGCAAAGAGAGGCCTGCGTATTCACAAAATAGCAACACTCTGCACTATGGCACTGTTCAAAGACTTCAGGTGGACCATATGAAAAATGCACAAGTAAAATTGTTGTAACTTAAAAGATCTAGAAAAGGTCCAGCTGTAAGTTTAATAATAACTAGTGTCAAATTCTCAAAAGACAATATGTAAAACACTCCTTAATTTTAACAAAGGTATCAATACCTACTTTAGGAATGGGATCTCTCTTCCTCCCTTCCTTCTACTGCCATCTGCAGAACTGTCAAAAACACGTCACCCTTGATTATGCTGGTCTGTTTAATTCCCTTGTTTTGTTGGTTTTAATAAATAATGTTTAAAGTTGCAGCATAAAAAGCAAAAACTGCAGCTGCCTGGGACATTGCCTTTATGCGAAATAATATTTGATTTTCAATATATATTAATCTGTCCCATCCTTTGCTTTACTCAATCAGGCAATTATTGCCATTCTGTTTCATACTGAAAGGTGTATTTCAGGTTGCAATCATGTTAGAGATTTTTGTACCTTGTAGATAAGTTTGTACAGTGCGTTACATGTTTGTTAGTAGAATTAGCAATGTATTTGGAGGAAAGTGTTTTTGTCTCCTTACAAGAACAACAAAACGACAGAAGAATTTGTGAGACAGCATAGAGAACCCTACCAGAAATTACTGCCAGAGTTGGAGTGGTGGCAAACCTGATATCCTCTACAATGGTGCTGATTTGCGAGTTTACAGTTTAAAGCCCCCAAAATGGGAAATGGGCAGACTTCTGAGTATGGACATGGGGGACTGCCTAGGCACATGCACTTGCAGGACTGAGGCCTAAATCAGCCATACAGGCCTGAATAGGCTGAATGCATGAGGCAGTCTGTTATGAGGAACTGAGGAGCTCTTTAATTGCTTACCCAAGTTGAGAGATAGACCACGGTTATTCTTATGGTAAGAATTAATTGTATTGTGTCTTCTTTTGTCATTAAATCTCCTTCTGCAAAAATTGTGGCCACTGTGCCAAAACTCATTAAAAGGTGCAAGCATCCAATATATGGCAAATCTGAAGCATTATCCCATACACTGCAGGAAAACAAGACAAGACACCAGGAATGTGGTTTAACCAGGCTACAACTTTTAAGTAACACATCTGGGAACTATCTGGAATTAACTTGCCCAATGCAGGTAATTCCTTTGTAATCTGTTTCATCTGGTGGAGAGCTGACAGCAGCTAACCTGGTCTCAGTGATATTGCTGAGACCCCATTATCCTCCCTTTCTATGAGGGCTAAGGAGGGTGGGGAAGAGCAGGCTGTCTCCCTACTGTACCCAGACATTAGGAACCCAATTCCCCACTTTCTTTAGGAGATGTCTTCTAATCTGCTTCCAATTCCAGTTCAGGGAACCAGACCCCCTTCTTAACAAGTACCTGCACTGGGCACCTACCAAGTTGCAACAAAATAAATTTTACAACCTAACTGAGCCACTGGGTCCTTGGGCTGCTGAGAGGAAGATGAAAAAAACTCACATCTTCTGGCCAACCTGGCAGTCCAGGGGTAAATTCAGCAAGGCCCCCAAACCCAGTGCTATTCTAATCCAATGGGGGAGGTTTTCTTCCCTGTGCAAGTGGTGCTGCTGGGGCAGGAGGAAGGGTTTATAGCCCTTCCTTTGAGTGCATGGGAGTCAATAGGCTTGTGCTGCTCCAGCTAATGAGCCACAGTATCCCACTCCTCAACTCTAGACAGGGGGCACAATCCTTTAAGGGAACAACAGTTTTCTTTTTTCTGCTGGCCCAGACAAATCCCCACACCTCCAAGTCTGCAGGGCGAGAGGCATTTGTGCTAAAACCACATCGTAAAAGTCCTTAATTATTATTTTTAAAAATACATTCACAGAATGAATACTTTAAATGTGAGTCTCCTATGACCACTCTCCCCTTCACCCTTGTGTCAGAAATACTCAAAGACACCTTTACATATTAGGCCCTCCTACTATTGAAATCAATGAGAAAATCTCCCTCTGAGTTCAATGGGGATAAGATTGGCCAAAAAAAAAATCTGACAATATGGATATGACCCTTTTTTCATATTCATTTATTTATTTGTTAAAGCTAGTTTTATGCTAGTTTCTCATTTTGTAAAAGAATTTGATCCTAAGGCTGAAAACACATCAGTCAAGTTTCTTTGTAGCCAAGTACTAAAAAGTTCTTGAAAATCAATTTACATTGAACATGATAATTGACCATTAAATAGTGCAGTTCTCGCAGGAAGCTAAAAAGAATTCAATTAAAAATATCTCTGCATTCTTAAACAACAGAAATCAAACTAAATAGAAATCCAGCAACACTGACATATGTTTCCCCTCAAGCAATCTGTGTAGTTTCTATTTTACAAATGAGCTTCACCTGCTATTGTACATGTAGTGGCAAGTACTGGTAAGGATGACAGAAGTTAGTGTTGCATGACACTGTCAACATTTATATTTATGCTTTGTGTGAGAGCAAACATTTGTAATTCATCCTAGGAAAGCTGAAGTTTTATTACAGAAAATGACAAAGTGTTATTACAGATAGTTCAAAACGTAAGATATTCCTGTCTACATTGTCAGGTCTGATGTGTGTCAGATTTACACATATGGTTACAAAATGGTCACGTATATGTATATATAATGCCTTCAAAGATAGACATGAATTTGCATTCAGCTGTCTTTCCTCTTGCACTTTTGTCCAAAATGTAAATCTTCTCAAACAAACAGGCATTTGAAGGACTTGTACACATCATGTATTCCTTATAAATGGATAAGATGGATCTTTATATGTTTCAGTTGCAGAGATATGAGAGTAATAAAGGTATTAAGTATTAATATTTTTATAATCAGTATGCTAGGCCCCGAGGGAAATATTCTCATTGATTTTTCCTTGGGCTTATTGACATAATTTGCACACTACTGATAACTGAGTTTTACCTGTTTGAAAGCATAAATCCCACTGAGAAAAGTGTATTTTTCAATTAAACTATCTTACATGAACTTACTGACAAAATGAAATAAATTTGAACATACCATGGAAGATTAAAATAAAATGAGCTTTAACTGGATGTCCTTGGTTTTCAGATGCATAATCCCCTCATTCTCATTTCATCTGCCATATTCTTCATTCACCTCAATGAGGTCAGCCAAAGATTCTTCCTAAGTAGAGTGGATACATATGTTACAACAACACAGGCAAAGAAGTGGTTCATCTTTATTCCTCATCTTTCCCTGGGTATAAAGCAGGACAGTGAAATGTGATATCATTGCAATGTTTCTAGGTAACAATGCAAATACCCTCTGCAGGAGTTACAATCTATTTAAAGAGTTTTTTTCCCTTTTTTTTAATAAGAGACTCTAATATACCTTGTTTTCTCTGTATTATTAAATTCTTTCAACTTCTAGGTAAACTATTTCTCAACAAGAGCAATAAAATTACAACATAAGGGCTTGATTCTGCTTCCATTACAGTCAATAAAAAACTCCCATTGATATGAATAAAGCAGACATCAGGCCTAAAGTGTTTTTCAAAAGGCAGCCAAAGTGGCTTAGAAAGTGTTCAAGCTTAAATTTACATTTTGCAACATTTCGCTTGATTCTAAATGAGCAGCAGCTGTGATCATCAAACACGGTGTACCGTACAAAGTCTCCAGCCCCACTCAATTTACAATAGCAAGCAAGCTACAGATTCAGAGAATTCATCCTACTCAATTTATTTCCAGTGGAGAAAAGTGGACATCTTATTTTCCGATACTCTATTTATTTCATGTGACTTTAATATTCTAAAATGGAGGTTTTCTTGCTAAAAACAACTGCCCTGCCTCACTATTTTACTCTATCGAGAAGTCCTTAATCCAGATTTTGCTATTGACCAGGTAGAGCCTAGTCATAGCTAGTAACAACTTTTGATCACTACCAGTCTGGGTTGGATTTGAACTCGTGATACATAAATCAAAGACTCCTGTAGCATATCCTTGAGTCATCTAGTTTCCCCTTTGCTTACTATTTATTAACATAGTCTAGTCACAGGTAGAAAGAATACTTTATGTATAAAATGAAAACCTATGAAAACCATTTTCTATTACTCTTTTTACATATTGTATATGAAGCTAGGTATAATTGTGACTAGTCTTTTTTAATAATTTATTTGAGCAATTTATGACTTTCCCCATTTAGGGTCAAGTTCTGTACCCCTACCCACAATGAAAAGTGCCCTGCTCCACTACAAGTCAAATAAATGAAATAAATGTGACTGCTTACAGAGTAAAGGGGAGTAAACGTGAGAGAATTTCATTTTCTGTGTAATTCCACCCACAGAAACAGAGAGTAAGAAACATTAGTGACAAAATCCCTAGCAAAGCATAACCCAAACCATATTAGGCTGACTGCATCTCAGACTACGAAAATAAATATCACTCAGTTTTCCCCCAGCCTGAGTTTTCCTCTTCCTACACATTCCACCCAATCAAAAAGTTTCATAGTTAAGAATGATACTTCTTTTCCTGTGTTTTGTCATTTTGTGTTAAATCCATTGCAAACTCAATTCACTGGCTTGAGGCCAAAGGGTACTGAAAGAATAAAGATGGATATGCAATATCACTGATATTTCACTGCAATGACACACACAGCAGAACTTCACTCATCCACACTAGCAGGGGACATACCAGTACAGACTAGTTAGGATGCAGAATGGCGATTGCTGAGAGTGCCAGTGGTGGGGGTGATGCTCATTTCTCCGCAGAGAAGAGCGCACATTTCCTTCAATATCTCTTCCTGGCACTCAGCAAAGACTTGAAATAGGGTTTCTCTATGTACAATTGATCCTCCCTTCCTTCTCTGGTATGTGCTGTTGCTCAAAGAGGCAGGATGAGGCTCTCTCATTCACAGTGGCAACAGGAATTGGCCAGCGACACTGAGCTAAGTGGGCAAGCTTTAGAGAGACATTGCTACAACCCCATGCCCCTCCTTTGGGGCAGTGGCTCTTAAGAGGCCTGTTTCCATTGCCACCTCAGTTTTTCCTTCAGTGTGGAGTCCAGATGCAGGAATATATTACATCTAGTCACAAGCCCTGTCATTGATATGAAAACAGAATAGCTTCCAACTCTTCCCCCGGGGTGCAGCTTTAATCTCTTCCTGTGGTAGGACTCAGTGCCCTGGGCAGAATGGTGGAGCCTAAAAGAACTGTCATCACCATGAGTGAAGAGAAGAGGGGCTGGGCAGCAATGTCAGCCTTTGTGTAGGCCTTCATGCACCATGCCACAAACTGGTTTCTGAGGCCTCAGTAGGAATGCTATAAGGCTGCTCCATCTGCCTGAGAACAGCAGCATTACTAAGCTGGGAGAAGGCCAGAGTCAGAGGAAGAAGAGCCAAATCTAAATAGAAAAAATTCACTTCAGGACTTAGAGGGAACTTGACATGACCAAACCTGACCCTACGTATGGCATAGCAGCAAAACTTTACATTAGGTGCTCCAGTAAACTGCAAACCTGGAAATCCGCTTTCATTGTGGCTTTGTGGCTTGCCAAAGAATACACCAGGTGAGCTTTTTGATGTTGCCGATATTGACTACTGAAATAAGAAAAACTCTCCCACAAACCGCTCCCATTCTTATCCACAAACTGAAAGAGTAAGATATTATGTATACAGCTGAAATTAGGACCAGTCTGTTATTCATGCTGCCTCTGGATGCCGACCAATCAAATCCAACTGAAGTATGAGCCACTACAGTTGACACCTTTCACTTCTCACAGTGTTTCATTTTTTGAACAGCATGGATTGAAATCCTAACCACACCCTTTAAAATGGGGCAGCCAAATGAAAATGACAGGTTAATACAGCTGTTTGACAAAGCCATTACCTTCTTTATTATTAAATGAAGTAATGTGCGGTGCTGACACACAAGGAAAGTTCTGATTTGCAGATAAAGAAGAGATATGAACTGTTTGAAATGTATGAAAAAGACATCGTATCCTCCACCCACTTGCTTCATCAATACTCTGACTATGAATTTTCTGAAAATATACCATATGCTAATTAATGGGTGAGTTAAAGTTGATTAAAAACTGGGTCCTTTAGGAATTTTCTTCCATATAGTTAAAAATAACTGTAATGTGCAAAGGCTATATTGAAGAAAATAGGTTGTAAGTAAAGTTATTAATGATTATTTTTTCTACTTGTCATGATTTTTTTAGACTACAGACAGGATCTGGTCAACATTGTGACAGTATAGGTAATTGAACCAATCTCCACCCTTCCTCTATTGCTAATTTGCATGCAACAATTCTATTGATTATAATGCGTCAGTAGTATAAGAGACTGGATTTACGACTCAAGGATTCTCACTGGTCAATTACTTGGCCCAGTCATCACTGCTCTTTAAGGGTATATCTACACAGCAAAGAAAAACCTGTGGCTGGCTGTAGGACCCTGAGGGGTAGGAAAGTCCCAGAGCTCAGACTGCAGCCCGAGTCCAGAAGGGTACACAGCAGTGAAACAGCCCCACAGCCCGAGCCAGAGTCAGCTGACACAGGCCAACCATGGGGTTTTCTTTGCTGTGTATACACACCCTAAGTGTTTCATGACTGCATGCTAGATTGGACATAGTGTTTGACTGGTTCCTCGTGGCACTGTTGCCTTGGCTCCACTGTGTGCTGCCAACATCACTGCTGGGGAAACGGAGACAGAAGCACTGGGGAAAGACATTAGAACTGAGGAACTGGCTCCCTCTGCCCTTCCTTCACATAGCACCGGTCTCACTCAGAAAGTCCTCTAAGCCAACAAGTCAATTGCAAGATTCATTAGTACACTTTGGCTGCTTTGTGCTGCTCTGTTTTACAGGTGAAATTGCTCTTAAAAGTTAAAATTAATAAAGAATTTAAGGTTGGTATTACATGTCTTCAAATCATTCAAAATGTCACATGATAGTATTCTTTTTTGGGTTGTTGTTTAGTGCTCATTTATGCAACTTTTAACAATTAATAAACGCTCCCCCACGGTATCTAAAAGACAGAAACTATGTTAAAGTGGAGTGAAGGTTGAGAGTACTTATCAAAAATGTAAAAGTAAAAAAACCACAGGGATGTAAAATCCCCAAACCCAGCATTATAATTCCAGGAAATTCAGAGTTAATTTAAGTTAAAATAAAGAAATCCAAACAGGTTAAGAAAAACACAATCAAACAACCTCAACTGTGCCCTAAAGTGATATTCTGAAGAGGAAAATATGAAAAAATGAATACAAATTTAAGAATTAGTTTAATCTATTCTGGGACCACAACCACTGAATGCTTTAATTATATGATAATGGCATGGCATCAGTAAAGAGAAGAGTTACATTTTTGGGAGTGTCTTTTTAGTGTTTGGATTTCTTGTAAGTATAACCTCAATTCTGAATTTCCTGGGTTTGTAATGCTTGGTTTTGAGATAATTACACCATCTATGAAATGTTTTTAACCCTTACATTACTGATACATACACTTAACCTTAATGCCATTTTAAAGGTTTGTTCTTGGGTTTTGCTGCTGGGTGTGCACGCAGGCGTGTGTCTTGGAATAGAAAAAAATACAAGTCATAATAAAATATTTCTTAACATGATTTATCTGAAACAGTTTTTAAAAAATGTTTCATGAAACAACAAACAGAGCACATACATAAATCTGTAAGTGAAAAAAAGCTCTACATAGGCAGAGATGTTATACAATTATAGCACTTTATTGCATTCCCTTAATGTAAAAAGCAGTCATTACATTGACATATGTCCTTCATTGTTGCTCTACAGGTTTATTTAATTTATTCTAAAGAGGAGAAGGTTGCTAGAAGTTATGTACTGTGCTGGTGATGAATTCTTGAAATCCTGGTGTACTATACTTATCTTTCATGACAACTTTTGATACGATTGCGCTAGTAAACTGCTAATTATATTATTCCTATATATTAAACCCTTTTAAAAAATCTAAATATAGTCTTTAAAAAAACAACAACATTTAATACCTCCCCCCCACAACACACAACCTATTATGGGGCAGCTGTCCTTTATGGGGAACTAGAGATCAGTCTGCCATGTGAAGTCCTCATCTGGGGATAGTTAACTGCTACAGGTGACTGATTAGCAAATGAGCCCCTGGAACTAATGAAGTTTATCCAAGCTCAATGAAGCAGGAACTCCCAAGGAAAACAGGAGGCTGTTGTGTAGAGGAGATCCCAAGAGATGCCTGAGTCAAAAGGCTAAGCAGGGAACCTGGAGGGTGAGCTCTCCAGGTAACCCAGTAGAATGGAGAGCCTATAAGAAGTGCTTCTGGGGGGGGGGGGGAGGGAGCTCCTAGACAGAGGGCTGCATATGGCAGGCATCCAAGAGGGCATGGTCTGAGCCAGGGGTCTCCCTGACACTGGCCAGCAGCCCAGCCTGGCAAGGATCATCACTGGAAGAGTCGCAGTGGATGGACCTGCCTGGACCCCTGCCTCCAGAGCAGGATCTTACTCCATAAGAAGCAAGAGGTCTAATACCAGGGGAGAGACTGAAACTGAGAGAATCTCTGGTGAAGAGTCTGGATAGAGGTGAACACCAGACTCAGTTCGGGGACAAATGAACACAGAATGACCGGGTCACCCAGCTAAGATGTGGGAGTGAGCATTTTGTTTATGGCTTGCCTTGGCTTTTCTGTTAAGAAATGAAACCCTCCAACTCGGGGTGCTCTTTAGCATCTAACAGTCAGTCTGGACGTGTTGATACCCTGGGTGAGGGAAAAATCAAGTAAGGGCTCACTTGCAACACCATGACTGCCTTTAAGGGGGCAGTCCGGGTCAGCTTGGGATGATGACACCCCTGCTATCACTGCTGTTGGTTGGGCCACTCTTTCCTTAAAAGGTCTGTCAGCCGCAGCCCAAGCTCCAGAAACTGCTCCCAGCTCCAGAAATGGCTGGCTTGCTTTACTGTGGTAGTGGATGTTACTCATAGGGAGATTAAAAAAATGCTTATGACACCAGGGATAAAAGGCGCAGATGAGGGGTTTTCTTTTGTTTCTTAGCAACACCTCCTAAGAAGAGATCAAATGGCAGCCAGAAGAGGCCATAGAGGTTGCATCCCTGTGTATTACTCTGAGTGAGGATGCAATCAAACTGGGGAAGCGGCAGGAAGGAGCTCTAGAGGGCAAGAAAATGCTGGGTGGTGACTGGTCATCACCTGTCAGAGCGAGTGAGCAGTAGGAACCCAGAATCTGCGCTGTCATAGGCCGAGCCATAGAAGTAGCAATATGGAAGCGTGAGCAAGAAATATATATGGGCAAGGTTGGGGAGGAAGAACCCAAATTACACTGTTATGTAAAATAACTGAATGACAGAGGAAAGTTATGGTGGCTAATCTGGATGAAAAAATGATTATCAAGAGAGAACCACCCTGAGAGAAGCTGCTTTAGAGAGACTGGAACTCTCTCTGTCAAGTGTGAAGAAAAGAACAGACAAGGAGAAGATTGGAAAGGCCAATTATCTATGTTAAGCATGGCACTGAAGTCATATATGTAATATGACTGACTGACCAATGTAATAATGATTCCACTTTGTTCTGTCTAATGAAATATTGACTTTTACAGCACATGCTGAAAAATCAATATTCCACTAAATGTAACTAAGTGGTTGTAGCAGAGTAGAGCCCTGCCCACTACCTCAATGCAGAAAACTTGCATCCAAAAACTGGATTTTGAGATAACAGAGAAGGTAAAAAGATAGGGACAAGATATTGTAAATGTGGGGAAATTATGGGAAAAAGGAGAAAACTGAGGGTGGTAAAACTGGGAGGAAAAAAAAAAGACATCATATTTGATGTAGCCTGTAAAGCAGTGACTCTGAAAAGGATTTAGGAGACCTAGTGGACAAACAACTGAACATGAGCTCCTACTGTGAGGCTGTGGCAAAAAGGGCTTGCATATACATCCTTGGATATATAAATAGAGAAGTAATGAGTAGGAAAAGGAAGGTGATTTTACTCCTGTATGCAACACTGGTGAGACATACTAGAATAATATATCCAGTGCTGGTGTCTATATTTTAAAAACGATTATGAAAAACTGAAGAGAATTCAGAAAAAAACCCATAAAAATCATTTTGAGGACTGAAAGAAATACCTTACGGTGAGAAAATTAAGGAGTTCAGTTTGTTTAGCTTATAAAAAAAAAGACTGACTTATTCCAGTGTGCGAGTACCTTCCCCGGGGAAAAAAATTCCAGGTATTAAAGGGCTCTTTAACCTGGCAAAAAAAGCACAATAAGAACAAAGGGATGGAAATTAAAACCAGATAAATTCAAATCAGAGATAAGGCACTGATTTTTAACCGTGAGGGCAATTAACCATTAGAACAAACCACCAAGAGAAGTGGTAGATTTCCCATTTCTTGATGTTTTCAAATCAAGTTTGAATGCTTTCCTGGAAGATATGGTTTAGTCAAACACAAATTATTGAGCTTAGCACAGGACTATCTAGGTGAAATTTCATGATCTGTATTATACAGAAGGTCAAATTGGATGATTTTTTTTTAAAGAAGCTGAACGGAAATAGAGTTCAAGAAAAGGAAAACTTTACTTTAAAGCTTAATGTAAACATGCTGTGCTGTACAGTTTGGAATTCAGATAATTGGCTTTTTTTGACATGACTTCTTATTTAGCCAATCCCTTGTATTGAATAACCCATTATATACACAAATGTCTGAAGCTGCTGATTCTGTCTCTATATTCAATAACATTGAGTCTCATGTACATATCTGACTGGTGTGGAAATAGAAAAGAGGGAAGAAATGACAATGGAAAAATAAAAACAAAGAATGGAAAGGAGGAGCTACTACTAGCCTAACTTACACATACTCATGTTACTAAAGATGCAGCAGTGACAAGGGAAAATATTTTGCAGCGATTTCTTCTGTACTCAAAAGTAAAGTAGCAAAATTATTTGGCAAATCTAATAATTCCAATACATGAAAGAAATCCTGGCTTTTTTCAACCCAGTCAGTTCCATTCCTGATCTTTTCTGTAAGAACATCACAGGTACCCACTGGACTGAAAAGAGCAGAGAAAGCCAAACAAAAACAAATTTTAAGTTAGTTATGACGTTAGCTACAGCTCACCAGTATCATAGTATATACATAGATAACGTACAGGAGTTAGGTGGTCCAGTGACTGCATATAAACTGAGCATTGTTAGAAATTCTCCCACTATTGCTCCATCACTGATGCTTATCCTCCGGTATTAGCACTAATGGGAGTGACACAGTAGACTGATCACAGGCATGTTTATCACTGTGCCATCTAACTCTAGTCAGGGCAGATCTAATTGGCATGCTGGTTGAAAATGCTTAAAAATGCTCAGTGAGGAAAAGGCCAGTGACTTAATACAGCCATCTTTCATCTGTGCAAAACAAGATTCAAATTTAATTTACAAATGTGTCAGAATTTTAAAAAACTCAAATTTCTTTTTGAAAGTTTTCTGAAAATGCCTCCCATATGGGAAACCTATTTCTCTCTAATTTTGCTTCTCTGAAGTTATCATTTCACTGGATCCCTGCTTTTGGGTCTTGCGCTCTTAGTGTGATAGAAGGAAGCTCCTACAGTACTTTGGCCCTTTGGAGTGCTTAGTTAGTTCTGGGTCTTTAGTGGCAAAGGTGAATGAAAAATCAGATTTATATGCATGAAGCTGCCATTGAACTTCAGGATGCTTGATTCACCAAGCTATAGCAACAGCAGTTCCAGTGATTAAAACGTTGCTCATCATAGCAATATGCAACTTCACAATCTCCTAGGTCACTTTACTCAAGTACCGAATGAGGAGGAAAGGAAGAATGCCCTATCTATGTCCATGGTGGCCTCTAAAATTTACTTAAAGACCACCAAATCCACAAAATAATCGCAGTACATAAACATATTTGAACAAAGCTTTTAAATATCAGCCCATCCACTTGACAGGAGATATTGCTGTTGGTGTAAATACTGTTCTCACTAAACCAAATAAATAGTAGAATATGGGGTTTTCTCCAATTAATTTAGTCAAAACAGGCCTATATATTATATATACAGACAACTAAACCCCTTCCAAATTAGGTTATCCATGTTTTGTTCATTTCTGTTCCCAGACTTTCAGCAGAGATCCCAAAGTATTTCCTGTTAAACTGAAATCTCTGCTGCAACCCGAACTATGGTATGTATACAGAATAGCACAGGCCAGGACTTCATGCAGATATGGGTGATACTGTCTAGCACTATTGGGCTATATTTTTTTGGAAGATTACGTTTTGCTCCTGGCTTGAAGGAGGACCAGAAACAAACCTTATCTGTGGTCAGAGTCACAATGAGCATTCCACAGCAACAGGTAGCACCAGTGAAGGACCAGACTGGTGGTGTTCTGTATGATCGTATCTAGATTTCAAGATAGGTGATTATTATTTATATTATTGTTTAGGTATTAAACTTTATAGTTGAATAGGAAATAAATTACGGCAAGGTCTGTGTTCTAACTGTCAGTCTGAGACTGATGGTGGCGTGACATTTTAATTTAGATTACAATAATGATAAAGTTAGACATAAGGTCAAGTGATTATTGTACACATTAAAAATAAAAGGATAATAGCGAGAAATCCTCACATAATAATCCCAATTAGAATAAGTAAATACAGAAAAATACTAGTAAGCAGTCACAGCAGCAAAAATAATTTAAATTTACTTAACAGAATGAGAAACCCCATCTTGACAGGTCTCAGAGCAGCAGCCGTGTTAGTCTGTATCAGCAAAAAGAACAGGAGTACTTGTGGCACCTTAGAGACTAACACATTTATCTGAGCATAAGCTTTCATGAGCTACAGCTCACTTCATCGGATGCATGCCAAAAGCTCATGAAAGCTTATGCTCAAATAAATGTGTTAGTCTCTAAGGTGCCACAAGTACTCCCCATCCTGAAACTGGCACAACCATATTTTCTTATTGGAAATCCAAATGTAAAGGTGTAACTGTCTGTGGACAAGTGATTAGAATTGTTCCCCATGAGCCTGTTTCCCTCATCAGTGAGAGGTAAAGAGCGCCTCATCCCCTGAGCATAATTTAGAACCCAAATAAATAAATACACACACACATGAGAGAGAGAATGAGCATTAAGTAAGTCACTGGAAAATATTCAAGTATGAAGTATGAAGAGAAGGCATGAGGGCAATTATGAATCTTGTCAAATTATAAGTTTAGAGGAGCAAAATAACAGGCAAATAATTTTTCCTTGTCTAAAGATAAAATATTCCTGTTCTTGGAGAGAAGATTAAGAAGTATGAAGGACAGTCTCCACAAACAAATTCTCTAAACTAGAAAGACATTAATTCCTAGGCAGTTTCATATTTCCAGTTGAATGCTGAAATCCCTTCCACAGACAATATATGGGAGAATTAGGGGAAAAAACGAACAGATGGTGAACCACAGGCAGCCAAACTAGGACCATTAAGATAAAGAGAAGTATCCATATGAATATATTATGTATGGCAAGCTAGATAAATAAAAGGATATAGTCTTCTTTACATTAGTACCAAGTCATTTGCGCCAAACATTAACAGGAAATCCCATAGACTTGTACTTACTAGTTATCATGAAAGCGGGCAGACTCAGCCCAGAATAAGAGAAGATCCTCAAACTAGGACATTGACCTAATATAGCATATTGGTCAAGTCCCACACAGATCTTCAATTGGAACACTGGTTTCAAAATTAAAGCAATCCTGAGCTATCCACAGGGAATTGAGTGTGCAATGGAGAGTTTGTTTTCCCAAGATAATGACAAACTCTTCAGCTGAAGAAAATCAACACCAGATGTGATTGCACCTGCAATAATACATAAACAAATAGTTGGAAGTATTGAAAATATCCTCACCAAGTACCTCTAGGTTTCCATTTGACTGCTTTACATCTCAATGATTTAAGACAGATCTAAATGCTGACCATGCAAGCCTTCCATGTCCAAGATAAAATTCATTGGCAAGGTCTTCAAGCTGCAGGATTGTCAGGCTACAGCATTGTGAAAACTGATCAGTTAGTTTTTCAAAAGTGTTTTTTATGATAATTACAGTGTCTGTGGAACATCTGTCAATAGAAACAAAAACCTGTCCTCAATCTGTCTCAATCAGTGCACTTACTTTGAAAGCGGGTGAAGCTAGGTTAATCCAAACTGCCTTTTGCTTGGTGAATAGTTTCAACTCATCCCACTGAGAGGAAATCTCTGGATATTTCATTAATAAAACAAAGTGGCTATATGGTCAAGCTTGTTACTTCCATCAATGCAGGAAGGGACTAATGATAAGTTCTCTCTGGTTGAATTTTAGTCAGTGATGTTCATTGAGGCATTGTCACAAGTCTTCGATTCCACAACCTCTCTTTGGAACCAGTGTCCTTCCTAGTTTCTGGTCAGTGAGGAAAGAACTTGGCCCATCACTAGTCAAGACTGTCAATTCCTCCCTAAGGGAGGGTAGGGCATCATCTTTTCTTATGGAAGTTGTTGTATGACCCTTGCTGAAGAAACCATCACTTCATGCTGGCAATCTGGCCAAAAACATTCCACTATCTAATCTTCTATTTTTGTTTAAGACTACAGAGAAAATTGTGGTGAGATAACTCTTATAGCCTTTAGATGCCTCACATGACCCCTTGTCATTCTGAGTACAGACTCGAATAAGAGGACAGAAACTGAGGTGCAGTGTAAATGAAAGATCCTGCAGCCTGGGTACAGATGAAGATTGGGGGTCCACGCTGCTATTTTTAGATCTATCAGATGCACACAATAGCAATGATCACAAAGTTCTGATAACTCACATGAAAGGAGTACCAAGTATGGACACAACTGCTCTGGGGGCAGCTCAGTTTCTTCCTGGTAGTTTTCCCAGAAAGTGGCCTTGTGTAATTGCTCTTCATCTTTAGGAGAACTATCATCTGGATTTTCACAGCATTTCATCTTGTCTCCCCTGTTGAAAGGGTGAGTGAGGAGGTATGGCCTGCAGAGTTATCAATATGGTGATGATGTCAAAATGTATCAATCTCACCTAACCAAGACACTGCTGTTGAATGTCTGGTCCTGTGTTTGGCTGAGATCAGGAAATGGATGAAACTGCTGGTTGAATTCATTGGCAACTGGCTGAAACTCAATCCAGATAAGACTGGTCATGGTAAGGTAATGCTGGTAACTTGAGGAAAGCAACCAGTAGATATGGCAAAGATACCTTCCATATTATACTGAGGATGTTTGCCTACTTTATATTGAGGATGTGTCTCAGCCATTTGTTAATAGAACTCATAAACTGGTGGGATTGTTAGATTTCAAAATGCTGCTAGATTAACATACAGCAGCAGTTTCAAGAATGACCATTTTTCATCATCACTTGGCCAGGAGAATATAACCACTTCTTTCAGATGTAGATCCTTGCTACTCTGATGCATGTCTTTGTCACCTGGAGGTTACACCACTGCAATGTGCTCTTCTTCCAACTTTATCTTAAATCAACACAGAAATTGAAACTAGTGTGGAATGTGGCAACCTGCTTATTAAGTGATGTAATTCTCTGAATTGGCTATCAGTTGGTTTCTAGGAGGATTTTTAATGCATTGCCTTGGATTTATAAAATCCTAAATGACTTGCAACCTGCCTACTAACACCCCCAAATTTCACCTACTCTACTGGACCCTTTCTAAATTATCAAAAAAACCCTGAGAAGTACTTGTGGCACCTTAGAGACTAACACATTTATTTGGGCATAAGCTTTCATGGGTTAAAACCCACTTCATCAGATGCATACAGTGGAAAATACAGTAGAAAGACATATAGAGACAGAGAACATGAAAAAATGGGTGTTGCCATACCAACTGTAACAAGACTAATCAATTAAGGTGGGCTGCTATCAGCAGGAGGAAAAAAACTTTTGTAGTGATAATCAGGATGACCCATTTCAAACGGTTGACAAGAAGGTGTGAGTAACAGTAGGGGAAAAATTAGCATGGGGAAATAGTTTTTACTTTATGTAATGACCCATCCACTCCCAGTCTTTATTGAAGCCTAATTTAATGGTATCTAGTTTGCAAATTAATTCCAATTCTGCAGTTTCTCCTTGTCTGTTTTTGAAATTTTTGTTGTTGGAGAATTGTGACTTTTAGGTCTGAAACTGAGTGACCAGGGAAGTTGAACCTTCAACTTCCCTCATTTTTTTTGCTGATACAGAATAACTCAGCTACCATTCTGAAACCTTTCTAAATTATGTTGTTTCTGCAACTAAAGCTGTGTCTCAATATCCTGATTACCAGTAATTATAGATTGAGTGGTAAAAATAAATGTTTGTACAACCATGGCCCTTCTTGGAAACTCCCCAAAACATCAGTGATTTAAAAATGTGTCATTTAAAAACAATATTGTGATTCATTTCAATATTACATGATTACACTGAATACAAGATATATATTTTTTCTTAAAGTGCACTTTTTACCTAATTACCTAAGACATTATGATCATAGCCAGAAATTTCAATAAACTGCATTCTATTACTATTAGAGAACATACTAGTAACACAATATGAAGATTTACTATGTTAATATTTCTGAACAATATTAGTGCCATATAATGTTAAACAGTAAATATGAAGACAATGTACTATAGTTCAAAAATAATCACTCCCATTTGAGAGACGTGTCAGTGAAAATAGATTGCTTGTAAGTGAGAGTTAGAAGGGTAAAAATATTGAGGCCTAGGGACTCTCATTTGCTTTATATTTTGCACACATTAGGTCTCCTTGCTCCATTGCCTGTTAAATATTACTGGACAAATTTGCTAGCCTTTATTCTCAGGCTTGGCCACTACAGATTTAAATGTTCATTCAATAGAAAACCTGACATTATAATCTAGGTACATTTACATGATGTTTTGATATTAACTTTAAAACACCTCCACATATGTCATTGTCAGGCATATAGTATATGTATACTTATCAGTTTCATATTTAATTCACTATCCATTCTTCTGTTTATAGCTATTGATTAGTAGTGATTTTTTCACAAGAATAATGTTAATCTTGCTTGATGTTTCCTCTAAACTATTTTGTCTTACACTGTTTTTCACTTGACAGGTTTCAGAGTAGCAGCCGTGTTAGTCTGTATTTGCAAAAAGAAAAGGAGTACTTGTGGCACCTTAGAGACTAACAAATTTATTAGAGCATAAGCTTTCGTGAGCTACAGCTAACTTCAGCGGATGTCAAGTACTCCTATGTCACTTGAGTGACATAGAACATTATGTACAGCATCATGCATTGTGTGCTACTAGTCAAAGCTGCAGAGTAAACCTATGCGAATGTAATACAAAACAGAAATATGAATGAGATAATGTATTCATATGACATCGAACACTTCCAGTCATTTTTCACTGCAGAGCTGCTGTATGCATTTCATATTCCACACTTTACAGTTGCCTGTGGAAATATGGAAATGCAAATTAGCTGAAAAAATAGATTCATAGATACTAAGGTCAGAAGGGACCATTCTGATCATCTAGTCCGACCTCCTGCACAGTGCAGGCCACAGAATCTCACCCACCCACTCCTATGAAAAACCTCACCTATGTATGAGCTTTTGAAGTCCTTAAATCATGGTTTAAAGACTTCAAGGAGCAGAGAAGCCTCCCTCAAGTCAACCATGCCCCATGCTACAGAGGAAGGCGAAAAACCTCCAAGGCCTCTCCAATCTGCCCTGGAGGAAAATTCCTTCCCGACCCCAAATATGGCAATCAGCTAAACCCTGAGCATATGGGCAAGATTCACCAGCCAGATACTACAGAAAATTCTTTCCTGGGTAACTCAGATCCCATCCATCTAATATCCCATCTCAGGGGATTAGGCCTATTTACCCTGAATATTTAAAGATCAATTACTTACCAAAATCCCATTATCCCATCATACCATCTCCTCCATAAACTTATCAAGTAGAATCTTAAAACCAGATAGATCTTTTGCCCCCACTGTTTCACTTGGAAGGTTATTCCAAAACTTCACTCCTCTGATCGTTAAAAACCTTCGTCTGATTTCAAGTCTAAACTTCCTGGTGGCCAGTTTATACCCATTTGTTCTTGTGTCCACATTGGTGCTGAGCTTAAATAATTCCTCTCCCTCTCCTGTATTTATCCCTCTGATATATTTATAGACAGCAATCATATCTCCCCTCAACCTTCTTTTAATTAGGCTAAACAAGCCAAGCTCCTTAAGTCTCCTTTCATAAGACAAGTTTTCCATTCCTCCGATCATCCTAGTAGCCCTTCTCTGTACCTGCTCCAGTTTGAATTCATCTTTTTTAAACATGGGAGACCAGAACTGCACACAGTATTCTAGGTGAGGTCTCACCAGTGCCTTGTATAATGGTACTAAAACCTCCTTATCCCTACTGGAAATACCTCTCCTGATGCATCCCAAAACCGCATTAGCTTTTTTCACAGCCATATCACATTGGCAGCTCATAGTCATCCTATGATCAACCAATACTCCAAGGTCCTTCTCCTCTTCTGTTACTTCTAATTGATGCGTCCCCAACTTATAACTAAAATTCTTGTTATTAATCCCTAAATGCATAACCTTACACTTCTCACTATTAAATTTCATCCTATTACTATTACTCCAGTTTACAAGGTCATCCAGATCCTCCTGTATAATATCCCGATCCTTCTCTGAATTGGCAATACCTCCCAGCTTTGTATCATCTGCAAACTTTATTAGCACACTCCCACTTTTTGTGCCAAGGTCAGTAATAAAAAGATTAAATAAGATTGGTCCCAAAACCGATCCCTGAGGAACTCCACTGGTAACCTCCCTCCAACCTGACAGTTCGCCTTTCAGTAGGACCCATTGCAGTCTCCCCTTTAACCAATTCCTTATCCACCTTTTGATGTTCATATTGATCCCCATCTTCTCCAATTTAACTAATAATTCCCCATGTGGCAATAAAATAAATAAAATAAAACTGTTTCCTAGGTCTCACCTTATCGTCCTGAGGCATCAGGGATTCTGTGTTGTCTCTGTTTTTATTAATAATGCAACAATAGTCTTTCAACCATTCTTCCTGCAGGATAAATGCTCTTTTTTGGCAACTAAAGACTTGTGATTAACTAGTTCATAGGCTAAAGCCTGACAGAGGTTCTCAATATCTACCAGTCTATCCATCTCGTACCTAGAGGAGAAGCAATAAATGGGTTATGTATCTATTCAAAGGGGATTTTTATATCCTCCCACAAAGTCATTACATTAGAAATATGAACTTTGCTCTCTTGCTCATAATATAATGAAACCATTCTGTTACTAATTTAATTCCTATTTAGCTTCAATAAGACAATTTTCTATACCTGGAAGCTGCAAACTAACTAGAATGCTCAACGGGAGAACAAGACTTTACTGACATACTTGCATTAAAATAGACAGCATGTGCATCTCTTGAGAGTAGAAAAGCACTTTGTGTTTAATATGCACACCTTTTGCTATTCCTTATATTGTTTTCTGAAGAAAAACATTTTGACACTCCCACTTTTTTCATTAAAATTTATAATTTGAATAAAGGAGCATTATATCTTTTCATCTGTATGTAACTGAACCTAAATCGGTCTCTTAACTTGTAGGGAAATTGCACAGCTTCATGGATATAACTGGATGAGTGATGTATACATTGATTTTCAACTAACTGTGCATGATTTACTCTTTAATGCCAGAAAAACTTCCCTCTATTAGCATTTTCAGAAAGCTAAAAAAAGATGATGATATATTCAGTATAATATCCAATTATATTACTAGAAAACCAGAGAAAAAAATTAGGGTTGTCAAGCGATTCAAAAAACTAATTGCAATTAATCGCATGATTAAAATAATTAATTGCAATTAATCACACTGTTAAACAATAATAAAATACCATTTATTTAAATATTTTTGGATGTTTTCTACATTTTCAAATATATTGATTTCAATTACAACACAGAAAACAAAGTATACAGTGCTCATTTTATATTTATTTTTGATCACAAGTATTTGCACTGTAAAAACAAAAGAAATTACAATTAACCTAATATAAGTACTGTAGTGCAATTTCTTTATCTCTTTATCATGAATTTACAAATATAGAATTATGTACAAAAAATAACTGCATTCAAAAATAAAACAATGTAAAACTTTAGAGCCTACAAGTCCACTTGGACCTACTTCAGCCAATCGCTCAGACAAACAAATTTTGTTACATTTGCAGGAGATAATGTTGCTGGTTTCTTGTTTACAACAACTTCACCTGAAAGTGAGAACAGGTGTTCTTATGGCACTGGTGTCACAAGATATTTACATGCCAGATGCGAAAAAATTCATATGTCCCTTCATGCTTCAACCACCATTCCAGAAGACATGAATTCATGCTGGTGATGGGTTCGGTTCAATAACGATCCAACCCAGAGAGGATGAATGCATGTTCATTTTCATCATCATGAGTCAGATGCCACCAGCAGAAGATAGATTTTCTTTTTTGGTGGTTTGGGTTCTGTAGTTTCCGCATCAAAATGTTGCTCTTTTAAGACTTCTGAAAGCATGCTCCACACCTGGTCTCTCTCAGATTTTGTAAGGTACTTCAGATTCTTAAACCATGGGTCGAGCTATTTTTAGAAATATCACACTGGAACCTTCTTTGTGTTTTCTCAAATCTGCAGTGACAGTGTTCGTAAATCAAACAACATGTGCTGGGTCATCATCTGAGACTGCTATAACATGAAATATATGGCAGAATGCGAGTAAAACAGAACAGAAGACATACAATTCTCCACCAAGGAGTTCAGTCACAAATTTAATTAATGCACTATTTTTTTAATGAACATCAGCAGCATGGAAGCATGTCTTCTGGAATACTTGCTGAAGCATGAAGAGGCATATGAATGTTTAGCATATCTGTCACGTAAATACCTTGCCTTGCAATGCTGGCTACAAAAGTGTTATGTGAATGCCTGTTCTCACTTTCAGGTGACATTGTAAATAAGAAGTACATAGCAGTATCTCCCAAAAATGTAAACAAACTTGTTTGTCATAGCAATTGGCTGAACAAGAAATAGGACTGAGTGGACTTGTAGGCTCTAAACTTTTACATTGTTTTGTAAATCTACATTTGTAAGTTAAACTTTCACAATGGAGATTGCACTACAGTACTTGTATGAGGTGAAGTGAAAATTACTATTTCTTTTGTTTATCATTTTTACAATGCAAATATTTGTAATAAAAACTAATATAAAGTAAGTACTGTACACTTTGTAGTCTGTGTTGTAATAGAAATCAATATATTTGAAAATGTAGAAAAACATCCAAAATATGTAATAAATTTAAATTGGTATTCTATTGTTTAACAGTGTGATTAAATATTTTAAATTGCAGTTAATATTTTTGAGTTAATTGCGTGAGTTAACTGTGATTCATCAACAGCCTTAAAAAATATAAAACTTATGCAGAAATTACATATTCTATACCAAATTATTTTTTATGAGGAATGGGAGAATTATTGGAAAAAAATTTAAAAACCTCCAATAATCTTAAAAAAAACCCCTAATTGGTACAAAATGTGTAGAACTTATCTGTCCCATTCTGCTTTCATTAAATGCAGTATAATCAGAGCTGGGCAAAGGCTTTTAGAGGACTAGTTTATTTGCCAAAAATGTGGTTTCAAGTTGACTGAAACTATTCACAAATTCAGGTTAAATTTGCTGAATAGTTTCAGCCAAAAATTATTTTTTTAAAAGTCTAAATATTTCATTTTTAACATGTTCAAAACTAAATGTTTTGACTTTTCATTTAGTAATGATATTTTGTTTAGAAATTTATGTAGATTTATTTAAACAAACAGAACAAAAAGGTTAAAAGTACCCAAAAACTAAATAAAATAAAGAAACATTATAAAAATTCATTTCAGGTCAAATTAAAGGGATTTTTTTGTTTAATTTTTTTGGTTTGGTTACCAAACTGAAAAAACAATTATCCACTCAGCGTTAATTATAGTGTGACCAACTTACAAGAACAAAATAAAGGAATAGTACTATTTCAAGCAAACCTGCTCACTATTTCTAATAAAATTGAATTGTAATTTGTATTTTATTTCTTCAGGCATGAAAAGGATCAACATTTTCTTTATTTACCTTTGGAGGTATTTCAATGCACAGCCTCTTTTGTTCTCCGAGACCTATGTGATGTAGTCCAATATTCATTTCTTTATTGTACCTGCATAAACATCCCGTGCTTCCTATGCAACAACATACAGCAACAAAGAACATGCAGTCATTAAAAGCATTAAATAAATGTCACTTGCTATTTCACAAAATAACCTGTGTATTAACCTTTCAGAATTTGTTGACAATAAATGATGGAACACAATTTTTGTTGTTTAAATTCTTATTCAAAACTTGAATATGAGGCCAAAGTATAACAAGTTGGGCTTAGTTTTAAGCAAACATCTCATATGTTTCTGTATTAGCTCAGATTATCTCATTTATCATAATTCTCTAAGTCTGTCATCTCAGATTGTATAACACAATTGGACTGATAATCAATAGCTTAGTGTTCAAAGAACTGATACATCATCAGCTCAATGTAAACCTTTTAGTGTATTAGGAACACAAGAGAAATTTAGATGAAAAGTAAAACACTGAAATCTAACTTTATCCTTAAGACAAGGAGACACTGTTCGAAAATGAATATATTTACATTCAAGGGAATATCATGCTTCTTTCCTTGATTCTTTAAGAGCACCTTATGCACAGGGGAAAGAAAAGCCTAATAATACAATGCTGCTGCCCATTCATGCTAATCTTGTTATTGTAAAAAATTTAGAGACTACTAATGGGGAATGGACAGCTTAGAGAAGAGGTAATGTGATTTAGGTCTTGATCCTAGAAGCATTCCTTTGAGTTGCCCAGTTCTCACAACTCCTGCTGATTTAAATGAAAGCAAAGTGGACTCAGCACTTAACAAAGTTGAGCTCTCATAGCTTTTTACTGCTAGACTCCAGGTTAGAATGAAGTCAAGACCAGTGGTGACCAAAATATTTTACTATTTGATGGGGCTGTGCAGTGAAAAACCAGTTGGATGCCTTGATCCATTTGTCACTGAACATGTGTCTCCACCACAAAATTGGTGTTGAGTGTCATCCTTGTAGAGATTTTTAGAAAGTAACTGGAAGAGAAGGGACATGGTGGTCTCTCCCCACTCTAATGCTGGTCCTATATCAAATCTGAGGTTCACTGGCAAAGTAGAGTAACAGGTTTCAGAGTAGCAGCTGTGTTAGTCTGTATTCGCAAAAAAGAAAAGGAGTACTTGTGGCAGCTTAGAGACTAACAAATTTATTTGAGCATAAGCTTTTGTGAGCTACAGTGAAGTGAGCTGTAGCTCACGAAAGCTTATGCTCAAATAAAGTAGAGTAGGGAAGCTTGCCAATTTCCTTTCTGTGATTCACAGCTTCTTTGGATGGGGGACATCACTCTCTCGAGTTGCTAAGTAGACATTTTAAATTAATACTAAATTCACATGTAAAAATCATAAAAAACAATCAAAGAGAAATATGTGTACAGGTTTTTCCTCTTTGAAAGGCAACAAACAAGGATCAGAGTGGTAGCCGTTTTAGTATGTATCAGCAAAAACAATGAGGAGTCCTTATGACACCTTACAGAGTTACTTATAGAAGAGCCACAGTCAACCTGAAAATTCTGGGTGTGATTTCCAAAAGTGCTTATTACTGACCTTTCTCTCCTCCCATTAAAGTCAATGGTAAAACACTCATTGACTTCAATGGGAGCAGTGTTAGGCCAACACAAAGCATGCTTCTGAAAATCCCACCCAAGATTTTCCGCTGAATATACTGAATATTTTCCACTGAACTCATCCGATGAAGTGAGCTGTAGCTCACGAAAGTTTACGCTCAAATAAATTTGTTAGTCTCTAAGGTGCCACAAGTCCTCTTTTTCTTTTTGCGAATATAGACTAACACGGCTGCTACTCTGAAACCTTATACATTAAAGGGTTTATTAAATATTCCAGGACATATTAATTAACATGTGCTCTGTCAGAAAACTTGACATTTCAAAAACTTCAGGTTAACAATGTCCCTTTAAACGCAGGGTTTTCAGAGAGGGTTAAGCTGTGACCATTATTGTATATAATGGTACATTTCTCAATGGCAATAGTTATTAGAATACTCCCCTCATTGTACTTGTCAAACATTAGCGTAAAACCAATAATGAGTCATCTTCTCATCATTTTTCACACACCTGCATTAAATTCTGAAGGGATTTGTTCCAATTGGTGTAGTGTTCTAATGGGAAGTCTGAATAGTTTCCCTGCAGCCATTCTGCACTAAGCGGACTCACTACAGAAGGGTCGATGGATTGTTCAATAAGTCTGTAGTATCTGCAGAATGAAAATGCAGTGTGAGAGAAAGATGATTTCTGGTAACTTTGCAGCTCTGTCAGCAAATCCTGAGAGAGAGAAAGCATAAAGGTTGTTTTCTGCAATATATGTGACATCCTAGTTTGAAATAACACAGCTCATGTTATTATGTGACAAGCCCTGTATTAAGACATGACAGATAATAAACCCATAAGAACAGCTAACCTGCCAAATACAGATCCACAGATTAATAGATTCCAAGGCGAGAATGGACCTCAATGATAATGTCACCTGACCTGTATAACACAGGCCACAGAACTTTCCCAAAATAATTCCTAGAGCAGATCTTCCAGAAAAACATTCAATCTTGATTTAAAAATGGTCAGTGATGGAAAATCCACCATGAGGCTTGGTAAATTATTTCAATCATTAATGACTCTCTCCATTTAAAATTTACACCTTATTTCCAGTCTGATTTTGTGTAGTTTAAAAGTGTCCAGCCATTGGATTGTTATGCGCTTCTTTACTAGACTGAAGTGCCCATTATTAAATATGTGTTCCCCATGTAGGTATTTACCAACTGTAATCACTCCTTGTCTTAACCTTCTCTTTGTTAAACTAAATAGATTGAGCTCCTTAGTTCTCTCACAAGAAGACATGTTTTATAATCCATTATTCATTCTCATAGCTCTTCTCTGAATCCTCTCCAATTTATCAACTTCCTTCTTGAATTGTGGGCATGAGAACTGGACATAGTATTCCAGTGGCAGCCACAGGAATGCCAAATAGATAAAATAACCTCTCTACTCCTACCTGAGATTCCCCTGTTTATGCATCCAAGGATCTCATTAGCCCTTTTGGCTCTTTTAGTTAGATATTAAAAACAGCATCACAATGGGAGCTCATGTTCAGCTGATTATCCCCCATGACTCCTACTTCTTTTTCAGTCACTATTTCATACAATAGATTTTCCCATCTTGTAAGTATCACATACATTTTTTTGTTACTAGATGTATACATTTACATTTAGGTGTATTAAAATGCATATTGTTTGCATGCACCCAGTTTACCATGCAATTTAGATTATTCTGTATTAGCAACCTGCCCTCTTAATTATTTACCGCAGCCCCAATTTCTGTGTCATCCACTAACTATCAGTGATGATTTCATGTTTTCTTCCACGTCATTGATAAAAATGTTAAATAGCATAGGGCCGAGAACAGACCCCTGCAGGACCACAGAAGAAAAACATCCACTCAACAAGGACCCCCAGTTTACAATTATATTTTGAGACCTATCAGTTAGCCAGCTTGTAAACAATTTAATGTGTGCCATTTTAATTTTTATATTGTGAGTTCAGCTCATGATAAAGCTTTGACTTGATAGTTTCTTGCTTAACTGTTGCCAGAGCAAGTGTGGCTTCATTTCAAATTATAAATTACGTTATACTTCACTTTATCATCAAATTAAGTCTTGAACACTCTACAAGTTTCAAAATGCTAAGCAGTTTACCTTATGATGAAACTCCGCAGAAACATTCTGATGTAATCATAGGAGTCACAATTATGAAAGAATATTAGTTAACTGTAATTGTTGTTCTCTGAGAAAATGCATCATAAAAGATCACTCTCTCCTGCCTCCACATCCCTACAACAAGGCCAAGGTGGGAACTCCATAAGCTCAAAATTCTGAAGCTCTGGTCCCACAAAGGGCATATTTTGCTAGCCACTGCAATGGAAGGCATTCACTCCCTCGTACTTTAGTCATCAGTTCCTTTTAAAGCAAGATGTGAAGTTACTCACACAGGTATTAAAGGGATTTGAACGATAAAGATAAAACAGGCTATCAAAGCATCAGCTCTCTTCTGGAAGGAGTAGTGGAATGCTGATCTGTTAGGATTGTTAGGTGAGAAAAGTTAAACATGAAGCAGTTAGGCCAACCGAACCAAAGTCAGGCCAAGAAAGGCTGCTGGGAAAGTCCCTGAAAGTAGAATGAAGGAATACTTGTTTAAGTTACAGAGAGTGAGAAAAAAGGGGAGGCCTGCATTCCTGCATTTTTGTGCCTGATGTACTGGGAACAGTCCTTGAGATACGGGGGCACTGTTTTCCACTCCCTGTTTTTGTGTTATGTGTTTTTGTGTTATGTCTGTTCTTAACTCCTCGTCTCCTGGATAACCTGGATTTTTAACTCAAGAGCTCCTAATGCCCAGTCCTCTTCTCATTCTTCTAAATATTACTATTCATACTCATTCCCAGAGCCCTTAAGTCTGCAGGAGTATGAATCTATTTTATAGAGTATTTGTAAGGGAGGATGAATTCCCTATAATAATTGTCCTCTGGTTGAGTTTTGAACATGGGTGTTTTGGAGCGGAGCATGGAGTGAAAGATATCTGATCACAAAGTCACTGGTATTTCCATTTCCTTAAATGTTCATCATCATCTTAGATTTGATTAATGCTCATAATGTCTCAGTCATACAGCATATTTTCAAGCTGAAGGATCACATAAACTATAGAATATAGGAGTCACTTGAATGCTGAAATGCAACCATGTTTGGGGTGGTTGACGGCAGCGAGCTGGCTAGCTTGCAAACATATTATTCAAGAGGCAAACTTCTACTGTTTTGAAAAGGGCCATGGAGTTCTTTCACGTCCAAAAATACCAGCCAGGATCTTGGTTTACAAAGGCCTTACCCAGATGCCCATCACAAAGAAAGTTTAATAGAGCTCATATTACACTCCATGGAACGATGAAAGAGTGAATGGTCCCTTCTGGGATTCAAACTCATGGTTGCAGGGAATTTAGGTAGTCCAAAAGTAATTCTTAGACCACTAAGCATTTCCCTCCAATATTAACTGATGAATAATCAATGTTATGCTGAAATGCCAGTATCCTAGCAGCTACTTCTAAAGAAATGTTCTCATTGGAATAAACTATAGAAGAATTTAAAGAATCATTATACACTAAATATAGAAGAGATATTATGTAAATAAAGCACAGAATATTCAATCAATTTGAAAATAATTAGCACTTATACATCTTAGCTTTATATCTTCAAAGTGCTATATAAACATTAGCTAATTAATCCTCACAACACCCCTGTGAGCTGGGAAGCTTTTACTATCTATATCTTACAGAGAAGTAACTGATTTGCCCAATGTCACAGAGTGAGCAAGTAACAGAACCTGGATTTTTAACTCAAGAGCTCCTAATGCCCAGTCCTCTTCTCATTCTTCTAAATATTACTATTGGGATCTTATTATTCTATGAAAATAATGAGATCATCGGAAGAATGCTATTTATACTTAAAACATGGTCAGAAATTATTCTGTCACACAATATGCATCAGCTACAATACTAAAGTTTTTGACAAATGTGAATTACAAAGAAATATATATCATTCTTTTATAACTGTGGAAATGAAAGTTATAGGACACGTATTATAATTTCTCAAATGCTGAAGTGGTCTACTTGAAAAGGTAAAACAACATTTACTTTAGCTCATAAAATAGAGTTTTCAGATCTTACTGCCACATGCTTGCTAAGCTACTTCCATTTTACATATTTTTGAGTTACTGAAAATCAAAGCTAACACTGTAGAATCAAAAACAACATTCAGTGCAGAAAATACAGTATTCAGAATAATGTATGTTCATAGGCTCAGAGCTCCCCAAAGTCCTGAAGAGAATATAACAAATTCACAGGTATCTCCGAGTCCTAAATTTTGCATTCTGATCTTTGATTCAGCTTGCAAATGTTTAAAAATACATGCAACAAGACAGCTCCCTTTTGGCTACATGTCTGAGTAGGCTCAAACATCTAAATTATTCTATCAAAGGTCAACTGTAACAGATACCCCAAACTGGTTTCAAACCCACCTGGGAAGAACTACGGAATACAAAGACCTTTGGTGTTTGAGCATTTTTTTTTCCATTTTTGACCAACGCACATTTCTTTTAGGGGATCTGCTCCCACAGGTAGATACCAGTATTTTGATGAATGGAGGAAATCTGGCAGTGTGTAAGACAAGCTTACATGTTTTCAGAGTCACATTCACTTAAAACCCACATCACAAATAGATACACTATGCAGATAGCAGAAGTAACTTAGGCACTATGCAGATAGCAGAAGTAACTTAGGCACCATATTATGGTATTCAAGTCATAACAGTACTAGAATTTTTCATGTCATTGGACGTAGATGACATCAATACATTCATGTCTCAACACTGATATCAGAAATGAGGAAAATTACAGCCTTTCTGGGCCTTTAAAAAAATCTCATAACTCTACCCCATTTAATATCATTAAAGTACTTATGGCAGATCTCTGAGGAACGAGAGACAATTTCTATTCTGTTACACTGGTGCAATTCAGAAGTAATTCAAGGAAATTTAACAGAGTTACTCTAAATTTCCACAAGTATAAACCAGAGCAGATTTTGGCCCAAATTCAACACTGGAGTAAGGAGGAATAACTTCGTTGACTTTAATAGAGTTGCACTTATTTACTGCTGAAATAATTTTTACTCAATGCACAACTCCCAACATTGTGAACGATTCGTGACTTGAGGAAAGTTTTAACATTCATACTCAAAAATAAGCTCACACATAATATGAAAGGTTGCTCAAACTGAAAAATGTTTCCAAATGGTGGATGATGTTTCATATGGTACCAAATCTGTTGACATAGGCACAATGCAAGGGTGAAGGAAGAGCCATACAGAACTCAATAGTTTTGTTTTTCAGGGATTCATGTGAACCATTATTTCAGTTCTGATGTATATATGTTCACATCCCTTGAATTTATGATTTGCATGAACCCCAAAACCTGAAAGTAAACCTGGATTTATATTTCTCGGAGTGTACAGTGCCCCAGCACTGTGCCAAAAGCAGAATTACCACTGGTAAAAGGTAACATGAAAAACAATTCCCCAAACTGAAAACTATTATCATCCTGTGCTGAACATACCACATTTCAAAACTGTTTAAATTGCTATCAAACATTTTAGGGAGATTGGAACATCTAAAGAAAAAGCAAATAAACCATCTGTTTTCTCCAGTATTGTTAATTAAACACGCACACGCACACAAGATACTCTTTCCAATGTTACTCTAATGTGTTCTAAGTTCCTACTTAAATACGCTGGTAGAATGTAACATATTTCACTAGGGACATATGATATAAGAATGGATGAAAGCCCATTCATTTACTTGTTTTTATCTCAGCAAACTGAATAGGTTAATCATATTTTGGCTGTATTATCAGTATAACTTAGTTGTTGCAGGTCTACATTGGAGGATTTTTTCAGCAAACAAATTACTACAAATGTTAAAATACCTGCACTAAGTACACTTTAATAATTTTTTTTAAAAAAATGAATTAAAATGACTGCCATTGACCAACAATTTACAGAACAAGTAAAGAATTTAGAAGAGATGATTCCTACTGGTTTGAGTATTTCTTCCTAAAATCTCTTTAAAAACAACAGAATATACTTAAGAAACCCCCTCCCCAAAAAATCTTTTAAAATAAACTAACAACCACCTCCATTGTTCTGTTCCTCCAAGTTGTTGTTATGGCACAGATCCTTTTGGTGGTATCTTCTACCTCAATGGCTCAAAGCAAAGACAACTGTGATGAAAATGTAACTGTGAGTCTGCCAAGAGACTCATGCCCACATTTTTAAACATGAGTGCCTAAAATTGGGCACCTAAATCTACAGTTTGGACCCATTACTACATTGGGAATCTTCTAGCATGGCCCCCTAGGCCTGTGCAGAGTCCCAGTGACTTCCATGAGACTCTGTACAGGCACAGGGGATCTACACTACCAGATCCCAGATGCTGTAACAGGGCTTTCAGCACCTACGTAATTTTCAGAGGCACTGAGCATCCTGCAGCTTGCACTGCAGTCTATGGGAGCTGCAGGATGCTCAGCACGTCTGAAAATCAGTATAAACTTAGTTCTATAAGGTGGACTGAATACGTATGAACTTAGTTGCACAAATGTAGGCATCTAGGTCTGGAAATAGTGGAATCTGAATCAGTAATATACATATTTCTGAAAGTACGTGTCAGTGTGCAACCATAATGATTCTTCACTGGCTTCTCAAAACAACTTTTGTTTCTCTTTTTCCAAATTAGACTAGTAATTAATTAGACTAGTAATTGTTTGAAGTTGATTAATAAGTAGCAAATTTCTAATTCAATACAGTATTTGATACTCTCTGAGAAATGAAGTAAAATCCACAATCTATTTATGGTAAAACTTTTTTTTGAGTCTTTCTGAGCAGATTTATAGACAAATAGGTTTTTAGTAATTTTTTTCTATATCAGATAAAAAAACCCATTGTCCTTTCTGAGAAAAAAAGAGTAACTACATTATTAGTACACAGTTAAGCAAAACCAACCAGCAGCTTATGATTTGTTACTTTTTAAGAATTTAATCCACCATAAAAGATGCACGACTATTCGGGCACATTAGATCTTGACATCTGTCTATGCCAGTTTTGGACCAGTTTGACCTATACAGGAGGCAGACTGTGTAATGGCAAATAAATAAATCAAATCACACCATGACTGAGAGTTGCAAAGTTGTTCAGGGAGTGAGCTCATATAGGGGATTCTAGCTCCATGATCAGTGTTACTCCCCACTCAAATCTGTGCATTTTCTCCTCACACAAACCACAGGAGGGAAAGACTGAGGAGACCTGGTCAGTTCTTTTGGTGTGTTATTTAAAAAAAACATGCAGTTAGAGTGAAATGGAGATCTCCCATCACTGGAGAGAAGAACTGACTGGAGGCAGGAGGCCCTATATATGGTGTCTCTGAACAGCCCATGATGTGAGGAAATTGATGATCTTGTCCATTTCCTAGTTTGCCTCATTGCCCACTTCATACATTGCCATATGTGTCATGTTGGTGGGGAATCAGCTGCTTGATAGCTCCCCTCCCAAAGCCCCATGAAAGAGCTGTCAAATGAAGAATTTCTTTGGGCCATGGGGCTTTAATATTTTTCCTGACTTGACTGACAGATGTATTAGATATTACTATAACAAAATTAACTATAGTAACTGTAGATGTTGTCACTACTCATTAGTTATAATTACCTCACCAGTTACTTGGTTTTTCTGGTTTAAAATAATTCAGACATCTATCCTGCCCCAAGCTTAGTCTGAAGTGGTACTGCCTCCTCAGAAATCAAGTATTCCCCCCCCCCCCACACACACACACACCTTCCCCCATCAGGGAAACAGTTCAGAAAGAAACAAAGAAATTGACTGGAATGTTTAATTTATAAGGAAGGATTATAAGTGCTAAATATGCACCATTTGTCTAAATGATGACTGGGTGGAGTATAATAGTCTGTAAATATTTGAAGGGATTCAGCACTTAAAGTGTAGTGAAGAATTATTTAGGGTGGTACAGGGAGATATAACTAGTAATAATGGGATGAAATGAAGAAAGGGAAAATTAAGGGGAAAATGTATTAGGACAGCGGGTTCTATTAAGGTGTGGAACCAGTAAAAGGCCATGATAAAAGCTCAATTTCTGGGAATATTAAAAACTAAATGCGAGAAAATGCATTAAAATGCATTGGCAATGAGAAGTGGAATAGGCCACCTAATAGGTTTGTTTCCATCTCCAACGCCAATGATTCTGTAATAAGTAGTTGACTCTAGCCTTAGATAGCCTCCTCAGCAGAGTTACAGAGTCTGACTGATTACCATACACATAGCACTGTATATGGCTCCAGCACAATAGAAATGATGTTGAAGAGTGCATGGGATTTATCCTAGAAATCTAAAAGACCTCTTCTCTCATTCACCATAACCATTACCTCCCATAATTGCTACGTTCCACTGGAACAATTAAATGGTTGAGGAGTAGAGAGAAGCTAAGATCCATGGAAGATAGAACTTTCACAGGAGCATTAGGAACCCACTCCTGGCTAAAACAAGAATGATCATTACCCTTGTTGCATTCCAGAACTCATGCTTTTGCACTAACTGTACTGCAATAGTGCTCTTATATGCTGACATTGCAACACTATCACACTTCACATATAAATACATTCATTTTAAAACTACTCTTGCTGGAATGAGTCACACTAAGAAGAAATAAAAGAGTGCAGTTTTGCTCATGGGAAGTGCTCAGATATTATGGTGATGGGTGCTAATATAAAAAAACCTAGAGAGGTATATAGATCCCCAGACCACATTCGTCAGGATTTAGGTACTTCTATCAAGCTCCCCTGACATTAGTCCCATCATTGCCATTTTGCAGGAGCCTTAAAAGCCAAGTGGGCAGAGTCAGTGAGGTAAAATTTTCAAAAGTGGCTAAGGGACTGAAGAATCTATGTCCCACTTTCAAAAGTGACAGGCACTAAGGCCCAGTAGCTCAAAGGTATTTAAGTGCCTAACTTCACCAATGGGAATTAGGCAACTAAATACCTTTGAGGATCTGGGTCTTAGAAGCCTAAGTCTCATTGAAAGAATCCGGAGGAAACTGTAGCTTTAAGTATTTTCATAAGGCCAGCTGCAGTTTTATGCAAACACTTGTGAGAAAGGAATAAAATATAAAAGGAGGTCCTTTTGTGGACAGTTTACAAGGTCACAGTTTTGGTAAAGATTATTTTAAAGCAGACCCATCATATGATTTTGAGGTACTTTCATCTATTATAATAGCTATATTATCACTACACACTCAATGCTATTCAGAGTACTCTACAATCAAACCTGTGTGTATGCAAACACACTACGCTACAGCAACTGATGTGTTATTTAGCAGCTAATGATGTTTATAGTTTTAAAAGCATTTCAACAGCTATAAGTACAGTATTTCAAAAACTGTACGTCAAATTTTCTGTGCCTCTGGGAGGACAAATCAGTATGTAGAACTGGAAGCACCGCAAAAGCTAAATATATTATAATCAGCAGTAGGAAGGCAGAGTAAATCAAAGCTAAAAGTAAAGTTAATATAGTAAACAGAACTCAATTATTTCTTTTCTGAAAAATGCTAAATACACTGAAAAATGATTACAATAAAACTGTACTTTTATTTATGCTAAGCTTTTTTTCAAAAATAAAAATTTAAATTATTACCTGTATCATTGGAGGTGTTGGTAGAGTCTCCATAGCAAAGGTTGCATTGAAATTTGCACTGAAAGTGGAACAAAAATTCCTGTGTTTCACACTTCAGTGAATACACTGAAGATCTTTAAATTTGGCCCAATAACTCTTCAGAGGATAACTATATTTTCCATGTAAAATTTTAAGAAAAAATATTTACTAACTTGTGCTGAAGAAATATTTTTAAATGCCACTTTTTGAAATTTTGCCCTGTTTTTTCCAAAATATTTTGGGTTCCTCTAATTAAACAACCAGAGTCCCCACCATCTCCAAACATTTCTCCCTCCCTCTCTCTCACATACACACACTCCGATATCATGTTAGTTCATAGGTACTTCTGACATTTTTTTAATTAGACACAAAGATTTATTCCTCTGAACCTGAATTCAGCCAGATTAGCCTACAGAATTGTCAAGTTCCACTGGCTATTTTGAAAAACAAAACCTAAAATATTAATTTTCATGTTTGTCAACATTTTCTCACCAGTTCTATTCTAGATAGCTATGCTGTGCAAATAAACCAGCAGGCTGGGAAGCAGAAGATCTGAGAGTGGTCTCAAGAAGATATGGGCCTCAACATGGCTACAGGTGGGGTGAGCAGGAAAGTATATGTGTGACATGGGAGATAGGGAGAGTGGAAATTTGGGGAGGTCTGGGGGGCCAGTAGCTGTGTGCCAAGGCACCTCTGGCACATCAAGGCAGTAGATAAGGCTAGAGATACATGGACTATGGCTGATGTAATGGAGGTAGTTGAGGCTGAGAAGCGAAACTAATGAGTAGTACAGACAAAATTTTTCATCACTCAGCTGCTTACTTCATTATGTTTTAGGGTTTTCACTGGTGGATTCTGCAATAATAACTTTGACACTAAGCTGCTGATATATTTTGTGTGGGGAGAGAAAGACAGCTTGCTCTCTCTCTCCCTCCCCCCGCCCCATATGTCCTGATTTCTTTTGTTTCAAAATCTTTATTTCAATGACTAAATTATTCAAGAAGGTTGACCATTAGGAAATTTGCATCATAATTCAATCCAGAGCTCCCATTCTAAAAATAAACAAAAAAATAGATTTAGCAGCACTCAACTAGCAAAATAATAACAGAAGCAATCTACCTAACTAGAAACAGTTGTTACACTTAATTCCGCCCTGTCATATGCTAATGCATAATTCTCATTGAACTAAATGGGTGCTGAATTTAATCTATAGTCAGTTTTTTAATTTTATACGGAAGATTTTATTATTCTAGTCCCCCCACTATAAAAATATCTTAAATATCAAATCAGAACAATTAAATAATAAAAGTTTAGTAATGAATTCTCTTTTTTTATCAATACTTAGTGACCTTCACATGAGATATCACTTGAAAAACTCCAGAAAAATTAACTTGAAACACTATGAAACTGGGGCTAAGAGACCAAGACATGCTAATGCAGGGATGATGTTGGCAAAGATGAAAAGGAATAAGACAAATTAAAAGGAATAACAAATTAACCATATTCTTTCTTTTCCACCCAGTCACATATACAGTTAAGAGCATGGATACATCTGGGTTTCTTCTGAGAATATATGTTATAACTGTATCTATTTGTAAAATGCTCATATTATAAGAGAAGAGATTTCACAATCTGTAAAAATATTCTGGCCGTGCTGGTATCTGGTGTAATTTCACAAGTTGGAAAGAGCTAATATGCCATTCTTGAAGTCATTGCATTCAACAACGGGGCAAAATACCTTTAAAATGCCTTTCACACTTTTTTCTTCCTTCTGAAATTACAATTACTACACACTTTATGAGCCTGCAGCTGGTTTTAGCAAACTGGCATTTGCAGGTCTCGCATGACAGACACCTGATGAAAGTGACAAGCAAGAGTTTTCATTCATCGCTGCTGGCAACCCACTGCCTTTCTGATCCCTTTCTATGGAAACAGAGATTGGTTGTGGGGGAATAAGGTAAAGGGTTATTTTAAAAAGTCCATATTATCAAATCAGCATCCAGCAGCTGAGTCTGAGCTCTTGTTAGCTGCCTCAGCTGGCTCCCATCATACCCTTCTGTTTCCATAGAAACCATAGCAGCAGCATTCCCAATCTCACCAGGACTGTTCTGGAGTTTGCACATTCGGTCATTTCCAGATCCAGCCTGGCCATAACCCTGGGGACGATGCGGGGGGAGTCTGTTAACGTCTGCATTGCCGGCTTCCCCCCACAAGGGGATGCTGTGCAGATAGGAGGTCAACTAACGATTCTTCCTCTCACTCTGTGAGCCCGGTGGGACAGGATGGTGGTCAGAACAGGGGCCACCTCTTGAGTCCTTGGCACAGCGGCTGCTCCTTCCCTCCCACTGCTCCCCACTGAGTGGCCGCAACCAGCTGGGGTGAATGACAGAGAGGGAAGAGAGGGCACCTTTCTCTCCTCCAAAACTTACAGCCCAGGGACGGAAATGCAATGCAGTATCTTGGTGGCCAGCACGATGAAGGCAGCTGCGCTGTGGCTCCCTAAGTCAGAGCAGTAGGAAAAGGGATTTTTTTTAAAAACTATTTCTCCCATCCCCTGAAGAGAACCATGATCAGTCATGGAAAGAGACATAGGGACGTTCACCCACTCGAGCAATCGGATTGGCTGGCCATTCCTAGGTGCTTTGTAATAGCACTGTATTATTGTAAAACATCTTTCTAAAGCACTCGTTACTGTAGTATCTAGCTGCTTTACATCAGTTACCCCTAGAAAGACACTCCAATTTAAGACACTTTTTTTACACAGTGAGCAGGTGCCAGTGGTCAATTTTCCAGAAGAAACTGCTTTCTGAAAGGCGCTGGGGGGAGAGAGAGAGAGAGAGAAGGAGAGAGAGGGAGTGTGTACGTATGTGTGGGATGGGGGGGGGGTTTAAACAAAGATGTTCAATCTGCTGCATTCTCCACCAAAACGGAGTTGACCCAAAAATGAATATATTGTGAACGTGGAGTCTTGAGCTGACAAATATGAGTCACTGCCATTAAATCAGCAACAGAGTGTGACTGCAGCAGAGTAGCTAAAGGTAAAAGGGGGCCTTATTTGCCACTCGTCCCTCCTGGGATTTCAGCAGCAGCAGTGAATACAGTAGGATGCAGAGACTGCATCCCTCTGATCAACGGGAGCAGACACATTCAGTGAGATCACTGTTTTAGCCAGTGCCTCAAAATGGTTTCCTCTGCCAACCAACATCACTTCCATCTTATGTAGATTAAACTTGAGCCAGTTACTCTTGGCACAAGTCTCATTTTCTCTCGGGCAGTCTGTCTTCAGGGGTTCTGCATTGTCTCTCTGTCGAAACAGAGACATTGAACGTCAAAGGGTATCATCTGACTATTGATAGCTGTGGAATCTGTACGGCTCACAATCCTTACTAGTGTTCTTACATACAGTCAATGTTGAATAAGAGGTGGCAAGAACCATCCGTGTGGGAATCCTCAGGGAAGAGGAGCAACTCTCCATCACTAATGTCTGGGAACTATTTAAAAGAAGTGAGTAAGTGATCTCTATTGTAGATTTTGCTATATTTGAGTGAAAAGTAAGGAGGAATTGTCTTCTCTTTGTAGCAGAAGATGGACTGCCTGCCTCTGAGCTGACAGACCATAGATCCTTTAATCTCTAATGTGCCAGTCCTGCAGCTGAGAGCATGCAGATGTACTGCTGTGCCATGAATAAGCTGGTGAATGGGCCTCCATTCTCCACTGAAGTCAGTTGCCGAATGGGGGCCCTATCACCAGCTTAGGACTGAAAGTTGTCACCACTTGATCTGTTTATAAATTAATATCCTATGAGAAAGTAAATTATCTTAGTCTTGCTGAGCAGAGAGGTGTCTGCATCACAATTGGCATAAGTGACACTCTGGTTGGAGCATTTAGGATCAAATAGTATAAAGTCTGAATTGTCCTCTTATTTCAATGGTGGCTCCTTTGGGCCAGGTTCGAGGCATATTGTTGGGAAGAAACAGAAAAATTCACCCTGCTGCTGCCTGCGTCACACCTATTCTGTGACCAGAGGATCTCAATTTTAGCACCTTTCATGAGTCCTAGACAGGAAGGATGGTCTAGTGGTAAGGGTAAAATGGGGACAATGGTACTGCCCTACTTCACAGGAGTGTTGTCAGGATAAATGGATTAAAGATTGTGGATCATTCAGATACTGCAGTTATGGGGGCTATATAAGTACCTAAGATAGACAGAGCCACTCTCTCACTTTCTCTCAGAAACATACGTGCATGTTTTACTGGTACAGGTTCTCCTCCCTTTACTCTCAGAATAGTGCAATTTCTTCTACGTAGATTCAAGCATTTAAAATGCCAAAAGGCATGAATAAAACAGAGAAAATTGATTTCTTGATATTCAAGTCTATGCCCTCTGCAGTGAGCACGCTGCTACAATTTTCTGCTGCTGCAGGCCCAGAGGAAAATGGCAATTGCTACTGAAGATAAAGATTATTTTGTAGAAGTGCTTCAGGAATTACGAGTGAGAAATGAAAAACTGCAAACTTCTCTTACCTCTCTAGAGAAGAGGTTTGAAAGCAATACAGCCATGATCAGCACATAGGCTAAGAGAGCAAAAGAAGCTGAAGGAAATGCCTTGATGGCCTGGAGGAAAAACCACAAGATGTAAAAAAAAAAAAAAAAAGAAGAGAGAGAGAGAGAGACTGGAAATTTGAACTAGTGTTTTCACAATTTGAATATAGAATGGCATATTGAATATGCAAATAACTGAATGCACATCAAACACATCTATATGCATGGGATATGAACAGGGAAAGAAATTCTGATCCAAAAGACTGAATTGTGGTTGGATCTACTTTTTAATGTGATAAATGAACTCAGTACACTGTATGGGGAGAAATCTGATCAGATCCTTTTCAAGATGGAAAACACAAAGCGAGAGGAGCGGTGCTGCTGCTGCTGTCTGACACTAGGATCACCAGGAGGTTTGAGGCCAGACACCTGGGTATGCATAGGCTGAACTGCAGGCAATCCTTTATGCAGGAAGAGGTGAATTTCAGTCTTAGGGCATTAAGTATTGTAAGGAGTTTATTTAGTTTGCACATCATCTGTTACAGATATTTTAAGGCTAAGGAATCATGAGCTAAGCACAGATGGAATCAGGAGCTGTTAAGATGAACATCTCTGGATCAAAAGAACTTACAAACTCCAGAAGGCAAATACAGTCAGAATTATTTCTTCCTTTTCTTTTGTGGACACAACCTCAGAGCAGGTGATGTTTGAATAGTCACCAGTCATGCAACACTTGAGAAACCATCCAGCAGGTCACTAGCCAAAACATGTTTCCTACTCATCAACAGCACATACTGAATAGGTGGGGAATGAGAGGAAAGTTGCAGTACTGTGTTACACTGCTCGCCAACTGTGATTTTTGACTAATAAAATTATATATTTATTCAATTTATAAATCACATGGACACTAATAAGTGCCCATCCAAATCATTCTAGCAGCTTTTACACTTAACACCCTCCCCCACAAAAAACACAAACATTAAGTGTGAGCAGGGATGCAGATTCACCAAGGATTTTTGCCATGGAATAATAATATCTAGATCTTATATAGTAGATCTCAAAGCACTTTAAAAAGGAGGTTAGTGTCATGATTGCCATTTCAGAGATGTGGAAACCAAGGCACAGAGAGCCAAAGTGACCTGCCCAAACTCACCCAGCAGGTTAGTGGCAGAGTCACCTGATGTTGGCTGGTGAAGGGGGGAAGAGTGAATGGGGAGTGAGAGGGATAAGGAAAAAAAACTAGGAAGACAAAACACAAAGAACCTTGACAGTGTAACATTATAGTTGAGATTTTACGTGCACAAAAATCATGATATTGAAAGCTATAATTATCATGGAAACTAAATTGGCTGCAGTGTGTGTGTGTGTGTGTGTGTGTGTAAAAACACACAAAAATGACATTAAAAGAATATTTCCAAGGGAAGTCAAGCATTCAAGATAGAAAATGCCAGAATTAAGAATGCCTGTGCAACCTTAGTTCTGCCCCCTTGTATGTATGCATTATGATACTGTCTTAACTGACATGATTACATATGGTAGTTTCCAGAAGCCCATTACCACACTTAGTGCACAGGATAGACCTGTGCGAAATTGATGGGGATATGGTAGGGCTATTGTACTGAAGGATATTTTAAACAGAGGACCTTAAGAATAGGGTTTTGTTCTGGAGAATGGAGGAGCAGTGTAATAGCAGTGGGCCTGGCTTGGAAGCCAAATCAAATCCAGCACCCATACTAGTGAAGGGGCAAGGATCTACAGCAAGCAAGAAGAGAGCAGGATAGGAACCAGACAGCCACCAAATGGTAATTCATCTTTATCACCAACCTGTGCCAAGTTCAAGATTTATCTACATGTGACACACCAATCACTTGAGCCACCCAATCCTCTGCAAAAATATCCTATTACAGTGTAAAAGAATCTAGGCCAGAAATTACCATGTTCCAGTAAGTTTTAGGAGAAATTTGTTTCACACAAGTTTTTTATTTTTCTAACAGAGAAGTTAACTTTCTGTGATGGAACTTACTCAGGGGAGGAGTCTAAAGAACAGGCAATCACCCAATAGCACATGTATGTGTCACAGGATAAATATGAACTACACTACGTAACTGACAATTTTCAATAAGATTATTTTGTTATGATTTGTATATTCTTAAATTTCTCTTCGAGAAATACAGACTCAGAGTCAGGTTTCCGAAGCAGAGCACAATGGGTGTATCCAAAAAAAAATCCATGTGTCTAAGCTAAAGGTTACATACATTTGCAAGTGCCTACCTGTTTATATATACAACTAGATGATTTGAAAAAGCAAATACAGGTTTCTACAGCGCTGCACCCAGATTTCAAAATCTGGCCCTTAATATACTAGTTAATCTAGTCAGAGAGAGAAAAGAACAATGATTAACTTTATTAACAGAGCAGCATGGATTTTATGAGGTTTTAAAAATATTTCCAATTTTCCTGCAACTATCTGCACCTTTGAAACATATCTTAATTACATTTCCAAAGTAGAAAGTCAGTATATTGCTACAGATATTAAAACCATACACCAAATAAATATGACCTGGTTCATAAGCTCAAGGGAGTCCCAAGCACAGAAATCAAAACTCTTGCTATGGACCAGTGGAAGATGAGTTAGTGGAGAAAATGATGCACTCAGTCTCCAATGGGAGTGTGACAACTGAAACACTTAAACAGCATCTCCTCTGATTAATCAATACTGCTGTATTTGGCATCAGTTAAGTAAGAAGATAAAAGTGTAAAGTGGAGGAATTCTAAGTAGAAATCTAGAATTTTGAAGCTGTGGTATCAATGAATACTTGTATTTAAGTGACACTACAGAATTACAGTTATAATAAAAGTTGCAGAATAAAAACATGAGTAAGGATATACTGTGGGGCCTGATGCTGCAAGTCTTACTCCTGTGAGTTATGGTTACCCACAAGAAGAGTCCAGTTGACACATAACTTGGTTTGGGTTTGGTCACAAATATACACCAGAAGCATTCGGTGGAACTATTCTAATCTCTGTTAAATTGCTGTGGACGAGTGAAATACAAATTTTTCATATATCTAATAAACTGGCTGTATTTTTCTTTTTGAAAAAAACATTTTATGAATACTGTAATACCAAACTGTAAACTAGAAAGGATGATATTCCCATTCCTGTTTTGAAGATGAGAATATTACAGATTAGTTATTTAAACTATGTTTTTACATTACATTCTGCTTTTATTACATCTTAAGTGAAAGTCATCAAAATGTCATTAAGGCCTTTGTGCTTGGCACTGTTTGAATGTAAACAATTCAGCAAGCTGGTTCTGAGCCATGCAATACTGATTTTTACAGTTATAAACATCCAATAAATGAAAATCCGAGTGTTATGATTAGACTTTGGAAAAAAAAGATTAACTAGTTTATTTTCTGTCTCCTGTCTTTTACATCATCTTTAGCATTAACTACTAACACAGTGCTACTCCTAGTAAACTAACCCCAAGGAATGTCCTGCCAAATTCTACCATCAATCCAATGCTGAAAAGCAGCTCAATGGTGCTGTAAAGCTCCACCTTACAAATTCCATTTCTTTGGGCATTGATTCTAGTGGCAATTATTATCTGCCTAATCTATTGAGAAACTTTCTGCCATTGCAGTTAGTTCTTATTTGAAGTGCTGAGATTAGGAAGACTAAATAATAGTTGCATGTGTTCAAACAAAACACTAACCCCTATTCTTTTCTGTTTCTGAAAACAATTAAGCTACATGAGAAAAACATGCATCAGATCTTAGTAACATGAAAAGATCAGCATGCACTACTTTGGTTTTAGAAACAATATTTTAAAGACAATAAACAGAAATTCTCAAATTGTTTGGGAAATAATTTTGTTCTATCCAAGTAGCATCTCTTTGGGCCATCGTCAGGGCTGCTGAGAGGAAGCGAAAGGGGGATAATTGTAACGGGGTCCCAAGCTCACCCCCCCAACATGTTTAATGGCTGTGTAAATAAAGTGAAATGGCAGGGCATGGGGCCCCAGCGACCAGGCCCCAAATTTCTATCAACAGGCTGTGGTTTAGCCATTATTTTTTTCTTATACTTCTTATACAAGCTGGATTTTTTTTAAAAAAGAGTAATGACTTTCTTCTGAAATTTTTACTTTAAGCTATTACATGAAGAAAGAGAGGAATAGCCTCAAACCCACTTTCAGCTTAAAAATGTATAATTACTGATTAGGTTTCCCTTTCTTTAACAATGTCAACTACCAGGTACAGCACTTAATTTGTCTCATTTCCCCCCCTCATAGTAGTAACCTGTGGTAGTCAATTTAGTACAAAAATTATTAACTCATTATTGAAGAAAAGTACTATGAAGTATTATTCTGTATTTGAAGTATGCTAAAAACAGAAAATGATTTTGCCGCTGCTAATCTGGGATCATTATCACATTAGCCTAGCATGTGTACGCCAAATGACAAATCAAACCAGTAATTTTAATATAAGAAACATTTTACTATTCCTCTCCTAAAACCCACTCTGCATTCAATAACCTCTTAATCACAGTAGTTTCTTTTGAAAGAGATTCTGTAATACATGAAGGTGCAAGCACCATTAACTATCACACAAGGAGAACATTTTTGGTAGTAACAAAAATCTGATACTCTCTGAATTCAAGGTATTTGCCTTAAACTGAAACTGGGAATTTCCCTGAGCTAAGTCACAGTTTGTTTGACTGCATGTACTTTAAGAGTTAGTGATAATGAAGTGGCAGACAAACACTATCAGAGAAAGCACTTCTGACTTTTTACTATCCCTACAGAATAAATACATTCAGAATCTATCCATTATATATTCAGATTGGGAAATGGAATGCTAGCCTTTCATTGTCAATCTACATAGAGTCTCATCATCAGATAGCACAAATGAAATGCTAATGTAAGAAGATGAATGCCAATTTCCTTCACTTTGCTCCAAGTTTCAGTGGCTCTCTACAATAAAAGATAGCTGTTTGTGGAGACTGGCTTGTTCCATACCATTAACTCAGAACAAAACATATTTTTAGTGGGACAGCAGTGTTTACTTGTAAGAACTGATGAATTGTATGCCACCATTTATCACTTGAAGACAAAGACATTCAGGCTCAATTTTGGACATAAATCAAGGTACATGCTCCTAAATAAAAAAGGATTGCTTAAGTCCCTAAAACTGCATAGATTGAGGTCAGATTGGCCATAGCAACCACGAATGGTACTTAGGCCTCCAGCAGGACTTAGCAACCAATAAATGAGCTTAGATCTCTTTTCATCTCCACTGGTGTGAAAGCCAAAATTAAAAAGATTAGATCACCCTGCACCCATCACAATAGGCTTCACAATGAAAAAGTCATTTCTAGCCTTTGAATCACATCAAATAAATAACATTCATCCCTTCTATAATGAACAACTTTCAAAGTAAATTGAATCTCCATAGTGCTGCTTTCCCTTGCTGCACCATATTTACATAACAATATATCGCAGGAAGCTCAGAATCGGTCTTGTAAATGGGAGACTCTGAATAAAATGAATCTTTAGCACTGATTACTGTATATTCAGCTTCAAACTGCCTTCCATTTTCCCTTCTTTAACCAATATATTATAAATTACAATCAATATAACAAATGCTTTAAAGCTTGCAATATGAAAGTTTATTTCAATATGGGAATTGTACGGTAAACAGATTTTCCCCCTCTCATTTGAGAATTAGTTCCAAATTCTACTTTTAAGTGCTGAAATACTATCTGGTTAATATTTGATTGAAAACAGTGGTACATTATTCCAGTTTATCACAACCTCCTCTCATGCTGTAGTTACTTCACTTTATTCTTTAAGTTATTCTATCTGTTCTTTTAAACCCGCTACACAGTCTAGTATTTTAATTTTCTATTTCACATGAAACATTGTTTTTTGTTCTTGTTCCAGTCTTTGGAACATTAGTTATTTGTAAATATTTAACAAGTGTACAATATCATTGATTGCAACTGTAATAATCTAAACAATTTTAATTAAAAAAATTCTATCAAATGTTCTCTTCTCATTATAGGAAAGGCATTTTTCTTATGCTCAACTTGTCCTTATTAAAATGGATCACTATCCCATTTTCATTGCAGAGTATATAAACTACTGTTTAATGGAAAGTGTTCCAAAAGCAATATCTTAAAGTCAGAAGGTTATACCTACATTAAAAATATGCTGGAATAATTTCAGCCTTCTGCAGCAGCAGCTCACGTAGATAATACTATTTGAACTCAGCAGGCAACCTCATTAATTTATAAAACTCTCTGACCCCAGTACAGTTAACAGTGTAAAATAATTACAAATTAGGGTTGAAGGAGCACTGTTTTAATATTGCACGGGTCCTGCCAGCAACACACCATTTTATTGTGTCTGTGTATTTATTATGACTAAATATAATTTTACCTTACCTGAAATGAAGCTTCATGGTGAATTTTAAAAAAGTTGAACATTAGAAGAAACCTTCATTAAACAGCAACTGTAATAGCTACTATGCCAGTGAAGAAACCTTGCCTATTTTCTCCAATCATTCTCGTAACACAAAGCACTGCAATTACTGGTTTATAGGCTAGTAACAGCCTGGATACAGCAGTAAAGTAAAATATTTTAATAACAAGGCACATTTTAAATGTAACAACTTCTAACTCCTCTAGAAGGATATAAAATACTTGAGTGATGTATAAATATTCTCTCTTACCTAAAACTTGTCAGAAGAAGAGATCCTTCTCATTGTTGTCACCTCCCGTGCCCCCTCTTGCCACCATGGAAATTGGTTCTGCTATGTTTATTGCTCTGTGCCTCAGTTACAGCTGTGACACTAATCTGCCTGCACAGACCAGCAAACGTATGTGTGCGTGTTGGGGGGAGGGGGGTGGGGGGAAAGGAGAAAGAGAGAGAGAGAAGATAGCCTACTGTCTTCTAGGCTGAGAACCTAAACCTCAGGCCAAGTCAAGGCTGAATGACAATGATCAAAAGCTCTGTCCTTCATCAAGAGAGAAGACAGGATTTTTTTTTCCTCCCAATGAAAAGTGGGACTGTCATGAGGGATTCTCACTAAGAAACCTCTAACAGAGACAGACCTTTTCCAGATTGCTAGTGCCTGCCCAGCAGTCCGTGCAGAATACAGGTAGCTATTGTTCCTGAGACAGATATGTAGCCAGCCACTCAGACTGTGACAGATCTCAACAAACCAGTGAGCCTGCCTTCACTTTAACTCTTTATTTACTAGTACTTTACTTTTTGCTGAAATACAAAGCTCTCCTTATATCCCCATGGGGAAAAATGAATTGTAAATAACTACATTTTGGTTAAGAAATGAGTTTGGTATCTTATACATAGAAATGTTCCCATTTAAACTTTAAAAATACTACCTTCATGCTGTAGCTCATGAAAGCTTATGCTCAAATACATTTGTTAGTCTCTAAGGTGCCACAAGTATTCCTTTTCTTTTTACCTTCAGTTCAGTCTCTCTTGTTCTGAAATCTGACTGAGCCTAATGGTTACACATGGTATAGGAATATTAGACTCCAGTAGTAATAAAGAATTCAAATTATACCAGGTCAATAACTGATGCATTGTGCTTTATGGAATGTTCATAATTTAAGGCTAAATGAAACAGTTCTGGATAATCACCGCCATGATTTTACATGCAAATATTCTAGTTTTTAATAAAAGTGAATTGTCTAGTGACAATGTGACATAGTGCTACATGTGTTATCTTTAACATACAGAAGATTTTCCACTGGAAGTCAGCTCCCGGTTTTAATCTGGGGTGAATGAAGAAATCCCAAAAGGAAACAATGTTAGAAAGGGTTATCTAGGTAGTCAACAATTTCATTTCAAGGTAGAGGGATAGCCATCCTAGTTCCCCTCTCCAGTTCTGTCACCTAGGTTTTCATAAACAAGTTTTAGCAAAACAAGCTTCATACAAAATAAGTTATGAGTTTAGTTGTAAAGACAACAATCAAGAAATAGCTCATAAATTAAGGATAATATTCTGACTTTTATGCACCCACTTAGGCCTACAGTGGACAGTACAACAATCTGTGAACAGCTACTGATTCGACATACCGGGCACCCAGTGAATGGGTTCAGGTCAGGTCAGTATTTTAGCCTTTAGACTCAATTTCCTTTTTCCTCTGTTTAAGCCAGTCTCAACAGTATTTTAAACATTGTATGCATGCACAAGTGAGTGAGTGAATACTTTGGGGGATGAGAGGGAGCTTGTTTGTTTTGTTTTTAAAAAGGCCAAGTTAAAGTATATAAAGGGTGGGGAACAGAAAAGAAAATCTTTCATACCAAGATAAAATATGAAATATAAGATGAATAATTTTTACCACTGATCATAAAAATGCAAATTAGAGATATCACTTGAAAACCATGGATTTTTAACAGGATAGAATATTGGTTGTTACTGTCTGTAGCACAAGTACGGAGTTTTCTCATGTGTGCTCCATAAAAATACACTGCACAAGCTTCATGAATTTCTTTGAAAAACAATCCGTGGTCATTTTTTAAAGGTGCAGAGTAATATTTTCTACTTGAGTGAGGATTTTATTGTGCTTCCCCATTAATGATAAGGGTCAAGTAGCCTTTTACGATTACCCCTGTCCATCAAGAAGGGAGGGGAGTGTCTTTTTAATAGGAATCAATGTCATTCATTGGAACTCGCGCTGCAGGGCAGAAAATCCTCTGCAGTGCAGGATGCATTTTACATGGCCAGGACTTAGGATTCTCATGCTCTGCTGAAGGTTTACTCCTGAATGTCTCATTTTAGTTTTTCAGAATATCAGTATATAAAGAAAATGTTGAAATAACTTATCTATGTCAACAACTGAAGTATTTGCAGTGGTATGTGAAGAATGTTTTACTGTATACATATGTTAAACGTGAATATTTTCCCCATGTTAAAAAGGACATTTTATTACCAGTTTCTGAGAGTTTTAGGATGATTCCCCTTTCTGTTTTATGCAAGTTTATACCAAACGAGAATTTGCTATAAGGAACAGGTGAAAAATAACTGCTGGGGAAAGATAAAGGGCTGGCATCCTCATCTGGCGTAAATCTGTGTAGCTCCATTGACTTCAGTGGAGCTACACTGATTTACATCCAGTGCAATTCCAAAGGACAGCTTGGCTGTATGTACCATAATGTGGCAATTTCTTTTCTACACAGCGTGAGTTCTACTTCTGGGACAAGCAAAATGAAGACCACTAACTTTGTATTGTAAAAAGAGCTCTCTAAACTCCAGCTGTTTATCATATGGCAAATGTCTGAGCGTGGTCACATTCGATGTCAAGACTTGATTAGACCCTACCCAAGCCCACTAGCCTTGAATATTTCATTTGAACCAAGTCTACCATACTTCTTCCAATACTTGGGTCCTCAACAGAACAAGTCTTGCTGAATTGTTAGAGTAGGTTTTAAACAATTGCATCTTAGCTTATATAGCCATACATGTCAAAAACATCATAACTGAAACGATGCAGGAGGGATGTGAAAAGAAAAATTTTCAGTACTGAGATATTACTGTGCTGGGTGCATTATAGAAAGATAAACTAGATAGATCAGTCTACATTTCCTGCAAATACATAATGCCCATCCCATTATCCTTAATGACATTACAGGAAGAACTCTCCTCACCATGTCCATTACGGAGAGAACATTCTTTATGCTATGGGTAAAAGGGGAGAAAAGTTTCTTATGGAAGTTTTACTACACTTCCCTTAAAGCCACCTTAGATATAGAGGAAGGCTCTTAATTCCAGCCAAGTCAATCACAAGCACCCAATAATATGCACTTTGCTATAAAACACAAACTCTTGGGTATCAATGAAAAGTCACATAGAGAAGGTGGAGTTTATTTATCTATAGTAGTTTCCAATGAGAATTGTTTTTTGTAAAAGCACAAAATATGAGAAATGATGTTTAACTTGTATTTTTCTAAGTGTAAAGGACACTCTCAATAATATACATATGGAATTAGGTGTACAACACCCATTAACAAAATCAGGAGGTATACACCTATAATTCCCTAGGCACAATGTCAATTATATACCCTCAAATATCAACATGACTTGATCTGAAAAATTTGAATTATATTTCCCAAAAGAAGACTGTAAATAAAACAGAACTCCTACTGTATATTACATAATAATCTAGTGTCTGAGAATTTTACCTGAGGACACACTGCTACAGTATTCTCTTTCAACTAACTCAGAGTGTTATACATTCAGACACAAAGCCACATACCAGTATCAGGTATCCATTTCCCCCCAGGGATTCAACATTTTAATGGTTTTATAGTAAATAGTCATGTATTAAGAAATTATTCATTCCAAATATAACAGAATAAAAAATTATATCAACTATATGTAAATGTTATATAAGCAGAAATACATACAACATCTCAGAGCATATAACCTTAATTAACCTTTTGTCTCAGTTTGTACACAAATTATGTATAAAAAGTTAACTTTACCAGGGACATAAACACTTATGGAACTTAACATTTGCTAGTAGATTGATTTGAAAAATGAATGGAAAGTATTCCCAAATGATATAATTCACATTTAACGTAATGACTTTGATTTCTTAATACAAAGCAGAACTCTTACTTTTCACTTGTTTATTTTCATTTTAAAGTTATTTGTTGCAAAACACACACATATGTTTAAAGTATTGGTCTTTATTATTGCAGCAAATGTTTAAAATATAAATACCAACTACAAAAATAAAATATGTAAATATTAGAGTGGAGCCAGTACCTATTTTGCTTAGCATTTGGGCAAGTACAATGTGTAGTTTAGAAAAACTGATGAATAAAAATGTGTTCAATTATATTTGTAAATGACGCTATAAAAACAGGTATTCAAAAAAAGTATCATTAAACGCATCAAAGAGACACTTCTGATATGTTACTAAGTTAATAACTTTTTTTTTAATATAACACAGGGCTGAAGATCACATAACATCTTTCGTCTGAACTGTTTTCATAGAAACATAATTATCAACTAGATTTTTTGTAAAAGCAAATGTTAAAGATTAGAACTCATCAAGACTATTGCAAAGCTTCTATATAACAATGTAGCACACTAGTGTCAAAGATATATTTCATCAGTTCGTATTCCTATATCAACAAATTATACATTTGATACCTGATATGTTGGTAAAAATTCATTCCAGTTGACATCCTTTTTTTTAGCCTGCCAGTTTTTAGGACTTGTGTCAGTGTACCCCATCTTCAAAAAACAAAGCTTTTCCTTGCAAGGTTTAGGAATCTTTACTTGCAGAAATATATTTTACATCTTGTTCTCAGCCACAGTAAAAAACTAAATTTAAACACTTCATTCAGCATTGTGCCTAGAACTCATATACAGCAAGTATTACCCCAAATAAATTGCTACAAGGAGGCTGTATTTGCAGCTTTGTTGGGTAAGTGAAACAGTTTCTTTTCCGTGCACTTGCATGTCAATTTTAGTCTTATTCATTTCAATAGTTAGTCAATAAATAAATACATAACCCTAAACGGCATATGAAAAAATAAAATTCTCATAAAAATAATTCAAATGTGGTAGACATCAAAGAACAATATATCACTTTCCCCTCAAATATTGGGTATAGTATGTTTAAGTAGTACATTAAACATTATGATTTGATGATTAATTTATTACTGTCATTGACTTACAGCCAGTTTTGACCTACCGCAGTAAGTGATGTTCTATGGGAGTTGCTCATCTTGAAAGGCCATGTGTACAGTAGCTTGATGAAGGGGAAAAAAAACAAAACGGTCAGAGCTTCTCTTGTAGCTTCATTGTGCCGTATGCTGTTCTCCTCCTCTGAATCTTTTGATAAAAGTCAGAATGCAACATGATTTATTAATGTAGCAAAGGCATTATAATTCAGAGCTAAAAATATTATTGGGCTTCTCCCTAGCTAGCACTGTTTAAGAAAGTCTTTAAAAAAGCAATTTAATTTCATTCTACCAAGTCAAATTTTCTCCACAGATAATTAGTTTTCATTATATTCATAAAAAGCTACAAAGATGCCAATGTTTAGAATTTATTTTTATTACAGAAAGATTTACCAACTTTTGCAAGAAATTTTATTGTCAGTGTTTTCCCGTGGCTAATCTAATTTTTAATAATATAATACTCCACAGTAGCATTCACCAATGTACCTTAAAATCAGAAAGTACTTGAGATTTTTTTCTGTACTCCCACATCAATTATTTTTCTGTAAAATAATTTCAAATCATACCTGTTATACATTTAGTATCAATATTTTAAATTGAATCCATAGAAGTTAAAATACCCACCATGTGTTTTGAAGACTTGAAACATGGTTTGACAAACATTTGTGCTTCTCTAGCCATTATCAGCATGTTTAATACTATGTTATTGAGATGTACATATCAGGCTTAAATATATAATATGGGTACTTAACTCCAAACCTGTTTACTTTCATTTAGTCAAGGAGAACTATTTGTTCATAAATGCCTCAAAACACCAGGCTAGCAGTGTTTATAAAATGTCTAAAACAGCATGGGAACACGCATACAACAAGAAATAGACTGGACATTAATACTGGAAAAGCAAAAATTGACAGGAAATTTGCAATACTCTTAAAAGAAGGATATGCTGTCCCCATCTCCCCCACCTTTCCCTCCCAAAAAACTTAGGTCTTACTTGAACTAGACACATAAGGCAGAAAAGTATCCATACAAGTTTACAGCAACAAATGTAATGGTAGAGATCTACTTACCAAGAGTCTCATCCTGCTTAGGCTTCAGGGTATTTTCTGTGACATGAAGAGTTTTGGATTAGAAGATTTACTGCTGTCCTCCTGTTCCTCTAGTTCTTCAGTTGCAGGTGCAGAGAAACCACGACTAGTACTGTTTTGAAATAAAGACCGTGGCCTGTGTAAGCCAAGATACTCTGCACGCCTGAAGATCTCTGCAGTGCTCTTAAACTCCTTCACTGAGACAGGTATTTGTTGCTGTCTGGTGTCCAAACAGGTTCATAGTAGCAGTCACCTTCATTTTTCAGTCTTAGAGGCCCTGTGTGCTGAAAGAAGAGGGGGTTTCCTTTTCTTTAGTATTTATTTGCTTCTGGATTGGAGGAGGAAGGTCAGAGATTTTCAATTTGAGATCAAATACAGGCATGTAATGGAAATGAAACATAAGTTTTCTGAATTGCATTCAGCTCCCTTAGTTGCTGCATTACTAAAAACCTCACAGTGTTCCTGACTCTCTAAGCCTTGAGGTCTGTGTGATTTTTTTTAAAGCCACATTTTAAACAAATTAGTTTCCCCCACTTGCAGCACTGCAGTCTTTCCATTGTTGAATAGTAACTATTTCTAAAAAGGAAGCTCTTAATAAAGCTAAGGTCAGGCTGCTTAGACTTGGCATTTGCTGAGATAACAAATCAGAAGTGATAGCATCATACAGGTTTATGAATTTTGTGCCCCTGCAGTCACAAACATCAGACATTTACTTTATAAAGAAAGCTTTTAGATTCTTCCTGCAGTTTCCATAGTGATTTCATTTTTTTCTCTTTTATCACAGATTGGCTGAAGAGCTGCTACTCTTTGTGCTTTAAAAGACTTGTGCTACCAACTGTCGATATAAAGGTACTGTAGCTAAAACATACATGGAATACATACCATCAAAAATAATTGAAACGGATAAACGTTGGCAAAAAGGTTTCAATAATTTCTCCCCCTGCTTCTGTAGAATAGTTTGGTAGAATATTACTTCATCTGAATAAATGTAATTAACTTGAGCTGTACTGCTGTTCTATTTTACCATAAACTATGATACTTCTATTAAGGCACTCGTCATGCAAAAAATAATCTCTTCACAAAAAGCTTTAATATAGTTTAGATCATGCAAAATGCCTGAGCTTGTTAGCCATAAATGAAAGCAATTTCACTTCAATTATTTTAGTCTCATCTACAGACAGTGTTATGCCAGTGATATTTTTTCTGCCTCTTTCGTAACAGTTTATTCTCTTTAAAAGTGTTCTGTAAAAAATAATTACATTGTTTTTGGCAAAGTATGTTATGCTCTGTACTGCAAAAAATAATAACCTTACAAAACAAACATGAAGAATAGTTTCTGTTTAACCCCTTGATGTAGATGTCTCCTTCACAACACTGAACTCAATCAAGAATACAATTTTGTAGTTACCTGCCCTATTAAAATGGAGTTTTAGATTATAAAATGTATATAAAGTATTTTACTACTTCTCTCTCAAATCTCATTTAACAGTAAGAGGGTACATGGTTAATCCCAGCCATAGTTTGCTCTAATCCTATGAGAATTTGTGTTCTTCTGAGTCAAAGACTGTCTAACTTCTTAGAGATACTGAATTCATATCACGAAGTGATAAATGTATTGCAAATAAACTCTTACAACTGAAAATAATTTTCTAGTTGGCTATAAAAATAATGAGATTGCCAATTCAGTATGAAACTAAGAAAAGTTAATGCAAAATTCATATGAACAAATTTAAAAAAATAAAACATATAAAATACAGTAACAGTAAAAACAGATGTTCTCATTTAAAAAGGGAAATACAGGCAACTTTGTTTTGCATATGTTTGAGAAAATAAATGCAAACTCAATATATTATCTAGTGATGCACTATCAAACTCCTTATTTTTAATGTCATCTATTTATGAGGCAGACTGTGCATCTGGCTTTGGTTGATGGATATTAAAATCTACTGATGGGTATTCAAATCTATTAAACAAGCAATAACTTTGAACATAAAGTATGTTAATACTTACTGCCAATACAAGTTATTGGCACGAAGAGGGGTTTTTACCACATGATAAGTGAAACATTATGTTTGAGTGGCTTCCCAACACAGATCTAGAATAGAAACAGATGATTGGTCAGATTCTGCACACTTATATTGAGTAGTATCTTACTCTGCAAATGGTCACAATGAAATCAATGGGGCTACTTACAGAGTAAGGCAGCACACACTGTGAGGAAGGATGGCAGAATCTGCCCCTAACTTTATAATAATTTTCCACAGCAACCTCCATGAGGGTCATTTTATTGACCACTGAAGTGCTGTATGCAAATTAGTGTCAGGTGACTCTCTGGTTCTCAATGTTTAGAACAACAATACTGCCATTGCTTAGGTTTCTCAGCCTCTCTTCCTAAACTATAAAAGATAACCCATGCCAACACAGGTGACTAGATTTCTGTCCTTCCAGTAAGGATTTCAATTTTTCACAGTTTCATATGATTTAAAGATTAGGACTATAAAAAAACTACATAGCCACAAGCAAAATGTTGGTCCCTTAACATGTTTGAATCATTTTATAGACAGCTTCCACATGTCTAAGAAAGAACTCGTTTAAAAATAAATCAGCAAAAAGAGCATTTTTAATGGCTTTGTCCCAAAACTGTAAGAATGAGCAAATTAGCTTTGCTAACACAAAAGCCAGCTGAACCTGAACATTTTTAAAGCTTCAGATCACGTTTTTAAACAAAAATTATAGTTCATTTTCACACACCTCTGTTGTTCCTGGTTTGGCTATGATCAGAGATGGAAATCCTGATACACTTCAAGAAAGGATGGTCTCATGGCTAGAGCCCTGAGTGGATATAAAACTTGTATTCACATCCAATCCACGATCTGCAAACATGGCCTGCGGATATAAAGTGGATATCTGCAGATTTGCAGGACTTTATTCATGGAAGCAACAAAGTACCAGAATTCACAGAGAACTCAAGTTCCCATGAGATTTCCAGTCCAACTTTTCACGCTTTAAGTAGTTTGGATAGTTCATATAAGATTCACAAAAACATCTGACTTTCTGGGTGCTTATTCAAGACTTTTGAAGTTTGTCCATTCCTTTTTCGAACCCAGGAAATTCTCATGAAATTAACATCTTTAAAGGAAAATGCAAATAAAAAATTCTTGAGGCAGTAGGGAGCAAACAGGGCATTTAAAATAGACCCTTTACTAAACGTCCAGGTCGACAAGAATTGTGTGTTCTCTTCTACATATTTCCGCACACTTGCCTTGCAGAAAACCTGAAACATCATGAAACTTACAAAATAATGAAACTCTTAGTTGCTATATGTTTGATTACATCTCTTTCCATGAAAGTGACCTCTTCTGTCATATAGTTGATGGTTGCTCAAAACATTCTTTCCTCCTCCTTATCAAAATTGAAACATAGGTGTAACCCATGCTTACTCAGTGTGGTTCTCTGTTCTCTCTAGTGACTAGACTATATAGACATTTACAATCCTAGCTATCTGTTAGCTCAAACAATAATGGCTCATGCTGAGTATCTATTATTCATTAAAATATATTTTTAAGAAGCTCATTTGCTGTGCCAAGTGGTCCAGGTCCTTTCTGCAGCACTTCACTAGCAAGCAGAAAAAAAAGGAACACATAATACACTATAGGAACAATTCACTGCCTCACTTTATGAACCTCGCCTGCAACAGAAATGAAACACACTTCAGATGCTGCACCTCAATTCTTTCCTCTTTTCTTTAATGTACATTCTACTGAACTATCATAAAATAATTTGGGGCTAAATTCTCCTCAGGGAGAAAGGGAAAATCTCTGTAAGAGGTAAGAAAATTCACTAGTTTCAGCTCATGTAGTTTCCTCCTAATCTTTCCATGATTCTGCCACTCTCCAGAAAAAGCAGAGGACTCAGCCCTTTACACAGCAGATTTCTTGAGATCCTCTTGGATCTTTGTGTAGTTTCCCAGGCTACTCTCCCCCCCCCCCCCCCCCCCCCCGGAAAGAAGCCACTGCAGAAACCATGACATCTGGGCTGCTATTGCATTTGTTCAAACTGAAAACCATTCTGAAAAGTAAACGGTAATATTTTAAAAGTGTTTAAAAGTTTGAGATCCTACCTCAATAAAATGTGCATTATCAACAAACATTTTACAATTCCAAACAAAATCATAACTTCTATTTACCCATCAGTTCCAGAATTCAGGACTCTGGTTTTCTGCCAGTTGGCAGCAACACTAACTACTCAAGAAGTTAAAGGAATGTAATTCCTTGCTTGAAGCGTCATCAAAGTCAATACCTCTAAATAGAAGAATCAAAGCCCACCACTAAGGTCTTGGAAGGTAAAAAGCCTTTTAGATCAGCTTTAAGATCATGATGAAGGATATGCCTTTTCAGTTCTGCAGTAAGTGGAACTTATAAAGTAATGGTCTCTTACATTCAAACTGAAAAGAAAGCAACAAAGTAAATACAGCAATGCAGCTTACCACTAATATGCACTAATCGTGACCTTATTAGATCTTTACCACATCCTCCTAAAGAGTATGGTTAACCGCATATATTATTTGGGCCCATGTTAGCACACATCAATATTCTTTACTGCCTTGTTTCCACTTTCATTCCATCTTGATAAAATATGGATATCTGAAATTGTGATATTTTATTTATTGGAAACATTCATTAATGAATGAAAGCATCAGATGTGTTAAGAAATATGCCAGCTCTGATCCATGCTTGCCGTCTATGCCAGTTGTATTTGTTGGAGGAGTGCACCTATTTATTTTTTAAAACTGGAAGCTGATGGGGCACAGACTGGAATTCATGGCTGCATTATGTAGCAACTGTATTCACAATGCTCCTTATTTAATGAAATGAGTATTTTCCTACTATATGAATTTCAGCTAGAAGGGAACTAACCAGAACTCCATCTAGGCATTTGTGATCTGCCCATCACCATAATATCTATGTGTCAATTCACAAGTTTATTTGGAAAGGTTTCTTTTCTTCTGGGAGGAGGTGGAACCAGTAGCACAGTGTATAAACTGACTGCCTAGAAGAAATCCAGAACAAATTAACAAGAGACATTTTCAGTGAGTAGAGATCCACTTGTTCACTGAAAAATGTATGTATATTTGCCTGGTTACTTCTACACATGCATTTACCATAACTATGACTGCAATTATCTACATTTACCACAACTGCATGCAAAAACGGGTGGACGAGTAAACTTATTTGCTTGCAAAATTGTGGTAAAGTGGCAAGTATACACAAGTACTTGTTTGCTCAAGGGCCTCGTCCTTGGAAACATTACTCACAGAAGCTGCTAAGTGAGAGTTTAGTATCAACAGGAATTAATGGCTACAGTGAAACTGTCCTGTTTCCCCTCCCCCCCATGAAAAAAACTTTGATTTTTTTAGGGTTCTATTTTAGTTTTTAGTTTTGCATTTGAAGTCTCTGATTTTCAGCTACATCCACCCGCAGATATAATGGAGAAGGGTGGCTGCAGAGATCCAGAGTCCAGCTTCTGCACAAGTTAGAGCAGTACCCTGACTGCTCTAACTTAAACTCCTTACAATGCCACGTGCCCCAACAGAAACTAGGTGTAGCAGATATAAGCTCTACCACACATTCTTCTGTTCTATACAGGATCTAATACTATGATCACCGTAGTATCTGAGTGTCTTAGTCAATGTGACCAACATTTGTCACATGCTCTTTGTTCTCTCGCTCTATCCCCAGGGGAGAGGAGTATGAAGTAGCGTGTCTTGTTTTGGTAGGTTTTTGGTTTCAAAAAAATATTCTGAGCTAAGTATTTTTGTTACAGAAGGCAAGGACAGAGCATTGTGCCTTGTACTTGGAGCAGAAGATAGTGAGGTTTGTGATGGTCCTTAGTTCCTGTGGGAGTTCATTCCACAATCTTGAACCGCCCATGAAAAAGTTCTCTCTCATGCAAAGATGAGCTTTGGCAGATTCCATTGTGCCAGAGGAGCAAAACTGTTAGCCATAATCTTCATCCTGGAGCTTTAGGTGTTCTATTAGCTGTGTCCAGGCCATGGAGTCCCTTGAAGATACGGACCTAGACTTTGATTCGACAGTCCATGGGAAGCCATTGTAGAGAGCAGAGGACAAGTTAGATATGCTCACAATAACCTGTGTTGCTGAGAAGATGCTCTGTAGAATGGGTGATCAAACTTTCTGACCCTCTGAGCTGCATATGACAATCTTCAGAAGTTTGAGAGCTGTGCCTCACGGAGCCTTCAACCCTGTGGCAGTGTGGTGGGGCAAGGGGCTTCTGCCCTGTCGGAGGCACCTGCTAGGGCTCAGGGTCCAGCCTTGTCGGGAGAGGGGTCTTGGGGCTTCAGCCCTGCGGGAGATGCCTGCTAGGGTTCAGGGCTTCAGTCCTGTGGGGATGGGAGTGGCGGGGCTCAAGCCCCAGCAGGTGCCCCCTCCCTGCTGGGCAGAAGCCCCTAGCTCTCCCCTCTCCATGAGCCACACTTTAACTGTAAAAGAGCAGCGTGCAGCTCGCGAGCCGCAGTTTGGTCACCCCCTGCTCTGTAATATTCTGTACTAGTTGGAGTTTCCTAAGCGCTGAAGCCTTTATGCCCAGGTGTATTGCTTAGTTGCAGTCCTGCCAAGAGGTGACAAAGGTGTGTATAACTGAGGCCAGGTCATCATCCTCCAGGATGGGACAGAGTCTCCTAGCCAACTAGAGATGGTAGAAAGTGTTACTCACACATGTTGCCGTGAGAGCCTAGCATCAACAGGAATCCAGGAGTCTTAACTACAGACTGAATGGAGAGTGAGAGAGAGAGAGAGAGTGTGTTCAACCAAAAGAGACTGCACTGAGGCTGCAGACTCCTCAATATGCTTTTCTCTGTCCACCAGCTTCACTCGTCCAGCCCCAATATGGCTTTAGTCCACCCTAAGTATATCTACTCCACCTCCCCCTCCTCCTCCCCTTACATTGGAAGAGAAAGCACTGTGCCAGCAAAAAAAATAAAATAAAATATCTGGCCAGAAGAAATTCAGGGGAATTCTTCTCTGGGAACCTCTAGATCAGGGGCTCTCAACCTTTCCAGACTACTCTATCCCTTTCAGGAGTCTGATTTGTCCTACATACCCCAAGTTTCACCTCACTTGAAAACTACTTGCTTACAAAATCAGACATAAAAATACAAAAGTATCACAGCCACACTACTACTGAAAAAATGCCGACTTTCTAATTTTTACCATATAATTATAAAATAAATCAATTGGAAAATAACTATTGTACTTACATTTCAGTGTATAATATATAGAGCAGTATAAAGTCACAGTTTGTACTGACTTTGCCAGTGCTTTTTATGTAGCCTATTGTAAAACTAGGCAAATATCTATGTGAGTTGATGTACCCCTTAGAAGACATCCATGCACCCCAGTGGTATATGTAACCTGGTTGAGAAACACCGCTCTGGATGGTATAAGGCTACTTTGTGCTGTGTAGTATTGCAGCCCAACCTGGCCTTAAATAGAAAGGAAAATCTAGGCCTAAATTCTCAATGTTGTTTTCTTTTAAAAAAGACAACAGAACCAACCTATCACTTCTTATAAAAGGCTGATGACAACAGAAAAATTATCTGTTGCTGCTGGTCCAAGAAAGCTCCCTGGGCTCCTGAACCTTGTACTCACAAAGGATATTCCTTATTTTAAAGGAGAATTGTACTTTTCTAGACACAACATTCCATGGCCATCCTCTATCTCAGGGTGTCATTCTACAAGCTTGTCAGAGCCTAGAATATTTATTTATACTGTAAGCTCTTTGTTATGCGTTTATACAGTGCCTTGTGCCATCGGACCCTGATCCACTAGACACTATAGCAACATGGACGCATGCATAAATAAATAAATGCCAATCTTATATGGGAATCAAGCTAATGGCAATGACATCTGGAGTCTTGCATCCATATCAGGATTAGCATGTTCGCAATTTCTTTGTTTGATGAAAAGTCATGGAAGAGTTTTAAAGCAGATTCCAGGCCTTTTGGATAAAAGCTCCTGTCCATCAGGTAGAGAAGAAAAGCTCCTTGTGACTCTAGGATCAACCTCTACTCTCCACAAAAATCAGGTTTTTGGGTGGGAGGGGTTCATGCCCCAGCTACAGTTCAAGGATAGCAGAAGGATGGTGCCTTTTGTAGCAAATTAGAAACTGCAAAATAATAATAGGGGGTTAGGTTCAGAAACCTTTCCCCTCCAAGTCAACCAGAAAATAAATTAAAAATACAATTTAACCTTGGAGTCAGGCCTGGAGTCAGTTCTTCATTATGGAGATTAGAAACAGGAACTACTCCATGACCAAGGATACAAAACCCCTGTGGAGAGATGAATAGTTTCATGACCATGGAAGAAAAATAGTTCCATGTATAAATGAGTTATTTCTGACTCCAGCAGCAGATTAACAAATTATTTGGATAGCTGGCATATGGAGTCGGGGAAGAGTTAGGATCTCTGGTCCTCCACTGTTACCAAAGAGGACCAGGATGTGTTGCAGCAGGAAGTTTAATAAACATAGGACCTTCCTGGTGAGGGAGTTATCTAGTTATCTTGCATCCATATCAGGATTAGCATGTTCGCAATTTCTTTGTTTGATGAAAAGCCATGGAAGAATTTTAAAGCAGATTCCAGGCCTTTTGGATAAAAGCTCCTGTTCATCAGGTAGAGAAGAAAAGCTCCTTGTGACTCTAGGATCAACCTCTACTCTCCACAAAAATCAGGTTTTTGGGTGGGAGGGGTTCACGTGGGAGACTGCCCGCCCCAGCTACAGTTCAAGGATAGCAGAAGGATGGTGCCTTTTGTGGCAAATTAGAAACTGCAAAGTAATAATAGGGGGTTAGGTTCAGAAACCTTTCCCCTCCAATTCAACCAGAAAATAAATTAAAAATACAATTTAACCTTGGAGTCAGGCCTGGAGTCAGTTCTTCATTATGGAGATTAGAAACAGGAACTACTCCATTACCAAGGATACAAAACCCCTGTGGAGAGATGGATAGTTTCATGACCATGGAAGAAAAATAGTTCCATGTATAAATGAGTTATTTCTGACTCCAGCAGCAGATTAACAAATTCTTTGGATAGATGGAGTCGGGGAGGAGTTAGGATCTCTGGTCCTCCACTGTTACCAAAGAGGACCAGGATGTGTTGCAGCAGGAAGTTTAATAAACATAGGACCTTCCTGGTGAGGGAGTTATCTAGTTACTGCTTAAAGCATATCTCTTTGTGTTTTTATCCTCACACCACATGGTATCAGAAGTGAGTGATTCCCTCTCTCTAAAGGAATAAAGGAAAGAAAAGAGACCCCCAGACTGCCAGAAGGGTGAGCAAGCGGAAGGGTAGCCAACTTTCTAATCGCACAAAACAAAACACCTTGCCCCGCCCCTGCCCTGCCCCTTCCCAAGACTCCACCCCTGCCCCATCCCTTCTCAAAGGCTCTGCTCCCGCTCACTCCATTCTCCCCTCCCTCTATTGTTTGTTCTCTCCCACCCTCACTCACTTTCACAGGGCTGGGGTAGTGGGTTGGGGTGCGGGAGGGGATGAGGGGTCCAGCTGGGGATGCGGACTCCAGGGTGGGGCAAGAAATGAGGGGTTCAGAGTGTGGGAGGGGGCTCCGGGCTGGGGTAGGGGGTTCAGGGTGCGGGCTCTAGCCGGGCAACGTTTACCTCAGGTGGCTCCCAGTCGGTGATGAAGCGGGGCTAAGGCAGGCTCCCTGCCTGCCCTGGCTCCGTGCGGCTGCCAGAAGCAGCTGGCATGTCCCTGTGGCCTCTATGTGGAGAGGTCAGTGGACGCTGTGTGCTGCTTGTGCCTGCAGGCACCGCCCCGCAGCTCCCATTGGTCGCAGTTCCCAGCCAATGGGAGCTGCAGGGGAGGAGCTCAGGCTGGGATAGTGTGCAGCGCTTCACTGATTACCCCTGCGGTAGGGGCCACAGGGAAATGCCAGCCACTTCCAGGAGCTGCGCAGAGCCAGGGCAGGCAAGGAGCCTGCCTTAGCCCTGCTGCACCACCGACCAGACTTTTAATGGTCCTTTTCAAATGGGTATTCCAATAGAATACTGGACACCTGGCAATCCTAACAAGACTGGAAAATCAGGGAGAAGACCAGTGAAAGCAGCAGCATAAAGGAGGCTTAATCCTGCCTCAGCACAGCATTGGAATTCATAATACAAACAGCTCTGCAAGAGAAGTTGATTTTGGTAGTTCAGGCAGCTGGCATTGCTGGATCCGTAGATGTGAATGATTCTGGATTAGGGTGGCCAAGTGCCCAGTTTTCTGTTGCATGCATCTCAAGAAGCCTCATAGAAAACAAGCGGCAGTATGCTGAAATGGAAAAGGAAACTCTACCAGTCACTTGGGCTTATGAATATTTCAGAGAATATCAGTTGGGCTTGAATTTTAACACAAACATAGACCACAGGCCCTTAGTGGCATTATTGGGTTCAAAATCACGGGATGACCTTCCATCTAGGATTCAAAGATTTCAACTAGAGCTGATGGAATTTTCTTTCCACATTGAGCACCTACAAGGGAAAGCATTCATAACAGCAAACACTATCTAGAGCCCTTATTAGGCAGCCACTAACAGAAGAAGCAGCAGCCAAAGTCTACATTGACCTTGTTCTAGCAGCAATTCCAGCATCTAGCAGCCAACTTCAGCAAATTAGAAATGAACTACTAAAGGATGAGACTTGCCAGAAACTGACTGAACTCTGTCAAGGAGGGTGGGGGTGAAGGAGGCCACTTCCAACAAATCTACTACCATCTTGGAAGGACCAAAATGACCTTCACATGACTGACGGCATGCTACTAAAAAGATGGCACATTCTTATCCTACATTACTTCAAAATCCATGAGGGACACCAGGGATATACAAGTGCAGGGCACAAGCACCACAATCTGTATGATGGCCTGGTAGGCAAATTCAAAGCTTAGGAGAAGGCTGTGAGATATATAACAAGGAAATAAACTGCCAGAATCATTACTCTCTACAAAGCTATCTGACAGACCTTGGCAGTGGGTAGCCACAGATTTATTTTTCTGGAAAGAACACACATACATTTTTGTAATCTATTCCTTCTCCAGATATATTGATTTGACTTAAACTTCATTGGCACAGGTGATCCAGAGACTAAAGTCACTATTTGCAAGACATGGAAGTCCTCATATCTGATAATGGGCCTCAATTCACTGCTGCGCCATTCCTAGCATTTACACAAGACTTTGATTTTGAACATGGTATTAGTAGCCCACATTCATCTCCTTGTTGCTCTGGTGTTGAGAGAGTGTACGCTTTAATAACACTTCTTCAAAAATCAGTGGAACCATATAAAGCATTACTGGCATAGTAGTGCATCTTGCATCTGGACTACCATCAGCAGAAACTTCTGATGGGAAGACGACTAAGAACACCTTTATCTGTGGCACCAATACAGCTTAAAACTAAATGGCCCAACCTGAAGAAATTTCATAAATGGGATGCTGAAATAAAAATTCAGCAGCAAAAAAACTTCAATGTTTGGTACAGAACAAAATCACTAACTGAACTGAAACCAGATGACAAGGTTTGGCTCAAAAGCTCTCAGACATTTAGAAAGGTTGGGAACTTGGCAGAAACTCCCAGATCCTACGGAGTGGAGACTCCAAAAGGACTTCTCTGGAGGAGAAGGTTCATCTTCAACACTTCCCAACATAACAAAGAGAAGATCTGGAATCTGCAGGTTCTCTGTCAGGAAGTGAATTCTCTGGGAACTCCCCAGGCAAACTCAACAGAGGTGAGAACAGGGTCTGAAAGACTGATTAACGCCCTCTCAAAGACTTGATCTTTAGAATACTGCTCTGGACTACAGGATGGGTTGCAGCGGGGAGTTTAATAAAATGTAGGAACTTCCTGGTTAGGAAGTTCTCTAGTTGCTGCTTAAAACATGGCTTTTGTGTTTATGTCCTCACACTACAGTCTTCTACAACTTTCAAAGCATGAAAGGTAGATGATATTTCAAAACCTTATGGCCATACAGTAAATGAAAACAAACCAGCCAAAAGTAATATTTTAGCTGTGTTTTAGTGCTTTAGGAATACAAACAAGGAACTCAAAGAAATCCATATATATGCACATATTCAACTTGAAATCTAAACAGCTAAAAAGATAGGTTAGTAGTAGTTCCAGGTTTTTCACAACCAACTGCATACCTCTATTAGTTTACGCAGTTTTCTAATCATGTGTTTTGTATTATTTAAATAATTTTTCTCTTTCCTGTTTCTCTGAGATCTGTAACAATAATAAGGGAAACTGAGTAATTAAGTAACTGAGTAACTAAGGCCTTGATTTCTCCAAAGTGCTTCATAAGGGGTACCCCACTACATGCACCTAGAGCACCATTGACTTCCAAACTTAATTCTTGAGCAGGGCCAACTGCTCAAGAAAGAAGGAACCAGTGAAACTGATAATACACAAAGTGCTTTCACAGGGGAACCAGTAAAACTGATGATATGCAAAGTGCTGTCAAATGTACAAAATAGGTAAAAAAAAAGAATAAAAGACCCACTTCAGTTCCTTTCAGTTGTCACAATCTTACGTGTTACTTATAAAAATAATACTTAAAAGACTACCAAACAAGAGTATGATTTTAAATTTGATGCTGTTCCTTTAGTACAAAGTAATGGCTAAAATTAGAACTTGAAGGAAATAATTGAAGAAAATATACCATAAGAAATACATGTCATATTTATTAATATAATAATAAGCATATATTCTTCAAGAGGGTAAGCCTGCACAACATTTGCATTTCAAAGGCAATGTCACTCAAGAACATTTTGATTATGAAGAAAGCTCTGTTACCTTTTTGTTGGCTTATTTATTTATTTATTTACTTATTTAAAGAAGAAAGAAATCTTTGAAAAAGCAAAATTATTCCACTACAAGTGGATCCTAGAGTAGTATTTCTGTTAAATCCCATATTAAATTTAGGTGATGCTTTGTGAATACCTAAAGTAATTAATATAAAACTTTACCACATTAAGCTATGTGTTAAAATCTTAAACTTGATCTTTTTAGGATGCACTTGATCTTAGTAAAAATAGTACTTAGCACTTATTAGCTACTGTAATTAATCTTCAACACTCATTTTGCAGACAGGGAAACTCACAGTAGACAGAGGGGTTATATACATTGCCTATTCTAGATAGAAAGAAGAATCTCTTACTGGGATGTGGAGTTCTTTGAGGAGATTGTCAACACATATCCACACTCTTGGGATGTTCCTGTATGTTCTGTACCAAACACAGAGCCCACTAGAAACTCAGATCACTAGGATCTGTGCACTTAGTCTAAAATCAAGGAACACTCCAGAGAAGATTATAAGGAGAGAAGTGGCTACCAACATGCCCTCAGTTCCTTATATTCCCTCAGAAATCACTATATACTCTGAAGGAGTGGTGATAGAGCTCATGGGTCAGTAGTGACAATCTACAAATGCCTGGTCCAGTTCAGGGCTTTCAACAGAATTCAGGACATTTTCTTTTTGATTTTCCTAGTCACACTGTAGGTCATGCCTCAAGATAATGTTTGAATACCTCAAGATAATGAATGAAATGCCTCATGAAATTTTTGAATCAATTCAGTAAGAAGACATCTTCAGGAAACCAGAATTTGACCTTTTCTGAAGCAAAACTGAAGGCACTTGATGTTCCATTGAGTAGCAAAGAGATCTACTTACCCACCTGCAAAAGAGTGACTTGACTATTAAGTCTTTCAATGTCCACTTGTGTTCAGTGTTGCTCTTCCTGCTTATTTCACCCAGAAGTGCCATTTGCAACCCGGCATACATACATCCAGCTTTTAAAGGCAGATGACCTCTTGGCACAGTGTCTGAGCTGATGAGGATTTATATAACATATTGCCCTGGTGTTGTGATAGGAAGGAAAGCTCTGAGTGCAAGTCTGAAAGCTCATTTCCAGTTCATTTCTTCCTAACCTGATCTCCACAGCCTGTGGAAACAGTGAGAAGTTGAAGATGAGCATTCCAATGTCTTGGAGGCATTGGAAACTATGATCATAGACAGAAGGAGAGGTTATTCACTTTGTGCAGTAAATAGAATTCTTTGAGATGTTCATCCTTATGGGTGCTCCATTTGAGGTATACCTATGCCCAACGCACCTTTGATTGGTGATTTTCAGTACATGTCTTGTGCTCCAGACATCCTTGTGCACTGTACCAAGGATATACAGAGCTGTGTGGACAAACCACCCTCAATTCCTTCTCTATTGTGAAGTCCCATGAGATAAAACTCTGAGGCAGAGGGGAAGGAGGGCAGGTAGTGGAGCACCTGTAGGGAGACATCTCAAAGAACTCGAGTTATTGAACAATGTGAGTAACCTCTCTGTTTTCTTCAAGTAGTTTCCCTGTGGTGCTCCTCTTCAGGTGACTCCCAAGCAGAATCCCTGGAAGGAGGAGGGAGCTTCAGAGTCCTGAAGGTCAAAAACCAATCCCAGGAATCTAGCAATGGAATTATAGCTACAAAAGTCACCATCCTAAACTTCTGTGATTTCACAAATGTGTTTAGGAGTCTGAGATCTAAAAATCAGGCTCCAACCCCTGTTCTTTTTTGGAACCAGAAAATACTTGTAATAGAAACCCTTCCCCCTGTTCAGGACCAGAATTTATTCTGTGGCCCCAGTACTTAGGAGAATAATGACTTCCTGTCTCAGCAAAAGTTTGTGAGATTAGTCCCCCAAAAAAGTCAGTAAAGGTGGGGGGGGAGAGGGGGATGAGGTGAGATGAGATGATGGAGGTAAAATCAATGGAATTACCTGATGTTATTACCTCCAAAACCCATGTATCAGACATATGTTCCCATGGAGATCAAAAATGGGAAAGTTGATCTCTGAAGAGTGAGAGATGGGTAGGGTGCTGCAATTGAAGATTCTCAAAGTGGGGATGTTTCAGGCCCTCAACCAACCCATCAAAATTATTGCTTAGTCAAAACCTGAGTGTGTCTCTTTAATTTTTGTAAGTAGGTTAGGATTCATCTGTGAAATCCAAAAAGAGTTTAAGTCCATCAAAAGGGAGGTTCTTTATGGTATTTTGGACCTCACTAGGAAAACCAGAGAACTGCAAACTAGATGCTTAGCTCATGACAATAGGGGTGGAGATTGACTAAGCCTCAATGTCAGCTGCACCTAGGGAGGCTTGCAATGAGATCATTGCTAAGAGCTGGCCTTCTGCTATGATGGGCTTGAAGTTTCTCAGGATTCCTGCAGAAGGTGTTGAAATTACCATTTATGGTAAATGGTGGTTGTACTTTGCAATCCTGAATTGCAGGGTTGCTGAAGAGTAATTCTTGTGACTGAATAGATCAAGTAGATTTTGGTCCTTTGCATGGTGCATCTGCTATGCTCATTGATCTTCTCCACAATTAAATAATTTGCTGGTGGATGGAAGAACAAAAACTCTGAGTTCTTAGGTGGAATGTGATACTTTTTGTCTGCCCATTTACACAGAAAGGGTGCTGTGGGTCTGCCAGATTGTCTTGGCAGATTCCAACAGAGCCTCATTTACTGATTACACTATTCATGCTGTCAAGTGTAAGATATCTAAAAGTTTATGTTGCAATTCTTGGACCTTCTCTAAAGGAAGTTAGAGCAAGTCAGCAATACAGTTCATCAGCTCCTGAAACTGCCTGAAGGTGTCTGCCAAAGTAGGTGGTGGAGGCATTACAGCCTTATCTGGTGATGACGATGAGATATTAATTTAAAGTGTCACCTCCTTGTCAACTCTGGCCTCTTCCTCCTCAAACGTTTCCTCCTGATGCTGAGGCTTTTGAGGAGGAAATGATGGAACAGGGGAGTGTCTTTCTGAATGCTTCCCATGGGAGTAGCTAGGAGCTTTCAACAACCGCTGGTGACAGAGAGCACTCGGGTGCCAATATGACCATTGAGGGTGACCAAAGGGTAGAGGAGGGGGCATCCAACATTGGTCAAACCAATGAGAGGGCACAAGATTGTTTCTCCCTTGGAAATACCCTCTCAGGGTAGGTGATGGGGAGATATCCGTTCTGTAGTACCCAGGAGATTCCTGAACAGATCTGAGAATCATAGGAATCATCCTCACCATAGTCCAGAGGTGGGGCGGGCAGTGAAGGTGAGATGGTTACCTACCTTATGTGGTAGGCACCAGGGAACTGGGAGTTACTAGATAAGGGTGAGGTTTCAATTACTCAGCAGATCTTGATACCGACGTTAGCAATGGGGACTCTAGCTTGTCTGAAGCAAACAGGCCTCTGGAATATCTGAACTCCGGTGGTATTGAATTTATCTAAGCTGAGGCTAAAAGCTCTGCAGTCAACATTGGTATTGAGGGTGCTAACTGTTTCAGTGGAGCCTGTCTGGAAGGTGGAGTTCGTAATGAGGACACTGATGCTTCAGTGGAATATCTGGTCGACAATGTTGGTTCTGAACATATTGACAGCTTCTGGTGAACCAGTATTGCAGTCTGGGATGCCAATGCAGTCACTGAAGGTAGCATGGAGGAATCCATGGATGTTACAGGTTTCTTTGGTGAAGAGTGCTTAGAATGTTTGCTGGACCGATCATATTTGATTGGAACTGAGGATGGTTTAGATACTGAAGCATGCTTGATACCATGGCTCCTGAAGGAACAAGAAGTTCTTGTTCAGTGGCTCTTGAGTCCACCTTAAAACATGCTGTTTGTCATTACAGAAAGGTTCTGAGTCAGCAGAATTCCTACCTCCCTTTTGATTATAGGATCTAGATTTCTGTCTGCCAAAACAACATGATTTCAAAGGCATCATTCTCTGTTGGTATGGCATTGGAGAAGGTTGCTGTGACATACGTTATTTAGAAAAGATGGTAGATATACGCCAAAAGACGTCATGTATGCGGTATATGTATGCCAGACCTGAAGAAGAACTCTGTGTCTTGAAAGCTTGTCTCTCTCACAAACAGAAATTAGTCCAGTAAAAGATATTGTGATTCTAGAATTTCTCCTTCTCTAGCATGTCATCTGTGTGAGATCTGAACTAGGCCTTCAAAGGGGAGTTCTTCCACCTTTCTGTGTGTATCTGAGGAAAGACTAAAGCACTTTAATCAAACTGCTTATTTGACGGTGACAGCTTTGGCTACAGACAAAGAAGCTGTGTCTGAAGCATGATAGGGAACTTTCTGAGAACGCTTTGCCACCTCTTTTGATTTTTTGTCACTCTCTCTCTCTCTCTTTTGCCCCCCTCTTATATTTCTCAGGAGAGTGAGATAACTAGGAATTGATTTTTTTTCCAGGTTCAGAAATCATACCAAACCAAGAGAGCATGACAGTGTGCCACTCCTGTCTACTAGAGGCAGATGACAATGATTTATGACCAAGAAGATCCATCTTTCTGGTATCCTTAACACTTCCAGGGGGAGGGGAAGGTTATGATATTTGCCATGTCTTGTGTTCTCATTTGCTGCAAAGCCAACCAAGAAGATGGATGTGGGAAGTGAAACGTAATCAATGTCTTGAAAGAGGACCTGATACAATTGGTCTATCTGCTCAGAAACTGATGGAGTACATGAAGATATCAACTATAAATCCATAAAATCTTGGGTGTAAAATATCAGGGTGACTGGCTAGGGACTTTTAATGTGGCTCCCTCCCTGAGATGGAGAGAAGTGCATTCTCTCATTTAATTTCTCTCACAACCAGCTGAGAATATTAGAGGTCAGCACTTGAGCTGAGAGAGGGAGGTTGAGAGTGGTGGTGCTTCTCTTTCTCATCTCTTAGGAATGAGAAAATGGCATGGAACAGAGTCCAATCCCCATCTGTGCCCTACCAGACTATACAGACCCTCCTTGGCACATTGGATTATTTCTTGGCACTGGACTTTAAGGCATCCTGAGGTTGGGATTTCAAAAAAGGGCCCAGAACCAGTTCTAACTCAAGAGCTCCTGGCTTCCAGTCCACTGCATCATACCCATTTCTCAGCACGGATCATTATTTTAAATTACCTGTTCTTACTGTTTCAGGTTCAGACGGTGTAAATGGGCTTACTGTCATTCTGTTTTGATACGTGTGTGTGCTAAACAAGATTGCCTTAGCTGTATATTGCATTTGCATTCTGCATACTCCTTCCAATCAAATAATAGATTAAATAGTTAGCATATAATTTGGGTGCAAATCAGCAAAATATTTATCATACTCTAAACATTGTCTTCTCCACATTAGCACTGTTGTTAGACTTTGAAAAGATTAACTACAGAAGTGAAATACACTCATTAGCCTTAAAATGATCATAACAGACGGATATCATGTCTTTAAATTGCTTTTCAAAGCTTGGTTTCTATTTTCATAATCAATTTTCTAACTAAACATTTGTCATTAAGAAAACAAATCATGTAAGTCATACACATATTTCTGTCTCCTTATGACAGACACTGATTGAGAAAAGAACGAGTAGTTTCCACCTCCAGTAAACAGCTGGTATCCTTAGATAAGACAATCTCTGAACATGGCCAAGCTTCCAATATTGTGAAAAAAATAATGCAGTAAGAGAAGACAACAAAAAACCCAACTGCTTAGATGAGACATGGTAATTTATAACCAACATCCATACCTTAATTATCACATTACTTTTTGTACTCTTTCATTAAATAGCAATCATCACCTCCTTTGGCATCAGTGCATTCATTGCAAGCAAAATACATCGCAACAGGAAAGAGCTGACTTTTTGTATGAGAGGATTAAGGGAGAACAGTTGAGGGGTAAACTTATGACATAATTAAGCCTTAATACATGACAGTTCATACTTTGTGACACATTCACATGACTTGGGTAAGCTGAAGATTCTGAAACAAAGCTCAGTGCCCCTAACCATATAAGTGCATTACAATGGGGGCTCACGTGTCCTATTTTCATTTTAATGCAAATACTGTTCAAGCAATTCAAATACATTCTACTGCAAAAACATTTGCAATATTTAATATTTCCATAGAAATACACTCCTTTACTCAGCAAATGTCTCAATTCTTATATTAGAGTAGGCAAATACATTTGACAAAGGCAAACACTGATTGACCGATTGGGCCTTTTTGATGCCACTCCTATGAACTAATCCTCAATGGGTCACAGCTAGAATGCCATCACTGAAAAACAAAATCTCCCACAGCCTTTCTATCAAATTGAATGCTAACTGGTGTTGGAGTCGAATGAAGATAAAACCAGATGTAGCTTTAGGGTGAGGGATGAAGAAAGGAATCTGGAAAGGCGAAAGAAGAAGAGCGGGAGGAGGAGAAGTAACAGTTTTAAATACCCTCCTTTCTCCATAATGCCAAGCTTCACTTTTGAGCTGCAGTTTGTAGAGCTCCTGCCATTCTTTCTCATTTTCTGTCATAAACTGGAAACAGTGAAAACTGTGCCACCCCAGAAGCTGAATCCTCATTCCCTCTCTGGTTCTGCTTTTGCGCCGGGGGCCAGTAATCTATACCAGTAGCAGATTACCTACCCTCTCTCCCACATGCTTGTGCAGCTTCACTGGCGAGGGTCAATGCACCACGATTCCACATTTGTCCTTCCCACCCGTGCAGAATGGGGAATAGCAACTCTGCAGCCCTTTCCCATGCAGTGGCCCATTGTGATGGAATGCAGCCCTGTATTCACACCCTACATACCACTGTAGTAATATTGGTACAAAATATGCCTTGTGAAGTATTATTTGAAAACTAATAACTTGCTGGTCAATATCATCATGGTGAAATGTATGTAGCTACATTATATGTAAAGTTATGAACATAAGCTGAAATCATGACTGAAGTGTGTTTACCAGACAAGTGTGAGGAGTTGATAAACCAGTTTCTCAAAGACAAAAGACAAGCTGACGCCTCTAACCAGGTGTCATCAAAGTTGATGGGCAATCACCTGTCAGGTGGCCATTCTTTGGCAAGGAAGGGGGGCGGCAACAAACAGAGCTGCATCTTAGCAAACTTCACCATCAGACTTCTTGCCTCCATCCTCAGAGAAGGAATGAAAGTTATCTAGGGGTAACCTTCAGGAAAATGCATTTCCAAGGGTGACTGAACTATAAAAGTGAGGGGCAAAAACACCCAAGTTATTGCTTCCTATCCATCGCTGAGCTCTTTCACCTAAGATGACAAAAGAAACTAGCCCATTTGATTTTGGGAGAGATCTGGACCTGAAACTTGGTCAGCCCTGTTGCTGCAAGCATGTGGTAAGAATTTTATCTAGTTTGTTAAGTTTTAGCATTAGAAAACATTTTATCTTTATTTCTCTTGTAACCATTTCTGACTTTAATGCGCTGTGCTGGTACTCACTTAAAACCTATCTCCTTGTAGTTAAATAAACTTGCTTTATTCTTTATTTAAAATTAATCCAACGTTGTTGTCTTTAAACTGTACTGTGTGGGTAACTCAACAACGTTGGATTAATTTACATTTATGGTAGCAAACTGTTGTACACTGATCTCCTTAGAGGGGCAACAGTCTTAATATATCTGGACTGTCCAGGACAAGGCTGGACAGTGTAGAACACTTGTTTTGGGGGAAAATCTGGAACTGGGAGTATGTTGGGGTTACCCTGCAAGTGGTAATCAAGGCTTGCGGAAGCAGAGTGTGACTGGAATGGTGCTGGCAGGCTGCAGCTATACTCAGGCATCCAAGTTTGTAGGACAGGGATGACACAGCCCCTCACTGGTCTGGATTGCATCCCAAAATGTCCTATCAATGCTGTAGGTAGCCCACAGAGGAAGAAAAAAGATGCCAGATTTCCCCTTATGCTGCTGCTCATTGTCATATGAGCCAGTGATAATCTGGCCCTTAACATGCAGAACAGCAGCCAATTGAAAGTAACTGGAGTCAAACTGCTGCAGAAAGGCAGCTGAGTTACAGGGGAAAAGAGGATTTATTTAGATTGTGATCGTATCCAAAATGCACTAGGCCAAAAAAACCAATAAATAAAGCAAAGCTTTTAAAAAATTATGAAGAAAAATCCACATGTGTATTCAAAACACCAGAGAATGGTGGTTTTGCTTATTGCTCTTACCCATCTAAATTCATTTTGTTTTAAAAAGACAAAGTGTGCACTGTGTAACCACCAACCACCAAATACCGTTCAAAGGTTTTAGTTATTGTATTTTATTTTTTAGGGAAATTTAAAATGACTGAGCGGCATACTCCAAGAGCAATAAAACTCACCAGCATATGCTGCAGTAGACAACATTCAGCCATAATTCTGAACACAATCATTCATTCTGCCATAACTCATATAATTCGCTAGGTGGTTTGTATTGGGATGTGAGAGTTAGGTATCAGATTCCTAATCAGTGCTACAAGACAGGTTTTTCTGAGATATTTCTGAAAAGATCATTACAGCCAGAGTCTGTTTGTGGGGTAAGAACTGGGAGAGCAGGCCACTCTCCCAGGTGGAAAGAGAAAAGGCGTACTTGTGGCACCTTAGAGACTAACAAATTTATTTGAGCAAAGCTTATGTTCAAATAAATTTGTTAGTCTCTAAGGTGCCACAAGTACGCCTTTTCTTTTTGCGAATACAGACTAACACGGCTGCTACTCTGAAATCTCCCAGGTGGAGTCACTGAGCCTGCCAGCCAAAGGCAATCCTACCTAACAAAGGGGAAGCTGCTATTGATTAATCTCTGTTCTTATAGTAAGTATTAAGATTGTCCAGAAGGCACTTGCCCATATAAAGCAGTATCAAGCTCTCCCTCCACTGCAAAACAATACAAAACCCCCTCTCCCCTCTGTCTCTTACCTTGGGTTAATTATTAAAAGGGTATCAATTTCCTAATTGGTAAAATCAGATGAGGTTATGCATTGTCATAACCGAAGGTGCATTTGTGTTACCAGTGCAGCTCGTAAAAATGCCATTATTTTTCTCAGGAATTTTTTTAAAAATTAATAGGAAAAAGAGTTTTGGATTAGCATGGAGATCCAAGCTCTCCTGTGCATTTGTCTGCATGAGTCTGTAGTCTTGATTACACCCTGGAATGCATGCTGGACAGGTAAGGCCTCGGATTTAAAAAGAGGCTGAGGTTATTCTGGGACGCATGGTAATGATCTGATTTGAGGATCAAAAGTGAGGAAAGATGACAACTCAGGCCAGCAGTTGCTTTCCCCCTTCAACTGCTGCCAAGACAGGTTGCTTTGAGCAGTAATCTTATTTGAAGTTAAGAGTCTAATAAAGTCTCACTGCCAGGCACAATGGGCGATTTATAATTTTAGTGAGTGTTCTAAACACAGCAATAATTTTAATGTAGAAATTACAGAACTGCAGTTTGTATGTGTGTATTATAATTATGGTGAAACTTCACATTGGTTGCTCAGGAGGGTGGAGATATGTGCGCAATGGGTGGTGGAGGGGAGGTAGCAAAGGTTAAGAAGCAGAACTGAAGAGTGGAGTGCAGATTGGGGCTGAATTAATTAGCTACTTATTTCTTTGCTTTTTATGCTTTGCATTGGAGGGATCTGCAGTCTAGCACATTTAGCTCAAAGTCATTTTTTTCAGTGTGTGTGTCTGAATTTAAAGGCAAAACTTACACTAATTTAACTTTTAGGTTACTGCTCAATACTCAACATTCAGAAGTTAGGAATTGAAAATATGATTCACATATTAATTTAAATTAGATTGCACATCATATACTTTAATTATTCTTATATTATATTATTATTATTACTACTATTTAGATTGTGATCGTATCCAAAATGCACTAGGTACTTAGCAAGCACACAGAAAGACATAGTTCATGCCCTGAAAAACCCAACAAATGGTAACATCATAAGCATTTTTTAAACACAACAAAAGAAACAAAAAATAGTACATATGTGCAAGTGGTTGCCTTAACATTACTATAAGAACCTTAACGTTTTCATTTCCCGACTTCTGAGTGACAGGAAAATGTACTTTTTATTAAAAACTAATCCAAAAGACATGAACCGCACTGATTTTTCATTTTCTTTTCTGTGATGTAAACAAGCATTAATCACAGACTGGCTTGACAATACCTAACTTCTGACCTAAGCAACATTTTAAATCCAGCTCTTTCCCTGGGTTTTCTTGTATTTTTTCAAAAATAAAAATCAAGAGATGAATGGCAACCCGTGAGAAGTCATCACCCTCCTGAATATTTTAATAAAAGGAGAAAGTCAAAAGTCACATTATTGCAAATGGAACACATTGCTATTGGCATAATGGTCTAGTGCACTTATTGATCCTTTAAGGTCCAGCTTATGATATGTTACTAAAATATTGTAGTGGTGACTTAAGAATTGCACATATTGCAATTATATATGCTACACTGGAGCTTTGCTGAGCCATCTTGGGAAATCTTCCCGGATCCATGAGTAGAATACAGCCATTTTGAGGTGCAACAACAACTTATTAGCCCGTAATAGATAAATCTGCCAAAAGCAGATTTATACCACATTCATCATAATAGTATCTGAGCACCTCACAATTACAGTTAAACATTGGCTGATTCTCACTTTTCATATCAAATGACAGTGAAGCATTCAGGTTTATGTTACATTTTGTAGGGTTCTTTATTAATAACAATTGTTATTGTGGGAAATCTCAGGCATAGAGATGGGTTTTATTACATAAAAATAGGTAATGAATATTGAGCTTGCCATTTAAAAGTCAATGTGTACCAAATTGTGGTATTTAAGACACCACAGAATTTCCTTATACTTGAAATAGGAAATAACTACCATCTGTCAGATATCATGGCTTGAATAACTGTTGACTTTTTAATGGCTTCCCATTAAGCACAGAAAGTGTTAGTCTCATTTAAACAGAGAGGAAATTTTTTATTAGCTTATGTCTTCTCTCTCTTTGATCCCATCTTTGTCAAAAAACAAGCAGAAAGGGGAAACAGAGAGCAAAGATATAGCTCCTAGGGTACGTGAGAGTAAAAAAAAAGCCCTTGGTTTAGGCTGTTGTATATATAACACTAAAGAATTTATGAGACCACATCAGAATTATACAAATGCTGTAAATTCTATAGCTAAAATAAAGAGATAAGAATCAAATTATTTTGGCATAACAGTTCTCTGTGCCATGTAACCTGAGAAGTGAAAAATATCTTTTCTTTTCACAATTTTATTTCAGAAATATTGTTGCCTTGGCCCCATAAGGGAGCATGAACATTTCATGTATTTCATTGTTATTACAGAGAGATGGAGTGGTGGAATGCTTTATTTATATAAATGACCTAGGCTGAGGATTGAAGTCTGTCATTTCAATATTTTGACCCAGCAGAGCATTCAAAGTGACCAAAATATTGGGTATACTCAGTATACACTTCACTGCACCCATGGTTAGGAATATCCTCATGAGATATGACTACTACATTTATCCACTCAGAGAGCAGGATTTCCTGATCTTAGGTTATAACACCATTTACATTATGTGTCAAGCAATCTTTAAGAATCAATCAGGCTTTAAATAAAACACAATGTTGCTGCCCAAAAAACCAAACCTGACAGATTTTATGTAGGAACAAAATTTCCAGCCTACTCTTGTTTTCTCTAGGCTACAAACACAAACATTTTAACAATTTACGATGAACTCTTTTAGAAAACAGTTTTTAGCCACTGGCAAAACAAAATTCAGGTAAAACACAAAGGTATTTAACATGCTGCCATAGGAAAAGTTATGCAAAATTGTTTTTTGTACTAGAAGCAGGAGGGCAATGGGGAAGATAACCTGTGCAGTGCAGACATAATGTTCCCTTCAAGTTTATTAAAATCCTACAGTCAAATGTGCCTTTAAAGCATCCACAAGAACTTAATTTCTCAAGCACGCTACTTTTATGAGACATTCTACTTTTATGGCCATTTTTCTGGATGCTTCCTATCACACTGCTCTTTGTAATCACATTGCATATATTCCAGACAAAGGGAAAAGAGCAGCAGTCTGTCAGGTGTGACAGCTGCACAAGCAGCATACCTATGCTAAGAAATGCGAAGGAAGTAGGAAAAAAGTGCCAGAAAACTAAGCAGAAAGGGAAATTGGCTCTGGAAGAAGGAAGAAAGTATGTGAATCAAATGGATAGAGAGAGAGAAGGCAAGGAATAGAAAAGTACATGAGAAAAGAAGAAAGCAGCAAGAGAGAAAACTGATATCCCATATTCATGAGTCAGTATTAAGATTGGTTAAACATTTTTTCTTAAAATGTTTTTTGATGTATAGTTGGATTTTCAACTAAACCAAATCTTTTGGTGTAAAATATCTAATTTCTGTGAAAATTTTCAATTTTTTGTCAAAAAACCCCCAAATGCCCCAATACCAAAATACATCACCTGAAAACCAAAATATTTTAAGTTACACTTCCTGCTGCAGTGCCTCATTGGAGTTGTAAGTCAGTTTCCTCATGTCCCAATTCTGTATGAGAAGAACTTCCCAGCTGAACTACATCTCCCATGATGCACCATGGCAAGGGATTCCCATGATGCAACCACTTCCCCAGTCATGAGGGAAGACCATGTGGGAGTTATAGTCCAACCAGGAAGCCTGGGCTGTATAGAAGAGAATGGGTACATGAAGCATCTGAACTATAATTTTCATGAAGCACCACTGCAGCATTTCAGAATCAAAATATTTCAGTGTTCAGCTGAAATATTTTGGGGTTTGATTTTTCACTGAAAAGTAGAATTTTTCCATGGAAAATTTCAGTGAAAACTATTTTTTTAAATAGTAAAGTGCTGCGTGGCTCCACTAATTAGGTGTGTGGCCCTTCATTCTCTCGTGTGCGGCCATCCAGGCATGCACCTTAGAGGGAACTATCCGTGGACCACCTAAATGTAGCTTGTGGACCACAGTTTGAGAACCTCTGCTCTAGGTGGGGAGACCTGGACCCATTAACACTGTTCTGTGCTGCTTCTCCAGTAGACTCCAGAAGAAACAGCATGCTTGAGAGGCCCTGAACCAGGTGTTATTTGTGGCTTCTCTTTCATCATGTCTAGATGTCTACTAAGAAAACCAGAGAGGTACAAAATTGACAAGCAGACACAATCATTTCAAGATTGCTGACTGCTGTTACTGAGAAAGAGGCTGAAAGTTACTCCCTCTTCTGACCCAACACAAAATTATATATGTTGTGGGTGACTGAGGAGAGTCTCACAGATGGCAGGGGAGCTGCCAAACCTTTACCCAGAAGAGTTGCTGCCACTAGAGAGAAAAGAAAAAAAAAGCCAAGAGAACACAACAGAAGGGAGAGGAGAAAGCAGGTCACAATAGGGAAATCCTCAAAAGACAGCATGGGTCCATTTAAGCAGGGAAACTGAAACAGACGACCAAACCTTTTGAGAATGGAAGGAAGCCATAGGACAGCATGCTAAGGTAGTGTTCCTTGTATCAGTGCACAGGATGCACAGAAATAGATCCACAGGGTTATAGTCATGGGCCCTCTTTGGGACTGAGAGAATACCTTTTATCTATATAAACTTTTAATAACTTCACTACCCTAACATGAAATCTTTGCTTCTTTAAACAGGACTACATTAATGCAAACTAAGAACTTTTAGTTCACACCCACAGCATCCACACAGGGGCGTTATAGTTCAGCACTTTAGTGCACACTGCTATTCACACTTCCATAGTCCAAACTGTGGGCCAGTGTAGACAAGCCCTACATGCTTAAAATATAGGAATTATTTGTAAGTCACCTCATTTTATTGAAATTATGAAATAACATACTTTATTAATTATGTAGATTTTCTTATAATACAAGTGTGTGATAAGATGGTTTGGTTCATGTAACATAAGGATCTTAGTTAAACTCTTTCCCAAATGATATACAAATTTACTAATGAATATATCTTATGTAAATCATTCCAGCTTTTTCTACCATCACAGCTAATACCCTACTTCAATTCCTGTCCATTGCTGGAGGAGTTATTGATGTTTGCAGCATTGGCGCTTACACTCATGCTTGTTTAATTGCAAATGAAAAGGAAGGACAGTCAAAAGAAAATAGATAAAAAATCATTTTAAATATCAAACTCACCTACATTTTAAATTAGTAAAAAGTAGTACATGAATTTCATAAGTGAAGCTGACAATGTATTTTAGTGTTTTACAATTAAAACTGCCAAATTAATTTGCATCTCTGAATTAAGGCTCACTGGAGATATTTTGTTGTAAAAACCTGGAATCGTACTCCAAACTGATAATTTACTATTCACAAAATAGCTCTTCCAAATAAATACTCTAATTCATATTAAAGCATTGGTAAGTTTTCCTTGTCTTTCCTCCCTCCCGAAGTGTAATAGACTTTAGTGATGACTAAGACTACGATTTAGTCATGGGTATTTTTAGTAAAAGTTATGGACAGGACATGGGCAATAAGGAAAAAGTCACAGTCCATGACCAGTCTGTGACTTTTACTAAAAATGTCCCTAACTAAATCTTAGGTGCTGGGGTGGGGGTGGTGGGTGCTCCCATGGATGTTGCTACTTGGGGGGGAGGGGAGGACATGCTCCAGCAGACACCACTGCTTCTGCAGGGGGTGAGGCCATGGCCTGCCACTGCTGGGGTGAGGTGCTCCGGGGCCCTGCTGATGCTCGGGGGGCTGCCCAGGGTCCGGACACCACTGCTGCTGGGGAGGGAGACGGCCCAGGGCTCTGCTGCTGGTCCTGGACCACTGCCCCGGGACAGTGCCCAGGACCAGCTGCCTGGGGCTGCCCAAGGAGTGGCTGGCCCCACGGCCATCCCAGCTGCTCGGATAGCCCTAGGGTCAGCCACAGCAGCTGCTGCAGAACTCATGGAGGTCCTGGAAAGTCACGGAATCCATGACTTTCGTGACTTCCCTGAAAGACTCACAGCCTTAGTGATGAGGATAGAATCTCTGATCGAGTTTGACGGATGAGTTATAGTCACTTACTCTGGATCCTGAGATGAGGCCAAAGATCTATTTCAGACCTGCAGCCCTGTCTGCAAATGTCACAGGTGAAGACAATTGTAGATGAACGTGCGCTGCTTTAAGTGACATATACCAAAATCCATGATTTTCATCCTTCCACATGCTCACTCTAAAGCACAGGCTGAATATGTCGAAGGAACACAATCAGGTTAAAACAATATCATATTTTTTTAAAATGTCTTCACATATGTTACAAATACCATCAGCTATTACAACATAAAGATAGAGAGAGACAAAACTGCAAGAGGCTGATTTTCAGATGGTGGGTGATAACACTTTTTGAAAACCAGGAAGAGCAGGGACTTGCACCTGAGTTTCCCATATCCTAGGGAAGTTGCCTAACCAACAACCTATTGGCTCTCTGCTCAGGCAGTCTCAATCTTATTCGCTCTCGCTCTCTCTCAGGTGTTTTCTTGTTTGTTTGTTTGTTTGTTTGTTTGTTTGTTTGTTTGTTTCTAAAGATTTACTTTTTATTCCAATGTGGAACAAATACAAAGGTTGAAACCTCACTTTTTTTGCAAATAGAATACTTGTTTTCCAGCACCCCTACTTTACACCCTTTTATTATTTATACTGAATATTTGGCATGTCTCTCAACTTGGACAATGATGAAAAACAAATATAATTTCAGCCATTTTCTAGTAACCTTCATTTCCAAGTTGTCACATACTACAACAATGCTTCTGTATTTATGTTGCAAGCTAGTAACGAGCTGTTGCAAACACGTAGGGGGATTTTTGCTTTTAAAATCCTGATTGTATAGTTTTGTTTTTCTTTTATTAAGTTGTAGCCCAACATCCAGTGTGCTGCAGCAGCAGCAATGGGAACTACAAGTTGTGGACTACAAACTGCGGCATGTTGGGAGAACTTTCTGATAACTGCCTGGAAATACCCTTTGCCTTCCCAGTAGGAAGTTTCAGCACTCCTGAAGCTGGGAGCATGAGGCAAGGAAGCAGAAAGGAGGCTGCTGGACTATAATTCTGTAAAGAAACAGAACAGAATAAAACTTTGTTCCTGGTGGTCTGTCTGAGTGAGTCTGGTCTGAGGTGAACACACAATGTAGAGCGCACAGAGGAGCCTGAGGCCCAGTTTTGAAAAGTTGTGTAAAAAGCCGCAAGGCAGACTTACCCTGTCATGAGCAACCTCATATTGTGCCAATGAACTGGAAGGGGGCTACAAAGTCATGAAAAATTGTGGAAAAACTTGTGGGAAATGTTACTAAGGAAATTTGAGCTGATTATGTTCCTTTTGCAAGTTTCACTGGGTTTGGAGTTAGTTTGGGTCATTTTTGTTTTGTTTTTTTGGAGAGGTAAGAATTTGATGCACTAGTTGAAACATTGATTAATGTTTGTACAAAACTTAAATTCATTTAAGTGTTAGGTATTATTATTAAATCCAGATGGTGGATTTTAAAAGTATATAACAGCTACCATATCCTGCAAATGGATGTTTCCATTGCAAAATGTCTATCATCTCTTCTTGAAATGCAAAAACCTGCCAAAGCCCACCCACCAGGTCTCACAAGGAAACTGAATGTTGATGTTTCCTACTAATTCCTTCTCTTCCCACCCACATTTACCAGTATTATTAATAACGGGGAGAAATTACAGGATGTCTCTGTATCCTGAATCATGCAGATTGCAGGGTCCTCTCTTGGTTCATACCAGTTGGTAGTTCCCTTGTTGTACTTTCCTTCCACAGAATACTGTAATCCTTTCTTCACCTCTATCCTTCTGCTGATTTCCTCAAGATCAGCTTCATGCTGAGAATCATATCCCAAAATAATATCAAATTGCAGAAGATACATTAAGTTGAGCTCTAAACTAGTAGCACCACAATGATAAACCATATTTTTTCCAAACTCAAATTTTTTTGGTGTTTCAGACATGAATTCATCAAAGCTAATGCAGACATCACTTCTATTCAGCTTGATCTAGTCACTAGTATTAACTCCAATACTACCAAACAGCAAATCACAGGAGATACCATATATCTATCTAACAGAACCACCAGCCATAAATTAAATAATCATGATTTATATAAACCAAGTAACCATGTACTACCAAATGACACCATCTAGACTCAAAACACCCAAAACTCAAAAAAAAAATTATCCCTTAAGTGATTCAGTCCCTTCAGTTAATGGCTTCTGGTACCAAGAAAGATCAGCTATCCACTCTATCAATATCACTTTCAGTGCTACCAAAACTCCGTACAGATTTCAAGCACTAATTCAAGTACTGGCAACCTACTTTGCTTTATACTGTCCTCATGATCCTGAAAAAAATACCCGATCATCTTCCAGAAATAAGGATAGCAGTATCTAAAAAATGCAAGATACTTTTATATCCTGCCACCATGTCCATGATGCTGAGTTTCTTTATAACAGTTAAGGTTAAGATTTTGTAAGAGGTATTTTTAGTAAAAGTCAGCGACAAGTCGCAGGCAATAAACAAAAAGAGCCTGTGACCTGTCCTTGACTTTTACTAAAAATACCCAGGGGGTAGAGTGGGGCGCTGACTCTGGATGCTGCTCTAGCCCCATTGCTCCTCCTGGTGGCGTTGACCCAGTCTGGCTGTTGCTCCAGACCCGGGGTTGCTCCAGACCTACTGCTGCTCCTACAACAGTGGCTGACCACCAGCCTCAGGGGGCTGCTCCTGCTCAGCCCAGCAGCCACTGCTCCAGTGGCCTGGGAGCTCACCCAACACTGGCCACTGTCCTGCACCCCCTGGGGGCTGACCCAGCAGGGAGTGACCCAGCAGCTTCTGATTCTGTGGTGAGGGATGACTGCTGGCTGCTACTCCTGTCTCACCACTGCTACTGGGTGGGGGCTGACAGCTGCTCTAGCCCCGCCACTGTGGTGGGTTGAAGATGTCATAGAGGTTCACTGAAGTTACAGAATTCGTGAGCTCAGTGACAGAATTGGATCCTTAATAATAGTAAGCATGCACATACATACAGACAGACAGGTTTTGAAGCACACAAGAATCCAGCACTCTGAGTAACTCCCAACATAGAACATGAGCAGACAGACAGTGTGACATGTGTTACATATACACAGCCCCCAAATCCCATGTAAAGCAGAGATAGCAAGTTTTGGCTTACTCATCTTGGCTCTGTCCCTTTAAATAATCTCTTCCAACTGGTGGAAGCCAGTGTTTTGTTGTCTATTCAAGGATCGACTGTTTTCCCTCATCACCTTGAGGTACACAATATTACTGCTCATTTCTTGCAAACCATCCGTTGGCCTCGAATAGGCAGCATAGTACTGACCTCCTTTTGCTGACCGTCTTGATATATTGTAACCTCACTCTGGGTTCTCTCTAGGTATCACACTCTAGGTTACATGACGGTCTGGAAGGAATCTCTCCATTACAAACAAGAAAAAAATAATTATTAAAATGGTTTCCATCCGTTTAAAGAAAAATAAGACAGAAAATGTGCACACTTTTTCTTTAATGAAAGAGTATTTTATTTTATATTTTTAACAAGCTTTAAAAATTGTGTTTTGCAATTAGCCAAAGCAGGCGTGTGACACTGTGGCTAATTAACTGACAGATTCCCCTCTTTATCTAATTTCCTGGATTCATTGCCCTCCACACAGTTCAGAAATCCTGTATAAGATGGTGACCTCATCAGAGCAATAGGTTCAAATATGTATTTCTTCCCCAGGACTAAATACACACCTAAAGTATATATTGATCAGCACTACAATAAAGATTGCTATGTCTTATTGAGATTACAAAATAGCTGTCTGAAAAGGTATACAGTAATTTACAATATTTTATATTGTTTTAGAAGTATTATTTCACATAGACTAGCATATAGGGTTTTTTAACATTAGGATTTAATTAAATGTATTAAAATATTTGTACTTTGGAATTCTTGGGGCATGGGGTTGATGGATTGTGAGGGGAAGAGGGGAGAAATCAGAAGAAATTGCTCCAGCGTGATATGAATTTGCTCTATACATCAAACACACATCCTGAACAAAAAACAGATTTTCTGGGAATCATCTGGGAAACTACTCCTAAAATGTATTACATTACCACTGCAATAAATCCAAAAATTCAGGAGTAGAACATCTGACCTTGCTCTTCTGGAAGACCTTATAAGATGGTCTGTTGGGAAAGGAAATCTATTGAATTTTTTGCTAAGGTCTACTTCTGATGTAGACCTTGAGAGAAGAAGGTAGCTATTAATATTAACAGATTAAGACTCCAGAAGTTAATTACAAAAATAGATCCTATAATTATTAAGGATGGGCAAAATGATTTGTAAAAAATGAAAACAGACTAGGTGTTGACCGTTCCTTGAACCAAACCAAAACATTTTTGTTCCACGTAGTTTAGTTCACGTTGCCTCCATCGCTCACTCCATTTCTTTTAAGTAATAATGTTTATACATCCTTGTATTTCCTAAGAGGAGTTACTGAAAAACCTTGTAAAAGAAGATATATTTGTGGCCCATTTGAAAAAAGGGAATATGCAAAATCGCACAAGAAAATCTCATGTGATAATTTCCAACCTTCTTTCCAGACCTAAGATATTCAGTGGAAAATTCAGTCTTTGGGAAGGAAACAACAGACTGTTGGAGAAAGAACAGGATGGAAGAATCACTCCTGGTTAGTTTATGAGAAATTCCAAAATTCTGAAAAAAATTTGTTCCGTTTTGGAATGAAAAGTAGAAATTTTGAATTTTCCTATAGAAGGGAAAATCCAAAAAAAATCATTTCAAAATAATCAAAACATTTAGGAGAGTTCACAAAGTGAAATCGATCCTGTAAGCACAATCTCAGAGGCTTCTGGCTCAGCCCTCGCTTCTAGGACCCTCAGAGTATGTCTACTTTGGAGCTAAGAGTGATTCTCCCAGCCAAAGTACAGATTTGCTCTAGTGGGGCAGGAGCTAGCATGCTAAAAATAACAGTACAGACATTGAGGTTTGAGCTCTGAAGCCTACGGGTTCAAGCAGGCTTGAGAGCCCAGCTTACACCCAAGCCAGAACATCCACACTGCTATTTTTAGCGCCCTCGTTCAAGCCCAACTGACAGAAGCCTTTGTACCCGTGCTGGGAGACTCAGTCCCAGCTGTAGTGTAGGCATACCTTCAGGGCTTCCAAGCTCCCTGCTTCAGAGCCAAGAATCTAATTCCTGAAAGGCCCAGTTAGAGCCTGTCTCCCAGGCCCCCAGCTCTCTGACAGAGAGTGTGAAAGCCCTGAGGTTCTCCAACCTTGGGGTAGTCTACAAGGGCCCGCCAACAGCATATCCAGGCCCCAGGACAGAACAGTCAATAGCCCCCCAAGAGAGGTCCACCTGACTTTGGGTGATCCTGGGCCTGCGCTGGCTGGTGCCCAGTGAGCTGCCAGCTGTGCTGTTGAACGTGCTTTTCTGGCACAGCCAGGGCTTCCACATGCCTGCCCAGCTGCCTTTGCCACCACCAGTATCACCCCACGTGCACCAAGGAGCCCTGTGGCCACTTGGGCGATTTAAAAGGGCTGGGGGCCCACAGGCCCTTTTAAATCGCCCATGTCCCTGGGCAATTGCCCCTTTTCCCGCTCACCCCCGTTGGCGGGCCTGAGTCTACATAATGGGGCTGCCCCAGAGCCATGGACCATAGAAAAACAGCTCCCCAGCTGCCTATCAAGGGAGCTGTCAGGGAACCTGGCAGATTTCCAACAGAAATCTACTTGTGTTTCAGTGGAAGTTTACGGAAATATCTTGTTTTTAGCAAAATATTGCAGGTTAGATGAATCTGCATTTTCTGACAAAAACCTGTTTTGTAGGGAAATTCCTGGCCATCTCTACTCCTGTTAATTTTTTAGACAGATCACTACGAAATAAACTAAGTCTCAATGTTTCACATCAGGAATCATAACATTCAAAAACCGGTAGGAGAACACTTCAACCTCTCTAGCCACTCAGAAACAGACTTAAAGGTGGCAATTTTGCAACAGAAAAGCTTCAAAAACAGACTCCAATAAGAAACTGCTGAGCTTGAATTAATATGCAAACTAGATACCATTAACTTGGGTTTGAACAGAGACTGGGAGTGGATGGGTCATTACACATATTGAATCTATTTCCCCATGTTAAGTATCCTCACACCTTCTTGTCAACAGTCTAAATGGGCCATCTTGATTATCACTACAAAAGTTTTTTTTCCTCCTGCTGATAATAGCTCATCTTAATAAATTAGCCTCTTATTCCATCTTTTCATGTTCTCTGTACGTATATATATATAGCTTCTTACTATATGTTCCATTCTATGCGTCCGATGAAGTGGGCTGTAGCCCACGAAAGCTTATGCTCAAATAAATTTGTTAGTCTCTAAGGTGCCACAAGTACTCCTGTTCTTTTAGCACACTATTATGTACTTCCTCGAAAAGATTTATCTGCAAATAGCAATGCAGAGGCATGATCTTGGTAAAGAGGAACATACTCTAGTACAGCAATTCTCAACCTTTTGCCACCCTGGACAAATAGACATTTTCTTGCTATGACCTACCCAGATCTCATGATTTTTTGCTGGCAAGGTTTGTCCACCACACAAAATAAGATTATTTTTCAAGGCAAGAGTAAGAAGTCCAACATATGGGTCAAATTAATACTGAAATTTGATGTAATGCAGTTCTTAAACATATAATCAAAAACTTGTAGAAATAGATTTTTCTAGAATTAGGCAAACATGACAAAAATTGTGAATTCAAGATTTATTCATATGAAATATGAATTCCATCTGGAATTGTTTTATAATGGGTAAAGATGAATAAAGAATATGTTGAACTTTGAACACCTAATGAGAACTTCATCTCTTCTTCAATTTCCTCCTCAGATTAATTGCTTTTCTAGAGTTTTCTTACTATAGAACCCATTAGTAATTATAGGAAATATGATTGCTTTTTGGATAAAATACAGTCTGTATTATATAGATGTCAAAACTCTCTTGAAATTCAAAAAGAACCCATTCCTGCAACACCAGAATAAAATGTCTTTGCTTATGAAATTGGCATCAGCAAACATATAAACCCAGCAATCAATCCAAAATTATATCCATTCTAAATGATTTTTTGAGAATAAAGGATGTTATTATGGAGAGACAGAGCATAAACATGTAAACTTCTTATTGGTGATCTGCTATAAAATAGAAAATTATCATATCTTCTATTAAAGAAATATGAATACATGACATGACTGCACTTGCCTTTGCTTGTGAATTCTATTTCTTCCTTCTCTTTCCATGGTAATTTTCAAACCCTGAGGTAGATATTTTTGAAGCAATGCTCCACTTTGATCTCTTTGTTTCTTCTCATCAGATTGTTTGTGACAGGAAAATAGTTAAAATAATGAAACAAAAACAAAGAAACAAACAAATACAGATCTTCAATTAACCAGAAACAATCTATTAAAAATTTATCATAACAAATTTTCCTCTACTGTGCCAATATGGAATAAAATTTCAAACCTTTGCAGTCAGTGAAGCATGAAATAGCTTGTCAAAAATCTAGACTAAAATATGAATCATACAGAAAATATAACTACACTGTGCTTGAAAATGATGAAAATAAATCTCTTCATAAGAACCAAAATTGCTTTGGATCACACCTCTGATACAGTTACTTATCCCCTTACAGAAGTTTCTGTAATGGCAAGTGTCCTCTTATTTGACTATTTGAAAATAAGACTTATTTTGTAAGATTGCTCTGAAAGTAGTGCACATTTCCATGATAAGCCAACCACATAACAGGTAACATGTAACTGTTTTATTATAATTAATTAACAGCAAAATGTCAAATCTTCCTTCTTATTTAAGCTACCTGCTTAGGAGACTCAGAGTGACACCCACAGGCAGCAAAAAATATATGTCCTGTAAAGTTCTTACAAGTAGGCAAAAGTTACTGCCAAAAAGATCAAAATTCCTTTCCTACCCCCAACTTTCAGACTGAAATGTAAACTCCATATGTCCTATTGTACTTGGGGTATAACTCTAGATGTAATCAGAGGGATGAGAAGTTAAATAATAATTTCTACTTGTAATAGAATCTGAAAACATCCCTCTCCTCACCAGCATTGTGAATTTTGGCCTGTTTAAATTCAGTTATTCCACATTCAAAAGGATGCAAGTGAAAAGGGGGCTACACTTAAAGGGCAATACTTCTTTTATCAGTGTTGCTGGCTTGGGTTGGGTTAGGAACTGATATCACTGTAGATATGACTAATGGAGTTATTAAACAAGCACTGCAGTGAAACACTGTGTACCACCATTAGTTGGCACTTCTAGCCAGCTAGATTTGATTTTGCTGCTTTTGTCTCATGATTGGCCCACTTCTTCCTTATTGGCTTCCTCTTGCTATCAACAGGTATCAGTATCAAAACAAAATACGGAACAGATGTGTGAAGAATAAGAAACAGAAGGCTAACAGATACATGTATCTACAATGATGTAATCATTATTACAGGACCAAAACAAAACAAACACAAACTTAAAAAGCACAAGCTTTGGATAAAAAAGGTTCCCTCTTGTCTTGACAATCTGTAGAAGAAGTGCATATAAGTTCATCTGTTTAGAAAATACTGAAAAAAATAGAATTCTGTAACTAGTGGTTGTTTTAAAAAAGTTACTAAAATCAGAAAATGGGTGAATACGTTTCTAAAGGTTTTAAATGGATTACAATTTAGTGAACTAACCAGAACTTCCATCCATATGGAAAAATAACATTAAGAATGTATATTATAGTCATCTGATCATACCTGACAGACTCCAGCACAGTTCCTTAATTTCCTAAACAATCCCTCACTTCTGAATCCTCTGCTTCAATTTTGCTATACGTAAAATGGGGTAGTGATGTGCTAGTAATATTTAACAAGGTGCTACCACAAAAATATACCCCCTTAGTCTGTGTAATCCACACTATGCCTGCCATACCTGCAAACAAAGCTGCTTTCTCATAAACAAAACAAACCAATGAAGGCGGAACCACCACATATAAACAAACAAGTTAACTGAACTTGAAGGACACATTTACTCTTTCTGGAACAATACACTGAGTATATTAACAGTTGAGTGCAGAATTCTATACTTGTATAAAGTGAAGGAGAGGTTTGCTCTCCAGAAGTTTTTTTTCCCCCCTCAGGCCAAGAGATAAGGGATGATTTAGTAGTATCCACGGAGGGATAACTTATCTTAGTTCTAAAGAAATTGTCCCAACTTTTCTTTCACTTTGGTGGAAGCATTTAACATGGAGTTTTTATGTACCCTCTATGGCACATTCCCAGGACAATACATATGGGGGTATTGTGAGAATGAAGTAGCAAATGTCCATAAAATGCTTTGATGATGAAAAACACTTTGTAAATGGGATTACTTATTAACAGCAGTAAAATTTAAAAATGCCATATTATCTTGCCATTTGAGCTCAAGATTTAATAAATATATTAGATGAGTAAATCTTTTGCTGTTGAGTTGTAGTTGTTCCCAATGGAATCACTAGACATTAAAAAATGTTAGCGATTAACAAAAACATTTAATTACATTTTAGAGTTTGGAACCATGTTGCAATATATGAATTTGTCATACTGCATTTTGGCCTCTGTAAAATGATTACGAAGGCTATCTCAGTGAAAATGCATATGCTACTCCAGGAAGTTAGAGCTGAATAATTTATCTCTGGCCCCAGCTCTACTGAGGTTAATTTTATTACAATTATAAAAGTAAGCCCTTTGGGGGCAGGGATTGTGTCTTCCTGTTTTTATAAACCTACCAGTATTGACTGGGGCCCTTTGGCACTACAACACCACAAATAACACATAATAATAATAACAGAGGACATATTTTGGTCCTTCTGAGCAAGAATTGTCTCTGTTTTTGGTAACATAATGCTTTCCCCCATCATTAATATTCATATGTTTTAGGCCAGAAGGGAGCAACCATTATAGTAATCTAGTCTGACCTCCTTTATAACACAGGCCAATCATATAATTAAACATGGAGTGTATGATATGTAGCATGGAGGGCATGACATGAGCTCAGGAACAAGGAGGCAGTTTTTGTTTTTTTCCCCAAACTTTCAAGATGAAGCTAATGAACAGACATAAGAGACTGTTTGAAAGAGCAATGAGTTACAAAAACACTCTTAAAATTAGTAGATGGAACATTCCAAGAGAATCAAAGGTTCAGAGTTTGAGAACATCACTGTGTGCACTTTCTGCAAAAGATTTGTGTGCTAGATCTGTGGTTCCAAATGACTATGGCAGCTTATTTGGGGGTTCTGGTGGGGTGTTGGGGCTCATGCATATCAGGAGGACTATTGTGTGGGCAGGTGGTACTGAGTGTTGGTTGGGGGATGAGTGGCTGGTGTGGGTTGGTGGTGCTGGTTGAGGGGGCTGGGTTTGTAGCTAATGGGAGTTACTACTACTTGCTTGGGACGATTGGCTGCTGGGCGTGCGGATACTGATGCCGGGGATTGTTGGTACTTCTTGCAACCCTGAGAACTTTTCTGGGGGAGTGATACTTCAAGAGGCTGTAAACCGCTGGGGAAGAGGGATGGAATTAAGACTGCGTGGGAATGATTAAGGATGGAGCAGACGGAGCAGCAGGAGAGAGAAGTAGCAAATTGCTTCTTTCCTCTGCCTCTCACACTCCCACTGAGTGAGTCTTACTGACCTCAGGACTTTACTTATTGCCCCCTTTACTAGTGAGGAATGGCCCTCTTGCCAATCCTCTGTAGAGCAACCCCACCAGCTGAGAACTCCTGTTTTAGTGACCTATGTTTCTAGAGCTGCAGGTCAAGGGTTCAACTTCCCAGTTTGCACCATGTGTGAATTATGTACAAACTGGATCTACTTTAGACATGAATTTTTCTTACAACTTACCCTCTATGTCTCAACTTCACTATCTGTAAAATGCAGGTAAGACATGGTCTGAGGTGGATAAATCTTTCGGCTCTGGCAAAATGAAACACACTAAATAAATGATAAATATTATAGCTGCCCTTTTTCACTTTGAGTGGCTAGTCAAAGTTTGGGGCCCCGGTGATGTTCCTGTTGAGAGCAGGAATCAGTGATAGATATTGCTTAGATGCAGTTTTGTTTATTTACAAAAACCATACAAAGTTCTGTATCTTTGAATGGAGGAGGAATCAATAACAAAAGGAGCAGTTTCTTATCTTACAGCACCAAGCCTCTTTAGCCAACAGACTCAAAAGCGTGCTCGCTTGCTCGCTCTCTGTTTCTCTCTCTAGCTTTTTCCAGGGTCATGCTGTAATCCCAGGCTACTGCTTGGCCTTCTTCCTTTTTGCCTCTCTTTCTTACTCTGTTCATCTGTTGTCTAGTACTGTGTGTTCTGCCTTCCTTTACCCTTCCCACAATACTGGTCACAATACTCAGTGGAACACTCTGTCTACCTGGTGCTAGTTTCTGGGTAGACTGCACTGGGTAGGCCTTGTTTTAGATGTGGCCCCATAAGTGTTTCTTACCAGTATCTTAAGTGAAGAGTGCATTCGCATACCAGTTTGAAAGAGGTTTTAAACTTACCCCATAACAAGGTTTCACCCAGCTCATAACATTACAATTAGTATATTACTTGCCACAGAAACAATTTTGTTTATGCAATGCAATTTGTAGTCATATTTGTTTACTTCAGAACAATTTATTTATTCAGAGCCTTTAATAAATAATAATACCACCTAGCTTTTATATAGCATTTTTCACCAGTAGATTTCAAACGCTTCACAATCTTTAATGTATTTATCTTTAATGCATTATCCATTCCTGTGAGGCAAGGAAACAACCAATGTTTTATATCAAAGTGTAAATCAACCAAGTTTGTTAAGGAATATTTTAAGCTCACTTAATAAAAGCCAGGTTCAGTGATCTTCTATTTCTAGCAGGAAGAAAGGAAAAGCACATAAAAAACAGTTTGCATGATAAAAGCCTGACAGCATATCCTCCACGCATACCAAAGAAAATAACATGCCTAGGACATCTACAACAGCAGCAATTTTCAACTTCTTATAGTACCGATGCAATGTGCTTTGCAGTTATCATTCTTGCATAAATCTGTGTCATTTTTTATGTTATAACTTTGCATTCCAACAGATCAGTTTGTATGCCCTATATCTGTAAATGAGCCTGATAATATAGAATGTGAAAAGTGATTTGTGCTATCAGTGACATCAGGAGTTTTGCTGCTGTAATTATTAACAGATATTTTTTCATCCAGTAGCATAGACTAAAATCAATCTTTTTGATAACTAGGCATGGCATGCGCTGTCCGCACTGTCATTTCAATCTGATTAATCACACATACACAGACCTTTACCTTAAAGGAGCAATTGTTCACATTTAATCACAAAGAAACATTCAAGCATACTATCGTACATTACTAAACTTAACTGCAATTTATGTCTTATGTTTTAGCAAATACGTTTATGATAATATGGCTCTGGCATATAGATATATTGTTTTGCTCATTTTACAAACATTAAAATCTAAGCTAAATAAACGAATATATTGTATTTTGGATCATTTATCAAATTAGATTTGCAGCTTTTGAAGTTTCCATTATACAAACATTCTTTATCTGAAGATTTATCCTAATAATCATGATACAGATGAGTTATTAGTATGAAGTCTTCTTCAGTGGAATACCAAATATACCAGATAATAGATATCATCTCAAGCAAGGAAGAAATTTGAGTACATATTATCAAGATTTGTTGTACATTTTATTAATTAGTCCTGCTTTAGTTTTGGGATGTGTGTGTGTGTTGGGGGGGCGGTTAATCCTGGGAACATAGCACAGACGTTTACTTGACATGAGTGTTATGGAAGACCAGGTCTCTTTTTATAGCTAGTAACATTAGTGTTCCGAAGGAAGCCTAAAATTTTAAAAATGACATCAGGTTTATCCTATCTTAATCCTGAGGAAAACTCTTTGAGAGCTTTGTCTGGAGGGAGGTTGAGAGCGAGAGGAAGGTCAGCTAAGTTTGGGTTTCAACCAGGTAGATTGGCGTTAGATCTTAACTCAGTGCATTTCAAATAAGCATTGAACTTGAGGTAAACAGTGTGTGCATGCATATCTGTATATGACATATGTGGACCCCAATTCAACAAAGTATGTATGTAATTTTAAGCATGGGAGTAGTTCCATTTACTTCAATAAGACTAATCACTTGCTTAAAGTTGCATGCACATCTAAGTATCTTACTGAATCAATCAGGCATAATAAATAAATGTATCATGCACCTTTGACTCTGAGACTCAGAGGACTCTCTCCTCTGAATATTAATCCATATATATTAAAAACCGATATTAAAGTGGCTAAATATGGTATAAATCAAGGTAAATAAATTGACCATGATTAACTAGAACTCAGGCAAATAGGATTTTTTCATAAAAAATGAAAATAACCAGGATAACAATATAATCATCTTGCTCTGAGATACAAAGACCTGACATTCAAAAACATTTCACATTGATATAATCTAAGACTATTATAACATTAAGACATCAATAACAACTTTTAATTTGTCAGAGAAGAATAGCACTACTTCCACACCTAATTTAAGACGCAGACCTTGCTATCATGGTCATGCCTCTCTCTCCTCTAGACTGGAATACTGTAATGCACTCTACAGGTGGTAGACATCTTAAATCCATTCAGAAGCAGCAGCTAATGCAATATATTGCAGCCCACTTATTAAGTGGAGTATCTTGAAGAGAGTACTGGACACCAGCACTCTGTGATTGAAAAAGTTAAGCTTTTTCCTCTCATTAAGGAAATTCCACTACAAAAAAACCCCAAAGGAATAATTAAAACATTTATATTTTTTAAATATATTAGTTACTCCCTAATTCCTCTTAAAATGCTTTGCTCTAAAGGGTGATCTATCCTATGCATCTTCCTATACCCCCTATTTCCACCAAAAATAAAAATAAACAAAGTTAGACAAGAGAAGGCTCTGAACTCCAGAATTGCAAGCTCTAGTAATGTCAATCAATTGAACACAAAAACATCATGAAGGAAAGAGGTTCTCTTAACTGAATACAGCCACTGGAAGAAAATAATGAATCAAGCCAGCAATATTTCCCCAATCTCAGAATCCACAATCAGTATTAATGTAACCATAAAAAAAGTACAGAACCAGGTCAACATTCCAAAATAAGATATTCAGTTTTATCTGTTCATCATATCATTAATCTGATATAAACAAACAAAAATTTTATACAGCCACAGGTCTTTTCAAGTGCTTTCAGTTGCCACTTGGGACGTGTGGGGATGCTCAAATGAGCCTGTGAGTACAGCTTTTTTTCCCTATTATAATAGCCTTCATATTCCCTTCTTCATCAGTTCATTTAATACATCTGCAATTAGCTTGCTGTCTAAATCTAACATGGAGACTAATAAAACTGCTGATAGACTGTACATACAATTTGTAGAGAGAAACATAGGCAGGGCCAGGCCCCATGTGCCCTCTGATTATGCTTATACAGCAATGTCACAGCCATAATTTATATTTTTGTCACGTTGCTGCATAACCCCTGTTTGTGCTGCATAAACACACAGAAATTCTGCTGTCTTTCAGTGCTGAGCTTTCCCACCTGCCATTTTGCTTTCCTGTTTTTGCATCCCTGTCTGTTCCTTTGTTCTGTGGTTTCACCATCAGTGGGAGTTCTGTGGTTTTCAGTGCCTATCAACAGAAAAAGGAGTTACAGTATTTGTGGACTATAGAATATTTCTCAGCCATTTAGCAGAACTGCAACTGATTTCAAGATACAGCCTTAATAGTATATGGCCTTTACTCTCATTTCACACATGAAAAATGTTTTAAGTTATATTACTGATGACATTCAAATAAAAAAAACATGACTTACATTATGAAGTGACTGAACTTGTGATTTAAAACTACATCACTAATTCTGATATTGAGTAGAGGATATGTAATCTGGTAAAGACCAGTGAAGTTAGTATTCAGGTCTATCCCTTTAAACTACACATGATTTCTAATCAGAGTTGAATATGGCAAAGCTATTCTCGAACTATGCATTCTCCGTTTAAAATGACTTAATTTATATTCAGTTTTATATTCAAAACACTTTTCTTTATCTGACCTATACCAGCACAGTTCAAGTACTTATTCAAACAAAGTTTTATTTGCATCATTATTCTGTAGAATTAATTTAAATAGACCGTGTTAAGAAACAGTGGTTTTATTTATTTAGTTAGTATTTTAGATTGACAAATCTAAATTTTGTCATTCCAGCACTAAATATGTATGACATCCACTGTGTAAACAGGATTTTTAATGGAATGTTACTTACATAGTATTCACTAGAATACATTTTCCATAGTGCCTATTGTGCTATACATACCTAACCATTATCTTTTGACCAACAGCAATTGCTTATTTAATAAAAAGGAATGATTCCAACGAAGAACTACTGCAAAATTTTGATACTAGAAAAGCAAACAGTGCTATCCCAGTACTCTGCAAATACATGAAGACATGAGATCTCTTTAATACTAATATTCACATCATTAGAATTGTTATCATTACCTATCTGAGGCTTTCAATCAGAACATTTGCTCTTTGTGGCAGAATCACTGATATGGTTTCTATTACATTTCTGAATCGCCACCTTTTGCTGAATCCCTTTATGTTCTCACATTTTTTAAATATTTAAAGAGGTAGAACTTATCTTTAGATTTGGTCAGGAATTGTTAGACAAAACAGTTTTTTGTCAAAATGCCAATTTGTTGAAATTTAATCTTTTCACAGGGAAGGGTAAGTTTCAGCAAAACTTTCATTGGGAACCTTTCTCTGGTCAAAAGGGAATGGGGATGGAGAGAGAGAGCACGTGATCAGGGCTGGCCCTTAGACCAAGTGGAATTCCCCTGCCCCCACACTCCATTTGTTAAAAACGTTTGAGTACTTTATTTTTTTATTGCATTTGTTGCCTGTTTCATGACTCTGATGTACAATTTACATGCATGATTTATCCCTGTCATATAAAATGATAAATTTGCATGCTAGCATCTGTAATTCTGTATTTATTCATGCCATGTATAAAAAAATAAAAAAATTAGTTTCCTCTAAGCTTATAGAATTTTTTTTTATTTTAAGAATAACTGAAATGTACTAACATCAAGAAATGAACTGTGCATGAACACTGGGTGGACCAATATTAAATGGTGTTACAGTAGGCAACAGCCTTAGAATGTTAACCATAGTCCTTTAGTCTGTCTCTCGTCAACTATCGTCAATCGAAGATACGTTTTAATTAGCCTAAGCTTTGAAAAGCTGCGCTCACCACTTGCAACTGTGACCGGTAGCATAAGCAGAATCCTCAAAGCTATCCACACATTAGGAAAAGTGTCCCTCAGCTCTGCATCATGAATGAATTGCTGGTTTTGAAGTGAAGAGTGCTTCCCGCATGGCAAAATGTGACAAACGTTGTCCAACTCGACGTAGAGATCTTTATCATTGATGTCCAAACATCCCCAGGTGTCAGAATCCAGTGAAGGTCCATACAATTGTTCAAGAGTGTTGTCCTGTCTGCAAGCAGCTTACCAAGGTCTCACGACCCTCCCGCACCCACGTCTTTTCATGGTGCTTCATTTGTCCAAACCTTTCTTCAATGGACACTCAAGCAGTGTCAACAAGTGAGAAAAAAACCTCTCTTTTGAATTTTTCTTCCTCCCATCACCTCAGCTCTACCCTTGTAACCAAACTGTCTCTTCTGATGAATACAAGTTTCCTTGAAGACAGGCTCAACTCCTAAGTTTTCCGCCATTTCTTTGGCAGCAGTGATGACATCTTCAAATCCGTTTTCTGTGTAGGCCACAATGAAATCAAGGCAGCTTCTCAAAATAGTAGTGATCATGATGTCCATCGACAGTTTGTAATGTTTTGGTTATGTTTACTTGAAACAAGATATCATGCCAAACGACAACTGAGACCATAAATGTTAAGTCAGTGATCTCGTTTGCCAGGCTTTGCCCCTCGTGTCAGATTCCGGCCTCGGCTTTACTCAACTGCACCAGTTCCATCAGGGCTTTCAGTCATTTCGTACCTCACTGGCCTTAAACTGTCACTGTAGCTCTCCAAGCCAGTGTCACTTAGTGGCTTCACAGTCAGATTTTTAAACATTGTCTGTTACCCTTTGAATAACTCCAAAAAAGGATACTGAATCTAAAGAAGATGATGCTGCATCTGACACAACCAGGTTGAGCGAATGGCAGCTACAAGGCACGAAGAAAGCTCTTGGATTCAGTGCAAGGATCCTTGCCTGGAGGCCACTGTTTCTTCCCTTCATGTTCACGCTGTTGTCGCAGCCTTGGCCATAGCCGTTCTGAGGCTTTATTTTTATTCTCATTCCAAACATTCATAAATGGCTCTTTTAGGCCTTTTCCAGTAGAGTCGTTCACAGACCAGAAACACATAAAGTGTTCTTTTACTTGGATACAGCCATCCTCACAGTCAACAAATCTTGTGTAAATGACATATTTTCACTGTACTAATATTGGGAGTGCAGCCCCTTATTATGGCATAGTACTTTGCTTTGCCAAGCCACATCAAGCGCCTTCCTTGCCATAAGGTCAATCAATTTGTTTTGAACTGTTTTGCTGCAGTAATGGTCAATAGCTTCTTTATGAACTATTCGATGTAGGTGCTCACACATGACCTTGTTGTATTTCCCAAGGAGCTCTACCAAAACAAGGAAATTACAGATTTGTTCAGTGAACAACTTATACGATGAGCCCTGGAAAGCCAATTATTCTTTGCAAGCAAGAGGGTAACAGATCAGACGCTTGAGTATGTGCCTCCAATGCTGGGTTTTTACATTAATAATGTGCTGGTTTCCTGCATCTTTGCATTTATTCAGCTTGAGCCTGGACTCAACCTCCATCCATTTGGAGTGGGCTGGAAAATGACCGAGTGACTTTTCATGTTGCTTCCGAGCATCGGCTAAGTTATGCCAGTAATTGTACCCGGAAAGTGTAAGCAATGATTTGGCATTCTTGTCAAATATTTTGCAGCAAAAACAGAACACTTTGTCACTTGATTTTGAGTAAACTAGACAACTTCAATTCAGTTTCTCACCATTCTCGAGCACTCTTTTGCAGTGTAACTTTGAGAAGTGTTGCTTTCTGCTCATTTACTAGAAATGTCATATCTTCAGTTTTGCCCAGCCCATCAAAACTATATGATCAATACTAGCAGAGTTTAGGATTGCCAGCCATAATGCAGGATCTAATGTGTACCGATTTGTGGTGTGCAATTTTTATCAATGCTGTTTCTGTCATCAGGAAAGGCTGATTCTTCATCATTTCTCTCCTTTTCATGTAAACCAGATTTTTCTTTGTCATTACTCTCCTTTTCATGCAAGCTACATTTTTCTTTATCATCACTCTTGTTTGTGCCACTAGGAAAACTGGATGATTCTCCATCACTTTCCGCAGATTTCTATTCCTTATCTACAGGTAAATCTGCTAATTCCTTAGTAATAAGATTTCCATCATTTACACTTTGCTTCTCAATTTCTTCTGCACTGGGACAATCGCTACTTCCTAAATCCCAGTCTATGTTGTTCAGTTTCAAATATTTCCCCATCAAATTTGCCCCTTGCTGCAAACTAGATTGCAATTCAGCCTTTTGCTTCCTATACTGAGCTCCTGAAGGCTTCTTCAGGGGCATCTTTTATTTTCTATTGCAGAAAAAAAAGTTGATGTTCCACTGTCTTAGAAAGTCATCAAACATTATGTGTTAAGCATGGCAAAAGAAGTAACAGTATTTCTTGTATATTGTGGTGTAGATAGGGGTTGGATAGATATCTGGCTTCTCATTAAATATGCCCTTTATTAATCACTACTTACACTGTTCAAGTCTTAAAACACAAGTACACTTTCATAATTACACAATAAAACAAGGTACACAATATTGCAGATGGGCTCTCACTTCAGTTCATTCTTATATCTCACTGACTGACTGGCGACACCCCGCACTTTATGTATCCGTGAGGGCATGGTTGACAACATTCTAGGAAGTTCAAGGAAAATATAGCTCTCAAAAATTTTGTAAGGTTCCACGAGATTCTACAAAGATCCAGAACATTCAAGGAGGTTAGTGAAAAATGAATCCACATACAGAATACCTGAAATTGACTAAGTCTTCACAGAGCTCTCTATTCTTCCACACGCTCATGCGCAAAGCATTCCATTCTTCCACACAGGCGCACCGCAATCTACTCCTCTTCATGGGCCCAGCACTGAAAGCTAAGATAATACTTAAAAGATTCCAGTTTGAGGGCATTTCCATGACTTCCCTCAAAATGTGATTTGCACAGGGCCCTACATGTAAGTCAATGACAACACTCCTATTGCCTTCAAAATGCCCACTGTCAGAAAGAGAAGGCAGAAGCTGCTTCACATTTCCACTGTAAATTCAAAGTGGAATTCATTGTCAAGCAGTCTTATTCCAAACAGAATGGCACTGACAAAATTTAAAGTATTTATGAATTTTAAACTGTTTCTTTTATTTTCAAAGCATGCTTATAAGTGTTATACATTGATAAAAGTTCAAAATATGAATTTTAGATGACACTTTTATAGTGTTGCTCTACCTTTTATTAATTTTGTAGTGACTTTTTGATACTTTTTCCTATGCTCTCTCTCTCTGTTCTGTGCATCTCTCCCTGCTGCTTTGTCTCTCTCTCACTTGCTCTCCCCTCCTGCTGTGTACATTCCCTACTTCCCCTCTCACTCCCAAATGCATGGTTGCCATTTCTCTCTCTTCCTTCCCCGCCCCCATGGTGTGTACCTATTGTCTCACTCTCTCCTGTGATATGTGCATCCACCATGTCTCCTTCTCTACTCATGCTGTGCACATGCACCATTTATCTGCAGCCCCGAGAGGCAACTACCATCACCCTCCTTGTCTGACTCTGTTTTCCCTCATGTCCTTTTCTTCCCATCCTCTTCAGTCCCCCTGTCCTATGGCCTTAGGACTGCTTACCTTGAACCCCCACTTTCCCTTCTACCTTCCATAGAAGGTACCTTCCATGTCTCTTTCCTCTCTCATCTGTGTCATTCTCCTTCCCTCAATCCCTTTTCCATTGTCTCTTCCCCCCACTCCATTCTGACTTCTGGGCCAAAATAAAATATTTTGCTCGTATGTCAGAAACATCATGTGGGTCAGTTTCACTGTTATCTCAGACTCATGCCACAGCCAGTGACAGCCTCCACAATTTTCATAATATTCCCCACTCCCTGCAATATACACAGAGAAAGGCTCCCCAGTACACTGAACTTCCTTTATTTCCATCTGTCCATGCTGCCGCTCCTCTCTGAGTATATCTGAGTAAACCACATTGGTCAGCATCTTGTATGCCCCATCTGGTCCTTATCCAAAGAAGGGTCTGTTACAGATCTCACCTGGCAAGCTAACTCTTGAGCTCAAGCTGTAGAGACTCATGCTTTCTCCTCTGGAGGTCCCCAACTCAGTCCCAAACGTCAGCCAACATGGTGGCCATCACCTCTGCAGCCCCCTGGGCCTCCACTTGCCAACTGCTGCTGCCAGGTAAACCTCAATCACCTGAGTCAGCCACTGTTGTTGCTCCTAGCAAAGGACAGGTGGGAGGGTCCCTGAAGGCTCCAGACATCTCTGGCAATCCACAGTAGGAGGAAAGAGAGTTGCAGAGGCCACCAGCTCTCTGGGGAGGCAACAGTTCTGTCCACTCTGCTGGATCTCTTATTTCCCTCCTTCTCAAATAGGCTGATGATTCTGGTGGCTGAGCCAGAGTGTCTCCTCCTCCCCTTGAGTGGTACTTTACTTAGGCCAGAATGATGCACCTTCTGCTCCCCTTCTCTTCCAGTATCACTATATTTGAAATGTTATGTGCATCGTTTGACAGGCAAAGGAGGTGTCATCCCTAAGACTGTCTTTGGTTGCAGCACTGCTCCATGCTTGAGTCAGCTTGCAATTCACACATACAGCAAAGGCAATACATCTACACCAGGAACAATGGGGAAATGCCACCAACGATGGCCTTTAGAAGGCGCATAATACAGGTTATGGACACATATAGTAATCCCTACATCCTGAGTTTTCTGTTCTATTTTTCAGATTACTATCTACCTAAACAGATCAGAGATCTCACCATTCAGAATTGCTACAATATTCCAATTTGCCATTTCCTGCCTTAAACTCTTGTGTAGTATGGCTGTGTACTGCTAAACAGTTGCTACATTCCACCCCAGATTTGGCTTCATTTCAGTCATAAAGGAAGTGATTCCATATGCAGTGTCCCAAGAACTCTGTAGCAAGCCTGACCTAAATTCTGCAGGCAGGCCCCATGGTTTTGTGGAACTTTGGTGGAGCAGATTGGAAATTCTCCTGCAGTTTCAGCTAAAGTTTATTGAATAAAATGTAACCCTTCTGCCAGTCAGAATTGGCAGCAGCAATGGCCAGGTTCAGTATGTAGGGGTTTCTTTTCAACAACACAAGACAAAACCATCTCAAGCCCCCACCCAGTGACCTAGGACAATTACACACCACCCCTGGGCACCTTTAAGAGGTAATACTTCCCCTCTCACAAGCACAGAGTCTGAGTGTAGTAAAAAATCTTTTAATGAAAGGAGGAAAGTAACCCAGCGTTAATTTGGGAAAACACTGCAAACAGAGTTCCTAAACAGAAACCATGAGCAAAAGTCCCACCCCCAAGTAAGTTGGGCAGTGACCGTTTCCCTCAGATTCTTAAGTCCAGCAAGCAAAAGTCCCTGTATCGTGCCCGGCCCTTCTCTGCACCCCACTCACAGTTGTTGTCCTTGGTCAGGGCAGATCCAGAGTTCACAGGTGCATCTGCAAAGTTCAACTCCCACCCTGGGTGGAGATAAGGAGACACCTTTCTCGCTTTGCTGCCCAGGTACTCACTTGTTGCTCCTCTTCACTGGCTGCCCTGCTGGCCGATCGCCACGCCTCTCTGCCAGGCTCCATTCTGGTCCTCTCCGCCAGCCACCTTGCTGCCGATCGCCAATCCGCTGGGATGTCTTCAGGTCTTACCACTTAACACAGCTCTCAGTGATTTCAGCTGTTAGTGGGGGAGTCTCACTACTGGTGCACACTGGGCAGTGTCTTGTATCAGAGACACTGTCCCAAAGCAGGTTTAATGCTTAGACCTAGGTATCGGTGATTTCAGCTCTGTGTTGTGTAACAAGACTCTCAATTGAGTCTTAATCAGCTCTGTTTAATCAGGAGAGAGAGGAAGGGTCAAATTCTTCTAGGGCCCACCCCACCAGTACAAGTACTGTCCCCACCCTCTCTCAACTCACTGGGCTTTGGAACGTTTATCCCCTGCCTACCGAGTGCCGTTTAGCTGAGTCCCTCAATCAGGGTATGCCAAGCACAGTTCTGCTGCCCTAGATTCACACAACAAAGATAAAAGGAGTACTTGTGGCACCTTAGAGACTAACAAATTTATTAGAGCATAAGCTTTCGTGAGCTACAGCTCACTTCATCGGATGCATTTGGTGAATGTAGCTGTAGCTCACGAAAGCTTATGCTCTAATAAATTTGTTAGTCTCTAAGGTGCCACAAGTACTCCTTTTCTTTTTGCGAATACAGACTAACACGGCTGCTACTCTGAAACAACAAAGATAACAACCCTCTATTACTCCTGCCCCAACAACAAAGGGACTGGGGATCCAACATGAGCTAAAAGTGATCATTTGGGCAAGCAATCCCATCATGCTCAGCACTTAGGCAGGGTGGATGTGCCCATGCAAACGAGATCAGCTCCTGAAGTCCTCTTCCACTGCTCATCACTAGATGTCAGCGGAGAGCTCATTCAGACCCTGCTTACAAAAATATAAAAATTAATAATACAATCGTAAAGCATTCCTTGATATTACATTCAATGTATTTTCCTTCCCCAACACATAGCACTTTTTGTATTTAAAATGTATAATTGCACTTTACATATATTTTCTATTAAATGTGAATTTTGTTTTAAAAATATAATCAACAATGTCATGGAAGCAGTTGGAAATTTTGGCAGCTGGATAGGGGAAAGTTAAGGGATTTGGTTCCTGGAAATTAGGATTTAGGATTGTGAAATAAGCATTGTTACTACATGTTTCTGTTAAAATGATCATCAGTAAAATGGATAACATTGCCACTTAAATTATCATCATTAAGTTTAAGACTTAGCACTCCACTGCGCTGATGGGGTGATCAAACCCCTTCAGAGTTCTTGTTTTAGGCGGTCTACAATCTCAGGAAGACATCACTACATCAATTAACACTTAGTTCATTTTTGGAAAATTTCCTTTGCAAATGTAAGGATTAAAAAAAAAATAAAGTTTCCATTACACAATTCTGTGCCCCTGAGTGAATTCTGTAGCCATGAATCACAGATGACATAGATCCCTGCCTATGTGTTTATAAGGTGCTTTGGGATCATTCAAATGAAAGATGTCATACAGACATAAGAGAACAGCTAGAAAAGATATAAGTAAATGTGTGATGTTCTTTAGCTTCAAAACATACCTTTAATATTTTTGTTATGTGAAATAGAAACCTCCATTTGTACTTGAAAGAATAAGCCACCATGGTAACACAACTAAACTGAAGGAACATTATCTTGGTCATCTAAAATTAGGTCAAAGACATGTTTGGATTTCCTATCTCCTTTGCCAAATACAGTAAGACCTTCTTCATACAGGAATAAATTTCTAAGCCTCAGCTGAATAAGCTGCTCACAGGAGAGTATTCTAACAAAAATGACTGAGGCTCAGGATATGAATGTAAAATTGATTGCTTGACCTGCTCTGTAACACAGTTCATATCATGCATATGCACCTGAGAAACTATTATGATCTGCACATCTTCAATCTGAATGACTGCTATCCTCGCTATAATAACGTTACCAGTTAAATCACCATCTGTGTCTTAGACTTTCTAATGTTTATGTCTCCCCTCTCTGCCCTACAAAAAGAATAAATCCATTTTCCTCTATTGTAGGAGAGGAAGTGTCCCTACACTTTGCAGGAGAGTGGAGCTAAATTATCCATCTTAACCATCTTTGGGAAATCAAGTTATACAGAGACAGATTGTAGAGTATGGGTGCAAATTGAAATCTGCAGGCCTGCTTCCTCTATAAAAGACAAGGGAACCTGGGGAAGGATTAACTGATTTTCCCCCATCTGGAGACACTACTTAAATGATAATGCAACAGGCAATAATGAAGGGAAGAAAGATAGATCCCTGATATGTTGGTAATGGAAGTAGCATCACATTTCTAAGCTACTATTTAGGTCCCTAGTCAATGAAGCCCACAGAAGTTAAATGGGGCTCTCTCCTTTTTGAGCTCAAAACATTGGAATCTGTCATTTGTATAATAATCAATCAGACCTTAAAGAGCCTCTGTGTTCAGTTCCTCTTCATTATATATATAAAAAATATGGAGGTAGATTGTGGCTTGCCTTGTGCAACTGCTCAAAGACAGAGAGGGCCCAAACATCCCTACACAAGGCCAATCGCAATCTCATTCCTTACATTGTTGTTACACAAATATTACTGGTACACAATTACCAATGGTGATTAACACCAATAGCAGTGAGAGATATCCCAAAGGTGGTGTTGCAAGGTCATAGTCAGGTCAGTTAGCATTATGACGCCATCCATCGGGAAACAAGGAGGCAAAAGAATTGTGTAATCACGTCCCCAATCTGTATAAGTGCCCAATCAGTCCCCATTTCCCTCCTGACAGTGAGCTTCCAAAGATGCATACAGAGAGAAAGCCTGAGAACAAAGAAAGCTCACACTAGGAACGGCTCCTTACATCAGCGTTGAGATGGGCAGAATGCAGGATGGACAGAGAGGAGACTACCACTAACAGAATTACCGGTGTGTAATGTTTCCCTGTTCTACATCATTCATTTCCCAAACAATGGCAGATTATTCAGGTCAGTCAGTGGATGACTTGAGGAAATAGGCTTACCTTATGGAAAAGCCTAGTAATCATTGGCCACGAAGTCAAACTCCATCTATAGAGCAGCATTTCACCAGCTCAAGGTAGGCTCCTCCAGCCTGGTCCCAAGCTGTGTGGCTAAAGTGCATATCCATATAGCAATGGAAGCCTTCACTGCGTTTCACCTGTATTGCATCCACTTCTTCTTTTGTATGGCAATAGAAGAATAGTGAAAGCACAGGCCTGACTACAATTGGATCTTAAGGTCTCTTATCCAGACCAGAGCAGAGAGGGTAGCCACGTGAATGTCTGAGACACATCCAGAATGAGCATAAATTGGGCAATCGTCCATGATGTGTCTGACAGTTTGCACCATGCCACATTTGCAGTTCTGTGATTCCCTCACTTTCCATCTATGGACTAAATATGCAATTCTTCTATGTCGGGTACGGAGACCCCCATTTAGAGCTGTCCATATGCTCCACGGGAAGTGAAGCTGGCAATTGCATAGTTGGGTCATTGATTAGATTTTTGTTTGGTACATCGGCAGCCACTCAGGCTTCAGACCATCTTCTGTGAAATCCTTATCTTCCACAAGAAGGGTTATGGCATGAGACCAGAAGGGTTTTCTTGATTTTAGTCAGTGGTGAGGGTCATGAAACAGACAAATAATGGCTTTGCCTGCCTAAATTCTTGAGCATGACATAAATAAAGCTTCAAAGTACATTTTATGTTCAAAAGCTGAAACTTTTTATCTCAAAAGGATACTGGATTAAGACAAATATTAGGCAGAATAAGGGCTGAAAAAAATTAAACTTGAATTATGATGGCAGGCAAAAAGTCAACTTCTGAGAGAAAAACTGAAGATACAAGGGAAATAAACCAAGAACTCAACTTCTCAGTCCTACCAGAGATAATTGCACCAAGGAAGGCAATTATTTTAAGAAGAGCATCTATAAAGAGCAGCTCTCTCAAAGGGGCTCAAAGAGAGGTCCAAAATGGACCTAAAAATAAAAACAAGGACAGACTCCACTGTGGGATCACTATATGAATAGCAGGCCTCTGCAATAGAAATTAATGAAAGCGCCTATCGACATAAGGACGGGGGCCAATCCTCAATGTGTCTTTCATGCGCAGAACTGCAAGAGGAGAGCACATTGAGCATGCAGATTTTAAAATCCTTATGAAAACCTGGAAAGAGAAAGCTCAAAACATTCTGGAGGGATCATTCTAGCACAGCCAATGTTTCTGGTGACACATCTTCTAAATGAAAGAACAAGTCTGCAAAAAGCAATGGTTTCCTGCTGATAACCAGACAGTAGGCCCCCTCAGCTGAAAAACATTCTGTTATCGGAAGCGGTTCTATTTAGCTTTCAGGTAGTCAACTTCAAAAGTGAGAGCTGATTGTGTAACACAGGGCCCTGGACTGAAGGTCCTCTCTCACTGGAAGTGCCCAGAAAGGGGTAATTTGCAGAGTCATCAATTCATAATAAACAAGGAAACAGGGCTACCAAAAAGCCAGCAAGGTAACCACTGCTCTGTCCTGCCTGACCTTCTTCAATAACTTGTGGTGGAAGGCAGCACCTCAGGTCCTTGTTACAGGTAAAGGAGAGCTTTAGTCTTGTGGGTCAAGGAACAAAATAAAGTGAGCTTTTCTAATGCATCAATGACACAATCTGTGGTGCAAGTAAAATTATCTTGAGGCTCTATCCCCCAGGAACAACTTTTTCTGGCATACCCAGTATGTAAAGCATATTGCCCCTCCTTTCTAAATATAGAGCAGAGAGAGAGAGGTGGGGGAGTATGAGGTGGGCTTCCATGAAAGGGCCCAGAAGCATCACTTGTCAGAGGAAAATGAGCACTAATAGCTTCTCTAGTGGTTCACATAAGCCACCAACATTTAACTGTTGTAATAGGAAGCTGTAGGAGGTTGAGCGGCAAGGCAGGCGAACATACTGACCAGGTAATAGGTCTCCAGCCAGGTAGGAGAGCCCACTCACTGGAGCAAGGAGGGCTGATGTACAGCCCTTTGGTATTGGACCTCCCGAGAGGCCTGGATTCTTGGTAACTCCTGGGGGCTAAAGACCCCTGACTGAATGTTCTACCAGCATTCAGTTGCAGACAGAGCTAGTTGTTCTGCCTTCCACGCTTTTCTTCCATGTAGTCCCTTACTCTAGTTTCAGACTTCTTACTCATCTTCTTTTCTTTCTCTAATTGTTTGTCTGTTCTTTCTCCATTCCTATCTTCTGTCATTTCCTGACGGAGAGCTAGAAAAAAAAGAAAGAAGGGGCACAGAGCAGGACTGTGTTGATAGCCCCATGCTTGTAAGCAGGAGATAGCAAAAGAACTGGAGGAAAAGGGGAAACTGAGTGGGGCTTATATAGATGGGGCAGTATCCCACAATTCCTCTGTTTCCTTGTTTCTAAGCAGATGGTGTATAACTTTGTCCTGATTGCCAGTCATAGAATGGGAGAAGAGCAATGCATGGCAATTCAAACTTTGTGTTTTAAAGAGAGAGAGATCCAACACATGAGCACATGGAACCAACTCTGACAATAAAAAAAAAATCCAATTACCGGTAAAAAACAAAACAAAATGCAAAAAACCTTCAAATTCAACTCCTGAATAAGCTTTCTACATATGTGTTGTTGTTTTTGTATAAATCTAATTTCAGTCATGACTAATTATCTTGTGAACACAATCCTAATATTGCATAATCTATTACCAGATTCTATTTGATCAGAGCCACTGCTTGGCATGATCTCAAAGCAAAAAACTTAATTTTGATTACTTAAAATTTCAAAAAGAAGCAGGTGGTCACAGAACTATTGTTATGTTTTGCTTGTTTATATCAGTAAAGACAAAATTTGGTGTTTTTCAGAAAGAAATGAACTAAAATGGAAAGTTACTACTACGGAGGGAAGATATAATTTTTCTATACAAAACTATATTATAAACTGATTATAAATACCAAAAACTAAATCTTTAAGCCTGCAACTTAAACTTGAAAAAGCAGGGGCAATCAGAGTTAAGGCTGCAATTGCATCTTCAATCAAGTTCACTTTCTAGACATTCTGCAGCATATAAGATATCTGTTCTCAACTCCCTGACATACCTAAGCAACATAGAGTGAGTAAGGGCACAGTGGGAGCATTAACACTAAACTGCTAGGTATTTATTAATGAGTTTTTTGAACTGAGTTTCCTATTGACATTTTATCAAGTCTAAGCATGCTTTAGACCCAAAAGTGTGTATAAAACCATTAGGGAATAAATTATATCAATTAGTATTTTCAAACTATTAGCTGGGAGATCTATGAAGTGGGAACAAAAATAATAAATAATTACTTTAAACTAATGTGTGCCATGTTATTCAAAATCATGTATTGAGAATGTTAACATTGCACAATTCAGCATATGAGATCCAGAAATGCCAAAGTGAAAGTTATAAATACTATCTTAACTCTGTTCCCTCTTGCATATGCATATTTTTAATCAATTTACTTCTTAAATAATATAATACTACACATTTCTTCTACAAGTAAGACATGTGCATCTAGAATACTGTAATTTTCTTCTCTTTGTTGAATGCTTATAGCAATTTTGTTACCATAATAGCCCACTGTATCTTACTGACCTAGAGACAAAACCTCAGAGCCTATAGAACCTGTAGCTCCTACTACTGTAACTGAAACACAGTTTGGTTTGGCATGTGCCCATTTGATTGTTGTTCCTTGTTACTATTATTAGTAATTTCTTAATTACCTATTTCTCCTTGTGTTTCTAAACTTTACTATGAAAGGGGCCACCCTCTCCTTTCTGTATGAGCTAATCTTGAAATGACTATCACTTGATAAACTGGGAAGCACCTATTTGGTAAGTCAGGCTATACTGGTTTATTTTCTAAAAGCACAAGTGCTTGTAAGGTATCTAGGTGGTGATTTGAGACAAATTTCCTTTTGGTGGGAAAGACCCCACAATTGTGATCAGAAAGATATTATGACACCTGAAACCAGCCCATTTTACTACCAAACAAACAGTTGGCTGTGTGAGCATGTGATCTGGAGGAAAACATGCAGACACATAATTTTCAAAGGCGTTGAAAGTGACTGGTAGAGATAAATAACACCTCAAGTGGAAAGCGAAGGGCATTAACCATGAACTGTCACTTTTTCAATCCAAATGGCAAATGTTCACTTAATTTTTTTTTTAAATCTAGGAAAAGACAATGAACGTTTCCCATAAGCAATTCCTTCTCTCCTTTCTGTCAGTATTTCTTTTTCATCTCCTTCCAAAATTGTATTTCTATTTAAGAGCAGAGAGATCCTCAGTATTTTCCTACTGAGCCATGGCAGAAGGTGCCCTCAGACCTGCCCCAAGATCCTCTTCCTTTAATTGCCATGGCTCTTCAAAGTAGGCAACATGAATACCACCGCTTTGAGGACTGGATGCATCCTTGAGTCTTCTCTGTAAATACTGACAGCATTTCAAGGGAAGGATGGATTCCTTGATTGACCTTAATTGGCTATCAGTAGCCCTAAAGTGTGATTCCTTTCATGATCAACAGAAGCCAGTGATATAGCTCCTGGAGTGAATCATATATCAAAGGTACTAGCATGTTGTGCCTTAGCAAGAAACTGCAAGTACAGATGCATATGAGAAACAGGAAGAAGACAATGTACAAGACTCTAATATATAAGTTAAGGTCCTGCCTTTTACATTAAGTAAACATTTGACTAGCTAGAATGGGGTCATCTAGAAAACTATACACTATATATCCTGTGCACGCACACACGCTATTTTATATACACATATATATTTATTATAGGTGCTGTACATATATATATAGTATTGTATCTGTGTGTGTGCAATTTACATTACTATATATATGAAATATCTGTATACCACATGCAGTACGAAGTTGTTTAACTGCAGATCCATGTACTAAATTGCATTTATTATGAACTTTTGTTCACCTGCACTATGCTTCGTAAGCCATCTTCACTTGGACTACTTCTAACATACCAAACTAATGAGCAGCTTTAAATATATGCCTTAAAGAAAAACAGACTGAAAACTAAAAGAAAAACAGACAACAAATCCTACTAGAAAATATTTTCTTTCTTCTGTAGCCTTTTGATTAATTTGGGTGCAAATTGCACAAGCCATTCACCAGAGTTTCTTTATTCACTATGGGTATAATGAGATTGGTGAGTCACATACACAGAGACATGGGGACTTTATTTAGTTCCATATAAACAAGTATAATTGCAATCACAGAAAAATAAATGGAAATATAGATACAGAAATAAATATAGCAAAGCAACCAACAGCAAAGTAACCCCCATTGAATTGTGCATACTCACTATTCTATGGAGACATTAAAGTAAAGATAGAAAAAGTGGAGGAAGCACTATAAGAGAGCTTGACGATCCAATTTTCACCATTCTGTCATCCCGATGTCTCCAACTAGGGGATGGTCTGACCATCTTTTATAATCTTATTGTTTATATATCTCTTCATATCTGGGACGATATTTGACATTTGGTCTCAGCCCTTTGCTCATGTTTGTTATTCTGTAAGGTCATAATTAGGGTTCCTCCTGTTATCATAAGCTACTTGTGTCACCACATTTCCAAAAGTTTTCAAAACATGAATAAAGTTTTGCTTCATGGTTAAAATATGAAAAAGCCTAAACCTCCATTATTTCACATATAAACTGTTCTTTTGCAGTTTACTAGTGTATCACAAAATACATATGGCTAAATCTTATAACACTTGGTCAAGCATTCCTGCTAACTACTTACGCCTTATGCTAACTACCAAGTCCTACAGGCCTCAGAATTATTGCAAGGCCTATTCAAATATTAATACATGTTGTATATTTGCTACTTGTACTATAGTACTAATGGCCTTCTTTAAATATCCTAGCGTATGAATTGTAGTTAATTTTAGATATGAATCTTCCAAGATCAGGCTGCGGTACCAGACCTGAAACTGGTTATATGATATATAGAAAAGAACAAATATACATTGACATGTTCATATCGTTGTAAACAAGCCTATCACCTCTTTGGTGATGTGGGCATCCCCGTGTTTATGCAACTAAGAACATGAGTAGTTTCCACTGACTTTAGACATGAGCTTGTGCTTATTAAGTGCTTTGCTGGACTAAGGCTGATTAAACATGGAAGTATTACATACTGCAAAGCAGAATAAGCCCATTCTTGACTCAGAATGTAAAGGGCAACTCTCAGTCTCTTCTGGACATCCTTAGACAAATTGTCTCAGCTCATTAGCTCAGGGTTCTGTGTCCTGACAGGTCTTTGGAGACTCTATTTCAAGGCCCAGGACATCTGTGTGTGCCAGGTTGGACTAACAGGTCTTTGTCCTCTCTAATGACTCCCAATATTTCTTTAGTGATACATCTCTCAGGTTAAATAGGCAAACTTTTATGGACAGTGTATTCCCAAAACATCAGTATAAATTTTTCATGTATGCCCCAATTCAGCAAAGCATTTAAGCATTAAACGGAGGCAACAAATATTACATGAATGTGTTGAAGTTTAATACAAAACGATAGATCTGCTGTCTAGCTCTAGCTGTCAATTGTAAATTCCACCCCCATCCCTGATGAATATTTATACCAGCTACTTTGGAACAACTAATACACTTCATACCTAATTCACAAGCAAATGAAAAATGATGTCTAAAGCTAAGAGTCACAATACATTCCAGACAAGGTTAATAATTCACAAATTTTCTAAAACAAAAGGGCAGCAGTAATTCTAACCATAACTTAAACAAATAAACAGAAAAATAAATAAGCAAGCAAACCAACCAACCAACCAACCTGTTTAGTTCGTACCCGACACTCTGAGGGAAAGCGGATTGAAAGAATTTGCATTTTAACCAATCTGAAATGTAGATATGTCTCTCTATTAGTGATTAAATTCTATTAGGAGAAATTCTTCTCTACTGGCATTTTGGATAAAATTTTAGCACAGTCTCCAGTCTGTCTAATTGCTATGTACTGTAGAGCTTGCCTCAAAGCACAGAACATATGGCATCCTCAAAGGATCAGATATCATTTTTTCTTTAAAATGTGCAAGTCAGTTGGTCATTGTTGTCCCTCTGTGGAATTATCCAAACAGCTGCTCCCATCCAACTTAGAGGTAAGGAAATCTTTTGTCTTTTTTTTTTTAATTTTCACTGGCATACTTCTGTCATATAATGAGCAGCAGTGTTAGGATTATGATTCATTTTAATGCTGAATATTTGATCAACAGTGTAAACAAATAATATGTGTTGAAATATGAGACCTTCTGCAAAAGAACTCTTTTTATTTTGTTGACAAAGTCTTCTGAATTACAGCACATATATTCTTGTATTTTAAAGTACCAGAAAACATTATTTTATCTAACATCTACATTTAAATGCAAAGTGATTAGGTGTTCATGTTCACTGCTGTAATATCACAAATGTGCGATATATCAACTCTTTTTTGATATTGCACATAATGTTAATATAGGACTTCTATGACTTTTGACTATTTTTACTCTTTCATAGTGAATAGAAATTTTTATCTTTTAAACTCATTTTTCTTTTACTTATCAAATAATGATTTTTCTAAAATGTACTTTTAGCTTATGATTGGAAAGCAGACATGTCTAATGATACTTTGTTCATTCTATATAAAGCAAGGTCATGAATTCCATAGTTTTCCAAGTTCTTATCTTCCACGGTTCACAGATCCCATCTCTCCTTGATCATCAGGGTATCTCCCCAAATTGAACCTGTTTTTTTCTACCTTCTCTCTCAAACCACCAAATTTTTCTTTCAGGATCAGAAGATTAATGAAATAACGACTAACATGAAGAAAGAACACAGTGAACTACACAATGATAAATGAGTAAACAAATCTCACCAAGTAATGAAGAAATGGAAATGTGAAAGAGATAATCAAAACATGATTATGCACCATGAGTGCCGTATGTGAACATCACATGCTTCTACAGATAATGAAAAAAGATTCTTTGCACCCAAAAGAATTTTTTTTTGAATGTGGTAGTTTTTGCTCAGATCATTCTGACTTTAACAAGTCTGATGCCTGAGTTTTATGCATTTCCTCAACATGTTGCTATCTTTCTATTGTCAATCACACTAGTCATATTTATTCATAAATAAAACACAAACTTTAATGAATTTGACTTAAAATCCATGATGGGAGAACATTTGCTGAAATAAGCTTCTAGTAAATGTCTCAAGAATTTCCAGATCCAAAAGATGACAAATGTTACTTTTTATAGCACAATGGCTGCAGTTTTATTACAATTTACTATTCAAAAATAATTTTCATATATAGAGTGAAAACCCCTGTTAACAACCCAGCTGGTTAATAGAAGGCCACAATTTCAAAATCTATCAATTCCATGACACATCATCCTGATCACAGAAAAATCAGTTTCCTTCACATAAGATTAAATGAAGCCTGATTCTCTTCTGTATAATATTTATTATCTGATAAATGCCAAAAAATGTGCTTGGTGCTATAATACATATAAATAAGGAGACAGTCCCTGCTTTTAGTAGTCTAAGGCTTGTCTACACAAGAAAATTATACCAGTATAGTTAAAGTGGAACAACCTTCCATGTGGACATAGTTATGTCAGTATACAGATATTTTATAATAGTACACCTATTTCTATATGGAAGAAGAAATAAACTATGACAGTGTAAGCCACCATTATACTGACATAACTGCATCTGTACAGGGCTTTTACCAGTTCTATTATTATTATTATTATTATTATTATGGTTAAAAAAATCACACCCTTAGCTGAGATATTTATAGCAGCAAAACTTTTAAGTGTAGACCAGCCCTGAAAAACACAGACTGACAAAACAAAGACAGAATGCCTGATCCAAAGTAGTCAATTGGAGTCTTTCTGTTGACTTCAAAGGGCTTTGGATCAGGCTCTTTGAGAAACCCAGCAACGGTGTCGAGTTTGTTTTGCTTTTAATTACATTGCTTGCTTGCTGCCTCTCTTTCCTCAGATATAACAATAGGGATAGAAAGGACAACAAATTCTCAGCTGGTGTAACTTGCCTTTGCCTCAGGAACTCCACTGACTTCGGAGCTATGACAATTTACACCAGCTGAAGACTTTCCCTGTCAGGTTCAGGTCCTGGTCAGAAGCTCATAAAAAAAACAACAACAACAACAACAAAAAATATTGTGCTACAATACCCCATCCTCCTTGCCTATAATAATTGAGATCATGTGCCCCCCATGAATGAGACAGAATTTTTTCCAAAGATATTCTGTTTATCATTTACTGTGACACACACACTACGGAAAATATTTCTGTTAAATTTTCTCTTAAACATTTGCGGTCACCTGGAATTGCTAGTTTCTAGGAGTACCAGCTTCTTGCTGATCTACTCTTTTCAGAGAATAGATATTAATTCCAACCAAGTCATGAAACAGACACTTCTCCATTATTTGAAATTTCAGTAGCTGCAAAAGATAGTGGGCTGTGTGCAAGCATGTGCACAGATGTTCTGTGGTGGACAGATGAGGGGCTCTGTATCCTTTCCATCAGGGCCAATCATATGGCCTGAGAAATCTGTTTTAGAATTTCCAATGACATGACCTTCAGTATCACCCTCTTATGATACAGGCAGCTCAATCATCAACACTACAGAAAATTGCTGTCATTTCACACTTTCCAGCTGATGGAAGCTGAGAGCTGGTGAAGGGCCCCCAGCATATACAAGTAGGACATTTCCTTTCTAAAAATCACACTTGAGACTTTTAGACAAAAAGTTTATAATTGTTTACACACCAACACATTATTTGCATTTAAGATACAATCCTGGGGAAAGACTGAACATGTCTGAAGAGCTTTTAAAATTTCAGTCACTTAAGCTATCTATTAGAGCACGTGCATGTTTAGTCATATGAAAAATGTGCAAGTCTTGGTGCATTATGAGGCAGAGCACTGAAGACCAACTACTTCAAATACCTAAAAAGTGCAGAAGCATGAAGACAGGAAAGGGGAATGAGGAAGAGAAAGGAGTGTAGCTGATGGAATTACAAGATGTGCAGAGACCAAGTGTGTTTGCTGTGACTAAGTCACAGATGTGTTTCCTGATGAGAACCTGAATGTGTTTCCTCTTATGAGCATAAATTGCTACAAACAATGACATCTTTACAATTGAAGTAACTGTTCTTTTTCTAGCACATCACTTCTTAGCATGCAGTCCATCACTAATAATGAAAGAAATTTTTTACAAAATAAGTTTGTTGTGTATTTATCTCCTCTTAGTTTTGCCGTATGCCTACCCTCACAACATCTTTGTATGATATTTTGCAAAAGTGGTGCTTTCTGCTGCACCACTCTCAATGACTCTGCTACAGCCTGGCTGAGTCGCCCGTTGTGCAGGGTCACCAGACTGCTCCATTGGAACCAAACCATTGGATTTCACGAGCTGCTACATTCTCTTGATCTAGGAAGTGACTGATCCTTGCTCCTGGTCACTCAGGTACACCCCCCAGGTGCAAACCCTGGTTCTGAAACCCCTGTTTGCAGTGGGAACCCTGGTCTACCCACTTACACCCTGGAACCAGTTCTTCAGACCTCTCAAGACCCCAGTTGTGTATGCACACTCTTTTCAGTGCTCCACTCCTCATGGGCACTCTGGTTTACTGTTTAACTCTTCAAGCACCACATGGCAGTTGAAGCAAACAACACACAGGCTTTGCAAAGGAACTTCTTAAACACTCACACACTTTACTCTTAGAGAGCACAAGAGAGGTATAGATCTATGGAAAATCAACAAACATCTCAATGCAAATCCCTCCCTCCAGTGTCCTTGCCACTCCTGAGAGCCTTCTGGGTTTTGTTCAATGTCCTTCAGGGGCCAGGTCCATCTTGCCCCCACTTCTCCTGTTCAATCTTCTACTTCTGGCAGTGGAAAGGCCCCCTTACTCAGAAGGCTTGTCTCTTTTTAAAAGCACTTCGTATGGAAGTCAGCCAGAGAAACAGTACAACTCTTCCAGCCACATGCTTGGGGGCCAAGGGGAAGGGATTCCAGCACACACACACGCACGCACACACACGCACACACACACACGCACACACACACCCCCATCCTCTTCCTCCATAAACAAGTTTTTGTGAAGAGATAGCCCATTCAAAGGCAGAAATCCCATTTTTCAAGCAGGTGAGAGCCAGTCACTGCTAATGACTCCCTAATGGCTCTGTCACACCTTTCCAGACATGGGTTGTTCACTACGTGCCAGGACCCTGCTAATAAATGGCCAATCAAGATTTCAAAAAACACAAATGAATTCAAAAGTTGACACTGACAGATTCTCCAAACTGTCACAGATTTTATCTCAAAGCCATTCACTCTATTCACTGGCAAAAAATCTTAGCTAAGACAGAGTTACACTTAAGAACTGAGTATACTTTAATCAACATCATAAAGTTTACTTTTAAAACTCCTTTAAACCACAAAGGAAATGTATGGATAAGATTCTAATACAATCCTTAATTCTGCCCCTACATCTCTGCTTTGTAGAATGGAGACCATTACCCATTGTCACCTGGAACTTAATTCTCCTCTGTTGATATATGAATCATTTATGATGGTATAACCCATGTCTTCCAAACTATATTAGATAAGGGGTTATATTTGCTACTTACTGGGAGGATATCATGCAGATCCTTGTAACCATGGGATTCAAGCCATATGCTAGAAAGGGCTGCTGGTGGTGATGATCTGAAGGGACAAAAGGAATACGTTTTCTAGGCAAGATGCTTTTGTCCCCATCACATTTTAGAGCTGAATTGCACTTTAAACCTAAATAGATTATGAACATTTTCTGTAAATGAATAGATGATGACCTGTCACTCATGCTTCCACTCAAAGGAAATTGGAACTGAGCTGACTGCTGTGCTTTGGTAATGCACTGACGCCAAAGACTGCAAATAAGACAGCATAGTCGAAGCAGGGATGCAGAGACATCTTTGGTAGAGGCTGAAATAATTTACTAGCTCTGTTTCCCTTTCAAGTCAAAAATCTAAAACAAAATAAATAAATAATGAAAATTAATAATAATTGAAAACAGGCAGAAAGAAAACAAAAGTCTCAAATAAAACCGGAGTGATACAAATTCATTTCTGACATCATTCCATCACCTTCAGTTTAGTTACATCCAGATAAATTTGGTCCAACAGACCTAGGACAATGCAAACAAACACTAACAAGGATTAGATTATAAACCAAGTTTGCTGTTTTTATATGAAGTTGTTTTTGAGTTATGAGTGGATAAAAAAAACCCAGAACAATTTTTCAAAAGTGATAAACCATCACAATTTTAAAGTCTCATTACTGAAACACATTGTCCCAGTATCCTCAAACTAAAAAATCTTTGCAGAAGGGAGCTTCCCAAGTCCTGAAAGTGAAGGAAGTAGGAGACTATCAAAATCATATATATTGAAAACAGTTGTACAGACTTTGACTCCATGATACACAATAACACTAATCCCACCTTTGGACAATACAGAATATAGAATAGCTGTATTAGAAAAGGATTTGCCATATATTAGTCACTTAATTGGGCAAAGTTAAACAAGTTACACTTGGACTATTAAGACACCCTCACAAGAAGCAATAACTTAGAGAAGGGAAGACAAAATTAGTTAGACCATGTGGATATAATACACAGTGGCCCATATACAAAATGTTTTTCTTCTTTAGGAAACCATTACATAGATTAGTTTAATATACACATAAACTACATTAGATTTAGGCAACTAAGCACCTCACATGTTCAGCTGATCCTATTAACATTTATCTCCAAAAAGGAAATTCATTATATGACTAATGTGAAAATCTGTGAATGATTTCTCAGGGAAAAAAAATTGGTCTATTAAAAATGTATATTGTTTTGAGACTATGACAAATGGTAGGTCTAATAATATGCTACACAAGAAAAATGGAGCTCTGATTATGAAGAACTTCAAGCACTGTGATTTTGTAAGTTAAAATAGTGGATTCTTTGAAAGTCTTTTAATAAAAGAGTGACTTTTATAGCATTCTTCAAAAAAGGAGAGAACTATGGAATAAAAGCTAAACCAGCAATGCTGAGGCTTGGTCTACACTGCCACCCTGAGCTATAATGACCTCACCCCTGGTGTAGACAGCGCTATGGCAACAGGTGGGCTTCTCCTGTTGACATGGCTACCACCTCTTGAGTAGTAACTAGCATCTTCACTAAGTGCTGCAGCACGGTAAGTGTAAACAGGCTCTGAGTGAAGACAGTAAGAGGAAATAACAACTGTGAAGTATTGCATTTTTATACCTCTGATCTGATTCTGTGAAAATGTCTATTCTAAGTAAACTGAACTTCTACATAACAAACAAGGAGACAGACTCCAACTTCCTTTCACTAAAAACATGAAAATAGCAATAGATATCAACCATTAGTATAGTCCAGCTGTTCTCAAACTCTGGGTTGGACCACAACGTGAGTCGAGACCCCATTTTAATGGGGTAGCCAGGGCAGGCATTAGACTTGCTGGGGCCCAGGGCCAAAGCCCTGGGGGCTTCAGCCCCCACACCAGTGGTCGTGTAGTAATATTTATTGTCAGAAGAGGGTTGCGGTGCAATGAAGTTTGAGAATCCCTGGTGTAGCCATTCAAAGAAGAGAAAACATAAGAGTGAAGGTTTCTGAGTAGCAGCCATGTTAGTCTGTATTCGCAAAAAGAAAAGGAGTACTTGTGGCACCTTAGAAACTAACAAATTTATTTGAGCATAAGCTTTCGTGAGCTACACTCACAGCTCACTAGCTGTAGCTCACAAAAGCTTATGCTCAAATAAATTTGTTAGTCTCTAAGGTGCCACAAGTACTCCTTTTCTTTTTGCATAAGAGTGAAGAGCTTTCTGCTGCTTGAGTACAGCACATACCTGCTCAGAATTGCACAGTCATTACAAGTGCATGTCTACATGGTAATCACTTGGTGTGATTGCAACTCAGGTAGACATACCCAAGCAAGCTTTGATCTAGCTAGCATGGATTCTGGAGCAGTGAAGCTGCAGTAGTGGGGGTTCAGCACAGGCTATACAAGACCACTCTGGAACTCACAGGGCTAGCCCGTGCTGAAACCTGAGCTGCCCACAGTTTCATTGCTCTGATACTTGAGTTCGCTAATTAAAGCTAGCTCAAGTAGGCTTCCCCAAGCTGCAATCATACCCTATGATTGCAGTGTAGACATACCCTAAGACAGTGGGAGCTGACATATCCCATTGTGAAAGAGTATTGTGTAGAAGCGCTAGGTGTTGTATTACCATTCAAGTAATCGAAAGAGCCACTTTTGGGGGCGGGACAGTTTGAACAAGAGGAGATTCAAGGAACTTGGCTTTTTTAGCCTAACAAAATGAAGGCCGATACACCAGAGGGATAAATAGCAGGGAGGAGGAGGAGGAGGAGTTATTTAAGTTAAGGACCACTGTTGGCACAAGAACAAATGATATGAACTGGCCATCAACAAGTTTAGGCTTGAAATTATATGAAAGTTTCAAACCATCAGAGGAGTGAAATTCTGGAACAGCCTTCCAAGGGGAGCAGTCAGGGCAAAATAACTTTATTGGTTTCAAAGTTGAGCTTGATACATTTATGGAGGGGATGGTATGATGAGATTGCCTACAATGGCATGTGGCCCATCCGCAAGTGCTAATGGCAAATATCCCCAGAGGCTGCGGTATGAGGCACAGCTCTCTTAATGGTTTAAACTAGAATAAACAGTGGATTTGCTGTAACTTGAAGTCTTTAAATCATGATTTGAAGAGGTCAGCAACACAGCCAGAGGTTATGAGTCTATGGCAGGAGTGGCTGGGGGAAGTTCTGCAGCCTGCAATGTGCAGGAGGTCAGAGAAGATGATCACACTGGTCCCTTCTGGCCTTAAAGTCTATGATTCTAGGAGACCAGATTGTATAGACATTGAGGCCACAAAACACTGGCAGAAAGAGAAGGAATACCCTTGGTCAAGATGAATTCACAGCTAATACTGCAATGGCCTTCTGAATACATATATCAAAAACTATAAAATGAGAATAAACTATGTCATACAAATATGAACTAAGTGTGAGGGCAATTGCAGCATATTATTCGTTTCAGTTCCTCCAATGGCGCATTGTGCTATTTTTACTCTCCAAAAGCATTTAATAACTGCTATTGCCCCTGTGGCCATTCTGTATTTGATTAGTTGGGGAAGGGGGGAATTTTTATTACAGCACCAAAAATAAATTATTATCTCTACTTTTTCTAATATCCCAATCCTCCCTTCTTGGCTGACTCCACACTGACTCCTATCATGAGCTGGCATCAGTTCTTCAAAAGAGGCAGTGTTAAATCTCACAGTAAGGTCTATGGAGTCCCACTATTTAATTTCAGAAACAATGCTGACTCTCTCCTCTCACCTGGGCTCCAGTTCCTTTGATGACTGACCAAACTGATTGATCAGTTTGCAGAAGGTAGTAGTTTACATTGCACATCCGTGCTGATGTCAAATACACGCTACAGCTGGTTTGAAATTTTTAGCTGAAACATTTTTTCAGCAAAAAAATGCTATTTTTGTTTAATTGGAAACATTTCAGATAATATGTCAATTTTGACAAATATTCCTGTCAAGGTTCCTTCCCCACTCTGAACTCTAGGGTACAGATGTGGAGACCTGCATGAAAGATCCCCTAAACTTATTCTTACCAGTTTAGGTTAAAAACTTCCTCAAGGTACAAACTTTGCCTTGTCCTTGAACCCTATGCTGCCACCATCAAGCGTGTTAAACAAAGAACAGGGAAAGAGCCCACTTGGAGACGTCTTCCCCCCAAAATATCCCCCCAAGCCCTACATCCCCTTTCCTGGGGAAGGCTGGATAAAAATGCTCACCAATTTGCATAGGTGAACACAGACCCAAACGCTTGGATCTTAAGAACAATGAAAAAGCAATCAGGATCTTAAAAGAAGAATTTTAATTAAAGAAAAAGTAGAAGAATCACCTCTGTAAAATCAGGATGGTAAATAACTTACAGGGTAATCAGATTCAAAACACAAAGAATCCCTCTAGGCAAAACCTTAAGTTACAAAAAGACACAAAAACCGGAATATACATTCCATTCAGCACAATTTATTTACCAGCCATTTAAACAAAAGGAAAACTAACGCATTTCTAGCTAGATTACTAACTTTTTACAGGAGTTCTGAGCTGCATTCCTGTCTGTTCCCGGCAAAAGCATCACACAGACAGACAGACCCTTTATTTCCCCCCACCCTCCAGCTTTGAAAGTATCTTGTCTCCTCATTGATCGTTTTGGTCAGGTGCCAGCGAGGTTATCTTAGCTTCTTAACCCTTTACAGGTGAAAGCGTTTTGCCTCTGTCCAGGAAGGATTTTATAGTTCTGTATACAGAAAGGTGGTTACCCTTCCCTTTATATTTATGACAATTCCCATGGAAAAAAATTCTGAAGTAAAAATTTTGAATTTCAAAAATAAAAATTTTCCCAATAAACCTTTTTAGAAAATTTCTATTTATGGGAAATTTTGAAAATATTTGGTTTTGGTCCAAACTGGACTGAAAACAAATTTAAAAATTTCCCTGAACTGGAAATTCGAAGTTGTGGCCAGCTTTATACACTATTGCTGTCTGCATAGTTCATTTTCCACATCTGAGGAATAATACCTAAAATATCTTTATTTAAATGTATATCAGAGGGTCCTAAAATCCTTCACAAATATTTAAATCTCACAACATCACTGTGAAATAGTCACATATTATATCACTTTAAAGAGCGTAAACAGGCAGGCAGAGGTTGAGTAACTTGTTCAGGGTCACACAATAAGCCAGTGAGAGAGCTGTAAATAAAACTCCTCCCAGTCACCTGCTATAACTACTTGACCACATGACTCTTCTTTAAAAATGAAGGAGTAAAGATTGTTGTTCAAAGCAGCAGAGGCCATACCCCATGTCAACAGTAAGGTTCTTAGCTCATGAGCTCATGACAGGCTGAAGTTCCATATTTGTAATATCTCCTTTTGAGCAGTCTGCTTAGACCAACTACAGAAATATTTACCAAGGTCAGAATCTGTCAATATGATGTAATTTTGGAAGCCTTGACCTGATCCCCTTTAATTAATATAGTAGCTTGCAGTCAAGAAACATTGCCCCGTAATGCCATGAGGGAAAAAAATCTGATACATTTAAAAATCAGTTTTTATCTGTTCAAGGACTACAAATTAAAAAGTGCCTTCATCTTAATCATATGGTTATTTTACAGCATCACAACAGGGCAAGGTTAACTTTGTTTGGGTTTAACAGCATCTCCATACTTTAAGCTTTGTGGATTCCTTTTAACTGTAGCCTTTACTGAATTTCTTGAGTTTAAAACACTTGGGTCCAGGATCACTACAACACCCCTATAATGTCTTTTACCCTTAAGTCACTAATACATATTCCCAATCTTAACTTCATTTTACCATAGTTTTTGTCTCTGGGAATACCAAAGTAAGTGAGATTACCGGAATGCATTCTAAACTACTGAAATATTGTAAGTAAGGTGAACATTTCTCTGAAGTTTTTACTGATCCAGATATTGTGTTCCCAGCCCTCCACAAAGTCATCAGTTGTTAGATTTACCATTTAGATAAAAGGATACAATGCAGACAGACTTACATTGATATACACCACTGTCACATATTATGAGGCATTATAGACCCTTTAATTCTCAATTACAGAAGGAAACATTTGGGAATGAAAAAAGACCAATAGTGCTTCACACACAATTTGGCATTGGGGACTGTATGTATTATGGCTTCCATACGTCTCAGCCTACTAAATGCATTCTTAATGACAAGCTCCTGTTGAGAGAAATCTGCACAGTAGCTTGGGTATTCTATCTAAAGGAAAAAGTTATTTTGTTCATATTTGTCCTGAACCTTGCCTCAGTGCTGCTTCTAGATGTCCTGGGAGCCTCCTAGGTGTCAAAAAAGGGAATAAAATATCAGAATTCTCTTGCAGACTTCCTTACCACTCAAGATATGCCACAATAAACCATTAGATCAGGGGTCTCAAACATGTGGCCCACAGGGTTATTTTCTGTGGCCTGCCAGCTCCCCGCGGTCCCCAAGTCCCCCCAGCATTTACCTAGAGTGGCTCCAGCCTGGCATGCACCGGGGGCAGGACAGGCTCCCTCCCTGCCTACCTGCCCTGCCCCCGCGCCATTCCGGGAAGCGGCCGGGACCGGGGGGGGGAGGGCACAGGGGTCTGTGTGTTGCCTCCAGGTACCTCCCCCAAAGCTCCCATTGGCCAAGGAGCCTGCCCTACCCCCGGTGCGCGCCGGGCTGCACCCACCCCCCAAACCCCTCCTGCAGCCGAATCCCCTGCTGCACCCCACATCCCTCCTGCACCCTGACCCCCTGCCCTGAGCCCCCTGCTGCACCCCACACTCCTGCCCTGAGTCTCCTGCCACACCCTGCATCTCCTGCACCCCAGCCCCCTGCCCTGAGCCCCCTGCTGCACCCCGCACCTCTCCTGAACCCCAACCTCCTGCCATGAGCCGCTTGCTGCACCCTGAGCCCCAGCCCTGAGCCTCCAGCAACACCCTGCACACCTCCTGCACCCCAGCCCCCTGCCCTGAGCCTCCTGCTGCACCCCGCACCTCTCCTGCACCTCAACCCCCTGCCCTGAGCTGCTTGCCGCACCCTGCGCCCTGACCCCCTACCCTGAGCCCCCTGACGCACCCTGCACCCCTCCTGCACCCCAACCCCCTGCCCTGAGCCCCCTGCTGCACCCTGCACTGCTCCTGCACCCCCTGGGGGCAGGGAGGGGGCGAGTTAGGGTGGGGATTTCAGGGAAGAGGTGGGAAGAGGAGGGGCAGGGGCAGGGCCTCATGGAAGGGGTGGACGGGGGCAGGGACGGGACGGGGAGGGGGCGGGAGGGTGGTCAGTGGTGCGGCCCTTGGGCCAATGTACTAGTCCTCATGTGGCCCTCGTGGTCATTTGAGTTTGAGACCCCTGCATTAGATATTTTAACAATGTCAAGGGAAATAAATCACTAACTGTCTGAGGATCTGGGCCCCCCAAAATTGAGGACCTCCCCCAGCCTGAGTGGTTCGTCAGGATCAATTACCTCTTTTGTATGTTGGCACAAGAAGTTTAATGCACTTGGCCCTTAAATGAGTGTGTTTGGTGCAGTTCTTCCTCAGACCTCTCTAATAAGGAATGCTTTTTATTCTTCAAGACTAAACTTAAAGGCATCAAAGATTCTTAGGTATCATCATTCTTGGCACTGAGACCTGTGGAGCAGAATTATCATCAATGCTGCAATCAGACTGCTCCGATAGAATTCACCTGCAATCTCCTCTCCTGCTCTGAGAGAACTCCGCAGATGAATGTGGCACAAATTGAACAGGTCTGAGTAGAATGTCCTTTGCTGAATCAGGTGGAGCAAATAGGTGTGTTGGCGGGCATTTAAGGACGTACCATATGGCACATCCTTGTATCAAGATCTCTTCTCCAGGTTAGCCATCTTGAATAACCCACTGACCTAACAAGAAATTACTAAGCTACCCTCAGCACTAAATTCTGTAACAACATATTTCAAAAGATTATTTAGAAATGTCATATAAAATGAAAAGATTCATGTTTCTGCAAACTACAGCTGATAGAAGGAAAGAGAGGAAACAGGGAGTATGAATCTTTGATAACCTGTGAGGGGAAGGGATCTTTTATTACCTGTCAGAACATTCAGACCCTTCAACTGATATGTTCATTCCCCCTAAGAGTTATTTGTATGCAATGGTTTTGGGACTCCCAAGGCAAAGCTTGAGATTCCTATAGTGGGGGATGTACAGAAACAGTTCCCCATAAAGGAGAAATGGCTTCACCTTCCATTGTAGGGCTTATCAAAGAAATTAAATACAGATGCAAGCTAAAAGCAAAATTTCCTTACTTCTGGAATGCCAATGACATGATTTTCCTACCCAACATCTGTGATAAAATTCAGTTTGAAGCCCTGTTATAAAGAGTCAAGTTATAAACATTTTCTGCTCATAGAGTCCTGTGAAAAGCAATCATGGTATTACTGTCAACCGTGGTAAAAGTAATCTAACAAATATCCTCTGTGCTTCCCTTTTTATTACAGTGTTGCCTCAGTGATACTATATACTATAGTTAAGGTCGAGATGGCCAGTCTACTCTAAACCCCTATTTTCAAAGGCTTTCAATTTTCTTTAAAAAAAATTACTTTTTGGGATGAAATTTGTTGTGCTTGTTCAGCCCGTAGGTGATATTTTTTGTGTGGTAGTATATCCTTTCAACTATTTGAGTTATCAGAACAAGAAAATGTTTTGGTTTTAAATACATTGTTAAGATATTTTTGCACTCAGATAATTCTAAAATATTTTCATTTTTAAAATTTCAAACCATGTACATTCAGGAATACATGCTTCACATTTTTGGGGGGTGGGAGACAGACTGTCAAGATCTCCCTGCATGGATCAGACTGCTGGATTTGGAGTCTGAGTTAGCCACCTGTGATTTAACAAGATTTTACTTTAAAAATTCGGGCTGGGCCAAAATCAGAAGTATTTATCCAATGATCTTCAATTTAGAGGGAGTGTGGGATGGAGAAAGGAGAAGTTTATTGTTGTAACATGGGACCTGGATACGAATCCCCTTTTGTTCCATATTGGTTTAAAAAATAAAACCCTTACTGATGAACTGTATTTTGCACACACAAAAAAAGAGGGGGAGCAAAAAACACAATTAGCCCAAATATCCAACTTTGTGGGCTTGCTATTGTGACACTATATTTCTATCCACCCCATATTCTGACCCCTTCCTGGGCAACTGGCAAAAATCTCAGAGTCATGGTTAAAAGCATATAGTTACTTCTATTTCTGGAGGCTCCATCCTGCCAAGTGATGCATTTCCCATGCTCTTTCCAGCATGGCTCATCCAAGGATCCTCAGTACACTAAAGCTGTACCACTTCAGAACCCACTCCTGTAGTCCATAGGCAGACAAATATTCTTCAGAGTAGATTTTGGCTGCCAATGGACTGTAGGGCAAGGCCTAGTTCCATAGTGAGCATACTGCACTAAGGATTTTACTTTACATTAGCATCATTTTCATACACTACTCTAGATTTCATTTTCTGTTCACATTATATTCACTTTTATTCCCATGCATATGCTTATTGTACGTTAGAAAAGTAAAGCTAACAAAAATATAGATATTTCATAGTCAAGGTATATTCTGAAATCCTATACTGTTAAATGCTATCCTATATTATTAAATGCCTGACAGATATAATACCATAGAATACTCAAGACACTACTCCATGTTGGATAATCTGACCCCGAAGACTGGTAGATAGTCAAGATATAAATTGTCTCCTAAAACCACACATCTTTCTTTATTCATATTTAAATTGCAAACTCGCATTACTTTACCTGTCTGCATCATTGCTCCCATTTCCTTCTGCTTTACCTCTTGTTCTACACCTTGCCCAATCTTCTTGCCTTGTTTTTACTTTATTTCTTTCTCCCCTGAATCATGATCAGTAGAACTGGAGTCACAGGCCCATGTTCCTTGGAGGGACTGTTATTGAGGGGATACCAGAAACACAGGGAGCGTGGGGAATTAGGCTGGAAGCAACTCAGTCACAAGGACAGAGCATGCACAGGCTTTAATAAAGTTCCACTTGTTCAACTTACCCTACATTCAGCTTCATTATTTGCTAATGAAATATCCCCCCACTGCACCCTGCACCTGAAATGATCTCCCTCTTCCACTGTATCAAACTACCCTGTTCAGTGTTCAACTGCTGATGTCCACTCCATTACTGATTACTCCTTCTCTTTCCCTATTTTTACTAAAACAAAAAACCCTTGCAAGCTGTATAGACAAATTAATACAAATTGATTGTATTTATTGAATCACTTGTCCCATTTTTAACTCATCCTGTCTTTGCCAGTTGTCAGTTCCATCCAAGTGGCTCCCATTACTGTAGTATGTGAACACCTCCCAATCTTTTAATCAACACACTGTGAGGAAGGTCGGGACTATTACTCCCATTTTACAAATGGGGAACTGGGGTACAGATAGAATAAGTAACTTGCTCAAGGTCACATATTAAATCTCTTGCAGAATAACGAATTGAAGCTAGGTCTCTGGAGTCTCAGGGTAGCACCCTAGACTATTTAGAGGATTTAGCTGGCACCAAAATTAAGTTTGGGGGTTGAAACCCTTCACAGAGCACCAGATACACTATATAAAAAAATCTGTAGACAAATACCTTTTCAACATGAGGTATTGATCAAATTATAACAATCAGCAGAATTTGTTTAATGGTGTGGAAGATTTTGTGAAGTCATAGGGATAAAAAAATGAATTACGCTGGATTTCCTTTTCATTATCTGCAAGAAGTGTTGCAAGTTTTGTGGGTTTAAAAAACACATCATTGTAAAGAGAACTGAATATTGTATGTAATTAATTTAAATGTAAATTATATGTTCTTTGTGTTTGAATATTTCTGACCTTTCTCTTTCTGCCTCAGAAAATACAAAAATGAAATGTGAAAGTGAAACATTTTACTGTAATTAAATAAAACTAAGATTGCTATTATTAAGAAAAACAGGAATTAGAATGAAAAACTTAGAAAACAGGTTTCTTGTCAGTAACCTTTTCAAAAATTCACACAAAAATATCAGAAGCAACTTTCTGAGAAGTTGGATTGGTTTTGTTAAGATGACTTTCATTTTAACATGTTGGGCATATTTCTAGCTGTTTTATGCCAAATATATTGAAAATACCTTAGAACTGACACACTGTTATTTAAAGGCTTGTCTAGGAATCTATGAGACAAGGGAAAGTTCATCTGAATTAACTAACAGTGTGAATTTAACTAAACAAGTTCAGACCACTTTAATCCTGAATGAGAGTTCTCAGACTGGGTTTAATGTAATTTAACTAATCGACTTTAAAATCTCATCTTTAATTAATTTTGATTAACTTTCCTGAGTGTCCCCAGGTACACAAGCCCTAATAGTTATTTTACTAACAAATAAAACAGAGAATGCAAACAGGCCACATAATATACAGTGCATTCAGGGTCCTACAACCCTAAACTCAGACTTCAATGCTTGCTAGCCCACTCCCTGAAGGAGAGGACAAAGTGTAATACAAAATCGGCTTTTGTAGAGCTTAGCTCTTCTGAGCTGCTCCGTATCTCCTCTCCTCCTACATAATGAAGCTTGATGGCTCCTCCAGTCCTGGCAGTGAAGGTGTAGTCAGAATTAGAGTAGTCAAAGGATTGACAGGGCAACCCAGGGGACATAACTGGCATCCATTTAGTTGGGATTGTAATGTATTATAAATGCATTGTTGCATCTTTTTGAGAGAGAAACAGATTCTCAAAGTGTTTGCAGGGGTGGAGGCTAAAATTTGATTTAGAGTTCAACAAAATTTGTAATAAAATATATCTACTTATTTTCTTTTCCATATTATGTAAAACTTTCATACAAATAGATATGTTTAACTGAGGAATTTTCTTTTAATCCAATGACAGAAAAAAAACACGTACAAATTGTCGGGCCAAATTCTGATCTACGTTAAACACATGCAAACACATTGATTTCAGTGAGGTTGAACAGATGTGAGAGCAGAATTTGATCATCACATTTTAGGTAGGTAATCTATAACTCTGATGTATGTATTTTAGTGATGATAAACTCTTCAGAGTAGGGACTTTGTTATAGTCTAGATTTGGATGTCACCATGTATATTTATAGTACTATATATAAATGAGGAGAATGATTCAGAAACCAGTGTCATTAAATGAAGAAATGGCCTCAACTTCATTCTAAATCTGAAACTGAATCAGCCCCTTTTCTGATATTCAAAAGGATTTAGGCAATTTACAGCAAGACAGCAAAAAATTCATAGGACTGTTTCTGTCTTAGGGAAACTCGCATCTGAAGACCTTTTGTGAACATAGCTAATGAAAACAGTGGGATTTCACTTCCAAGTCATCCTTAAAGATTTGCTTACAAAAACTTGCAAAGAGTTCAGTCTCATTTGCAAACCTCTCAGAGTTTAAATCCTCAGTGTAGAGGCTTGCTAAGTTCCAGGTGCACCTCTCTGGGTCTTCACTGCTGAGACTTTTCAGTTTCTCACCCATCAAAAGAGCAAACCGTTCTCCAACTCCTTTGTATTTATGCATCTTATTATCCAATTGTGTTAATATGATATCAGACAGGGTTGAAAACCTCATCTTCAAAAACTTTTTTGGGGTCTGGTGGCCTTTCATCATTTGCAAGTTCGGGTGTCATTACTTTCCTCCTTCAAAACAGTTTCTCTCTGAACTGCATGGATATTCCTAACATTTCAGTCTGTGAAGCAGCAGCTTCCTTACATGCAACAAAACAAGACCATAATTCCAATAAACCATCTCAAAGGCCACCAAACAAACTGTGATCCATCTGAATATCAAGATCAGGACTCTGCAATTTGTTTGCTCGCGATGTTAATTTTTGATAACATACCACATCTCGGCCAAAACAAGAAACAAAATCTTTGAAATGTTTTGTTTGCAAGTTACCAGCTTCCAGCTTAAGTTCTGGCATAAGACTCCATGAAACCTTGATCTCATATAAAGGAACAAGAATGATTTTATAACGGACAGATTGACTCTACCCCTTGTCATGCTTTGGCATTTTAATGTAATGCTAATGTGCTTTTTTAAACAGATTCCAACCACTAGAAGAAGTGGAAAATGGGGTATAAATTTGTTTTGAACAATTCCAAACAATGGACCAAATTGTGGAACAACCATTACAGCAGCTTCTCCAACAAGATTCAGTGAGTGGGCAGTGCATGGGATGAAAGATGCATACTGATTTATCTGCTGCATTTGATTTTGAACACCTTTGTATGCTGGAGCCGTGTTAGTTCTGTTGTCACAGGTTTGTCCTCTGCAATCAATATCTAAACCATATTTTTTCAGCTTCTCTAAAATAACCTCCATAATAGCCGCACCGACACAGGGGAGGGTATCAATGAAATCTACAAAGCATTCATTTGTGTTCCAAACTCACTATTCGGGGTCTGAAAAGGACCCCCTGACCATTCCATTTGGGGAAGTAAACAGACAAGTCCCTTTCTTCCAGGGACAGAAGAAAATAGCAAGAAGTTAAAAAAATGGGGGGGGCTTTTATGAACCTAGGCTAAATTCCACTGGACTGATTTGAACTTCCCTTCACACATCCCTGTGCCAATGTCATAATTCCAAAGACTCTGGCTGCTGTGCTAATCCACCAATGAGGAGACCATGAGGTCTCCCAATATCAATAGAAAAGAGAAACACAGTCCCTTACTTACTTTTTTTATAGAACTTCTCTTCCTCGTAGGATGCTGCTTGTGTCCATAACCCATGCTGCAATATATTCGATTTTTCACTATATGTAGATTACAAAACACAAATTAAATACAAAATGAAATTCAGTCAATAGACTGATATTATTTTTATGCCAGATTGGCCAAAAACTTGTCATTATTTTACATCTGTCATGGGAAATCATCAAGGTATTGTTGTGTTTCTTAGCATCAGTGTACCTTATAAAATACTAATAATATAGCACAATTGAGAGCAACCATTATAGTTAAAGTTGCATGTGTTGCCTTTCTAACTCCTCTTAAATGACTTTAACTTGCCTTTCATGCCAAAATTTTCCTTGCCAAAAAGGAAAACTTGTAAACTTTGTAAAACTTGAGCAAAATTCAAATGTTTCAGCCATTTCTGAGTAGGAGCCGAGTGAGAGAAAGTACATTTTCCCCACAGCAAAAAAAATCTGCAGTTTTGGTGGGGGTTTTTAAACACAGCTCTGCAGGCCAAACAACAAATGATAGAAAGTCAAAATTTGACATGAATATACTCCTCACATAAGAAAAGTACTTTTATCAATAGCCTCTTCTTCTGATTGGCTGCTGGCTTCACCTCCCTTTTGTCACCTTCCTCAAGTCTCTTAATTTCAGTCTCATTCAATTGCCTTCCATTCACCCTCTTTCTCCCCATTCTTACAGCCCCTCACTCACATTTGCCCTGTACTTTTTTACTGTATTTTTGTTTAGCTAAAGTGAAAAGCCTCTGAAAATTATTTCAAACAAACAAATATCCAATCAACCAAAAGAAAAAAAATGTAGGACCGACATGTTGGCAAATCATCACTCTGCTTTTATTTTATTGTTATTTATATCCTTTACCCAGTCTCTCTGTCTTGTCTATTTCAACTGTAAGATTTTCAGGGCTCTGTAGTATTACTGATGAAGGCTTTATTACATATAATGTTTAACCACGGTGCAAGAAAATTAAACCAATGACTTTCTCTGCTTCATTTTTCAATTGCACAATGTCTTTTACAACCCAAATATTAATCTAGGAAGATAACAAGTGCTATACCTGACAAAAATTCACAATTAAGTTATTAATGGGTCAAAGGTACTCTATAATACACCACTATATTTTTCTGTCTTTTATTTCATTACCTTGTAAACTATATCCTGATTCCAAGAAGGGCCAGTCCTATATCATCCACCCCATCTACACTATATTTTGCCCATGCTAGGAAACCATTGTCAATTTTTTAAGCAATTTCTGTTAACTAACTGTTACAACCAGATTAGGTCAAGAGGAGCAATTCTGTTAGCATTATCCTAAATTAGTGACAAGAAGAGAATCTTGAAAGCAGCTAAAGACATAGGAGAAATTAGCTACTGAAGGCATACAATATTGTTTTCCCCAGAACCATTTTTCAGCTTGGAAAAAAGACGACTAAGGGGGGGATATGGTAGAGGTCTATAAAATCATGACTGGTGTGGAGAAAGTAAATAAGGAATAAGGAAGTCTTATTTACTCCTTCTCATAACACAAGAACTAGGGGTCACCAAATGAAATTGATAGGCAGCAGGTTTAAAACAAAAGGAAGTATTTCTTCACACAAAGCACAGTCAACCTGTGGAACTACTTTCCAGGGGATGTGGTGAAGGCCAAGACTATAACAGGGTTCAAAAAAGAACTAGATAAGCTCATGGAGGATAGGTCGATCAATGACTATTAGCCAGGATGGGCAGGGATGGTGTCCCTAGCCGCTGTTTGCCAAAAGCTGGGAATGGGCAACAATGAATGGATCACTTGTTGATTACCTGTTCTGTTCATTCCCTATGGGGCACCTGGCATTGGCCACTGTCGGAAGACAGGATACTGGGCTGGATGGACCTTTGGTTTGACCCAGTATGGCTGTTCTTATGTCCCAAGCACAATTACAAAAGCCTGGCAGAGTTAATTCATACCAATTACATGGGTATTTGATGAGGTAGTAGTAGTGATGGCCATATTATTCCAGCAAAACTCCATGTCATCTATTAGGAAAATGTTTACCTTCTGGAACATTAATTCTGCTATATCTCTGATAGACAAGAGGTAAAAGTCAATGGGATTCAGGCTCATAAGTCTCTTAGGCACTTTTAAAAATATTACCCAAGATCCTTAAAGCCAACCAATTCAGTTCTCTTGCATTCTAAGGAGATGATGACAACTGAAATGCATACATCTTAACTGTTAGCCTGATCAGGATCTGTAGTGGATTTCAATTCCCCTAACTCTCAGATTCCTCATCTTGCAGCCTATCCTACAGTGTTGTGACCTCTTTTCTTTCTATTCAAACTTCTCTATCATTATAGTTGGAATGCAATGCACAGAGAGAATATCTTTAGAAGTTCCCTTGTTGTTCAGTGTAAGAGAGTAAGTTTTAATGGTTAATTCAGTGTCTAACATTTATACTGAAGACAACCAGAGTTTTTTGTATTTTGAATGAAATTATTTTAAGCCATCTGTGGTAATTAATTATACATGTGCCAGAGGGATCCAATCAATGTTCAACATCTGAATTATTACCACTATCCCAGCTGTTCCACGGTTTTGGATTTTTTATTAATAATCAATAAAAAGTATTTGGAAAACAATTTGATACTATTCCAGAGATCTGGAGGGTAGCCCATCCTTTGCCTATCTTTAAACAAAATCTGATAGGGAATATCATAAGAATTATAGACCAGAGATCCTGGTAATACTGGATAAATTAGGTGAAACAATAACTAAAAAGACAGAATGAAACCTTCAATGAACATTATATAATAGTAGGCTTGCAATGATTCGATTTTTAGCAGTAAATGTTGATTTCACCATACATACATAAACCAACAAAAATATTTCCACAGATAATAATAGAAATTTTTAAAGGGGCAATGTAAGAAAAAAGCTTCTTGAAAAGTTCTTAGAGTTTAATTTAAGGATATTTACTTTGTATATTTTGATATGTGATGTTAACAATTTGTTTTAAGAATTATAAAAATTGAACTTTTTGAAACTCAATGTCTATTGAAGTTAAATAATTAGACTGACCCCCACATTGCCAGCCCCTCTCCTAATTTCCCAGAAAAATTTAAATCAATCAAAACTGAAAAAATGCTTAAAATAAAATTTGGCATTGTCTGTTGAAAGAATAAAGGAGTAAAAATTGACTTCTGCAAAGCCTATGTAATAGGGACAAACCAGTACGACCTGTGTAAACAAAAACTGTATCATTCCTATCTTTCAGAATTCCTTGAATGATTCAAAAAATTTGTAAAATAACAAAATTATTCAAACTAAAAGAGACACTGAGAAACTCAAGAAGGACCTAAAAAAGCTAGTGGACTTGGCAACACAATGGAAGAAGACATGATTACACACAACTGCAAAACTGTACATGCTAGGAGGGACAAATGGATTCTAAATAAATTATAAAGCTCAAGAAAAATATTTAGGCATCGCTGTGACCAGCTTAATCAAAATATCTGTTCAATGAGCTCCAATAGTCAAGAACAAACAAGACGTACAATTGTATTAAGAAAGCAATAAAGAAAAAACTGAAAATATTATAATGAAGTTCTATAAATCAACATTCACCCTCACTTTCAATATGGGGCACTGGTCAGCACTTCCCAAAAATAATACACAATAGCAGAAATGGGAAAAGATTGAGCTAGTAAACTATCTAGAGACATGGAAAGACTTCCTTTGAAGACATCTTAAAAACATGAGGACTATTTATTTAAGAAAGCAGATGAACAAGGGGTAACAACAACCATATACAAAATAGAGTATGATACAAAGGTGGTCAATAAGGTGACCCTACATAACTCAAATAATACAAGAACAAGAGGAGATGTAGCCGTGTCGGTCCCAGGATATTAGAGAGACAAGATGGGTAAGGTAATATCCTTTATTGGACCAACTTGCTTGTCTCTCTCACCAACAGAAGTTGGTCAAGTAAAAGATATTACATAACTCCCACCCATCCCTCTACAAGAACAAGGGGTCACTCAAAAAAATTAAAAAAGGCGATAAATATAAAAAAAGGATTAAACAAAAAACTTTTTTGGTTGTTTTTAAAACACAAAACAGTTAGCCTGTGCACTCACTGCAACAAGATGTTATTGAGGCAGAATTTAAAAAAAATTAGAAATTTATATTGATAAAAGTACCTGCAGTCCCATTAGATAGTATGAACACTTATCAAGGATACAGCCGTCATGTTGCAGGAGAGATGCTAATCACTAAAAGCCTTCAGCTGGGAAGAAATTCTTCCCACAAGCATGCTACCGCTTAATTGTCCATTACCAAGGTTTTACTCCTTCCTCTGAAGACTAAATTTTGTGCAGAATACTAGACTAGACAGCTTATTAGTCTGATCTACTATGGTAATTCCTACATTCAAAATAAAAAAGGAGGGCTCAACTTTTTTTTATTAAAATCATACACTGTAAGACAAAGTGATTGATATCTTTGAAAACTAGTCACGATGTGCCACTGGCTGGCTGGGTGTGCTAAATGAAGGGAAAAGGACAAGGCAAGGGAGCAATCTGACAACAGGGAAGAAGGTTGTAACAAATTAAAGCATTGAATTACTTAAAGCATTATATTTGTAAATGCTTTGCTGTAAGCAAAGCTAGTTGCAAGTGGTTAATGGTCCTGTCTTTCTCAGGCAAAATAAAAAAAACTAAATTGATATTCCTTTACTAGATGTTTACAGTATAAAGTTTCTTACATATAAAACTCTACAATTAAATAAAAATGCTAGCTCTTAAAAGCTGATAAAACATCAGTAAGCTGATAAAGAAAATGAGTTTTCCTTTTAAAAGCACTGCTCAGTAGAACATACTTTTAGTGACATGCAACAAGCAGAACCAAGGAAGATCATGAATCCTTGCTCTTTAGCAGGCCTTTTTATTAGGTCCAACTGTATCGAACAAATTCATTTTAAAAGACGGTTCATATGGGCAAGCAGCAAAAAGTCAATCAGAAGCTCGAGAGATCAATCAAATGAGCTCTTCTTTTCCTGTTGCTTAGAATCCAGATTTGCTTTTAATTTAGTATTTATCAGTAACTGTCTAGTATATTATAAAAACTTGATATAAAAGTCATCCCATTCCATTTGTGTTACTATGAGTATGATGTATGGTGTTCAGAGACCTGTCTTCTGATGCCCTCCTGTTTTAGAAGAAGACTCCAATGATATTTCAGAATTCAAGATTCCTACAGTCTTGTATGAAAAACAGAAGATTTTGTTGATAATCCAATGGATTTTAAAAATATAATTAATTTTTAATTAAAATTTCAATAGGAAAAGCACACCTTATTGGACTTTTAGGTCAGTTCGTATGTGTATTTAAACATTTTTTGTTGGTAAACTGTTTCGTTGGTATTGATTTTATACACAGACACTACCTGGGATTTTTATAAAAGCTAAACATAAATTGGAATTCAAGTGTTTTGATTAAGTATTCCCCCTTTAAATGTGCCCGTGATCTTCTCACAAAGGGAGACCTGAGGGGAGAAGGGAAAAAAAACAGGAGAGAGGTTTCCAGGCCAGTCAGCCCTACTCTCCAGCCCACCCACCCCACCCCCCAACTTAATAATGTCACTGAAGATTAGAAGTTTCTCCAAGTGCCCAACCAAACTTGGAACATTTTACAGCCTTCCCCAGTGAATCAGTATCATCCCCTCTTTTTTTAAACAGCAACAGAGGTTCATGGAGTTTTTAAAAACTGAAAGCAGCAGGGGTTAGTTATTACTGGATTGATCCCCATATGGTTGACTTTCACTAAATACAATATAAACATGGTATAGTTCTTAACAGCTCATAAAAATTGAGCTTTAAAAATGTTACGAAATATAAATGGGCATGAAAGTGCTTCAAGAGGATTATGTTTTCTAACATGTCCCTGAATGAAACCTCTCCATAGTGATCAGTCTCAGAAATTAGCAGCAAGGCAGGCATGAAAATATAAAAATATAAAAACTTGAATTGCAGTTTTAAAGTTAACTAAACGATCTGCCTGTATTAAAATGCAATTTAACAGTATTTGGAGCTCTCCCACTGTCCCTATGGTTTGTTCATGCTGAATAATAACAACTTGCCGAAAAGTAACAAGAGTGTAGCAGCTTGATAACATTTCAAAATTATCACTGTGACAAGGGTTCTACATTGCATTTTATTTAGCTCTTTACTCATTCAGATAGGGTGCTTAAATAAACCACTGACGTGTAAAACACTGCTTATTTGAAAGCTTTAAGCAAAGCATTCAGCCTGTAAATTTCATTGTTACTTTTGATCCTGATGTGCCATTCATAAAATGGTAAAGAGCTGATGTAGATCACAGGTGACCATTATATAACACAAAACAAATGTAAATATGGTCACTGTAGGATTAATCAGACTTCACCAGCATTATAATATAAAGCTGCACTACATCACAATACCCAGTGCCTTACTGAAATCTCCTTTCATTGAGGAAAGGATAGCACCACTGAAAAAATGGATTAATCTAACTTTTCCTTCAGTTTCACTCAGCATGTAAAATATCTCTCTCAGAATGCAAAATGTCATCTCTCCACATAAATGTTTATAAAATTATATTCCCACTCAAAGGAAATATCAATTTCAAAAAACATTTCCCTGAAGAACAAGCCAATATGAAAAATTTCCAATGAAAGTAAGTCTGTCTTATAATATATGGTTTTATTCTAAATAATTATTTTCATTTATACACACACACACACACACACACACACACACACACACACAGAGCTATATTTTTATTCTTTGTACAGAACCTAGCACAAAGGGATCCTGGTCCATGACTGGGGATCAAGGCACTATTCTAATTAAAATAAATAAATAAATAAAATAATGAAAATGCTTGATAAATGCACCTTATTGAGTACCTTTGCTGCACTTTGTCCACTAATTCATCTTACTTAGGACTTCTTAAACACTTTTGGGAAATTTCACACAGCCACCATTGTAAAAACAACAGGAATAAATAAAATAAATACAATAAAACCTAGGAAACCCTTCCAGAAAATGTTTTGTTCTTTCCCCCCATGTTCACAAAATCCTTCTTGACTGTAATGCAGGACAGGTTAAATGTCTCATACCAATTGTGATAGAAATGCATGCTACATAATATTGGAAAGGAGAGATTCCAAGCTTTCCAGTGCAAGGTAGTGAGGTCCAGTGCTCAATTTAACTAGCTGCAGCACAGGGACTATTTGAAATTATATTTGGTGGCTATGAAGGAAACGAAGGTTTCTTTGTGTCCATCACAGTAACTATGAATTCCTAACTAGACCAGGCTTGTTTGGCCAACTTCTGAGCTGTAAACAGGGGTGGATAACAGGAGAATTTAGAGAGAGCTTAGAGAGTAAGGATAAGAGACTTCTACCCTCAGTAACATGATGGCCACCAGTAGTTACAAACGGCAATGGATGCATCATGTTTTCTTTGCTGCCTGAAGCCAGTAGAGATTTCCTGTGTATGAAGTGCAAGTTAGTGGCTCTGCTGGCAGAGAAGAGTCTTACACTAGAGAGGCAAGCACAGACTACAGAGCATTAGAAATGCTGAGGAATTTCTGTTTCACTTGGCAAGCCTGCGAGGGAGGAAGGCAGGGAGGGAGGAGAAGCCAAGCAGTGGCGCGCTCGGGGGAAGTGACGGTGGTGGAGCGCACCGCCGCTTGGCTTCTCCTCCCTCCCTCAGCATTCTATATGACTGAAGACAGATGAAGATAGGCAGCCTGAGACTACCAGAAAAAAAGAGGACCAGAAGGCATTCCCCACAGATAGAAATAGCCAATCAATACTAGGTCCTACATGTGGAAACTTCAGAATATATCTCTGAAGATTTAGTAGTTTGAATGGACTGGAGAGGAGTAGAGATACACCTGTGGATGGCTTCTCAGCTCAACCTGTAAGAAAATCAAGCATACCTCAAAAAGAGATCTCCAACCATCCAAGGAAAACAGACAATCCTTGTAGGGGATTCTATATTAAGAATGGAAAGAATATTTTGAAAGGGACAGTCTGGATGGCGTACTGTCTTCCTGGAGCCAAGATGAGACACTACTATAAGACTGGACAGATTTCTGAAGTTAACAGACAAGGTGATGATGCACACTGCATCACAGGATATCTCATAGAATGTAGATGACTTCAGGAAACTCAAAAGGCACTGAAGGAGAAGAATATCTAAGTGATCTTCTCAGAGATAGTCATAAATATAAAGGGAAGGGTAACCACCTTTCTGTATACAGTGCTATAAAATCCCTCCTGGCCAGAGGCAAAATCCTTTCACCTGTAAAGGGTTAAGAAGCTAAGGTAACTTCTCTGGCACCTGACCCAAAATGACCAATGAGGGGGCAAGAGACTTTCAAATCTGGAGGGGGGGGGGAAAGGCTTTTGTCTGTCTGTGTGATACCTTTGCTGGGAACAGATCAAGGTTGCAAGCCCTCCAACTCCTGTAAAGTTAGTAAGTAATCTAGCTAGAAAATGTGTTAGGTTTTCTTTGTTTTGGCTTGTAAATTCGCTGTGCTGGAGGGAATGTGTATTCCTGTTTTTGTGTCTTTTTGTAACTTAAGGTTTTGCCTAGAGGGATTCTCTATGTTTTGAATCTGACTGCCTGTGAGATTATTTCCATTCTAATTTTATAGAATGTTTCTTTTATCTTTGTTTTGTTCTTCTAATAATGTTCTGTTTTTTTAAGAATCTGATTGGATTCTTAGGGTCCTAAGAAACCCAAGTGGTCTGTGCTCAACTTGTTTATTCTCAAGCCTCCCCAGGAAAGGGGGTATAAGGACTTGGGGGGAATAGCTGGGGGAAGAGGAACTCCAAGTGGTCCTTTTCCCTGGTTCTTTGTTAAAGCGCTTGGTGGCAGCATACCCTAGTCCAAGGGCAAAAATGTTGTGCCTTGGGGAAGTTTTTAACCTAAGCTGGTAGAAATAAGTTTAGGGGGTCTTTCATGAGGATCCCCAAATCTGTATCCCAGAGTTCAGAGTGGGGAAGGAACCTTGACAAAGATCTTTTCTGTCCCACAGCAAAGGAAGGCAGAAGATTCTGGAAGTAAACCACTGGTTATGCAAGTGGTATAAGTTAGAGGTTTTGGTGTTATGGAATATTGATTCACTTTCTATGGGGAGAAATGTACAGTTTCGATGCATCCATCTCAATAGATGGGGAACCAGTCTTCTCTGGGACAAGCTGGTTACAGTGGTCAGGTGGGCATTAAACTATTAGCAAAATACAAGGGGTAAAGAGAGGGAACAAACGAGCACTTATTTAGCACAAAACCATGAGGTAGAGAACAAAATTAATCAAGACACCAAAGAACATGAACCGAAGAAATTCTTGAATTGACTAGGTAACAAATAAAAAGAATTGAAATTGATCATTTATTAGCACAAATTCAATCTAGTTAGTATTACTGAAACCGGGTGGGAAGAGTCACATGATTGAAATGTTAAAATCATTGGTTATAGCCTATTTAGGAATGATTGAGTGGGCAAAAGAGGCGAGGGAGTGTTATTCTGTATCAAAAATTACATTACCTGTTCCCAAGTTACTGATAGCTCAGAAGAATATGATCCTGAATACATATGGATCAATGTCCTAACAGATAAAGCACAAGATGGGGTATTAATTGGTGTCTGCTAGAAATGTCCTAACTCAAAAAGTGTTGCATCCAGCATAGGGGAATTCTATATTAGACCGCATCCTGACAAATAAAGAGGAAATTAAAAGATTTTACTAGATGCCAAAAAGCCACAATCATACAATCAGGAAAGAATATCATACTGATTAAAACATTAAGCTGGTTTATAGGGGAAGTGAAGGCAGCTAAATATATATGTAGATATAGATATAGATATATCTCACAACTGTGAGCAAGGGGACACTGATAATAAAGAATATAAATTAGAAACTGGGAATTGCAGAAGACTGATAAAGGAAGCAACAGGACACAAGGAAAAATCTATGGCCAGCAGAGTTAAGGACAAGGAGTGTTCAAAGTAGATTAGGAAGAAAAAGAATCCTAACAATGGCATTGTCCATTACTGGACAGAAATGGTACAATTGTCAGTAACAACGCAGAAAAAGGCAGAAGTGTTCCATAAATATTTCTGTTCTATATTTAGGGAAAAAGAGATAATGTAGGCATATCATCATCTAATGATGGTAATGAAACTCTCTTCACTCCAGCAGTAATCCAGGAGAATGTGAAACAGAAGCTACTAAAATAGACTTTTTAAAATCAGCAGGTCTGGAAAACTTGCAATCAAAAGTTTTAAAATAGCTATCCATGGAGTTCAATTGAAATTCAACAAGTCCTAGAACATTAAGAAAGACTGGAAGAAAGCTAATGTTGTGCCAATATTTAAAAAGGTTAAATGAGACAACCTGGGTAATTATAGGACTCTCAGCCTGACATCAATCCCAGACAAAATAACAGAATGGCTGATATGGGACTTGATTAATAAAGAATTAAAAGGAAACTAATATAATTAATTCCAATCAACATGTGTTTATGGAAAATAGATTTGTCAAACTAACTTTTTTATGAGTTTACACGTTTGATTGATAAAGGTAATAGTGTTGATGTAATAGACTTCTATGAGGAAATTTTTTAAAAGGGTAAACGCGGTGACCTGGGTAATTATAGGCCTCTCACTGTGACATCAGTCCCAGGCAAAATAATGGAGTAGCTGACACAGGACTCAATTAATCAAGAATTAAAGGAGGGTAATGTAATTAATTGAAATAAACATGGGTTTATGGAAAACAGATCCTATCAAACTAACTTAATACCTTTTTTTGATGAGATTGCAAGTTTGATGTTGATGTAATATATTTAGACTTTTGATTTGGTACTGCAAGACATTTTGATTAAAAAACTAGAATGATAGAAAATTAACATGGCACACATTAAATGGATAAAAACTGGCTGACAGGTTTCAAAATATAATTCTAAACAGGGAATCATCATAGAACAGGTGTGTTTCTAGTGTGGTCCAGCAGGGATTGGTTCTTGGCACTATGCTATTTAACATTTTTATTAAAAATGGAAGAAAACAAAATCCTCACTGATAAAGTTTGCAGACGACACAAAAATTGGGGAAATGGTAAATAATGAAGAGGACAATTCACTAACACAGAGTGATCTGGATTGTTTCATGAGCTGGACACATGCAAGTAATATATATTTTAATATAGCCAATTGCAAAGTCATACACCTAGGAACAAAGAATGTAGGTCAAACTTACAGGATGGGAGACTATCTTGAGAAGCAATGACTGAAAAAGACTTGGGGTCCTGGTGGATAATTAGCTGAAAATGAGCTCCCAGCATGACTCTGAATATGCCTACACAGCAAATAGGATCCCAGGGCAGCAAGTCTCAGAGCCCAGGTAGACAGACTCAGGCTCACACTGTGGTGCTAAAAATAACTGTGTACATGTTCAGGCTCAGGCTGGAGCTCAGGCTCTGAAGCTCTCCCCTATACCTAGACTTTAGATCCCAAGCTCCAGCCTGAGCCCAAACATCTACACATCACATACAGTGAGTCTGAATCTGTCAACCCAGGTTCCGAGACTCATTGCCATGGGATCCTGCTTGCTGTGCAGATGTACCTACTGTGGCCAAAAAGGCTAATGCTAATGAGATCCTTAGATGCATAAACAGGGGAATCTCAAGTCGGAGTAGGGAGGTTATATTATCTCTGTATTTGGCAGTGGCATGATCACTGCTAGAATACTGTGTCCAGTTTCTGGTGTCCACAATTCAAGAAGGATTCTGATAAATTGGAGAGGCTTCAGAGAAGAGCCATGAGAATGATTAAAAGACTGGAAAAGATGCCTTACAGTCATAGATTGAGCTCCTTGAGTTTATTTAGTTTAGCAAAGAGAAGGGGGTTAAGGGGTGACAATCACAGTTTATAAATATCTACATGGGGAACAAAATTTTGGTAATGGATTTGTCAGTCTAACAGATAAAGGTATAACATGATCCAATGGCTGTAAATTGATGACAGAAAAATTCAGACAGGAAATAAAGGTGCAACATTTTAATAGTGAGGGTAATTAGCCCCTGGAACAATTTACCAAGGGTTGTAATGGTTTGTCCAACACGGGCAATTTTTAAAATCAAGAATGGATGTTTTTCTTAAAGACATGCTCTAGTTCAAACAGAAATTAATTTGGGAAAGCCCTATGACCTGTATTACACAGGAAGGCAGATGAGATGATCACAGTAGTCCCTTCTATCCTTATAGACAGTTAATGGTATAGATAGTAGATCTGGTTGACAAAATGGGTTCTTTTGACAAGAAATTGAGAGTTTCCAGCAAAAAACAATCAAAATCACCTAAAAATTATACAGAAACTTCACTTAGTACAGAACACAGTTCTCTATTTGCTTAGTAGCACTCCCTTAGGGGAGACTATTACTAGGGTGCAGTACTTCCTATTTGTTTCTAAGTGCGATTCAAGTTAGTAGTTTTAACCAATGAGGCCCTAAAGGTTTGGACCTTGGCTTCCTTAAAGACTGCCCCTCTTTAAATCTGACTGGCTTTCCCACTAATTGAAATCAGTCAAACAGTACCAAGGAGTAAGCTGTAGTGAAGGTATGGATTGAATTCCACTTGGCTGATCTGTATATGTCTGGAAGTGGTACATCATGCAGGGTGGCCCTTGTGGAATGGGTTCTCACCTCAAAGCGTGGAGACAGTCCCAATAACCAGTACTACAGCGTAATATATCATGAGATTGCCTGCCCCTTAATCCTTTCAGCTCTAGCAATAAACAGTCATGGGGACTTCCTGAAAGATGTCGAAGAAATGAAGGTACTGCTCCTCTGCCAAGGTGTGAGGTTTCAGAAAGAAAACAGGTAAACATATGGGTTGGTTGAGATGAAAGCAGGATACAATCTTAGTAGAAACTTGGGGTGGAGGGAAAAACTGTGTCCTTATGGAACGTGGTAAAAGATGGGTCTGTCATCATGGCCCCCAGTTTGCCTACCCTTCTTGCGGAAATAATAGCTACCAGGAAGGCAAACTTCGTGGAAAGGGGAGACAGGAAACACAAGGCCAGAGGTTTGAAGGGCGATTTCATTAATGTCATTATCATAATGTCAATATCATAATGTCAGAAGATAAGATTGAGATCCCACTGGGGAGAGATAGGTTGAACAAGGAGACAGGTCCAGAGGAGACTCTTCCAAACCTGGTAGTCAATAGTTGTGTGAATACAGAGTGCCCCTCAATGCTGAGAGGGGTGGGGGGGGAGGCACTGATAGCCACTATGTGCACTTCGATGGAATTGAGAGCAAGTCCTGACATCGTCAAAGACAGAAGATAGTCCAAAAGAAGGGGAATGTCCATGTCCTCAGAAGAAGACCCCTCTGCTGGGTCCAGGGGGTGAAGAGTTTCCACTTGGCCTGATAGAAATGTCTCATGGACTCTTTCCTGCTGCTTGAGAGGATGTCTGTACTGCTGATCAACATTCTTGTGCTAGTTAAGATGTCCATCCCAAAACCAAGCCTTGAGGTGAAGCATCTGCAGATCGGGATGCCTGATTCTGCTGCCATATTGCATGAGCAGTTCTGGAAAAGATGGCAGAGAAAGAAGGGGAGGCCCTGATCTATGGAAAAGGTGAGGAAACCTGAACCGGTGAGGCCAGACTTATGGTAGCTCTCTCCAACCTGATCTTGTGGAGAGAACACGGCAGCAGCGATTGCAGAGGAAAAGCATAACTAATCTGGTCTGACCAGCTGAGGACAAGGACATCGCATTGGGAATGGGCACTGAGATCCCCCATGTAGCAGTACGTGATGCACTTACTGTTGGCACAGGAGGCAAAGAGATCCCTGGTCAGAGTCCTCCAATAGCTGAAAATGTCACTTATTATGGTGTCGTGGAGCTCCCATTCGTTGTCTATTCCTGGGGGAATTCTGCACCACTGCACATGTGCTGAATTCATGTCCCCCACAGATTTGTTTGCTTCCCTGCAGAAAAATGACTTTCTGATTGGGAAGCAAAGGGAAGATACAAGAGCGGTCACATGCCCCTCCCCAGCAGCATAGGCACGTCATTTCGAGCACCTGGAGCAGCCAGCAGAGAGGTAAATCACTGTGTGTGGGAGGGGGCTGGGGACACCCTGGCTGGTGGCTCCTACCATGCCCCAGGCTCAGCTGATAGTCCCAGCTGCCTGAGGAGGGCGGGACTTCCTCTCCCCTGCAAGGAGCAGCCAGGTCCAGGTCAGACCAGCCCCAGAAACTTTCCTCAGCTTCAGAAAGCTCTGCATCCCACCCCCCGACCTATTTCCTACCCCATCGCTCCTCAGCCGCAGGGGGAGGAGTCACTGTACGGGGAGCTGCTCCCCCATCCACCCAACCCCCATGCAGCTGGACCCTCCCCCCCGCTGAGCCTCACCCCCAGCACCCAGAACCCCCCTCACCGAGCTCCCCGCAACCAAACTCCTACCCTGCCAAGCCTCACCCCCTGCATTTGGAGCCCCTCTGCACCCCACACCTGTATCCCCTGCACTGAGTCACACTTCCCCTGCATTGGACCCCTCCTGAGCCCCTCCCCCCACATCAGAATCCCCACCACTGCACCCAGACCATCCCCCGCTGACCCCCACGTCATCAAGCCCCACTCTTCCAGCACCTGGGCCCTCCTGCTAGACCCTCCACACCCAGCCCCCCCAATGAGCCCCATCACCCCACACCCAGACCCCCCCCGTCAGCTCCAATCACCTTCACCTGGACCCACCTACAGAGTTCCATTCCCCCTGCACCTGGAACCCACCAACAAGTCCCTGTGGATCCAGATCACCCCTGAACCTGAACCCCCCACCAAGCCACCTCACCCAGATTGCCCCACACAGAACCCTCTCACCCCACACCTGGATCCACCCACACTAAGCCCTTCCACACTTGAATCCCACCAAGATGAGCCTGCTTGCCCCACACTTGGATCGGGGGGCCAGGGCTGGGCGTGTGTGGAAGACACTGTCCCTTTCACTTCCTATCTTGGTGTGCCTGCTGTGGAGGGGCAGGGCTCAGAGGTGTTTCTAGGGGCAGCCCTGGCTCTTGTGCTATGGCAGTCTAGGGTGCAGCCTCACCACTGAGTCTGTGTCCCAAAGGGGTGGGAGGGAGCTGCAGGGTGATCCCCACTGCCATGCTGAGCCTCCACATTTATTTATTGAAAAATCAAATATGCATAATTTTAAAATATTGTGCACAGAATTTTTAATTTTTTGGTGCAGAATATACTCAGGAGTAGTGGTTGGCCACAAATTTCCTGCTGAGAGACTGCAATTACATTCTGAGTCCCCAGAAGATAGGCTGCCAACAACAGGATCTTGTGAGTAATGCACCAATCTCATAAATGAATCACTTCTGCACAAAACACTGGCGACCACGTGCTCCCATGTTTATTGATCTAGTAAACAGTGGTGGTGTTGTCGGGCGTGATGAGGAGCAAATGGATGGAAGGAAAGCGCAATGCCCTCCATACTGCCCGAAGCTCCAGAAATTTGATGTGCATCCTAGATTCCCAAGTGATCCAAGTTCCCTGTGACATGTGATATAGGCACCCCATCCGACAAGTGATGTGTCCATGATGATCATCGTTTCTGGGGAGGACGGGAGGAAGGGTATCCCAATGCAGACCTGTCCTGGGTCCATCTTCCACTGGAGGGAGAAGAGGACTTTGGGTGAGACTCTCAGCAGGAAGTCAATGGTATGGTGTATGGGACAATAGACCCTCTGGAGCCACAGCTGAAGGCAGCAAAGATGAAGACAAGCAAAGGTGATGACATACATGCGGGCTGCCATGTGGCCAAGAAAGAAAAGGCAAGACCTGACTAGAACAGAAGGACTGGTAATAACCTTGGCAATCAATTCCCAACAAGGTCTAGAATCTGTTCCTCGATAGATAGGCCTATGCCGAGACCACATTTGATGGAGGCCCCAATGAAATCTAGGGACTGTGTGATATCCAAAGTTGATTTTTTTGCTGTTTATGCTCACCCACAGGGAGGAAAGGAATTTAAGCAATATGGAGATTGAGGCTCGAGCCTCTCCCTTGGATAATGCAGCTAGCAGTCAGTCATCAAGACGGGGCATATAAGGGCCCCCAACACTGTAGATGGGCTACTACTACAGAGAAAAAATTGGTGAAGACCCATGGAGCAATGGCGAGTTCAAATGGTAGGACCTTGTATTGGAAGTGCTGAGGGCCTACCATGAATCTCAAGAATTTTCTGTGGGTCAGATGGATGTCTATGTGAAAATAGGCATCCTGCATATCAAATGCCATATGGGTGGGTGTGCAAGTGGCCGGGGTGTGCCAAGCAGTTTGAGTCAGTTGAAGAATAGCATTGTTGATTGGTAGAACAACCCTGGTTGGTACTGAGACATGAAGGATATCAAGAAGCTAATGCTGTTTGTCCTGTACTTTCTCCAATGGAACATGGAGGTTCTCAGCCATCCTGCATAAGAGGTCCTGGAACTGATTAATGTCAACTGGTAGTGAGGGGGGGAGATGAGGACACAGCCATGTCTGGTGATGTTGACGGGAACCGTTCCTGTTTTGGCATACCATCAGAGCTGGACTAAGCAGCTCAACCTCAAAAACTGGTTCTGAATGCCTAGTCGAAGATGCCCGAAGTGGGGAGAGAGGTGAATCCTCTCTTGTTGAACAGGAAGGCTCTGACTGTGGATATTGAGGCCATGACCCCCAGTACTGCCAACAGTAACTGCCATCCATCAGATGCTGTGGTGGGCTCCAGGAAGTTGGATACCAGCGCTCTCTCTGTTGAGGAAAGAGAGGGTACTGCCACTGAACTGGCAGAGCTTTAGGGAACTTGTATTGGTGGTAGGGAGAGGTGGACCCTGTGCTTCATCCAAGTCCTCCAATGATGGTAAGTCGGAGCCCAGTTCCGATGGTGGTACCATCGGAACTGGTGGAACCATATGAACCATAGGAGAGTAGTTGGAAGCCTGACTCAAGCGAGGTAAGTCCAGGGTAGGAGAGCATGTCTCCCTAGGTGCCAACCGTAGAGGAAGGCACAGAGACCTCACTTCCCCCAGAGCAAAAAGTTCATGAGGCCCAGGTGCTGCCTGCAACCTCCCCGGTGTGAGTGGTACTTGCTCCAGAGCTTGAACCAGAGCTGGAGCAGAGGACTACTTCAGAATCGATGGTTCCCTTCACTTAAGGGGAAAAAACTTGGAAGTTATATGAAGCTCAGTGGACAGTACCAGCAGATCCGCCAGCCTGGGCAACTTCTTGTCATGCTTGTGAGCCTTGGAATGCACTGCATGGCTCTATCGTCCTTCTTGGGCCTGGAAGAACTTCCTGGTACGACTTGGGAAGGAGAGACGGATACCGCACCTGGATGAAATGTGACTTCTCCCAATCAGTAAAGGCAATGTTGGTGCTTGTGGTTGACTGAGAACAAAAACGGATCTTGAACCCCGGCATCTTTGGCATAATCCAGTACCAGGCGTGGGGGCTGGGGGTGGAGGGGGAGAAGAGGGGGACTGAGAAAAAGGAGTCCCCAAAATCTCTTAATTTCCAAAACTACTACTAAACACTAAAACTACAGTAAAAACAACAAAAAGGACTATGTACGTAGACCCCAGCAGCTCCGACTTGGACTATGTGGTGGTGAGAAGGAACTGAGGGCGAGGTCAGTCCGCCCTGCCCTTTATCACTTTGGATGAAACCAAGAGGTGGCGCAAGGGTGCATGCGTGAAGCAATGGACACTACTACTTTCAAATTCTCTGGCTCCAGATGCATGGCACATGGGACATCCCTCAATGGAATACAATAAGGACCATCACTTAAAAAAGAACAATAGCACCCTGGTTTAAGTAGGATGGGAATAGTAGGATGGGAAACCAGGCATTTTCAGTGAGGAGCCCCATAGTCAGGTACTTGCTTCCCTCTGGGAGTGTCCAGGTTTGTTGACCTATGAGGCAAGCTGCAAGGTATACGCTCTCAGACATTTGAAAAAGTGGTGGGTATGCTACCAGAATAAAAGTAGTCCTGTATCAGCTAGAGGTATGCAGCAAGACTGCAGGCGGAAGGGGTAGGGAGGACCCACCACTTGCTCTGACCCAGGGTCCCACAAAACCCTAATCTGCCTCTAATTAACATTAAAACTGAAAAAATAAAAGGCCCAAAATCCCTTAAAGAGAAGATACATCTCCTTTTCCAAATTTACACTAAAAAAATATGTGGTAAGAAAAAGTTTCTGGTGTAGAAGGATTACATTTCTGTGATTCCCATTTCTATTTTCAATTTGCACTCATTGTCGAGACTATAAAGAATAATTTAGGTCATCTTTACAGTCATTAGGTCTTATCTTAACACAAGTCACACCTTTCATGGCGTAGCTGGTAGAAAAATTGTAGATATGTTTCACTAAAAATTTCTAAAATTTTCAGTAAAAAACCCCAATCACTAAGAAATAAAAATTCAGTTTTCAGTTCAGTCACTCCCTTACTCTGTCACTTTTAAGAGGCAAAATGGAAAAGGGAATCCAGGTGGAAAAAAGTCCAAATTTGACTGCAAACAGTTACAAAGGAATCTCACTAAACCTGGGTGACTAGGTAACTAAATGGCAGATGAAATTCAGTGTTGATAAATGAAAAAGTAATGCACATTGGAAAACATAATCCCAACTACACATAAAAAATGATGGGATTTAAATGACCTGTTATCACACAAGAAAAATGCAGGTTGGAGTCATCTTGGATAGTTGTCTGAAAACATCTGCTCAATGTGCAGTGGCAATCAAAAAAATCTAACAGAATGTTAGGAACCATTAGGAAAGGGATAGATAATAAGACAGAAAATATTATAAGGTCATTATATAAAATCCATGATACATCCACATCTTGAATACTGCATGCAATGCTGGTTGCCCCATCTCAAAAAAGGTATTTTAGAATTGGAAAAGGTATAGAGAATAACAAAAATTATTAGAAGCATGGAACAGCTTCCATATGAGGAGAGATTAAAAGACTGGGGCTGTTCAACTTGGAAAAGGAGATGACTAAGGGGGATTATGATAGAAATCTATAAAACCATGATTGGTGTGGAGAAAATGAACAGGAAAGTGTTATTTACCCCTTCACATAACACAAGAAACAAATAAATTAATAGGCAGCAGGTTTAAAACTATAAGGAAGTATTTCTTCACACAACAAACAGTCAACCATGCTGCCAGGGGATGTTGTGAAAGCCAAAAGTGTAACTGGATTAAAAAAAGATTTAGCGAAGTTTACAGAGGATAGGCCCGTCAACGGCTATTAGCCAAGATGGTCAGGGAAGCAACCCCATGCTCTGTCTGTCCCTAAACTTCAGACTGCCAGAAACTGGGACTGGACACCAGGGAATGAATCACTCAATAATTGCCCTGTTCTGGCACTGGCCCATGTTCAGTGGAAGACAGGATACTGAGCTAGATGAAGCATTGATATGACCTACTGTCATTCTTATGTTCTTATGTCTAAAGAGAAAGGGTGACAAACAAAAACAAATTTAGTTTTCTATGTTTTTTTTGTTTAGAACATTTCAAAGTCAAATATTTTCCTGAAAATATTTTATTTTGAAAAAGGCTATTTTTTCATTTTAAAAAGCTTTAAATCTATCATTTTAACCAGCTCTACGGATCATGTAAACTCTAACTCTTTGCTCATACTGTCTATGTGAACCTATTGCTACTTCTTAATAATAGTAATGGTAAGCATAATAAATATTTTCTACATTCTGTGAATTATAGATGCTGTGGTAACAACTGTTATAGTTTAGTTTGCAAAATAAGTTCCACTATACCCTCATTTTTAGGTTTCTAGGAGATTTAATACTTGTGGGCTGTAATTTCTCCTTGATTCTTTTTCTGACCAAAAATAGTTAAAAAAAAACTTGAAACTACCTTCATTTTTCCCCATTGTAAACAAAATTCTAACCTGATTCTTTCAGGGTTTTCTTAAACAGGGCTAAAGAAAAAATAGCTCAATTAACTATTTCCCCATTGTGGCCTACTACATTTTCTTTGTGTAGAAGTAGAATATATTTAAAAGCAAAAACTTATTAACAAATTGGAAATATTTTCTGAGCTGTAAGATCTAAGGGTTTCCCTTATTTTTTTCTGATTTTAATTGTTCAGCCTTAATGTTGGATTATTTTGTTTGTTTTTTGGATTTTTTGCATTTAATATGGAAATAGGTTCAAACAGCTGAGCTTTGATTTTGGTTTTGTCAAATAAAATTAAGCTTAGGCCCTCATCCTGTAACTTTTAGCATGCAGGTGAATCACTACACCTGCATGGGACTCTCCCATTTGCATAGGGTTCTGCTTAGATGCAGCAATCATGCCGTGTGCAAGAAGCTGCAGCTTTGGAGCCTTCATTTTTTTGCCTTTCTAGTAATATAACCAGATTCTCACATGGGTTTGATTTTTGATTTGCATCTGAGAAAAATGTGGACTATTTTACACTTCCCAGTTTATGATGCTCATTTATCATTATCATGCTAAAAAAACATCTGAGTTGGCCTTGCCCTGGATGCAGAGTGCTATAAGGAAAATAGTATTAAAAAACATGAAAACCTCAGGCTCTTCATTACATTTCTGCATGCTGTTTAAGACCAAGTAATAAACCAGCCTGCCACACTGCCAAAATATACACTAAATTACATAGTTAGCATTGAGACTTACTGAAGAAAAGCACTATATAAAAGGTAGGTATTATAATTTAAAAAGCACACACATATTCTTCCCTTTGCAGATCTTAATTTTCTATTACAGTTTGGTTCTTTCAGGTCACAAACTATCTAACCTTTGAATTCTTAGTGCAGAGTTGTCATAATATCCATATTTCCCCCCAGGCTTTAGTATAACAAATTCTGCTGTCTCAGAGACAATTTTCTCTCTACATTACTAATATCTAAAGGCTTCAGGTTCCATGTTACCAAGAATTTTTCACATCTCTAGAAATATAACTAACTATATCATTATTTGTCAGAAATACCCTGTCTCATATATTCAGGAAACATCTGCCTAGAAGATAAATGCATCTATGACTATATAGCAGTTAAAAGTGGTGATTGCTCCAATTCTGTTTCTCGTTCTGTTTCAAATAATAATGACTTTCTGTCTGCACCTTTAAATTAGGATTTCTGGATTCCTTGAAGATTTAAAAAAAAAAGGTGGGACACAAATTTATGAGTCTGGGTTCCCATCACTGTCCTGGATTAATAATAGACTTCTCTTATAATAATCTCTCTCTTTATTTCTCACTTTTCTTCTGTCCTTCCCTGTCTATTCTATAACACTGTACCTTCTTTTTCAGCATCAATCTTTATTCACTTTCTATTTTAGTCCACTTTCTATTTGCCAGTAAGTATCACTCCATTATTTCAGAATGTGGGGTTTTGCCCTCTGATCCCTCTGTCTCCTTGACTTTGAATATCAGCTAACTGTGTAATTCTCAAACCTATTTCCTCTTTTTTCTTTAGATTTTGCTCTTCAGTTTCTGTTATTAATCTCATATTGTTCATCTATGGTACTATCTCGGCAACATTCAGCTAACTAGAAATAATTAGTTAAAAATAAACATATTTATATATCAATTTAAATCCATAATGCACCTACATAAAATATATACAGTAAGTCAGTCTATTAAATGTTTGACTTAATGAAGACTAGTAATTCAATTAAAATAACAACATAATAAGGAAACAGTAAGACTATATAATATACAATTACTGAATTTAGTTTCCTTTGCACTACATTATTTCTGTCACCTGGAAACTAATTAGCACAACATAATCACATACTTCCTGTCTAGTAAACATACAAGTCTCATAGGAACAAATGATTTGTATCATGAATCACTAGCCACTGCTTATTTGTAATTATCATATAAATGAGGTGCTTTAGGTTGACCTCCGATTCCCCTATCCTTGTCTGAGGCAGAGAAGATACACTAGCTATGCAAAAACTTGAGGCAATTTAAATTACTTATTTAGCCCCATGTAACGTTTTTTGTTTTATGGAAATTGCTCTAAAAGTAAAATTAGTAAATATAACGGTAATTTTGAAGATAAGTACAACAGGGTCCAGATATTTGACTAGGTTTTCTAAGCAGTACGGCAATACAAATTTAATAAATAAACAAATAATAATAATATATTCAAGAAAAATGATAAAGTGAAATTATAGAAATGAAATCTCATAGGTGTCTGCTGTGGTATTACATAAAATCATTCATCTAGTGGTTGCACTGACTTACTAGGAAGACTGAATACTTAACCAATAGCTACCTTACTTCAGACAAGTTAACACCTCATACATAATTTTTCATGGTAAACATTTTGCTTGCAATTTTATGAGCAAGTAAGGTTTATCAGCAACATCAGTTCAGGCAGGTCATCAAGTATGGTATTCTGCCTCCAGTACTGCCTCTTACCTGAAGCAAGGACCAATTAATAAGATATTACGGGATTTTAAGAATCTTAGCCATCCCTGTCAAGTTGATACCACAGCTGACAACAAGCTGGCCAGGGAGCAAAGTAGAAGACAGCAATACCAGGCATCCCACTCACAACTGATTGCTGTTGTGACCACCAACCTTAAACCCCAGAGGGAAGGAATAGGTCATCCCCTGGACTCCTGCCTTGGACCTCAAGCCTTATCCCCAATGCACGTTGTACTTTGACAAGGAAAGGAGAGAGGAGAGCAACAACCTGAAATGCCTCAATTGGTCATTCACTGGCTGGAGCAGAGCACTAAGGCGGAGAAGCCACGAAAAGGTGTTCAGCTGGGGTGCTCATGACCTGGGAGCAGAGGTGAAAGCAAGCCAGTCTGGTCCGGTCCAGCGTACTGGTAAGAAAGTGGCTGCCGGTACTCAGACGACCATACCAGCAGGGCCGCTGATGGGGGAGGGGAGGGCAAAAGGGGCAGCTGCACCCGGGCCCGGTGATTTAAAAGGGCCCAGGGCTCCGGCCGCTGCCACAGTAGTGGTGGCCAGCCCCTTGGGGCTCCAGTGGCAATTTAAAGGGTCCAGGGCTCCCAGACAATGCTGATGCTGATGCTGCTGCTACCGTGTCAGCGGCCGGAGCCCCGGGCCCTTTAAATTGTCACTGGAACCCCAGGTAGCGTGGGCCAGGCAGTGCTGAAGGGCTTGCTGGGGAATCTGGCCCCAGACCTGCCCCTTCCGCCTGAGGCCCTGCCTCTTCTGGGGCCCCAGAGCTGCCCCCTTGCCCACCTTGCCCAGGACCCCGGCCATCTGTTAAGTTACTTTCACCCCTGAAGGCTTGCTGCCAGCTCCCAAAGAGGGACAGCTCCAGGATCCGGGAGCCAGCCAAGCCGGGATGTGCCCCCACATCCAGACTGAGTACATCACAGAAGGGGAACAGAACAGAGGACCCCCTGAAATAGAGGACCCAGAAGTTATGGTAGGAAGTGACCCAGGGGAACTTTAGAAGAAAACAGCGTTAGAGCTGCACAGAGGCTCAGCGTGTTTTGGGCAGATCCCCACCCAAAGAGGTGGCAAGGGAAACTTGCCACTAACAGGGCCCTGGGTGACCCAGAGGAGAGGGTGGGCCCGGGTCCCTCTACCCCTCCCAGCTACCTGCCCTCTTTGGAGAGGGGGGTGGCCCAGCACGGGAATCACATGGACTCCGACCACTATGCTGCACTGCCACACCTGCAAGGGCAGGTTATATGGACTCTGGCCATTGGGCCACACAGCCCTGACATTTGGGGCAGATTACGGGGACTCCGGCTACTGGGCCGCACTACCCCACCTTTCGGGGGGGAGGTTAATATGAACTTCGGCTGTTAGGACTCACTACCTGGACAAAGGAGGTGATTGTGTGGAGAGAGACCATTAGGCCACATCAGGCCGCCCATAGAGAGACGAGTGCACAGACTTGGGAGTGGCGAGGCTTCGACACCCCACCCCACCCATGCCCCAAAGGGGCAGTAAGGTGCTAAGCCCGCCACAGGGAGGATCTATTAATGGAGATTCTCTATCTTAGTAAGGAGGAAAAGATGGAAGATGATAAAATACAGGTAGGATCTGATGAGAAACAGTCAAATGAAAAAGAGTCCCATTCAATTACATCATGTAATGGCAGACAGCTAAAATGTGACAAGTTTTTAAAGTGCTTATATACCAATGCTAGAAGCCTAATAATAAGATGGGTGAACCAAAGGGCCTTATATTAAATGAGGATATTGATATAACAGGCATCACAGAAACTTGGTGGAATGAGGATAATCAATGGGACAGAATAATACCAGGGTACAAAATGATAGATGAAATTCAATGTTGATAAATGCACATTGGAAAACTTAATCCCAACTATACATATCAAATGATGGGGTCTAAATTAGCTGATACCACTCAAGAAAGATCTTGGAGTCATTGCAGATAGTTCTCTGAAAACATCCACTCAATGTGTAGCGGCAGGTCAAAAAAGCAAATGGAATGTTGTGAATCATTAAGAAACGGATAGATAATAAGACTGAAAATATTGTATTGCCTCTCTATAAATCCATGGTTTGCCCACATCTTGAATAATGCATGCAGATGCGATCACTCCATCTCAAAAAATGCAGCCTCACCTCCAGGGGCAATGCCATGCCACTCTCAGTTGGATAGAATACCAAGGCCTTCTGCAGTCAGAGCCAAAATGGATCAATCACTAAATGTTTGTGAGTGTTGGTGGCACTGTAATTGTCTCACACACACTAGGGATTGGCAGGGTGAGTTCAAATGTGAGAAGACAGACCAAAAATATCTTTTAAAAAAAGATTACATGATTTGGAGGCCAGCTCCATGATTTTGGGAGTACTGATTTTTGAACTTTTGGGGTTGGCAATTCTGTTTCCTTATTACAGCACAATGTGCAAAAGAACAGATTGCCCATGCTATAGTTTGCTGTAATAATCAATTCAATTTAATATCCCACTAATCTTTCCCTTTCCAGACTGAATAAACCTAATACTGTGTTTATTCTTGGTATTTTTTGGTTGCTTACTTGTTTGGGGGTTTATTGCCAAATCTCTCAAAGCATATTTCCTGCCACTCTCTAGGCAGCTAATGTGTTTTATTTTATCAATAACATTCCATTTTTATTCATCATGAAAGAAAATATCCACCTATCCCCGTATTGCCAACTCCAATGTTCAAAATCATAAAGCAGATCCCCCAAACCATGAGATTAAACACAAAAGAACCTCATTAATTTCGGGCCAAACATTATACTGTGGTTTGGGCTGTGATTTTTAAGTCCCCTTGTGCCCCATCACCCTGCCCCCCCACCCCGCACCAGTGTGAGTATGTTGCAATGCTCTCAGATATATCCAAATGACTTTGGCACCTGCTTCTGTAGCTTCATCCACATATCTGCTCATCCCCCTGCCACCCATCAATTCTGTGACTCCAATTCTCTTCCAGTTCTGCCCCACATCAATTCTCCCTCACTGCCTCTCCTCCAGAAGCACTTCACCCCCGACTCCCAGGCCTGTGGGGGCTGCAATGAGCTTCCCCTATCCGCCTTCCAGGAAAGGGACATCAGCTCCAGGGGCTGTTCACCACCCTTCCTCTTCACCCCTTATTTCTTCCCAGGCCAAGTGTTGCAGGGAGTGGGAGGGGAAGAAGAAGAAGCAGAGAGGAACTGTCCCATTATTCCCAGGATGGGAGGGGTGATGAGGGAGCAGAGCCACTCTCAACTGCTAGTCTTTTCCTGCTCCCGTCTCCCCTCCTGTGAAGATGGTATCTATTCCTCAGGGAAGGGGAAGAGAGCTCTGCCTGCCTCCTGCAGCAACTCTGATTGGCTCTCCCCGGGAAGGTGGGGTAGTTGGAAAGACAGCCTATACCAGAGGTGCTTCCCCCAGGCAGAGCTGAAATTCACAAGGGGACTGGAGCTTCTCATGTCATCATGAGGCTGGCCTCAGCCTTGGTCTCAGCCCTGGCCAAACTCATGTGACTTGTGAAGAAATAGTGAGAGCTGGCAACACTGATACCACATTTTGATAGGGGCTGTTGATTTTAAATGTCTCTCTCCCCCATTTTAAAGGAAATGTAATACTTCGGAAAGGTGCCAGATTGGCCTAATTGTATAATGAAGCCACTACTTAGCCATAAAGGCCTAGCTCAAATAGCTGCTCTGGTTTCCCCATTCCACCTTAAATCCTTAGCCTCTTTGAAGAGACTGATATCTACCACTCCTAGTTCTCTTTCATTCTACAGGACATACTACATTTCAGCCATTTTTTTGCCTGCATCCTGCCATTCTGAATTGTCACCAGCAAGTCCAGCCCAAAGACGCCAAGACAGCCTCTAGAGTCTTTCCTAGCCCTCTCAGAGACTGTTTTCTGCAGTTTGGGTGGTCTTCCCCTGCAGATGCACTAAGTGTTGTGCCTGTGGCACTATATTTGTCACTTTCTGAGCCAGAGACAAAGCAACCGGTGTCTAACCCTCCATTGCTTTCTCCCCCTGCCCTGGAAGGCCATGGGGTGCTGGCTCTGGGAGGGTGTTTGGGTGCAGGAGGGGTTCTGCCCTGTGGCAGGGGGTTGGGATGCGGGGTCTGGGAGGAAATTAGAGTGTGGTTCTGACCTGGGGCAGGGGGTTTGGGAGTGCAAGGTGCGGGGTCTGGGAGGGAGTGAGGGTTGGGGAGGGGATTCCAACCTGGAGCAGGGGGTTCAGGGTGCAGGCTCCAGCCAGGCAGCACTTACCTCAGGCGTCTCCCGGTCGGCGACACAGTGGGACTCAGGCGGGCTCCCTGCCTGCCCTGGCTCCATGTTGCTCCTGGAAGCAGCCAGCATGTCCAGCCCCTGGGCAGATGCACGGTCAGGGGGCTCTGTGCAGTGCACACTGCCTGCACCTGCAAGCACTGCCCCCGCAGCTTCCATGACTATGGTTCCCAGCCAATGGGACTGCGCAGCCAGTGCTCAAGACAGGAGCAGCACATGTAGCTTTCCCAGCCGCCCCGTGCCTAGGGGCTGCAGGGATATGCCAACCGTTTCCAGGAGCTGCCCGGAGCCTGCCTTAGTTCCGCTGTGCTGCCAAACGGACTTTTAACGGCCTGAAGCCACCAGGGTTCCTTCTTGACTGGGTGTTCTGGTCAAAAACCAGACACCTGGCAACCCTAAGACCACCATATTTCTCTGGATGTTGACTGCTGACCAGGGTCAGACTTATTTTCTTTAATCAGATTTAAACAATAGTAAATCAATGCCCAGTCAAATTAATGCCCAGGCAAAAAGCTATAGGGGGAGTGAGGTTTAGTGGATGAGGCACTGGACTGGAAGCACGGAAACCTACCTGGGTGCTATTCCTCGCTCTGCCATCGTCCTGCTGTGACTCCTTGGGTAAGTCACTTTATTTCTCTGTGCCTCTTTTTCTACTTCCACCTTTTGTCTGTCTTGTCTATTTAGACAGCAAGCTCTTTGGGGACAAGGAATGTCTTCCTGTATGTGACTGGACTGTGCCAAGCACAATGAGGCTCTGATCTTGGTTGGGACCTCTAGTCACTATTGTAATACAAAAAATAATAGATGCCCAGAAAATTACACAGTATAAAATATTTGAACAATTGATTCACACATGAAAAGTGCTTTATCCCCAAACTAATTCATTGGGGGTGGGGGGTGGGGAACCCAGTGCCCCATAATGTACACTTCTATACAGGTGATAGCAATTCCATTATTTTCTGACTCAAAGCTTGCAAAAATAGTGTTTTCTTATAGGACAGTACACAAGCTTTCAAAGTCCAGAAGCTAAAGCAGAGAACACCTTGAATGCATATCTTATGAGATCTGCATTTAGCAAGCACAGACTTTACAAGAACTACATTTTATAAGATGTGGTGTCTTGTTCTTACAAGATTTACAAGTGTATCTCTCATAAGATGCACACCCAAAGCAGTGTCTTCTAGAACTCCCAAGCTAGGCAGTGTCCTGGGGATAAGCTTCCCAACCTACAGTAGAATCAGCAGCTTCTCTCCTCCCAGGCCATACAAAAAACCTAACTAAACAGTCTGATTTTTCAGAGATGCTGAGCACTAACCTCTCCCAGTGAGAAGGGTGTGCAGGGGTAGGCTCCATGAAGAGACACAGACACACCATAACCAAAAGTCCCAGGACATATTTCATATGACACAGCCCCAGTGCAAGTAGTCTTTAAAACTCAGCTTCATTCTTACCATAGCTGGACTCTGCCAGGATAGCCACCCCAGCTTTTTCTTCTAGGGTGCTGCATACCTGCTCTTCCCATTGAAAACTCTCACAGCCACTCTACTGGGAGCATCCTTGACAGAGGAGCATCCTTCACTACTGCTGATCCTCTCATGGTTTCTCTGCGGCCCAGCTCTGTGACAAGGAGACCTCAGTGGGTAAGCTCCTCTTGACATTCCCCCTTCCTTAAGCCCGCTCTAGTCCTTGGCTCTAGCTCTCTGGCTTAGAGCCAGCAGGCATCTCCCTCTGCTGTTCCTCCTGCTTTCAGCCCCCTCTAGCCTTGGCCCTCTGGCTTGGATATACCAGCCAGCAAATCCTTCTTTTTGCTCTCCTGCCTTAAGATAACTAAGTGACAATCACTACAGAAATATTCAAGATAAACAGACAACTAAACAAACACATATAAGCCAGCTCCTCAAAGGTACGTGACATTTCTGCATTTCTTAGCTAAGAAGTGAGTAGATAAGTATTAATGTTTTTATTTTTGTAAGTGAAGTCAGATTAATATGACTAAATTCCTGTTTACTGGGTATTAAGATACAGAAAATCAGAAAACTTTGTGTTCTGAGGAATTTACCAAATGAACAGTAAATATTCACCTGCTGCTAAGATCAACTGGTTGTCTTCAATTTAATCTAAATATAATTAAACAAAGAAATAAAGAGGAGATCAGGATTCCACTTACCAATTTGGAACCAAATAATTCAAACAATCTTTCACTCAAGTTGCAGCAGCATAAGAAAAAGTCAATGCAAATGCTTTCTTTTACTTCTACACCAGTATTAATTTCTAGTTAACTAACCCAATCAACAACTTGAAGAAAAGTCACAATAGTTTCATAAATCATTATAGAACAATATATACAGGGGGAGTGGCTGTGCTTCGAGAAATTTCCACAAGTACATTATTGTAACATACACAAAGCAGCTGGCAAAGTAAACATGCTTCCAGCGGAACCACTGCTGTGTAAGTTCTAACAGTTACTTTGTCTAATGGAATGTCTTAGCAATCAGTTAAATTTCTTAAAGGTGACTTTGACAGATTTTTTTTTGTAATTGGACTTATGCCTGTTATTGTTCCTTGATGGTGTATAAAGAAGTCATAAAAGTTTTTGTCTGCTTGTCTTTTTACCTTAAATACATCAGTGTTGAAACTGGTCTTCCCTAGTTTTAACAGAGAATTTTTTGAGGGTATCAGAAATGTGTATTATGAATTCTCATACCTTAATTGAACGGGCAAGCGTGTTAAGACTTTAACAAAGCCACCGTCTCTCATAAATGTTCATTACGCACTGAAGCTAAACAAAAGTTAGTAAAAACAAAAAATAAAATGTAAACACATGGTCTTCTCCCAGGCTCCCCCTCGTGGTCTCAGGGCAGCCCTGCAAGTGGCCCCTCATCTCAGTTTTCCTTTTGAGTCCCCAGTAACTGCAGAAGAGCTTATTGTCCAGTCTATAATCATAGTTTATTAGCAAAAAGCCATAACCAAAAGTCCCAGGACATATGTCATATCACAGCCCCAGTACAAGTAGTCTTTAAAACCCAGTTTCATTCTTACCATAGCTGGACTCTGCCAGGATAGCCACCCCAGCCTTTTCTTCTAGAGTGCTGCATACCTGCTCTTCCTATTGAAAACTCTCACAGCCACTCTACTGGGAGCATCCTTGACAGAGGAGCATCCTTCACTACTGCTGATCCTCTCATGGTTTCTCTGCGGCCCAGCTCTGCAACAAGGAGACCTCAGTGGGTAAGCTCCTCTTGACATTCCCCCTTCTTTAAGCCCGCTCTAGTCCTTGGCTCCAGCTCTCTGGCTTAGAGCCAGCAGGCATCTCCCTCTGCTGTTCCTCCTGCTTTCAGCCCCTTCTAGCCTTGGCCCTCTGGCTTGGGTATACCAGCCAGCAAATCCTTCTTTTTGCTCTCTTGCCTTAAGCCCTTTTCCAGGAACCACCTTCTCTCTTGCTCACTCGGGCAGCTCTCATCTTCCTCTTTTCCAGACTGAACCAGTCTGCTCTGCCTCTTCTTTTCCCTCACCAGGCCTCTTAGGATATGTCTACACTGCAATGAAACAGCCCTGCAGTCTGAACCCCGTGAGCCAAGTAAGCTGGCACAGACCAGCTGAGGGTGCCTAGTTGCAGTTTAGACATACCCATAAATATGTTCTAGACTCAGGAAGTGTAGTCCTAGGAAATAGAACAATTCAAATGTTTCTGAGTGGCTGTATTAAATGCAGAAAAAATGCCTTGCTGGACATATCAGAGTTGGTATCATCAACATTAAGAAACAGATAATTTCTATATACAAAATTAACCAGAACTGTTTTTTATGCTACAACATGATCAAGAGCCAGATTTAACACACTTAGAGGCATATCACTCAGTCAAGTGGTGATGAGACGCTCAGATATTAGGGTGCTAAGCACAGTATAGAAATCTATATAGAATAGAATATAGACAATTGTTTGGATACAAGACTTTTAAGCACTTTATCCAGAAATAGTACATTAGCTATTAGAAGGCACGTACTCCAAAATCCAATGTAGCTTTTAATTGAGCACACATCTAGTCTAATTTAATGGAATTGGAACTATACAAAAACTTAAAGACATATCAATAGTTTGTGTAACAAATGAAGAACTCTAACTGGTACATTGGTTCAGAAGGTCAGCAGGCCAGAGATCAGAAGTCAACATTTTTTCACCATTATGTTTTCTGAAATCTTTTGAGAGAGATACAAGGCATTACACATATCCACAAATACAGTAAAAATTCATGGTAGATGACAGATGAAATAAGGATAATACAATTTAGAAAGACATTACAGGACTTACAATATAATAAATTCTGAATAATGCATGGAGGATAGGAGCATGGTAGATTTATCTGTGGTAATACTACAGGGAATGCAAAATAATAATAGATTCTATATGTAAATAATGCTTTTGATCCTGAAGGATTCTAAAGAGCTTCAGAAGTTACAAAACACACTACAACAAAAATACAAAGCAGATACTTCCTATTTGGGGGTAGAGGGTAGGGTACAGTCAATCAGCAGACAACACAATCAGTAGTGAAGGGAAAGAAAATCTGGTTAAAAGCATATGAGCAAACTCGTATCCTAACTAAAGTTCCCTGGGACCTGTCATGCCCATTAATAGTAGAAAAAACACATTTGTTTTTAAATCTCATCCACAAGATCCTTCAGAATAAACTGCATAGTGTTTAGTGTAATTAACTCAGTAGGGAAATATGCTGAATTCGCCTTGCTGCAATTTGGGAGGGGGAAAAAATCAGACAGGTTCCCACACATTCACAAAAATTTCATAAAGAAAATCATCTTCTCCACCTTTATTGTCTCGATAAGTTCTTAAAATCAAGCACCAACAATGAAAGGGATGGCATTAACAACATATTGGTTGGGCTTATTTTGTGCACTGTCCATCAGACAGCTGGTATGAAACACACAGGACAAGGTACCTTGAGAGATACTTCATGTCCAATGTAAGATCCCCAGTTACACAAACTCCTAGAAAGTATCTGCAATATAACAGCAACTGCTAGAATTAATATCCAAACAAGGGTAACATGACTCAGATCTAAACCAGAGGTGGCCAACCTGTGGCTCCAGAGCCACATGCGGCTCCTCAGAAGTATAGGCACCAACTTGTATAGGCACTGACTCCAGGACTGGAGCTACAGACGCCAACTTTCCAGTGTGCCGGGGGGTACTCACTGCTCAACCCCTGGCTCTGCCACAGTCCCTGTCCCCACTCCACCTCTTCCCGCCCCCTCCCCTGAGCCTGCCGTGCCCCTCCTCCCCCCAGAGCCTCCTGCAGGTCACAAAACAGCTGATCGGGAGGTGTGGGAAGACCTGCCGGTAGGTGGGAGGCACTGGGAACTGGGGGTGGGGGGGCTATGTGGGGCTACTGACGTATTACTGTGGCTCTTTGGCAATGTACATTGTTAAATTCTGGCTCCTTCTCAGGCTTAGGTTGGCCACCCCTGATCTAAACAAATTCCTCTTTATCTCTTCCATATGTAAATAACCATATAAGTACCAAGGCCCAGAATTTCAGACTTCAGAGCGCCTAATGTCAGGAACTTAGATCCAGATTAAGGTACCTAAATGAAAGATTTTCAAAGATGCTGAGCACCCATAGCTCCCACTGATTTTTATTTAAATGTCTCACTTTTATTTAAATGTCTCACATGTCTCACATGTTCACCAAGTTTGAACTGTATGGCCCTGTTCTCCTCTGCTCACAGCCACTGGGAGCAGCTAAATGGCTGTGAGATGCCAAACTAGATTACAGGGAATCTGTACTGTTCACAATTGTACCAAAAAAGCAATGGTGGGTGAGAATGGTTTTAGGTAGGTCATTATCTCTAAACTACTTTGCCCTGAATTTGTGTGACAACATTAAAGTTTTAAAACCTTGGTGTAGTAATCCATCTGATAATCCCACATACACATACAAGGGCAGCAATTGGCTAATATAAAGGAAAATACCTAGCTACACAGGAAGTCACAAGCTTTGGAGTAGAGGAGAAGATGAAAACCCACAATACTGAGGTCTCAACAGGAACAGACTGGGAGGATGCTAAGAATTCAAATAATAAATGTTTTTACTCTATTTCTAGATACTGAATTCTTACCCAGTCTCTTTAATGAAAGGTAGAGGTAGAAATTTTTCTAATAATAAATACAAATTTTTTGGGTCAAAATATTTTTTTCAAAATAAAATATATATATTATATATAAACAAAGTGTACTTTTTCTTATTTTATTTAAAATTGATCAGAAATATTCCTGAAAATGGTTATCAAAATGTTTCATTTACCAATTACTGGGTAATCATTTTGGTAATGCTTTTAATAATTTTTTCCTCCCAAAACAGGCTTTCTTTTTAATTTACAACAAAAAAAAAAGAATCTATTTGAAATACTTTGAAATGAAAACAACTTCCAAATTTTGAAACTTTTCAAAGAAATAGATTTTAATTGTTTAACCAGCTCTATTCAGAGGTTATTTCAAATCAGTCGAAACATCATTTCTAGTTAAATATCCCAAAAGAGGCTCAGAGGTCTTAACTTATCAAATATAGTAGTAATTTTGACATTTTCCACAGTCTGAGGAAAGAATATAATTTTACTGTTTTATAGAGGGGCATATAGGAGACATCAAATCTGGAGGGGAACATAAGGTGGAATTATATCTCTTCAGGAACACAAGGTCTTCAAACACTGTAACCTACAATAGCAACAACCACCATCACCATTACTACCACAATTACTTATGCAGACTCATCCCCCCCATTCTAGCTTCATTAGTCACTACAGGTTTGTCCCCTCCCTCGCTATCAAAGGTATATTAGCTGGTAAAGAAATCTCTATGAGAAGAGCTAGCCATCTCAACCCCCACAGAACTGACCCTAGAGCCAAAATGTAGCACACGTATCCTTTACTGATTGGGAGATGTTTGTTAAAGGATCGTATTCTATTGTCTAAATCCAGTATGGCTCAGCTATTCTGGCCCTTAGGAATCTTCATGAGCTCTAAAACATAAATGGTTGCTTAAAGGACTTCATATTTAATTTTGTGATAAGCCTGTGACTACAGACATTTCTTTATTAAAAATATTGTATACGCTAACACAGTCACCAATAGTTCTTCCCCATTCTGTTACTTTATGAAAATAAAAAGATTAAGAATGATTGTGTTGTCTGTCAATATGCTACAGAGGAGATGTCTAATAGCTACTCACATATGAAATGTGTAGGTCTATCATCATCTCTAGAGTAGATATTTCATATCGTTTCTTGACAAATTCCAGTAAATAAAGGAAGACAAGGAGATGATGCCAAAAGCACAATATAACTTGGAAACACAATTCCCACCCACCCACTTTACAGAAAAACTACAAAGGAGCATAAAAGATAAAAGAAAGAAAATTCAACCACTTAGAGCCAGACTCACCCTGACACTGGAAAAACCACCTTGTGGGGCAGAAAACTCACAAGCTGCAACTTACAAACTTTCCTCCTAATCTGTCCATTACAAGTAGATAAAGACAAGGGATAAACAGTTTTACCGCCACTACATAGAAGGAGCAGGAGGGCTTGTCCTCTTAAACCTATGGATGTTCCCACATTACTAACAATCCTGGGGCCCTCACATGTGGAGGCTCAATGCCTCTGCACGGCTGATCTTCATAGGCTGTTGGCCCCACCAATGGCCGCCCTCAAACTCTTCCCACAGAGTGGTTTTTCTCAGGGAAAGTTTTCTTGCAAAGTGCATCATCTCCATCCAACTTCTCTGTACCCAAAGTTCTCCATACCCAAAGAGCCCAAAACCTTTGTATTTAAGAAGGGCTTTTGTGAGTCGAGACAAATCATGAGACCGTGACACAGAGTTCATCATCCTCCAATTCAGTGACCCCCAAACATTCCTCTATAGGCCAATCTCCTGGTGAGACTACATCTTCAAATGTGCATCATGGCCAGAGGCTCCTCTCTTGGCAAGGGGAAAAGGTGAGCAATGGCCTCATGGTAGATGTAGTCCAACCAGGGAGACAGGTTTACAGAGGAGAATGGGAGCATGAGGCACACAAACAGCAACTCCCAGAAGGCACCATGGCAATATATCTTAATCAAAATAGTTATGGTTTTTAGCTGAAATTTTTCTGAATTTTAATTTTCTATAGAAAAATGCCCATTTTCTGACCAGGTCTACTTCAAACTCTGCCCCTCTTTTTTGTTTTGATAAACTTTCTTCCTTCTCCCCTTGCATATGGAAGGGTCCCCGTCTAAAGTATATCACACAGGAAGGCTCAAATTGGGAAATAAAACAATGGTTCTGCCTAGTTTTGCCCACAAGCCAATTTTCACCTACTCGGGATGCCAAAATGAGATGTTATTCACAAAAACTTGTGCGGATGTTCAAAATGTGACCATGTATTCTCTGCTGGCTTCTCAAGCTTCAGCCCCTCTCAGTAGTATTCAGGGTTGGGTTAAAAAAAGAGACACAACCAACATATGTCTAAGGTCCTATCATTCAGAGTCACGTGATATCAGAATGTAAGCTTTGCTCTCATGGTTGCTAAGAAAGTTTGAAACTGAATGCTGGTATAGCTGCAGCAGAGATATCTGTCTGAGTCTTCAGTCTAGCACTAAGGAAGAAGCAGCAGCCACTAGAGACAGGAAGGTAGTTGCCAGGCCTTACATTCCCCATCACAGCAGATCCATGACTCTAGCCATTTTGAAATGGGACAGCTTGGATGCCCTATCCAGCTCTGAAGTATTGGCTCCCCCTTGCAAGGGCTCAGATGCCCCTCTGGGCTCCATTCCTCTCATCTGGGAGTTTTGGCTTGACAGGTCAATTTAGAAATGATGGTGTTCTCCCAAGTGCCATCTGCTTCTGGCACCATCATGAGATGCCACTCTCCATAGATTGTACAGATCTTTACAGTAGCCTCCCGTTCTTTTTATAAAAGTTGATTTGATCAACTTTTAAATAGATTAAAGTGTTGACATCTACATTCTTGCCAACAGGCCCCACACACTATTCATTTCTCAGTGGTATTGTTTCAAGCTGTGGGAAGACAGAGGAGGACATCACTCAGTAGTTATACTTGGTTCACATTTTCAAGCTTTCATATGCATTTATAACAGTTAGAGACTACTCTTTAAAAAAAAAAGAAAGTAAGGTGAGATTCTGGAGAAAAAGATGGCAGCTTTAACCTGCATAACTTCACCTTGGATTCACCACTGGTGAACCATGCAGCCATCCAAAACTCATGTCAGTAAAATCTTTATACTATATCATGCTCTCATGCATTCCATATTTATATGGATTTGACATGCACACACACACACACACACACACACACACACACTCTAGAAAGCATTCATTCATTCAGCATCTGATTCCATTTACAGCAAAAGGGGATTAAATATAACTCTTAGTTTTCAAAGAAACAGCAAATAACTGCAGATTACAAGGTTCTACAGTGGCACAAGCCTACTGAAAACAGTCATCACAAAGTAAAAAAATAAAATATAAATAAAAGGCAGGGGAGGCTGAACAATCCAAAACCCCAAAGATGTTACCTGTACTACAGACACTAAACAAAAGAATTAATAATGGGAAGAATCTGAATAGATTAACTCAGAAGCAAGCTTTCTTTTACTAATACTGAATATCTTTTTTCATTCACTTATCTGAACACATTCTTGTCACTGGGCATTTATACATACATACTGTAGAATACTTTAGTGCTTGCAATCAGAGTGTATCCATTATAACAATGGAAATCAAGCCTGAAATATTTCAGCTACAACTGGAGGATGCCTCCACTATGATTGCTTTACAGAATGCTTAGGAACTCTATACTTCATTGAAAGATTTCACATAGCTACCATGAGGTGTCTTGGAGAAGATGTGGGAAAATAAGGATATATACTTCATGTCCATTTTTCGGTGAGACAGAATTCCTGCAGTCACTATTAAAGTGGCTAAAAGAAGATACTCATTCAAAAGAATTTTTGTTCAGTTGGGTTACTAGGAAAACCTGAGTTGCCTGCAACCTGTAAAGTTTTAAATTACACAATGAATGCATGGATCCAGACATGATCTTGCTAGGTTCTGGAAAGAAAACCCATGCTGGATTAAAGGTTTTGGCAGTTAAAAGACATTACTATACTAGCAGAGATGTTAGCTGAAACTACACAATAAAGGGTGATGGGTTTCATAAAGTACAATGTCTTTTTTTATAGAAAGTCATGAAATTACCACATGGTTTGAAAAAGCTTCTTGGGTTTAGAAATGTACATTTTTTATCTAATTATATATGAGATATTTAATTTGGGTTTTATATTTCCTTTTAAATAATTATTGCATCGTATTGGAACCATATATGTATGTACATGTGTATCTGTCTGTTTTCTGGTGGAAGTCTCCTCATAAGGGAAGTTTTGGAAAGTAAAGTAAGCTATTAAACAATTGTCATAGGCTAAGTCAAATGAGCATTTGATCTGTCATACCAAGTGCTATGGACAGCTCAGCATTTTTGCCATTTTGTAGCCAAAAGTCACTAGCAGCACAATACACATATGTGCATGTGATTTATGAAGACTTGAAAGTAAAGGAAAATATTTTTTTTCATAATGAACAAGCTATGCAACAAAACACACCTACTACCGTGCTTTGCCTTTTAGCATAATGTTATTTATATAGCTCCAAAAATGTAGTGGATATGTTACAGACACATACCCATATATAGACAATGTCTCTTCCCTAAGAAGCTTACAATATGTAAACAAAAGTTAGGGAAGAGATTAGAAGCAGGTGATTAAGTAGCGATGTTTAGCTGGCATCTTGTTAACTTCAGGGTTTGATTTATTTTTTTCCTCTTCTCTTGAAAAGAAAACCAGGATTAAGAGGCCTAAGGAAAACAAAATTTTTTAAATTGTGCTAATTTAATATAGAATGTATAGATTTGTGATGACATCAAAAGATATATCTGTGTGAAATAGTGCTTAAAATATAAAAAGAGTGCTTAAAATATCAAAAACAATCAGTAGAAATATACCTCAGATAGCTAACTACACTATTCTCACATACACAGACTAATATTATTGAAAAGAAAATTTACCTGAGGAAGATTCAGAAGAGGAAGGTGTGAAAATATATTTGATTCTTAGACTACTTCTCCAGAATTTGCATTGTCCATTACAAGCCCCTGGCAGGGATGCCTATTAGAAAAATAAAGCAATAAGCTATTCAGTACTGCTTTTACTTCAAAGTTCCATTTATTGTTTATAAATACCTAAGGATTGAAAGAATGAATTAATCAGATTAAATGTCTAAAGCTTATTTTAAGATTCCCAAATATATACATTCTCATGTTTTCCACAACACCATCATTCCCTTTATGAGAATGTTCTCTCTCTGGGAATATTTCCTGAATTCATTAAGATTGTCTTCCATCAACCAAGATGTCAGTTTTTTCAAAGCTGCCATCACATCCCATCATGTCAATTTTCTCAGCTTTATTTAAAGTTTATTTGGCACCAATTTAAATCTGCCTCTTTAAAAATGGCCTGAAGTTTGAATACATGATTTACAGAATACAATCTTTACAAACATGTTTAAAAATACTCAGAAATTTCTTCCCACACTTAATTAAAAAAATACAAGTTAACAGGAACAACAAATTCAAAGGTTAAAATTAAATTTAGTAGCAACTACTTTGCTGCAGTGAGACTTTCACATAATTACTACTGTTTTTAGACTATGAACTAAAGTAACATTTTACCTTCATTTGTCAATATAAATGAAATGGATGTTGCTATATTAATAATGAATGTGATATAAGAAGAAAAATAAAGATAACATATATGAAAGGCTTCTTGCCTGGAAACTGACCTTTTCAAGTTTATTCCAGTAGCAATTTACTGGCTCCTAATTACTGTTCAATATTCCTCTCCTACTAGCACATTAATAACAATAAAAGAGGCTAGCAGCTATCACAGCTGATTTAGAGGTTCAAATTCTTTACTGTAGCAATGGAGATGGTTTTTAAAAAGGCAAAATACCAGTCATGAGATCCTATCAGACTATTGGTAAACTACTGACAGCAGCACTACAGCAAATCAATCAACAATGCAAAAAGCTGACAAGGAAGGACAAAAATAAAGACTTGCACTACTTTGCAGTTTACAGGCTTTTGTTATGAAATTGTGCTGTCTAACTAAATTTCAACTCGTATTGTTGCAGGAAAATTCTAGTTTTTGTTTGTAGGACAAGCCATCAATATGCAAGTAAATTTTCAAATATGATAGACATTCACAGCTTAAATAACCTTACCTATTACTCTTTTTAGAGACAGTGGAGAAAGGAATAACTATGCCTAAAGGCACATATTGTAAACCTCTGAAGACAGTAAGGATTAAAAGTGACTTTTTTAAATGAAGATTTCTGGTCATATGAGTTGTTATTCTACACAAAGCTCATTACCAGTTATTCCAGGTTGCTATTTTTAACTAAATTATTTCTGTTACATTCAAAATCGAGTTGGGAAATAAAAACCTCTCAGGTAGCACTAATTGTCTTTTCCTCACATGCATAAAAACCTGGGTAACTCACTGGATTAGATTACAAGCAATCAGTGTTGTTTTTCATTTTAAACAACCCTCAGTAAAGCTCATTTATAAACAGGCGAGTTGCACTGTTAATTTATTAATGGATTTAGTGTAGTATATAATGGTATCATCAATACCAGAAGCACTTCTGCTAATCTAACTAATCAGAGTTCTGTAAGCATAAAAATAACCTGACTTTAATCCATGGCAATAAAAATATGGAAAAAAGAAAACAGGCATGCAACATTTAAAAAGCCTATCAAGATAGGAGGTTGAAAAGCTTTGGAAAATAGAGTGTTATACATAATAGTTTTATAAAGCAAAACTGGCATTTAGTACTTTTGTCTGTTTTAACTAAAATGAGAACTATGTTAAAGTGGAGGAGAGATGTTAGGTTGTCAAAAGGTAGTATACAGTATTTCCCTTCCCACATGCATATGCGCAGAGTTTAAAGCCAAGTTTAGGTAAAGACTACATCTATTGTTACAATCAATTAACCAAACTAAAAATCATTTTTAAAGATCCTACATGAACTTTAATATAGATTATTTATATATTTTCAAAACTCATGATAAGCAGTGGCTTTAACACTTCATTTTAATACATGAATTTTCCTGTATTCATGCTGACTATATAAGTAATAATTAGTTTTTGGGGGGTGCCTTCCTGCAGTCCAACGCACAATCTTCTGCTAGACCCATTACTCCCACATCCTGCAGAGGGCATGGCAGACAGCAGAGCAGGGAATGTTCAACCTCTTTTGCAGCTAAAGTTCACCTCTTCTCACACATGAGCTGTAGGAGAATTGTCAAGGAGTTTTTCTCCCTGCAAGAGTTAAGATGTTTGTTTGGTAAGCCTTAGTTGGCTCCTTGGGGGCCAACAACCCAATGCACACACCTAGAAAACCTATTAGGCTTGGCAACAGGCCTAAGAGTTCGCTGAGATGGCTTGTAACCCCAAAGAGCCTCCCATGGTTTATTCATTATTTGTATTATGAAAGCAACCAGAGGCCCCCCCATCAGGCTGAGGGTCCCTTCTGCCGGGCACTGTACAGGTGTGAAATACACCAAACACAGTCCCCTGCTCCAAAAACATTACAATCTTTTAACAGAAGGGTAGGAAGGGACGGATGAGGTAAGAATGTAATAAGAAAGTTCCCTACCCTGGAGCAGTAGTGACAGCTTGCTACCTGGCTAACCATGGTCAATTGGCAGGGCATTGTAGGCAGAATTGTGTGAATAATGGATTTTTTTGTTTACTGGCAATTCCAAAATAATCAGGGGGAAAAAATCATTTGGCATCAAACAAAATATTTTCAGTCAATTTCAAGAGCTTAATGTTTTTAATGTATTAAAAATAAATGCAAAGGAAAGTTCAAAATTAAAAGGCATTTCAAACTGAAAAACCAAAACATTTTTATTTTTTTCAGATTTTTGTTTGTTTGTTTGTTTGTGTGGGATGAGAGTGTTCTTTGATATGATCAATATGGCAAAACTGACACAAATTCATGAAACTTTTCAGGGTCACTAAATCTACTTTGGCTGACAATTTTCACCCAACTCTAGTTGCTTTCAGTCCCAAGAAACCAGTCACTTGATCACCCCAGATCAATTAGTACCCTAAATCTTACACCAAAGACAACCCCTGTAGCCAATCCTGTAATAAACTATCTTATTTCTTTGTCCTAGTTAATAAAAATTTAGACAGTTATTTACAGGCTAAAAGAAGCAAACATATACACACAAATGAATTGCAACCTAAAATCATACAAGTGACAGAGTTGCAGTGATCTAACAATTCAAAGTGTCTTTCAGGGCAAACCCAGGGATAACCCTGGGGGAACTCTCACTTCAGTTTAGAGTCTCTGGTCCTGTAAGAGTTCAAACAGCAAAGAGGTGAAAAATCTTCATGTCAACTGTTTTTATTTCCCTCTTCTTGCATTCAAACCAATGGTAGGAGGCCTTCTGCATGTACTCCTCCATAGGTGGGTGGGACAATTAACAAAGCTTTTGTTCTATGTTGGCCCACTGAATTTTTGATAGTCCTTCTGACACGCAGAGGGGATCATTCTCATGCCTGGTTCACAAGTACAGAGCAAATATTTTCAAAGTTATAAAGCGAAACTTACATATAACCACATAGCATGGGATACAGATATTACAAGTGAAATTAATGCCTGCAGCAACTTACAAGCATTTCATAGAGTCTAAGCGCTAAATACAATCTTATAAAACTTATACCTGTTTTGAACTAAAGTAACCTAGTGGCAAGCTGGTTTGGTTTCCAGCTATGAGTTTACCAGTTCTTAGCTATGCCTGTGGCCTTGGCTTGAGCGGGCACTTGATTTACCAGCATCACATGGAGAAGATCATCACAAAATTCAGTTGCCTGGAGAAATTCATTGCAATGGTTCAGCAATTCCATGATAGCATGCTTGCTCGCGTTGTGGACAACAATAAGTCATCTGAACCATTCCCAGGCACCTATGGAGTCAAGCAGGGCTGTATGTTGGCCACAACCCTCTTCAGTATGATGTTCTCTGCCATGCTTACGGATGCCTTTCATGACTGTTACACCGGGATTCACAACAGATACTGGACTGATGGCCAGCTCTTCAATTTGAGGAGACTACAGGAAAAGACAAAGATACAAGAAGTGATTGTTTGTGATCTTCTCTTTGTTGATGACTGTTCCCTGAATGCCAAATCTGAGTCTGACATGCAGCGGAGTATGGACTATTTCTCTTCAGCTTGTGACAACTTTGGTCTCAGAATTATCATCAAGAAGACAGAAGTGATGTACCAGTCTGCACCAAGAAAATCTTATGTACAGCTTACTATCCAGTGAATGGCCAAACCCTCCAGGCAGGGACAAGTTCACCTACCTCGGCAGTACATAGTCACGTGCAGTTCATATGAATGATGAAAACAATGTCAGAATTGCCAAAGCAAGTGTGGTCTTTGGCAGACTACGTGCAAATGTGTGGGAGCACAGAGGCAATTGACAACAAACAAAACTGAAGGTCTACAAAACCATCATGTTCCAACTCTGATGTTGAAGTGACCTTGTGCAACCTCTCTCTTGCCTTCTTTATGAAGTAAGAGCATGATAGCTCCCAGCCTCCTGGGTTATGGGTGAGGCCTTGGTCAGCAATAATGTGAACTGCACAGAAAGATTAAAAGAAGATGTGCAACCAGAAACCATGATCTCCAGGCTCCTAGACCAGTGAAGCTTCCCATAGGCCAAAGGTATTCTGTACATGATGTCTCCCTTTCTCATGACTAAAGGAGTACTTGTGGCACCTTAGAGACTAACAAATTTAATCTAAATTTAAATCTAAGGTGCCACAAGTACTCCTTTTCTTTTTTGCGAATACAGACTAACACGGCTGCTACTCTGAAACCTGTCATTATGCAATTTCTCATGACTGACGTACTTTTGTGGGCAGGCATGACAGGACTACCTGATGTGTGACATTATGCAGGTCTGACAGTACAGTGAATGAGATGAAAATCTACGTACACTGAGTCCCCATCCTGGCAGCCTAGGGCTCCTTTAAATCGAGGTACAGACACAAACTGATGCATCTTATAACTGAGGGGAATGAGAGACTATAACTTTGCACTTTAGGTCTGTAGCCTTTTGGGAACTGTAATTTATAAACTCACTGGCCACTTTCTTGTAGGCATTATGGTTCATGACAAATTAAATAAAAAAATGTGTTATATTAAAAAGCAGTGATGGTGAGTTAGCTGATCAGTTTGCAGATTAACTGTGGGTTATTTTTCATTTCGTTATTGGGTTTATTTTTGGTTTTTAATGTTTTGGGTATGGAATTAGGTGTAACTTCTTCCTGTAGTGCAACAGCCAAAAGATCCCTCTTCAAGTAAAGCTCAGACATGGTTAGAAGTAACTAGGGAGCAGACAGAAGGCTGATTCTAGCAGCAGGCACTAGGCCAGGAAGTTTTAACGCTTGTTTGTGCTGTAAATTAGCAAATAATTCCCCAAAGTGTGTGAGCACAGGGGTAGAGGGAGGGAAGAGAGATATAGCTGGCTTTTTTCTTTTGCCCCTTTTAAGTCTGTATTATTTATATATAACCTTGCCTCTTCAATGAAATATTCTGATCTGTCATTTCTATTATTTTTATTGTGTTAACTTCACAATTGAAGCACCTGTGTGCTGTAGGCACACAATGACATTACGGTAAACTGCTTTTACCACTACTTATATTTATTGGCCTGGCCAAGCGATGATGTCATAATAACACCTCATCTAACCCCTTCAGCATATAGTATAAGAAATATATTTGGGTTGAGAGCAGTGACAGATTAGCGACTGGGTCAACAGGGCCCATGCCCAGGGGCCTCGGACAATTGGAGGGCCCTGGAACAATGGGCACCCCTGCACCCTGCTTGGTGCTCCTGCCAGGAATTGGGGGAAGCCCCTGTACCCCGACAGGACTGCAGGATGGGGGGCAGGGCAGGGCAAGTCCCTGCACCCTGACCCAATTTCCCTGGCACGAATACTAGGGGGAGGGCAGAAGAGGGGGGACTGCAGGTGGAAGGAGTGGGGAGGGGCCCCCACTTGCTCTGGCCCAAGGCCCCACAAAACTGTAATCCTCCTTTGGCTGAGAGACAACATACTTTAACCCAAAGCTACCAATATTACTTTAGCCTTGTCTGCAATAATCTTCAACCAGCTACATAAACCCTCATCCAATACATAATCTCATGCAGTCACCAGGTCATTTAATCTACTGCACTAGCACAAGAATAGAAACTAAAATGTAGAGTATACTGAGACCTCTGATCTACAAGCCTTCTTCCCCCATCAACATCATATACATCTTGAACAGAAGACGTGACACAATAGAACCCTACATGAAAGTGTCCTTGGAGCAGATGAGCAATTGCCAAAAACCACCATGAGGTTTCTCACAATGAAGAGCTCAGTTACTTGGATCCTAGTTAGAGAATATTCTCTTGTGAAATGTAAATGACATCCCTTTCATCTGACCCATCAGAATGTACCTTCAGTAGCACCAAGTGTAGCAAAACATCATATCCGAGCCTTTACTTACAATGGCGAGCATCTACTCACTCAAGTAGTTACATTAAGTTCCATAAGTTTATTCACACATATTTCTCCCCAGATTGAGAAAGGGCTTCACAGATTGGCCCACTGTGATTTTATAGTAAGGTAAAAGAATAATACATGAATCTTCTGAAAGCACAAATTCTATTTTGCACAGACTCTCAGTAAAACTGGATATCCACCTGAAAAGATTAGCCCAAAATGATACATACATAACCAGAGTATATCACAGCCTACAGGCTTCAAAACCTGAAACTACAATGCTATCAACACAAGGGTCTAGCTTACAGTAAAAACTGGGTAATTTAGATAATAGAAACAAATATAAAATTGAACTGTTTGTGGGCTTTCGGGAGGGCAGGGGGCATGTCCTAAAAGCTTAACCCCCCCATCACTTGAATTAAAATAGCTTTTGCAGACACCTCATGGCATGCTAGAGGACAATAAAATAATCACTGAAAGGGTCCATAGCTCCAAAGCCAGCACCCGAAGGCAAATAATGAATTATTATTGCTAACACTTTTAATTGCTAGAATAGAATTAACATCCTAAGGACCTACACAGAGCAAAGGGGATGCTGAGTTCCAGGGCCAGAAGAGAATGATTAATTACTTTTTCATGGACCATGCCGGATACTGCTGAGACTATACTCCTATATTAGGGGCATTGTAAAATTCAGCCTGAGAGCCTAAAAGTCCATCTTCAGAACCAGGCAGACAACATTTTTGGAGTGATTTTTGAATATTATGTAAGTATATAATGCAAAAGAGAGAGGAAGTAGTTTCTCCTACTCATATTATTATTGCCCCTTCTTCTGACACTAGTGTCCTGTTTCGGACAACCATCTTTGCCAAGCAGTAGTAGAATTCTGGGACTTTGCAAATCATCTTCCTAGTGGAGAAGAAATCAGTACACAGAGACTAGGTGGATTCTAAGGGTATGTCTGCGCTATGAAATTAGGTCTAATTTATAGAAGTCGTGTATTTAGAAATTGTTTTTATATAGTTGATTGTGTGTGTCCCCACACAAAATGCTTTAAGTGCATTAACTCAGCGGAGTGCTTCCACAGTACCGAGGCTAGCGTCGACTTAGAATCATAGAATCATAGAATATCAGGGTTGGAAGGGACCTCAGCAGGTCAACCCCTGCTCAAAGCAGGACCAATCCCCAACTAAATCATCCCAGCCAGGGCTTTGTCAAGCCTGACCTTAAAAACTTCTAAGGAAGGAGATTCCACCACCTCCCTAGGTAACACATTCCAGTGTTTCACCACCCTCCTAGTGAAAAAGTTTTTCCTAATATCCAACCTAAACCTCCCCCACTGCAACTTCACTTCTGGAATGTTGCACTGTGGGTAGCTATCCCACAGTTCCTGCAGTCTCCGCCGCCCATTGGAATTCTGGGTTGAGAGCCCAATGCCTGATGGGGCAAAAAACATTGTCCCGGGTGGTTCTGGGTACATGTCGTCAGGCCCTCCCTCGCTCCCTCCCTCCGTGAAAGCAACAGCAGACAATCGTTTTGTGCCTTTTTTCCTAAGTTACCTGTGCAGACGCCATACCACGGCAAGCATGGAGCCCGCTCCGCTTACTGTCACCGTATGTCTCCTGGGTGCTGGCAGACAGGTTACTGCATTGCTACACAGCAGCAGCAACCCATTGCCTTGTGGCAGCAGATGGTGCAATAGGCCTGAAAACCATCGTCATCATGTCCGAGGTGCTCCTGGCTGCCTCGGTAAGGTCAGTCAGGAGTGCCTGGGCAGACATGGGCGCAGGGACTAAATTAGGAGTGACTCGACCAGGTCATTCTCTTTAGTCCTGCAGGCAGTCCTATTCTACCATCTTATGATAAGCAGGCAGGAAATGAGGATAGCTAGCAGTCCTCTTGCATCTTCTGCCGAGCAGCCAGGAGATGTGGATGGCTTGCAGTCCTACTACACCATCTGCTGCCACCCAAAGATGTACAAGATAGATGGAGTGGATCAAAACCAGAAATAGACCAGATTTGTTTTGTATTCATTTGCTTCCCCCCTCCCTCCATGAAATCAACAGCTGACAATCGTTTTGGTGAGGTCTGTCAGGGGCACCTTGAAAACTTTAATGGAGATTCAGTCCTGCCTGAAAACCAGCAGGAGGGATAGTTTAGTGGGTTGAGCAATAGCCTGCTAAATCCAGGGTTTTGAGTTCAGTCCTTGAGGGGGCCATTCTGTATGACAGTTGTTTTTGTTTCTCCTTGATGTAAAGCCACCCCCTTTGTTGATTTTAATTCCCTGTAAGCCAACCCTGTAAGCCATGTCATCAGTCACCCCTCTCTCAGTCAGAGCAATGGCAGACAATCGTTCCACATCTTTTTTCTGTGCAGACGCCATGCCACGGCAAGCATGGAGCCCACTCAGATCACTTTGGCAATTAGGAGCACATTAAACACCACGCGCATTACCCAGAAGTATATGCAGCACCAGAACCTGGCAAAGCAAAACCAGGTGAGTAGGCGACGTCAGCGCAGTGACGAGAGTGATGAGGACATGGACACAGAATTCTCTCAAGGCACGGGCCCTGCCAATGTGGGCATCATGGGGCAAGTTCATGCCATGGAACGCCGATTCTGGGCCCGGGAAACAAGCACAGACTGGTGGGACCGCATAGTGTTGCGGGTCTGGGACAATTCCCAGTGGCTGCGAAACTTTCGCATGTGTAAGGGCACTTTCATGGAACTTTCTGACTTGCTTTCCCCTGCTCTGAGGCATAAGAATACCAAGATGAGAGCAGCCCTCACAGTTGAGATGCGAGTGGCAATAGCCCTGTGGAAGCTTGCAATGCCAGACAGCTACCGGTCAGTCGGGAATCAATTTGGAGTGGGAAAATCTACTGTGGGGGCTGCTGTGATGCAAGTAGCCAACGCAATCAAAGATCTGCTGATATCAAGGGTAGTGACCCAGGGAAATGTGCAGGTCATAGTGGATAGCTTTGCTGCTATGGGATTCCCTAACTGTGGTGGGGCCATAGACGGAACCTATATCCCTATCTTGGCACTGGAGCACCAAGCCAGTGAGTACATAAACTGCAAGGGGTACTTTTCAATAGTGCTGCAAGCACTGGTGGATCACAAGAGATGTTTCACCAAAATCAACACGGGATGGCCAGGAAAGGTACATGATGCTCGCATCTTCAGGAACTCTGGTCTGTTTCAAAAGCTATAGGAAGAGACTTTATTCCCAGACCAGAAAATAACTGTTGGGGATGTTGAAATTCCTATAGTTATCCTTGGGGACCCAGCCTACCCCTTAATGCCATGGCTCATGAAGCCATACACAGGCAGCCTGGACAGTAGTCAGGAGCTGTTCAACTACAGGCTGAGCAAGTGCAGAACGGTGGTAGAATGTGCATCTGGACATTTAAAAGCACGCTGGTGCAGTTTACTGACTCAGTTAGACTTCAGCAAAACCAATATTCCCACTGTTATTACTGCTTGCTGTTCACTCCACAATATCTGTGAGAGTAAGGGGGAGACATTTATGACGGGGTGGGAGGTTGAGACAAATCACCTGGCCGCTGGTTACATGCAGCCAGACACCAGGGTGGTTAGAAGAGCACAGGAGGGTGCGTTGCGCATCAGAGAGGCTTTGAAAACCAGTTTCATGACTGGCCAGGCTATGGTGTGAAAGTTCTGTTTGTTTCTCCTTGATGAAACCCCCCACCCCTTGGTTCACTCTACTTTCCTGTAAGCTAACCACCTTCCCCTCCTCCCTTCGACCACCGCTTGCAGAGGCAATAAAGTCATTGTTGCTTCACATTCATGCATTCTTTATTAATTCATCACACAAATGGGATAACTGCCAAGGTAACCTGGGTGGGGTGGTGGAGGAGAGAAGCACCGGAGGGGTGGTGGAGGAGGGAAGGACAAGGCCACACAGCACTTTAAAAGGTTAAAACTTATTGAATGCCAGCCTTCTGTTGCTTGGGCAATCCTCTGGGGTGGAGTGGCTGGGTGACCGGAGGCCCCCCCACCGCATTCCTGGGCATCTGGGTGAGGAGGCTATGGAACTTGGGGAGGAGGGCAGTTGGTTCCACAGGGGCTGTAGTGGCAGTCTGTGCTCCAGCTGCCTTTCCTGCAGCTCAACCATATGTTGGAGCATATTAGTTTGATCTTCCAGCAGCCTCAGCATTGAATCCTGCCTCCTCTCATCGTGCTGCTGCCACCTTTCATTTTCAGCCCTCCGTTCAGTCTGCCACTTACTCTCTTCAGCCCGCCACCTCTCCTCCTGGTCATTTTGTGCTTTCCTGCACTCTTACATTGTCTGCCTCCACGCATTTATATGTGCTCTGTCAGTGTGGGAGGACAGCATGAGCTCAGAGAACATTTCATTGCAAGTGTGTTTTTTTTGCTTTCTAATCTTCGCTAGCCTCTGGAAAGGAGAAGATACTGTGACCCTTGAAACAAATGCAGCTGGTGGGGGAAAAAAAAAGGGACAATGGTATTTAAAAAGACGCATTTTATAGAACAATGGGTACACTCTTTCATGGTAAACCCTGCTGTTAACATGACATACATAGCACATGTGCTTTCGTTCCAAGGTCGCATTTTGTCTCCCCGCACCGCGTGGCTAGCTCCTCCCCCTTCCTCCCTCCCCATGGCTAACAGCGGAGAACATTTCTGTTCAGCCACAGGCAAACAGCCCAGCAGAAATGGGCACCTCTGAATGTCCCCTTAAGAAAAGCACCGTATTTCAACCAGGTGACCATGAACGATTTCACTCTCTTGAGGATAACACAGAGAGATAAAGAACGGATGTTGTTTGAACGCCAGCAAACATACACTGCAATGCTTTGTTCTACAATGATTCCCGAGTACGTGCTACTGACCTGGAGTGGTAAAGTGTCCTACCATGGTGGACGGAATAAGGCTGCACTCCCCAGAAACCTTTTGCAAAGGCTTTGGGAGTACATCTAGGAGAACCGCAAATGCCAGGGAAAATTAATCATTAAACATGATTGCTTTTAAACCATATATATTATTTTAAAAGATACACTCACCAGAGGTCCCTTCTCCGCCGGGCAGGTCCGGGAGGCATCCTTGGGTGGGTTTGGGGGGGTACTGGCTCCAGGTCCAGGGTGACAAACAGTTTCACAAAAAGAAAAGGAGTACTTGTGGCACCTTAGAGACTAACAAATTTATTAGAGCATAAGCTTTCGTGAGCTACAGCTCACTTCATCGGATGCATTTGGTGGAAAAAACAGAGGAGAGATTTATATACACACACACAGAGAACATGAAACAATGGGTTTATCATACACACTGTAAGGAGAGTGATCACTTAAGATAAGCCATCACCCACAGCGGGGGGGGGAAAGGAGGAAAACCTTCCATGGTGATAAGCAGGTAGGCTAATTCCAGCAGTTAACAAGAATATCAGAGGAACAGTGGGGGGTGGGGTGGGGGGGAGAAATACCATGGGGAAATAGTTTTACTTTGTGTAATGACTCATCCATTCCCAGTCTCTATTCAAGCCTAAGTTAATTGTATCCAGTTTGCAAATTAATTCCAATTCAGCAGTCTCTCGTTGGAGTCTGTTTTTGAAGCTTTTTTGTTAAAGTATAGCCACTCTTAGGTCTGTGATCGAGTGACCAGAGAGATTGAAGTGTTCTCCAACTGGTTTTTGAATGTTATAATTCTTGACGTCTGATTTGTGTCCATTCATTCTTTTACGTAGAGACTGTCCAGTTTGGCCAATGTACATGGCAGAGGGGCATTGCTGGCACATGATGGCATATATCACATTGGTAGATGCGCAGGTGAACGAGCCTCTGATAGTGTGGCTGATGTGATTAGGCCCTATGATGGTATCCCCTGAATAGATATGTGGACAGAGTTGGCAACGGGCTTTGTTGCAAGGATAGGTTCCTGGGTTAGTGGTTCTGTCCATCATAGGGCCTAATCACATCAGCCACACTATCAGAGGCTCGTTCACCTGCGCATCTACCAATGTGATATATGCCATCATGTGCCAGCAATGCCCCTCTGCCATGTACATTGGCCAAACTGGACAGTCTCTACGTAAAAGAATGAATGGACACAAATCAGACGTCAAGAATTATAACATTCAAAAACCAGTTGGAGAACACATCAATCTCTCTGGTCACTCGATCACAGACCTAAGAGTGGCTATACTTCAACAAAAAAGCTTCAAAAACAGACTCCAACGAGAGACTGCTGAATTGGAATTAATTTGCAAACTGGATACAATTAACTTAGGCTTGAATAGAGACTGGGAATGGATGAGTCATTACACAAAGTAAAACTATTTCCCCATGGTATTTCTCCCCCCCACCCCACCCCCCACTGTTCCTCTGATATTCTTGTTAACTGCTGGAATTAGCCTACCTGCTTGTCACCATGGAAGGTTTTCCTCCTTTCCCCCCCCTGCTGTGGGTGATGGCTTATCTTAAGTGATCACTCTCCTTACAGTGTGTATGATAAACCCATTGTTTCGTGTTCTCTGTGTGTGTGTATATAAATCTCTCCTCTGTTTTTTCCACCAAATGCATCCGATGAAGTGAGCTGTAGCTCATGAAAGCTTATGCTCTAATAAATTTGTTAGTCTCTAAGGTGCCACAAGTACTCCTTTTCTTTTTGCGAATACATACTAACACGGCTGCTACTCTGAAACAGTTTCATAGATTCATAGATACTAAGGTCAGAAGGGACCATTCTGATCATCTAGTCTGACCTCCTGCACAACGCAGGCCACAGAATCTCACCCACCCACTCCTGTGAAAAACCTTTCATCTATGTCTGAGCTATTGAAGTTCTCAAATCGTGGTTTAAAGACATCAAGGAGCAGAGAATCCTCCAGCAAGTGACCCGTGCCCCATGCTATAGAGGAAGGCGAAAAACCTCCCAGGGCTGCTTTCAATCTGCCCTGGAGGAAAATTCCTTCCCGACCACAAATATGACGATCAGCTAAACCCTGAGCATATGGGCAAGATTCACCAGCCAGATACTACAGAAAATTCTTTCCTGGGTAACTCAGATCCCACCTGGATGTCGGGAAAACCGGTTTCTCCGCTTGCTTGCTGTGAGCTATCTATAACCTCATCATCATCATCTTCCTCATCCCCAAAACCTGCTTCCATTTTGCCTCCATCTCCATTGAAGGAGTCAAACAACACAGCTGGGGTAGTGGTGGCTGAATCCCCTAAAATGGCATGCAGCTCATCATAGAAGCGGCATGTTTGGGGCTCTGACCCGGAGTGGCCGTTCGCCTCTCTGGTTTTCTGGTAGGCTTGCCTCAGCTCCTTAAGTTTCACGTGGTACTGCTTCAGGTCCCTGTTATGGCCTCTGTCCTTCATGCCTTGGGAAATTTGGACAAATGTTTTGGCATTTCGAAAACTGGAATGGAGTTCTGATAGCATGGATTCCTCTCCCCATACAGCAATCAGATCCCGTACCTCACGTTCATAGATTCATAGATACTAAGGTCAGAAGGGACCATTCTGATCATCTAGTCCAACCTCCTGCACAATGCAGGCCACAGAATCTCACCCACCCACTCCTAAGAAAACCTCACCTATGTCTGAGATATTGAAGTCCTCAAATCATGGTTTAAAGACTTCAAGGAGCAGAGAATCCTCCTTTAAGTGACCGTGCCCCATGCTACAGAGGAAGGCGAAAAACCTCCAGGGCCTCTTCCAATCTGCCCTGGAGGAAAATTCCTTCTCGACCCCAAATATGGCGATCAGCTAAACGCTGAGCATATGGGCAAGATTCACCAGCCAGATACTACAGAAAATTCTTTCCTGGGTAACTCAAATCCCATCCATCTAATATCCCATCTCAGGGGATTCAGCCTATTTACCCTGAATATTTAAAGATCAATTAATTACCAAAATCACATTATCCCATCATACCATCTCCTCCATAAACTTATTGAGTAGAATCTTAAAGCCAGATAGAACTTTTGCCCCCACTGCTTCCCTTGGAAGGCTTTACTCCTCTGATGGTTAGAAACCTTTGTCTAATTTCAAGTCTAAACTTCCTGGTGGCCAGTTTATACCCATTTGTTCTTGTGTCCACATTGGTGCTGAGCTTAAATAATTCCTCTCCCTCTCCTGTATTTATTCCTCTGATATATTTATAGAGAGCAATCATATCTCCCCTCAACCTTCTTTTAGTGAGGTTAAACAAGCCAAGCTCCTTAAGTCTCCTTTTATAAGACAAGTTTTCCATTCCTTGGATCATCCTAGTAGCCCTTCTCTGTACCTGCTCCAGTTTGAATTCATCCTTTTTAAACATGGGAGACCAGAACTGCACACAGTATTCCAGGTGAGGTCTCACCAGTGCGTTGTATAACGGTACTAAAACCTCCTTATCCCTACTGGAAATACCTCTCCTGATGCATCCCAAAACCGCATTAGCTTTTTTCACAACCATATCACATTGGCAGCTCATAGTCGTCCTATGATCAACCAATACTCCAAGGTCCTTCTCCTCTTCCGTTACTTCTAATTGATGCGTCCCCAGTTTATAACTAAAATTCTTGTTAATAATCCCTAAATGCATAACCTTACACTTCTCACTATTAAATTTCATCCTATTACTATTACTCCAGTTTACCAGGTCATCCAGATCCTCCTGTATAATATCACGATCCTTCTCTGAATTGGCAATACCTCCCAGCTTTGTATCATCTGCAAACTTTATTAGCACACTCCCACTTTTTGTACTGAGGTCAGTAATAAAAAGATTAAATAAGATTGGTCCCAAAACTGATCCCTGAGGAACTCCACTGGTAACCTCCCTCCAGCGTGACAGTTCGCCTTTCAGTAGGACCCATTGTAGTCTCCCCTTTAACCAATTCCTTATCCACCTTTTGATGTTCATATTGATCTCCATCTTTTCCAATTTAACTAATAATTCCCCATGTGGCACATTATCAAACGCCTTACTGAAATCTAGGTAAATTAGATCCACTGTGTTTCCTTTGTCTAAAAAATCTGTTACTTTCTCAAAGAAGGAGATCAGGTTGGTTTGGCACGATCTACCTTTTGTAAAACCATGTTGTATTTTGTCCCATTTACCATTGACTTCAATGTCCTTAACTAATTTCTCCTTCCAAATTTTTTCCAGGACCTTGCATACTACAGATGTCAAACTAACTGGCCTGTAGTTACCCGGATCACTTTTTTTTCCTTTCTTAAAAATAGGAACTATATTAGCAATTCTCCAATCATATGGTACAACTCCTGAGTTTACAGATTCATTAAAAATTCTTCCTAATGGGCTTGCAATTTCAGGTGCCAATTCCTTTAATATTCTTGGATGAAGATTATCTGGGCCCCCCGATTTAGTCCCATTAAGCTGTTTGAGTTTCGCTTCTACCTCAGATATGCTAATATCTACCTCCATATCCTCATTCCCATTTGTCATGCTACCATTATCCCTAAGATCCTCTCTAGCCTTATTAAAGACTGAGGCAAAGTATGTGTTTAGATATTGGGCCAGGCCTAGATTATCTTTAACCTGCACTCCATCCTCAGTGTTTAGCGGCCCCACTTCTTCTTTCTTAGTTTTCTTCTTATTTATATGGCTATAGAACCTTTTACTATTGGTTTTAATTCCCTTTTGCAAGGTCCAACTCTACTCGACTTTTAGCCTGTCTCACTTTATCCCTACATGTTCTGACCTCAATTAGGTAGCTTTCCTTGCTGATCTCTCCCATCTTCCACTCTCTGTATGCTTTCTGCTTCTTCTTAATCACCTCTCTAAGATGCTTGCTCATCCAGCTTGGTCTACAACTCCTTCCTATGAATTTTTCCCCCTTTCTTGGGATACAGGCTTCCGATAGCTTCTGCAGCTTTGATTTAAAGTAATCCCAGGCCTCCTCTACCTTTAGATTCATAAATTCTTCAGTCCAATCCACTTCCCTAACTAATTTCCTTAATTTTTGAAAGTCAGCCCTTTTGAAATCAAAAACCCTAGTTGCAGATTTATTTTTGTTAATCCTTCCATTCAGTTTGAACTGAATTAGCTCATGATCACTTAAACTAAGATTATCCCCTACAACCATTTCTTCTATGAGGTCCTCACTACTCAACAAAACCAAATCTAAAATGGCATCCCCTCTAGTCGGTTCAGCAACTACTTGATGAAGGAATCCATCAGCTATCGCATCTCGGATAATCTGAGCCCTACTATTATTACTAGCACTGGTCCTCCAGTCTATATCTGGGGAGTTAAAGTCTCCCGTGATCACGCAGTTTCCATTAGTATTTACTTTATTAAAAACATTAAAAGGGCTCTATCCATATCCAAATTAGATCCCGGTGGTCTATAGCACACCCCAAGCACTATTGTAGGAGAGGCTCTACTAGTTATCTTGCAATTTTTGCCCAGACGGACTCTGTCTTATCCATTGCATCGATTCTTATTTCTTTACATTCTACCTCATCATTTCAGAGTGTTAGCCTGTATTCGCAAAAAGAAAAGGAGTACTTGTGGCACCTTAGAGACTAACAAATTTATTTGAGCATAAGCTTTTGTGAGCTACAGCTCACTTCATCGGATGCATTTGGTGGAAAATACAGAGGGGAGATTTATATACACACACAGAGAACATGAAACAATGGGTTTTATCATACACACTGTAAGGAAAGTGATCACTTAAGATGAGCCATCACAACATATTAACCCACAGAGACCTTCCTACCAACACTACAAAAAGAAGGATTCTGGGTGGACTTCTCCTGAAGGTCGAAACAACAGACTGGACTTCTACATAGAGTGCTTCCGCCGACGTGCATGAGCTGAAATTGTGGAAAAGCAGCATCACTTGCCCCATAACCTCAGCCGTGCAGAACACAATGCCATCCACAGCCTCAGAAACAACTCTAACATCATAATCAAAAAGGTTGACAAAGGAGGTGCTGTCGTCATCATGAATAGGTCAGAGTATGAACAAGAGGCTACTAGGCAGCTCTCCAACACCACTTTCTACAAGCCATTACCCTCTGATCCCACTGAGAGTTACCAAAAGAAACTACAGCATTTGCTCAAGAAACTCCCTGAAAAAGCACAAGAACAAATCCGCACAGACACACCCCTAGAACCCCGACCTGGGGTATTCTATCTGCTACCCAAGATCCATAAACCTGGAAATCCTGGACGCCCCATCATCTCAGGCATTGGCACCCTGACAGCAGGATTGTCTGGCTATGTAGACTCCCTTCTCAGGCCCTACGTTACCAGCACTCCCAGCTGGATGTAGAAGCCCTCTACACCGACATTCCACAAAAAGATGGGCTACAAGCCATCAGGAACACTATCCCCGATAACGTCACGGCTAACGTGGTGGCTGAACTTTGTGACTTTGTCCTCACCCATAACTATTTCACATTTGGGGACAATGTATACCTTCAAATCAGCGGCACTGCGATGGGTACCCGCATGGCCCCACAGTATGCCAACATTTTTATGGCTGACTTAGAACAACGCTTCTTCAGCTCTCGTCCCCTAATGCCCTACTCTACTTGTGCTACATTGATGACATCTTCATCATCTGGACCCATGGAAAAGAAGCTCTTGAGGAATTCCACCATGATTTCAACAATTTCCATCCCACCATCAACCTCAGCCTGGACCAGTCCACACAAGAGATCCACTTCCTGGACACTACGGTGCTAATAAGCGATGGTCACATAAACACCACTCTATATCGGAAACCTACTGACCGCTATTCCTACCTACATGCCTCTAGCTTTCATCCAGATCACACCACACGATCCATTGTCTACAGCCAAGCTCTACGATATAACCGCATTTGCTCCAACCCCTCAGACAGAGACAAACACCTACAAGATCTCTATCATGCATTCCTACAACTACAATACCCACCTGCTGAAGTGAAGAAACAGATTGACAGAGCCAGAAGAGTACCCAGAAGTCACCTACTACAGGACAGGACCAACAAAGAAAATAACAGAACACCACTAGCCATCACCTTCAGCCCCCAACTAAAACCTCTCCAACGCATCATCAAGGATCTACAACCTATCCTGAAGGATGACCCATCACTCTCACAGATCTTGGGAGACAGGCCAGTCCTTGCTTACAGACAGCCCCCCAATCTGAAGCAAATACTCACCAGCAACCACACACCACACAACAGAACCACTAACCCAGGAACCTATCCTTGCAACAAAGCCCGTTGCCAACTCTGTCCACATATCTATTCAGGGGACACCATCATAAGGCCTAATCACATCAGCCACACTATCAGAGGCTCGTTCACCTGTGCATCTACCAATGTGATATATGCCATCATATGCCAGCAATGCCCCTCTGCCATGTACATTGGTCAAACTGGACAGTCTCTACGTAAAAGAATGAATGGACAGAATTGAGACATCAAGAATCATAACATTCAAAAACCAATTGGAGAACACTTCAGTCTCTCTGGTCACTCGATTACAGACCTGAGGGTGGCTATCCTTCAACAAAAAAACTTCAAAAACAGACTCCAACGAGAGACTGCTGAATTGGAATTAATTTGCAAACTAGATACAATTAACTTAGGCTTGAATAGAGACTGGGAATGGATGAGTCATTACACAAAGTAAAACTATTTCCCCATGTTATTTCTCCCCCCCACCCCACCCCCCACTGTTCCTCAGATGTTCTTGTTAACTGCTGGAAATAGCGTACCTTGCTTGTCACCATGAAAGGTTTTCCTCCTTTCCCCCCCCCCCCCCGCTGCTGGTGATGGCTCATCTTAAGTGATCACTCTCCTTACAATGTGTATGATAAAACCCATTGTTTCATTTTCTGTGTGTGTGTGTGTGTGTGTGTGTGTGTGTGTGTGTATATAAATCTCCCCTCTGTATTTTCCACCAAATGCATCCCATGAAGGGAGCTGTAGCTCACGAAAGCTTATGCTCAAATAAATTTGTTAGTCTCTAAGGTGCCACAAGTACTCCTTTTCTTTTTACCTCATCATTGATATACAGTGCTACTCCACCACCTTTACCTTTATTTCTATCTTTCCTAAACAGCACATACCCTTCAATACCACATAGTCCAGTCATGACTACTATTCCACCATGTTTCTGTTATCCCTATAATATCTGGTTTCACTTCCTGCACCAGTAGCTCTAGTTCCTCCATTTTGTTACCTAGGTTCCTCGCATTGGTGTACAAACATCTTAATTTTTGCTGTTTGGCCTCGCTCACATTTTGTACCCTATTAGGCACAGTCATTCTACAGCCAGTATAACCTATTAGACTGGTATCCACACTGCCCTCGCTCCTTATATACATTCTCGTACCCACTGCTGTATCCTTTCTTACTTCATCTTCTTCCCTCTCAATGGCATGGAGATTACCTGGACATCTCCCCCAAATTCCTAGTTTAAAGCTCTCTTTATCAGTTGTGCCAGCCTCGATCCTAGAAGTCTATTTCCTTCCCTACTCAGATGAAGTCCATCCCAAGAGAACTGTCCTCTGTCCGTGAATGCCTCCCAGTGGCCATACATCCCAAAGCCCTCCTTATAGCACCACTGCCTAAGCCATCTGTTGACAGTCATAATCTTGTCGCACCTTTGTTGTCCTTCTCTAGGAACAGGCAGAATCCCACTAAAGATCACCTGAGCCTCGATTTCCTTAAGCGTCTTCCCTAGCCTAGCATAGTCTCCCTTAATACTTTCCAGCGAGAATCTAGCCGTATCATTTGTTCCCACATGAAGGATAATTAGGGGATTCTTTCCCGCTCCCTTTAGGATCCTTTTCAACCTCAGGTCTACATCCCGTATCTTAGCACCTGGAAGACAGCACACCCTTCTATTGTCTGGATCAGCTCTAGTTACAGGCCTGTCTATTCTTCTCAATAAAGAGTCCCCGATCACATAGACCTGCCTTTTCCTGGTGATGGTGCTATTCTCCAGTCTCTCCCCTGTTCCCTCTGGCTGCAAGTTCTTTCTATTCCTATTTTCCCTTATAATCCTCTTCAACCCATCCTGTATCCTCCTGGGGCTCATATTTGGTGTAGCCTCCCTTGACTCTTCCCCTTTTCCTATAGGACTAGCCTCTCTTCTCTTCTTCCTTGCCCTTCCACCTCCAGCAACTACCTGCTGAGCCCCTTCTTCATTTTCCAACTCTGCAAACCTGTTCCTAAGCTCTATTTCTCCTTCACTAGCCCGTCTTTTCCTCTGCCTGGTTCTTTTAGTCACATGCTTCCACTGACCACTTTCCTCACCCAGTCTCCCCTCAAAATTCCCCAGCCCTGCTTCCATCTGTAAGTCTGAGCTTTTCCCTTCAGATACCTCATGTCTTTGCTCCATCATCTGCTCAAACCCCTTCCTAAACTCAACCAGACTTTCCACCTGCATCTCCAAACCTCGGATCTTTTCCTCCATCAGCTCTATCAGATGGCATTTCATGCAGAAAAAACTCTTACCAGATCCCCCCTCCAGGATATTTACATACCACAGCTTCCACATCCAGTCATCCTCATTGTGTCTTCCACTACATGAGTCACTCCCACAGCTGCCTCCATATCTGTCATAGCCTTCCCACCTAAGTCCTGTTAATCTTCTCCTCCAGCAGAACTCCCACTCAAACTCCCTTGTTTACAGCTCTGTTTGCTAGCTCCTGTGCCGTTCGGTCTATGCTGGAGCTCTTTTGCTATTCTGGGACTCTGTCATGGTCACCTCTGCTGACGAGCTCTGCGCTCACCTGCAGCTTGCCACGCTGGCCAAACAGGAAATTGAAATTCAAAAGTTTTGGGGCCTTTTCCTGTCTACCTGGCCAGTGCATCTGAGTTGAGAGTGCTGTCCAGAGCTTTCACAATGGAGCACTCTGGGATAGCTCCTGGAGGCCAATACTGTCTAATTGCATCCACAGTACCCCAAATTCGACCCGGCAAGGCCGATTTCAGCGCTAATCCCCTTGTTGGGGGTGGAGTAAAATCGATTTTAAGAGCCCTTTAAATCAAAAAAAAGGGCTCTGTCGTATGGATAGGTGCAGGGTTAAATCGATTTAACACTGCTAAATTCGACCTCAACTCCTACTGTAGACCAGGGCTAAGTGTAATTTTCTTTATTTAGATATATACACCAGTCCTGGAACAGAGACAATCATAAAGAGCATGCAGGTAATCCCTTTCTTCCAGAAATTTCAACTCACAAACCAGTAGACTGTTTGCAGAGAGTTTCTCTGTTCCACTAATTGTCTCCAAATATAGTGAATAAAGCAGAGAGCAATCTCTGCTATCAGTCACAGCTGCTCTCCAATGAATACTGAACAAAACGAACAACAATTCAGCATTCTTCAAATACTAGAGATTTGCTCACATACTAAGAAAAATAACTTAAGACAATGTGTAACAGTACCATCTGGTGCCTCCTGCCATAACATTATATATTCTACAAAGTGTTGTAAGAAAAGACAGACAGCAAGAAGAGAAAGAGAGAGAAAGAAGTTAGTGAATGAGGGATAACATAGGGTATCCAGAGGAAAGGAAAACATTCAACCTAAGGTTTCAGAGTAGCAGCCGTATTAGTCTGTATCCACAAAAAGAACAGGAGTACTTGTGGCACCTTAAAGACGAACACATTTTTAGAGCATAAGCTTTCGTGGGCTACAGCCCACTTCATCAGATGCATAGAATGGAACATATAGTAAGAAGATGTATATATATATACACACACACACATACAGATATGTTGGAAGTTGCCTACAAACTGTGAGAGGCTAATTAGTTAAGATGAGCTATTATCAGCAGGAGAAAAAAAAACTTTTGTAGTGATAATCAAGATGGCCCATTTAGACAGTTGACAAGAAGGTGTGAGGATACTTAATTTAGGGAAATAGATTCAATATGTGTAGTGACCCAGCCACTCCCAGTCTTTATTCAAACCCAAGTTAATGGTATCTAATTTGCATATTAATTCAAGCTCACCTAAGAGCAGACTACACATTTTTGAAAGCAGTAGATGCTCTAGAAGTACTTCAAAAAACACAAACTTGTTTGACAGGGGTTCTTTACTGAGGTAAGATAATGGAAACTTGATCCTCTGATATAGGATATGCAAGGAACTCCTGCTCTCCTCCTTACCAGTGCTTGTGGGCAATCTATAAGCAGAAGTAGATAAACACAAAGAAAGAGGCCTGTGTCAGCTGCATCCTGTGCCAACAGAATTTTATCAATAAGAAGAGTATTATTTGCTCATTTGTAAAGTAACTTGCATTTGTATTAAGAACAACTCTACTGCACAAATATATAATAGTCACAGAAATAACATTAAAAAGAAACATTTTCCAAACAAACTTTAAAAAAATAGAAAGCATAATTCATGCATCAAATATGCATGCACATTTTGTATGAGTGTTCCATCAAGTAAGTTGTCCGGCTATACCAAAAGGACAGGAGACATTACATATGGTTTTAATCAGGCCACAACTTTATTATTAGATGTCTTGGACTACCTGGCAGATAAAAGAAGTACAGTGCAAGTAAACCCATGTTCATTTAATAACTTCTTGGGGGGCTTCCACAAGCCCTCACCTCCCTCTTTTTCTATCCAGATCTCCCCGCCAACCCAATCCTGGGACTTAGCCCACTTTAACATGATGGTGATAAGAAAGGGGGGTTGGATCTCTGCAGTACTAATCATGGAGTCCCTGAAGCTTCCCCGCCCCCCGTCCATTCTTTTCCTTTAACCAACTTTTCCTTTTAAGTCTTTTACCAGGCCATTTTTATCTAATCACTGTATACCTTCCCTATGGAGTACCTGCACTGGACATCCACCTCACTTATATAATGAGTTGCAACACATAGCCTACCTCCCTTCATGCCACACATGAACAAAGCCCTCCCTGATCCCGCTGTGGGAAAGGCAAAAAAAACCAACTCCACCTAGGTCAAACTGGGGGTAACGGAAAAATTCCATCCCCCCACTTAAAGGTGCAGTGTGATCATACTAGCAGTATGAATTTCAAAATTTAAAGTTAGTTCAAAAGTTAGTAAAGTGAATAAAGACTATTAAGAATAAAGAAAATTATCAAGAATTTGCTCAATAACGATTAAGAGAGGGACAGAGGGAATTGTTATAATGAAAACATGAAAAGCATCATATTGCTGGGGAGGGAGTGTTAAGTTTCATTTAGTATGTAATTATTGATTGGGTTTTTAGGTGAGGTAAAAAGTGTTGTGTGTGTATGTGACAGAACTATAAAGTGCTCATCTACTTAATTTCAAACTTTTCAATAACTTATTGCCAGAATACCTTTTCTCACCATATGAAATATTAAAACTTTATACAGTAAATTTAACAGAGAATTCAATATAAATTTAAAGTCATTTTTATTTTCATTTATTTCTGTATCCATCCAATGACTTTTCATTTTTGCATTTTCACTGTAAAAATATTATGTAATTTAGTGAGAATTTAACTGTTAATTGTTGTGTACTATGCTTTGCTTTTCTCTAATACCCTAGGTAGGACACAGAAAGATTGAAAAATATCTAGGTCTTTTACAAATTCCAACTCCTCTTTGCCTTTCATGGATTCATGTAGAGGCCTGTAAATCCCTACATTATTTCTTATTGACCTGTTCAAGGCTCTTGAATTTATTTCCTTGATATTTTATATTCCTAAGTAGTCCAGAGTCTTGCTCTCTAGCTTCTTATTATAATCCTTCAAGTCACTAATTCGCTCTCATCTTCAGCCTGTTGAATTGACATTTTTTAAAGTTGTTTTAAACTGGTTATTGAAGTTAACAGGTTATCAGTCTTTATTCGTAACTATTTCCGGCCATTAGCAGCTTCAGCACGTTGTATTATGGACAAGTGGCATTTAAGGTTGTATATTTAAGGTTAAAACTAGGGTATATTATACACCTTATTTTAGCTCATGTCCACATCCCCAATAACTTTGGCTAGTAAAGTTAGTATGACCTAAGATTTGCTAGGTTTACTCTGAAGTCAAAGAAGAATCCATTATTGTTAGCTAAATCAGAAAAAATTATATTTTTGAGCTATAGTATATTAAAAATTACAAATTGAAATTAGTATCTTATGTTTCTCTGTGTCCTTCATGCTTAATAAGCATAAGTTACCATTTAAAACTGCTCAAATAGTTAACTCTCTTTAAACTTCAGAGTAGCAGCCGTGTTAGCCTGTATTCGCAAAAAGAAAAGGAGTACTTGTGGCACCTTAGAGACTAACAAATTTATTTGAGCATAAGCTTTCGTGAGCTACAGCTCACTTCATCGGATGCATTTGGTGGAAAAAACAGAGGAGAGATTTATATACACACACACAGAGAACATGAAACAATGGGTTTATCATACACACTGTAAGGAGAGTGATCACTTAAGATAAGCCATCACCAGCAGCAGGGTGGGGAAAGGAGGAAAACCTTTCATGGTGACAAGCAAGGTAGGCTAATTCCAGCAGTTAACAAGAATATCAGAGGAACAGTGGGGGGTGGGGTGGGAGGGAGAAATACCATGGGGAAATAGTTTTACTTTGTAAAAAGAAAAGGAGTACTTGTGGCACCTTAGAGACTAACAAATTTATTAGAGCATAAGCTTTCGTGAGCTACAGCTCACTTCATCGGATGTATATCACCGTACTTAAATTTTACCTAGCCATCATTAGTAGGCTGATTTCTTGAGATGGGGCATGAAGAGAGATTTGAAGTAGAGAGCAGTGGTTATAATACAACAGTTTGCTCACTGTTGGCTGCACTTCAGAGAGAACTTTCTACACTTCAACTCTGAAAGAATTTCCCTGAGCTCAGTCATAGAGGGTCAATGTTTTTGAGTTAAAACATCAGGCTTTCCTTCTTTACTGTGCAGGTGTGTGTGATTTACCTAGTAATTATGTGTTTCTGTAATGGATTCATTTTAGAATGGCACCCAACTGTTTTTTTCTGTAAACTAAAAAGAAAACTGTTCAGACTGCTTATGAGTTACTGATAATTTAAAATGATCCTGAACGCAGCCATCCAGCAGCTGTTACATAAGTTATGTTTCCAACCAGGGTTCCAATGAAAGCTCTAGAATCACTCCCCTTAATTTCACACAAGAAAAATATTTTTGATTATTTCAGGTTACTCTACAAATGTTTTGGAATAGCCTCATTTGTTCAAAGCATTTTGAAAGTTTAAAAATGATACTTGAAAACATTTTACTGAAGTGTCACACATTTTTGGGTCCCTCTCAGTGAAAAATTCTTTGACTATCACTTGAAACTTTCCATCCAGTTAATCACAGGTTTCAGAGTAGCAGCCGTGTTAGTCTGTATTCGCAAAAAGAAAAGGAGTACTTGTGGCACCTTAGAGACATCCAGTTAATGTATCTAGGACAGGATAAAACTGAAATATTTTCTAAAACTTATCTGGCATAGCAATAGATATTTTATAAAATCTGCATGGCCTGACAGGTCCTTTATGAAGTTTCTGAAGAGCAAGGAAAAACGGAAGCCCTGGAGATTGCTCCTGAACTCCACAGGCAAGGCACAGGGAGCTGGGGAATTTGTGGGAATCCAAAATTCTGATGTATCAAGAGGCAGAAGGAGCAGGGCAACCTGCTGAGCTCAGGAGCTCTGCAGAGTAGTGGTACTTGTGGGAGACAGGAGACTACAGAGAGAGAGAAAATGAAAAAGAGCCATCCCATTTTGGTGATCTATTTGTAATGTGTCAAACAGAGTCGGAGCTCCAAAGTATTCTGGGCATGACCAGTGGCAGTAGCTCCTAAGAGAATGAGTAGAGAAACACCAAAACAATCAAGGCTCTGATTGGATACCAATCTTCCAGTCAATAAGGTCTATTTTCCCAGACATTTACAAAAAATAAATGTTAATAGCTCAACAGGTTAATAGCTCAATAGGCGATCCATATGCCCCTAGGGCCTGCCAACGTATGAGTTCTGTTGCAGAAGGAATGTATACTTTCATCCCAAAGAGCAATCTGACTGATTTTCAGATTTTCATTATTGAAGAGTTACCTATTACTGTAACCAATGACTTCAATAACCTTAGAAGTTCCTACATGACCATCCTGAGAAACAAGAAATTACTTAGCTTTTGTTTCTGGCTAAGTCAGGTTTGAACCCCAGTCTTTAGAAGTATTCCAGTATGCCACTTACCTTCCCCAAATCAGCTTTATATTTATACACTATAAATTTCACTCAGTTTAAACCAAAAATAAACTAGAGGGTTGCACATTTCATTGCTCCTCCATTCCCCCTGACAAGCATTCTGTGTGCCACCCCCTCCCATCCCTCTCTATTTCAGGGACTCCCTATACCCTCCCTCATGCCAGGGATCTGTGTCCTGCATGTCCCTCTCCCCAAAGTCATTGCACCCCAGGCTCCCCTCCCAGGCCAGGAGCTGTGTGCTTTCCATTCTCCCCTTTCCCCGCATAACAGGGTCCTCCATTCTCACCATCACCAGTAGTTCTGTGTGCCCCCTATTCCCCTCTTCCCTCTACACCAGGGAAACTTTGTGTCCCCATTCCCCACACCTACTTTGAGAGATGAGTCATTTAGGGGGTCAACATGTTAAACTGTATTGAGAGGATAGGCACAGCTGAAATGGGGAGGTACTTTTATGCTGGAAGGTATAAATGGCTGCCATCAACTGGCTCTTTGAACTATAGACTATTTCAGGAGTGGTTTAAACTGCTAGCTTTGCTAACCTGACGCAAGGGGTTCTGTGTCCCCCCTCCCACATTTCCCTGGTTTGTTTTTCTGATTTTCACCAAAATCCATAGAGTTCTGCCCATTGATGCCCAGAACATACTTGAAATTTTGGACTTGATTGAATGCAACACTGAAAAGTTATCATGTTACAGATAGAGAAATGCTGCTGAGTTGAGTATAAAACCTCACTTCGCTCAGCCCGAAAACAATATGTCAAAATATTTCCAGGTTTAGATTACAGTACATTTTCTATTCAAGCAAAAACTAAAAAGAACGATATGTTGTGAGAGTTCTATGCTGTTTTCAAATAACATTGTTCTGTAATTCGCTATAATTTAAAATTACACATTTGATAATTGCATATGAAAATTGCTAATGTCATACAAAAGAAAGCAAAAGAAATGCAAGTTAAGGTTATGTAACTTGCATAATCACTAACACCTTCTTAAATTTAAATAGGTCGTTCTAAAAACTGAAAAAATCTAAAATGAATTGAAAATTCAATAAATGAAAACCAGTGCCAAAAACTTTAAAAAGAGTACAATTTTCAGATCTGATCTCTATTATTTCATGTTATATGCTTCAAACTTGCTTAGGATTATACAAAAGAGAAATATGAAAATAGACCATGCCCCAAAGAAGTGACAGTCTAAAAGATCTATATATGAATAGTCACATGGGGAGGCTTAGAGGAAGAGAGCAGCCCTCACCTCCTGAAGTATGCACCGAGGAGTACAAGGTCTGGAAAGCCCATGTGCTGAGCGAGCATCAGGGGATCCAGCCAGTCTCCCCGGTCATAGTCCAGGACATCTCTGACTCTGGTAACTTCTGCCAGGACCAACCTCTGGCACACCAAGGGGGACTCTGCCACCTGCACACGGAGCTGAGGGTTGTGAAGTAAGCGCTCCACAAGGAGATCCGCCCCCTCAGTGGCCACCACGGACCTGGTGGCCAAAACCAGTTTCCAGGTCTGGAGAAGGCCTTGGTAGACGACCAGCAGCCCAGAGAGGTCTCGCGGAAGACCCCTCGGATGGAGATAAAGGAGCTGCCGGTTGTATCGGAGCCCTCAGAAGCAACGGAGGAAGGCATGCACCAGTACACTCCACGCCGGACTACCTGCACCATAAAGGAGCCTCTGCAGGTCCTGAAGGCGGAAGATGTGGACCTGAGTGTGCAGGCACTTCAGGCCCTGTCCTCCCTCCTCCAGGGGCAGGTGGAGGACCCCTGCAGAGACCCAGTGCAGTCCTAGCCAGAAGAACTCCAGAACCGACTTCCGGAGGTTGGACAGGAAATCTGGAGCTGGGACCAGGGTACTGAGCTGGTGCCAGAGCATGGACTGGACTAGCTGATTGAGCACCAGTGCCCTCCCTTGGAGGGAGAGGCACCGGAATAGTCCTGCCCATCTCCAGAGCCACTCTATCACCCTGCCCTCTAAACCTTGCCAGTTCTCCAGCAGAGACTAAATAGAGTAATGCCAAGATAGAGCAGCAGACCTGCACTCCACCGGATGGCCTGAAGCATGGGTGGGAGGGAGCTTGCCTGCCTCCCATCCCAGACCACTAGGCCAGAGCTCTTGACCCAGCTGACCGGGGCGGAGGAGGCCACCAAGTAGACGGCCTGGCAAGCCTCCAACTGCACAAAGTCGCTTGACTCCTGGACCACTAGGAGCACGTCATCAGCATATGCTGACAGGACCAGCCGCAGCTCTGGTTCCCACAACACCAACCCCATCTGCTTCCGGCAGAGGAGACAGACAAAGGGCTCATTACCAGAGCATACAGCTGGCCCGAGAGGGGGCACCCCTGCCATAGTCCCCGCCCAAGGCTGACCAGCTCGGTCAGGATCCAGTTGAGCCTGACCAGACACTCCGCATATAGCACCTGGAGAAAACCCACAATGTGGGGTCTAAAGCCAAACGCTCTCAGAGTGCCCAGGAGTTATCTGTGGTCTACCCTGTCGAACCCCTTCTCCTGATCCAGGGACAGAAGGGCAAACGACAGACCATCCCTACACCCGAGCTCCAAGAGATCCTGGACCAAATACAGATTATCAAAGATGATACAGCCCAGGACAATGTAGGTCTGGTCGGGGCATAAATGTTCAAACTGGACCACCTGCGTGCAAGTGGACATGTGGCCCAACAGTCTCAGAGACATTCAAACTGTCACGGAAGACTGAGGTTGCAGATTGAGGCAAATACATCAAATTGTCTGAAAACAGTTGGTCAGTAGGAACACTCTCAATGTCATGCAATCTAACAGGCTTCAATTAACTCGATTTTTTGAATGGGAGTCAAGGTTGACTTGCCAGTGTTTAGGATGAAACCAAGACCATTGAGTAAGCACAATGTAATGCTGATGTGAGTGAGAACTTCCTCTCTGGATTTGCCCCTCACTACCAGTTGTTGATGTACGGAAAGATTTGGATTCCCTTTTTTCTGAGATATGTCATAACCATGACCATCGATTTGGTGCAAGCTCAGGGGTGGAAAACAGGTTGAATGGGAGGACTGTGTATTGAAAGTGGCATTCTCCCATGACTAAGTGAAGGAACTTTCTGCAGCTAGGTAAAATTGCCACATGAAAGTAGGCATCCTCAAAGTCCAGAGTGGCAAACCAGTCATTCTGAGACAAAGCAGTGAGGACAGTCGATAGAGTAACCATTTGGAACCTCGTATACCTGATATTTGTTTAGGCTGCAAAGGTTGAGGATGGGTCTCACCCTTCCCTTGGATTTGGGTATCAGGAAGTACTGGGAGAAGCAGCTGTCATACTGGTGTTTCAGCAGAACCTCCTCCACTGCTCCCAAAGCCAACAGAGAGCTGACCTGCTCAAGGAGCAGTATCTTATGAGAGGAGTATCTGAAGAGGGACAGGGAGGGAGGGTGGGGAGGAGGTGTGGGGAAGAACTGGATGGCATAACCCCATCTGGCAGTGTCTAGGATCCAGTTGTTGGACTTGATTGAGCCCCAAGCATTGTGAAAGCAGGCCAGCCTGTCCCCAAAGCGGTGGGGTGATGAGGATGGAGAAACAACAACTGGAACAGTACACTGGACCAAGGAGTCAAAATGGGTATTAGACAGTGCAGGGGTGCATGGACTGGCTGACCCCCAAGCCTGACTGCTTTCTCCTGTGGAATCTATTCCTCTTTCTGAGATAGTCCCATTGCTTTGGAAGAGGGAAAGACTGAGCAAATGTGTGCTTCAGGAGATATTACTGCTGCTGCTGTGTGCCATAGTGGCACTTCTGTGCAGCCAGTGTGTCCATCCTCAGGGACTTCAGGCTAGCATTGTGACATACCCAGGGTACAACCCAGACACATACGTAGCTATGTCACTGCTGTCCTCTAACCTGGGGTGCCCTTTACCCTGTTTTGCTGCCATAGCCTCTAGTCTGGACTGCCCGCAAACAGCCTCCAGCATGGCAAGTCACTCCCAGCTATGTCTCTGTGTGTGCTGCAGCTAGCCAGCCACACCTTGGCTCTTATCAGCCTTGGTTATATTTCAGGGTGACCTCAACACATCCCTACTCCTAGATTTCACCCCAGAAATGTATGCTCTATACTGCCTAGCACTCTCCTGGACAATGCAAGCTTATATAAAGTCCATAATTTTATTAATAGAAATGATATGCACACATTTTGTTACCCTGCATGGACTTTCCCAGACCCTTGACTTAAACACACTGGATTAGATAAAACAAAACAAGTTTATTAACTACAAAGAGATATTATTTGTACTCACTTAAAATCTAAGACATAGAATTCAGAAATAGTTCTACAAAAAATAAAGATTAAATGCAACTGGTGCCTAATTTAAACTATGTTAAATTCAAAGCAAAGTTTTTTGCTAGTGCTCTCAGAAGTCTTACTAAGCACACATTCCTTTATTTGAGACAGAACTGTTTGCCAGCTTCAGTCTGGAACATGTGTTAAGTTCAACAGTGGAATCTTATAACTTCACATATAAAATATGTGCGGCAGCATTGTCAGGACAATACTGACAAGCAAGTTGAGTTTTCAGAATACCTTACAGGGCATACTTTCTACAAAGATCATTACAACAGTGTGTAGGGTGAAGACACAAGGGTACATTCTGTCATAAGCATAGCATTGTTTTTGTCTGAAAACAGACGTTGGCCATCAAAAGGCAAGTCCTCGATGGCTTGCTGGACATTGGACACAATACCCAAATTCTGCAGCCAGGAAGCCCTCTTCATGGTAACTGTAGATGCCATCACCCTAGCCCAAGGTATCCATGATATTGAGTGCAGAATGCAAGGACATCTTAGCCACCAAGAAAGCCTTCCATAATAAATGCCTGAAACTCCTCCTGTGAGGTCGTGGGCAGCCAGTCTGTGAACATGGACATAGCTGTCCAGTTAAGAAAAGCATAACTGGACAGCAGGGCCAGTTGGTTAGCAATCTGTATTTATAAGGACGAGGACATGTATGTCTTTTTGTCCATAAGGTCCAATTGTTTGGAATCTCTGTCCTTGGGGGGTGGACTTGAATCTGCTCTCTTGGACTCTATCATTCACTAGAGTCATGACTATGGAATTTGTGAGCAGAGAGGAATAAAACCCCTCAAACTTCTGCAGGGGACCGAAATAGCACTTCTCCTTGCACTTAGCCACCAACGGTACTGAGGCTGGGGTGCTCCAGAGTGCCTTAGCCAGTTCGAGGAGTGCATCATTCATCGGGAGAGTGACTCTTCCAGGGGAAGATGGCTGTAAAGAGTCACCAATCTGTGGGTATTCTCTTGCAAATACTCTGCTTGGATGCCCAGGGAAGCGGCTGTGTGGTGCAAAAGGTCTTGGTACACCTTAAAATCCTCTGGTACTGAAGGGAAGAATGAGCCAGGCAGCACTACATTGTCTGGAGACGAGGATAAGGCCTTTAACTGAGGCAAAGCTGGATCTTGTTCTGAGGATGATATACCTGGGAGGGAGGACTCTGGAGGTTCTGCAGAGAGAGGAACCACTGGTGCCTGGGCCTCCCACGGACCTATGGTCACCACCACAGACTTGGCCAGCGATTTTGCCTTTGAACGAGACTAGGAGAACCTCTGTGATTGAGGAGCTTCCAACTGAGTCCACCAAGGCCACTGATAGGGCATCGGTGGCCAGTAGGTGCCAGGCCAAGGACCTCCATCCCAGTGATAAGGATGGAGCGAGACCAGAAGGAGAAAGTATGTGGTCTGAGTTATCTATCGCCCAGAATGAGGCAGGAAGCAACATTGCAGATGGAGGCAGTACCGTTGGTACCAAGCATGCAAGTTACTGAAGCGGTGTTGGTCATGACATGAACAGCGATACTGGAATGACCTTGGAGACATATTGGGATGATTGCCAACATTGAAGAGACTGAATGTCCAGAGGAATTATCAATAGTATTGATATTACTATATTGTGAGGCTTGTAGTTCCAGATACCCATGATAGAGAAATCCATTTTTAAGTAAACAGTAAGATGCCAGCAGAGAGGAGAGCAGTTTAGAGAAAGCACCAGGATAAACTGCTCAAAACTACGGGGCTGCAGCCACAGATCACACATTTGAAAATTGAGTTTATATATAAATATAATCATTTATAGACTACACCCACACGTTACCTGGAATTATCGCCTTGTTCTCTTGTATCATTTGGTGGACTTTCTGATGTGTATTCTGGGATATGGTGGGCTAACTCTAAGTTTGGTTTCTGCCCAGGGGACACACTTTTGATAAGTGTACCCATTATTTTGTATTGCTATCAAGATGTTAGACCAAACTCTGATTTCAGTTACACCAGTTTTCAGAGTAGCAGCCGTGTTAGTCTGTATTCGCAAAAAGAAAAGGAGTACTTGTGGCACCTTAGAGACTAACAAATTTATTAGAGCATAAGCTTTCGTGAGCTACAGCTCACTTCATCGGATGCATTTGGTGGAAAAAACAGAGGAGAGATTTATATACACACACACAGAGAACATGAAACAATGGGTTTATCATACACACTGTAAGGAGAGTGATCACTTAAGATAAGCCATCACCAACAGCAGGGGGGGGAAAGGAGGAAAACCTTCCATGGTGACAAGCAGGTAGGCTAATTCCAGCAGTTAACAAGAATATCAGAGGAACAGTGGGGGGTGGGGTGGGAGGGAGAAATACCATGGGGAAATAGTTTTACTTTGTGTAATGACTCATCCATTCCCAGTCTCTATTCAAGCCTAAGTTAATTGTATCCAGTTTGCAAATTAATTCCAATTCAGCAGTCTCTCGTTGGAGTCTGTTTTTGAAGCTTTTTTGTTGAAGTATAGCCACTCTTAGATCTGTGATCGAGTGACCAGAGAGATTGAAGTGTTCTCCAACTGGTTTTTGAATGTTATAATTCTTGACGTCTGATTTGTGTCCATTCATTCTTTTACGTAGAGACTGTCCAGTTTGGCCAATGTACATGGCAGAGGGGCATTGCTGGCACATGATGGCATATATCACATTGGTAGATGCGCAGGTGAACGAGCCTCTGATAGTGTGGCTGATGTGATTAGGCCCTATGATGGTATCCCCTGAATAGATATGTGGACAGAGTTGGCAACGGGCTTTGTTGCAAGGATAGGTTCCTGGGTTAGTGGTTCTGTTGTGTGGTGTGTGGTTGCTGGTGAGTATTTGCTTCAGATTGGGGGGCTGTCTGTAAGCAAGGACTGGTCTGTCTCCCAAGATCTGAGAGAGCGATGGCTCGTCCTTCAGGATAGGTTGTAGATCCTTGATGATGCGTTGGAGGGGTTTTAGTTGGGGGCTGAAGGTGATGGCTAGTGGCGTTCTGTTGTTTTCTTTGTTGGGCCTGTCCTGTAGTAGGTGACTTCTGGGTACTCTTCTGGCTCTGTCAATCTGTTTCTTCACTTCAGCAGGTGGGTACTGTAGTTGTAGGAATGCATGATAGAGATCTTGTAGGTGTTTGTCTCTGTCTGAGGGGTTGGAGCAAATGCGGTTATATCGTAGCGCTTGGCTGTAGACAATGGATCGAGTGGTATGATCTGGATGAAAGCTAGAGGCATGTAGGTAGGAATAGCGGTCAGTAGGTTTCCGATATAGGGTGGTGTTTATGTGACCATCGCTTATTAGCACCGTAGTGTCCAGGAAGTGGATCTCTTGTGTGGACTGGTCCAGGCTGAGGTTGATGGTGGGATGGAAATTGTTGAAATCATGGTGGAATTCCTCAAGAGCTTCTTTTCCATGGGTCCAGATGATGATGATGTCATCAATGTAGCGCAAGTAGAGTAGGGGCATTAGGGAACGAGAGCTGAGGAAGCATTGTTCTAAGTCAGCCATAAAAATGTTGGCATACTGTGGGGCCATGCGGGTACCCATCGCAGTGCCGCTGATTTGAAGGTATACATTGTCACCAAATGTGAAATAGTTATGGGTCAGGACAAAGTCACAAAGTTCTGCCACCAGGTTAGCCGTGACAGTATCGGGGATACTGTTCCTGACGGCTTGTAGTCCATCTTTGTGTGGAATGTTGGTGTAGAGGGCTTCTACATCCATAGTGGCTAGGATGGTGTTTTTAGGAAGATCACCAATGGACTGTAGTTTCCTCAGGAAATCGGTGGTGTCTCGAAGATAGCTGGGAGTGCTGGTAACGAAGGGCCTGAGGAGGGAGTCTACATAGCCAGACAATCCTGCTGTCAGGGTGCCAATGCCTGATTTGATTTGATTCTCTACAAAAGAAAAAGGACACTAAGCTATCTAAACTACTATATGCCACAAGGGGCCACAACAATGGTTCCCGTAACCCACCCAGCAATATTGTTAATCTATCCAACTATACTCTTAACCCAGCGGAAGAATCTGTCCTATCTCGGGGCCTCTCCTTTTGCCCCTCCACCCCCACGAACATGATACAGTTCTGTGGTGACCTAGAATCCTATTTTCGACGTCTCAGACTCAAGGAATATTTCCAACACACCTCTGACCAACATATTAACCCACAGAGACCTTCCTGCCAACACTACAAAAAGAAGGATTCTGGGTGGACTCCTCCTGAAGGTCGAAACAGCAGCTTGGATTTCTACATAGACTGCTTCCGCCGACGTGCACGAGCTGAAATTGTGGAAAAGCAGCATCGCTTACCCCATAACCTCAGCCATGCAGAACACAGTGCCATCCACAGCCTCAGAAACAACTCTGACATCATAATCAAAAAGGCTGACAAAGGAGGTGCTGTCGTCATCATGAATAGGTCAGAGTATGAACAAGAGGCTACTAGGCAGCTCTCCAACACCACTTTCTACAAGCCATTACCCTCTGATCCCACTGAGAGTTACCAAAAGAAACTACAGCATTTGCTCAAGAAACTCCCTGAAAAAGCACAAGAACAAATCCGCACAGACACACCCCTGGAGCCAGGACCTGGGGTATTCTATCTGCTACCCAAGATCCATAAACCTGGAAATCCTGGACGCCCCATCATCTCAGGCATTGGCACCCTGACAGCAGGATTGTCTTCATACTTCATACAATACTTCATACAATTACTGTAGCGCAACTCTTTATCATGAAAGTTGAACTTGCAAATGTAGAATTAGGTCCAAAAATACCATTCAAAAACAAAACAATGTAAAACTTTAGAGCCTAGAAGTCTTACTTCTTGGTCAACCAATCACTCGGACAAACAAGGCTGGTTACAATTTGCAGGAGATAATGCTGCCTGCTTCTTGTTTACAGTGTCACCTGAAAGTGAGAACAGGCATTTGTATGGCACTATTGTAGCTGGCGTTGCAAGATATTTACATGCCAGATGCGTTAAAGATTCATATACCCCTTCATACTTCAATCACCATTCCAGAGGACACGCTTCCATGCTGATGATGGGTTCTGCTTGATAATGATCCAAAGCAGTGTGGACTGACGCATGTTCATTTTCATCATCTGAGACAGATGCCACCAGCAGAAGGTTGGTTTTCTTTTTTGGTGGTTTGGGTTCTGTAGTTTCCGCATCAGAGTATTGTTCTTTTAAGACTTCTGAAAGCATGCTACACACCTGGTCCCTCTCAGATTTTGGATGGCACTTCAGATTCTTAAAAGTTTGGTCGAGTGCTGTACCTATTTTTAGAAATCTCACATCAGTATCTCCTCTGTGTTTTGTCAAATCTGCTGTGAAAGTGTTCTTAAAATGAACATGTGCTGGGTCATCACCTCAGATTGCTATAACATGAAATATATCCTGAATGCAGGTAAAACAGAGCAGGAAACATACAATTCTCCCCCCAAGGAGTACAGTCACAAATTTAATTGACACATTATTTTTTAATGAGCATCATCAGCATGGAAGCATGTCCTCTGAAATGGTGGCTGAAGCATGAAGGGGCATACAAACGTTTAGCATATCTGGCATGTAAATACTTTGCAAAGGTGGCTACAACAGTGCCATGCAAACGCTTGTTCTCACTTTCAGGCAAAATTATAAATAAGAAGCAGACAGCATTATCTCCCATCAATGTAAACAAACTTGCTTGTCTTAGCGATTGGCTGAACAAGAAGTAGGACTGAGTGGACTTGTTGGTTCTAAAGATTTACGCTGTTTCATTTTTGAGTGCAGTTATGTAACCAAAAAAAATCTGCATTTGTAAGTTATACTTTCACAATAAAGAGATTGCACTTCAGTACTTGTATGAGGTGTACTGAAAAACATTTTCTTTTTTTATTATTTTTACAGTGCATATATTTGTACACTTTGTATTCTGTGTTGTAATTGAAATCAATACTGAAAATGTAGAAAAACCATCCAAAAATATTTAATAAACTTCAGTTGATATTCTATAATTATTAATTTTTTAATCGTGATTAATTTTGTTTAGTTAATCGTGTGAGTTAACTGCGGTTAAATGACATCCCTAGAAATAACCCACCACATTTGATCTAAAATGGGATTTTCACAAGTGTATAAGTGAGTTGGGTACCTAACTCACTTAAGCACTTTTGAAAATTCCATCCATAAACTACTGTACTTAGCTAAAATATTTTATCAATCATCTTCAAAAGTACCTGAAACATATATATTGCACAGCAAATGGAGTTTAATTTTTTAAATTTCTGCTAATATGTAGGATACATATATATGTATATCAGGCTACTCACAAGTGGAGAAGCCACAAGTGAGTTATGCAGATCATCCCAGATAAGATTCCAGTAAATCTTTGTAAGAATACTGCTCCATACAATCAAGTATTTTCACATGCCGTATATTTCAAAGAAAAAGTATTGTAGAAGTATTTTGATTGTTAAAGCAATTATATCAATAATATTTGTGTACCTTCCCACTTATAAATGCCAAGTGCCTTGGTACCATCACTACAGCTGTCTATTGCTTAGGAGAATTATAATTAATATATATTTTAAAACCTCAAAAAGTGTATATAAAAAGATTTTCTAGCACTTAAAAATATCAGATATCTCAGGACTTTCAAGAACTAGAAGCAAGTACTGGGTATGCCATCAGGAAGATGGGGATCCTTCCTTTCCAACAGTATAAACCTCCCATTTCAAACCTTGACGGATCATAAATCTTACCTGTCACTGGTCCTGGACTGAATATTGCCCAACCTGGGTAATAAGTAATGACATTTTTTGTACGTGGGGTGTGCGCATGTGTCTGTTCATGCATGTGGGTGCCAGGTCCCTGCTTTCCTCAGTGGGGAGGGAAGTCTCCAATCCTTAAAATATACACTATGCACAAGGGACATTTTGATTGTTTTCATGCTAATGCTGAGAAGAACAAAAGAATAATTTATGTCCCCTGCTGACACTGATTTTGTCCCAGTTTCTTAAGCTTTCACAGTTAAAGTTTAATTCATTTTTTTCAGACTTTCGGTTGCTGCAAATGGGGGGTGCGAATTGGCAGCAGTAATCACCAGTTGCTGGCTATTAATGACAGCACTGCACAGCACTTCTTTAGTATTGTTTTAACTCCACTTAAACAAGATGTCTGGTAGACAATTTTCAAGTGGAGCAGCTGTAGACCTTGCATGAACAATGAAAGAAAACAGAAGTAAGGAAACAGAGGTTAACAATGGACAAATAATAAACTCACATATCAGTCTTGTAAATAATATGTAGTTAGTAGATAAAGAAATAGTAAGAAGAGTAAAGTGTGATAAGCTTGCAGCTGCAGCTCTGCTTACTCACCTACTTTGCAGCTTGTGGATTGTTCATGATCTGTACAAGGATTGGTTACAAAAATTAACAGACCAATCAGAAATGTATGAGTTGTTCTGGATAAGCTGAGTGGAAAACTTTTCAGAGGGAATCCCAACAACAATATAAATGAAAACAAAATTAGGAAGACAGAATACTATAAGCAAGTTACCAAAACTTACTATTTCTCTGCTAGTACTGCTTCAGAATCATCTTCCAAAGATTCTGGACCGTCTTTCTCAGAAAGTGATAATCAAAATAAAGATATGGATATGAACTTGTTCCCTCAAGAGAGGGAAGAAGAAAAGGCAACTGAAATATAGAACAAAAGTAACGATAAAAGAGATGACCCATATTTCCTATCATTTGTCTGTACAGAAGGCAGAGAGCATAATAGTAATAAAGAGGATGATGTTGCTGTTAACGTTGAACAAAATCTGGCTAAATTGTTTCTGATAATTGAGGAGTTATGACATTATTTGAAAGCAACAATGGACAATGCTGAGTAAAATGATGACAGTCAAATGGAAGCACAAACATTGTACAAAATGTGCCAACGGGAAACTGCATTTATGAGTATCTTATGGAATGCAATACCAGAGAGGTTTGACAAAACTAGTGTAAAACTTTAAAAGGCAGGTCTGGATCTTGTCATTGCTGTTAATTTGCTGAGTTCCTTGGAAGACCTGGTCACAAGCTTATGATATCAGCTTGATGATTTTGAGGATCAAGCAAAAAAATGGGAAGTGATGATGAGTCCCGATGTCCAGTGATGTGTTCTATGTAGGTGTCCCTTGACCAACTGATGGCATCTGACACCATGAGTTGCCTCATCAGCTAAGCATAGCATTGACCCATTTTGCATTCTCTCAGCACTTGCTCATTACTGGGGTCCCATGAACCTGAGGCTCCGACGATCAGTGCGCGTGTCTGGACCTGGTAACCCTTAGCTCTCAAAGTTTCGGCCAGAGGGGCATATTTCCCTACCTTTCGAGCATGGGCACGGTGGAAAGCCGGGGTCCTGTTCTCGAACGGCACTGTGACATTCACCATGATGATCTTCTTCCAGTCCTTGTTGGTGATGACAATGTCTAGTCGCCATTGGCTGTCAGTTCCAGGGATGGCGGAGCTTATGGCTATCTTCCCCATGGGTGGCAGGATGGCTCTGGCCAGGCAATCTTGGATGGCGTTGTGTTGCAGCTGCCAATCTCTCGAATGGGGCTTGCAGCTACACAGGACGTGGGGTAGCATCTCATTGGTGTAGTCGCACTTCCTGCATCGTTTGTCCTGATTCCGGTGGCAGACGGCTCCGTTCAGAGGAACGCAGTTGAACCACCCTGTGGATGAACCTCCAGTCAGCAAATCGGGCGAAGCTGCCCCCCGGAGAGGAAGTGGTTGTTGGCATCCTGCTTGCACATCACCTTGAACACCTTGCCCTGGTCCAGCTTCCATTTCAGGTTTTCCACGAATTGGCAGCAGATGGCATCCTTCAGGGTCCTCGCCAGCATAGTTCTAGCTCTCGGAGTGATGATAGTGTGATCTGTATTCTTCACCTGTGGCACCAGGACTCCCAGCTCCTGTCGTTCTTTGCACCATGTCCAGTGACAGCTGATACGGTTCGCAAGTCGTCGTGTAGCATTGAGGGCACAAGTCCAGAACAAAGCAAAGTCTCCCCCATCTCTTCCAAATTCATCTTCCAGTGAGCTGCTCAGGTAGGTGGTAACATCTTGGTTGGAGGGGGTCCTGGCGATTCGCTTCTTGATGGCATCCTTCAGCACACACAAAGTTCAGCTCATAAAAGAGATCTAAGAACAAATAAAGAGAAATGGAAGTATCCCACCCCTGCAACAGACTTCTTACAATGATACGTCTGGGAAAATTCTAAGCATTTTATCTGAGAACGTGGTAGCATCAAACATGGTTGTTTATAGTTACACAAACTATTTCTCTAAGACTAGAGGTTTACTACCTTACATCCCCTGTGGCTACCTTTCAGATAACAAACTCATGGAAAATAATCTTTATCATAACTCAAACAATGCTAAAACAAACAAACCCACCCTGCCTCCCCAAACTACTTTGACATTGAAACTACTTTCAAACTTCACAATCTGATAGTTAACTAACCATGTCTCTCAACTTTTTTGGATACCTAATTTGTCTCATTTAGCCTTCATAATATTGCTCAATTTATTTAACATGGCACTGCAGCTGATGGCCAATCAGGTCGGGCAAGAAGTAGTGCACATTGGTCTGGTTATTAATTAATCTGGAAAAACTAAGTCCCTAGCCATTAACATTAAGCAGCCTCCAGATTACAACCAAGTATTAACTTGTCCAGATGGGACATTAAGCAGGTGGAAATTCAAATATTTGGGCAGCATAGATTGTGATGAATGATGCCTTAAAAGTATGGACATTGTATACAAGCAGCTGCTGCCATATTTTGGGCCCTTCAGGAACTTCTGTGGGGATGTTTTGGCATGAAGCTTACTACAGTATTACACTGTTATACCAACTCTGTTTTACAGAAGCAGAACATGGGTGCTGAGGAAGGCTGAAGAATACCAGATTGACATTTTCGATTCTCGCTGTCTTGGTCAGCTGCTTCACATCAAGTGGCAGAACAAGATCAGAAATGATGATATTTGAAGCCACACCTAGCAACTGTTTTATCAACAGACTCAATTTTTGTGACTTTCTTGGTATAGATATATTATTAAAATAGAAGACAAATGAATTCCGAAGCACACGTACCAAGGAATGCTGCTACACAACTTGCGATTGCCTGGGGACCAAAACTTTTGGTGGTGTGATAAGATTGCTCTTCTAAGTTCCAGTGGGAAATTCCTAATTCATAGTTTTTTCCCCCCATTCCTCAATCTGCATGATGACTGATAAGCAACATACTCAGTCACCACAGTGTGTATGCTGCATTTTGGTGGTATCATAACATGTAGGTTGTAGGGTGACATCCTAGCTCCATTGACACCATTTTTTTTTGCTAATTAGTATTGCAGTCTCTCTTTTGTTCTTTTTATGAGACATTCACCAAGCTTCTCTTAGCAAATATCAAAAATTGTAAAAAGATCTAGGTTATGTGAAATGGGACTCTTCTACACAGCCCTGTCTTCTTAAGAATGAGAGGATCATAGAACAACCTTTTGACAGAACTGTTGATTCCCCTAATATTAAGAGAGAAGATTTTCAGCTTATGTGAAGGCTCCTGGCTGGTACACCTTACTCTTCTTAGCCTCTGCTTGCCTGTTCTTCCTCAGACCAGACATTCCTCTTGTAGGATGCTACTAATCTACCATGACAAAAAAAATTTCAACAAAAACGTAAAAATAGCTTAGTGCTTTGGAGCATCATATCTGCATGCTGCAGCAAACTCCATTTCAAATTAAACTCCTGGCTCCACCTCCCTTCTCTGTAATAAAACAGGATTTACTTGATTTATAAAAAAGCAAACAAACTGTGTTTTGGTAGTATATATGATAAATTGGTTTGAATTCAGTTCAAGGATATAGCATCACATTTGTCTAATCCGTAAATTATCCAGAGTTTTACTATTTCAGTTTTATACTTTAAGTGGCTTCTGAAGTGCTTCTTCAGAAAGGTGGAGAAGATACATTATCTAGGGGTAATTTACACAGAATGAAGTCCTGGCATTTCGCAACACACACAACGACTCTGTTGGCATCATGAACAAGAATGAGTCTGGCAGGTCCCCAAATACTTGATAGGAGTCTGTTTCATTGGTGAGGCTCAACAAGAATTCATTCTCTTCTTTGGCCATGTCTTTGCTCTGATTTCTCCATAAATGGTGATCTGTCTGGCATCATGATCCATGTGGTAAAGTTTTCTGCCTCTCTCTTACTAGCCTTTTCTCCCTTCTTCTACAAATTGTTAAAAATGAAACTACTATTACCTATTTCTTATGGTCTTGGTTGGGTCTGGGTCCAAGAAGTCTGTGTACCCTCTTTCTCCAGGTTCAAGGAGGCTACTGTCTATCTAAACCTTCAACATTTCAGTAATGCTGCCATCATCTGTTACTTAATTCCAGATCATCACTTCATTGGTCTCAGCTTTTTCCAACTGCTTGTCTAAATTATTTAAAAAAAAAGATTGTTGAAAGAAATAATACTGTTAATAATACTAAACCTTGAATGGCCTCGATGGCCAGCATCCATCCACTTGCCCTGATGTGCTGTGCTCTCACTGAAGACTATTGTGAGCTGACAGTCAGACTACATATCTGTAATGGAGCAGAAATTCTTTACAGAATTCCCTATGCATTCCAGATTTTTTCTTCTATACCTCTCCCCCTGCCAGTGAGCCTTCCTTTGAGGCATTATTTCTTTCTTCCCATTTATCTGAAAAGTGGGAGGGAGCAACTATCATATCAGATTTCTGAAGAACCAGAAACAAAAGGAGAGGACACTGGTGGCACAACTGTCATCCAAGGCTTCCTGCTACCTTGGGCTTTGGACTTGTCTATATGCAAAAGCTGCACCCATTTCATTTACGGTGCAATAACTGTATTAAGCTAAAGTGAAATAGATCTGATATAAACTGAAATAAATGTGTCCACACAGCCTTTTGCACTCTTAACTAAATCAGTTAAAAAAAGTGAATTTAAGTTAATTTAGTGCAATTTCTCTGTGCACAGGCCTGGAAAACTGAGTTGATAGAAACATGAATTATCACATTTTAATTAATATGTAAATCTGTACTTAGCACCAGCACAGACAAACTCCATTGTGTTTAAAAACAAAATTAGCTGGTCTTTGTTTACATCTTTTCTAACACAATCCACTGTACCAGTGTAAACAAAGCCTAAGTGAGCAAGGACCTTGGGGGAGCCGATGTGGCAACTCCAGCTATGGAAAAAAGAAGGCTGGCATGGTGATGGAATCAAAATGTGCCTTGGTCTTACTGATACTTATTTCCTTCCAGCTGTTATTTAAATGGTAGGAGAGGAAGTGAAGCAGCACCAGCAGTGCAGGCTCTGACAGCAAGGAAGAGGTCCTGGCATCAGGGGATCAGAATTGCCTGAGCCCCACTACTGCTGATCACCTCTCTCCTATTGCCACCCCACAAAGTCATTTAAGAAAAAGATTTGATTTCAACATGTTGTTTTAAATAAAATAGCTTTGTTCACTTGAGTTTAAAGGCTATTAGGTAAACAGGATCATTCTATCACAGAAAAAGCAACTGGGACATATTCCAAGGGAAAATAACACTGAAGAAATATGTGAAGACAGATGGTAAAATTCAGAAGGCGTAGGTTTCTAGCACTATGTTTTAATTACTTAATTACTTTGGTCCCTCCCTATTCTCTGCCTGGGACTCACATTTAATTTCCTGTGGACTGTAATACTTTGGTTTCAGAGTGGTAGCCGTGTTGGTCCGTATCAGCAAAAAGGAGGAGTCCTTGTGGCACCTTAGGGTATGTCTACACTACAAAATTAGGTCACATTTATAGAAGTCGGTTTTGTAGAAAGCATTTTTATACAGTCGAGTGTGTGTCCCCCCACACAAATGCTTTAAGTGCATGTAGTCGGCGGACTGTGTCTACAGTACCGAGGCAACCGTCAACTTCCGCAGCTTTGCACTGTGGGTAGCTAACCCACAGTTCCCACAGTCTCCACTGTCCATTTGAATAGAAATCCCAGTGCCTGATGGGGCTAAAACATTGTCGCGGGTGGTTCTGGGTACATATTGTCAGGCCCCCGTTCCCTCCCTCCCTCCGTAAAAGCAAGGGCAGACAATCATTTTGCACCTTTTTTCTTGAGTTACCTGTGCAGATGCCATACCACGGCAAGCATGGAGCCCGCTCAGATCACTTTGGCAATTAGGAGCACATTAAACACCACACGCATTATCCAGTAGTATATGCAGCACCAGAACCTGGCAAAGCGAAACCAGGTGAGTAGGTGACATCAGCGCGGTTACAAGAGTGATGAGAACATGGACACAGACTTCTCTCAAAGCATGGGCCCTGTCAATGTGGGCATCATGGTGCTACTGGGGCAGGTTCATGCCGTGGAACGCCGATTCTGGGCTCGGAAAACAAGCACAGACTGGTGGGATCGCATAGTGTTGAAGGTCTGGGATGATTCCTAGTGGCTGCGAAACTTGAAAGGGCAATTTCATGGAACTTTCTGACTTGCTTTCCCCTGCCTTGAGACGTAAGAATACCAAGATGAGAGCAGCCCTCACACTTGAGAAGTGAGTGGCAATAGCCCTATGGAAGCTTGCAATGCCAGACAGCTATTGGTCAGTCGGGAATCAATTTGGAGTGGGCAAATCTACTGTGGGGGCTGCTGTGATGCAAGTAGCCAATGCAATCAAAGATCTGCTGATATCAAGGGTAGTGACCCTGGAAAATGTGCAGGTCATAGTGGATGGCTTTCCTGCAATGGGATTCCCTAACTGTGGTGGGACCATAGACGGAACCCATATCCCTATCTTGGCACCGGAGCACCAAGCCAGCGAGTACATAAACCACAAGGAGTACTTTTCAATAGTGCTGCAAGCACTGGTGGATCACAAGGGACGTTTCACCAACATTAACGTGGGATGACCGGGAAAGTTACATGACACTCGCATCTTCAGGAACTCTGGTCTGTTTCAAAAGCTGCAGGAAGGGACTTTCTTCCCAGACCAGAAAATAATGGTTGGGATGTTGAAATGCCTATAGTTATCCTTGGGGACCCAGCCTACCCCTTAATGCCATGGCTCATGAAACCATACATAGGCAGCCTGGAGAGTAGTCAGGAGCTGTTCAACTACAGGCTGAGCAAGTGCAGAATGGTGGTAGAATGTGCATTTGGACGTTTAAAAGCGCGCTGGCGCAGTTTACTGACTCAGTTAGACCTCAGCGAAACCAATATTCCCACTGTTATTACTGCTTGCTGTGCGCTCCACAATATCTGTGAGAGTAAGGGGGAGACGTTTATGGTGGGGTGGGAGGTTGAGGCAAATCGTCTGGCTGCTGGTTACGCACAGCCAGACACCAGGGCATTAGAAGAGCACAGGAGGGTGCAGTGCGCATCCGAGAAGCTTTGAAAACCAGTTTCATAACTGGTCAGGCTACGGTGTGAAAGTTCTGTTTGTTTCTCCTTGATGAAACCCCCCACCCCTTGGTCACTCTACTTCCCTGTAAGCTAATCACCTTCCCCACCTCCCTTCGATCACTGCTTGCAAAGGCAATAAAGTCATTGTTGCTTCACATTCATACATTCTTTATTAATTCATCACACAAATAGGAGGATAATTACCAAGGTAGCCCAGAAGGGACGGTGGAGGAGGGAAGGACAAGGCCACACAGCACTTTAAAAGTTTAAAACTTATTGAATGCCAGCCTTCTGTTACTTGGGCAATCCTCTGGGGTGGAGTGGCTGGGTGGCCGGAGGCCCCCCCCACCGCATTCTTGGGCGTCTGAGTGAGGAGGCTATGGAACTTGGAGAGGAGGGCGGTTGGTTACAGAGGAGCTGTAGCTGTGGTCTTTGCTCCTGCTGCCTTTCCTGAAGCTCAACCATACGCTGGAGCATATTAGTTTGATCCTCCAGCAGCCTCAGCATTGAATCCTGTCTCCTCTCATCACGCTGCCACCACCTTTCAGCTTCAGCCCTCTCTTCAGTCCCCCACTTACTCTTTTCAGCCTGCCACCTCTCCTCCCAGTCATTTTGGGCTTTGCTGCACTCTGACATTGTCTGCCTCCATGCATTTGTCTGTGCTCTGTCAGTGTGGGAGGACAGCATGAGCTCAGAGAACATTTCATCGCAAGTGCATTTTTTTCACCTTCTAATCTTTGCTAGCCTCTGGGAAGGAGAAGATCCGGTGATCCTTGAAACACATACAGTTGGTGGAGAAAAAAAAGGGACAGGTATTTGAAAAGTCACATTTTATAGAACAATGGGTACACTCTTTCACGGTAAACCTTGCTGTTAACATTACATACATAGCACATGTGCTTTCGTTACAAGGTCGCTTTTTGCTTCCCCCCACCAGATGGCTAACAGCAGGGAACATTTCTGTTCAGTCATAGGCAAACAACCCAGCAGAAACGGGCACCTCTGAATGTCCCCTTAAGAAAAGCACCCTATTTCAACCAGGTGACCATGAATGATATCACTCTCCTGAGGATAATACAGAGAGATAAAGAACGGATGTTGTTTGAACGCCAGCAAACATACACTGCAATGCTTTGTTCTACAATGATTCCCGAGTACGTGCTACTGGCCTGGAGTGGTAAAGTGTCCTACCATGGGGGATGGAATAAGGCTGCCCTCCCCAGAAACCTTTTGCAAAGGCTTTGGGAGTATATCCAGGAGAGCCACGAATGCCAAGGCAAATTAATAATTAAACATGCTTGCTTTTAAACCTTGTATAGTATTTTAAAAGGTACACTCACCAGAGGTCCCTTCTCCACCTGGTGGGTCTGGGAGGCAGCCTTGGGTGGGTTCAGGGGGTACTGGCTCCACGTCCAGGGTGAGAAACAGTTCCTGGCTGTCAGGAAAACTGGTTTCTCCGCTTGCTTGCTGTGAGCTATGTACAACCTCATCATCATCGTCTTCCTTGTCCCCAAAACCTGCTTCCGTGTTGCCTCCAGCTCCATTGAAGGAGTCAAACAACATGGCTGGGGTAGTGGTGGCTGAATCCCCTAAAATGGCATGCAGCTCATCATAGAAGCAGCATGTTTGGGGCTCTGACCCGGAGCGGCCGTTCGCCTCTCTGGTTTTCTGGTAGGCTTGCCTCAGCTCCTTAAGTTTCACACGGCACTGCTTTGGGTCCCTGTTATGGCCTCTGTCCTTCATGTCCTGGGAGATTTTCACAAATGTTTTGGCATTTTGAAAACTGGAACGTAGTTCTGATAACATGGATTCCTCTCCCCATACAGCGATCAGATCCCGTACCTCCCGTTCGTTCCATGCTGGAGCTCTTTTGCGATTCTAGGACTCCATCATGGTCACCTCTGCTGATGAGCTCTGCATGGTCACCTGCAGCTTGCCATACTGGCCAAACAGGAAATTGAAATTCAAAAGTTCGTGGGCCTTTTCCTGTCTACCTGGTCAGTGCATCTGAATTGAGAGTGCTGTCCAGAGCGGTCACAATGGAGCACTCTGGGATAGCTCCCGGAGGCCAATACCATCTAATTGCATCCACAGTATCCCAAATTTGACCCAGCAAAACTGATTTCAGCGCTAATCCCCTTATCAGGGGTGGAGTAAGGAAATCGATTTTAAGAGCCCTTTAAGTCGGAAAAAAGGGCTTTGTCATGTGGACAGGTGCAGGGCTACATCGATTTAACGCTGCTAAATTCAACCTCAACACCTAGTGTAGACTAGGGCTTAGAGACTAAAAAATTTATTTGGGCATAAGCTTTCATGGGCTAGAACCCACTTCATCAGATGTATGGATACTTTGGTCTAGTTTTGATTATTGGGTTTAGTGTGCAGGTACTAGCTAGTGTTAGTGGCCTGTGACATACAGGAGGTCAGACTAGATGATCTGGTGGTCCCTTCTGGCCTTAAACTCCATGACATTAACCTCTTTTTATTTATTTCTTGTTTCAGGGAGACTGAAATGCTCCAGAAATGTATGATGGGATAAAGAACTTTTTTCACCAGTATCTGTAGGGAGATTTTAATGCACCCTACGTCAGTAAAGACCCAAAGACATTACAATCTGATGGCTTTTTCTGGCCTACGTGAAAGTGGTTGGTGGTTTTAGTCGGAAAGGACATATTTCCACATGACTACAAGTAAACACAAGGTTGCATTGTCTAAAACCCACTATGTCCTATTCCAGACTCCCATCTATACCAACTGGTACATTTTACCACCACTGTTTTTTGGGTGGGGAGGAACACAGATAATATGTCCAAAGGGTGATTTTAGAAGGAGCTAAGGAAATAACAAATGGAGGTTTACCATTAGAGGTTGGGGCGAGGAAGAAAAACTTCCCAGGCAAACAGTTAAGATGGAGACAAGCCACCTTTAAGCAAATTACTTGGATCACAGAGCTCTCAATCCACAAGATTCAGCTTGTATGCCACATCATGCAACACTGAAGCACATGCAATGAGCTTTCACACTAGCACCCTATCAGCTGCATGTTTTGACTCACACTAGAATCATAGAATATCAAGGTTGGAAGGGACCTCAGGAGGTCATCTAGTCCAACCCCTTGCTCAAAGCAGGACCAATCCCCAACTAAATCATCCCAGCCAGGGCTTTGTCAAGCCTGACCTTAAAAACTTCTAAGGAAGGAGATTCCACCACCTCCCTAGGTAACACATTCCAGTGTTTCACCACCCTCCTAGTGAAAAAGTTTTTCCTAATATCCAACCTAAACCTCCCCCACTGCAAATTGAGACCATTACTCCTTGTTCTGTCATCTGCTACCACTGAGAACAGTCTAGATCCATCCTCTTTGGAACCTCCTTTCAGGTAGTTGAAAGCAGCTATCAATAACAACATGGTGAAATGTATGTAGCAACATTATATGTAAAGTTATGAATTCCCTCTATATGATGGCAGCACATGTTCAAACCCATATAGCCCCGATTGGGCAGGGGTGGTTAAGTAGGTCTATCTTAAACAAAGAAATGGGTGTTCACCTCAATTTACATATAAGTACTAAACAAGGTCCTTGAGACAGGAAGAGGGAGACAAGGCAAATCTTCATTGCAGCATACACAGGGGAGAAACAGCATGGTGGCACCTTCACTCCCAGACTCCACTGCCTTCACTATTTGAATAAAATTTGCTGTGAAGGGTAATACTCAGAAGAATCCACTTCAAAGGCAATGGGGGACTGGACCATAAAAATAAAGGGCAAGAACATCTCAGCCGGTCTACCTCTCTCTCTCTCTCTCTCTCTTTTTCACATAAGAACTCAAAGGAACCAGCCCTTTGGACTTGGGGGCAGATCCTGATTTGAGAATTTGGTCAGCTGTGTTGCTGGGAACATGTGGTAAGGATTTCACCTTGAATCGAATCAAGTTTGTTAAGATCTAGTTACTAGAAAGTGCCGTCTCTTTATTCTCATAACCATTTCTAATTTTAATGCCTTAGACTTGTACGCACTTAAAATCTCTTTGTAATTAAATAAACTTTTTTGATTCTTTAATCAAAACCAATCCAGCATTGTGTTTAAATTGAAGTGTTCGGTAACTCCAATTAAAGTAACAAACTTTTGCACATTGACCCCTCATAGGGGCAACAGACGTCTAATATCAGAACTGCCCAGGAGAGGGCTGCACAGTGCAGAACCAACATTTCTGGGGAAAATTCAGGACTGGGGGAGCGTTTGGGGTCAATCTGCAAGTGGTAACATAGGGGTATTCTACACTGGCAGCGCTTTAACGTGCCTTGTGCGGTCACGGCACAGCGCTGGGAGAGAGTTCTCCCAGCGCTCAAATATAACAACCTCAACAAGGGGTGTTTTACAGCGCTGTAACTTGCTTTGCCCCAGGGTGGTGTTTTTTCAGTGTAAACAAGCCCTAAGGCTGGAGGAAGCCTGAACGTTGACTGAAATGTTGTTAGGAGGCTGAAGCTATACGCAGACTCTCAAGGTGTGACCTGCATGCTATTTGGCTGTTTATGAGGGGCCCAGGTTGGGAGCTCCAGCAGCAAAGCATTGTGATGCAATGAAGGTTGCATGGCAGATAGTGGCACAAGCCCTCACTAGTCTGGATTGCACCTCAGACTATGATAGCTTCCAAGGGAAGTTGTGGAATCCCCATCATTGGAGACTGTTAAGAATAGATTGGACAAAATATCCCTCAGGGATGGTCTAGATTTACTTGGTCCTGCCTCAGAACAAGGGACTTGTTGACTTGATGACTTCTCAAGGTTCATTCCAGCCCTATATTTTCTATGATTCTACAACTGTAAAGTAGAAAGAAGAGAACCAGAGCCATGGATTTAACTTTCCCATTTTCATTGATAAGACTCAATATGACAGTGTAGTACATAAAAACAAAAAGTACATGAAAAATAAAGCATCTCAGTTGTCTTAACAAGGCCCCTTCCATGCTTCCTACACTATGACAAGCTGGCTTATTTCTATGGTATATTTAGTAGTAGTAGTCCTGCATTCATTTAAATTTTGATAATTCACTGTGTAGTTTGTTTGCAGCTACTTCTGACGTAGGTTGACAAGATAGTCAACCTGTTTGCCCTCTCTGTTTTCTCAGCAATAAACAATTCTGGTTAGCCATACTGATAACCATTTAATATAATATTTCATTTTTCCTGCTACAAGGAATTCATTATGTGAAAGTAAATGAGGCCAATGGGACAACCTATACTCACTCTCATATCATAGAAATAATCTTTATTCTGTCCTAGTACTGCCAAATTTGAGGGAGTGTTCAAAAAGAGGTTCTAATTTTGTCCTCTCACTCGTCCCTATTTCAAGCAAGTATAATCATCATGCAGTACACATCTTTTAAGACTTGCCAGTGTCCATTCTTAAATTCTTCTTAATGAACTTTTCCAGAATAAGTTTGAACCATGGTTTATCTATACATGTAATCTTACCATAAAGGTTTTATACATTTTGTTTAATTAGCTTTGAACCATCAAAGTTCCTAAGTAAAGAACAGTAATAAGGAACATAATGAAAACAGAAAAGCCTGACATACAAAGGGAAAAGCTGAGGATTTAAAAGGCCTTTAGGTTGGATCCGGGTATAGCAAATGCTAGTCAACACCAGACATGCCAAACCCACCAAAAAAAACATAGAAATTGGGCTTGTTTTTGGCTTAATTGGCTTGTGAGTTGCTTGTTGGCTAGTTTGTACCTTGTTGATTCTTTCTTTTTTGATTGGCTCCTGGCAAGCAGGAGTGGGAGGGGGAGAGAGTCATGGGTACACAGAAGGCCCACCACAGTCCCAGACGGCATGTTGGGGGGATCTAGTCACAGAGTGTTGGGGTTCTTAGGGATTGGCTTGTTTTGGCCTTGTTTTGAAATGGCATTAGCTTGATTTTTGGTTTATTGTGAAAGTTGGGGTGCTTATTTACCACGTGAAAGCTGGCAACTGTGCTCAACACTTGGATGTCTACAGATTAGCAGGGAGGGGAAGCAAGAGGGACTCCTACAAAACTATTTTCATAAGTTCTCTTTATTCTCAAAAAGAGAAATTTAGAATTGTTTTTCCTGCATTTTAAACAATAAATGGCTAGTACAGCAAAATGATACTTTTCTTTGCAGATAACTGTACTCCAAAAATATTTTTAAAGCAACTTTTTGCTGTAATTAAGTGAAGATGAAAAAACCCTACATGTTGAAGTTGTTGAAATTCTTGTGGAATTTATTAACTTCAGTGCAAATGCTAAGATCAAATGAGCTTCTTTAATTTCCATAATGAAATTGTTTTTATAAAGTTAAAAATACTGTAATGAGGCCAAAACGGTATGCTTTCAGAGGCTCCCATGGTGAAACAAATGAGATTTTAGCTTCTCTAATTGGGCATACTGCAAGCTGGGCTTGATGCTGTCTTCAGCACAGGATGTTTGTTATCCCTAACAAAAAAAAAAAAAAAAAAAGGTCTACAGCTGTCAGCATAATACTATATAGCTTTTCAGAAGCTAAATCATCAGGAAGAAAACTGCTGCTCTCTGACTGGGACCACCCAAAGGGAGAGATCAAGTAGAGAACAGCTCTACTTTTCCTTGATTAAGAAGTTATTCGTAAGGTAATTTGTTTACCACTATCAAAGAGAAGCTTTTGAAAGAACTGTTGTGAATTCCCAGAATCCTCTAGAAGAATTTTATTTAATTAAGCAATGAATATGGAAATTTCCCCCCCCCCACCCCTGAGTTAAATCTTATTACCAGTCAACACAAGTCTTTGGAGTCTTACTGGTCCTGCAGGGGAAAAAAAAGTTAGAGGCATTGTGTTTTGTCTGCATTGCCAAACTCTGCTCGTTTGCTGTCATGTACAACACCATGGTAACAGCCCGTAAATCTTTAAGAGCTTTAAAATCATTTGGATGAAATATTATTTTCATTTTCCCCCCAACATTGCTTTCACGTGTAAGATATAGAAAAAGATAGACCATTCTAAAATGATTTTCAGCATCTGAAGATTTATTATATTTAAGTAAATGTATACTTTTATCATTAATCATGATTTAATGTTTGATGCAAGTGCAGTGCTTCCACACAACAAATAAAGTGCAACTAGTACAGTATCAGAGGAATGTGACCAAACTCACTTTCTGAAGTTAACATTTACCCCATGACATTTAATTGTGATGTAAAATTAGGAATAGAAGGTATCCTATAAAAGGTAGAACAATAATAATGGTTCTTTACTCAAAACTTAAACCATCACTAAAAGATTAACTGATTTAATGTTTCAGGAAATTTTCCTGATACTTGCAAAAACACCAGACACAAACATAAGCCACTAATATACTTACCTACCATTAGCAGACAATTTTACTATTCCAAACAGTTTTCAAGTAATGATTTCTTTGTTAATAGCTGAAGGAATAATTTGTAAGCTTGCTAGCCAAACTCTATTCATTGTTTTAGTCTCACATACAGAATGTTCATGGTTGATACTTTTCTCTGTAGGTTACTATCCCTTCCCCGCTCTTCTGCTTTGTTTTTACTCCCCCAACCATTCAGTTGTCAATGTGTTGTACAGGTGAAGTAATATTGCTCTTGGGAAGATAAAAATCAATGATTTTAAACAAATAAATGAAGACTGGATTTTTATTTAAACTGAACTTTTAAAATTTAAATTAAATACAAATTTATTTTTTTAAAAGAAACATTTAAAGTAATTTTATAATTGACAATCTATGTTAAGGGCTAAGCTTATTATAATCTAGTAAAATCATTTAAATTATATTTAAAAAATCTTAAAACTTGACAGCAAACATGTACTGCTTAAAGAAAATCACACCACTGAACTGGTGGATGTCACTGGCTAAGCAAATGGAACCTGAGGTTACTGATGTGCTAAACCTGTTTGTGAAAGCAGTAGCCTCTTCTACAGCTGCAGGAAGAATATTTTCCTCATTTGAGTTTATTCAACTAGTTCAGTTCAATGACTAGTTCTTTCAAAGTTCAGAAATCAATTGGGAGTTCAAAAAGTAGTTGTGTTCCTCTTCCAATCTATGTATTAAAACTAGGTGTGAGAGGATAGGCTCTACTAGTTCTAAAATCTTCAAGTATATGGTGAACAGAAACAATCAGATCAATATACTGATTTCATAAATATTTCTTGTTTAAAAATGAGTTAGTTTTAAATGCAAAAACTTGTTTTTCTATTGTGTCCAGCACATTTAAGATAGTTTTATTTAATAAAAAAATTAAAATGCTGATTTTGTGCATTTTAATTAAATTTGAATTACGATCCAAATATAGCTTGGCACAAATCACAAGTAAAAAACTAATCTTCATCTAGAAAATTTGTAATGCATCATTCACTAGTTTCTACCATAAACAAAACGTAAAAATCGGAATAAATGTAAATTAAGTTAAGATATATAATTGCTTAAATGTTCATAGATATAGTATAGCCTCCTGGTCAGCAAAAAGAAGCACCACATTCACTGTAAAAGCTCTATTTAGTTGCAAAGCAACAAGTTTTAATGGTTACCAACTGATGAAATTCAACCTTTCTTTAGGAAAATAAATAAAGACAACCGATGCAAAACACAATTAGAATCAATTATTTAAATCAAGGTTTCTTGCTTGCTAATTTAAATCAAATTAAAATCAGTGATTTAAATCACATTGATTTAAATCAATCAACCCTTGTTACCACATGTTCTACAACTTCCTCCTCTTTACTGATTTAGAAAGCATAAGAATCAAGAAATACAGTACTACTCTCATGAAGGACATAGGAAAGAATTACGATGAATAGTATTAAAAAGAAAATTGGAAGAGAAATGGTAATACAAGAATTAAGGGGTGGAAGAAAAATTGAGGGTATAGGTGAAATCCTAGGCTATTGAAGTCAATGAGCATTTTGCCACTGACTACAATGGAAGCAGGATTTCTCCCTTTGTTTAGATTGATTGCTTATATATATATAAAAGCAAACACAAAGAATGAATGAGGAATACATGGGATGGGATTGAATATCTCTAAATATCAACATGCAGAATTTTATGGGGTTGGTTTAGAAGGATCATGTTTGATAAGCATCTGAAGATATTTAAGCAAACAAAATTTTTGGAAACTCTTCAGTTAAGTTTCTCTTCAGCAGGTTTCCAATACCATTACGTGCTGAATTTATATTTTTAAAAGGGGAGGGGAATCAAAGGGGTAGAACAGAATAATTAAATATTTCTATAAAATTCCAACTCATTGATTATAGTCTAACAAGCAACTTTTATAAGTCAGGGATTAGCTTTAGGCAATTAGATATTTTAATTAACCAAAGTCAAACTTAGCTTCGGACTAGAGAGAGTTTCTTAAAGTCTAGCAAGTTAATCTGCAAATGTTCAGCAGTAGATACAAGCAAAACAGCCTCACACAACTAGAAAGTTCAAAGGAAGCAGAGATTGAGAGTCTCCTCTGAACACCGGAATCATTACAAGGGAAAATAAAGAACAGGGTACCCATGCTATGGTTTTGACCTGCTGATGAAAGAATATCAAAGAAATTATAAGCCTTGTGACAATGTCTGCCAATAGCAATTACATAATACGCTCCTTTGTGCTACTGGACACTAAACAATGGTTCATAGCAATAATTACATAATTTATATTTTGTATTAAGAATTATTCATAATATATCCCATGAATGTTTCTAGGTTATGAAATAGCTTCTGCGTTAGAAATTGACTGTGTGTGTACCTATCTAACACTATAGGAGGTGCTATTAAGCTCTACATCCACATTACAGCTCTATATAACCTGTCAAAATACTGACAGAATTTTGATCTTCAAACTAGAAGACAAATGTAAACACTCATATTTAAGTTGCTGCCAAAGCTAGTCACAGAATAGATTATAATTGGCGACCCATTACCAGTTTTCAGAAATAATTATACTGTAAATACTGATGGTTCAGTTATAAAAACCAGATTTACAACAATATTTTAAGAGTGTAAGATCCGAATAGACCTTTTGAAATCTTTACATCAAGCTTCATCACTTAAAATAATGTCAGTTTTACTTTTATTAATTCATTTATCATATTATTTTTCTAGAATCTAAAAATTATTGAAACATTTAATTAACTAATCAACAATTAATTTGTTCTTTAAAATACAATTTTCACTATCTCTGTATTAAAAAATAAAAAATATTTTAATAGTAAGATGTCTTTTATAACACCATTCTCCTCTATGATTATCACAGTGACGGCCACATATATTGTTACACTGATGGCATATTGAGCAACATTTATCATGACAAGAAGCAAACAATGGATCTGTGGCTCTGTTACCAGTTCCGTTTCCTAACAATTTCATTCTCATTATTTTAGTCCAGTAGATTGTTTGATACACACACACACACACACACACACACACACTCTCTCTCTCTCTCTATTTTGGGGTTAAATTGCACTTTGGAATTCACATTATTTTGTAGATGTATCACTGTTCATTTAAGTTGTTAGGGTTAGCACTTCTTTTCTATCAGCTGAAGCAGTTAATTTACTTTCATTGACCATCCAGGAGTGTAATCTAACACCTGCTTATTTTCTTTCTCTCAGGCTACACAAAGGATACTTTTTTTTTATATTCTGTAGTTTAAATTCATATGAATGTAATCTTGAATTCTTAAATTCTCTGAGGCAATTTGTCCGTGGAAATGTTGGGATTTTTACAGCATCACATCTGTTCATGCATGTTGTGTTTAATATAAGACAAATCCTTCAGGCCATATTGCAATTGATGCATCAATGCTGAACTTATTTGAAACACAGTGATATGTAAGTGTATTACATATTTTTCAACTGATGGCTAAATTATTTTTTCCACAGTCAGGGTAGGTTATAGAAGATTAAACACTTTTTTCATTACTATATAAAAGCATCCTTTGTGTGAGAGAGAAATTAAGAATGGTGGACCTACATTATGTAAATGTGGAAACAAATGTTTTCTAAAATATTAACATTCCAACAGTTAAATATTTAAATCAGACTTATTAAATCATACCAAAAGGTAAATTAATTATGAGGGGAAAACTTATCTAGTCTCATTCTCTGCTATTTTTGTCACATTGTAAATAATAAGACTATTTTTACTTCTCTCTAGACATTTATAACCCCACCAAATGCTAATTCACACTTATCTTTGAGAGTTAGAACTAGGAGCCAGAAACATGTTCTGTTCAGTCTGCTGCTTCATTTTGGCTTAAGAGACTGCGGTTTTGACAGTAGGGCCATCTGCTGTTAACTTTCCTTCTCATCATCCTTCTTATTTTGCTAGTCCAGTCAAAAGCAATTTAAAATGTTTTGCCATTATAATATGTAGATAATTATGATAAATTACAGTTTTAAAATGAGTCTCAAATTATGCGTATGCTAGGTATTTGCCTCACAGTTATGAATATAAAAATATTCCTGCACTTATGAAATATTACTATTTTATTAGTGATGTTAGCTCTGTAATGATATACCTACAAGGAAATTTCCTAGACACAGAGTCTGACAGTCATTAGAAATCTATTTATATCTCAGCGAGATATTTCACCAAGTGAATAGCAGAGCTCAAACATTCTGTGTTGCTGTTGTACAAAATATATAGCACATAAGGCTCTATGTTGTTATATTTTGTTATGTCACAAAATCAACAACATATACAAAAAACACAAATAAAGAGTAACAGGAAGAAAATTCAATTTTTGGACACAGCATGGTGTTATATAAAAGAGTTAAGACGAAGCTTAATGGTTTTGAGAAAACTGACAGTTTCTAAAGCAAGTTATACATTACACCCAATTCCAAACTACTGTACTTGGACTTTATTAAAATACTCCTTAAAATGAGGCAGATGTAAATAATCAACATTCAGAACTGCTAAATAAAAATATCAGATCTTTTCAAAGAAAAGTCCCCCTATAGTGGTACACTGGAAAATTTCAACATTAATTTATGCTGTATTTTATTTGTGGCTTTTGTGTAATATTTTTGTGTGAAGATTTGCTTAAAAAAATCTATACCCTTTAAATGTTATTGTAAAACTAAAATTAGAAATTAGAAACAGTTTATTATTTAAAATTTCCTCTATCTTCCTTTTCTTATTAGTAGACCAGGTTCTTTAGAAACAACAACAAGTCCCTATAATGCAAGCACCATCCTACTTGCAGTGACTGTGGCTAGACTAATCAATAGTCCAGGGTCTGACACTAAACATATATAATTTTTGCAAGAAATGTTCTGTCCACTAAGAAAACCTGTTTACTTATTGCAAGTGTAGCAATGACTAACGTTTGAATCATGGCAACTATAAAGAGGAACAGCTAGAGGGATAGGGAGAAAATGTCAAACAACAATTTTGGCAGCGCTAGGACCAAATCTTAGCACTGTTAAGTCAGTGGGGATGGTTTCTGCCTGGTGATGGCCTTATTACTCTCTCCTCATTACGACCACACAGAATTCACAAGTAAGTCAAAAAGATAAAAGCTGCTTAGAAGAAAAAGTTATCAAGCCTATTGGCTTAATTCCTTAGAGCTCAAGACACAGGCATTTTGTATTGACATTTAAATCGTTCACTGCAGATAGGGCAATGGTATGGTATTTCAGCAGAGTGGTGATATGCAGAGAAAACTAGTAGTCAATGTATGCACCATTTAAATGCCAGTGACAGATCATCAGTTGTGCTTGAAATTACCACTTTCTGATCCAGAACCAGACAATACCAACTAAGCAACAACAAATGCCCTCTACACAGAGATATACAAAATTCTTACAATTTGAAGTACTTTAACATTTAAAAATATCTAAAATTAAGTTCATATTATTCTCTATCCAAAAGGGTTTTTATATATCATTTAGTACATGTAATCTATTCATTATCTCCCCCCATCTCTTTATTGGCCTCATCATTCTAGTTAGCTCTGCCAGTGTGTTACCATACTTTTTTCCCCCTTGGCTGGTAGGATTGCCAACCTTCAAGCATTGTCCTGGAGTCTCCAGGAAATACAGATTTATCTTTGATTAAAGATTATGTCATGTGATGAAACCTCCAGGAATACATGCAACCAAAACTGGCAACCCTATTGGCAGGACAGGAAAATTGCTTCCCATAGACCAGATGCCAATCAACAGAATAGTAAAAGGTATTGTTTGGGCAATGAGCATCAATTGTCTTCCCATAAGACTGAATAAATTATTTCCAAAATACTAATTTTCCAATAGACTAGGCCCTGGGGTTACTTGTGAAATCCCCCATTTGTTTGTTTTTTAAATGTAAATTAAAATGTGACATCAGGTTGTCCTAAACTTCCATAATTAATTTTAAAAAAAACAATGAATATTTTAATTTTGAGAATAGTGCTATATAATTATTTGATTAGGCATTCATCTGAAAAGGCCCTTAATCAAATACTATTGAAGCAAATCAGTGTTCGGCTAATGTATTCATTTGCAAGGTTAATTTTTCAAACTAGTCTGAAAATTATAGTGTACTGTTTGGTATAGTATCTGCTGTCTATACTTGTTCTACATATTTCATCAAGAATTTTCAAGGGGACACTCATGATTTCGGGATTCAAATATGACATACCATAAATTTATAACTTGACAAGAATAGTTTTTGAGGCTATAAATTTTTTTAAATATTGTTTTTTTGCTAACTGCTTCATCTTTGAAAAATTGCAACCAACTACCGTTTTGTGAGTCACATGAGAATAATGATTTGCACTCTCTTCCCAGTTAATTAACCTATACTAATCAATTAGCTAGTCTATCATCAGTCAGTCATGTGGGTGTCTAAAAGTGCTCAGAATGACAAAATGCTACTTAAAATTGAAACTGTTTTAGAAATAACCTTGCTAATTTCTATTCCTTCCAAAACACATACATATTTGCCAAGTAGAACAGAAAATAAGATTCACTGAGAAAATTCTTACCTATAAAGTGGGCTTTTGCATCTCATTACTGTACACCTTCTTCACTTAGTAAAAGGCAGCAAGTAGTATTTTTCTAGACACAAGCTTTTGGGACTGCCACAGCAGTACATGGTTAAGTCCATTCCCAGGAGATACTTCCACAGTAGTTAAACTACAAAATGTGTTAACACCATAACTATAATTAATAACTACTTAGAGCCAACTAGAGGTAACCAATCCCATGAAATGTCAAACACAACCACTGAAGCTACCCTAATGTGGGGTGAGATGTTCCAAACTGGTACTGAGATGCCAATTATTGTTATTTATGCAGTGTCAAACATGCAAAGCACTTTACAGACAAAATAAAGTCCTTGACCAAAGCTTACAACCTGTGTTACAATCCAGTTTACAGGTATAAACACAGTCTTCTAACTCAGAGCCAAAACACTCTCAGTAGTAGGAAACTAATATACAATGTACAGGCACATAAAAAATACTAGAAGGAATGAATTCTAAAGAGCCAGGGAGGCTTGCAAAAAACTGTATCTAAAATCTTGGCCAACATTAGTACAAGTATCCAACATGTAAAAACTTATGGAAAAAACAAAACACCAAGAGATGACAAAGAGGCACACTTCTATATCATGTACCTTAAAACAAGGACAAAACAGGAGAATCTCTGCAGTTATGTTATCTGCTTCTTCAACGCCTAGATGTCTATCTCAGAATAAAGATGTGCTCTATGAGATGTACTACATTGGTACTATTCAGACAGAAACCGAAGGTGTCAACTAACACCTAGAGAATGTCTCTTGCTCATCCTCAGCCTGGATCTGCACACTGGGAGTAGAGAAGCAAAATTGTTGGTAATGTGTGTAAGCCTCATGGAGCTTACCTTGGTTCCTGTTCTCTCCCTGCTGGTAATTCAGGGGGAGGTACACCATCCTTGGGAGAAGAGGGCCAAAGGGCAGACTCAGAATCCCAGTTGCTAAGCAAATGAGATGGAGAGAAGAGAAACACTATTTCCAGCAATAGGGGCCTCTATCAGCTTGGCAGAAGATAGCAGGAGCACCTGGATGGCCACCAGATGTCTGCTCCCAGGGGACCATGGCCCGAGAGAAAGGGTGAGTTAGAGTCAAATGACTGACAGGAAAAGGAAAGTGGAGCTAGACTGACCAATAAGAAAAGTCCTCAGTGAGATGCCTGCCCCTGGGACCACTGGGATGGGGAGAAACCATTTTTAGGAGTCTGGAGCAAGCCACTAAAAAGGAAGGACTTACTGTGAGTGAGCTCGTGAGTCCCAGGCCTGAATGCAGGGTTCCTACTGAGACCTGGCCTCTGGGTGCCTGGACGCAAAATCTTTAAGCTTGTTCCTTTCTGTGTTCAAGGTAACTCCCAGTTTATTATGCCTGGAGGGATTCTGTGGGACTGCATGCCTTTGGGGAGCTGTACTGGACTAAGTCAGCCAAATTACTTATTACTGCTACAGAAGATACTGTTTTCACAGGTCATCAAGGACCCCTGCAGAGTATGCCTATGGACAGGATATTAAATTTTATTTGTGCTATACAAGGTCACATGACCACAGAGGCAGATTAAGCTTTTGTAGGGCCATGGGCCAGAGCAAGTGGGGGTCCTCCCCAACCCTTCCACCTGCAGTGCCCCTCTGCCTCCCCCTCACACTCCTGCCGGGGCTTGCCTGGCCCCCCTGCCCGGCACTTCTGCCAGGAAGCAGGGTCAGGGCACAGGGGCTTCAACATCCTCTGAGAATAATTATGGCTTTTGCTAACACTTGCATAAGATGTTTTATAAAAATCAGTGCAAAATTACAAGGATGGTGTAATGAGACACTGGCCCCATAAAGCCAGAGGAGATAGTTACCCCATTCCATGTGCCCAGGGAAGTAACTGAAGCAGTCTCTGGGAGAGGCATTTGGTTCCAGGGAGCAGTTAAGTATGGGAAAGTGAAGGTATAGGGCCATCCCAAACCATTGTTCCTGTAAAAGTCCTAGGACCAGGAACCGTGGACAGTAGGTGAGTAAGACTCCCTTCTCTTCCAGCCAGGACAGACAGGTGTTTGGGGTTATTAGTCCCATCTAGGAAAGATCAAGAGTCTGATTAGTAACTGAGTGGGTGACTCAAAAAATGGCTTCAAGTCCAGTAAAGGTGTGGGGAGGTGGCGGCATACTGAGACAGCTGCTGGGAGAAAGAAAGCAAAGTGCACATCCCCAGAAAGGAAAGCTGTGCAACCCTTGAACCTGAGAGGGAGACTCTACAGGCCAGGATAAAGAAACACAGACCCCAGGTAGTAAGGGTGTGAAAACACCTGTATTTAAGGGGAGAAGAGTTTGTAGAAGAGGGAGGCCAGGACTTAAAAGGACTGTGAAACCCTGAACTAAGGGGGGGCTCTTTTGGAAGCTGGGCAGTGCTAATAAGTTAGACTCTATGAGAGGGGGGGAAGGTTATTTTAAAGGCTCTGGGTGTAAGAATTATTTTTGGGATGCCAAGGGAAACTGAGGCCTGCAATACCGTCTCAGGCCAGAAAGGGGTGCCCTGGGAATGGCACCTGTCTACAGATGGTAATAACAATACTTAGCCAGTTCTCAAATGATAGAAAAATTACAATAAAACACAAAAGTGATAGTATACTCCTCCCCAATTCTTTTTAGACTGGCAGTGGTGAAAAAGACTTGCATAACCACTAACATGCATCCCAATTTTGACCACTATATACTTTGTTTTTTTCATAAATCAAACATTACTTAGGATGAAGAGGAATTGAAAAAGAAGCATAATACAAAACATGGTCTAATAGGATGTTGAACAGATCCATGAATATGGCTTTTGGATCCAGGTACCTAATGCTGTACCGCTCTTTCACAGAGGTCACTGGATACCCAGAAGTGTGGCATCTAGCTATCCTTACCAAACCACCAGCCTCTGAGATACCTTCAACAGAAGAAATAACTCATTAGGAACTTTCCTTCAGCTTGATGTACTGGACTGAGCAGTTTGCAGTCCTGAGAGACAATATATTTTTACTACTTTTAGATGCTTTTCATTCCAGGCCAGAAAAAGAAGACATCTTCGTCTACAAAGATCAGGTTTAAGTTTTCCTAGCTTGGTCATCTCTGAGATAAACAAAGAACTGGTTGATGTTACTATGTCAGTTCCGTGATAGTGCCGATGCTGAATTTATCTTAGCTCTCACTTGACTGTGCTCATTTCCAATATACTAACACAGCATAGCATGCAGCAAGAGAAATGTAGTCCTCAAATAGTCCCTAGTAAAGATCTAATAGCACGAACTTTAGATTTGGAGCATATGAGGCAGGTGTTGTGGAAGACAGACAAATTCACACAGATTATTTGAAAAATGAAGACAATGTTATATGCCTCACTCATAATTTACAACAAAAATCCACAGACATCTGGTGCAGATCTGTTGGCAGAATTTTCCTTACTTGTCCATAGCCAATTTCTATTTTGTTTATTCATAGCTAAAAAATTGTTTCACAATAAATATGGAGAGTTACAAAACAGCGCTAATTAAATTAATATGACGTTCTCAATTTAGCAATTTTTAGTTTATAAGGTAATAATATGGTTCTCCAAAATGTCAATATGGCTCTCCAAAATGTCAACACTGCAGATTACTCATACCTTCTTGTAATGATTGTCTATTGCTTTTCTGCTGATGTGCTAAGTATACATATGTTGACAAAGTATTAAAGGGCCAATGAAAAAAAGAGACTTTGAAAATGTATTTTTAACAATATTACATTATAAAATGTAACAATATGAAATGTATTAATGTATAAAATGGGATTTAATAAATGTACTGTTCTGTCAAATAAATTTAGTTCTATCAAATGAACTCCTTTATCAAAGACACATAGACAGAGAATAGCTGAAGATCAACAGCAATACTCAGATACTGGGATTAGTCATTAGATTTCTGAACAGGGCCCTAAAGGCTGTAAAATACGTCCCTTCACTTTAAACTGAAAAAGGGAATAGACAAACACAGTATAGATAGTGTGCTAAATGACTAAATTGCTTGTTTCCTGGCTCTTTAACAATCTACGTTGGGGAGACATGCAGTCCAACAACTTTAATTCCAAAGTTAAAGTTTGCTTGCATGGGACATATGTAAAGACAGAAATATACAAGTTGAGTGCCACTTTATTTTTTGGTTTTTGAGTAAATACCCAGCTGCACTATTGTACTAGATAATCACCACACACTTAGAATCGTATTATTGTCTTATTAGCATTGAAATAATATGCAGTCAAAGCACTTATAGAATCATAGGGTTGGAAGAGATCTCAGGAGGTCATCTAGTCCAATCCCATGCTCAAAGCAGGGCCAACACCAACTAAATCATCCCAGCCAGGGCTTTGTCAAGGTGGGCCTTAAAAACCTCTAAGGATGAAGATTCCACCACCTCCCTAGGTAACCCATTCCAATGCTTCACCACCCTCCTCCCGCTGCAACTTGAGACCATTGCTTCTTGTTCTGTCATCTGCCACTGCTGAGAGCAGCCTAGCTCTATCCTTCAGGTAGTTGAAGACTGCTATCAAATCCCCCCTCACTCTTCTGCAGACTAAATACCACCAGTTCCCCCCTCAGCCTCTCCTCATAAGTCATGTGCCGCAGCCCCCAATCATTTTCATTGCCCTCAGCTGGACTCTCTTCAATTTGTCCACATCCCTTCTGTAGTGGAGGGGACTCAAACTGGACTCAATACTCCAGGTGTGGCCTCACCAGTGCCGAATAGAGGGGAATATTCATTTTCTTCAATCTGCTGACAATGCTCCTACTAATACGCCATTGGCCTTCTTGGCAACAATATGCCATTGGCCTTCTTGGCAACAAGGACACACTGTTGACTCATATCCAGTTTCTCATCCACTGTAATCCCCAGGTCCTTTTCTGCAGAACTGCTGCTTAGCCAGTTGGTCCCCAGCCTGTAGCAGTGCATGGGATTCTTCCTTCCTAAGTGCAGGACTCTGCACTTGTCCTTGTTGAACCTCATCAGATTTCTTTTGGCCCAAACCTCCAATTTGTCTAGGTCATTCTGGACCATATCCCGACCCTCCAACATATCTACTTCTCCCCCCATTTTAGTGTCATCTGCGAACTTGCTGAGGGTGCAATTAATCCCATCATTCAGATCATTAATAAATATGTTGAACAAAATCGCTTGATACTTATTTGATATTTATTTATAGTTTGAAGTTATTTATGAATTCTGAGTGTTTTGTTCAAACTTTCAGTGTTCACTACAAAAAGCTTTACAGTTTATCAATAATTCCAACAAATATCCACAAGCATCTTTAAATTTATCTCCATTAAAGTTTGATGATATTCACTTTCAAGGTAGACATGTAACAAACCTATACAGCCTTGGGATTAATGTTAACAGATGGCTTTTCTAACTGGTTAAATTCCAACAATACTATTGCTAAATAAATATTCCAACACTAAACACCATTAAGACTTTTTACAGTTGATTTTTCTGAACATTAGAAATCTCTGTGGCACAATTTTTCTATGAATTCATACTGTCACAGATATTGGGAATGTACCTATCACCAATATACCTATCTGAGAATCTCACAATTAGTGATTGCTTTATCCTCACATCACCCATGTGAAGTAGGTAAGAATTATCCCCACTTTACAAATTGGGAACTGAGGCACAGACAGATTAAGACCCACATCCTCTAAGGAATTTAGACTCCTAACAGCCATAGAAATCAATAGAAATTAGGTACAAAATACCTGTGAGGATCTGGGCCTAAGTGACTTGCCCAGCTTCACAGAATCCCTGTCTTTCCTCTATAGCTGGGGTTCTCAAAGTGGGAGTGGAACAGAGGTTGTCTTTTTTTAAAAAAATGGTTTTCTTAACACACAACCCCCTGTACCTCTTGTCCTTATGGTCATAAAGATAACCTCAAAAATGCCTGTCTGAATCTGCAGATGGTCTGAAACTGAAACAATAGCTGTAAAAGATGTAAACAGCCCCATTCGCTTTATGCAAGATCCTGCAGACACCTGTTCCAACTTAAGGTCATATTTGAAGAATTCTTCCCTGAGGATTTGAACCCATTGTTGAGGAAGGGGAATCAATAAAGTCACATTGCTACCAGATGTGCAAGATTTATTGATTGTCTTGCGATGAATCACTGAAGTTGCAGATTGCAAGTGAAGACGGATGTCAGTTTTGGTGCTCAGTGAAATGCAAATATCTATCACTTTTTCCCCCCCAATAGGCTCCAAGAGGGCTTCTTTCGTTTGCTTCTTCATGTCTGCATGAAGCAGGATTTTCAAGAACAGTTGCCATTAAAAATAAGTTCAGTCACCAGCTAAGTGTCAAGAATGAACTACTTTTATGCCTGATAAACTTCACACTGCTCCTTGAACTGATTTGCAATTCCAAACAGATTCAATCTCATTAACCATTAATGTTAATAAAAGAAAAGCAAGTTATTGGATTTAGTTTAAACTGTACCAAATGCATCCGATGAAGTGAGCTGTAGCTCACGAAAGCTTATGCTCTAATAAATTTGTTAGTCTCTAAGGTGCCACAAGTACTCCTTTTCTTTTTGCGAATACAGACTAACACGGCTGCTACTCTGAAACCAGTTTAAACTGTAGTACATTTTGGTAGCAAATCTGTATAAATATACATTTTTGTGTATGCTGCTAACAAAATGAAGATTATAAATTCTACTCTAGTAATTTATTTGCAGAGTAGGGAAAGTCATTACTAAGAATTGAGGATTCTGATAAGAAATCATGAAAATACTGATGGCATAAAAAAGGGCCAGGGCTTTGAAGTTTAAGAACCACTGTTCTATGGCTTGGCTTAATAACTGAAGGCCAGATCAAAACCCATTGAAGTCATGGAAAGATTCCTACTGACACTTTAATTGGCTTCGGATCAAGCCCTGAATGAGACAGGTGTGAACTCTAAACAATAGAGGGACAGGCCAATAATTGATTTTGACACCAAACAGTTTCAATGTCATTTATGAAGAATGAATATTCTTTATTATGGTGCTGTAACCATTTGAAATGGGTTTTTTGTTATAAGAATGGTTTTTATATTACATTTAACATCTTAAGAATATTCCATGGCTGCCTTGATAAAGGGAGTATTCTAATTAAGTGATGAAAGCTAGTATAATCTATAAAAAGAAAAAGAGTACTTGTGGCACCTTAGAGACTAACAAACTTATTTGAGCATAAGCTTTCGTGAGCTACAGCTCAGAGAGAGATCACTTAAGATGAGCTATTACCAGCAGGAAGGCGGGGGGAGGAAGAAAACCTTTTGTAGTGATGATCAAGGTGGGCCATTTCCAGCAGTTGACAAGAATGTCTGAGGAACAGTGGGGGCGGGCAATAAATGGGGAAATAGTTTTACTTTGTGTAATGACCCATCCACTCCCAGTCTCTATAGAGTTACATTTAATTACACAAAGTAAAACTATTTCCCCATGTTATTCCCCCCTCCCCCCTCCACTGTTCCTCAGACATTCTTGTCAACTGCTGGAAATGGCCCACCTCGATCATCACTACAAAAGGTTTTCTTCCTCCCCCACTCCTGCTAGTAATAGCTCATCTTAAGTGATCACCCTCCTTACAGTGTGTATGTTAACACCCATTGTTTCATGTTCTCTGTGTATATAAATCATCTCCCCACTATATTTTCCACTGAATGCATCCAATGAGTGAGCTGTAGCTCACGAAAGCTTATGCTCAAATAAATTTGTTAGTCTCTAAGGTGCCACAAGTACTCTTTTTCTTTTTGCGAATACAGACTAACACGGCTACTATTCTGAAACCAGTATAATCTATGTGCACCATCCAGCCCAGCAACTGCAAGTTGTTTAATATCACAAAATTGTTTCAAAAGCAATACTAAACAATAACATTCAGCAACAGAAATCTTACATGAAGTAAAAAAAGAAGGAAGAAAGAGAGAAAGACTCCTGTTTGTTACACTACATACAGTTAAGTATGTATACAAAAGTCAAGAAGCAAGTCCAAGTTAGCAAAGAGACCACTTTTGACAATACCTACAGGCCTGATTCTGCAATATTTGCACACCCAATATTTCCACTGGCATCATTAAAAGTTTTTTCAGTAGAAAAGGAAGGTAGGATCAGGATCATAAGCTGGAGCCTCATTTGGGTTAGAGACAATGGGTAAAATCCCAGCCCCCACTGATGCCTATGGAAAAATTGCCACCTGACTTCAATGGAAGCAGGATTTCACCCAGTTTCTTTCTCAGTATTCTGCTCACCACTTGCCTAGTATATAGGTAGCACTTAAGTAAGTAACCATTAGCTATAGTTTTTCTGATGGTTGCTACTGTTTTTAAAGCTAGTAGTATGAGTCACCTTTTACAAATTCAAGACAAAGTCCTACATTTTCAGCACTTGTAGAAAGCAAGAAAAAAATGTAATTTATAAGTTTTCAAGGAGCCTGCTTCCCCATTCTGGCCGCAGTGTCCCCTAATCACCTGGCTACACGTAGGAAAATTTACACACCATTACATCTTTTTAATTGTAACAATTTCTTGAAGTTATGATCCCTGATCTGGGCTAATACTTATCTTATGTAAAGCTGAATCATGTTTTCAGATATTCAGAATGCTGAATGGTATGTAAGCTGAGTCTTAGGGTATATCTACACTGCAGCTGGGAGCATGCCTACAAGCCTGGGTAGACTGCAACACACTAGCTCTGCTCAAGCTAGCACACTAAAAACAGCAGTGTGACCGTCGTGGCATAGGCAACGGATTGGGCTACCCATCTGCTTGGACCCAGGGGGTGAGCGGGCTTGGACTCAGGAAGCTAGCCCAAGTCGCTGCCTATGCTGCAATACCACACTGCCATTTTTAGTGCCCTAGCTCGAGCAGAGCTAACACAAGTCTGTCTATCCAAACTGGGAGGCACACTCCCAGCTGCAGTGTACAAATACTCTTATGGGTCAGACAGAGAGGACATGTGGAAGAGAGGAGGAATACGAAAGAGCACTCTTGTGACCCTAAAGCAAAACATAAAAGTTATTTATACCATGCGGAGGTACAAGACAGGCAGCATGGTTCATTGTATAGGAGTCTTCTGGAAGACAGAAGAGCTGGATTCTAGTCATGGTTCTGGTACTGACTTGCTGTATGAACTTATGTATTATATTCGAGTCTCCTGTATTTTTCCACAGTCAAGATGGATGTCTGTTTCCAGCTACTCTACAGTTTTATGAATATCATAGGTCTAATTCCCTGAGAGATATTTGTCCTTTCACTTGGGAGGAAGTGCTGTGTGTCCAAGGTATAGTTTTTCAGATGGCTGAGAATAAAAAGAAGACATCTTGTCCTTTATGGCTCCTGAGAGAGCATATTACTTTGGAATAGTTATTGCTCAGATAATAAATTCCCTGATCACAGTTTATTTATTAAACTAGGTCTGTTCTCCTTAGTGATTTATTTAGCTGTTGACTTTGCTAAGTACCCTTCAATCCTTCAATTTATTCATTGTCTTTAACTGACATTAGGCAGAACCCCAGTTGATTAATTTTAAACAGATTAATATGAGTCTTTAGGTTAGGTCATGGTTTTAAGAATGATTTGATAGGGTCACTAGTGGTTTTAACTGCAAGGTATGTTAGATATTTCAACAGCAATAGCATTTAGCATGAGTTCAGAGAGAGAAGCTAAAGACTAATGGTAACCTTGCTGACAATCCTCAAGGTTTTTGTTTTCCATTGATTCTTTTGCATCATCCCTTGGCTGGTGTTGGCTATGACACTTCTCACTGGCCTATCTTTGGCCTCATGTATTTCCCCTGTGTAGTTTCATAAAAGGTAACAGTTTTGTGTCTCCCTCTTGTCTCTTTGGGTTGACACTAGGTACTTTAGAAAATCCTACTTTAGATGGCTGCCCTATTGTCAAAATCCACCCCCCTCCAATTATCAGAATTGCTCATCCAATCTCCAGACTCAGTGTGTGTACCTACACCTTGCTCATAACTGAGATTCAAACGCTCAGTCAGCAGAAAAGAACCTCCCTTCTAACCAAACCGGTAGGAGCTGTAATAAGGATGTTTCAATTTCAAGTCACTGTTTTCATACTCCTATCTGATATTATAAGAACTGTCAGTGCTGACACACTGTTAGACTGAAATTCGAAAACAGATGTCCAGACAATGGCTGCAAGTTAATTCAAATAAAAACTAGTTTATGAGATTTTGATGATATTTCAGTTATGCTGGAAGGATGCTTATAATACTGTCTGGAACATGTGTATGTGCCCAAAGGCCTTTTGAGAATGATGCATTTCCTCATCTGCCATTTCATTTACAAAATCATTCCATGACATGGACAGTTTTCTAGGTGGATTTATGGTTCGCTCTTCCAAGCAAACATTTAGGAAATGATAATCCTTTTAATGGAATGGTGATTGGAAGAACTCTAACAAATTAAAGCATACGTTTTAAACTGTATCTTTAGTATAAGTCTTAAAAGCCCACCAACTACCAACTGACAAAATTAAAATTAGAGACAAGAACAGTACATAGCATCTGATGCATATAGATGGCAAACTCAGCGCCCAGTGTACATTCTGCCTGGTAACGACTCTTCTGTCACATCAGTATATCTTCCTGAATAATGTCTTATAATGACAAAACTTTCCTAACACATGACTCCTATTTGTTTGTGGGAGGGATTGGAGATACTGGGAGGTGAGAAATTCATTTCCCACTCTTCCACTAAATCTCAACTAAAAGTGAAGAAAAATGTATATCCTGAAGGCAGTGACTTATGATCCCCATTTGAACATACCTAATATAAGTTAATATTTTTTTAATTCCTCAGTTCCTTTCATCTGATGATTTCACAGTTCTTTATAGTAATGTCTCCCAGGTACTTCTGCAAGACCCATATAGTTCTACCAGTTTTGCAAAAGGAGAAAACTGAAATACACAGAGGTTCATAAAGCATGGCTTTAGTTCAGAACAGCCATACTCCTTCCAACCCTTACAAATCTTACTCATAATTAGAGCTGTGTGGATTGCAAAAATTCCATTTTGCAAAGGGTTTTGAGATTTCAAGATTTGGCTTAGTGCCAAATCCAAACATTTCAAAACACTGTGCAAAAAAATTCAGGAAAAATGGTTTTGGATTAATATTTAGTATAGATTTTGAATTACTCTGAAATACATAGTAATATAAAATAAAAAATCACAATAAGAAGTTTCAAAATGTAATACTGAAACATTCCATTCTAAATATATCAAAAATGGAACATTTCAACATTGTCAGAACTTTTTTTCCACTTTTCTCCCCTAAACAAAATTTTAGCAAAATAGACACTATTTTGTGGAGTATTTCAAAATCAGTGGAACCACATTCTCCAACGGAAAAGGATTGTGTCAAAGTTCCCACCAGCTGTACTCCTCACCTTTCTGTCCTCCTGGTAAGCATTCTTCCCCAATCATCCTTATATTATTGCATCAACAGGAGACTCTGGTTTCATTGTAGTATCTTTACAACAACAGGCTTGAAAGTCAACATGAAGCTGTAAAACTGTTCCAAACAAGCTGTGGGGGAAGGAGACTCAACAAGTGGTAAGAGCTATACTGATAAGTATCAAGACATAGTAATTCTACCCAGTTCCATGAACTGTATCCCAGTGAAAGCACAATATAGGCACCTGCCGTATAGTCATACATTATGGTGAGAATTCAAAATTAAATAAAAAACTAGTTAAATCTAAATGATATTGCTGTGTATGTGTTCGTGCATACAATATCAAGCTTTTCTATCATGTGTATATACACACACACACACAAGAAAAGCGTGATATTATTATACACAAATGCACTACCAAAATAAAAGAGAAGAGAAATAGTCCTGAGGAACAAGAATATTGGCACAAGATCTATATACCATCTAATACTGAAAGGTCAAAGCTGCAACTATTCCTAGTTGGCAATGGATAATTTATCAGAGATGCCTTCTTGAGTGAATTGGGCCCATGTTTAACAAACCATTATGTTGCTTCCTTTCTCCATGACATCTTTGAAGCCAAAAACTGATACATCAAGAAAGCTGAAGTGCTTAATACCTATTTTGCTTCAATCTTCAATTAAAAGGTTAATGGAGACCAGATACTCAACTGCAATATTACCAAGGGAGAAAGAACGCAAGCCAAATTAGGGAAAGAACAGGTTAAAGAATATTTAGATAAGTTAGATGTATTCAAGCTGGCTGGGCCTGCTGCAATTCATCCTCAGGTACTTAAGAAACTAGCTGAAGCAATCTTGGAACAGTTAGCAATTATCTTCAAGAACTCATGGAAGAACTCTGGGTGAGGTCCCAGAGGACTGGAGAAAGGCAAACCTAGTACCTAACTTTAAAAAAGAAGGGAAACGAAGAGGAACTGGGGAATTATAGACCAGTCAGCCTAACTTCAACACCTGGAAAGATACTGGAACAAATTAAACAATCAGTTTGTAAGCATCTAGAGGATAATAAGGTTATAAGGAATAGCCAGGATGGATTTGGCAAGAAGAAACCACACCAACCCAACTTAATTTCCCTTCTTTGACAGGGACACTGGCCTACTGCTTGGGAGGGAGCTGCAGGCATCTTATATCTCGATGTTAGTAATGCTTTTGATACAGTCCCACATGACATTCTCATGAGCAAACTAGGGAAGCATGCTCTGGATGAAACCCCTATAAGGTGAGTGCACAATCAATACTAGGTCCTCAACATTCAAACTGTGGAAGATGCCTCTCAAAATCCAGCTAGTCCAAGGGAATGGAGAGCTGTTTGGGACATGCCTGTGAATGGCAGCTTGTCCCAACCTGATTGTGATCTTTTCCAAGAATTCTCCAACTATCCAAGGAAGGCAGACGATCCCAGGTGGGGATTCAATACTCGGAAGAATTGAAAGAACATTCTGCCAGGGACATTTGAAAATGACAATTGCAGAACATTCTGGCAGATAATAGGATGGTGTTCTGCTTCTTGGCACTAAGACACAAGATATCACTTTAAGATTGAACAGGTTTTTGAAGCTGATTGGAAAGCATCCATTGGTGAAAGTTCATATTGGCACTAATGACACGTCACAGAATACAGATGACTTCATGGAACTCATAAGTATGCTGAAGAAGAATGTCCAAGACATCTTCTGAGATACTTCTTATCCCACAGGAAGACAGAAGACTCTGGAAGTGAACCAAAGTGGTTAGGTAAGTGGAGGAATGTTTGTGGAACATTAATCCATCTTCTATGGGGAGAGGGAGCTGTATAGCTTGAATAGCCTCCATCTCAGGAGAAAAGGGACTAATCTTCTTGGGGACAAGCTGGCTAGAGTAGTCAGGAGGGCATTAAATAACAAAAGGGAAGGGTAAAAAGAGGGACAATATGAGCACTCAGCACAAAAATCGAGATGTTGTGAACAAGTTAATCAAGGAACCAACAGACATGAAGAAAAGAAATTCTTTAATTGCCTATACACCAATGCTAGGAACTTGGGTAACAAATAAGAAGAATTGGAACTGCTCATTTATGAGGACAAATTTGATCTAGTTGGTATTACTGGTGAGATTCCCATAATTGGAAATTTAAATCAATGGTTATAACTATGGATATGATTTTGTCACATTAAAATTAGACAAAATTCATGGAGCAGTCATGGTAAAATTGTACAAAATAAGGGTATGACCATGGTGGGGCTGAAACCCAAGCCAGAACCCCATTCCCAAGCTGAAGAAGTCACAGAGATCTGTTAAAGTCACAGAATCCATGACCAAATCATATTCTTAGTTATAAACTATTTAGAAAGGATCAAGTAGGCAAAAGGGGAGAGGAGGGAGTAGCACTCTATAAAAAAGGACATTACCTGTTTCCAAAACACTGATAACTTGGAAGAAAATGATCTTGAATGCTTATAGATCTATGTCCTAACAGATAAAGCACAAGATGGGGATGTTAGTTGGTGTCTGCTACAGACCACCAAATCCCACTAGGAAATAGGTGACTAAGGAGCCAGTCAGTCTATCTATAATGTGATCGTGGAAGTCTTCAATTTGAGTGACGTATGTGCAGGGGTTCTCAAACTTCATTGCACGGTGACCCCTTCTGACAACAAAAATTATTACACAACCCCGGGGAGGGGGACTGAAATCTGAGCCTGCTCAAGCCCCTTTGCCCCGGGTGGGGGTCCAAAGCCGGAGGGCAGGGGATCCAAAGCCGAAGCCCAAGGGCTTCAGCCCCAGGCAGGAGGCCTGTAACCTAACCCCAGTTGCCTCGGCATTTGGCTTTCGCCCCGGGCAGTGGGCCCTGGGCTTTGGCCCCAGGCCCTAGCAAATCTAAGCCATCTCTGGTGACCCCATTAAAATGGGGTTGAAACCCCACTTTGGAGTCCCGATCCACACTTTGAGAACCGTTGTGTTAGAGGTCTCCTATTGCCGGCACTAAAACATCATTGGAATTTCCAAAAGTTATAGATAACAATTTCCTAACTCAAAAGTGAGGATCCAACATGGGGGAATTCTATATTAAACCATGTCTTGAAAGATAAAGAGGAACTGATCACAGAATTAAAAACTTATGTATAAGTGATCATGACTTGATCACATTTATAATATTCACACAAAATAAAGAATTTAATCAGAAAAGTTTGAATGATAACTGGGAATTGTTTAAGAACACTTTACTGGATGTTCAGAAAACCACAATTCCACAAGCTAGGAAGAAGGTTGTATTAGTAAACAAAAAAAATGGTTTACAGGGAAAGTGAAGTCAGCTATAAAAATTAACATACATAACAAATGGAAGAAAGGGGAAGTTGACAGTATTGAATACAAATCAGATGTTAGAAATGTAGAAAATTGATAAGGGAAGCAAAGGGACACCAGGAGAAATCTACAGCAAAGTTAAGAATAAGAGATTTCTTTATTTAAGAAAATAGCAAATAATCTCATATGATATGATAACACTTTTTCCATTCCACTAGTATCTCAGCAGGATATTAAAGAGCAGCTACTAAAGTTAGACATTTATAATCAGCAGGTCCAGGGATCTTGCAATCAGGAGTTCTAAAATAGCTGGCTGAGGAGCTCACTAGATTGTTAATGTTGATTTTGAATAAGTCTTGGAACCCCAGGGAAATTTCAGAAGACTTGAAGAAAACTAATGTTGTGCCAATATTTAAAAAGAGTAAAAGGGATAACCCAGATATAATTATAGGTCTTTCAGTCTCACATCAAACCTGGGCAAGATGATAGAGTATCTGATACAGGGGGCAGGGGGGCCAGGACTCAATTAATGATACAGGACTCGATTAATGAAGAATTAAAGGAGTGTAAATATAAATAATGTAAATCAACATAGGTTTATGGAAAATAGATCCTATCTAACTTTATATCTTCTTTTGATAAGATTAAAAGTCTGGTTGATAAATTTAATAGTATTGATATAATATATTTAAATTTCTGTACGGCATTTGACTTGGTACTGCATAACATTTTGATTAAAAAACTAGAACACTATGAAATTAATATGGCACACATTAAATGGATTAACTGATAGATATCAAAAACATAAGAACAGCCATACTGGGTCAGAACAAAGGTCCATCTAGCCCAGTATCCTGTCTTCAAAGAGTGGCCAATACCAGGTGCCCCAGAGGGAATGAACAAAACAGGCAGTCATCAAGTGATCCATCCCCTGTCGCTCATTCACAGCTTCTGGCAAACAGAGACTAAAAACACCATCCCTATCCATCTTGGCTAATAGCCATTGATGGACCTATTAACATAGATATGAACATATCTAGTTCTTTTTTGAACCCTGTTTTAGTCTTGGCCTTCACAACATCCTCTGGTAAGGAGTTCCACAGGTTGACTGTGCTTTCTGTGAAAAAATACTTCCTTTTGTTTGTTTGAAATCTGCTGCCTCTTAATTTCATTTGGTAACCCCTAGTTCCTGTGTAAGGAGAAGAAGTAAATAACACTTCCCTATTCATTTTTTGATTTTATAGACCTCTGTCATATCCCCCCTTAGTCGTCTCTTTTCCAAGCTGAAAAGTCCCAGTCTTATTAATCTCTCCTCATATGGCAGCTATTCCATACCCTTAATCATTTTGCTGCCCTTTTCTGAATCTCTTCCAGTTCCAGTATTTTTTTTTTTTGGAGACGGGGTGACCACATCTGCACACAGTATTCAAGATATGGGCGTATCATGGATTTATAGAGAGGCAATATGTCATTTTCTGTCTTGTTATCTATCCCTTTCTTAATGATTCCCAACATTCTGTTTGCTTTTTTGACTGCCTCTGCACATTGCGTGGATGTTTTCAGAGAATTATCCACAAGGACTCCAAGATCTCTTTCTTGAGTGGTAACAGCTAATTTAGACGCCATCATTTTATATGTATAGTTGGGATTGTGTTTTCCAATGTGCATTTATCAACATTTCATCTGCCATTTTGTTGCCCAGTCACCCAGTTTTGTGAGATCCTTTTGTAGCTCCTCGCAGTCTGCCTGGGACTTAACTAGAGCATTTTTGTATCATCTGCAAATTTTGCCACCTCACTGTTTACCCCTTTTTCCAGCTAATTTATAAATATGTTGAAAAGGACTGGGCCCAGTACAGATCCCTGGGGGACACTACTATTTACCTCTCTGCATTCTGAAAACTCACTATTTATTCCTATCCTTTGTTTCCTATTTTTAAACCAGTTATCAATCCATGAGAGGACCTTCCCTCTTATCCCATGCCAGCTTACTTTGCTTAAGAGCCTTTTGTGAGGGACCTTGTAAAAGGCCTTCTGAAAATTTAAGTACACTATATCCACTGGATCCCCCTTGTCCACATGCTTGTTGACCCCCTCAAAGAATTCTAGTCGATTGGTGAGGCATGATTTCCCTTCACAAAAACCATGTTGACTCTTCCCCAACAAATTATGTTCATCTGTGTGTCTGACAATTTTATTCTTTACTATCATTTCAACCAGTTTACCCGGTACTGAAATCAGGCTTACCAGCCTGTAATTGATGGGGGTCACCTCTGGAGCCCTTTTGAAAAATTGGCATCACATTAGCTATCCTCCAGTCATTTGGTACAGAAGCTGATTTAAATGATAGGCTACAGACTACAGTTAGCAGTTCTGTAATTTCACATCTGAGTTCCTTCAGAACTCTTGGGTGAATACCATCTGGTCCTGGTGACTTATTAATGTTTAGTTTATCAATTTGTTCCAAAACATCCTCTAATGACACCTCCATCTGGGACAGTTCCTTAGATTTGTCACCTAAAGAGAATGGCTCAGGTTTGGGAATCTCCCTCACATCCTCAGCCATGAAGACCAATGCAAAGAATTCATTTAGTTTCTCCACAATGACCTTATCATCCTTGAGTGCTCCTTTAACATCTCCATTGGCCACTGGCCCCACTGGTTGTTTAGCAGGCTTCCTGCTTCTGATGTACTTAAAGTTTTTGCTATTACTTTTTGAGTCTTTGGCTAGCTGTTCCTCAAATTCTTTTTTGGCCTTCCTAATTATATTTTTACATTTCATTTGCCAGAGGTTATTCTCCTTTCTATTTTCCTCACTAGACTTTAACTTCCATTTTTTAAAAGGATGCCTTTTTGCCTCTCACTGCTTCTTTTACTTTGTTGTTTAGTGACACTTTTTTGCTTCTCTTACTCCTTTTTTTAATTTGGGGTATACATTTAAGTTGAGCCTCTATTATGGTGTCTTTAAAAAGTTTCCATGCAACTTGCAGGCATTTCACTTTTGGCTCCTCATTTTTGTGTAGTTCCCCTTTCTGAAATTAAATGCTATAATGTTGGGCTGCTGTGGTGTTTTCCCTACCACAGGGATGTTAAATTTAATAATATTATGGTCACTATTACCAAGCACTCCACCTATATTCACCTCTTGGACCAGACCCTGTGCTCCACTTTGGACTAAATCAAGAATTACCTCTCCTCTGATGAGTTCCAGGACTAGCTGTTCCAAGAAGCAGTCATTTAAGATGTCAAGAAACTTTATCTCTGCATCCCATCCTGAAGTGACATGTACCCAGTCAATATGGGGATAGTTGAAATCCCCACTACTACCGAGTTTTTTATTTTAATAGCCTCTCTAATCTCCCTGAACATTTCACAGTCACTATCACCAACCAGGTCAGGTGGTTGGTAATATATCCCTACTGCTATATTCTTATGATTAGAGCATGGAATTACTATCCATAGAGATTCTATGGTACAGTTTGGTTAATTTAATATTTTTACTTCATTTGATTCTATGCTTTCTTTCATATACAATGCCACTCCTTCACCGGCATGACCTGTTCTATCCTTCTGATACATTTTGTACCCTGGTATTACTGTGTCCCATTGATTATCCTCATTCCACTAAATTTCAGTGATGCCTATTATTTCAATACCTTCATTTAATACGAGGCACTCTATTTCACCCATCTTATTATTTAGACTTCTAGTATTGGTATATAAGCACTTGAAAAACTGGTCACTTTTTAGCTGTCCACCATTACATGATGTAATTGAATGGGATTTTTTTTCTTTTGACTGTGACTCATCAGACCTTACCTGTATTTTATCATCTTCCATCCTCTTCTTCTTACTCTTTATTCTCTAGGACATAGAGAATCTCCATTAATAGAGCCTCCCCTAAGGGATGTCTCTGTCCAAGCCACGTGCTCCTCCGCACCTATCGGCTTTCCCCCAGCCCTTAGTTTAAAAACTGCTCTACAACCAGGGGCAGCCCATCCATATAGGTGAACTAGGGGTCACCTAGGGCACCAAGCTAAATGGGGTGCTAAATTTGAGGAAAAAATCAAATTTAAAAAAAAATAAAATGAAAAAAATACAAATAAAATAATGAAGATGTCATTATTTCAATTCCCAGGCATGCACAGAGAGAATATGAATTATAATTCATTTCTCTACATTTCTGAGAATTTATTAATATGTCAAATCTTTTATTTACTGTAAAAATATATATTTTAGTGAAAAAAATTTCAATTTGCGACATAGGGTCAAGATGTCCCACTCCACAATTTTGATAAGCAATAACTCAGCCACAATGAAACACATCCACCAGCGGCAAGAGCTGCAATGCTAGTGACACCTAACTCGAATATACATCCAGGTCACATAGCCAGAAATTTATGTAGAGCGGAGATACTGTATGTTGATACATATCAAATGGTCATTTTAACACATGCTGCAAGTAGATGGTTAAGAATCAAGTGAATACTGTGGAAAATAGTGTTTCTTGGTGCCAAAGAATAAAGAATAATGTCTTTCAGCATTATAAATCCAAAATGTGAGCATATTTAAGCATTATTAAACCTTAGCATTATTATTGGGCTGTATAATTATGAACTTTTCTTTGTTATAACTGATTCACATGTAATAAATAAGGTCCATAAAAGAAAAGTAAAGTGTTAACGCTTAATAGACTACAAAAGTGATGACATCACACTCCAAGCGGGTAACCGTGAGGAAGGGGATTACTTTCCAAACAACCGGTGTCAGGTTATAACGTTGAAAAAGATCATTTTGTTTCTGCGTAAACACTATAACTAACTGTTTTAATAGGTAACGGAGTGTATGGTACTAATCATTGAACCTTTAAGCAGTGAAAATACATGTTGGGATGGCTGCAATATGGTTTAAATCACCAACCATGTGGTGTGTAAGCCATCCTTAATGCTTGCAGTTGGGAGCACAGTACATAACAATATTCAAATACCCCATGGCAGAAAGAGGAAAAAGAAAACCCTCAGGAGCTGAGTATCGTAAACAATAGGCTGAGAAGGAGAAGGACCAAGCAAAACAGCAGGGATTCTTCCTGAAATATCTTCTCTTTAATCCAAATAAAGATGGAAGCAGTTCACAGCATCCAGATGAAGGAATTTTACTTGGAGAGGAGTTTAGCTCACATCCGCATGGAAGCAGTTTGGAACATCAAGATGAAGGTATATTACTTCGAGATGAGGGTAGCTCACAACCACAAAAAAAGCAGTTTGGAAACTCAAGATGATGGAAACTTACCTCTAGATGAAGGCAGCTCACAGCATCAGACTGATACGGAAGTGGAGAAAATTTATTCAGAAATACATACAGAAATTTGAAGTAAACGAAGGAAGAAAGGAAGAAGGAAGAAAGGATGAGAAAGTTACAAACAAATTACAGTATGGGGACCCAGCTTCATGGCCCAGATTTGATGACAGGGTGTGGCAAAGTCTCATGGAACATGGACCCGAATAAGTTCATGAATTTCCCTTCCCTAAGGATGGAAATAAAAGCAAATTCTCTGCTCAGCATTACAAGAGGAAACTCATTAATGGGGAAGAAATTCATTGAAACTGGTTACAATATTCAGTGTTGAAGGATTCTGTTTTGCTTTTGCTGCAAGTTGTTTAGAAATCAAGGAATTGATACATCACTTACTGAAAATGGTTTGAAGGATTGGAAAAACATATCTTCAATTCTCTCTTCACATAAAAGTAGTACAGAACATTTGGAATGTTTTCAAGATTGGAAAGAACTTGAATTACAATTGAATAAAGGAAAAACTATCGAAGAAAATTTACATGTGATCAAGGAAAAAGAAAAATATTGGCAACAAATATTAGCACGTCTGATTGCTTTAGTGAGAGTTCTCAATGGGCAAAATTTAGCATTCCGCAGCCACGGAAGAAATGAAAAATTATACACTCTAGGTAATGGAAGGGTTTTAAAATTTGTTGAATACCTAGCTTTGTTTGATCCAGTCATGAAGGAGTATCTATGTAAAATAACTCATGATCATGAAACACAGGTTCATTACTTAGGAAAAATTATACAGAATGAACAGATTCAAATCCTAGCAAATGCCATTAAAAAGAAAATTGTTGAAGCTGCCCATTCTGCAAAATACTTTTCAATAATACTGAATTGTACACCAGATGTGAGTCATGTTGAACAAATGATGATGATCATTGGTTTTGTGGATATGGAAAAGTCTGCAGATGAAGATAATGTTAAAGTGCTCATAAAGGAACATTTTTTGGGTTTCGTACCACTGAAGGAGACGACTGGAGCATTTATGACTGAAACTATTCTACAAGAGCTTGAAATGATGTCATTATCTGTTGAAAACATACGTGGCCAAGGCTATGATAATGGGAGTAATATGAAGGGTAAAGAGAATGGTGTGCAAAGGAGAATAATGGAAATCAATTCTAGGGCCTTTTTCATTCCTTGCAGTGGGTGTTCTCTGAATTTGGTTATCAAATGATGCTGCTAGATGCTGTTTGGAGGCAAGCAGTTTCCTTCACCTGGTGCAATGTGTTCATGTGTTTTTCTCAGGCTCAACATGCCGTTGGGAGATTCTGACTCTCCAAGTGAATTCTCTAACTGTGAAACCACTTAGTCAGACAAGATGGTAGAGTCGCATTGATACTTTGAAGCCTCTTCACTATGAACTTGGAAACATTTATGATGCCCTAATTGAAATTTTCTGATGATACCACCTTTATTGGATCATTTGGAAATGCAACACATTCAGATGCAGAAGCTCCTGCAAATGGTCTTTCCAAATTCAAATTTGTGACTTCACTCATTTTGTGGTATAATATCCTTTTTGAGATTAACCTCACTAGCTTCAGGAAAAGAACTTGAACATACGTTCTGCTATTCAAAAACTGCAGCAAACTACAAATATTCTGGGGGAAATCAGAAGTGATGAAAGGTTCGAAAGAACACTGGTAGATTCTCTAAAGCTTGCTGAAGAAATAGACTTTCTGACAGAATTTGAACCAGAGCCAATTCGCATTCTGCAAAAGAAGAAGTTACTCACCTTGTGCAGTAACAATGGTTCTTTGAGATGCGTGTCCCTGTGGGTACTCCACTCTAGGTGTCGGTGCGTCCTTGCGCCGGAGATCAGAGATTTCTTGCAGAGGTACTCGGTTGGGGGAAGGGCATGCATAGGAGTCGTCTCGTGCAGCCATTGGCACTTCCTGTAGCATATGTTCCCCTGAGCCTCCCTCCGTTCCTTGTCTACCGCAGAGCTCAGCTGTGTGAACTCTGAAGTAGTGGAGCATCCACAGGGGGACACATCTCGAAGAACCATCGTTCCTGCACAAGGTGAGTAACAACTTCTTTTTCTTCTTCTTTGAGTGGTGTCCCTGTGGGTTCTCCACTCTAGGTGCTTGTAGAGCAGTATCCCACCAGGGGTGGTAGGGGTTCAGAGTTATGTATAAGTGTGTGATGAGAGCACTGTAAGGCCAATGATAGAGTCTGAGACAAGGCCTTGGGTGATAGCATAATGCTTTGAAAAAGTGTGCTCCAATGTCCAGGTTGCAGCTCTACAAATATCTATTCAGGGGACATTGTTCAAGAATGCAATCCATGTCGCCATGGCTCCCGGTGAGTGGGATCTGATGCCCACAGGGAGTTCTTTGTGATGCAGGTGGTAGCAAGTTTGAATACAGGTAGAGACCCATTTGGAGAGTCTCTGAGTTGATATTGTAGAGCCCTTGGAGCACTCTGCTGTAGAGATGAATAGTCTTGGTGACTTGCTGAATGGTTTAGTTCTCTCCAAGTCGAAGGCTACAGCCCATCTGACATCTAGTATGTGCAACGTTGCTTCTTGAGAGTTGTTATGTGGCTTGGGATAGAAGGCGAGTAAGTGTATGGTTTGGTTAATATAATTTGTAGACACTTTGGGCAAGAATTTTGGGTGAGGACATAACATAATTTTGTCTTTCGTAAATTCAGTGTACGGTGGTTCAGCCATCAATGCTCCTATTTCACTGACACTTCTGGCAGACATGATTGCCACTAGGAATGCGACCTTCATTGACATAGGAAGGAGCGAGCAGGTTGCTAGAGGTTCAAAGGGTGGTCTTGTGAGACTGTTGAGCACAAGATTAAGATCCCATGGTGGTACAGGTTGGCATACTTCTGGGTACATGTTCTGTATACCTGCTAGAAAGCACCATGTAATTGGGTGAATGAATATTGAAGCCCCTTCAATCTGTTCGTGGAGGGCTGTAATGGCAGCAAGGTGTACTTTAATAGAGCTTATAGCTAACCCCATTTCCTTCATTTCTAGTAGGTAGTCTAGGATCATAGAGAGAGGCACCTTGGTCACATCCAGCTGTTTTTGCTGACACCAAAGGGAGAATCTTCTCTACTTGTGGCACTATTTCTAGTGGTGAGGGGATGGCTATTTAGTAATACCTGTTTCACTTTCTCCGAACAGATCGATTCCCCATGTTGGAACATAGAGGAGAAACGCTCTGAGATGGAGTTTCGCTGAGTCTGGATAGAGTGTCAGGCTGTTGTTCTGGGACAGGAGGTCCATCCGGAAAGGCAGCAGTTGTGGGCCACAGACTGCCAGATGTGAGAGGTATGGAAACCAAGTCTGTCTGGGCCATGTGGGGACAATGAGAATTGGGTATGCTTTGTTGAGTCATATCTTGCGGATGACCCTTGGGATCAGTGATATCGGCAGGAAGGCGTACATGAGTGACGTGTTCCATGGGATGAGGAAGGCATCCCCTAACGATCCCAGTGCCAGACTTGCCCTGGAGCAAAGTAGTGGACATTTGGGATTTGCCGCTGAGGCGAAAAGATCGATTACTGGGTGACCCCATTTTTGGAATATTGTGTTGAGAACACTGTCGTGGATTTCCCACTCGTGTTCCTGCGAGAAGTGCCTGCTGAGGTTGTCGGCTGTAGTGTTTTGGCACCCTGGTAGGTATGATGCTGTGATGTTTATATTGTTGCAGATGGAGAAGTTCCATAAATTCATGGCTTCTACACATACCAAGTGAGACCTGGTTCCTCCTTGGTGATTGATGTAAAACATGCACACCACATTGTCGGTGAGAATAGAGATTGAGATTTCTCGTATGAGTGGGAGGAAGTGTCGGCATGCATTGTGTACCGCACAGAGTTCCAGGAGATTGATATGTAGTCAGGTTTCTGTTGCAGACCACTTGCCTTGTACATTGTGGTGACCCAAGTGAGCGCCCCAACCTTTCAAGGAGGCATCTGTTGTAATAGTCACTGATGCGGGGTCTTGTTGAAAGGGAATTCCAGAGCATACATTCCCTGGCTTTGTCCACCATTGTAGGGAGAGGATAACCCTTGGTGGCAGCGTCACACATCTGTTGAGAGAGTGTTTGCTGGGTGCACAGACCGTGCTCAACCAGTGCTGCAGACAGTGCATATGGAGTCTGGCATACTTTACTATGAAAGTCGTAGCTGCCATATGTCCCAGAATCTGAAGGCATGTCCTCACTGAAGTTTGTGGGCTGACAGTCACCATGCAAATAAGATTGATCAATGTAGTGAATCTGCTGTATGGCAATATTGCCTCGGCTTGTATGGAGTCTAGGTCGGCTCCAATAAACTCCAATTGCTGGGTTGGTTCCAGGGTGGATTTCTTTTCATTTATCTGTAGACCTAGCTGGTGAAATAGGTCTATTGTGGTATTCAGCATGCCTGCCATTTCTTGTCGGTTGGTACCCTTGAGAAGGCAATCGTCCAAATAGGGGAAGTTTATGACTCCTTTGTGTCGTAAATGTGCTGCTACTACTGCAAGCATTTTTGAGAATATGCGGGGAGCAGCGTACAGTCTGAAGGGAAGGACCCTCTATTGGGTCCTACTGTGAACCTCAGAAACCGTCTGTGGGCAGGATGTATTGTAATATGGAAGTATGCATCTTTGATGTCGAGGGCTGCAAACAAGTCGCCCTCGTCTAGTACTGGGATTACTGTGGCCAGAGTGACCATTTTGAACCTCTGGTTGCATATGAACCTGTTCAGTTTTCGGAGATCTAAGATTGGTCTCCTCCCTCCTCCTTTCTTTTCGGTCAGGAAATATTTGGAATAAAAACTCCTCCCTCGTACTGGTTCTACATCACCCAGCAGTAGGAGGTGGTCTACTTCCTGTTGCAGAAAGTGTTCATGAGAGGGGTCCCTGAAGAGAGATGGGGAAAGGGGGACAGCACTGAAAGGAATGGTGTAGCCAGACTGTATGATCTCCAAAACCCATTGCTCTGTGGTTATCGCAGCCCAGGCATGGTAAAATGGGCATAGGCGGTGACCAAAATTGTGGGATGGGGTATCTATTGGTGCTAGAGGTGTGGGGAGGTCATGCACACCCTCGACCAAGACTTCAAAATTGTGGCTTAGATGTAGATGGACAGGTGGACGAGGCCTGGTTCTGTGGAGCTCGTCATCTCTGAGCCCGTTATTTGGGTCTGTTCTGAGTGAAGTATCTTGGTTGTTGACAGTTAAACGAGGTGTCTTGTGACCTCTGGTATGGTGTAAAGTGAGGGCATTTGTCAGGGGGTGGTTGTATGCCTAGTGTATGCAGCGCCATTCGGAAGGCCTTCATGATATGGAGGACATTGTCTGTTTGAGACGAGAACAGTTTATCCCTATCAAAGGGGAGGTCCTCCACTTTTAGTTGTAGTTCGTTTGGAATTCCCGAAGCCTGCAACCATGATGTTCTTCTCATAACTACAGCTGTTCATCCAGCAGTGTCCACTACATCCATTAAGGCTTGCAGCGCTGTGCGGGCTATTAACTGACCCTCATTGATAATGGCATTGAGTTGAGGATGTTTATACTCAGGGAGGTCCTCCATGAGCTCTTGTATTTTACATCAAGTGGGGAGGTGTTGCAAGCTCTTGAAGGACAGGATTAGAATTCAATATGATCTTGAAGAACTGGGGAATTAGTCTGAAATCCACAAGATGACATTTAGTAAAGACAAGTGCAAAGTACTACACATGGGAAGGAAAAAATCAAATGCATAGATACAAAATGGGGAATAGCTGGCTAGTTGGTGGCACTACTGAAAAGAATGTGGGAGCTACAGGGGATCATAAATTGAATAAAAGTCAACAGTGTGAGGCAGTTGTGAAAAAGGCTAACAACATTCTGGGGTTTTATTAAGAGTAGTTTCATATATAAGACATTGGTATTTTTCCTGTTGCACTCAGCACTGGTGAGGCCTCAGCTGGAGTAATGTGTCCAATTCTGTATGCCACACTTTAGGAAAGATGTGAATAAACTGGAGAGAGTCCAGAGGAGAGCAAAGAGGTTTTAGTTGGGGGCTCAAGGTGATGGCTAGTGGCGTTCTGTTATTTTCTTTGTTGGCCTGTCCTGTAGTAGGTGACTTCTGGGTACTCTTCTGGCTCTGTCAATTTGTTTCTTTACTTCAGCAGGTGGGTATTGTAATTGTAGGAATGCATGATAGAGCTCTTGTAGGTGTTTGTCTCTGTCTGAGGGGTTGAAGCAAATACGGTTGTATCATAGAGCTTGGCTGTAGACAATGGATCCTGTGGTGTGGTCTGGATAAAAGCTGGAGGCATGTAGGTAGGAATAGCGGTCAATAGGTTTCTGGTACAGGGTGGAGTTTATGTGACCATCACTTATTAGCACCGTAGTGTCCAGGAAATGGATCTCATGTGTGTGGACTGGTCCAGGCTGAGGTTGATGGTGGGATGGAAATTATTGAAATCATGGTGGAATTCCTCAAGGGCTTCTTTTCCATGGGTCCAGATGATGAAGATGTCATCAGTGTAGCGCAAGTAGAGTAGGGGCATTACGGGACGAGAGCTGAGCAAGCGTTGTTCTAAGTCAGCCATAAAAAAGTTGGCATACTGTGGGGCCATGCGGGTACCCATCGCAGTGCCGCTGATTTGAAGGTATACATTGTCCCCAAATGTGAAATAGTTATGGGTGAGGACAAAGTCACAAAGTTCAGCCACCAGGTTAGCCGTGACATTATCGGGGATAGTGTTCCTGACGGCTTGTAGTCCATCTTTGTGTGGAATGTTGGTGTAGAGGGCTTCTACATCCATACTGCTATTCCTACCTACATGCCTCTAGCTTTCATCCAGATCATACCACACGATCCATTGTCTACAGCCAAGCTCTACGATATAACCGCATTTGCTTCAACCCCTCAGACAGAGACAAACACCTACAAGAGCTCTATCATGCATTCCTACAGCTACAATACCCACCTGCTGAAGTAAAGAAACAAATTGACAGAGCCAGAAGAGTACCCAGAAGTCACCTACTACAGGACAGGCCCAACAAAGAAAATAAAAGAACACCACTAGCCATCACCTTCAACCCCCAACTAAAACCTCTCCAATGCATCATCAAGGATCTACAACCTATCCTGAAGGACGACCCATCACTCTCACTGATCTTGGGAGACAGGCCAGTCCTTGCTTACAGACAGCCCCCCAGTCTGAAGCAATACTCACCAGCAACTACGCACCACACAACAGAACCACTAACCCAGGAACCTATCCTTGCAACAAAGCCCGTTGCCAACTCTGTCCACATATCTATTCAGGGGTCACCATCATAGGGCCTAATCACATCAGCCACACTATCAGAGGCTCATTCACCTGCGCATCTACCAATGTGATATATGCCATCATGTGCCAGCAATGACCCTCTGCCATGTACATTGGCCAAACTGGACAGTCTCTGCGTAGAAGAATAAATGGACACAAATCAGACGTCAAGAATTATAACATTCAAAAACCAGTTGGAGAACACTTCAATCTCTCTGGTCACTCGATTACAGACGTGAGGGTGGCTATTCTTCAACAAAAAAACTTCAAAAACAGACTCCAACGAGAGACTGCTGAATTGGAATTAATTTGCAAACTGGATACAATTAACTTGGGCTTGAATAGAGACTGGGAATGGATGCATCATTACACAAAGTAAAACTATTTCCCCATGTTATTTCTCCCCCCCACCCCGCCCCCTGTTCCTCAGATATTCTTGTTAACTGCTGGAAATAGCCGACCTTGCTTGTCACCATGAAAGGTTTTCCTCTTCCCCCCCCGCTGCTGCTGGTGATGGCTTATCTTAAGTGATCACTCTCCTTACAGTGTGTATGATAAACCCATTGTTTCATGTTCTCTGTGTGTGTATATCAATCTCCCCTCTGTATTTTCCACCAAATGCATCCGATGAAGGGAGCTGTACCTCACGAAAGCTTATGCTCAAATAAATTTGTTAGTCTCTAAGGTGCCACAAGTACTCCTTTTCTTTTTAAGAGAGGTTGTGGAATCCCCATCAATGGAGGTTTTTAAGAACAGGTTAGAAAAACACGTCAGAAACGGTCTAGATTTACTTAGTCTTACCTCAGCGCAGGGGGCTGGACTTGATGAATTCTCTAGATCCCTTCCAGACCTAAATTTCTATTATTTTCATTTGCCTTGCTTACAGAGCGGCACTTAACTGAACCAGGATTTTACCCAAATATGAGCACCAAATAAATGTGTTCCAATTTTTTAAAAAGATGTTTGCAGAATTGAGAGTTTTAAACATATTCAAGAGAAAAAACATTTGCTAGGGAGGTAAACTATGGAGTATAAGTGGAGCCACTAGGCTCCAAAGGAAAGCTACCAAAGGAAAGGAGAGAGAAGAAAGACTTGTAAAACCTGTGGTTTTACAGCCAACAAAACAACTTACTTTAAAGGGAATCAGAGTATCAGCGGTGTGAGTCTGTATTCGCAAAAAGAAAAGGAATACAGACTAACACGGCTGCTACTCTGAAACCTGTCATTATTCAAGGCACTGAATTTAGCCGTATGGAGTGGAAATCTATCAACTGCATGAAAAAACTCGTACAGATACAGACAGACATCATCTTCCTTTCCAAATGCAAACAGATGGACATCATACCAAAAGGACTGAAGGTAAAAAATCCATTACAATCTACATACCATACAGACTATGCTGACAGCTTGTGCCACACGCTCTCAAAGAAACTGCCGAACCACCTGATCAACATCCTCTACAGCAAACAGGGAAAGATTAAGAATGAGCTCTCAAAACTGGATACTCTCATAAAAAAACAATCTTCCACACAAACTTCCTTGTGGCTGGACTTTACAAAAACTAGACAAGCCATTTACAACACACACTTTGCTTCTCTACAAAAGAAAAAAAACACTAAACTATTTAAACTACTACATGCCACAAGGGGCCACAACAGTGGTTCCCTTAACCCACCCAGTAATATTGTTAATCTATCCAACTATACTCTTAGCCCAGCAGAAGAATCTCTCCTATCTCGGGGCCTCTCCTTCTGCCCCTCCACCCCCACAAACATGATACAGTTCTGTGTTGACCTAGAATCCTATTTTCGACGTCTCCGACTCAAGGAATATTTCCAACACACCTCTGAACAACATACTAACCCACAGAGACCTTCCTACCAACACTACAAAAAGAAGGATTCTGGGTGGACTCCTCCTGAAGATCGAAACAACAGACTGGACTTCTACATAGAGTGCTTCTACCGACGTGCATGGGCTGAAATTGTGGACAAGCAGCATCACTTGCCCCAAAACCTCAGCCGTGCAGAACACAGCCACATCCACAGAAACAACTCTGACATCATAATCAAAAAGGCTGACAAAGGAGGCGCTGTTGTCATCATGAACAGGTCGGAATATGAACTAGAGGCTGCTAGGCAGCTCTCCAACACTACTTTCCACCAGCCATTACCCTCTGATTTCACTCAGGGTTACCAAAAGAAAACTACAGCATTTGCTCAAGAAACTCCCTGAAAAAGCACAAGAACAAATCCGCACAGACACACCCCTGGAACCCCAACCTGGTGTATTCTATCTGCTACCCAAGATCCATAAACCTGGAAATCCTGGACGCTCCATCATCTCAGGCATTGGCACCCTGACAGCAGACTGTCTGACTATGTAGACTCCCTCCTCAGGCCCTACGCTACCAGCACTCCCAGCTATCTTCGAGACACCACTGACTTCCTGAGGAAACTACAATCCATTGGTGATCTTCCTGAAAACACCATCCTGGCCACTATGGATGTAGAAGCCCTCTACACCAACATTCCACACAAAGATGGACTACAAGCCGTCAGAAACAGTATCCCCGATAATGTCACGGCTAACCTGGTGGCTGAACTTTGTAACTTTGTCCTCACCCATAACTATTTCACATTTGGGGACAATGTATACCTTCAAATCAGCGGCACTGCTATGGGTACCCACGTAGCCCCACAGTATGCCAACATTTTTATGGCTTACTTAGAACAACGTTTGCTCAGCTCTCGTCCCCTGACGCCCCTACTCTACTTGTGCTACATTGATGAAATCATCATCATCTGGACCCATGGAAAAGAAGCCCTTGAGGAATTCCACCATGATTTCAACAATTTCCATCCCACCATCAACCTCAGCCTGGACCAGTCCACACAAGAGATCCACTTCCTAGACACTACGGTGCTAATAAGCGATGGTCACATAAACTCCACCCTGTACCAGAAACCTATTGACCGCTATTCCTACCTACATGCCTCCACCTTTTATCCAGACCACACCACAAGATCCATTGTCTACAGCCAAGCTCTATGATACAACCGCATTTGCTCCAACCCCTCAGACAGAGACAAACACCTACAAGATCTCTATCGTGCATTCCTACAACTACAATACCCACCTGCTGAAGTGAAGAAACAGATTGACAGAGCCAGAAGAGTACCCAGAAGTCACCTACTACAGGACAGGCCCAAAAAAGAAAATAAAAGAACACCACTAGCCATCACCTTCAACCCCCAACTAAAACCTTTCCAACGCATCATCAAGGATCTACAACCTATCCTGAAGGACGACCCATCACTCTCACAGATCTTGGGGGACAGGCCAGTCCTTGCTTACAGACAGCCCCCCAATCTGAAGCAAATACTCACCAGCAACCACACACCACACAACAGAACCACTAACCCAGGAATCTATTCTTGCAACAAATCCCGTTGCCAACTCTATCCATATATCTATTCAGGGGTCACCATCACAGGGCCTAATCACATCAGCCACACTATCAGACGCTCATTCACCTGCACATCTACCAATGTGATATATGCCATCATGTGCCAGCAATGCTCCTCTGCCATGTACATTGGTCAAACTGGACAGTCTCTACGTAAAAGAATAAATGGACACAAATCAGACATCAAGAATTATAACATTCAAAAACCAGTTGGAGAACACTTCAATCTCTCCGGTCACTCGATTACAGACCTGAGGGTGGCTATTCTTCAACAAAAAAACTTCAAAAACAGACTCCAATGAGAGACTGCTGAATTGGAATTAATTTGCAAACTGGATATAATTAACTTAGGCTTGAATAGAGACTGGGAGTGGATGGGTCATTACACAAAGTAAAAGTATTTTCCCTTGTTTATTCCCCCCCCCACACACACACAAACACACACCCCGCACTGTTCCTCAGACGTTCTTGTCAACTGCTGGAAATGGCCCACCTTGATTATACTACAAAAGGGTTTCCCCCCCCCCTGCTCTCCTGCCAGTAATAGCTCAACTGAAGTGATCACTCTCGTTACAGTGTGTATGGTAACACCCATTGTTTCATGTTCTCTATGTATATAAATCTCTCCACTGTATTTTCCACTGAATGCATCCGATGAAGTGAGCTGTAGCTCACGCAAGCTTATGCTCAAATAAATTTGTTAGTCTCTAAGGTGCCACAAGTACTCCTTTTCTTTTAAAGGGAATGTTTAAACCACAATGTCTTTTAAATTACAATTTACACTTAAAACTTAAACTTACAAAACCCATGTGCACTGACTTTTGGGAAGGCAAAATAGTTAAAGAATGTTTTTTCATTAACACTCCCCCAGAGCACTATAGCTCATTCAGAGACAGACATTCCAATAGTATGGTTCTGGGTGCAGTTGAAAGAGCATAGATTTGACAGATGTTCAGATACAGAACAGAACAGAATCAGCCAGCAGAGACTGTTTTGCTGTCCTGACACTAGTGCAACCTGACAGATTAAAAATATTAATGTTTCCTTCAATGTAAATGAATTCAAATATTTTTTTCTTGAATAATAAAATATTTGAAACACACTTCATGGCTTCAAGCATGAGATACCATGCAGTACTTACACCCTAACAGAAGGCATTAACCACAGGGGTGGAAGATAAATCACACCTACAAACCTTTCTTCTTTTATTCTGCTTTTCTGAAAGACTGCAATAAAAAGTCACATAACATGTGATGGGAAAAGATCAAGCAAAGGACTAAGCAATTAAATTCCACTGAAAACAAATACATCTATAACATGAATGAAAGATGCATTGAAATATCTGACACTTGTTTTCCTGTAAGAAGACTTAGTTTTTCACAAGAATCTTTTTTTTAAAGAAAGAACAAGACAATGATGACACTCCACAAAAAGAAAAGTGCAAGTGCCAATCAAAAGCTCCATACAAAAGGCAACAAGATGTGTTCAATCTATTAATGATACTAAGGGATTCCCCGTCCCTGCCCTCCCCCTCGCATTTCATTTTTTAAAGAAGTAAATAAACTAAAAATCACCAAATCATTTTAAAGGGCAATTTCACTCTAAAACATCCAACTCCACAATATCATTTTACAGTCACTTTTTATTGTCTTTCAGTAACTTCTAAATCAAATTTTCCACAAGTGACAAAAAATGTTTTGTTTTCCCAGAAGTGCCAGCACTATAAACAATCTGGACTCCAAAAATCAAGTAGTGTCCCTTTTCTGTTCATGTACCACCTCTGGTAACAAAGGATGTTCTGGCAAAACTCAGGTATGTCATGTGTGTACAAACCCCAATCATCGGGAGAGAGCCCCAGGGCAGCAGGACTGTCTACAGGAACTCTGTCAGCTGGAAAAGACAAAAGCACTTGTGTTTTCCCACTGTCTTCTTTTCTGTGTCCCTGAGTACCCACCTGGGAACCTCTGCTTTCCTTAGACAAGTTCCTTAGCAATCAGATTATATTCTGAGATTTCTCTCTGAAATAGAAGGAGTTAGAGACTTTAAGAAAGAAAAAAAGCAAGCAAGCAGCAAGCACAGGTCATTTGACAGGCTATACTAAGTAAGCTCGTCCAAATCCCAAATTAAATTCCAAAGCACATAGCTCTCAAAATTAGATAATAATCAAATAAATTTTGGTCCTGAGCATAACATCATGGCATTTCCAGTAAGCTAACTTATCTTTCTTCTTCCTCTTCTTTTGCTAGAGAGAGATCAAAAAGGCTTCTCTCTAGTCCTTTATCTTGAAGGTGTCATGATTCAAAAACCCCTTATCCAATTTACTTGAAGTTTGGTAGAAAAATTGTGTCCTAACTACACACCTAACCAATATGACTAATTTAAGAGAGGGAGCAAAGCAGTTTATAATGGAAACTCAGCTGCAACTTTAACATTGGAATAAATGCTAAAGGAGTACTTGTGGCACCTTAGAGACTAACAAATTTATTAGAGCATAAGCTTTCGTGAGCTACAGCTCACTTCATGGATGCACGAAAGCTTATGCTCTAATAAATTTGTTAGTCTCTAAGGTGCCACAAGTACTCCTTTTCTTTTTGCGAATACAGACTAACACGGCTGCTACTCTGAAACCTGAAATAAATGCTGTTACTCTGTACTACCACACAATCTATACTTGCAGAAGAACTTACTGGCAATAGCAACAATTAGGTCTCCTAGGGAGCAAAAACAAGGTAAAATGGTATGATGCATGTTAAGAAAATGAAAAGGAACTTGTAACAAGAAAGACTTTAGGAGAAATGCTTAATTGAATTAAATTAAATTAGTATCAATTTATAGAATACTCCCCCACCAGAGATCAGGATGAAATTAGCTCTTGTCACTGATAGAGTGAAATCAAAACCCCATTCTTTCCCACTGGCCTTCCTGCAACTACATAAGACTCCTGCATGGCCCAGGAATCATTTCTCTATAGAAAAAATATTTATGGTGCTGAACGAAGGAGAGGCAGAGACCCTGGATTTTCAGACTAACTTGTTTTGTTAGCACATGGATACTGCAGTAATAGGTGAGCCATAAACATATGGCTGTTCAAGTCACAGCTTTCTCACAATGTTCCTTCATGACACTTGGGGGTACATAAACTCTCCCTTATGAAAGTTAAGATCAGATCATCATCTCCTTGGTAAACATAAAGGAAACAACCAGTGGCAGATTAATGATTTGCTGCCCCGGCCCCTTATGAACTTGTTTTAGTTTTTGTACAAATTCGTTTGAACCCACCGGTAGCTGTTTCCTGCGGTAAGCCTAGGAGGGATGAGGAAGGAGGGGAAACAGGGAGCGCCCGCAGGAGGCCGGGGATTTTGGGGGGCGGAGTTGGGACCGGGACGGGCCACGAGCACCCACCAGAGCCTGGTAAAGTCAGCGCCTATGGCTATTATAAATTTGCCGCCCGTGCAAATTTGCCACCCTAGGCCTAGGCCTTGTCGGCCTAGGCGATAATACGCTGCTGGAAACAACCCTGGCAGAAAAAGGAAGGGCTATATACTGATAATAGCTCCCAAGTTCTCATAGACTTATTTTCAGAGATGCTGAGGCCCTACAGATATCATTGATGTCAATGGGAGTTGTGGGTGCTAAGCACGTCTGATAAGGTGTGGTGTACAGAGCTTTAAAAATTGTTTTGACTTGGTTACTGTACCTTGAAGGTCTGGAACATTCTGTGCTGGAGTTCAAAAGACTCGTTGGGTAGACAGAATTGGAATGTGAATTGGGTTGGAAACCTGAACCCAAAAGTAAAGTGGTATCGAATGCAGCCTGTAAATAAGGACCCCATGCTAACTTGGTTTACATTATTTTATTTTAGCTCCTCCTTATTCCCATAAAATTAGCCACTCTAGTTCTTTAAAAAGGCATGATTGGCTTATTTAGGTCTTGCAATATAAGTAATTAGTAGAGCTGTCGATTAATTGCAGTTAACTCATGCGATTAACTCAAAAAATTAATTAGGATTAATTGCTGTTTTAATCACACTGTTAAACAATAGAATACCAATTGAAATTTAAATATTTAGATGTTTTTCTATATTTTCAAATATATTGATTTCAATTACAATGCAGAATACAAAGTGTACACTGCTCACTTTATATTAATTTTATTACCAATATTTGCACAGGAAATGTGAGAAACGAAATAGTATTTTTCAATTCACCTCATACAGGTACTGTAATGCACCATTTATCGTGAAAGTACAACTTACAAATGTAGATTTTTTTGTTATATAACCGCACACAAAAACAAAACAATGTAAAACTTTAGCGCCTAAAAGTCGTACTTCTTGTTCAGCCAATTGCTAAGACAAACAAGTTTGTTTACATTTACAGGAGATAATGCTGCCTGTTTCTTATTTACAATGGCACCTGAAAGTGAGAACTTGCATTTGCATGGCATTTTTGTAGCTGGAATTGCAAGGTATTTATGTGCTAGACATGCAAAATATTTGTATGCCCCTTCATGCTTTGGCCACCATTTCAGGGGACATGCTTCCATGCTAATAACGTTTATTAAAAAAAAATAATGCAATAATTAAATTTGTGACTGAACTCCTTGGGGGAGAACTGTCTGTCTGTTTCCTGCTCAGTTTTATCCACAATCTGCCATATATTTCATGTTATAGAGGTCTTGGATGATGAGCTGGCATATTGTTCATTTTAAGAACACTTTCACTGCAGATTTGATTAAATGCAAAAGTGGTACTAATGTAAGATTTCTAAAGATAGCTACAGCACTCAATCTAAGGTTTAAGAATCTGAAGTGCCTTGCAAAATCTGAGAGGGACCAGGTGTGGAGCATGCTTCCAGAAGTCTTAAAAGAGCAACATTCCGATGCGGAAACTGCAGATCCTGAACCACCAAAAAAAGAAAATCAACCTTCTGCTAGTGGCATCTGATTCAGATGATGAAAATCAACATGCATCGGTCCACACTGCTTTTAATTGTTATCAAGCAGAACCCATCATCAGCATGGATGCATCTCCTCTGGAATGGTGGTTGAAACATGAAGGGACATATGAATCTTTAGCACATCTGACACATAAATATCTTGCAACACCGGCTACAATAGTGCCATGCAAACAATTGTTCTCACTTTCAGGTGACACTGTAAACAAGAAGTGGACAGCATTATCTCTTGCAAATGGAAACACACCTGTTTTTCTGAGCAATTGGCTGAAGAAGAAGTAGGAATGAGTGGACTTGTAGGCTCTAAAGTTTTACATTGTTTTGTTTTTGAGTGCAGGTTTTTTTCTGTACATAATTCTACATTTGTAAGTTCAACTTTCATGATAAAGAGATTGTACCACAGTACTTGTATTAGGTGAATTGAAAAATACTATTTCTTTTGTTTTTTTTTTACAGTGCATATATTTGTAATCAAAAATATAAAGTGAGCACTATACACTTTGTATTCTGTGTAGTAATTGAAATCAATATACTTGAAAATGTAGCAAACATCATCCAAAAATATTTAAATAAATGCTATTGTATTATTAACAGTGTGATTAATCATGATTAATTTTTTTAATTGCCTGACAGCCCTTCAAGGAAGCCCTAACAGCCAATGCAAGAGTTGCCTCTATCTGCTTGAGACAGGAAGCAAAGCAGATGTAATTTGCCCATCTAGGTAATACAGTATCATCCATACTCTGTTTTTTCCTATCATTGCCTCTAGGAGGAGGGATCCAACCTGGTATCTCTGGATTTTAAAGCATGAGCCTCTACTGCCTGAGTTAAAAGACCCATCTCTGCTAGCCAATGCTCTAGCCAGCTTATCAACCTCTCTGAGTGTCCCAGTCACCATTAGAAGGGAACAGATCACCACACTGAGTGGGTGTGGATTACACATAGCATTATATATAACTTAAGCAAATTATAAAATTTTCACAAAACATCTGTGATTGTTAATTTAAAAAAAGTAAAACTGCAAAGAAAATAAATCTGCAATTATGTTTCAAAACATCACACTGGAACACAAATTGGAAAAAAAACTGTAACACTTTAACTTTAAATTTCATATTTCTTAGTACCCTTCCCCTCCTTACCTCTCCCTGGAACTCACAAGTTTGGAGTGAACTCATTCTTGCCGTAATTTCTTCACTTTTGTCATTTTGTGATATAAGCTTAGTATTATTTCAGCATAATTGTTGTATTTATGTGTTTTCAGTAACAGTTATGTGGCAAAGTCAAATATCATTTACAGTATATTGAAAAAACAAAAATATTAAAAATCAAAAAAACTAAATTATATCTCCTATCGTCTACTTTCAGAAAGCATCTCTCTTCTTCCTGTGCTGTCTTTTATTAAATCTAATACTAATACCGGGTTAATGTGACAGCTGTGAGTATTCAAACCAGGTTTGGAAGAAAAGAAGGTTTATTACGTTTGAAAAGAAACATGGATAACTTAAAATAAAAGAAGGATGAAAAAAACTACCAATTCTGAAAATAAATAGAAAAGAATGTATAAGCTAAAAAAAATCCAATATTTCTAATTAATTAGGCTGTGAAGTTTAAGATAAAAATACTAATTCTCTCTGTGGTATGTTATATAGAGTTCCGTTGCTCCCAGATACCCATCTTTCCCAATATAAATGACCTTTATGCAATTCAAATAAAACACTTGTGTAACATTGAAAATTGTCTGATTTTAAGGATAGCATTATAAAGGTGGTATCGTGTATTAATATAGATATATACCACTAATGAGAATTAGAATTTGGATTAGTCAAACCAAAAAATATACATAAAACTCAAAAATAGATTTACCTCTGCTGGAATTCTTCAGGCATGTTATGACTTCAAATGCAACAGTTGCAAAATTCCAGCTGGAGTTCAGCTTCTTAAAAAGCCATTAGACAGCAAAGCGTGAGTCATTCTTCAATGAACATTAAATGACAAAGTTTGGATGCCATTAGTGAAGTTGAACGTTAGGGTTTTTGTAAATCATTAAAACAGACGCAACTCAGTGTTCCAGTTACGTCAACATTTTAGAAAGCTTGGAAAATTATGTATTATTACAAACTTGTCCTTGTGGATGGGCCTTAACAATAACACCAAATCCAAAACAGCCCTGCAGTTTTGTTAAGTTTGAATTCTGAACCAAATTCTCATCTGAATTGCTTAGCTTGAATCTATCCCTAGTTAGGATAACACAAACGAGATCTTCTTACCTTCTTACCTTACCTTTTTTTTTTCCTGTGACTCAGTTACAGTAGTATAGGCCCGCACCTTGTCAAGTAGGTGCAATCAGTTGGAACCAAGGGCTTTTTAACCCCCTGAATTGCCTCCCCTTCTCCGGATGATGCTGCCCTTCTATTGAGAAGTGGTTCATTTCAGAACACTGCAGCACATTAATTTCCACAGTTGGAGAGAAATGGATGTTACAGAGTCAAAACTGATATAATCTGTTTATTTATCAACACTACATATGCAAGTTCTGTTACTCAAATAGAGACAGACCAAACTTCACACAGGCAGCTCTGGAATCTCTAGCTCAGTCACCAGGCAACTGTCTCCGTTGCTGTCCTTCCAGGTCTTCAATCATCCCTTCCATCCATCCATCTCCTCCTGGCTGGCTGCCATTTCACCCTCCAGTTGAGAGCCAGTATAGCAGTAGCAGATGCAACACCAACCCCCACTGCCAAACTGCTACTGCTCAGATCCATTGCAATAGCTACACAGGTTACTATTTAGAGAAACCAGCAGATAGATAACCAACACTTCTTCACAAAGGCACTAGGCCAGTTTGCAAGCCAAGCAAAGTGAGCTGGTGATAGAGTCCTGTAGAATGCTATCAGTATATGATGCATTTGAGGAACTTCTTCTATAGAAGAGGTTGTGAAAGAAATAAGCAGCGACTCTGGGCTTGTTCATTTAAAAGAAAATTATAACTTTTGGAAAAGAAAGAAAAACCACAAAAGACACAAAAAAATATTCTTCCATAGCTGCACATTTCTGCCTGATCTCTACTGAAGCAGGAATCAAACTAATTAATATAGACTGAGGAAAAGCAATGCATGCCCTGAGGGCATGAAACATCCTGAAAAATCAGATGGAAGGGAAAGTGGTAGCTTAATACCTCTACCATGTATTCCTGAGGCACATAAAAAGATAAATCTTTGTTTTGCTCTCTACTCTTAGCCCTTGTTCATTTCTCTCACTTGGCTTTCTTCTGAGCTCCTCATTAAGTTCTTTTGGATTGTTCTACTTTGTTAATAGTTCCTATTGTTTATTCACTTGCTGCTGCTATTTTCCATCACCTAGTAGTGATAATATTATCACTAGCATCCATGTAGGATGATCACCATAGACCATGGAGCCTGGAAAGATAATCAAGAGAAAGGAGAATATGAATTATTAAATCAGGAGGGAGGATGTCACTTAGAACCAGAAGGTGACCATGAACATCATGAATACACAGAAGGGTGGGATGGGTGCAGAATAGAATCATAGTTAGGATGAGGCTGGATAAACTCAAATATCTTATTTTACATAGGGTCCTACAGAACCTATAACTGCCCTGGGGAGAAACTACAATATCCACCAATGTAGGTTAATAGCTTATGAATCACAGAACAGACTCAATCCAGTTCATTCTTTTCTTCTTAAAGACCTACTATCATGAGTCTTTCTGTCCTTCAAGGAGCTCATGACATTATCGATACTGGCAATGTACTGTATACAGTAGAAGAAGACCCATGTATTTGAATTACTTCCACCAGAAATGCTAGAAATCTTTCAAAATAAAACGCTTTGATAGGACTCTCTCATGTCAGTAACCTGCGGTACAAAGTGTCTTTAAAAAAAACAGATTAGATTTGTCTAGCTGCTTTCTAAACAGATTCAATTCTTAAAATGGAATTAAATTTATTTTTCTTTCTACATTTTAAATAGTTTAGTTTTTAAATAATTAGAATTTGGTTTCTCACCTTCATGAATAATTAGCTTTGCACACATACACTCTCACCCTGCTTGCTCCATCTATAAAGGTGTATATTAGGATTTTTTTTTAAACAGCCAGCTAATGTACAGTAGTTGAATGAGATAGATGAAGATACACAAGAGGAAATGTGTCATTAAACAAAGTAGAGAATAATTCTTTAGAAATTCCAGAATATTCTGGGCTCATTTTACAGTGGGAAAAGTAAAACTCTCTTACAGCTGCCCAAGGTGGGAAGTTGTGTAAGCAGAGCCACAGAGCCCTTTCACACACTTGCAGCTGTTCAGCAAGGTCAAAGTAACATGCATCCTGAGGGTAGCATCTGTGTGCCAGATCTTCTCAGGTGTATTTATGCACCAAAGATTATACTATCAGCTCAGCCACTCTCTAGTTCTTGCTACTGGGCTTGGACAGGAGCCACCAACTGGATTGAAATCTTAAGCATTAGGCCATATCTAACCCAATGCTGTGTTACTCAAATAGTTGATGGAACATTCACCCAGGTTAACAAACATCAAGTTTAACTTTGCATGTGCAGGAGTTATGTAATGAAACTGTTAAAAAGACTGTCCACAAATGTTATGATTGCCTATCTTGCAAAAAGGAGACAATTTGCAGCCAAATAGTTTGTACATTTTCCTAGTGTATTATGTTTCTCAACACATATTACTGTGGGTGGAGATTATCCTCCCTTTTCTTCAACAGAAAAATGACTTGCTTCCGAGAGTAAACAAAATCTGTCATTCTGAGAGCTGATAAATGCTAACCACCTTTGGAGGTGTTCTTTACTAACATCTTAAAAATAGGAAATTTCGTATCGTGGGATCCAGGGAACAATCAAAGAAAGGTTGCGGGCGGGAGCGTGAGAAATACCACAATTTAAACATGGATATATTTAGTGTCTAGTTCACACTGGCAATGACAAATAAAATACACTTTAAAAATTCAGTCCACTGTTTAATTAATTCATGATGTTTATATTACATAACATTTTGCCAGTGAAAGAGGATAGAAAAACGTGCTTTACTAATAAACAAGTCAGTGACGAGCAAAAAACGAACATCGATGATGGTGGTGAAACTAAATGAACATGATAGTTCCTTTCAAGCCTTAAACCTGCCAATCTGTGAAGACAGTTTAGGGAAACCTATGTATTTGTATCAAGAATATGGTATTAATTTTCCCTTTCTCCACCTGAAGGATTCCTGGGAAGCACTTCAAATATTAGCTCCCTTTATACTGTGGTTTATTCAGGAAGATCAGAATCTAGGAATAGAAGCCATATTGGAATAGAAGATTTATGAGAAATGCAATTGAATATAGGGCCGTGAGTTCTCCACAACACAGGCTTTAAAAACACACTAAAAAGGACATTTAGCTAGAAGAGTACAAATCTGAAACCAGTGAAGCATAACAAAAAGGAAGCCAGAGAAACCCACATATAACAAATCTGAAACAAGAATTTCTCGGTCAAGGAAGGCAGTTCTATTTTTCTAATCATTGCTGCATTCTTCAACTCTTGAAATGCTAATCAAATAATGTCACATCAGGTGCAAGAGAAGTGGAATGCAAGTCCTATTTCTTGACTCAAACAGCCTGAAGAAAAACAGAAGTAGGACTCCTTATATTTACGGTACCTCATGATGAGCCACATCCAGTTTTTAAGCAGCTCCCTTAACTTCCTCACTGCCCAAAGTCCTTTTTAAGACCTGATCCTACATGATATTCTTCCTTCAAATGACACTTGCTACTTTCAACCCTATAGTTAGTGTGGAGAATTTAAAATTTAAAATTTAAAAGTCTGTAATAAGTTCCGTGTTTGCTTTAAATGTCATTCATGTTTGCTGCCTAACTAGCAGGCATGAAGGCCAATGAGAAGGAGAAATAGAGCATTCAAACAGAAGTAGAATGAGACTCAGAATATAAAGGACTATTCTCTTTTATTAATACAGAATGAACTCCAGTGTACTACAGCCTCATCCAAAATCCCTAATTTTTAAGAGGTCTCAACAAAAGACCTAAGTATCCCCATAAGTAAGGTTATGTTTTAGTCATGGGTATTTTTAGTAAAAGTAATGGACAGGTCACGGGCAGTAAACAAAAATTCACGGCCATGACTTTTACTATATATCCCTAACTAAAATTTGGGCGGGGGGCACGAGTGCTCTGGCGAAGGTAGCGGTCCAGGACCCCTGCTGGTGCTGGGGGAGATGAAAGCCCGGGACCCCCGCTGGTGCTGGGGGAGGGGGCCAGGCCATGGCTGAGGACCTCTGCTGGTGCTGGGGGAGGGGAGGAATGGTGGGGCTCACAGGCTCCCTACCCAGCTCTGCCGCATGTCCCTGCAGCTCCTAGGCAGCGGAGGGGCTAGGGGGCTCTGTACACTGCTCCTGCCACAAGCGCAGGCTGCGCAGCTCCCACTGGCCGGGAACCGCAGCCAATGGGAGCTGTGGGGGCAGGGCTTGCAGGTGCAGGCAGCACATATAGCGCCCTGGCCCCTCTGCCTAGGAGCTGCAGAGCCATGCCAGTGGAAGCCAGGGAACCTTCCACCCCGAGGTAAGCACCCCTCTTCATCTTCCAACCCCCTGCCCCTATCCCTGAGCCCCCTCCCACACACCCAAACTGCTGCCTTACTTTGCCATAAGCAAAGTTTTTGTAAATCAAAGTTTCTATAGTCAAACAAACAAAGCACAGACAATCCAATCCAAAGTTTCCTACAAAGAATTGGCAAATCTCTCTATTCATAAAGTTCCTTTAAAACTGTCCCTCAGACATTTTAAAACAGTTCATTTAGTTCCATATCTCTCCACTTAATGTCAATAAGTTCTTTCCCATATCATCTCAGAAGCTGTCATGCTCAAATTCCTCATCTTCACATTCTCATTGAAATTCTATACAAAGTTTCTATAATTCAAAGTTCATTTATACATTTGTATATATTGTATATGTAGCTATCAGTCTCATTGGACTCTTAAAAACTTGAACAACCTTAGCCTTTCACTGATTAAATAACTTTCACAACTTCAACAATAAAATCCACTTCTGTACAAAAATATATTGTAGAATTTATACCAACTCACTGATTGTGAAAGTATGTGCAAATATTTTTACATCTCTTTCACTCTTCATTTTTAACAAATGAAATGATGTTACTTAGCCAGGAAAGAAGATGCTTTATACAGAAGTTGAATGAGAAACTCAGTCCCTTCTTTTAACTTTTCCTGCAATACACTAAGTTAATGGCCATTAAATTTAGAACAAATAAGAGGCAATACTTCTCTGCTTTGACTGGAATGGTTAACTGGTACCCACTAACCTCCATGTCAGGACTGAAATTCCAAACCTTAACTTAAAACAAGAACTGTGCACAAGGTATGATTTCCTGGATGGGAGTCAATACAGTTGAGTCCCTCATAGAAATGCCAATTGGAGGTGGTCCCAAAAATCTAAGATTCCTCTTTTCATCAGTCTATAAACTTCTCAGTGTATGGTAAGAGAAAAAGAAGGAACTAGCATATTTTTATCCTACCCTCCAGAATTTTGAATTTCTCTGCCAAGCCCTCTGTAAAGCATCTCCTTTCTTAGCTAAATAACTTTTTTAAATGAAGAATTAGTGTCCAATGAAATAAATTAAATAGCACTGAAAGGCACAGGCTTCAGTAAGGCAAGGATGGTATCAGTTTATCCCAGGGCTCTGATTAACTCAGTAATTTGGGAGGCCTACATCAAGATTCTGAATGGAGCTTAAAATACTCTTTCTTGATGGAGAAGACCTTGCTTGTCCAACTCAGAGAGGATTACCATAAATGACACTGACTCCTCTGATGCCTCGAAGTGCTCCACAGGAGTTTGCCCAGCACAAACCGAAATCTTTTCAGACCCCACAGGATCAAGGTCCAGGGAGCCTTTTTTTTAAAATCTAGAAAGACTTTGAGCCTACCAGTAAGATCTTCAGATGAGTCCTCATACCCCATATTGACAACCATAATGGGAAGAAGGGACGTAGCTTGTGAAGCACACAGTCAGTCCCCAACTGCTGTCTGAGATGTTTCCTGTCTGCCCTATCTTAACTCTGTCTTTTGGATGTGGAGGGAGAAGAATGAGGTCCCCTCTCCAAGAGCTGCAAAATTTCAAATGGTGGATAGGGTTGAAGTTACCAGCCCTCCCTGACCCTTATTGCATTTCTACATCAGTGGGCCTCTGCCTCCTGGTTGTATCCACTGCCAGGCCAGGGCTCTACTCTAGGGCTTTTCCTGGAGAGAGGTCATGGCAGACCTCTCTGTTTCATGATGAAGAGAGTCTGGGAGGGCCCACAGGGTCCGCTATGATTGATAGCATACCTTCTTTCTGAGGTCTCCTCATCTGTGCAACCATCTGCAAAGGCAAAGAAACATGACTGGTTACAGGAAGCAGGCTGAAAAGTAAAAGCCACCAAAATCTTCTTCAGATGACTTGCTAAAGATGGAAGTGCTAGCTACTGTACAGCATCATAATCATCATTTACCTCTTTTCATTACATAAAGATTATTGGAAGGAAACATGCTCAGGTGTTTTATTAATGGATTTAAATTTGTATGTATTATAGGTGGAACTCTTGCGAATAAATATGTGGATAACAGAACAGTGTTTTGCTGGACTGGCTGGAATGAAGGAGACAAAGTTAATGTTGACTGATCAGGCATGAGGAACATGAAAGTAGAATCTTTTCACAACTATAAGCCAAATCCTGCAAAATTCATCAATGTATATGGACCACTTATTGCTGCATGGGTCCTCTCATGGGATTTTATGTGTGAGTAAAGTCTGGAGTGTGTGGATTTGTTTTCAGGAACTTGGTTACCTCAAGCTCATCATTATGTTCCCATGCCTGAAAGCACTGCTGGTACTGTAAATAGTGCATGTCCTCAACCAAGAATTTCAAATATTTGTGGTTTTGTTTTAACCCTCTAAAAAAGATACTTCTGCTTTAGTCCATCATCATACCCCAGAAGCACAGGAAGTATCCAGACATGTTAAATATATTAAGACTATATTAAGCAAGAAAATGATGAAACTCAAGTCAGTAATAAGAAAAGGAGTACTTGTGGCACCTTAAAGACTAACAAGTTAGTCTTTAAGGTGCCACAAGTACTCCTTTTCTTTTTGCGAATACAGACTAACACGGCTGCTACTCTGAATCAAGTCAGTAATATTATCCAGTTCAAAAACCTATGTGGTAATTAAGCATGCTATAACGTGGACAAATTTTGGACTGGGGTGGAATTTTGGCCAGTTTCCTAACCTACTGAAGGATAAAGAATAGTGCTTCTAGTCTGCCCATCTAAAAGGCCTTAAGAAACTTCCACTGCCTTCCCTTAAGTGAGATTGGGATGCTTTTCTATTGACTGAGAAGTTTGCACTATTATTTTGCGCATGTTGATATGGTGCAATACTTACAGTCGATATTTTTATGTACAAAATTGTGCTATGTAAATCTAACAGCAGCCTTTTGCCATCCAGTAATGGTGTAGTGCTGATTGGATTTCAATAGGAGAATGTCAGTGTTAAAACTTTCTGGTATCTTACAGTAGGTTGCCTTATGTGTCCAGCATTTTACCATTTAAGCTCACTGCAACTGAACTCAATTTGTATCAATGGTGATTTATATCAAGCATTGGGAAGACAGGTCACCTCCTAGTGCTGTCTTACAGAATTATCATCAAGGACACAGAACAACAAATAGCAACAAATAAAAGGAAGTCAGAGAAACAATTCATGTACTATCAAACCCTGTAATGGTCGTTCTTTTGCTAAAAGTATCTTCAAGATATTTTTGTTTATAACAGTTTAGTTTTTGGAGGAAAAACAGCATTGTGAACACCATTTTGAGCGTAAACTACACTGCATTTTCATTATTGTCTTTTTACCTTCATCTTGGACTGGGATTCCAAGAGGTGTTAGCAAAGAACTAACAGTGCAGAGCAATCAAGAGTCATTAACCTGGAGGATCTTCCATTCAAATGGAATCACCTTAGGACAATAAACTAAGTGATACTAGAGGAACCAGATCAAGCAGGTGAGTTTATAACAAAGCTGCAGAGCACCTTATAAGAGACTTGAAACCACTGAGGGGCGTCACCTGATTTGCAGGGGAGGGTCAGGAAGAGAAGATTTGACCCTTATAAAAGGAAGGCTCTCTCACCTGCCATTTTGGAGGGAGAAGAAACCAGAAGTAGATGAAAGCTTCTAGGATTGAGGCTGGCACAACTGATAAAGAGAGCTTTAAACTAGGAATTGGGGGGAGATGGATGGGAGATGTCCAGAAAATCTCCACGCCAGATTTTAGCATTGAGAGGGAAGAAGATGAAGTAAGAATGGATACAGCCGTGGGTAGCAGAATGTATATAAGGAGTGAGGGCAGTGTGGATACTAGTCTAATAGGTTATACTGGATGTAGAATGACTGTGCCTAATAGGGTACAAAATGTGAGCGAGGCCAAACAGCAAAAATTAAGATGTTTGTACACCAATGCGAGGAGTCTAGGTAACAAAATGGAGGAACTAGAGCTACTGGTGCAGGAAGTGAAACCAGATATTATAGGGATAACAGAAACATGGTGGAATAGTAGTCATGACTGGACTACAGGTATTAAAGGGTATGTGCTCTTTAGGAAAGACAGAAACAAAGGTAAAGGGGGTGGAGTAGCATTGTATATCAATGATGAGGTAGAATGTAAAGAAATAAGAAGCGATGCAATGGATAAGACAGAGTCTGTCTGGGCAAAAATTACATTGGGGAAGAAAACTAGTAAAGCCTCTCCTACGATAGTGCTTGGGGTGTGCTATAGACCTCCGGGATCTAATTTGGATATGGATAAAGCCCTTTTTAATGTCTTTAATAAAGTAAATACTAAGGGAAACTGCATGATCATGGGAGACTTTAACTTCCCAGATATAGACTGGAGGACCAGTGCTAGTAATAATAATAGGGCTCAGATTTTCCTAGATGCGATAGCTGATGGATTCCTTCATCAAGTAGTTGCCGAACCGACTAGAGGGGATGCCATTTTAGATTTAATTTTGGTGAGTAGCGAGGACCTCATAGAAGAAATGGTTGTAGGGGACAATCTTGGCTCAAGTGATCATGAGCCAATTCAGTTCAAACTAAATGGAAGGATTAACAAAAATAAATCTGCAACTAGGGTTTTTTATTTCAAAAGGGCTGACTTTCAAAAATTAAGGAAATTAGTTAGGGAAGTGGATTGGACTGAAGAACTTATGGATCTAAAGGTAGAGGAGGCCTGGGATTACTTTAAATCAAAACTGCAGAAGCTATCGGAAGCCTGTATCCCAAGAAAGGGGAAAAAATTCATAGGAAGGAGTTGTAGACCAAGCTGGATGAGCAAGCATCTTAGAGAGGTGATTAAGAAGAAGCAGAAAGCATACAGGGAGTGGAAGATGGGAGGGATCAGCAAGGAAAGCTACCTAATTGAGGTCAGAACATGTAGGGATCAAGTGAGACAGGCTAAAAGTCGAGTAGAGTTGGACCTTGCAAAGGGAATTAAAACCAATAGTAAAAGGTTCTATAGCCATATAAATAAGAAGAAAACTAAAAAGGAAGAAGTGGGGCCGCTTAACACTGAGGATGGAGTGGAGGTTAAAGATAATCTAGGCATGGCCCAATATCTAAACAAATACTTTGCCTCAGTCTTTAATAAGTCTAAAGAGGATCTTGGGGATAATGGTAGCATGACAAATGGGAAGGAGGATATAGAGGTAGATATTACCATATCAGAGGTAGAAGCGAAACTCAAACAGCTTAATGGGACTAAATCGGGGGGCCCAGATAATCTTCATCCAAGAATATTAAAGGAATTGGCACCTGAAATTGCAAGCCCATTAGGAAGAATTTTTAATGAATCTGTAAACTCAGGAATAGTACCGAATGATTGGAGAATTGCTAATATAGTTCCTATTTTTAAGAAAGGAAAAAAAAGTGATCCGGGTAACTACAGGCCAGTTAGATTGACATCTGTAGTATGCAAGGTCCTGGAAAAAATTTTGAAGGAGAAATTAGTTAAGGACATTGAAGTCAATGGTAAATGGGACAAAATACAACATGGTTTTACAAAAGGTAGATCGTGCCAAACCAACCTAATCTCCTTTTTTGAAAATAACAGATTTTTTAGATTAAGGAAATGCAGTGGATCTAATTTACCTAGATTTCAGTAAGACATTTGATACCATGCCACATGGGGAATTATTAGTTAAATTGGAGAAGATGGGGATCAATATGAACATCAAAAGGTGGATAAGGAATTGGTTAAAGGGGAGACTGCAACGGGTCCTACTGAAAGGCGAACTGTCAGGTTGGAGGGAGGTTACCAGTGGAGTTCCTCAGGGATCGGTTTTGGGACCAATCTTATTTAATCTTTTTATTACTGACCTTGGCACAAAAAGTGGGAGTGTGCTAATAAAGTTTGCAGATGATACGAAGCTGGGAGGTATTGCCAATTCGGAGAAGGATCGGGATATTATACAGGAGGATCTGGATGACCTTGTAAACTGGAGTAATAGTAATAGGATGAAATTTAATAGTGAGAAGTGTAAGGTTATGCATTTAGGGATTAATAACAAGAATTTTAGCTATAAGTTGGGGACGCATCAATTAGAAGTAACGGAAGAGGAGAAGGACCTTGGAGTATTGGTTGATCATAGGATGACTATGAGCTGCCAATGTGATATGGCTGTGAAAAAAGCTAATGCGGTTTTGGGATGCATCAGGAGAGGCATTTCCAGTAGGGATAAGGAGGTTTTAGTACCGTTATACAACGCACTGGTGAGACCTCACCTAGAATACTGTGTGCAGTTCTGGTCTCCCATGTTTAAAAAGGATGAATTCAAACTGGAGCAGGTACAGAGAAGGACTACTAGGATGATCCGAGGAATGGAAAACTTGTCTTATGAAAGGAGACTTAAGGAGCTTGGCTTGTTTAGCCTAACTAAAAGAAGGTTGAGGGGAGATATGATTGCTCTCTATAAATATATCAGAGGGATAAATACAGGAGAGGGAGAGGAATTATTTCAGCTCAGCACCAATGTGGACACAAGAACAAATGGGTATAAACTGGCCACCAGGAAGTTTAGACTTGAAATCAGATGAAGGTTTTTAACCATCAGAGGAGTGAAGTTTTGGAATAGCCTTCCAAGGGAAGCAGTGGGGGCAAAAGATCTATCTGGCTTTAAGATTCTACTCGATAAGTTTATGGAGGAGATGGTATGATGGGATAATGGGATTTTGGTAAGTAATTGATCTTTAAATATTCAGGGTAAATAGGCCAAATCCCCTGAGATGGGATATTAGATGGATGGGATCTGAGTTACTATAGAAAATTCTTTCCTGGGTATCTGGCTGGTGAATCTTGCCCATATGCTCAGGGTTTAGCTGATTGCCATATTTGGGGTCGGGAAGGAATTTTCCTCCAGGGCAGATTGGAGAGGCCCTGGAGGTTTTTTGCCTTCCTCTGTAGCATAGGGCATGGTTGACTTGAGGGAGGCTTCTCTGCTCCTTGAAGTCTTTGAACCATGATTTAAGGACTTCAATAGCTCAGACATGGGTGAGGTTTTTCATAGGAGTGGGTGGGTGAGATTCTGTGGCCTGCGCTGTGCAGGAGGTCGGACTAGATGATCAGAATGGTCCCTTCTGACCTTAGTATCTATGAATCTAAAAAAGCAAGACTGGGCAGAAGGAGGAGGAAGAGAAGAGGGTCCAGACCAAAGGACACTGACCAAAACCCAAAGGACTCTTGGTGTGGTGAGAAAATTGAGGCAGGGTTTTGCATGCAGGGTTTGTTTTTTTCCATAGTTCTTGATATATCTTGCACTTTGTCTATGTGACAAATGTGATTGGTTTAGAGATTCTGTTGCAAAATATATGTCCCTCTCTTTCATTGTCAAAAGGCCCCTGAAGGGGAAAACAGTCATTCAGAGGGTCTACGGCTTTGGTGGAACTTTGGGAGTAAGATCTACGAGGGAGGTTTGGATGAGTTGGCACGAGTTTCAGGGTCTAGACAGTTGGATTGCAGAGTCCCCATCTTACAAGGAGGGGTGCTAGAGAGAGGCTCTACATCCTGAAACTGTACCTAGAAGAGGCCCAGAGACAGTGCCTAGACCCCACCCAGCCCAACAGCATATGGGATCCAGTGGTTGGATTCAAGTATAGAAACCTGGTGAGTGTCAATCAGTGTTGTAACAATCCAAGTAGAGCAAATTTTGCACAATTCAATTTCTCAACTTATTCAAAAGTTCTTATCTGTTTAGCAAACACTAATAACGTATCTTACAGATTGTTATACACAATAGATGACAGATTACTACTTACTCAAACAAGTACTAGCGGTGAATAAATTGAACAACTGTCTTGTCAAGCTTGAACGAAATATAAGTATTGCAAATGTAAGGCCTCAAACTTCTGTATTTTGCAAAATGCAAGCCATGCAAAAATAAAGCTTACGCTTGTGACTTGTGGTCAGGAAACGAGGCGACCAGATAGCAATTTATGCTGACTCCTATATACTTGTCAATCCAAAACTACCCACATTCAAAATCTAATTGGCTACAGAAAATAAATAGGCCTAAAAATTAAATACACATCAATTATACAATTAGGGCAAACACATAAACAATGTGGCCCACCCTGATTGGTTGGTCTGTTCCAAAACACGGCTGTCAGACCAGATGAAAAGGACAAAGACATGTGTGTGTGTGTAGTCGGTTGTACCTGACCCACACCCTCTGAACCGAAGGGACATGCACTTTTCGACTGTCTGTACCTGGCCAGTGCGGAAAATGGCCGACTGAAGGGTAACGTATTTTTCGGACGAATGCAGGGTAAGTCTATGGATAAAGAAGTCTGGTCGCTCGAGCCAAATTGATCATAGTCGTATCGATACCATAGTATAAAATCAATAGTAGATGGCTGATGCATAATAGCTTTGCATGTGTTATTGCTTGTCTTTTACATAGTCCTAGCAAATGCATGTAGCACTGTCATTCATCAGCTTTATTTTGCCTTTAAGAACACCTGGAATATAGGGCTGGTGAACAATAGTTTTACCTGTTCTTGTCTCCGGGGCTTTTATTATAAACTTGCCAGGACCAACATATGTAGAGTCACTATTCAGGAACTCGCAAATGGTCCACAATATTACTTGTACATGCGCTTGTCTTCAGTATAATCTGCATTTTGTATTACTTCTTATTCAGTGTTGGTCTTTGGTTTTCCTTTTCTTGTTTTGTTTATGCTGTGATTATAGTCGAAAATCATTAAAAGCCTTTCTTGAGGAATAATTAATAATTCTTACTTATTTTACACCACTTAACCTCATTACATCTGTGTTGGGTAGTGGGAAGTAGCAAACACCCCGGGGTGAAATAAGGCCCCGAGGCGTGCCTCATTCTTCCTTGATCTCCGCACTAGCTACTGTTCAATATTTACTCTGGGAAATATTTTCAATGACACAGAGGTATTAGATGTCCAGTGAAAGTCAATTGCAGTTGGATGCCCTAACATCTGCACTTTTGAAAAAGTCTCCCTTTCTACTTCTATCTTACAGATATTAGCTAAGCAACCCAGTTCAATTATTAATTTTAAACTTTTTGCTGAGGATGACATGGGAAACAGGAGTGTGCATGGTACATATTATCCTCAACTTAACTGTGGTAATAATTATGGAGAACACACCAAAATTACTTCATTTTATCCTTCATGCTGCTTTCCCCCGAAAGCAAGGGTTTTCACCCTGCTCCAAGCACAATGTAAACATTACGTATATGGTCCAAACTTCTCCCTTACTTTGACTTTACAGGTAACTCAAGCTTCAACCATAAAACCTCAGTATCAACTTTCTTCTCAAGCTTAGCTGTTCCATTCTCTTTTTCAGACACATTCCAAACCTTCTTGTTTTTGGAGGTAATAAAATCAGCTGGAGGTAATAAAATAAATCCACAAATTTCAGTTAGAAATAGCCTATCTGCATCTTTATGCACGGTTCTAATATCTGAAACTAGGAAGCTCAACAGAAGCCCCTAATTTCTTATGCAGGGTCCTAGAAGTTAGAGACAACATCTTTAAAGTTTAGAATAAAGGTTACTGTTAAGACCAAAGCATGTGAGGTAAGATTTTAGCTCTCTCAAACATTTTTGTACCGTCTGTCCTTAAAAAAAAAAAACAACGAAAAAAACCACTTTCTTATTTCTAACATGCTCATTTTTTTTTCATTTTAACATTTTAAAGTTATATGGACACCAACTACAATGTTGACATGCTAAAAATAAATACACTGACAGCTTACATTAATTAAGCAACAAAAATGTACAATTAGTGTTAACTTTCTTCTTTAATTAAGAGTGATACAAGATACAAAAGAATAATTTTGAATAGCTGATGAACCAAGACAGCAGAGTTGAAAATAATGTATTGCAGATTGGAAAACGTATACTTTTTTTAAATGACTAAAAATTTCAGAAATCCTAGCTTTGTTTAGTTTTATTTATTGAAATGGTACTCCTCCCAGACTGATTTTCTCTTTCGGTATCTTATTTCCCATATGATTATCTTGTTTTTTGAAGGCTACAGATTAGGAACTTTTTAAATAAGGGTGGAAAACCCTAAAAAAAAATCATCCTTAATAGTTAAGCTCTTGGAAAAGTATTCACATTTTCAAAAGGGGAGGTATAAAATGAATCTGCTGAAAGATTTTAGTTATCCTTGTTTTACTAATTATAGCCACAGACAATAAACATATGCATTTTTCAACAGTAGTCCTACAAGTTGACTGTACTACAAAAGTACCTTTGAAAATAACTAACATCTCCTAATTCTTCTTTGCTCAGATATATAGTCTATATTGACCTTTACAAATACAGCCCAATTTTTCAAAGTCACAAAGGTTTTACTGAGTGTTGAATGATTTTCTTCACTGACAAAATGTCTGAAGATTACCAACAGGCCAAAAAAAAAAAAAACTCAACCAAACAAAAACCCTATTGTTCCATTGCATTCCATTCCTGTTAAATCAACCTGATATACGTGATAAATTAAATCTACACTTCAGGTCAGTGAATTTTCTATTAATTACTTATTAAGGAATGAATTAAAGCAGCACAGTCAAGAACTCTACACATCAGCCAAAGGAAGCTGTCACTCTGTTTAACTTTTATAATAAATGTCCCTCAGACCCACACATGTGAGAGAAGAAACACTATTAGGCATTTAAACTTTAGCTGCCAGTGTGCATTAAAGCAGAGAACTAGCAGATTGATTGTGCCTCCTGATTTTAAAAGGTCAGGAATTGCTATGGTGGCTTTTTTAGGATTATATGTTTTCTTGATTTACAAACCAATTGTTTTAAAATTGCAAATTCCAAAATTATATAAATTTATACAATGAACAGCATCTCAAATTCAAAATTGTTTTTAAATCACTCTTATCTCATGCTTAAAGTTCTAATAAGTCGAAGACTGAATGGTACATGAGAAACATACATAATAAACTCCTTCTGTCTAGGATTTATACTACAATCTGTCCTTGTAATATTAGATGTGGGTGGCCCCTGCATTACATGTAAGCATATAATATTTGAACAATGAAATTTTATATGAAAATTTGGTTTTTTTACTCCCTTCAAATTGACACTAATTTATCTCCCCCTTTAGAAGGGGGAGGAATGCAGAGAAAAATATAACAGACAGAATAAGTAAACCAAGACGTTGAATATAATTACCAGGGTTGTCTGCTCTTAAGATGCACCAACAAAATGGAAGCCTGGCAATCTATTAAAATCAAAATACAGATCTTCAAAAATCAATTTCATGAAAACATTTCACCTTCATCTCTCAAATTTTGCAAATTATAATCAGAAATAGCCACAAACAACTCTATCAACAAAATGAAGAAAGCAGCTACAAATAGTCTGCACTTAGAACATAACTAATTTCTTCTTCATAAGTAACCTAATACTATGGTAATGAACAAATGGGAAAAATAAAGCTTACTACTATAATCAGTAGGAGGAAAATATTTCACAGTGTAGTCAGAGGAAAATAAATAATATCAGCTCGGGGGGTTGGGGGGAGGGGACGGTGCTACTCCTGGCCTCAGCTCTGGTGGGGGCCATGAGGTAAAAAATAAGGGGATGGTTTTGTTGGTTTTCAGCACCCCCACTATAAAAAAGCCTTCTAGTGCCACTGTGTATTCAGATGGGTAAGTGGATAATAGAATCATAGAAATGTAGGTCTGGAAGGGACCTTGAAAAGTCCAGTCCATCCCCTCAAGCTGCTGAAGGATTAAATGTATCTAAAATGTCCCTGAAAAATGTTTGTCTAGCCATTTCTTAAGAAACCGCAACAATGAGATTCCACAACCTCTACCGGTAAATTACTCCAGTATTTAACCATCCTTTTATAGTTAGAACATTTTTCTAATATATAGTAGAACATTAATACCTAACCTGAATCTCCCTTGATGCGGATTAAGCTCATTACTTCTTGTCCTACGATGGTGGACATGGAGAATAATTGTTCGCTGTCCTCTTTATAACATCCCTTAACATATTTGAAGACTTATCAGCTCCTCCTCATTCTTTTCCCTCAAAACTCCCTTACAGGTCATGCTTTCTAAACCTTTTGTCATTTTTGTTGTTCTTCTCTGGACCATGTCCAATTTGTCCACATCTTTCTTCAAGTGTGGTGCCCAAAACTGGACACTATACTCCAGCTGAGGCCTCACCGGTGCCAAGTAGAGTGAAACAATTAACCCGCCTGTCTTACATATGACACTCCTGTTTATACCCCCAAGAATATTGGCCTTTTTCACAACTGCATCACATTGTTGGCTCATATTCACTTTGTGGGCTCATATTCACTTTGTGATATATTATAGCCCCCAAATCCTTTCCAGCAGTACTACCTAACCATTTTCCCCCATTTTATAGGTGTGCATTTGATTTTTCCTTCTTAAGTGTAGAACTTTTCCTTTGTCTTTACTGAATTTCATCTTGTTGATTTCAGATCAATTCTCCAATTTGTCAAGGCCATTTTGAATACTAATCCTGTCTTTCAAAGTGATTTCATCCCCTCACAGCTTGTGTCATCTGCAAATTTTATTAACATATTTTCTACTCCATAATCCAAGTCATTAAAAATATTGATTAGTATTGGACTCAAGACAGACCCCCTGTGGGACCACTCTAGATATGTCCACTCTAGATAGGACAGTGAACCATTAACTATTCTTTGAGTGTAGTTTTTCAATCCATTGTGCACTCACTTTATAGTAATTTCATCTAGATCACATTTCCCTATGCTTATGAGAATGTCACACTGAACTACATTAAAGCCTTACTAAAAATCAAGAGATATAATGTCTGCCTCTTCCCCTGCATCCACTCAAACCCTCTCACAGAAGGAAGTTAGGTCAGTTTGGCATGATTTGTTCTTGATAAATCCAGGTTGGCTATTCTTTATCACCCTATTATCATCTAGATGCTCACAAACTGATTATTTAATATTTTGTTCCAGTATCTTTCTGGGTGTTTAAGTTAAGCTGAATGGTCTAATTCCCTGAGTCCTCCTTGTTCCCCTTTTGAAAAAATGAGTACTATATTTGCCCTCCTCCAGTCCTCTGGGACCTCACCAGTCCTCTATGAATTCTCACAGATAAACCTTTGGAATATGAAGTTACAGCCACACAAAGTGCTTCAATCTCAGTTATTTGGGAAGTTGGTTGGATTTGTGATGCATAAGCTTTCGTATGGCCCAAAATGAGGGTAAAACTAGGCTAAAAGGGGGCATGGCTAGGGGAGCCAGAAGCGTGCTATTGCAGCACCAAAGCCCCAATGCAGTAATGCACTGCTATTCCACAAACCACTTAAGCAAATATTTAGCTTTAAAGTCCCAGTGACTTCATGTACATCCTTAAGTGTTTTGCTGAACAGAGATAAACTTAAGCATGTGCTTAAATTATTTGCTGACTTCAGGTCCTACTGAGCTCCTAAAAAAAAAACCAAACAAACAAAACAAACCACACACATCAACAGCCACTCAGCTTCGTCCCCATAGTACAAACTCCCGTGGAAGAGAATAGAAGTAGCGCTACATGCCCTTATGTGAATCTATCTGTTGACCAGTTTTCTTAGTCTGGCCTTAAGAGTGTAAAAAGATGCTGTAACATTGTATAAAAGCCATGCATTACAATCTACTGCATATAAAGCCCAGTCCAGTTTTCATACTGCTAGCTAAAAATTATAATAAATAGATTAACCTAAACAACCTGTGCAAAGTGTTGCTTTATAGAACTATTGTTACACATAGTAAAAATCACCAGTTTAAACTTACTTCACTAGTTCAGTTAGGACTTATGTTAGAAGAAAACTAAGATGTGGTTTGCTGGGAAGACAGTCAGTGAACAGCACATAAGAAAGCTACTGCCCATTTCCAGTACTCCTATCAAGCTTCATGAAACTGCTATGTGACATATAACAAGTTTAGAAGTAGGAGTAGAAGGTATCCAATGGCAGCCATTCATTATCATGCCAATATACTAGCCCTGATTACAGTCTACTTTTAAGTCCACATGTAATACAAAGTGCATTTGTCAGGCAGCAAACTTAGATATCAGACAGTTGCAAATTGTACTGAAATCACAGTGCAGTGCAATTAAGGGTAAGAGGACTGGCGCTGAACTTTAGAACAAAAAGATGCATAAAACAAATTAGTCTCGCTTCTCCAAACTTATTATTTTGGAGAGGTTAACCACTTACTCTACACTTACATTTGCATTTCTAAGGATACCATTATTAGAATGCTCATTCTGCTAAAATTATTAGCTGAACACCTCAGGAGACATAACATTTATAAACTTCTTGTCATCCAATTTGGTTATAAGATTAATTTAAATGAACCACACTAATAGTTTCTCACTTGCTATATATAAAAGTGACATTTTAGATATTCACATCACCAGTTTTTAGTGATAAAAGAAAAAAGAAAAAAAAACTTGGGAATGTTTCAGCACTAACAAAACTATAGATGAAGAATGCAGTCCAGAACTATTCTTACCTGACCGCACATTTTCTAATAATATTACCCAAGCAAACTGCTCCTTTCCTTAGTGAATTATCAGTGATGGTATATTGCATTACACAGCTAAAACCACACAATGAGATAGTCGTTTGTGCTGACAAAAGGTAGAATGGGTATGCAAAAGTGGCTTATAGTAGGGTTTATAAGCCAACCGGTGAACTCATATGCCACTGTACATATACATTCTGTCTTTCACAGGTGCTAAAGATTGTGGATTCAATATCATCCATGTAAATTTGAGGGTATTCTTGAAAATACAGCCCCTAAAGATCACCAAGAACAAAACTATGTTCTCAGTATCTATTATTTTGTATTTTTATATGCCCTTTGGCCAACTTTTATCAGCAGTTCTTAACAAGGGAATTAGTAGACTTTTGGGAGGCTTCACATATGAATGCAAGTTATGTCTAAAAATATTTGGAGCGGGAGGTGCAAGGAGTCCTGATCTTCAATGTAAGACCTTCCCTACTTCCTGTTCAAAGAGGCAAACATCTCCACAGCTATGATGAAGGCTGCACCCTTGAAGTCTTAACTACTGAGCACAGACAATCAAAGTTCTCAGCAACTGCTAGCTCTAAAGAATAATCTGTGTCTGTGAAATGCAGCTTGATTCTGCTGCATGGCTGTCCTCCTCCTCTCTTTTGGGCCCGATCCAAAGCCTATTAAAGTTAATAGAGTTTGTGATTTGCTAATCAGGAGCTTCAGATCAGGCCCTTACAGCTCTTAACATACTTTTCTCAGTTGTCCCTCCTTATCAATGCAAGTTTAACTCTGGGCTGTCCCAAACTGGAGTTCCCATAAGTACTGAAAATTGGTTACATCAGGAAGGTGACAGTGCAAAAGGCATTATTAAAGGAATGAATCACATCCATTTGGGCTTCATGATCTACTAATTCTTGTTTCCTCATTTTGTGGTGGTGACGCATGCTATGCAATGCATTTAGGCCTCAGTTACTGTTATGCATTTAAACTTTGGATAACTACAGCACCTATCGGTAGCTGATGCTACAAAGCAGTCCACTGAATTCAGAACTGACAGTCATTAAACCAGTGGTCATTGACTGGTTGATCGTGGAGCCTCTGCCAGCTGCTTGTGGTCTCTAGCCGCTAAAAGTCCAGCAGTGCAGTGGGGCTAAGGCAGGCTCCCTGCCTGCCCTGGCCCTGCACTGGTCCCGGAAGGAGTTGGCACATCCCTGCATGGCGGGGGACAGATGGTCTCCGTGCGCTGCTCCTGCCAGCAGGCACTGCCCCCACAGCTCCCATTGGCCAGGAACAAGGAACTGTGGCCAAAAGAAAGTGTGGGGGCGTGCCTACAGGGAGGGGCAGTGCATGGAGCCACCTGCCCCTCCCCCCAGGGGCCGAAGGGATGTGTCGGCAGCTTCTGGGAGCAGTGGGAGCCAGGGCAGGCAGGGAGTCTGTCTAAATGCTGCCCAGCAGGAGCCTGCACCCCTCCCACACCCCAACCCCCTACCCCAGCTCTGGGCCCCCTCCTTGAGTTAGCACCCTGAACCACCTCCTGCACCCCAAACCCCTACCTCATCCCTGAGCCCCCTCCTGCACCCAAACTCCCTCACCCCTTCCTGCACTCCAACCCCCTGCCCCAGGCTCAGTCTGGAGCCCCCTCCCACACTTCAAACCCCTCAGCCCTAACCCAGAGCCCACACCCCAGCCTCCTGCCCCAGCCCGGAGAAAATGAGTGAGGGTGGTGGGAGAGTGAGTGATAGAGGGAGGAGGGATTGAGCAAGCAGGGTGGAGCCTCAGGAAAGGGGCAGGGTAGATTCTAGGTTGCACTTATATTCAAAAAATGATCTTATGCTTAAAAAGGTTGGAAACCACTGCTCTAAGGACTAACATGCAATGCTCTCTTGAGGTGAGTCTAGAACCTCTTCTATTGATGGTGGTAAGAATTTTCAAAGATACCTATAGAGTTAGGCACCCAGTTCATACTGAAAAAGAGTTAGACATGGCTTCCTGGGGCTCTTTTAAAAATTCCATCTCATAGTAATAATTCCAGAACAAAAAGGCAGCTTCCAGCATACTAAAAACTGCTTTTCTGCATCCTCATTCAGCTAAGTATTTAATTTTAAGCATGTGCTTAATTCCCATTGACTTTACATGCTTCAAGTGTATGGCTTGAAGAACCAGGAATGACTCAAGTACATGCTTAAGTTTAAGTATACACTTTTGTATTTTGCTGACTCAGGGTACAAATGCCCAAATAGAAATGCTAATACTATATCATGAGAATTAGCTGTAGGACACCACTGTTAGGTACCTAATTCATCACCCTGCCAATGCAGGATTGATATCAACTTTATTGGTACCTTTTCTGACGTGATTAAGTCATTTTCAAATCTCTTTTTAAGTAACAGAAATCACTATTTTTTAAATTACCTTAAAAATGGATATTATATTAGAGGTAGCAATTCTGACTTTTTGCAGTCATAGGAGAAGGAATTAAACTTGGATTCATAAGACTGATGGATTTTAATATATTTTGGTACTTGCCATGATAACTATATTGTCTGTATGCAACACAGTTGCAATAGACTTATACCCAAGTATACCAAATTAGCTAGATTCATAATTGTCCCAAAGATAGTCCCATATTGTTGCAGCCACAGAGCAAATTTAAAATAAAAAGCTGTACTTTCTCCAGTGAATAATTTATCCATTTTGAATTAGAGGGCTGCAATTTATACATACTATTAAATCTTATAACTTTTTTTTAAAAATTCAGACCATCAAAAATAAAGAAGCAACTATTCAGATAGTATTATATGTAAATCTGAAAGATATTTAAAGCCTCTAAGTCGCTTCCGGTCCAGCGATTCTGTGATTCTATGAAAGCGATATGGTAGTCTAAATGCTTGCAGTGTAACCATAAAGAAGCAGACCCCAACTTTTCTTCTCATGTCATGTCCAAATGTATCAGCAAATAGAATAGTGTAATTAACAAATATGTTCGCAGTAAACAAAAAAGTTACACATTAAAAAAACTGAAAACCAGGTAAAGGCTGAATTCAAGGAAGCACTACTGTTGTCTCAGGAGGTACCAACCCAACAACTTTCACCAGCACCTAATTCACTTCATATACACACACTATTTATAACTGTGTGAGATGGTAAAGAGGCTAAAGGTGTATATATATATAATTTTCCGACAATTCATCTTTAGGAAAAAAAGTTGGTTCATCTTAACTTGCTCTGTTCATAGAGTCATAGAATATAAGGGTTGGAAGGGACCTCAGGAGGTCATCTAGTCCAAACCCCAGCTCAAAGCAGGACCAATCCCCAACTAAATCATCCCAGCCAGGGCTTTGTCAAGCCTGACCTTAAAAACTTCTAAGGAAGGAGATTCCACCAACTCCCTAGGTAACACATTCCAGTGTTCCACCACCCTCCTAGTGAAAAAGTTTTTCCTAATATCCAACCTAAACCTCCCCCACTGCAACTTGAGACGATTACTCCTCGTTCTGTCATCTGCTACCACCGAGAACAGTCTAGATCCATCCTCCTTCGAACCCCCTTGCAGGTAGTTGAAAGCAGCTATCAAATCCCACCCTCCCCCCATTCTTCTCTTCCGCAGAGTAAACAATCCCAATTCCCTCAGCCTCTCCTCATAAGTCATGTGGTTCCAGTCCCCTATCAATTTTGTTGCCCTCCGCTGGACGTTTTCCAATTTTTCCACTTCCTTCTTGTAATATGGGGCCCAAAACTGGACACCGTACTCCAGATGAGGCCTCACCAATGTCGAATAGAGGGGAACGATCACGCCCCTCGATCTGCTGGCAATGCCCCTACTTATACATCCCAAAATGCCATTGGCCTTCTTGGCAACAAGGGCACACTGTTGACTCATCTCCAGCTTCTCGTCCACTGTAACCCATAGGTCCTTTTCTGCAGAACTGCTGCGTAGCCATTCCGTCCCTAGTCTGTAGTGGTGCATGGGATTCTTCCGGCCTAAGTGCAGGACTCTGCACTTGTCCTTGTTGAATCTCATCAGATTTCTTTTGACCCAGTCCTCTAATTTGTCGAGGGCCCTCTGTATCCTATCCCTACCCTCCAGTGTATCTACCTCTCCTCCCAATTCAGTGTCATCTGCAAACTTGCTGAGGGTGCAAGCCACACCATTCTCCAGATCATTTATGAAGATATTGAACAAAACCGGCCCCAGGACCGACCCTTGGGGCACTCCACTTGATACCGGCTGCCAACGAGACATGGAGCCATTGATCGCTACCCGTTGAGCCCAACAATCTAGCCAAATTTCTATCCACCTTATAGTCCATTCATCCAGCCCATACTTCTTTAACTTACTGGCAAGAATACTGTGGGAGACCATGTCAAAAGCGTTGCTCAAGTCAAGGAACAACACATCCACTGCTTTCCCCTCATCCACAGAACCAGTTATCTCTTCACAGAAGGCAATTATATTAGTCAGGCATGACTTGCCCTTGGTGAATCCATGCTGACTATTCTGATCACTTTCCTCTCCTCTAAGTGCTTCAGAATTGATTCCTTGAGGATCTGCTCCATGATTTTTCCAGGGACTGAGGTGAGGCTGACTGGCCTGTAGTTCCCAGGATCCTCCTTCTTCCCTTTTTTAAAGATGGGCACTACATTAGCCTTTTTCCAGTCATCCAGGACTTCCCCCGATCGCCAAGAGTTTTCAAAGATAATGGCCAATGGCTCTGCAATCACATCCGCCAACTCCTTTAGCACTCTCAGAAGCAGAGCATCCGGCCCCATGGACTTGTGCTCGTCCAGCTTTTCTAAATAGTCCTGAACCACTTCTTTCTCCACAGAGGGCTGGTCACCTCCTCCCCATGCTGTTCTGCCCAGTGCAGTAGTCTGGGAGCTGACCTTGTTCGTGAAGATAGAAGCAAAAAAAGCATTGAGTACATTAGCTTTTTCCACATCCTCTGTCACTTGCCTCCCTCATTCAGTAAGGGGCCCACACTTTCCTTGACTTTCTTCTTGTTGCTAACATACCTGAAGAAACCCTTCTTGTTACTCTTAACATCTCTTGCTAGCTGCAACTCCAGGTGTGAGTTGGCCTTCCTGATTTCACTCCTGCATGCCCAAGCAATATTTTTATACTCTTCCCTGGTCATTTGTCCAGTCTTCCACTTCTTGTAAGCTTCTTTTTTGTGTTTAAGATCAGCAAGGATTTCACTGTGAAGCCAAGCTGGTCGCCTGCCATATTTACTATTCTTTCTACACATCGGGATGGTTTGTCCCTGTAACCTCAATAAGGATTCTTTAAAATACAGCCAGCTCTCCTGGACTCCTTTCCCCCTTCATGTTATTCTCCCAGGGGATCCTGCCCATCAGTTCCCTGAGGGAGTCAAAGTCTGTTTTTCTGAAGTCCAGGGTCTGTATTCTGCCGCTCTCCTTTCTTCCCTGTGTCAAGATCCTGAACTTGACCATCTCATGGTCACTGCCTCCCAGGTTCCCATCCACTTTTGCTTCCTCTACTAATTCTTCCTGGTTTGTGAGCAGCAGGTCAAGAAGAGCTCTGCTCCTAGTTGGTTCCTCCAGCACTTGCACTAGGAAGTTGTCCCCTACACTTTCCAAAAACTTCCTGTTGCCTTATAGAAATTAAAAGGTTGCCCATGCTGTGTCTCTTATGATTTAAACTATAAAAAAGACCCTTAATTATATGAATCACTTGCACAAGAAACAAAGCAAAAATTACTTAGATTAATGGAATTAATACAATGAGACTTTGTTGTTATGCATGGGCAGTATCTCTCACATTGTTCATGTTGCTGGAACATACATAAATAGTAATAATGCCAGCTCCAGAATGCAAGATGCTTACTCAAAATTTTTTAAATAAACTTTCTATTTTTTCTAAAAAAGTGATCTCCAGTTTGTTTCTTCAAATCATCTACAGATCAGGTGCTCTGCTTCTCTTTGTATCACTGGTTATTTTTAAAAACTACATTACAAAACCAATTAGCCTATCACAGCTAAATGCATTTTCAATAGGAGCATTATAGATATCACCTGCATATGCAGGTATGCACATAGCCAGGTGAATTCTGTCTTTTTAAAATGAGATCTACAATGTAGTGTCATTTTAAATTGCACCAGCATCTAATATTTGGATCCAGAACAGGAAACAGATATACATTCCTGCCTTTGTGTGACAGTGTCTCTCACTGCAGCCTATCACATTTTTATACTATTTTATGCTATTAAGATTATTTCTGATGAGATAACTTAGTCCACTGGAGTCAACATCTCATTTTCGACTTTATAATTTACAAGCTATTTATAGCACTCCTATCAGAGAATGTTTAAAACAGCCTCTTTTTTTTTTGAAAAAAAAAAGTAATCAAGTATTCTATTAGGGTTGCCACTTCCAAGATGCAGAAAAAAGAGCTATGGCCCTTCCTCCACCTCAGGCTTGACCTTCTTCTTTCCCTCTCAAGCAACTCCACCCCACCCACACCATCCTGACCCACCTCTTCCCTTCTCAAGTGCCACCTGCCAACCCACCTGACCTTCCCTTTCGTCTCTCAGGCACCCCACCACTGACTCACCTGGCCCATAAGTCCCTATATTTACTCCTTTCCAGGAGCCTCAACCCTTGAAGGAGCCCTCCTACCATCCCCTCTCAGGAGCCCCTGCCTCCCACACTATGGTCCCTGCTCCTTACTCCTCCCTGCTAGTGAGCTTCAGGTCTGCCCATCCTGCTTCCCAGTCCCCTGCAGGAGGAGCAGGACCTGGGTGTTGCACTGGCAGTGTTCCCAACCAGGCGACCTGCATGCAGTACTTACAAGATTGCTGCATGGCAGCCTGCACTACCACACATGCACACAGCATATAACTGGGCGGGAGAAGACCTACAATAAAAGGTGACCTTGCAATAGGCAGAGGAGCTGAAAAGCCAAACAGGCCAGTGAAAAACCATTATGTTCTGAGTATAAACTACTTTGTCCACGCTTATATATGTAATTTGAATGAGTAATCTAGTCAAGTTCAAATGGGTGGCTCATGTGGAATAGCTACTATATGCTCAAACTCCAATCATGTTGATGAATTATATATTCTGCTGGACTTCTTGCTTTTCCAGATTCTTCCTAGGGCTATCCATGGAATACAAGAATAAAAATCATTTTTGTCTGGCAGTCAGTGCTGAAGACCACTCATTTGTAAAGTGCTAATTCATGTACAGCTGATGTTAAGGCTTGAGGGCTTTGGTTTAAACCATTATTCATACTGGGAGAAGTAATTTCAAGTTAAAGAAAGGATTTGTCAGTAAACTTTTAAGTCAAAGTAGATCAAGATTTTTTGTTCCAGTCCTGTCAGCATTTTGTACTTCCTCATCCGCAGATTTAAGTTCAGAAGCCCATATCATTATGCAACTCAAACCATTATGGAACTGACCAAGAAAGCTGTACAGAGATAACAAATGGGAACCGTTTTAAGATTGGAACACTTTAAAGAAGTGGTGAACCCAACAGCAGCTAATTTCTCCAAAAATATTCAGCAGAAATCCAAACAACATATTACCAAATTTTAAAATACACATTGAAATGTTTTACCCTAATGTTAACAGATTCTTGAATATGAAATTGACTTTTGTTGCTTTGCATAGAGAGAAGTAACATGGGTTAACAAAGTCCCAAACCCTTCTTTTTAAAATATAAAATATTCTGCTACACACTAAACAGAACACTAAAGTTAGAAAATATGTATCTGTATTAAATATTAATATTTTGCAAGAATTGTATCTGCTATTTCAATACTAAATGTGGCCAATGCTCTTGTCCTTATAGCTGCTGAGCAGATGTGCAGGTAACTGGTTACCAAGACAACATATTGGCAAGGGATTAGGGCAGACACTTGTAGGTGTATAACTGTGAATAATGCAAACATTACTAAGTGATACATTTTTCATGATCTTAACTTCATGTTGTTTTATGACATCTAATTTTTTTCCTGTTGAACATGCCCCTATTAAGAACCCAATTCAAACCCTACAAATAGATGCAGTAATCATTTTAATAAAACAATAAAAATACTGTTTTGTGCATTTGTTACATGTGTTAGATAAGCAGTTATCTTAACATCTGTTCAATTTCCTATGTCACATTTAGAAAAAGTAATTGGCAAGGAACAGATTTTTTAAAAACTAAAATAGTTAAGAAATATGGAAACTTCATCAACTCTAATCATCCACAGATAATCAAGAAACAAGCTCCTTGGAAGGGATGCACCCTCACTGATAATTCTATCTTATTTATTCTAGTGCCAGATTTAAAATTCCTTTTGTAATTTGTGTAGCTTTGTTTTGTTAGGCTCTGGAAAGCACTTTGAAACCTGTGAAAGTGCTATATAAAATGAATAATAATGTTAAGTAATTATGCTAGCTAGTAAGAATATGCACAAATGCATAAAAACTGCATATTAAATGGTTTTCTGTTCTTAGTCACAATTTGAAATGCTGCTATTCATAACACAAAGCTTAATGTATATTAGAATTGTAATATCTCAGTGCTAACTTTAATTGGGCATTTTTACACAGCCTGAACACAGGCTAGTTGAATATTCCCTGGCAGCTAGGTGGAGAAGAAAACATGATTCACCACCTTTTTAATGGTCATAAGATTCTGTACTATGATATACTAAATTGCTTATCTTAGAGAATAGGTAGCAATGGAAGCCTGCTCCTAACCTTTTGACCAACTGGGGTACACTGACAAATTCATACAATTTCAAACAGCTTAACTCATTTCTTATTAACTATAATATACTCAATGTTATATACTCAATGTTTGATGGAAAGGGTTGTTAAACTTCTGTCCCTCACTCCCACAATGGTGAGGAAAAAAAGACAAGTATATAATCCTCCAAATATATATAATTCCTAAACAAACATTTTGCGTTTTTTTGGTTTGTGTTTTAGGGATCATTGCTATATATTCTAAATTCCAAAGAGAGGATAATAAAAATTGAGAAATTCTGACACGTGGACTTAGGAAATTTGCTTTTTTCTTTTTAAATGCAACCTAGTGAGCACAAAGACATTTATACATATTTATTTCCCATTATCCTCATTTAATACAACTGCCTCCTGCCTTGGAGGGTCTATCTTCTACTGTTTAACAGTAAAGGGATATTACAGTCTTGAGACTAAATCCTTAGAGAGCTGTTTTAAAATTAGACTATGATAACATTTTCAAAAAGGTTCCTAAGTCATTTAAGCACAAGTCCCATTTTCAAAGTAATTTACAGCCAGATTTTCAAAGGTATTTAGGTACCTAAAGATGTAGGCAGGTGCTTTTGAAAATCTCAGTAGATGCCTAAGCAAGTTAGGTGCCTAATCTTCAATGGGAATTGAAGCACCTGTTTCGGTGCTTTTGAAAATCCTGTTGGGCACCTAAATACCTTTGAAAAATCTGGCCCTCAGGAGCTTAAGTCTCATTGAAAGCCAATGGAATTTACAGTCTTAAGTGCCTGAGTCACTTTTGAAAACGGGACAAAGGTGTTTCTGAAAATTCTATTCCAGGTCTTAAATTTAAGACCCACATCCTGCAAACATGTGTAACTGTGTATTGTAACAACCAGGCAAGGTACTAACAAACTTCAACAGGACTTTATTCTTAAAGTGGAAACCTCTTTACCAAGCTGCTGCTGCACCCTCGGTAGCTCTCACTCAGCTTCCTCAACTCCCTCCCCTTCCTTCCTGTTTCCTGTCCTTTCAGACTCCCAACAGCCAGTGCTCACAGATCTAATAATTACAAGCAGCATCTAAACACACACTGTGCTCATAATAAGTCCCATTGACTTCAATGGCAACTACTTATATGACCAAATTTGTAAGATCAGGGTCATAATTCTGTTGCAGACAGTTGTGAAAGACTAACATGATACTCTGACAACCACTTTATTGAACTGAATTACAATTCCCTCTGTTCAGTTTCCTCCAAAGAAACAAGCTCCATCTGCTTCAAGTTGCAAACGTTCTTAACATCCCAACCTGGTTTATATTAAAGCTAAAGCTGAAAATCAAAGCCCAAATTATGCAAGTAGCTACTTACTATGTATATAGTTACTCCTACAAGAAGCCCATAGAAGTCAGTGAAACTCCACAAAGTAACTACATGCACGTAACTGTTAGAAAGATTATGCCCAAGTGTCCACAAACCATATCTGAAAGGCTCGACTATCTATGCCTTTATGTAATATAAGGACTAATTGCATAGAGTCAGAGTTGCCCTGAAGCTTTGACTGCTCATTTTAAAATGTAGAATCTTTATTCCTCCACTAGAAGCACCAGTAGTTATATATTATTCAGTTATATTTCTCTTACCAAAACATATTGGGGAGATTGCTAGTCCCCACTGCAGCCATTATATGTCTGTTATCCCCCTACATTGCTCGAGGCCCAAGATTATTTCCTTGGCTCAGAACTTGCTCAGCGCTAACAAACGCCCTAACACAGCCCACACTTGCAACCCCAGGCACATGGCAGAGCACAGCACTTCCCATACACAGACTTGGGGTACTGCTCTAATTTACATTGAGGGCCATAATAGCCCATTGCAGCAGCCCAGAATTTGGAGGGCACCCAGAAGGTGCAAAACATAATCAGTCTCATTGTCTAAATGTCTCTACCCTCTTCAACAATAAGTCTCAAAGTATGGTTTCTATTATAAGCTTTTACTGAATAATCCCTAAATTTATGACCTTGTTATATCATTTTCAGGCAGTTTTTGAAAAAAAACAAACAATCGCTCACATGCATTTACTGCAGAAATGCTGAAATACATATACTGAGTCAAATTCTGAAATCAATGGGACTGCAAGACAAAATTCAGTGCAGGAGAAACAGAATGTGGTACTAGCAAGATCACAGAACTAGGGTTGCCAGGTGTTCGGTTTTCAACTGGAACGCCCGGTCGAAAAGGAACCCTGGCGGCTCCAATCGGCATTGTCAACCAGCCCCATTAAAAGTCCAGTCAGCGGCGCAGGAGGAGCCCGGTGCTAAGGCAGGCTCCCTGCCTGCCCTAGCTCTGTGCAGTTCCCAGAAGCTGCTGCCAGGCCCTTGTGGCCCCAAGGGAGGCTCCACACGCTACCCCTGCCCCGAGTGCTGGCTCTACAGCTCCCATTGGCTGGGAACCACGACCCATGGGAGCTGCGGGGGGGGCAACACCTGCAGGCAAGAGGGTAACACATGGAGGCTCCCTGGCTGCCCATACTCCTAGCTACTGCAGGGACTCAGCAGCCACTTCCTGGGAGCTGCAGTAAGCACAGCCTGGAGTCTCCCTCCCACACCCCAAGCCTCTCATCCCCAGCTCCATCTTGAGCCTGCACCCCGAGTCCAGAACCCATAGCCCCCCCCCCCCCACACACACACACACCTCAACCCCCTACCCCAACTCAGTGAAAGTGAGTGAGGGTGTGGGAAAGCGAGCAACGGAGGGAGGGGAGAATGGAGTGAGGGAGCAGGGCTTCAGAATGGGCAGGGCACGGGAGTTCAGATTTGTACTATTAGAAAGTTGGCAGCCCTACCATAAAACTCTTAACAGTTTTTATTCATACATCCCTCTCTCTTTTCTAGCTATTTTTGTACTTTTATGTGGTGAGCTTTTCTGACTCACCTATTGAATCTTACGTATGATTAAGGAATAATTATATTGGTCTTTTGTGTCTGTCTGCATAATAGGGATGTTTCAATTTCACTGTTAATGAATTGAACCTTCCCTTTACTCCCAAATGTAGTTAGTTTCTTTTGCAAAGACAATCAGCAATGAAATTGCTGCATGGAATCATGGTGGCACTATACAATGCAGTGTGGAAATAATTTGATAAGAGGCTTAAAAAACTGAATTTCTTCCTTTAAGGCACATCTCTTCATATATAACTGTATACAAAGGGGAACATCTCCATACTGCCCACCATACAGTATCAAGCATTTAAGAATATAGGGAACAAAATTGCTTTTGTTTTTTTTTTTAAATTAGATCTAGAACTGAGTCCTGTTTGCCTTATTCGTGTAAGGAACAGATTTGGATCCTCATGTTCTGTCACTCTTCCTCCAACATCATCCTCTACTGCTCTTGCTGTTCCTGCCTCTGGGGGGCAAAATCACCCATATCTTTATGCTTCCTCTTAAAAAAGCCTGTCTCTCCTTGTTCCCCCTCTTCCCCAACTGATATACACTCACTACCACACTAGCTTAGAGTATCTCAAATTCCTTTACTCTAGCAGAATAAAATGTTCTCTCACACATACCTTCTACTAAATTTGTATTTTCTGTTCACTTTGTTTGTTTTAATAATAAAAGAAATTATCAGGAAAGGGAGAGCACTGAGCTAAAGGACAAAGCTACAAGGAAGAATAGTTCGCCCCATCTATATTTTTAAAAAAGGAACTTAAATTTGACCCAAAATGTAAGCAAGTTGAAAAAAAATGCAAAGGTGATGACAAGAAAAGTGACATGGGATCAGAAGATAAAAACATATTGCAAACATGTCAAAAATGCACTAATTTACACTCTGCTTATTGTTTATACTGAAAGTAAACTTGACAAGCTATGAATGAGTTTTCTGAATGTCACTGTATAGTTTTCCAGTGATCACAGGACATATGTTAACATTTTTTTTTGATGGTAAGAACTGAGAGCCAAACAAATTCTCCACTTGTCAATCAGTTCTTTGATTAGCAAGTATTTTCTCTGGATGTGTAATTATTTCTATTTCTACTATTAGCATTGCTTATGCTGAGCAAATCTTTGGAACCTGGTCTTCAAAAATGGTCTTAAAAATGGAACAACAACATAAAGATAACTCTATTTAAACCGTATATTGCTAGATACGTCATGTCTCATTTATATGAGTAAGGTACAGAATATACAAATAGCATAGCATCACAGGTGGTGAGAAGAAATCTCACCAAATGCATCCGATGAAGTGAGCTGTAGCTCACGAAAGCTTATGCTCAAATAAATTTGTTAGTCTCTAAGGTGCCACAAGTACTCCTTTTTTCCCTTCTGGCTATCTGTATTTGAAATTTATATTAAAATATTCATAAAGGCACACAAATAAAAACTATTTTATAGCATTATTAAAAAGCTTTTACAGACATGAAATTATATAGGACCCAATTATGGTCATTCCAGCCTGTTGGATTGGGTTGAAGGGCAAGGAAAAAGAGAAATGGGGGTTCTTCAAGAAGTGGAATACAGATAGGGACCACACATGTGGATACCTTGTGCCCGAGATTGGAGATTTCTAGCAAGTAGTGTCCATCGGCTGCACCTGTACGGTTGTTCACCTTGTGCTCCAAACCAAGGGCATAAGGAACAGCATGGATCGACACCTCTCCAGTTCCTTTCCTTACCATGAATCCAGTCACGATCCACAGCAGCGGGGGGGAAGGGTTGATGAGGGTGTGGAGTTGAATACAGATGGTGACTACACATCTTGAAGGACTCCAGCTACAGGTAAGTAACCTTCATTTCTTGAAGTGCTGATTCCTACGTGCATTCCACACGTGGGTGATTGGTAAGCAAGAGTCAAGCAGGAAGAGGTTTGAGGATATTATTGGTATAGATATGTGCAGTAGTGTTGTCCCCACAGCTACATCTGCAGAAGAAGCTGGACTAATATATAATTTTTTGTAAAAATATTACTTGAACTCCAGCTAGCTGCCTTACAGATGTCCACTACAGGTATGTCTGAAGAGAAGCCAGGAAAGTTGCTTGTGCTCTAGCAAAGTGGACTGGACTTTCACCTACCCAGAGGAGGAATACATGCCAGTTGATAAGACTGATGTAACCGGAGATCCAGTTACAGAATCTCTGAGCAGATAATACTTCTCCCTTAGATTGCTTCATTAAAGCAACAAATAGTCTAGGCATTTTCCTAATTGACTGAATTCTCTGCAGACAAAAAGCCAAAGCCCATCGGATATCAAGAGAGTGAAGTCTTCTCTCCTCATCAGAAGCATGAGGATTTAGAAAGAAGTGAATAGGTTAAATTTCCGAGTTCCACATGAATCATCTCAGTAACAGTCTTCAAATATGTCAAGGGCTACTTTAAAGAGGATGGTGATCAATTGTTCTCCATGTCCACTGAAGGTGGGACAAGAAGTAATGGGCTTAATATGCAGCAAGGGAGATTTAGATTAGATATTAGGAAAAACTTTCTAACTATAAGGATAGTTAAGCTCTGGAATAGGTTTCCAAGGGAGGTTGTGAAATTCCCATCATTGAAAGTTTTTAAAGTACAGGTTAGATAAACACCTGTCAGGAATGGTCTAGGTTTACTTGGTCCTGCCAGGGCACAGGGGACTGGACTTGATAATTTCTGAAGGTCCTTCCAGCCCTACATTTCTATGATTAAGATCCCATTGTTGCGTCATTTCACCATTAGCAGGAAAGTTCTCTTGAGGCTCTACAGAAATCTGGGTTTTTGTTGCTGGATGAATAAAAAACAGTAGAGCCATCAAATGGGGAATAGAAGGTGCAGACTGATGCAAGGTGGACCTGTAATGAGCTAACAGAAAAGCCCCATGTCTCAAGAGTGAGTAGGTAGTCTTAAAATAACAGGATTCCCACAGATTCTGGGGATAATTGATTCTGTTGTGTCCAAGTGAAGGAATACCTCCTTTTGGCCAGATAGGCAGAAAGAACTCCTCCAGAAAATACTGCGATTCTGAGAGCTCCTCATTTCCCTCAGGCCATATAGTAACTCATATCAAGCCTGACACTCACTCCTCCACCACATTGATTCTTGGAGGACCTCAGTGTAAGCAACTAAAGCAGGATACCAGTTCACCCCAATCACTCGTCCTCTTGTTAGCATACATCCCCAGTATAGATTTCAGTGTCCCCTTGAAAACTTTCAATAAAACCATTTGTCTCTGGGTGTATAGGGCAGTCTTCAGCTGTTTCACACCACGCATTCTCCAGAATGCACTCAATAGCGCAGACATGAAATTTGATGCAAGATCTGATAAAGTCTCTTTAGAAAAACCTACTCAGCTGAAAATAGAGAAAAAAAGAGCTTTTGCCACTGTATCAACTTCTATACTAGACAGGGCAGCTGCTTCTGGACATGTAGTGGCATAGTCACTACCACCAAAAAATGTATTTCTTCCCCCTTTGGGTTGTTCAGGTGATAGAGCCTATAATATCCATTGCCACCCTAAAAAATGCCTCCTTGATTACAGGTAAAGGTTGTAGGGGAGATTTATGAGACCCTATAGGTCTCTTCCACTTCTGACTTAAGTCACAAGACCTGCAATAGTCTGTCAGCTCATTGTGAATACTCAGCCAATAGAAATTCCTTTTAACCTTTCATATTGTCCTCAGATTCGCCAAATAAGCTACAAAAGGAAAGTCCTTTTAGCTCCCTATGAAGCTTAAACAGGCGTAACCAGTTGCTTGTCTGACTTTCCAGCACTTATTTTTCTCCACAGAAGCTTCTCTATACATCCTTTCCTCCTCTTCCAGAAATCTTACCCCATTCTCCCTAACCTATGCTTTATAAATTAGGATCTGAGCTATGTTCTGCTGCAAATTTCTGCCTGCTGTCAGCTCTGATGGCTGCCTCATCCACTCGGAGTGGCTCCTCCCTGGACACACATGGCTTTCTATGCTAGGGATGGGAATGTCTCCCACTCCCTTAGCTATTTCTCTGTCTTCGTAATTCCCTTTCTGGGATTACAGTGCAATATTCTTTTTTACTTTGAGTTAGACACAGTTTGTCCTAGACATAGTTAATACATCATTACTCTTGAGAACTTCTGCTCGAATGCAATCCAACATACCAACTTTTAAAATGCCTTCTAGACTGCCTCACTCCAAGCACACTCTAGCAAAGGCACAGTGGTTTTAAGTTTTCCCATTGCCAGGAGTCCTAAGTTTTCACCAAGTAATATGTCAGTTTCCCTGACCAGGCCCTCTGATCAAAGAGATCTGGGTGCCAGTATCTCACCACCCTGAGCATTCTTTTCCATTTAAGTTTGGCAACTTTAATAAATTCAAGAGCAACCTCTAATGGGTCAGACCCTACGAAATTAATCAGGAGCCCCTCAGGCACCTATGTGGGTCCCGTGCCTAGGACAGCCACATTTACCTTGGTTGGATGGGGTGTGGGCTTAGATTCCATTTGTTTAGGGCAATTGTCCCTCAGGTTAAGAGACTGCAACTGGAATTACCAGAAGGGAGTCAATTCTGGGGAGAAAAGGAGTACTTGTGGCACCTTAGAGACTAACAAATTTATTTGAGCATAAGCTTTCGTGAGCTACAGCTCACTTCATCGGATGCATTTGGTGGTGCATTTGGTGGTGCATCCGATGAAGTGAGCTGTAGCTCACGAAAGCTTATGCTCAAATAAATTTGTTAGTCTCTAAGGTGCCACAAGTACTCCTTTTCTTTTTGCGAATACAGACTAACAAGGCTGCTACTCTGAAACCTGTCAGTTCTGGGGAGATGAGTGTTTGCACTCCCACTCATGTTCCCTTTTCCCAGGCATATAAGTGCCCCTTCACACTGGACTTCCGCTCTTCTTTTTGTGGATTGCACTTACTGAGTACTCTGGTTTGGTACATAGCTGATTTGGTTGATTTCTATCTTCTGTACAAACCCCAGGGATACATCCCAAATGGTCTCTCTGATCTCCTCAGAGCATATGCTCAGAAAGTGTTCTCGTGCAAAGAGGTCAAATAACGGGTCATAATTCTCAGTCCCTTCCCCATTTACCCATTTTCTCATCAAATCACACATTTTATATACACGTTCTCTGTGGTTCATCTTATTTTTGAGGTCTCTAAACATTAACCTATACACTTCATGGGTAATTTGAAACTTTTGCAATACAACCGTTTAAAAGCGAGTATATTTCAAAGCCTGTTCAATTTCCATTTCATTAAATATGGGCAATGCTTTACCTGAGAGTTTGGAGAGAAGCACTGGAATCTTGTTGTCTGGAGCTTTATGCAATTCACAGTCTCTCAAAACTAGTGAAGTATTCTTCAATACAATCCATTTTTTTGTATGTCAGACATAAATTTATCCAAACTGCGTATTCCTTGGGGAGGTGGCATACCTGGAAGCAATAGGGTCTGACCATGTTTTTCCCACCAGCTCACGTTGCCTTTCCTTCTCTCTTTCCAGTTCCATGGTTTGTTGTTGGGCTTCTCCTGCTGCTGTTTTTCCGCCTCCCTGTCTTTGACTCTCAGGTCAGCCTCACTCCTTTGGTGCTCTTGGTTCTTTCTATTTTTGCCAACTCCAAATTTTTGGTCCACTCTGCTATCTCCAACTTCTGTAACTTTATCTCAGCCAGTTTGAATTGCATGACTGTCTCTCTGTGGGCTGTGTTTTGCCCTCCAATCCCTTTGGTAGTCTAGCCTGCCTACCCATTTTTATATACTTTCCTTTGTTGTGTTTCCTTCTCCAAAAGGAAACTTAAAATAACAAAAAAAACTTGATCTTTTCTGACTGTTCCCAGCCATCTCAGCCTGAATTATTTAAAAAAAAAATCTAGCTCACCAGTGCTTGAAGCGCAAACCACAGTCAACCAGCAAGCTGTGTGGAAATCCTGCCATCTATGCCACTGGGATGCTCTGGGCACCCAAAACTGTAAGCCACTGTGTTACCCCCCGCCTCAAAAAAGGAGAGCTTTTGGGGGGCTTAAACTATGTTTCAGGTTCTTGACACTCTAGTCTGTCTGCCTTGCCAGCAAACTTCTTGAGACTCTGCCAGTCTAAACGTTGCATTTCAGGTAACAAATCTGTGAACCCCAGTTCCCAAGAGACATCTCCCTATAGTGTCCAGGCCCTCTCCCTTGACACTAACAGAAACTAAAGAAAAGATGGTTATGATTCAATGCCTATGGATCAGCCAGTGGCTGACCCTACTGTATCACTGGAAGTGGGGAGGTGTAATTTTAAGAGTCCCTCAATACCCACTGGCAGAGGGCCCACTTTACAGCAACTCATATCAGGCCTCACACTCACTACCCTCAACACACTGTTGTCATAATATGTATCCAAAAGGTATCTTGTAAGGTATCCTCTAAACTGATACAAGCTGGTGGCAAATATCATCAAGTGATGTATGTATGGCTCATGTATTAACAGTTGTGCGTGCATGCTGGAAAAGTGTTCTTAAAATTTATTTTAGAGGGAGTGTTTAAATCAAGTCTGCCCTCGAGAAAGGAATGTAGATTTACTTGTCTGACTGGCTTGATTGCAGACAGAGGACAATGAAAGTACGTTTATGTATAAGGTAAACAAGCCATCAAGCTAACAAGCAATGGAGGAAACAGTTCAGTGGGCACACTGGAGTTCAGTCTGCACCCCAAGAAGTCTTCCTGACTCTTGAGGCAGACACAATGGACTTTGGCAAATATAAGGGCAGCAAAAGGTAACTGTAGCTATCCATCACTTAGAGAAGAAAGGGGACAGAATTATCTGATTCTGTGAAAGATGGATCCCCTGAAGGGCTGGAGGTGCTGGTAACTTGATGTAAGTGAGAAAATTGCTTAGGCAAAGATTGTAACTTGCTAAAACTAAGCTTTAGTCAAAAGAAAGCATGTTTTTGTTTTGTTTGTAATCATACCCATCTCTTTGTCTTTTGCTTAGTATCACTTAAATCTCTGTTCTTTATTCATAAACTTACTCTTAATTTTACTATAACCCAACCCAGTACTGTTATACTAAAGTATAGTGTGAGTCCTCAAACTAACAGGCTGGTGTCTGGAGGCAGCAGATTTATTATTTCTATGAGTGTCCAATGAGAGGAACTAGACACTGAAAAGAGATGTCTCTGGGCAACTCAAGTTCACTGCTTGTTACCTGCAAAGCAAAGTTTAGGCTGGCAGAGTCTCAGGGTTGCTGACAAGGCTGACAGACTGGAATGTCTGGGAGCTGACACACAGTTTAAGCCCCACCAAAGCTCTCCCTTGTTGAGGCAGAGGGAGTAACACAGTGGCTTGTGGTTTTGGATGCCCTGAGACATAGGCACCAACTCTGTGGGTGCTCCAGCTCCTCTCCGTCTCGCCCAGCACCTCCCGCCCACCTGCGGCCCCACTGATCAACTCCTCCCCCTCCCTTCCAGTGCCTCCTGCCTGCCACAGATCAGCTGTTCCACGGCGTGCAGGAGGCGCCGGGAGGGAGGACGACAACTCGGGATGTCGTACTCAGAAGAGGGGGCGGAACTGGATGGGAAGTGGTGGGCCTGGGACGGCGATGGGGACTTGCGGGAAAGGGTGGAGTGGGTGTGAGGCCTGGGAGCAGAGTGGGGATTGAGAACCCACGGGGCCAGGAGGAAGCCAGCACCTGTGCCCTGAACAAAGCATCAAATTGCTTTGACTGAAAATAGGTTAAACAGCCTCCATACATGATTGCTCTAGATCTAATGTCCATCCTAATACAAGGCCTTGAGATGAAGAGGGCCTTGGCTGAATGTCTCTTGAGTCAGTAGGTCTAGAAATGGTTGGATGATGATGGGAGGATGGGTTGATATTCTCAGAAGGTCTGAAAACCAAAACTGCCTGGGCCAGTTGGGTATTGAGAATGACTCAAGCTTTGTTATCGTAAACCTTTTGCAGAACTTGTGATATCAGTGGAATGGAAAGAAATGCATACCTGAAGTGGTCTGTCCAAGATCTCAGAAGTGCACCCTTGGAGACCCATCCCAGAGCCGCTCTGGAGCAGTAGAGGGAAATTTCTGGTTAGTCTGGGAGACAAATAGGTCCCAGGATGGTGTTTCCCAGTAGATGGCCTTGTTCAGGACAGAATTGTACATCTCCCATTCATGGTTTGTACAGAAGTGTCTAACGAGGATGTCTGCCAGAGAGTTCTACACAGCTGGTAGGTAAGCTGCCAAAAGAGTTATGTGGTTTCTATGTAGCCAATTCTAGGGTCACTTGTATAAAATCTATGGTCTTTGTGGGAGTCACAGTGGACTTTTCTATGTTGACACAAATTCCCAAGGATGACAGCAGACAAAGTAGAAATAGGGTTGCTGATTAAAACTCCTTGCTGGATCTGCCAGTCAAGAGCCAGTCATTGAGACAAAGAAAGAAGGTGAAGCCATGTTTTCTCATCTGGGCCACCACCACTATGTCAGGATTACAAGGAGAACCAGGACCAAATATCAAAGCAAGGGCAAACCTGAGGCTGAAAGTAGCCAAGGAGTTCACAGTCAGGTTCCAGGCTTCCAGCTTATGCTTGGAGGGGCAATACCAGGTGACTGAGTCCAGTGTGCAGGGGGGATCTCCCCAGCCTGGATATGACTGGGATCCTATGGTCTTCTCCAAAAGACGTTTTAGCCAGAGATCTCAACCCTCACAGGCTCAGGGAGGGAAGGAGCAAAGGGGGAGATGCAAGCCATGACCAGGCAGTAAAAGCAGTACTGGTGATCATTCACTTATTGCAAAGTAGTGAGGGGCAGGATATGCACTTCTTAAATTCCAGGACTCTGGTTACAGTCCTTGTCGGTGGGAGGAAAAAACTCCAAGGTGGAAAAAACTAAGCTATACAAACTATAAAAACTAAAAGTACTATGATACTAGGAACTATATACTTTATTTTCAGTATAGGATGAAAAAGACTGAGGGAGTTGTGGACACAGAAGATTTTGACTCAGGCCCTGTGGCAGCAAGGAGAGGAACTGAAGAGGTGTCAGTCCACCCTGCCCCTTATATTCTTAGTTCAGAGGACGAGGAGAAGCAACTGAGCTAGTGCAGACCAACAGACACTACTTGGTAGAAATCTCCATCTCAGGTACATGGTGCATACATATTCCTAACACTCATCACCAATGAGTCATGTCTCACGAAGGCATAATGCCTTCAGGCATCACCATTCAGACTGTGCACCTCCTCCTGCATCCCAGATACATAACTGAGCTCAGAATAAACTTAAAAGTAACACTTAAATTTGGGGCCACAATTTAAAGTTTGTAAAAGCAAGCTTTCACAAGATATATGCACAGAAGTGTTTCAAATTGTAATGGAAAGAGGTATTTCAAATAGACATTCCCCTGCAGTCTTCTGCAATACAAACATTACAGTCCTGAGAACCTAAAGTATAAACTGGCTGCAAACAAAATGAATACTAAATTGAATTTAATATTTTTAGCCTCAATAGTTTAAAGTGTGTGACACAAAAACCTCTTAATGCCAGCTGGTAATGGGGTTTCAAGAATGTCCTGATTCTAATATGAACATTCTGGTTCACCAAATGAAGTCTCAAATGAAAGCCAAGGTTAGATACTGGTAATTAATATCATTGTGAAATATCACTGCATAGGGAGTTATGTATATATACACTGAATACATTTTCTTAGATTCTCTATCAAGCTACAAGTCACCAGGAGAGGTGAATAAACAGGTTTTATGACAGACAAGACATATTTACTTATCTCTGTTGTATTAAGTATTGTCAGAAAACCAATGGATGCCCAATTATAAAGTTATCTAAGAGATATGAAGTCAACAAGGAAGCAGCACACAGGAAAAATAAGCCATGCAAGTTTTCCTGTCTGAATACAGACAATGAACTTCAGGGAGTAAGAGTTCAAAGCAATGAAGACACTCCCTGATCCTGCACCTAGAAAGTAAAGGGGCAGTGCATTTACGTTCATGAAAATAGGATCGCAGTCAATCTTAATTGAAACACTGCAGAGGACCGTGGGGCAAGAAATAAACTTCTTTACATATGAGGTTTACCTGTTTAAGTTTAGTCTCTAGATAGCATGTTATGATTTTGTTTTTATGTAACCATTTGTTTACAGTATTCTTACTCACTATTACTTGAATATTTGACAAACTTATAACTGTCTTTTTCTATAAATATATCTCAGTGCTGTGATATTAAACAAGGTGCTGATCCTGAAGTGAATCATACAAACTGGTATGTACACTGTTCCCTCTGGGACAGCAGACCTGGTATTTTTGTGAGTGTTCAGTGGATAAGGGATTAAACACTACGGAGGAACTGTTCAAAAAGGGTCTCGGGTTCACCTGTGGTTAACCCGTAAGGCAAAGTAAAGGTGGTATAGTCCTGAGGAGACTGTTTGGATGGCTAACAAATTGATGGTCAGGGAGCTGACACTGAGTTAAGCACAAGCAAGATGCCCTCATGCTAGAGGCAGGGGGTAACAAGGTGACCCTCAATCCTGAGTACCTCAAGAACTATCACAAGGCATTATTAATCACCTACATAAAAAACCTGCTAAAAATATATGATTTAAGGTGGAGGAATGCATTTACATTCAAATTTAACTCTGCATTTTTTATAATCATGGTAGACTATTAAGATAATAAGAGATACACAACATATATTTATAATGTACATTGATAACTATCATAGACCGAATATTATATTACATGACTGCATGTATTTTCTGTGCTGGCTGCCAGTAAACAAAACTAAAAAAAATTAAAAAATAACATTCACACTGATGTACATGCATCTTGGTAGCTCTTCTCTTCATCAGTTATATGTTCAGGTAATTTCTGTAACAAGGTAATATCGTCAGATACTTACAGTGAAAATATAATAGTTTATAGTACCATTATGCAGTATAATCTTAATGTTTTGTTCAAATCACAACTCATTGTAGTTTGATCTGCTATCTTGTAAGCATAATCTAACTTCCTAAATTGCATAACACTCTAAATTTCATATCTTGCTATTGATTCTTCTTTAATACAGAAGTACCATAACACTGCTGGTCACCCTCCCCTCATCCTTGTAAATAGCAGGCTCATAACTGTTTATATACAATACCTATAGAATTCTTGATTCCAAAGAGTTAAATCATGTTTTAGCCCTATTTAATGGCTGTAAACTATGCTGGTGGCATTGGAGACAGGGTGCGTGAGGTAACATATTTTATTGGAGAAATTCTGTTGGTGAAAAAGAGATACACTTTCGAGCTACACAGAGCTCTTCTTCAATAGTGCCATTGATCAGTTATCTTCTCTTAGCAATGGAAAAGCATAAGGTATCTATGCTGATATTTTAATATCCATTAGCAGCCTTTGATACTGCAGACCTTGAAATATTGACACAGCTGGGGGTCCCAACAGAAGTGGAGAATGGTGCCATGCCTTTCTTCTGGAAAGAGCCCAAGTATAAGCTATGGGAAACTGCTCATGAATAAGGCTACGTTTATGTCATGGAGGTCACAGAATCCATGACTTCCAGAGACTTCCATGTTTCAGAGTAGCAGCCGTGTTAGTCTGTATTCGCAAAAAGAAAAGGAGTACTTGTGGCACCTTAGAGACTAACAAATTTATTAGAGCATAAGCTTTCGTGAGCTACAGCTCACTTCATCGGATGCATTTGGTGGAAAAAACAGAGGAGAGATTTATATACACACACACAGAGAACATGAAACAATGGGTTTATCATACACACTGTAAGGAGAGTGATCACTTAAGATAAGCCATCACCAGCAGCGGGGGGGGGGGGAAAGGAGGAAAACCTTTCATGGTGACAAGCAAGGTAGGCTAATTCCAGCAGTTAACAAGAATATCAGAGGAACAGTGGGGGGTGGGGTGGGAGGGAGAAATACCATGGGGAAATAGTTTTACTTTGTGTAATGACTCATCCATTCCCAGTCTCTATTCAAGCCTAAGTTAATTGTATCCAGTTTGCAAATTAATTCCAATTCAGCAGTCTCTCGTTGGAGTCTGTTTTTGAAGCTTTTTTGTTGAAGTATAGCCACTCTTAGATCTGTGATCGAGTGACCAGAGAGATTGAAGTGTTCTCCAACTGGTTTTTGAATGTTATAATTCTTGACGTCTGATTTGTGTCCATTCATTCTTTTACGTAGAGACTGTCCAGTTTGGCCAATGTACATGGCAGAGGGGCATTGCTGGCACATGATGGCATATATCACATTGGTAGATGCGCAGGTGAACGAGCCTCTGATAGTGTGGCTGATGTGATTAGGCCCTATGATGGTATCCCCTGAATAGATATGTGGACAGAGTTGGCAACGGGCTTTGTTGCAAGGATAGGTTCCTGGGTTAGTGGTTCTGTTGTGTGGTGTGTGGTTGCTGGTGAGTATTTGCTTCAGATTGGGGGGCTGTCTGTAAGCAAGGACTGGTCTGTCTCCCAAGATCTGTGAGAGTGATGGCTCGTCCTTCAGGATAGGTTGTAGATCCTTGATGATGCGTTGGAGAGGTTTTAGTTGGGGGCTGAAGGTGATGGCTAGTGGCGTTCTGTTGTTTTCTTTGTTGGGCCTGTCCTGTAGTAGGTGACATTCTCTGCTTCAGCCCCAGGGGCTGCAGGACTGGAGCTGGCAGCCAGCGGAGCAAGGTTCCAGCAACAGGGGGCCCCTGCAAGGTTCCAGCAACAGGTGACAGACTCCTGAGGGGGCCCTCCTCAAGGTTCCAGCGACAGGTGACACCCTCACGTGGGGGAAGGGGATGCCTCAGGTGAATGACTGGGGGTGTCAGGAAACTGATTATTCCCCTCTATTCGGCACTGGTGAAGCCACATCTGGAGTACTGCATCCAGTTTTGGGCCTCCCACTAACAGAAAGGATGTGGACAAATTGGAGAGAGTCCAGTGGAGGACAATCAAAATTATTAGAGTGCTGGGGAATATGATTTATGAGGAGAGGCTGAGGGAACTGGGCTTATTTAGTCTGCAGAAGAGAAGAGTGAGGGGGATTTGATAGCCGCCTTCAACTACCTGAAGGGGGGGTTCCAAAGAGGATGGAGCTAGGTTGTTCTCAGTGGTGGCTGATGACAGAACAAGAGGTTTTTAAGGCCTGGCTTGACAAAGCCCTGGCTGGGATGATTTAGTTGGGGTTGGTCCTGCTTTGAGCAAAGGGTTGGACTAGATGACTTCCTGAGGTCTTTTCCAATCCTAATCTTCTATGATTCTCTTTGAGAAATATTGTCACCCTGAAGCTCCTAACTGCCGTGGGCAGAAGTCCCTCCCCCGACAGCTTCCAGCTGTTGCGGACATAGGGGGAACCCCATAGCTCCTAGCCGCCACAGTGGCGAGAGAAACCATGGAGCTGCAGCAGCAAAATTCAGACAGGTCACAGCTTCCATACATTTTTTGTTTATTACCCATGGCTTTTATTACAAATAATCATGAAAAATCTTAGCCTTACTCATGAGTCATTTATCATGAATGCTCTCACAGAGTACTGGAGGTTCTTATTGGTAACCTCTCTCAATCAATGCATACACAAAGCTGCTAAGAGAGAGTTAACAAGGAGACCTAGACCACTGTGTCCTTAATATGCTGATCTTTCCCCGCTCCCCATCTCATTTATGTCTGATACAACTGTTGCAGTGGAATGAATGATTCAGTGTCTTTACGAGTCTGAGGTTTGCACAAGGACTAGCTGGCTGAAGCTCAATCTATACAAGACTAAAGCAGTATTGGCAGAATTGAAGAAGTTACAATCCTCACCAATTTTTCTGGTTACTAGTACTCATAGGAGTGTGACGAATATTGGTTACCTAGGTTAGCAGTCTGAAGACTCATTTGATCCTGGTGCTGCATTTTGATGTTCAGGTTGCAACAGTGACTAATGGCATTTTGTTTCATCCAAGCATGGTAAGAAGAGAGGAACCATTTCCTTCAGCTGCCGCTCTGGCTGTGACCAGGTGCTTAGAATGGACCACGGCGAGAATGCCACGCTCAGGGCAGACTGCAAGAAACAGGGCAGGCACACCCCAAAACAAGTGGTTTACACTACAATTAAATTCACAAAACCAGTGACAGAAAGAGAGCTTCTGCAGTACCACACAGTTAACAAGAAGCCAAAAGACCGTCCCTTTTATGCATTCCAGCCTTTGATTTCCATCCAGACAACTGGTCTTCTACAGTGAGAAGTTACTGAAAACCCAGTTCACCATACCAATTGGGATTGGTAGAACCTCACCAAGGTAGAGACACTTGACTTGGGGGTAATATATATATTTCAGATATCACCCAAATATCATGGCTATCAGCCAATCCTTAGTAAACTAAGAATTTATTAATAAAAAGGAAAGAAGAGAGTTACATGGTTAAAAGATTATACACACAGAGAGAGAGAGAGAGGACTGCAAAGTCCTTAGATCAGGTTTGTAGCAGTGATAAATAGACTTTTGGAAGTTACCAGAGACTTACAAAAGATTGGAAGGTCCTCAGTCCATTGTTCAAAATACTCCTTTTAGTTTTAAATCCACAGTCCAGAGAAGTGGAGCAGGAATGAGGAAAAATGAAGATGTTTCAGTTGCAATTTATACCCTCTCCCATGCGCATGGAAGAGAAGGTTACTCACTTGGTGCAGTAACTGAGGTTCTTCAAGATGGTTGTCTCTGTGGGTGCTGCACTTTAGGTGTCTTGGTGCCCTGTGCTTCTAATTGGAGACTTGTGGTAGCAGTGTCCCAGTTGACCATGCACGCATGGCAGCCATCTCAAACCACTCCCAGCAGCTACCTCATGCATGCAGCCAACCGCCACCCAGTTCCTTCTCTACCCCAGAGGATCAAGCCAAAATTCGCAGCAGAGGGGAAGAGGGGGGGTAGTGGAGCACCCACAGGGACAACCATCTTGAAGAACCTCAGTTACTGCACCAGGTGAGTATCAGTATCAGTATCATCTTCTTCTTCTTCTTCTTCTTCGAGCGTCTCCGTGGGTGACTGATGAGCAATGTCCCTCAGTGGAGAGGAGGGGCTTCGGAGTTGATGTATGTACAGTGGAGAGCACCAATAAACCAAAGTGAGCGTCTGCAGCTGACTGCTGTTCCAGGACATAATGTTTGGTGATAGTATGGAACGACGCCCAGATAGCTGCTTCACAAATATCCATGATGGATACATGTTTGAGAAAGGCTATCAATGTGGACATAGCTCTAGTGGAGCGTGTACAAAGTCCAGAAGGCGCATGCAGATTGTATTTTGGTAACATAATTGGATAGTTAGAGATCCATTTAGAAAGTCTGTTTGAAAATGGTTTGGCCTCGTGATTGTTCTGTTGTGGATACAAATAGCCTGGATGATTTTCTGAATGTTTTTGTTCTCTGTATATAGAACGCCAGTGCTTTGTGGACGTCCAATGTGTGAAGGGACACCTCCCTGTTGTTGGTGTGTGGCTTGGGAAAGAATACAGGTAAGTAAATGGATTAGTTGAAATGGAAGAGGGAGGCAACCTTGAGTATGAATTTAGGGTATGGACATAGGATTACTTTGTTCTTGAGCAATGTGGTATAAGATGGGTGTGCATTAGGGCACCCAACTCTCCCACCCTTCATGCTGATGTGATAGCTACTAAAAAGGCGACCTTCATGGATAAGTGTAGGAATGATCATGTCGCTAGCAGTTTACAGGGTTTGCCCATGAGGGCTCGGAGAACAAGGTTGAGGTCTCACATAGAGGTCGGGTCCCTTAATGTGGGATACCTGTTCTCTATACCCTTGAAAAATATACTTTAGTCAGCGGATGGGTGAAGACCATGAGTCCTTCCACCTTGTCGTGAAACGTGGTGATGGCTGATAAGTGCACTCTGAGTGAGCTAGTCGAGAGGCCCGATTTTTTGAGTGTCAATATGTAATCAAGGATGGTGGGTAACTGGGACGATTGTGGAATGATTTGCTTGTCTTGGCACCAGATGGAGAATCTTTTCTACTTGTGTGCATATGTTTTTCATGTGGAGAGATGTCAGCCGTTACGTAGAATGTCTTGGACCTCCTTGGAACAGCATGTTTCGAGTTCTGTCATCCCTGGATTAGCCATGCCTAGAGACGAAGTGTTGGAACGTTGGAGGCATCCTGTATCCTGTGTCAGCTGGTGAGGCAGGAGGGGAAGGGTTCATGATCTGACAGCCACCTGGGTCAGGTATGGGAACCATGTTTGTCTGGGTCATGTTGGTGCAAGCAAGATGATTCTGAATTTGTCCTGTCTGCTCTTGTGCAGGACACTACTTAACAGGGACATCGGGGGGAAGGTGTACAGGAGAGGGGCCTCTCATTTGATGAGGAAGGCGTCAAAGAGTTGTGTGCTAGACCCGCCCGGGAGCAGTATTGTGGGCATTTGGCATTGTGGATTGTGGAGAAAAGGTCTATTGAGGAGAATCCCCATTGTCAGAATATAGTTTGCAGAATTTGTGGGTCTAGATGCCACTTGTGCATCCATGAGAAGCTCCTGCTGAGGTCATCTTCTGTGGCATTCTGGTTTCCATGTAGATAGGATGCTGTGATGTGTATGTGGTTGGAGATGCACCATTGCCAGAGGCTGACTGCTTCTGTGCAGAGCAGGTAAGATCGGGCCTCTCCTTGGCCATTTATATAAAACACAGTCGCCAAATTGTCCATGAGAATCTGGATATTTTTTGTTGCGGATTGGGGGGGAGAAAGTGTTGGCAGGCATTTTGAACTGCTCAGAGCTCCAGTAAATTTATGTGGAGATTTGACTCCTCTAGGGACCATCAGCCCTGGATGATGATGTGGGCCAAGTATGCCCCCCATCCTACCAGAGAGGCATCTGTGGTGATAGTGACTGATGGGGTTTCTCTTTGTAAGGGAATGCCTGAGCAGACATTTGGTTGTTTTGTTCACCATGTGAGCAAGTCTTTCAGTCTGCTGGGCATTGTAAGCTGTCCGTTGATCGAGTGTCTGTGAGGAATGTATACAATGTGTAGCCAGGTTTGTAGACATCTCATATGCAGCCTGGCATGTTTCACAACGAACGTGGTAACTGGCATGTCCCCTAGAAGTTGTAGGCATGTTCTGGCAGCCGTTTGTGGGCTGTGTCTTACTGTTGTGATTAGCTTTGTTAAAGCAAGAAACCATTTTTGAGGAAGCCGTGCTGATGCTGTGACACAGTCGAGGTGTGCCCCTATAAAGTCCAGTTGTTTGGTTGGGGTCAGGGTGGATTTCTGTAGGTTGGTTTGTAACCCTAGGTTTGTAAATAGGGTTAGAGTGGTGTGAGTGGCGTGAACTGCCTCGACATATGTCGGTGCTTTTAGCAGGCAGTCGTCTAGATAGGGGAATGTGGTCAGACTCTGCTTGCAAAGATGTGCTGCTGCAATGGCCAGTATTTTGAAAAAAACCCTTGGAGCCACAGAGAGGCCAAAGGGAAGTACCTTGTATTGGTAGTGTAGGTTGCCCAGAGTAATCGTAGGAATCTCCTGTGCGCCAAGTGGATAGTGACGTGAAAGTAAGCATCCTGTAGGTGGAGGGCCGAGAGCCAATCTCCTTTCTCCAATGCAGGAATTATGGTTACTAGGGTTACCATCTTGAAGCGCTGTGTTTTCACGAACTTGTTCAGTTTGCATAAGTCCAGAATGGGCCTCCATCCACCTGTTTTCTTTGGAGTGAGAAAGTAATGCGAGTAGAACCCCCGACCCCTGTGCTGAACTAGTACTGGTTCCACAGCACCTAATTGAAAGAGATGGTGTATTTCCTGCTCTAACAGGTACTCATGAGATGGGTCCCTGAAGAGGGATGGGGTATGGGGGTGTATAATTTCCAGAACCCCATTGTCTGTGGTGATGGTTCTCAAGACTGGGTAAAAGGGTGTAAGGCCATCCCCAAATGGGCTGGAAATTAGAGCTGACTCTGGAATTGGAGAATGTGGGGCTCTCGTGTCCTCGACCAACACTTCAAAATTTTGCTTCGAAGCGGATGGCTGACACGTAGATGACTGCTCCTGCGTCTGACAACATCTCATCTGGCGCTGCTTGAGGCATTGATCATAAAGTCATTTAGGATGAGTGTAAGGGGAAGGATGGAATCATTGGTTGTAGAATCTGCCCTGTTTCTTTTTGTTCACAGGGATATAGATTCCAAGTGTCTTTAGTGTCACCTGGGAGTTCTTCAAGGTGGGTAAGGAGACGTCCGTGCTCTCTGTAAACAATTGTTGTCCCTCAAAAGGTAAGTCCTGTACTGTTACCTGAACTTCCCTGGGGAAGCAAGAGAGATACAGCCATGAAGCCCTGCGCATGACAACAGACATGGTGATGGAGCGGGCCGCCATGTCGGCAGAATACAGAGAAGCCTGCAGGGCAGTTCTGGCAATAAGGAAACCTTCTGCTATATCAGTTTTATATTGTTCTTTTTTTGTCAGCCGGGATGTACTCAATAAAAGAGGACATCTGAGGAAAAAATGGTGTGTGTGTACTTGGCCAGTAACGCAGAATAGTTTGCTATGTGAAACTGGAGGGTCGCCAATGAATAGGCTTTCCTGCCGAAGAGGTCTTGGTGTTTCCAATCTTTATCATAGGGGGTGGTTTTGGTTTGCTTCCCTCCTTTGATGAACTGCCTCTACCACTAATGAGTTTGGAGTAGGGTGGGTAAACAAAAAACTCAGCTCCTTTAGCTGGCACATAGTACTTCTTGTCAGATCACTTACAAGAAGGTGGGGCCATGGCTGGAGTCTGCCATATGGTTTTTGCTGGGTCCATGAAGGCAGCATTAATGGGTAGTGCTATCTTGGCTGATGAAGAAGCTTGCAATATATCTGTCAGCTTATGTTGAGTCTCTGGTAACTCAGCCAGTGAGTTGTCTAATGAATCAGCTACTCTTTTAAACAAATCCTGAAAGGATTTGAAGTCATCTCCCAATGTGGGGGGAGGTGGCATTATTGTTTCATCCAGAGACGAAGTCGGGATGTGGGTAGGTGGGAGGGTGTCACCCTCCAGCCTGTCCACAGATTCTTCAGCTTCCTCCTCCAGCAGTTCTGGGGAAGCTGGAGCAGATGGAGGAGGTGATTGCTGTGTCCTGGACCTAGGTGGATTGGATGGCTGGGTATTTGGAATTCTGTATAATGCCTAAGGGTCCCAGTATGCTCACTATGGTGGTAAGGCCATGGGAGGGGGCAACCATTGTGGAAGTTGCCAACCCATGCCCTGTGGCCGATAGGTTCCAGGTTTAGGTTTCACTGGGGAGAGGAGGGCCACAACCCAACGAGTGTAGTGATAAAGCTTGGCCCTGACCTGGCCAGCGTGCCATCGGTGCCAAAGAGCGGAGTTACCGGGGTGGAAGCAATGAGTAGGTCTGCATGGCTGACAAACTCTTGCAGTACTGGGAGACCCAGTGCTGGCAGCGCAGGTAAGCTCAGGCTGTGAACCAGAGGGAGCGTTGTGGGTGCCGCAGACTTGTCATATTGTATTGGTGCAGCAGGTGGAGCCATAGCGCTGCTCTGTGACTAAGGTTTCTGTTCCCTCAGTGGTTTTGCTGCTACGAGAGCAAGACCGCACAGGGTCTTTTGCTCCTCCGGGCGTCTCAGTACCAGACAGTCCTGGTGCCTCGCAGTCCAGCACTCTGGGTGCTGTCAGTACCGGGGCAGTTTTTGCAGTTGGGGATTTCTTTTTTGGAGGCGACTCCTGGTGTGGCGAGGAGTGAGACCACTTTTTTGTGGCTTTGGTAGGACCAGGGTCCTTAGCAGCCATTTTTGCAGAGGACCTCATATCTGCAGTGAGGTGGTGTCCTGGACTTGGGTTTGGAGGCATCTCTCCATCATTAAAAGTTTTAATGGGAGGTCCCTGGCCTTTCTTGTCTGTGCTGTGAGTTTCTTGCAGTGGGGACACTTTTGGGCAACGTGTATCTCCCCCAGAGAATGGACACACTGCGAATGGCTGTCTGCCACTGGTATTGAGAGACTGCAGATGAGACAGTGCTTGAAACCTGGAGAGCCAGCTATGTCCGAGAGGCTAGCTGAATAAAGAATGGGAACAGTCCCCATCTAATGCCTCTTCAGTGACTGCCCACCTGACGTGGGGGTGGAAAAAGGGAAAAGGTTTTCTTTGCTTTTGTTTTTTTAAATGTGAAAACGAAAAAAAATAAATGTAGAGATAAACAATGAGGAAAATTAACTGAGAAAAGGGCAGGGAGTAAAGGAATATGAGAGTAGATAAGTGCGCTGCCGTCGTTCTGACTGCAACCAAGGTCAGTAGATAAGGAACTGGGTGGTGGTTGACGAGGTAGCTGTTCGGAGCAGCGTGAGACGGCTGCCATGTGTGTGTGGTCAACTGGGACACAGCTACCACAAAACTCCAACTAGAAGTGCCGGGTGCCAAGACATCTAAAGCGTAGCACCCACAGGGACACTCCTTGAAGAAGAAAGTTACTTGCAAGGAGAGAGTCTTAGGTCACATGTCCACATCACATGTCCTTACATGTTTTGCTGAATCATAGGGGTAGCCATTGGCTCCACGCTGTCTGAGCATCCTCAGGGAGGCTCCCTGGAGAATTGATTCCTCTTGATGGCCCATCCACACCTGAATGATCCAGCAACACTGGGCTGGCTAGACTGGATGTAAATATACCTTGTGGATGTCAAAACAAGAACAAAACATACGTTTGAGACACAAATACATAGCAAATATTCATAACTTCAGATACAGTGATGATATATAGACCGTAACTTTTCCATTTACACCTTTACATAATACACTTTTGTACAAGATTTGTTGCAGTTGTATAACAGTGGTAATATCAAATGATATAAATGGTCATCCTCAGTCATACTGCATCACACTGGCTACATTCCATTGTCATCAAGACTGGACTACTGCTTATTAATCAGTGTTTTGTGCTGCGAGCACATTAACACCAATGCGCTATTAATTTTCCTGGCTGCCAACTACTTTCTCTATAGAGTTTAGTTTTAACTTAATTAAGCCCTGAATGTTTTAGATTGTTACTGAAGAAACAGCTTCTCTCCTCATGCAAGATGTGAAGGAGTAGGGAGTGGGGAGTATTGACCTGGGAATGTTGCATGAGAGTTTTACTGGTACTGTCTGCATTGGTGCTAGATGGTGGTGGGATATTAGGGTGTGACTTCACTTGAGGGATCATATGTGAGCATGTAACCTGAGCCCAGGAGCGGGTTAGAGCCAGGTGACACCTTCTCCCCAGAAAACTGGACAAAGGCTGGAGGAGGAGCTGGGGTGTGTGGCTGGGTGAGACTGCTGGAGGGGGTTTCAGTTTGGAGCTGGCTGGCGAAACGGAGGGAGGCCCAGCACCAGGGTCTGGGCTCCCTACCCCGCAGGATGGACCTGACTGAGGAGTCCTGTTTCCTGTACCTACAAGCTCTGTTTTGGACTGTGTTCCTGCAGTCTAATAAACCTTCTGTTTTACTGGCTGGCTGAGAGTTACAATGAATCGCAAGAAGTGGGGGGGGGGTGCAGGGCTCTGACTCCCCCACACTCTGTGACACAATATCACTGCAGTTTCGATCAAATGAAGCACAGTAGCTGAAGTTTCCTGCTTCCAATAAAAACAGGGTTCTTGGTAGAGTTTTTTCCATATTTGACTGGAACTTGCTCCCCATTATGGTCTGACAGAACCCTGATCTGTTAACTTTCTAGGAACGCATAAAGGCCATCATTTCTCTCCAACATTTGGGGAGAGAGCTGGTTGAGCACTATAAGGTGATCTAACACCAACAATTTACAGGGCTATTAGGGTTCTTTGTATTATAAAAGCCAAGTGTTATGTTACTCTAAGGGCAGTCCACTATATGTGGTAGGTTGTGATTTTTATTTTTGTATCTGAACTTTGTAAAAAAAAAGTGCCTAAGAGCTAGATATAGATACTTAAATATGAATAGGACACATTTTATAACTTTACTTTGATCCCAAAGATAACAAAAAGGTACCGTGTATTATCTTCATAAAGCAGGACCAATACATTTTTGATTAATTCAGGACTCAAATCCTTTAGCCAGATTCCTTGCATGCAGCAACTAGAGCTAGTTGAAATTTTTCAAATGAAAAGCTGCTCCCCTCATTCAATGCACAGAAAAGAAAGAGGGTTTTGGAAAGAAAAAGAAAAACTTCACCAAAAAAAATGCTGATATGTTCACAAATGTAACATTTTCAGTAACCAAGGACTTATTTTTGACCAGGGACTTTAAAACAAACAAACAAACAAACAAAAACACAGTCCATTCAAAGTCTGTAAATTGGAAAAACACTTCGAATTTTGTTTTCATTTTTTTGACCAGCTGTAGCTGCAACCCTGATCAGTGTGATTCTGTGATGAGTTCTGTCCTCACAAACTTCAGAAATACAAGTAAACAGAAAAATCATAGTTAAGCTGAATCTTTCTTAAATGTGTTGGGGGCACGATGTTATAGCAAGTGCTCTCTTTCATATAAGCTGTGAAACTAAGATCCTGACCATGTACCGTCATTATATTCTAACACACTTTTCACAAGATTAGGAACATTTTTAAAATAATCCCCTCAAAAACTCCCCCCCCCCCAAATCATCTCCATGCCTTGTTCCTTATGTATGGAATATCTTCTATGAATTAATTCATAAGGCCGTTACCTTCTCCTCCTAATCTCCCTCAAAACCCTCCTTTACTGCAATGATTACAAGAAACCTAATCAATGATGCCCAGTTTATGTGATAGTCCAAGGATAGCTGATTTTAGTTTGTTTGTTTTTTAAATCTACAGTTGCAATCATTAGCAGTCTTCAAGTTGTGCAAGTGTTATCTATGTAACCATGCTATTTTATTGCCCTGTCCATACTCCCTCCCTTTTTATCTGTCTCAGACATTTGTTATAACTTGTCTAAATTTAGATTGTCACTTATTAGGCATATGTTCAGGTCCTATCAGAGTGCACACCAATCCTTACTGAGGTTTCTAGTCTCCATCATAATAGACAAAATGGTAATAATGATAGACTGCTAGGAAAAGCAGTAGACTCAACATTTCTGCAGCTCCCATTAATGGAGTCAGGGGAAGGTCTCTGCAGCCGCAAGAGGTAGACCTTCACTTTTAGTTATTTGTTTAAATGGAAACAGATTTTCATGTAAATCACTTGAATCCAGGAGCTGGGGCTTTAAGCAAAGCACCAAATCCCCCGAGACTGATAGAAATTGCAAGCGTTAGTAATGATGGGCTGGGGATGAGCTGGGTGGGAGGAGCATGCACTTTTCCAGTTTGTAGCTGATGCTGAATATCCTTCCTTTATTTAAGCACAAACCCACTGTGTTCCACCCCCACCCCACCCCACTCCACCACGTATCGATACCTGTAAGGAAAGGCAACACCTCTTGTTCATGTTCAGTGAACTGGGACCCATTCTGGAATTTCTTCTAGGTAGGTTGGCTTGGCGCACAAATGCACAGCCTGTGAGTCCCAGAAGATCATGCCCATATAATTTATACAATTAAATATCATCCAGCACCTTTTGGAGAAACTCAGAAAAGGAAAGAGTTACAGAAGACTGTTACTTTTAGATTTTCATGTCCTTGTTTTGCTAACTTTTGTCACAATTTAAATACTATAGTAGTGTTTTGTAGGATTTTCTTCTTTGTATTTAGGCCCCCTTTAAAAAAAAATTCATGAATAGCTACAAACTACATTAGCCTGAGTAAATACAGACTTAGCCAGTATTATACATAATTAGGATAAACTAGATCTATAATTCAGTCATTTTAAGGTGTATCTTTAGCAATATTGTTGATTTTACACATTAATTAAAAATTACAGAATAAACACTGTAGTCTGATATAACAAAATTCAAATCAATACTTTAAGAAAGTGTTTCACAAACTTGGGATGCCGCTTGTTCAGGGAAAACCCCTGGCGGGCCGGGCCACTTTGTTCACCTGCCGCGTCCGCAGGTTCGACTGATTGCGGCTCCCATTGGCTGCAGTTCGCCGCTGCAGGCCAATGGGGGCTGTGGGAAGGGGCGCAGGCTGAGGGACGTACTGGCCGCTGCTTCCCGCAGCCCCCATTGGCCTGGAGCGGCGAACCACGGCCAGTGGGAGCCACTCTTGGACGAACCCATGGACGCAGCAGGTGAGCAAAGCGGCCCAGCCTGCCAGAGGCTTTCCCTGAACAAGCAGCAGAACAAGTTTGGGAAACACTGCTTTAGGGGCCAAAGAAAAAACATACAAGCTGTCTCTCTATCATAACTCAGATACTGTCAGGCACTGCCTCCTGGTAATCAGGCCTAGTGGTTGGAGTGGACGTTGAAGCCACACATCAGGTTGGGACTGGGCCAAGGGTGGCTCTGGAATCGAGATCTGAGGACAGGCTGGGGTCAGAATCAAGAACAGAATCTGTAGTCAGGACAGAATCGGTACCATAGCTGGAGTCCAGGTGAAAGCCAGGATCAAAGCAGGGCAGTCAGAGTCCAGAAACAAGCCAAGTCAATTGCATAGCCTTGGTCCACATATAGGCCAGAGGTCAAAGCTGGGTCATCAGAGTCCAAGGGTCCAGGGAGAGTTGGGAAATGGAGGCAAGACTGGAGCAGGTCAGTAACAGGGCTGGAGCAAGGACAAGGTCATGACTGGAACAAAGCTTGGGCAAGGCTGGGGCAGGAACAGGAACGAGGTCAAGAGCAGTCTGATACACTGCAAGGCAGCAGGAGAGTTCCAGCCAGGTACTGCTGTTGCAGACTGATCTGCAGCTCTGGTGAGGTTGGGAAATACCTGACCTAAAGTCTGTCAAGGATAGGCTGCTGTGGGAAAGGTAAGATAGTGCAGCTGAGTTGTTGCCACATGCTTGAGAGATGACTCACTGTTGGAAGAGCACCTGTTGAGTTCCTTGGGGCAGGAAGGTGTCAGCCTGCTCACATCTAAAGGCCCCTCCCCCAGCCTATGGGGAGGAGCTACCAAACCCAGAACTCAAGTAAATTTGGGGAACAACAAATGAGAAAAAACAGGGTGGGAGTGAGGGTCACAGGGTCAAAAACAGGGAGTCAGAAGAGGACATCAAGCAAAGAACCCCAGACAGCACCCACTGCTCCTCGAAGGTGTCCAGGGAAGCAGTGGACACAGCCCAGAGGAACTCTGCCTGGATACATGACCAAAGGGAGGAGTGTAAATAAGCCTCCACAGTCGCACAGCAGTGCTCCATCCAATAGCCTCCTCCTGGTATGGTGGATGGCCACTGTGGCCAGCACCAGGAGGAGGACGACAAGGAGGTTTCATGGCTCCGTGGAGCCCAGAGGGGATGTGCGAATATCAGAAGGTGCGGGGAGAAGTGCAGCTAAAACATGAGAGGGTTCTGCAGGAGCCAGTAAAGGGGCTACAACCTGGCACACTCAAGGTAGATGTATGCCAGGGCTCCCTCACATCGCAGAAGGGCAAGTGTCAGGGAGGGGGGTCAACAATGCCAGGTACACGCCCATGCTCACAACTTTGTGAAGGAACCACCAACCAATATCCCTGGCAGATTGGGGGACCAGGGTGAAATAGACTGGCCCCCCCAAGGTTCCTCACCCTCTACTTTGTATCGGGGTGGGACGCAAGGGTGAGCAAATAAAGAGTATGGAGCACGAGCACATATGTTTCCTCGGCACAGTTCAGAGATGAGCCGGCTGCAAGTCATGCAGCCATCTCAGGGTGTTGCAGATGGGACAGCCAGGAGGCTTGCAGGGCAGGGGCCCGATGGTGAGGTCTGGAGGGCCAGGGGTGGGCAAGGAGTACCCTCCCACAGGACCGACTCAAGGAAGACCTAAGAGGCAGGTGGTAAGGATGCCCTCTCCTCCTGAAAAAAGAAAAGGAGTACTTGTGGCACTTTAGAGACTAACGAATTTATTTGAGCATAAGCTTTCGTGAGCTACAGCTCACTTCATCGGATGCATTCCTAATGGATTTTTTTTTACCTTCAGTCCTTTTGGTATGATTTCCATCTGTTTGCATTTGGAGAGGAAGATGATGTCTGTCTGTATCTGTACGAGTTTTTTCATGCAGTTGATAGATTTCCACTCCATACGGCTAAATTCAGTGCCTTGCATAATGACAGGTTTCAGAGTAGCAGCCGTGTTAGTCTGTATTCGCAAAAAGAAAAGGAGTACTTGTGGACCTTAGAGACTAACAAATTTATTTGAGCATAAGCTTTCGTGAGCTACAGCTCACTTCATTGGATGCATTCGATGAAGTGAGCTGTAGCTCACGAAAGCTTATGCTCAAATAAATTTGTTATTCTCTAAGGTGCCACAAGTACTCCTTTTCTTTTTGCGAATACAAACTAACACGGCTGCTACTCTGAAACCTCTCCTCCTGAAGTATATCCTGGGGAACAAGGGACAGAGAGTCCTATGTGCTGGTTGAATGCCAGGGAATCCGCCCAGTCCCTCCTGTCGTAGTCCAGGAGGTCTGTGATCCTGGTGATATCTGCCAGGACTAACCTCCGGCACACCAAGGGGGACTCCGCCACCTGCACACCAAGCTAGGGAATGTGTAGTACAGTTACTCTCAACCTTTCCAGACTACTGTACCCCCTTCAGGAATCTTACTTGTCCTGCGTACCACCAAGTTTCACCTCACTTAAAAACTACTTGCTTACAAAAAAAAAAAAAATCAGACATAAAAATCCAAAATGTCACAGCATGCTATTACTGAAAAATTGCTTGCTTTTTCATTTTGTTTGTATGAAATTAGTTTGTACTGACTTTCCTAGTGCTTTTTATGTAGCCTGTTGTAAAACTAGGCAAATATCTAGATGAGTTAATGTACCCCTGCAAGACCTCTGTGTACCCCTAGGGGTACATGTACACTTGAATGAGAGCCACTGGTGTAGCAGGAGCTCCTTGAGGAGGTCCTCCCCCTTGGCAGCGGGCAAGGACCTGGTCACCGAGATCAGCTTCCAGGTTCTTAGGAGGTCCTGGTAAAAGATTGGCAGCTCAGAGAGGTCTCATAGAAGACCCCTTGCATGGAAATAAAAGAGCTGCGGTTGTATTGGAGCCTTCGGAGGAAGATGTGCGCCAGTGTGCTCCACACCGAACTACCTGCACCATAAAGGAACCTTTACAGGGCTTGGAGGTGGAAGACATGAACCTGATTGCGAAGGCAGAGTCCCCTCTATTCCAGGGGGAGACTCAGGATCCCCACAGATACCCAGTACAGTCCTGACCAAAAGAACTCCAGAATTTTCTTCTAGAGGCAAACTAGGGTATCCAGGGGTGGGCTCAAGGTGTTGAGCGACTATCAGACCATGAACAAGAACTGGTTAAGCACCAGAGACCTCCCCTCTGGCAGTCCCGTCCACCTCAGCAGCTGCTTAGACACCCTGTCCTCTAAATCATGCCAATTCTCTGGAAAGGAAGGAAGAGTGGAAAGGTAGACACCCAGGTAGACACCCGGATGGCCTGGAGCACAGTTGGGAGGGAGCTTGCCTGCCAACCACCCCGACCATCAGGCCAGAGCTCTTGACCCTGTTGGACCTGGGGGAAGGAGGCCACAGAGTAGATGTCTTGGAAGGCCACCACCCCGCCAGGTCGCCCGGGTCCTGGACCACAGGGAGCATGTCAGCGTACGCAGACAGGACCACCCACAACCTAGGGTTGCCAGGCATCCAGTTATTGACTGGAATGTCCAGTCGAAAGGGGACCTTGGCTGCTCTGGTTGGCACCACCAACCGGGCCGTTAAAAGTCCTGTCAGCAGCGCAGCAGGGGTCTGCGGCTAAAGTAGGCTCCCTGCCTGCCCTAGTTCCACACGGCTCCTGGAAGCAGCCACCAGATCCCTGCAGCCCCTAGATGCTGGGGTGGGCAGGGACTGGGAGGCTCTGTGTGCTCCCCCTGCCCCAAGTGCTGTTTCCACAGCTCCCAATGGCCGGGAACCACAACCAATGGGAGCTGCGGGGGAGGGCAGAGGTGTGCCTGCAGGCACAAGCGCAGCTTGCACCACGCAGAGCCGCCTCACTATCCATGCACCTAGAGGCTCCAGGGACCTGCTAGCCAATTCCTTGGAGCTGGGTAAGCGCTTCCAGGACCCTGCACCCCAACCCCCTCATCCCCATCCCACCCCTGAGCCGGCATCCCCAGCCCAGAGCCCATACCACCTCCCACACCGCAACCCCCTACCCCTGCCCGGTGAAAGTGAGTGAGGGTGGGGAAGAGCGAGCGACAGATGTGGGGCTTGGAGCGAGCAGGGGACAGGGCCTTGGAGAAAGGGCAGGGCAGGAGTGTTCGGTTTTGTGTGATTAGAAATTTGGCAACCCTATGGCGCAACCCTACTCATCTCCATGTTATAAAACTGAAATTGCAAATGTGATACCAGCTCTCACATCATGCGTATAAATAGCTTAGATTCTGAATATGTGTAACTATACCCAAAATGTGTTAAAATTACATATATTATTCAGTTACAAACAAGCAGCCAGCCGCAGTGCAAGATTCATAGATTCCAAGGTCAAAAAGGCACAGTGAGTGTATAAAGTGGAGTTGCATCTGTAAATGTTGTTCTGCTTTTGGAATGGATGGATACCACATAAACCTTTTTGATTTAACAGGCAGAAAAATCCAAGAAATACCACTGAATTCTGGTTTTCTTGAGCTCAAGATGTCCCTTGCTACAGCCTTTAGCTCCAAATGAAGTTATTTTGTCACAAGTAATAAATCAGATGTGAAATGGAACAAAGACTTTGTCCCTAGAACTATGAAACAAACTAAATTTACCTTAAAGTCTCCCCAATGAACGAGCAAGAGGAAAGCAGTTATTTCTATCCCAATAGAAGTTTTATTAATCCAAAAGAGAATGAGTTTTTATTAGACAATCAGTATGAGTGATCCCTCAAATTGCTGAGAGATGCAGGGACAACATTTAAAGGAAAAAACACAAAAAAACAAAAAAAATGTCAAGCTCTCTTCAACTTTACAACTATCGTTACTGAATGTGTAAAGCAATTCCTTCACAGAGAAATGACAAGGAAGCACATGATGCATCCAGCACATTCAGACAATTGAATTACCATAGAGCTCATCCACAAGTGTATAAACAATCGCTCCTGGAAAATCTGGCAGGCTGACCCAAATATTATTTGTACGGTGATTGCACCCATAACCAAGGTTTGAAGGTCCATCTAGCTCAGCACTGTTTATCCACAATGAAAAGACTGTACCTGCCACAAAGAGCATACAATTTACATATATATTACACACACGCACTATGTGAAAAGAACATTATTCAGGTTGCAAAGTCAAGCACTGAAAAATTAGAAAATGCCAGAATTAATGTTACCTGTGCAACCTTATTTCACCCACCTTGTTTGTCTGTATTATGATACAGTCTTTAATTACAAGATCACAATTTTTTTCCCCATAGGCTTGTTAGCAATGCAGAGCCAGTACAGCCTGGGGAGAATGAGCTGGACTATATTTGAGTTTACAAATTAAGATTCAATTTCATGGACAAATTTTAGCCTCTGAACAGGATTAGAAAACACCATGGTAGATACATGGTAGATAAACACCTAGTCTACACTAGTGCTTCTACCATTGCTAGCACAGGCAGAGATTGACCAGCCCAAGAGTAAATAGTGTAAAAGTCCTACTGAACACAAGGATAAAACATCAGTGCATCTCCACTGAAGCAGTTGCATGGAGGACTGAATTTGGTCCTCCATTACCATTGATGATGTACTGTGGAAACATTTTGTCCATATCCTACCAAGTTAGTCAGAGAGGCCTGTCCTTCTGGAATGAAATAGGGTTCCTGTAACCCTACTGGATAACTCTCTAATAGAGATTTCCCCCATAACAAAAAACCTGAAAGTTGGAGACCTAAAACCTAGCCTGAGAAGGAAGCCTGGTGACTGTAAGAATTCATAGATCCAGTAAAAGACAAATATCAGCAAAAACTTCGTCTATCAGACCCATAATCGTGACGCTGTCAGTATTCTATTCAGTTTGAATTCTGAGGAGATTTGTACATTAAAAGCACATGAGAAAAAAAAAACACTGGGTGAAAGATATATAGAAGTCATTCAGGTAAGGTCATCTTCGCCTAGTGTCTACTGCAGAACAACAAAAGTTGTTCACATCAGTAAGGAATTTCAAGCCATCCCATTTCTCCATAAAAAGCCCAAACGCTTCAGAATAGAGGGCCCCACTATGCCAGGTGAATTGACAGATGGCTTAATCTGTCCGCTAAGGAGATTCATTTTCCAAGGCAGATGATAGAGCTAGAGAGTTAGGCGATTCATCTCCTTCCTCCAACTCCTGTTTTCCCCCTTTTGCTTGTCACTGTAGACAGTTTACTGCAGTACTGTTAGTTCACCCTTGATCCACCTTCCTTATTACTGGTTCCAAAGGGCTCATTCATTCTCCCTGAAATCCTAGGAGATTTGTATACACTGTCCTCTCTAATCTATCACTTTTTAGTCCAATTCTGTGAAGAGCTTCCCTTTGTCTTGTGACCACATAAGAGACATCCTGGTACAAAGAAAAGTGGAAGACAAAGATCCAGCAACCCTAAATTGTAAGCACCTTTCTGGAAGAGGCCAACATAGCACTGAGCTGTACTCAAAGTGAGCTCTGCTCCTACTCTCCACTTAACTTTTCAATTCTCTACTCAGTCTCTAAGACAGACTGTGGTACTGCCAAATAAGCCATGGAAACCTCTCTCCAGTTTAAAAAAAAAAAGGGTTTGGGATAGCTATCGTCTTCACAAATACTTGGAGGCAAATCCTCACCCCACATATACTGATCAGAAATGAAAAGGAGCTGGCAAAGCCAACAACCCCATTGCTACAGACTCTAATGTGGACACTCTGGCTGTTTACTGACAGTTTTGACAGTTAGCTGTTCGCTTGGAGCGGACACAATCATCCCTTGGAAATTTGCACCCTGTGAACTGCTGGTTAAGATAATGTTTTTGGGAGTAGATACTAAGGGGATAAAAGGATTTAACTCAGCTCTGAGGTTAACAAAAGCCTGTGATGGAAAAATGGGTAGAGTGAGGAAGCAAGCAAACAAGGATACATGGAGACAGTTTCAGATGTGTAGTGGGGAAAAAAATGATTGCAAACACCCCACATAAAAACAAATCAAAAATCCCTGAATGGCTTAATGCTAGCAGAGAAGGCTTTAAAAAAAATAAGAAGGAATTTTACCCAAAGTGGAGGTGGTGTTAAAAAAAAATGTATTACTTTTTACCTTTATTTGCACTATTTATGTTATTTGCTGTATCCCCTGAGCTTGAAATAGCCTATTTCTAACCACTCTAGTTTCTATGTATTGTTCTTCTCTTCTTACTGGTATCTAGTATTTACCATATCTCCTAATTTAGTATCATCTTCAAATTTAACAGGCTGTTTACCCTTTTTTCCTGATCACAATAAATATGTTCATTAACACACAGCATCCCTACATAATATCCTGGATACATTACAATTAGTTATTTTTAATAGTTATAAATTTGAACATTCAGACCAATCTGTGGATGCAATTACATCAACAAAATCTCAGTATCACCCACCATTTATACTCCTTCATAGTTTTCAATCCATGTACCAATCTTCATATTCAAACCAATGTGAATTATTTTTACAAGTAGTATTACATGAGATGGGTATCAAATGCTGTAATGAAATCCAGACATCTACATCTGAATAAAATTTAAGCAGGCTTTCAAAAGTGGATTTTCCTTTTACCTAGCCAACTTCACCAATTGTGCAAATCCCTTTTATATTTTGCATCAGCAATCCAATGGACCGTAACAAGTTCCCTGTACAAATTACAGCAAAAACCATAATTCTGCATGTTCATGAGACTGGCATTGAAGTTTGTCAAAAAGTCTAGCTCTAGTTTAATAATTCAAGTTTTGTTATTTAAAAAAAACCCTCTTACTTGTAACACATAAAAGTCACAAGCTTTAGTTTCCAGTACTCAAACTTGTTCTCTGCACCATTTTCTGGTATCTAAGGCTTAGAAGTTACTTCAGTTATTGGTGAAGATAGTAATTATTTAAACGGAGACCTATGTATTAAGTAATCCAGTCTTTTTTTAAATATGCTGGTCTACAGAAAAGGCAAGAAACAGGAATCAATAATGGTGAAGCACTGCAAGTCAACTTCATAATCTGAAAATCATTAAACAAAACCAGTTTAATAAAATTTCATCAAAACAGTCTTCATGCTAGGAGACCTTCATAAAAATTGCTGTTAGACAAAAATCTCCTCCAACCTATTTCAAAGATTTCTACAAGTGAATGATTCTCAACTGCATATTATCATTACGCTAATCTTTATTTAAACTTGCCACAAACATGTGAACTGCAGATTTCTTGTAGCAGGCATACAGCTATCCTAGATTAGATGGATTCTATCATCTGTCATGGATCACAGAGTGTGCCGTGCCTTGTACCCCCTCTGCAGTCTCTTGTAAGCACACCTTCCTAGTGTTAGGTTCTGGGCCTCCACTTTACTCAAGGAGGAGTCCCCTGACTCTACCACTCTTTAACTGGGTCCCCCTAGGCTTCAGCACCCATTTCTCATAGTCACTCTTCTAGCAGAGCCACCTTGTCTTTGCTCCATGCAGGAGTTCTCTCTACAGGGAACTTCGTAACCAGAAAATGTTTGCAGTGACAAGGCCAACACACCTGAAACTTACCTAAACTTTATTTTCCATCCCCTTGCAAGATTTGGGTAAGTTCCACTCAGCCTGTACACCTTTACTTCTGGCCACAGAGAAAGACAGACCTTGCAGCATTCTGTGCGCTGCCCTGTGCCAGAGAGTCACCTCCAGCCAAGGCTGCCCAGAGTGCCTGCTCACCCCCCTCCTTCCTCTCTAAGGGTATGTCTATACTATGACATTAGGACAATTTTATAGAAGTTGATTTTTAGAAATCGATTTTATACAGTCGATTGCATATGTCCACACTAAGCGCATTAAGTCGGCAGAGTGCATCCTCACTACCGTGGCTAGCATCGGCTTACAGAGTAGTGCACTGTGATTAGCTATCCCACAGTTCCCGTAGTCTCCGCTGCCCATTGGAATTCTGCATTAAGCTCCCAATGCCTGATTGGGCAAAAACATTGTCACGGGTGGTTTGGGGTACATGTTGTCAGTTGCCCCTCCCTCCATGAAAGCAACGGCCGACAATCATTTCGCACCTTTTTTCTGTGCGGACACCATATCACGGCAAGCATAGAGCCTGCTCAGCTCAGCTCACCGTCACCACTGCTGTTGTGCCCTGGGTGCTGCTGTCAGCAGACAGTGCAGTACAACTGCTAACCATCATCATCCACCACTTCCGCTGCAACTCTGCTCTCCTGCTCTTGTAAATGAGCTCAGTCCCAATAGCAAACTGCTCCATGTTGTCGTCATCCACTGCTTCTGCTGCAACTCTGCTCTCCTGGTGCCATAAATCCACCTCGCAGGTCCTCTCATCGTTCTGTATAAATATCTATTCTTGTGGCATCCATCGTCATCCACCGTTTCCACTGCAACTCTGCTCTCCTGCAGACGCCATAGCGTGGCAAGCATGGAGCCCATTCAGCTCACCGCTGCTGTTATGAGCATTGTAAACACCTTGTTCATTATCCTGGAGTATATGCAGAACCGGGCTAAGAGATGCCAGCACGAGGATGATTTTGATGAGAACATGGACATAGAGGTTCCTGAAATTATGGGCTGTGGCAACTGGTACATCATGGCGGCAGTGGGACTGGTTGTTACAGTGGAATGCCGATTCTGGGCCCAGCAAACAAGCACAGACTGGTGGAACTGCATAGTGTTGCGGGTATGGGATGATTCACAGCAGCTGCAAAACTTTCACATGCGTAAGGCCACTTTTCTGGAACTTTGTGAGCTGCTTTCCCCAGCCCTGAAGCACAGGAATACCAAGATGAGAGCTGCCCTGACAGTTGAGAAGCGAGTGGCAATAGCCCTGTGGAAGCTTGCTACGCCTGACTGCTACCAGTCAGCTAGCAATCAATTTGGAGTGGGCAAATCTACTGTGGGGGCTGCTGTGATCCAAGTAACCAATGCAATCATTGGCATTCTGTTATCAAGTGACTCTGGGAAATATGCAGGTCATAGTGGATGGCTTTGCTGCAATGGGTTTCCCTAACTGTGGTGGGGCGATAGATGGAACGCATATCCCTATCTTGGCACCAGACCACCTTGCCAACCAGTACTAAACCACAAGGGGTACTTCTCAATGGTGCTGCAAGCACTGGTGGATCACAAGGGACGTTTCACCAACATCAACATGGGATGGCCGGGAAAGGTGCATGACACTCTCATGTTTAGGAACTCCAGGTTGTTCGAACAGCTGCAAGAAGGGACTTACTTCCCAGACCAGAAAATTACCACTGGGGATGTTGAAATGCCAATAGTTATCCTTGGGGACCCAGCCTAGCCCTTGCTCCCATGGCTCATGAAGCCGTACACAGGCAGCTTGGACAGTAGTAAGGAGCAGTTCAACTATAGGCTGAGCAAGTGCAGAATGGTGGCAGAATGTGCCTTTGGACTTTAAAAGCTCGTTGGCACTGTTTGCTGACTAGGTCAGACCTCAGCGCCGTTAGGGGCTTATTCCTTCACCCACTTACTTCCCTTACTTCTCGCATGAACAGAGAGCAACAATACCCAAAGTCCAAAGGTGCAAACAATTCAATGTTTATTTGGGTGAACTTCCAGCAAGCATGATTCCAGTTTCCTTCCTTAGTGTTCCCCTTCCCAGCTCTGACACCACAGAGCCTTACCTCTGTCCCTGTTCCCATTTCCCCCCTTAGCAAAACATGATTCCAATTTCCCCACTCCCATTCCCTGTTCCCATTCCCCCCACACACACACCCCCACACTTCCTGATTGACTGCAGACTATATAGTAAAACTTGAGTTCTGCTTAGCTATACCTTAACCAATCATTTTACTGAAATTTAACTAACCAATCCTAACATATTGTAACATGATTATTTAACCAATTATATCCCACCACCTTAATTAGTTTACACCCAGCAAAATTAATTATACAACAGACAGACACAATCACAGAACCAGACAGAGACCATGCAAATAAACAATAGCAAAGTGGGAACTATAATGACAAAACAATACAGAAGTGAGGATTTCACATCCCAGCTATTGATAAGTGAGTTTTTGCCAGACAGGATGCTATCAAACTAAGTTTCCTTTTACATTTTCTAGGCACTTCCCTTTCTCTGGAGGCAATAGGCATTATCAGGACAGGACTGTATTCCTAACAGCCCAATAGCACCTTATTTCAATGTGACTAGTTTGGAATGGGAGGATGTGACCGTTCGTTTCCCAGCTTATGGCTGCCTCTGCTGCTTAGCCAAAGGCCTTATACAGTCAGACAGTGATTTTGATTCTCTCTTTTATACCTCTAGAACTAGCTAAGTGATAAGAATACACCTAAATTAGAGTATAGGCCTTTACAGACAGGCCTGAATATCTATATCCTAAGAAGCGCAACCAACGTTCCCATTGATATGGCTGCTTGCTGTGTGCTCCATAATATCTGTGAGAGTAAGGGGGAAGACGTTTATGGAAGGGTGGAAGTTTGAGACAAATCGCCTGGCATCTGATTTTGAGCAGCCAGACACCAGGGTGATTAGAAGAGCATAGCAAGGCATGCTGCACATTAGAGAGGCTTTGAAAACCAGTTTCATGACTTGCCAGACTTCGGTGTGACAGTTGTGTTTATTTCTCCTTGATGCAAACCTGCCGCCCTTTGTTGATTTTTGTTCCCTGTAAGCCAACCACCCTCCCCGCTTTGAAATAAAGTAACTATTGTTTTGAAACCATGCACTCTCTCTTTATTAATTAAAAAGAAAATGGGAGGAGATAATTGACAAGGTAGCCCAGGTGGGGTGGGAGAGGAGGAAAGGACAAGGCCACGCTGCTTATTGAAGCCAAGCTACGAATCAAACTGTTTGAATGACAGCCTTCTGGTGCTTGGGCCATCCTCTGGAGTGGAGTGGCTGGGTGCCCAGAGCCTCCCTCCCTGCGTTCTTGGGCATCTGGGTGAGGAGGATATGGAACTTGGGGAGGAGGTCAGGCAGTTGTACAATGGATGCAGCGGGGGTCTGTGTTCTTGTTGGCTTTCCTGCAGCTGCACCAGATGCTTCATCATGTCCGTTTGCTCCCCCATTACCCTTAGCATCCCCTCCTGCCTCTGCTCTTTGCACTCACTTAATGCTTTCCCAGCCTCTAACACTGAATGCCTCCATGCTGTGCCCTATCAGTGCGGGAGGACTGCATGAGCTCAGAAAACATGTCATTGTGAGTGTGGTTTTTTTCGCCTTCTAATCTGCAATAACCTCAGTGACAGAGGTGATAGGGGGAGCCTAGAAACATTTGCACTTGGGGGGAGATAAAAAGGGAGAGTAAAATTTAAGATGATACATTTCTGAGAACAAAAGGGAGACTCTTTCACAGTGAATCAAACAATTCTCAGCAGACAGAACATGTGCTTTAGGTACAAGGTCGCATTTTGCCTTTTATATGGAGCACCTGCCGGTATGGTGACACATCATACGTGGCTGGGCAACAGAATTCGGTTTCCATGCAGCCATGGTAAGGCAAATGGTATGTGGGGTTGGCTTCTTATGCATAACATGTGGGAATGGTTTCAAACTGCAGCGCCATCCTTTCCCATAGCAAGCAACGGGTTGGGTTTAACATTTAAAAGGAGGGGCTGTGGTTTTCGGGTGGACGTGCAGCACACACCTCCCCCCGCATGGCTATTCTCCGGGATGATCCCTTTTAGCCAAGCGCAAACAGCCCAGCATGAACGGGGTCCTTTTACTGTTCCCTTACAAAAATTCCCCTATTTAAACCAGGTGACCATGAATGATATCACTCTCCTGAGGCTAACACAGAAAGATATAGACCAAATGTTGCTTGAATGCAACCAAAACCCCAAGACCATTCGCTGCCATGCTTTGTGTTGCAATCATTCCAGAATACTTTCAGAGTACCTCCAAGAGAGCTTCATGGAGATGTCTTTGGAGGATTCCTGCTCCATCCCCAGATATGTGAACAGACTTTTCCAGTAGCATCTCAATTCTTCAGGGCAAATCAAACATTAAACACTATTGCTTTTAAACCCTGTACTGTAGTTACAAATGTACACTCACCAGAGGTGCCTTCTCCAGCTTCAGAGTCGGGGATCCCGCCTTCGGAAGCTATTGGCTCCAGGGTGATGAAAAGATCCTGGCTGCTGGGGAGAACGGATTCACTGCTTGCCTGCTGCGCATTCTCCTCCTCCACCTCCTCATCCACAAAATCCTCCTCCCTGTTGCGTGAGACTCTCCCCTTGCAGGTGTCCACGGACAGTGGTGGGGAAGTGGTAGGGTCCCCTCCTAGAATGGCATGCAGCTGATCATGGAAGTGGCATGTATGGGGCTCTGACCGGGAGTAACCATTTGCCTCCTTTGTCTTTTGGTAGGCTTGCCTCAGCTCCTTAACTTTCACGCAGCACTGCTGTATGTTCCTGTTGTAACCTCTCTCCAAAGTGCCCTGTGAGTTTTTGGCAAATATATTTCCATTTCTTCTTTTTGATCGGAGTTCTGCCTGCACAGATGCTTCTCCCCATACAGCAATCAGATCCAGTGTCTCCCTTTCAGGGAGCTCATTTGCAATTCTGTGGGCACTGCATGGTCACCTGTGCTGCCAAGTTCGCCACACTGACCAAACAGGAAATTAAATTCAAAAGTTCCCGGGGTTTTTCCTATGTACCTGGTTAGTGAATTGGAGTTCAAAGTGCTGTCCAGAGCAGTCACAATGGAGCACTATGGGATAGCTCCCAGAGGCCAATACCGTCGATTTGCATCCTTACTACCCCAAATTCGACCCAGCAAGGTCGATTTTAGCACTACTCCCCTCGCCGGGGAGAAGTACAAAAGTCGATTTTAAGAGCCCTTTAAGTTGACGGAATGGGGTTGGTTGTGTGGACGCATTTGTTTTAAAATCGACCTAAAACAGCTAAATTCGACTTAACCCCATAGTGAAGACCAGGCCTAAGTTTTCAATGGTTTTGTGTCCCTTTGATCCCAATATCTTGGGCCTAGGGAAAATAAACCTGCTACCCTAGCTGGAACCAGGTGGGTGGGCATGTCACAATTAATGGCTCTCCCAAGTGTTCCCTTAAGGAACCCTGGTATTCTCTCTGAAGGCATCTTCTCTCTGCCATTATTTCATTTCCTGTTTGTTTCCCCCCACCCCACGAGCCTCCTTTGATGTAACTCCATGCAATCAAGCAAATTAACAGTAAGTGAAATGATGCACATAATATTAATAAATACAGAAGTCTCCCACATTCTCCATACCATTAAAAATAATTCAAGTGTCTGAGAAGTACAGGCCTGCTGCAAGCTCCTGACTCTGTATGATTCACTCACATCTGTTCATCATTTGTAGTTGTTATAACTAGATATAATCCAGTTAGATTACTTGATTAGTTGTCCATGCATTGATTCTAGCATGAGAAACACCCAAAGTGCAAACGTGGAGGTATTTGAATGTGTAGCTAAAGTCCTGTAGAAAAGCACTAGTACACTTCTGTGATGGAAAGCGTAGAATAGTTTCATGGCAAGTTTAGAGTGCACATACTTGGGTACTGTTCACTGGTGGGCGTGGAATTGTCCAAGGAATTCTCTCCTTCCTTACTGAACTGCTCCAGAATCTAAGTTTTCATTTAAAATCAATACATGCTTCTTGCCCTCATACTTTTAAAGATAATAAGCATGAACCAAATACAAAGCAATGCCACATTTTCTTCCCAATTCTGGAGACAGTGGGAAAGGTATGAACTGCCCAGTTCATTTTAACAGGTTAGTTCAAACCAAATTATGACAATCTTATTGTCATTGTTTATTATGTCACAGATTTTTCACAAAAATATCCAGCTAAAATGTTTATCCTATAATCCAATACTGCCTCCAACACCCTCAGTTGCCAAAAGGTGCCAATTCATAGATGTACAGATTCAAAGGCTAAAAGGGATAATTGTGATAATCTAATCTGACTTCCAGTACAACTCAGGCCAGAGAACTTCATCAAAATAATGCCCAGAGCCTATCTTGATTTAAAAATTGCTGGTGATGGAGAATCCACCACAACCCTAGGAAAATTGTTTTCTTTTCAGCTGTGAAGCTCTCCAACTTCTCCCCAGACCCCCACCAAAAACGTCAACAATGTAGTTATGCATTGTCAATATAAAAGTATGTGGCATATGAGAAACTGAAAACATGGGAAGAGTATACATTGAATCTGATATAAACTAAATGGCAGTGGGGAGTGTACTGATTATATTATTCATTTTCATACGCAATTGATTATGAACCTCATTTTTAAATTTTTAAACAAGATGCCAAAGAATTTCTAGTCTGCTGCACCAGAATGCCATAGATTTCAAGGACTTTGCTTCAGAATTTCGGTCCAATTTGTAACAGAATACATGAAATGTAATATATCTTACCAGTTCAGTCTTAGCTTATTGCAAACCCTAATGGAAGGGCGCCGGAGAGTATAAGTACTCAAACTTTACTGCACCAGCCAGTCAAAGAGTAGACCCTGGTTGTCCAGCAAGTGTATATGCCGTATAAAGGCCTTCTCGTGAACTCAATTACTCAAAACATGCATATATAAAAATCACCCTAAGAATACAGAAAGATTACTAAAAATATGCAGAGGTTTTATTTCTGAAGCCAGTAATAAATCTGATCAAGACCATGTCACAAGAGATGCAATATACACAGCAGTATTTCAGTAGTAATTGGTATATCATTTGAAAATGCATTCTCCAACATCAAATTATGCATTATACTATGGAAATTATGATATTCCAATCTTTCTAATGAATACAAAATAAGAAATCTTAGGGCCAAAAATCTCTTTCGCTGTAACTCCATTTACTTCCATGGAGCTTTGCTAGCAAAGAACATGACCTTTAATTTGTTTAAGGTTTCTAAATAATTTTGGCGAAATGCATGTAAAATGCAAAGATGCTTTGAAATAAAAAGTTGTGAAACTTTATGTGGATCACCATAAACCTACCAAGTTTTAAAAATCATGTTAGTCTACAATTTAAACAGGAATTGTTGTCAAGCAGTTTGAGCAGAAGACCGGGTATCAGCATTATTGGGTTCTACTCCTAGATATGCTACCTGACCATAATCCAGTCCATTAGTTTTGAGGTAGTGGAGAGATTGTATTTTTATTCCCTGTTTCAAAGGAATCTGTTCTTCACATGACACATTCTTGAAGATCTCAGACAATTAGCATCTAGCCACGCTCTTCCATCCAATGCCTCTTCAGTTAACACCGCAGACAGTGAATAAAAGCATTTTCATTTTTAAAAGTTGGTGTTCCTTAATGGAGGATGGTGCTCTTTATCCTTTAACTCATTTTTAAATATGGTTTCGGGGCATCACTTATACGTAATACCTAAAACATAGTTACGTTTAAGGAAACTGTAGGTCTGAGACCCTGCCTCTGCCCTATTTTTAAGTTGCTTTTGTCTTTTGTGTCCTTTGCCCCCATAAATTTGTCTGTCTGTAACCTTTCAAGACTAATAATTGTCAACCTTGAGATCTACATAGGGTACAAAATGTGAGCGAGGCCAAACAGCAAAAATTAAGATGTTTATACACCAATGCGAGGAGCCTAGGTAACAAAATGGAGGAACTAGAGCTACTGGTGCAGGAAGTGAAACCAGATATTATAGGGATAACAGAAACATGATGGAATAGTAGTCATGACTGGACTACAGGTATTGAAGGGTATGTGCTGTTTAGGAAAGACAGAAACAAAGGTAAAGGTGGCTGAGTAGCATTGTATATCAATGATGAGGTAGAATGTAAAGAAATAAGAAGCGATGCAATGGATAAGACAGAGTCCATCTGGGCAAAAATTACATTGGGGAAGAAAACTAGTAAAGCCTCTCCTACGATAGTGCTTGCGGTGTGCTATAGACCTCCGGGATCTAATTTGGATATGGATAGAGCCCTTTTTAATGTCTTTAATAAAGTAAATACTAATGGAAACTGCATGATCATGGGAGACTTTAACTTCCCAGATATAGACTGGAGGACCAGTGCTAGTAATAATAATAGGGCTCAGATATTCCTAGATGCGATAGCTGATGGATTCCTTCATCAAGTAGTTGCTGAACCGACTAGAGGGGATGCCATTTTAGATTTAATTGTGATGAGTAGCGAGGACCTCATAGAAGAAATGGTTGTAGGGGACAATCTTGGCTCAAGTGATCATGAGCCAATTCAGTTCAAACTGAATGGAAGGATTAACAAAAATAAATCTGCAACTAGGGTTTTTGATTTCAAAAGGGCTGACTTTCAAAAATTAAGGAAATTAGTTAGGGAAGCGGATTGGACTGAAGAACTTATGGATCTAAAGGTAGAGGAGGCCTGGGATTACTTTAAATCAAAGCTGCAGAAGCTATTGGAAGCCTGTATCCCAAGAAAGGGGAAAAAATTCATAGGAAGGAGTTGTAGACCAAGCTGGATGAGCAAGCATCTTAGAGAGGTGATTAAGAAGAAGCAGAAAGCATACAGGGAGTGGAAGATGGGAGGGATCAGCAAGGAAAGCTACCTAATTGAGGTCAGAACATGTAGGGATCAAGTGAGACAGTCAACTAGAGTTGGACCTTGCAAAGGGAATTAAAACAATAGTAAAAGGTTCTATAGCCATATAAATAAGAAGAAAACTAAGAAAGAAGAAGTGGGGCCGCTTAACACTGAGGATGGAGTGGAGGTTAAAGATAATATAGGCATGGCCCAATATCTAAACAAAAGCTTTGCCTCAGTCTTTAATAAGGCTAAAGAGGATCTTAGGGATAATGGTAGCATGACAAATGGGAATGAGGATATGGAGGTAGATATTACCATATCTGAGGTAGAAGCGAAACTGAAACAGCTTAATGGGACTAAATCGGGGGGCCCAGATAATCTTCATCCAAGAATATTAAAGGAATTGGCACCTGAAATTGCAAGCCCATTAGCAAGAATTTTTAATGAATCTGTAAACTCAGGAGTAGTACCGAATGATTGGAGAATTGCTAATATAGTTCCTATTTTTAAGAAAGGAAAAAAAAAGTGATCCGGGTAACTACAGGCCAGTTAGTTTGACATCTGTAGTATGCAAGGTCCTGGAAAAAATTTTGAAGGAGAAATTAGTTAAGGACATTGAAGTCAATGGTAAATGGGACAAAATACAACATGGTTTTACAAAAGGTAGATCGTGCCAAAACAACCTAATCTCCTTTTTTGAAAAAGTAACAGATTTTTTAGATAAAGGAAATGCAGTGGATCTCATTTACCTAGATTTCAGTAAGGCATTTGATACCGTGCCACATGGGGAATTATTAGTTAAATTGGAGAAGATGGGGATCAATATGAACATCAAAAGGTGGATAAGGAATTGGTTAAAGGGGAGACTGCAACGGGTCCTACTGAAAGGCGAACTGTCAGGTTGGAGGGAGGTTACCAGTGGAGTTCCTCAGGGATCGGTTTTGGGACCAATCTTATTTAATCTTTTTATTACTGACCTTGGCACAAAAAGTGGGAGTGTGCTAATAAAGTTTGCAGATGATACAAAGCTGGGAGGTATTGCCAATTCAGAGAAGGATCGGGATATTATACAGGAGGATCTGGATGACCTTGTAAACTGGAGTAATAGTAATAGGATGAAATTTAATAGTGAGAAGTGTAAGGTTATGCATTTAGGGATTAATAACAAGAATTTTAGTTATAAGTTGGGGACGCATCAATTAGAAGTAACGGAAGAGGAGAAGGACCTTGGAGTATTGGTTGATCATAGGATGACTATGAGCTGCCAATGTGATATGGCTGTGAAAAAAGCTAATGCAGTTTTGGGATGCATCAGGAGAGGCATTTCCAGTAGGGATAAGGAGGTTTTGGTACCATTATACAAGGCACTGGTGAGACCTCACCTAGAATACTGTGTGCAGTTCTGGTCTCCCATGTTTAAAAAGGATGAATTCAAACTGGAGCAGGTACAGAGAAGGGCTACTAGGATGATCCAAGGAATAGAAAACTTGTCTTATGAAAGGAGACTTAAGGAGCTTGGCTTGTTTAGCCTAACTAAAAGAAGGTTGAGGGGAGATATGATTGCTCTCTATAAATATATCAGAGGGATAAATACAGGAGAGGGAGAGGAATTATTTCAGCTCAGCACCAATGTGGACACAAGAACAAATGGGTATAAACTGGCCACCAGGAAGTTTTGTCTTGAAATCAGACAAAGGTTTTTAACCATCAGAGGAATGAAGTTTTGGAATAGCCTTCCAAGGGAAGCAGTGGGGGCAAAAGATCTATCTGGTTTTAAGATTCTACTCAATAAGATTATAGAGGAGATGGTATGATGGGATAATGGGATTTTGGTAAGTAATTGATCTTTAAATATTCAGGGTAAATAGGACTAATCCCCTGAGATGGGATATTAGATGGATGGGATCTGAGTTACCCAGGAAAGAATTTTCTGTAGTATCTGGCTGGTGAATCTTGCCCATATGCTCAGGGTTTAGCTGATTGCCATATTTGGGGTCGGGAAGGAATTTTCTTCCAGGGCAGATTGGAGAGGCCCTGGAGGTTTTTTGCCTTCCTCTGTAGCATGGGGCATGGTTGACTTGAAGGAGGCTTCTCTGCTCCTTGAAGTCTTTAAACCATGATTTGAGGACTTCAATAGCTCAGACATAGGTGAGATTTTTCATAGGAGTGGGTGGGTGAGATTCTGTGGCCTGCACTGTGCAGGAGGTCGGACTAGATGATCAGAATGGTCCCTTCTGACCTTAGTATCTATGAATCTACATCACTATAGCATATAACTTTGTTTTCCTCTCCCTCCTCACATTACTCAATTCTCTTACTTTCCATGCCTACTAGCATATTTTACTTGCCACTTCCTCCTGGGTTTTGCCTACTTATGGCAGCCCTTGTGCTTCTCCAAACCTGGGGCTGTATAGCACCAAATATACAGTGTCTGTTTTCCCAAACACTGCAAATTGATACTACGAGCATCAACAGCATGAGCATCAAGATGATGCATGTCTCAATGGCCAGTTACTTCTGACAATCTCAAAGATATTAAATTTTAGATTAAAAGATAGTCTCTCCAAGATTATTTTAAAATCAAGTTTGACATTTATGTCCTTGATCCCAGTCATATGGCAATGAAAAAGACCAAAGTGAAAGGAGATGAGTAAGAGGGGACATGCTAGAGATATAAAAATAATAAATGGTACAGAGAACGTAAATCAGATGTTTTATTTTCTCTGCCAAAATACAATGGCAGTAAATTTAAAAACAGGCCAAAAAGATTTTTGTTTACATACTACATAATTAACTTGTCACAAGACACTGTTCTGTTGTGGCTTACTGCTTAGCAGGATTCAAAAAAGAAATAGTAATTTATAGGGTTAATTAAAACATTCACATTAGTTAAGTTTTCTTTTTTACAAAATAAAAAGGTATATAAATCCTCTTGTTTTTGACAGCGTAAGCCAACCTCCAGCTAACAGGAGTTACCAAGAAAGTTCTTTCTGGGCTGGTTATCGTACAGTTATCCACTCTGAAAGTCCTTACACTTTCCTGAGGCATCCGGTTCTAGACACTGTCAGAGACAGCATTCTGATCTAGATGGACTACAGCTCTGATCTCATGCAACTAATCCAATATTCCTGTAACTATTAGTAGGAAGAAGAAAAAAAAGTACTCTTTCACCCAGTTTGTCAGTCTCACTTCTATTACTCTGTTTGTGTCAGTTATTATTACTTTACTTTTATTCAACCTACTTGATGGAAATATTCTGCTTTTTTTCCAATAAACAGAATAGCAAAGCAGCATTCTGCTTAGATTTTTTTTTAAAGAAATAGAAGTGATAGTTAAAAGCCAGCACTGTGCTAGATGAAGACTAAATGAAAGCCATATTCAAGTGAAAACCAGATAGAATGAACAAACAAAAATGGTTTTAAAATTAAACTTCTACCTTCGCAAAACATGCATGTGCGCTGCTTTTAAACTACTACTTTTCCTATACTCAACTGGAAACATTACCTTCTGCCTTACTTTAATAAGAAGTGAATATTAAGAAGTGGTAGGGCCAAGCTGATAAACAACTGAAAGCTGAAGCCAGCCTAACAAGAGGAGGAAAAAGTCTGGGAAAGGGAGAAAATGCTTTTAAACACACACAGAGTTAGGAATTATTCTTTGAAATCAGCTGAATATTTCTCCTTTATGGCTGCAGCTGCTTATTTTGACCTACTCTGAAAGACAAAGTAGTCTAACCAGTATTAAAGAAACCAGCACTGAGGCTTAAGACCTCACAAGTTACCTCTCTTGCTTTTTCTAAGCAAGCTAATCAATAAGGGGGAGGGGGGAAGAAGGGGGAGAAGAGAGAAAGAGTCTCCAGTGCCACTCAATTCCCAGTATCCTAGATCCTTCCCAGTCAGGCTCCAGGCCAGGTCACAGCAGAAAGTCCAGAGAAACAGCTTGTTTCTCTGATAAATTATATTCTCCTTTCACAGGCAAAGGAAATACATCCGTGCACATCCTTTTGGACCCCTCTACAGCATTTGATACCATTGATCAACTAATATCCTCCTGACCCAAAAGATACTGTAAACAGAAGTGTCCTGAACAGAAATATCCTGAAAGTAGCTAAAGTAGCTTAAACTACTTCCAATTTCCCCCTGCTCCTTTGTTCTTAATGGAACTCAAAACAGAGACAAATGCTTAGGTAACAAGATCATATATTTTTCTCCCCACTAAAAATCCAACCACAACTACCAATAGAGGAGGAAACTCACTAATAACGCCATTTGAAATGTATTCAACACCATAATAATGTGATGATGCAACACCAATGTGAATTCTGTGTTTGGCATCTCCAGTTTAAGGAGGTGCATAAGAAAGTGTCTTTAGAACAATTTCTACAAATATCAATTTTTGATACTTGAAAACTAAAGCTGGAGAATCATTTTTGTACAATACCACTTACAAAATTTTTGAAAGCCATAGCTGTGAATCACCTGTTTATGAAAACCAGATATTATTTGCTCAATGTTTTTTTAAACACACACACACAAACTTGCTCTGCCTAGTCTAAACAATCAGAAATATAGTCAAATCTTTTTGGTTACATCACAAAATTACACATTATATATAAATAAGATGCTACTAAACAGACTAGAATAATATCTTTGGGTGTTTAGACTAGGCAAAGTGAGGGGTTGTGTGTTATATATATAAAAATAAATGTTTGTGCACACAAAACTTACTCTGCCTAGTCTAAACAATTACAATACAATATTCTTATGTGTCAAAACTTTTGACATTGGTTTTAATATTTTCTCAAAATGACTTGCAAGAGACTTGGAGTTATGTACCAGCCAGCTTAACAACATTAAGGTATGAGAAAATAAGAATTTTTAGAACATATTTATTAAAAAGAAAGTTATTCTAGGAGTTCCACGTGTATACAGTTAGTTGAAAGCTAGTACAGTGCAATGTTGAATGAAGACAAAAGACATAGGATAGTTCTGCCCTCTGCAGGGGTTATAAAGGTATTAATTAAACCTTCTATATAAAAAAGCGATATAGTATTTATGGAAGCATTGTATGAATATTTTAGAAACAAAAAGGTTTAGAAAAGTCTTCATTATATATTCTTTATGTAAGCTATTAAACCATTACTAATGCAAAGTTTTAGTGCACAGATGTTCAAAAGCATTCATAATATTTGATAATATTTGGCAGCAGCAACTAAAAGCTTCTACTGAGTAACTACTATGTAGGGATAACTGATGGATATTAATTTTTTTAAGTTCAACTTAACTGCAGTTCAAAAATCAAATACTTTATAGTATCTACCTTCAAGGTGAGCTTGCATGCAAAATATACCTTTTAGGGCCCCAGTCCTGTAACTGCCTCCACATGACTGACCTCTGAACCAGGACAGAGAGAAGTACAGGATTGGGGGCCTAAGATAGCCTCCCTTAAGACTGGATATGAAAGTCTAGACGCAGTGTTTCTCAAATGTGGCCATCATGGCCACATGCCTTTTCTTGCGGCCACAACCTCCTGGGCTGCTATTGGGGAGGAGAAAGTAGCTGCCCCTTCCCATTCCTGTTGCTCCTGGATGCACAACCTTGGTGTTGATTGCTGGGGTGCCCGCAGGGACCTGTGGAGACACCTGGGGCACAATGCTGGAGGACCAAGCAGCTTCCCAGGGGCGGTGGGGCTCAGGCTTCAGCCCTGGAGTGACGGGGCAGCAGTCTCTGGCCACAGGGCTTCGGGCTCCAGCCCCCCACTGCCTCCCCCCACCCTGATTGCCCCTAGTCCCCGCTGCCTCCCGCAACCCCCACATCCACATTACTTTGGGGTGGGGGGGCTCTGTCCTCCCGCTGCACTAGATACTGATTTCTCAACCGCAGGGCTCTCCCGGGAACTGCAGCAGGGAAAGGAGCAGAACATGGGGGTGCCGGGCAGCCCCACTCTGGCAGCTCCTCCGGCACTGTCCTCAGCCCTGTCCTCCGTGGGACTGCCGCACAGACCTCAGTCAGGAGGACTCAGCTGCGTGGAAGGGCTGCGGGTCGTACAGCAGCCCTGCCGGAGAAGGGTTTCACCGCTGCCGTTCCCAGGATAGCCCTGTGGTTCTGGGCTCTCCCTGGAATCAGAGCGGCAACAGGAGCAGAACGCTGGCAGCACCTCTGGCTTGGCTGCACCGCCCACGGCCCTGCCCCTCCAACCCTGTCCTCCGGCGCAGCTGCTGTACAGACCCCAGGCAGGAGGACTCAGAAGACGCAGCTGCGTGGAAGGACTGGGGGCAGGGTTGGGGTGGCCCCACATCCTCTCCTTTCGCTGCTGCGGTTCCGGAGAGCTCCTCCAGCCCTTCCACACAGCTGCGTCCCCTGAGTCCTCCTGCCTGGGGTCTGCACCGCAGAAGTCTCCGGCGCAGTAGGAGGAGGACAGAGCCCCCTGCCTGGTAACGTGGGATGGATGTGGATCACGGGGAGGGGATGGGGAGAGCATGGGGCACCTGGCTGAGGGTAGGACGGGGGGGAACAGTCACATGGGGAGGTCACATACCCCTCTTCCCCTTTGTGTCCCTCCCATGAGCGCACTGGCAAGAAATGATTTCTGCTTGAACCACTGCCTGCACTAGAGCAGTTTTCAACCTTTTCCCCTTTTGTGGGCCCCCCTACAAAGTTCTGACTTGAGCTGCAGAGACCCCTTTGGAAATCTTAGGCAGCCTGCAGATCCCGAGGGGTCCGTGAACCGCAGCTCAAAAACCACCGCACTAGAGGGCACAACAGCTCCCCCGTGAGGGAAGCACTAGTGAAAACAACAGCTGATCACAGCCACCTAGATCAACAACCCCTATCACACACCTGTCAAATCTTTGCAAAGTTTCCTCAACCAGAATTCACGACAGACGTCGCCTGCAAAATGACTGGCAGGGCCAAACGGAAACATCTCGGGATTGCACGTGCTTTGCCATGGCCTAGGGGCTCTGTGCGGTGCCAGGGTGAGACAGGCTTCCACAGCCCAGCCCCACCTACCCTCGACCTGCCCGCAGGCCCTCCCGCCATCCTCCCTTCCGCACGGCAATCCCCGTCAGCGGAGCCTCCCTCTGCCCCGCCCGCTCCAGGGCCCTGGCTTCCCCCCCAAGCCAAGGGGCACGGAGCTCCCTGCCCTGCCCTGGGCGTGTTTCCCCCGCAGCCTCCTCCACACTCACCCTGCTCCTCCCGGGGCCGGGGCAGCCTGCGCTCTGACCCCGTGGCCAGGCGGGCCTGTCCCGCGCTGCCTGCTGCCGCCGCTCTGCCGGGGGCCAGAGGTGCCTCCCATGCCCTGCAAAGGCGCTGAGCAGCATTTTTGGCCTCAGGCTTGTTCCTGGGAAGCGGAGCCGCCCCGCGAGAGAGAGGAGGGGGCGGGAAGGGGCTGCACAGGTGGCAGGACGGTTCAATGTGGAAAACCCAACCTCTGAAGTGTCTCTTCATTGGGGGCCAGTCAGTGCCATGAGGAGAGGGACCCGGGGCAATCCAGCCCAACGGGGAGTAGGAAGGGAGGGACAAGTAGGGAAAAGAAAGGGATACATGGGGGCCTAGCACATTTAAACTAGTTATCAGGGAACTACTGCTGCTAATGGACTCTAATTAGGCCCTAATAATCTTCCAGGGGAAGTGGTAGAAGCTCCCCCCTGCAGACATTTAAACCTAGAGGAGACCTCAGAAGGGCCGTACTGGGTCAGCCCCTCCTACTTGTATTATGTTCTTCCTTTACTTCAAAGTATTTCTTCACACAATGCACAGTCAACCTGGGGAACTCTGTCAGAGGATGTTGTAAAGGCCAAGACTATAACAGGGTTCAAAAGAACTAGATAACTGACTATTAGCCAGGATGGTGCCCCTAGCCTCTGTTTGCCAGAAGCTGGGAATGGACAACAACTGTCACAATAAAATGTGCGCCCCCCATGGGGTCCCCTGGGTCAGCACCAGCGTTGTATATTGCTAACGCTTTTATATGCATTGGAAAATATCTTGGGAAGGGTTGAAGGTGTGAGTGTGGAGTGGAAGATTCCTTTGCAGGTTACAAGAGGCTGAAGGGGGAGGAAGGGAGAAAGGAAAGGGTTAACTCGATGATCCAGCTAGGCCCAAAAAATAAGGAACAAAACTGCTTCCCAAGGCTAGCATACACAAACAAGCTCTCTGCTGCCAAACAGCCAGAAACCTGTATCTCAACCCCGATCAGCCATGAGAAAGGAGAACTAAGCCAGACAGAACTGAAGGGGTTGCAAAACTAGTAAAATTGTGAAGGACAGCGAGTTAAAAAACAGTCTTGCGACCCTGAAACTGGTGTGTTTTGGGGAAACTAAGGAAGCCACAGAAGACCGGTTTGGACTGGTACCAAGAGCACAGGGGACAAGGGTCCCTGGATGAAAATGCCCCCGGAAGAACGCGGGGCTTAAATCCTCCCAAGAGCTGAAGCAAGTTGGAGATTTACAGCGGACCCTAGATGAATTGTGCCAAGGGCAGAACTCTCCTCTACCCTTTCCGCCCCGTCTTCTCCTTATGTTACACCCAGGCTTGGCCAGCCTTAGGTTGTGCGTGTGTAAGTATGAAAGTGGGTTAGAGCTCGGGCACTAATGCTTTCTTCCTCCCTCTGAGTGATGGGGGGGGGTGCGCCCAGCACTCACCGCTGTTATTTGGTTCATAAAGCTTTAAACTTAGTCACTTCGTGTGCTCCTTCATCTCCTCCCCTAAAAATCCTGCAGTCTCACCCTGATCTGAAGCCCCAGGCAGATTGGTAAAATAAGTCTGTCACACAGTGAATGTGTCACTTGTTGACTACCTGTTCTGTTCATTCCCTCTGGGGCACCTAGCATTGGCTACTGTCAGGGGACAGGATACTGGGCTAGATGGACCTTTGGTCTGACCCAGTATGACTGTTCTTATCCACCCAATCCCCATGCATCCAGACCCACCCCCATGCCCAGACCCTCCTGCCAAACCTTACCCCCCTGCACTCAGAACCCCCACAATTAGCCCACTTCCCCTGCACCTTGACCACCCCAATGAGCCAGCCACAACCAGATACCCACTCCACTGAGCCCCAACCATTTGCACTTGGATCCCTACCCCACTGAGCCCCACTCTCTCAGCATCTGGACCCCCCACTGAGCTTCCCCACACCCAGACCCCCTGCTGAGCTCTATCCCCCCACACACCCAGACCCCCTGCTGACCCCAAACACCTTCACTTGGACCCCCCCTGCAGATTCCCATTACCATTGCACCCAGAACCCCACCCTCAACAAGTCCCTGTGCACCCAGATCCCCCACTGAGCCACCCACACCCAGATTGCCCCACACAGAACCCTCTCAACCCATACCTGGACCTCCCCCACACTAAGTCCCTCCACATTTGGATCCTGCCTTCCTGAGCCTGCCTCCCATGCCAGATGCAGGGGGGCAATGCCCTGGGGTGTTTCTGGGGCAAGCCTGGTCCTTGCACTGTATCAGGGTTGGGTGCAGCCTCACTGCTGAGTCTATGTCAGTGGGTGGGGAGAAGAAGAGCTGCTCAGTGATCTCCCAGCTTTGTGCAGCCAGTGGCCTCTGCTCCCCAACACCATGCTGGAGCCTCCACATTTAACAAATAAAATGTGCACAATTTTAAAATATTCTGTACCAAAAAAATTTAATTCTGTGCACAACACCCAAAGGAGAAAATTAAGAAGCACATCAATTTTAATACTTCTAGATCCAGCAGCAGCCTTTAACAGAGTCAAGCATAAACTGCTGCTAAGCTACCTACAAGTTCTGGTTGAGCTTGATACAGACACAGGATAGTTTTGCTCAGAACATGTCTGCTACATCCCAAAAATAGCAATAAGAAGCTGCCCCTCTTGCCAGAGTTCTCATTTGCAGAACCCCTCCCTTTTCTCTCCTCTGTTTGACACGAATGTTACGTTGAACTGGTCGGGAAATGATTCCACACAGAAAATGCTGAAGAAAGTAAAACAAGTACTGTTTTCATCAAAAATGTCTGGACATGTCTCACAAAACCTTTTGTTTTCTCTAAACCTCCCCTCCTCCCCAATTTTCTGTCAAAGTTTGGATGGGAAAGTATTAACCATGCCTTAATATCATTTCAGTAAGGGATATTGTGAGATGCAGCTAATAGCCATCTTCACTTCTCTTTCTTAGCAGAGAAGGGCAATGGCAATAGTCTGAAAAAAAAACCATGTCTGAATGAAATAAGCTTATGCTTAAACCTGGAAAGAAGGGATGCTTACTGGAAGAAGTGCTTGGAGGAATTGGAAGCATCTATTACTGAACCCTCCATTGACAGAATTTGCCCTATGGTTATCAAAATGGGGCAAAGTCTGTGTCCTGCTAGAGAGTTATCTCCTCAGACACATACACAGCAACAGTGGAAAGAAATATCTGTTTTCACATTTGGCTAGCCTGAAGACCGTGCCCCTTCCTCTTAGCTGTGTGTCATTCCACATCTATCCAAGCCTTTGTTACCTCTAGGCAAAGCTAACACAAAGCATTCTTCTTAGCAGTGGGAGCAAAGGCCCAAAGTAACTTTTGCTCTGAACAACATTAAGCAGACAGTCTTAAAAGGAAGGAGAAATTATTGTGATAGGCATTATAAAAATAATCAGAATATTTAAGTATACAAATTGGCAAGAGCATATTGCATTAGTACTCCAGACTCTCCCTCCATCTCCAGACCAGCTTCAAAGTCATCATCTTTAATGTGGGTTAACATGTTAATAAGTTAGCTATCTATAGAATTCTCCTCCTGCTTCATTCTGAGAATGCTATGATCAACAGGGACCCAGTGATTGACACAGTCCATTCTTAGATGCATGGGAGATTAGGGCATAACCATCACACAAGTTTCTTGGCACTGTAGCTCATGCAGAGTGCAAGTCTTCTCATGGTCAGAGTATGATACCAGACTCTCCTTTTTGTAAAAGCCTTCTGTCAATAAAGGAAGCTGCTAAACAAACTGACATCACCTTCCTTATCAACATCCAAACATAACCCTTCAGAAAGGCAAAATAGGTAAAGCAGAGGTCATGTTACACATCTACTAATGTTACACATTAGCTATGCATCTAATTCTGATATTTGGTGCCTATAGACTACAGTGATGGAATAATTAGAAATTCATAGATAAGGCAAATTTAGGGTTAGAACTGAGATTTCTGAATCCCAATCTTGCGCAGAGACCTTTAGACATGCCTCCCTTGTCATGTACAACGTTACACAAATGGCTAGATGTATATGATGGGATTTTTTCCCCCACACAGTATAAGCGCCAATATTGATTACTGCTGGAGGAAAGATGCTGACCATTTGGACCAATGCTCTGACTCAGTATAGGATAAGTCTTCCTCTGAACTATGCCAATGCAAGGCTATCACTGTTCTAAAACAGTGGTATGAGCTCTAATCAAGTGAAATATTTCAGACTACAGTAAGTATATACACAACGCATGCCTACTTGTAGCTAAAAGTGTAAGAGTCAACATTAACTCCCAAATGGCAAGCTTTAACTGAACTGGCCTTTAGGTAGTGAGAATTAAAATGGGTTTTAAGAGTGGTGAGTTTGCTTGTTTGTTTTTAAAAAAATTCACTGACAAATAATTCATCGTTAAGGAAATTACTTTTCAACTGATTCCACTCTTTTGTACACCTCAGCTTTATAGTGGAGGAAAGAAAGTCTAGTAGGACACAGATAGAACAGTCCTCAACTTTTTAACATTCATATATTTGTTCTGTGAAATCAGACTCCTGCATCCCCACTTAAGTTTCCTCTAAGCACAGAGGCTCAGGACTGCAGCAGGGAAAAGCACCCCTCCATCCACCAGCGCCGGGGGGGGGGCGGGACAGAGAAGTGGAGAGGCGCCCCTTCATCTGTGCCAGCCCCAGCACGGACCGCTGGAGCACCTCTTCCCCAGCCCCAAGTTGCTACAGCGAGAAAGAGGGAAGGAGAGTCCACGCCCAACCCTCTGCCCCAGCCCTGAGCTCCCTCCCGCACCCCAAACCCTTCATCCCCCACCCCACCCCAGAGCCTTCACCCCTAGCCAGACCCCCACCACATGAATTGTTATGTGCACCAATATGAAGGTGATGTGTCACACATCACCTCCACTTTGGTGCACATAACAAAATCCATTCCGTAAATGGATGTAAAATATTAAAGGGGACCCTGGTCCCCACCTACAATCATGGTATAGCTTTCCAACCATGAAATTAAACAACCTCACAGGAAGAGTTTAGGGATAGCCACATCAATTATTTCCATGGTAAGAAATGTACTTCAGAAAAGAAGTACAAGGACCTAAAATGAACTAGAGTAAGCAGCAAAAACAACTTACAGCATGGGATGCTATAAAGATTATAATGTCTCTTGTTTTGGACATTTCCCCATTTCACTTGGAATTCTGGCACTTATGGATAACGTGGTCAATCCAAATGTGTCTCATTGAGGCAGTTACAGCACACAGCATCACCTCTTGTTCGCATAGCTTATTTTGTTAAGGTTTTGCCTTTTTTTAAAAGTCTGCTTTTTCCCATTTGAATTGCATTAGTTACTATGACAAAGGAGGTCATTGGTGTGGATATTAATAAACTCACCTCATAAATGCACTATTGTGATGGGATACCCTCACCTGACACAAGCACCCCCTTTCTCAGTTCATGTGCCTGCATGCACATACTCTGTGTGTGTGTGTTTGCAGTGGGTCTTCACTGATTCAGCCCCCTGGGCTAGTCATACACGGTCTGTGAGGTCAAAGCAAAGCAAAGCAAACTCCTTCCAGGGTACAAGTCCAACAGGGGCCTCTCTCAGTGCCCTCTGTAATGTCTCTCCCAGCTCTGGTATAGAGCAATACCCCAGGGCTCCTTTGATGGAGGTAGTGTCTTTGCCCTCTTAGGGCCTTTCTATCCCCAGCTCTTCAGCTGGGCCACTAAAAGAATTCAGTTCTCCTTCTGGGGGTATATCAAAGTCCAGGCTGCTTTCCCAATGGCTGGTGAGTGGGACCTAAACCAGCCCTCTACTCTGGGTCTTAGCCCAGGGACCCTATAGATAGCAGCCATGCCATGTCCCTTTATCTAAGGCACATTGCTGCTTTTCTAATTCCCTAGGCCACTTCCCTGTAGCTCCAGCACATCCTTCACCTTTACCCAAGGGCCTCATCCTGGTGGAGTCCCAGCAGCGAGCCTGGAGTTCCTTCATGTTCCCCTCAGCCTCTACCAGCACTTCTTTGTCTAAGGTCCTGTAGCTCCCTCAGCCAGCCAGGCACACCATCTACTATCCTCCAGTTCAAGTAAGGAACTAATCTTACCCTACCCCTGCAGCTCTTCTTACACTAGCCTATTGGGCCCTGATTGGCTGCTTTCCGCACAGCCACTCTAGGTAGCTTGAAGGACCTCTTGACTGTCCTTTTCTGGGGCAGGGTGTGGCAGGGCCATGAGGCCACCAGCAGTGGACTTCCGAATCTAGTCCATCCCATCACAACTATGAAAACAATTTCAAGGATAGTTTGAAATTTACATTATGGGGCCTTATAAATATGCCCCTGGCTGCAGTGGAACCAATATGGTAGGATGAAGGGAGCCCTTGCAGTAAGGGTATGCAGGATGGGCGTTTGTAGTGCACCAGAAATGGGACTTGAGAGTGGAGCCGACTCCCTATGGGGAACTGGGACCTGCAAGTGCCTGTTGAATGATTCCAAGGTTGCTGAGACTGGGCCTGCAGCAGTGACTCTAGAGTCTGATGGGTTAAGTTCTGTTTCCACACCCATAGGGCACCTTTGTTTAGTCAGATTTGTCACAAACTAGGAGATTTCCTTCATGATGTGGGGAAATACAGGATTTAGGATTTGCAGCATCACAGGTGCAGTGTGTGTAAGCACTGAGATGTTATGAAATCATAGCAGTGATGCAAAGTTAAAGTTGGACGATGACTTCCATTCTAAACCTGAATTTGGAACCCTTACCAACATTTGGGGGGGCAAAAAAGCCTCCTTTCTGCCTAAAATTTGTTAGTAGTCTTTATCCACAAGCTGACTGTGTTTGTTTAAAGAAAGTGTGAGGTTAATTGGAGAAGCCAATTTAGAATTATGGGATTCTGGCTAAAATGATGACTTTTCACTTTTTGACATTATTCTTTTGACACACTTTTAACTCAGAGAGCAATGTAAAATAAAAACTTGTTTTATATATTAATCCTTATGAAAAATATTACATTGGAATATTTTTGCTAAGCTGGAATATAAAGGTTTTTAGTTATTAGAGGATGATTGTTTTAATATCAGGGGGGCATGGGAAGAATTTTGCATGTGTCAGGAGGAAGCTGTTACAAAGTCTATTCCCCCAATCTAAGTTTGTGGAGTTTATTTTTAAAAATCTTTAGCATTTTTTGTTGTGAAAATAGCCTAATAGACAATTATTAGGGGGCCCATCCTGCACATATTTGTTTTGGTAAGTTTGAAACCCATTTTCCAAGCTATTTATTTTAAACATTCCCGTTGACATGTTTAATAATTACAAAATTTGTGCATGGTAGTAAATGGCAGATGAAATACACTTGCATTTTATTACAACATTTGATATGTCTCTGTCCATCATATTTATTCAAAGAGACCTGGTTAACAAATTATCTGAGCATTTGGACTGGTAACAAGCAGAAGAATTAGAGGTAAGAAATGGAACAATCTATAACACTTTCTTCCCAGCACAGAAGGGAAGCTATGCAGGTTCAGTCAGTGGAATAAATCAGTTAGTTCCTGTGATAGAGATGGGAATTTCCTGAACAAAGCTTATTGAATTAAGTTAAAGTATCTAAGGACCATATTTTATTAAAAATGTAAATGTTTGTGTTATTGTATGTAACTTGTCCGGGAGACATGACTAATATAAACCTTGGGAACAGTTATGAGTTTCAAAGGACTTTTTTAAAACAATGAGCTAAGACAAAAATGTACTGTTAGTTGAGTGGGTTTCCTAGGAAATAAGTGGGAGGAGGGGATGGCAAATTCTCATCTATGGACTTGATCTTTTGTGGAGCAGGGACTTTTGTCTATGAATTATCTATTCACAGGATCAAGAGACCCAAACAGCATAAAGGAGTAACTCACAGTTGATACATTTTCTTGTTCTGAGCACAAGTGAGTATGAACTTGTAACCACAGGAAAAAGCTCTTAGTGGGGTTTGAATGGTTGTTCACTGGCCAGGGCCCATGTTGGAGTTGGGGTGATCTGTAGTAAGTTTATAAGCAAGCTTGGAAGTTCTTTTATTGTTTCAATATGTAATACTTTTACTCTCTAATGCTTTTACTTTAAGAATGCATGCCCTTGCTTAGAAAGAGCTGTGTGGTAACTTAACTGTGGCAATGTGCTACTGTGTACTATCTCTGAGGAGAAAGCTAAAGCAGGCCTCCTTAGGCAGTGGGATTTCCTGGGAATTTGACAGTGTATGGAGGGAGCTCTGCATCCTGGAAATACTCCAGTCAGGACGGGGAAAGACCTGTGTCTCTAGCAAAGAGAGGTGACAGGGTGCGGGGTGCTGGAAGCCTGAGAGCTGGTGCTCTGACTGTGCCATGGAGATGGAATACTGGTACAATTGCCCTGAGCTGTAACAGTTCCCTCCCCCTCTCAATCACCACTTTTTTCCACCTGAAATTTACCCTAAAAAATTTACCCATACATTTTTTGCTTCCAGCAATAGCAATGGGATAGGTACGTTAGGAGTCCCAGAGTTCACAACGGCCACTAAACCTAGGACAACATCCATAAAAGTTGCTGTCAGAAATAGCAGTACTAGGTTGATAAATTTAGACAAAGAATTTGAAGGCTCTTTAAATGAGTCGGTACCTTAATTTTTGGGTACTGAACTTGAGTCACCCTAAAGACATCTGACTTTCAGAAAGTATGGAGCATTCACCCTCTGATGATCAAACATTTTTAAAATATTCCAAAAGTTGGATGCTCAAAAACAAACAATCCCCACCCCAAAAGTCAAAATCACTAGTCACATTTGAAAATGTTGGCCTTAATAAGTATAGTGGTTCTTTACAGGAGACATGGTAACAAGATGTTAATAACTAGGTAGAAGGCCATTAGTAGAGTTCTTCCAGAGCTGTAAAAATATTCCAGCAACCAATTATTAATATTAATACAAAAACTTGATGAGAGAAGCTGCTAACAGAAAGAAAACTATAAGGTAAGAAATTTCTCATTCTTCTGCACAGCTTCTCTCCTCTTTCATCACAAATGGAAAGTAGCAAGAAGTGAACCTCAGAAACTGGAAGGGAAAAGCCAAGTTTTAACTAATATTATAGTAAAATAATAGGCAGGAAAGAAAGTCCTCCCCCAAACTATCATGTAAAGCAAGAGCTTTGTTATTTAAGAAATTATTTGGGAACCAATCCAGTAGCATCTTCCTATCATAGGATGCCTCTGCAGCAAAATGGAACCTAACCTTCCAAGTCTTCCTCTACACTTGTCTCCACAAAGTCAATAGGGAGTTTTGCAACAGGAGCCTTGACTCCCCTTGTTAATACTTTCCCAGATACCTACCATGCTAACTGGTACAGGATTTTAACAGATTGCCTACAAGTTCCTGAGACCCAGGAACTCTGCATTTTGGATGAGGTGAATAGGATACAATTGGCATGTGTTCTCCATAATGCTTGAGATTTATCTTTACAGCTCTAGGAATGCTCATTTATGTCCCCCTCATTTATGCCATGGATTGGAACAAAAGTATAGGAGAATTATTTCCCAGAGAGTTGTAGAAAGGTTTCTGGAGCTATAAAAATAACCTTTTCTTGTGGCTAGAGGAACTAATTCCAAACCCTATCTTTTGGAGGTGTTGGTATGTCTAATCTATCGTTCTAATTAGTCTTGACAGCTGATGAGATTCAGTTAGAGAGCCCACTGTACCTGCCTAAATAATGCTGCTAGGGCTAGTACCTGCTTTTCTATGGTATGTGGTCAAAGTACTTCAATCTGTGATCCTGGAGAAATTCTAATGTAGCTGAGATCACCAGAACTTTGTGATTATTACTACTGGTATAATGGTAGGTGTCTAGAGGCCAGGACCTCATTATGCTAGGCACTGTACCAACAAAGACACAGTCCCTGCCCTGAAGAAATTAGTTTCCCCTCACACTATAATTTGACCAGAAACAGAATGAATGAATGAATGAATGAGATTTCCTGTTTGATTTCTGTCTGGACACCAAAAAGTATTGAGAGACTAACAGAGAAACTCTTTAGAATTACACTTCTCTTCTGATGCCCACACCGTTAACTGTAGGTTACCCAGGTTCAGATGAAGGAGTCTCTGCTTCGGGAGGTCAGATATTTTCTGAAGGTGTTTTGGCGCTTCCTTGGTTGCATCAAGTGTGAAGTGCTTTCTGGGGCAGTAGAAGATTGGGAAAACTTCCACTCTTCCTTTCCCTCTTTTCTGTATGCTTCATGTGAACCTTCCTGAAAAGCAACAGATTCTTCTCTGCCCTGGACATTATTTCAGTAGCCCTGGAAAAGCTTTGATCTCTAGTTACTCCCTGGTTTTGGAAGGGATATAAACACTTATCCCTCAATCATAAGCCAACCTCTAATGGGAGGTAGGAGACCTCCCCTGTGAGTACCATAACTGCTCACTAGCTGGGTTCTTGCACCTTCTTCTGAATAACTGGTACTGACCAGATAGATATGATACTGGATTTGATATCCACAATGGTTCAGATCCGTGATCCATGTCTTTGTTTTTGTTCAGACACACTACTGATAGGGTTGTCAAAGTGATCTAAAAGGATGTGTACTCAGTGCTTTTGGTATGCTCCCAACCCAGCAATGCTCATTTCCACAGTGAGTATGCGAGGGTCTAGAAGTGAAAGTTGGCTTGGCTGTCAGCATGCTGTTTCTACTGTGACAAAGTTCCTTCTCTGCCTTGGTGGATCCTGCGCTTACTGGTAGATATGCTTGCCTCAGAGATTCATAGCAGCCCTCAGTTTGAGACGCTGGCAAAAGTAGCCAAACCTGCCATTCACTCAGCTAACCTCATCACTGGTCAGCATGGGGAAAAGGAGGAGAACAACCCCACAGTTTCTGCTGGCCCACCTAGTGGATTGCGGGATAGGCCAGAAACCTGCCCCTCTGGTGGGACCCACAGTCCAGGTCAACTCCTCTTATATCAAATAGGGAGTTGGGGAGAAACCCAGGCCCATCCACTACTCTGAGTTCCATCCCAGGGCCCTGTGCATTGCAGTTGTCTACATCTCCTCTAACAGCTGCGTTACAACTCCCTGAGCTACTTCCCTAAGGTCTTCCCCCCAGCACCTTCTTTATCCTCACAACAGGATCTTCCTCCTGAAGCCTAATCACGCTTGTATTCCTCAGGTCTCCAGAAGCACACCTTCTTACTCCTTGCATGCCCCCCACTAACTGATGGGAGGTCCTTTTTAAACCAGGTGTCCTGATTAGTCAGCCTGCCATAATTGATTCTAGTATGTTCTTAATTGGCTCCAGGTGTCTTAATTAGCTTGCCTGTCTTAACTGGTTCTAGCAGGTTCCTGATTGCTCTAGGATAGTTCTTGCTTTGGTCATTCATGGAACAGCAATCTGCTTCTCCAGTGGCTAGAAGCTCTGCCTCTGACTATTCTCCTATAGCCCTCTGGCCTGGAGGGAGGTGAGAGGCTGTTGCTAGGGCCTGGGCTCTTGCTGCTGCTCCTGCTCCTGCTCCGCTGCTCCCTTGGCTGGGCCAGACATCACCCCCTCCTTCTCTGCTACCTGGTTGCTGGCTAGCTGCTAGAACACCCCAACCCTCAGTTGATGCTGCTTCAGCTACAGCCTCTTGGGGTGCGGGGGGCTGCTGGCCTAATCCCCAGAGGTGGGGAGTGAGGGACCCCAGCCCCAGCTGTTGCTGCTGTGCGCATCACCACCACCACCACCTGTGAGGGGCCCTTCCTGCCCGGCCACCAGACTGCTGCCTAAAGCTGCTGCTGTGTTTACTGCTGAGAAGCTGTTGGAGCCCTGAGGAGGAGAAGAAGAGGACAATCTGCCATTGGGGGAGCGCACAGAGACTATGCAGATCACTGTGGAGGGGGCCTCCTAAGACTGAGTAACTTTTGACCTGTGCTCTTGTGGTGTGGGTTTTGACTGTGTTTGTGGGGACATGGGGTGTGGCATGAAGACTGCCTCCTGGTCCATCTGTGTGTCCCCCTTTGCCTGCACCACCATCTCTGCCCCCTCCACCGCCCACAGTGGACACTTACCATCTGCCTCAAGCTCCTGCCTCTGAGACTCAGCTGCTCACCCGGCTTGCCATGTGCTTTCACCACCTTTTGGGCCTGAAGCAGCAGCCAGCCAAAACTGACTTTTGCAAGTGCATGTTCCCCACTCCTTGGACTGTCCCTCTTCCCGCACCCCCACCCAGCAAACCGCAGCTTTTTCCCTTGCAGCCTTTTGCCCCTCCTCTTTGCTCCAGCCCCCCTCACTAGCTTCAGTTTGTTTGTCTGCCCCATCCATTTCCCTCTGCTGCTCTGTTTGCCCTGCCCCAGCCTCTGAATCTAGCCCCTGGGTCTCCTTCCTGGTTCCCCTCCCCCTACTGTCCCCTTGCCCTGAATAATCCCTCGCTCTGTGTGCCTATGCTCCCCTCCCATGCACTTGTGCCCCTCATATCACTGCACCCCTTTAATGCTATTGTAACCCCCCCAGTACAGTTAAAGGAGCCAGAATCCCATCCTGAGTTGGTAACAGACCCCCCCCCCGCCCCAGTGTCCTTGAGAGCCCCCTGCCCCATCCAGCCTTCCCCTTCCGGCGCCCTCCTCCCCTCCCTAGCAGGGATGAGTGGTCGACATGTTCCTTTCCCCCTCCCCCCCCCGCTGTTTGTTCTCCCACCTCTTATTATGGCAGGGGACGAGGCGGGTGGGACCCCTCAGGCAGCCCCCACCGCCCCTCCTCCACCTGCCTACTCATCACCCACACTAGCCTCTACCTCAACCGCTGCTGCCGAACCACCTGCTATCGTCCCTGCTGGGGCACCGGCAGTGGCGGGCAACAGGGTGACTTCCGCTGCTGCCACATCCCGTGCCCCCTCCGATTCTGGGGAAGCCCCCCCCATCTGGCAGGAAGTGCCAGGGGAAGAAGAAGGGAAAGGGCCCCACCAAAAAGACCAGGCCCTCCATGGCAGGGGCTTCCCCCACTGCCGTGGCCCTGCCACCGGCCACGGCGTCCTTACCCGCTGCTCCCTCCACCAGCTCTGCGGGTCTCCCTCTCCTGGCTCCCAGGGCATACGCCTAGGTGGCAGCAGCCCCCCCCCCCCCCCCGCCTGCCCCTAAGTCATCTCCTCTGACCACTGCCTCTGCTACCATCTATAGTGACTGTGGTCCCTTCTCCACCTTGACCAGGAAGCACGGCGTCCGTTGTCTCCTGGTGCCTGCCTCGCCCCACGTAGAAACCTACATGTAGGCATTGGCAAGGGTGGTGGGGCCCACGGCAATTGTGGCAGCCTCCAAAATGTATGGCAAGGTCGTCTTCTTCCTAGCATCGGAGGCCGCTGCCCAAGAGGCGGTGGAGAAAGGCCTGGCAGTGGCAGGGGGGGTTCCCCCCCGGAGCCGCTAGAGGACCTGGACGTCCGAATAGTCCTGACTTCTGTCCATCCCTTTCTTCCCAAAGCCGTCCTGTTACCTGCCCTCTCCACCCTGGGGAAACCAATCTCTGTTGTTAGCCCTCTCCCACTAGGCTGCAAAGACCCTGCCCTCCCTCACGTCCTTTCGTTCCGCCGGCAGGTGCAGCTTCAACTGCCAGTGGCAGCACGTACGGAGAGGTGCCCATGGGGTCCTTCATGGTCCCCTACCAGGGGGCCCGCTACCGGGTGTAGTATTCAATGTGGGAGGCCTGGTGCTACCTCTGCCGGGTGATGGGGCACGTCCAGAGGGACCCCTGGCTGCCCAGCACCTGGAGCCACTCCTCCTCCTTCTCAGTTCATCACTGCTCCCGCTCGGGCCCCAGGGACACCTCCCCCAGTATGCCCAGATGAGCAGGAGAGCTCCGCCTCCGCTGCATGCAGTCTAGGGGGCCTGTGGAGGAGGGTGCAGCGGGGGTACCCACCGGGCATGGGAGAGGGCCCGCCCCAGGGGGAATCTTCCCTCCCTTGTGCCACCTCACCGCTGCCTCCCACAGTCCCTGAGTCATCACCCCTGCCCTCCGACCCGACCCCTGCTAGCCAGCCCCCAGATGATGCCATGGAGGGCTGGGCCCTAGTACAGGGGAAGCGGGGTAAGTGGAAGGCTTCCATCTCATGCGGAGGCCCCCCCAGAAGACCAGGAAATGGGGCACCGATGCCTTCTGCCTTGCCCAAGGGTGTATTCCATCCACTGGTGCCATCTGGGGAAAACATGGCAGCACCAGAGAGAAGCGCTGCCCCTCCACTGGAGTCTCTTCCCACGGAGGCCTGCGAGGGAGCTCTCCTGCCCCCTTAAAATCTGGAGTCCCGAGGCGAGCATCGCTTCGGGCACTGGTGGGGAGAACCCCAGGGTAGTGGAAGGCGATCTCCCTTCCATCTAAGAGGAGATCAAGGCCCTGGGACTGACCCCGGTCACCCAGGGGCATGACAACCCTCTGCCATTTGGCCTCGATCTGCGTGACTTCACCCTGGCCCTGCATTCCCCATGCTCCCTCCCCCTAACCGCTGCTTCTGCCTCCAAGGGTCCCCTGGATTCTTCCATCTGCCCAGCCACAGGTGGCACCCTGCTGATGGCCACTGAGCCTACTGAGGCAATGGCCAGTGCTTCACGGCTGGGGCCCAAGTCACCAGGGGCATCCCTTGGTGGTGCGGGGCAACTGACCTCCTTCCTGGCCCCACCCAGGGGCCCCACCAAAGATCATCCACCTCCTGATGCCATGGCTGTCACACCTGCCATAGAGCCTGAGCCCAGCAGAGGGCCCGCTTCCCACCCCCCCCCCCCAGACTCCTGAGCCTGACTGAGAGGGACTACTTCCCAGCAGCCCAGCTACTGGGGCCCAGGATCCCATCTCTGCCCCTCTCCCCGACCCTGTTTCTAGGCCTGCCCTGCCCCTGATGCCAACCCCATCCCTATCCCCTCCATCTCCCGCGATACTATTACCACCCCTGGAGCCATCTCCTTCCCTTTCTCAGAGGATGACCCCCAGAGAGCGGCCTTCGTGTTTCCCTGTTCTGACCCACTAGGGGCTGCTATCTTCCCTCTGCTGCCCCCCATTAAGCCGGGGTCTCAGGCAAGCCTTGTGGCACCGGTCCAAAATGTGCCATGTCAGGGGTCCTTCTCTTGCCTACCTGTCTCGGTAGGCCACGGGGCTGTGCTCCCTGGTGCTTACTTCAAGAGGTGAGGGCCGCTTTACCACCCATTGCTTGGGCCTACTTTGACGGGGTCCTGTGAGAGGGCATGCTCTGCCCACCCTCCACCCCAGGTCCTCAGGACCTCTTCACTGGGCCCCAGCCCCATGGACCCAACCGCAATCCCCCACGCCCCTTCACTGTGAGCCAGCTGCACAACGTGCAGCCGGTTCATTTCCAGACCACACCAAAGAAACATCTATACAGCCATGTTGTTTGACTCCTTCAATGGTGATGGAGGCAACACGGAAGCAGATTTTGGGGACGAGGAAGATGATGATGATGATGAAGAAGTTGTAGATAGCTCACAGCAAGCAAGCCGAGAAACCGGTTTTCCCGACAGCCAGGAACTGTTTCTCACCCTGGACCTGGAGCCTGTACACTCCGAACCCACCCAAGGCTGCCTCCTGGACCCGCCAGGCGGAGAAGGGACCTCTGGTGAGTGTACCTTTTAAAATAGTATACATGGTTTAAAAGCAAGCATGTTTAATGATTAATTTGCCCTGGCATTTGCGGTTCTCCTAGATGTACTTTAGGAGTGTATGCATTGCAGTGTATGTTTGCTGTCATTCAAACAACATCCGTTCTTTGTCTCTCTGTGTTATCCTCAGGAGAGTGATATCATTCATGGTCACCTAGTTGAAATAGGGTGCTTTTCTTAAGGGGACATTCAGAGGTGCCCGTTCCTGCTGGGCTGTTTGCCTGTGGCTGAACAGAAATGTTCCCTACTGTTAGCCGGGGGGAGAGGGGAGGAGCTAGCCACGCGGTGGGGGGAGGCAAAATGCGACCTTGTAACGAAAGCACACGTGCTATGTATGTAATGTTAACAGCAAGGTTTACCGTGAAAGAGTGTACCCATTGTTCTATAAAATGTGTCTTTTTAAATACCACTGTCCCTTTTTTTTTCTCCACCAGCTGCATGTGTTTCAAGGATCCCAGGATCTTCTCCTTCCCAGAGGCTAATGAAGATTAGAAGGCGAAAAAAAAGCACTTGTGATGAAATGTTCTCTGAGCTCATGCTGTCCTCCCACACTGACAGAGCACAGACGAATGCATGGAGGCAGACAATGTCAGAGTGCAGGAAAGCAAAAAATGACTGGGAGGAGAGGTGGCAGGCTGAAGAGAGTAAATGGCGGGCTGAAGAGAGGGCTGAAGCTGAAAGGTGGCGGTAGCATGATGAGAGGAGGCAAGATTCAATGCTGAGGCTGCTGGAGGATCAAACTAATATACTCCAGCGTATGGTTGAGCTGCAGGAAAGGCAGCTGGAGCACAAACCGCCGCTACAGCCCCTGTGTAACCAACCACCCTCCTCCCCACGTTCCATAGCCTCCTCACCCAGACATGCAAGAATGTGGTGGGGGGGGGGCCTCCGGCCACCCAGCCACTCCACCTCAGAGGATTGCCCAAGCAACAGAAGGCTGGCATTCAATAAGTTTTAAAGTTTTAAACTTTTAAAGTGCTGTGTGGCCTTGTCCTTCTCTCCTCCACCACTGCTCCCAGGATACCTTGGCAGTTATCCCCCTATTTGTGTGATGCATTAATAAAGAATGCATAAATGTGAAGCAACAAAAACTGCATTCTGGGGCTGACCCAATGCACCAGTAATCCAAGCTCCTGGAGATGAGAGGCTATGCATGGCCACTGCTGGGAAATGATTGATGCAGTGAAATTTTGGATTTTTGCAAGTCTGTACCATAGTGGTAAAATTCTGGCCAGACCCTTGCCCATCTTGAGTCTGGATGAGCAATTATATGCATTCGGTTCAAAAGTTCTTGATTTTGAAAAACTGGTGGGTATGAATCTTTTCCAGAAGCTGGCCAATTAAGAATGGGTCTGTGGACGGGGAACTGATTTGTATGTTGTCCATGAATTTGTACACCCGTATAACTCATAAGAGAAAGTTACTTACCTGTAACTGGAGGTTCTTTGAGATGTGTGGTCCTTATCTGTATGCCATTGAGGGTTATGCACATGCACCATGTGCCTGGAGTGGGAACTTTTCAAAGTAGTATTGCTTATCGGTCCGTGCATGTGCCCTTGTATTGTCTTGTGGTTTCACCAGAAGCAGTAAAGAGTGAGACAGACCAACTACATTGCCAGGTCCTTCTCCACTGCAGACCTACAGAGCCACACCAGAGGGGAAGGAGGGTGGGAAGTGGAATACAGATAGGGACCACACATCTTGAAGGACCTCAAGTTACAGGTAAGTAACCTCTTCTTTTTCAAGTGATGGTCTCTATTGTATTCCACTGAAGGCGATTAACAAGCAGTACCTACCTAGCTAGTAGAAGGGTGCAAGGAAGATGACAGAACTGTAGAACAGAGAACTGTTGCACCAAATGAGATATTAGTTGCAGAATCATGTACCAGAGCATAGTGAGAGGAAAAGGTGTGTACCAAACTCTACATGGCTGCCTTACATATGTCTGCAAGGAGCATATTATAGAGAGCAGCTATGGTTGATGCTTGCACTCTTGTGGAATGGGCTTGTATCTCATCTGGTGGGGAGCATCCTGATAAGTGATAGCAATGTATAAAGTACCCTGAGACCCACTTAGAGATTCTCTGGGTGGAAATGGCCTGTCCTTTAATTCTCTGCGCTATGGCAACAAAGAGCCTGGAAGACTTCTGCCACGGGTTGTCGTTTATAGGTGAAATGCCAGGGCTCTATGCACATTGAGGGAATGAAACCACCATTCCTCGTTTGAGGTGTGTGGTTTTGCAAAGAAGGTAGGCAGATATATGGGTTGGTTGAGGTGGAAATGGTGATTGATAAATCGCCTTTGGCAGAAACTTGGGATGCAGTTGCAGTGACACTTTATCCTTATGGAACATGGTGAAAGGGGGGTTGCCATACCTCCCAGCTCACCAACCCTCCTTGTTGAGGTAATGGCAACAAGCGACCTTCATGGAGAAGAGAGAGAGGGGTCAGGAGGCAAGCAGTTCAAAGGGAGAGTTCATTAAAGAGTTAAGGACTAGTTGGGGGTTCCACTGGGGAGCAATACGCTGAATGGATGGATATTTATGCAAAAGGCTCTTGCAGAATTGGGTTGGATAAAAATCAAACGCCCTTCCACTGGAGGATGGAAAGCACTAATGGTGGCTGCATGCACTCTGATTGAGCTGAGAGCGAGCCCTGAGGCTTTCAGGTAGAGGAAGTTGTCTAAGAGCATGGAGATGACAACAACTTGGGGGGCAAGACCTTGCCATTTGGCCTAATAGAATCGCCTCATGGAGTCCTTTCGGCTACTGGAGAGGACCTGCTAATGAGCATTCTCATGCTAATGGAGGTGTCTATCCAAAGACCATGCCGTCCATGGATCTGGATGCCATTGTGTTGTGTCAGCAGTTCCAGAAATGTCTGGAGCAGGAGTGGAGGCAGTTTTGATATGTGGAGAAGAGGGGACCAGAATCGGCGAGGCCAGTATGGAGTGATCAGAATAGGCATAACTCTCTCCTGCTGGAGTTTGTGGAGGATGCAAGGTAGGAGTGTGGAGGGAGAAGGGGAAGGGATAGTTCATCCAGTCTGACCAATCGATGACCAAAGCATTGCCCCATGAGTGGGCACCAAGTCCACCCCTGGAGCAATATTGGGTGCACTTGGCATTGGTGTGTGATACAAAGAGGTATCTGATTGGTGTACCCCAAGATGTCAGCGATTATCATGTTGTGCAACTCCCCTTTGTGATCAACTGCAAAGTTCCTGCTCAGAGAAGCTATGATCACATTCTGTGCCAGGCAGATAGGCTGCTGAGAAAAGGATATGATGTGCGATGCATCATTCGCAGAGACAAACTGCCTCCATACACAACGCTGGGGATCTCCTGCCCCCTTATTTGTTTATGTAGTGTACTGTGGCAATAGTGCATAGCTGGTTGGAACACGAGCGTTGCTGCCTCAGGCTAAAGCACTCAGGATTCAGCTTCAGCCCTAGGTCCCATGGAGTCTAACGCTGGCCCTGGCAACCCCATTAAAAGAGAGCTGCAACCCGCTTTGGGGTCCCAACCCACAGTTTGAGAACTGCTGTTTTAACACACTGAACATAAATCATATTTTGAGACATAAATTAATAATCCTTATTGAGATCCCAATCATCTGTCACAGGCCCCAATTCTGATTTCACTTACTCCAGTGAAGTCAATGCAGCTAGAAGTGGTCAGTCTGAGGACCTAACTTTTTTTTTTTTTAAACCCTAGTGCAACAGTGATTATTTCAACTTAGATTTCAGACTGCTCACAATGTTTGGCTTATTAGTATTGTAACTTTTTTTAGCTATAAAAACAGGTGTCATTTGAATGGTACAGTCATTATCGAAGATTAGATGGGCAGTCTTGCATTGTGCTAAAGGTATCTTCTCTGCAACTGTACAGCTTGCTAGTCCTACTGATCCAATACATATTTTTTCTAGTAAGACAGAAGTTGTGGCTTTATGTTCTGGTCAGAGTAGTCATCTTGCATATAGTTAATAACTGGGACCAAATGCAGTCAAATACTGTAAAATTGTTCTCGTTTTCTAACATGCCTTCTCAAATAGATAATGGTTCCAAGATTTGGAATTAAGCTATTTCATCATTAGGGGCTGTGATAGTCACCAAATCATGGTGATTTTGCCTTTATAAAGTAAAAGATACATGCATTTTTACATGAATCCACCACTACCATCATTTGTGGGTTCATAAGGCTGAATATATATTTTTACCCTGCTGTTGAAATAACTTCCTACATTTGAGATTGCCCACAGGGCAAGGGGCATATCACCTTTACTGAGAGATTATTATATTTGACATTATATATAGAATACATATCATAGGGAATATAAAAAGGCTAATTTTACATTGACAATTGTTTTGACATCTTAACAGGTTTCCTTTTTCTTAGTGTAAATTTAGGTCTACTCTCTATAGCTGCTTCAAACTGATTATTCTTTATTACAAAATATCATCTAACAATTTTTATTCCCGAGAAGATGAAATTCTACTTCATGCTATTATTGAAACAAAAATATTTCAGGATAATGTGTATAAACATACAACTTTTTTGGCCCCAAACTGAATGTTACCCCTCTTTTCCCCAAACATCCAACAAATGATCATGAACCACATGCTACAGTTCAAATATTCTGAGAAATATTAACCTTAAAATATAGGTGACAGCTCTTGGAAAAATAGTACTGGTTTGCATCTTAACAGGTGTCAAAATATATTTAGTCAATGACCCTGCCTTTTTAAGTAAAATCTTTTTAAAAGACTATCACATTTCTTTGCACTGTCAAAAAATCAGTCTGACACCTAGTCAATTTTAAAAATGCATATATATTCTATACACTCCTGATTATATATAGGTCAAATTCCAGAATCCAGGTTCCCAAATGGGAAATACTCATCCTAAAATCTGTCTTGCTATAAACCAAGAGAAAGGGAAAAAAATTAAACTGTTTATTTTTCAAAGAGGGAGGGAAGAGGAAGTATGTATGAGTCCAGGGAATGACTGCATGGGAAGGAGGAGAGTCCAGGATCCCAGACTCACCGAGACCTGAGAAGGGTGGTAGAGAGCATGCACTCTGCCTTTCCCAAAAACGTTTATTTGAAAGTGCTCTTCAGCAATGGCCATCAATCCTGTCATAAGTGTTCCCAAGTACTCAAGAATCCCATGGTACAAATGAAGCATTTCCATAACACCAATTCCTTTAGATGGCTGCCAGATTCAAAAGTAGAGGGAGATATGGCAAAGCTAGACTCAACAAGGAATTCCAAGATGGAATTTAATGAGACTTCTGGAGCTGAGAATCTTCCATAAGATGTGGCCCATCCCTAGTTTGCAGTCTTGTTCCTGACTCGTACACACTTCTGCATCATTATTCCAAAAAAAAAAAAAAAAAAAAAGGGGGGGGGGGCTTTCCTACAAGTGCTTTGTTCTAAAAATTAAAACAATTTTATTTTAAAATACAATTCAGATCTGTGTACAAGTAAAATATGCTTTTTGCCCCCATAGGAGCTATCAGGATTACTGGGGTATCTCTGCTAGTCACCGGTGACACATTAATCCCGAGATAAGGAAACAAGGCCCAGGTCAAAGGTCAAAAACATTTTCTTCCTTTAATCACTGTTGTTGCAATGTCCTTTGTTCAGAAGTGCAGAAAAGTTTACCAAGGCTTCTGACTCAAAAAGTAGAAATCTTGGTGACATCTGCAGACAAATACTCAGGATGCTCTTCCAATTCCCTGCTATTTTATGGCCATCCTGGTGTGAAAGATTTGGGAACAGTCTGGACACGTTTGGGTGCTACATCAGCTTAACAATGCAGGCTGTAGACCTGTGAAAGATTTACCATATTTTTAACCACCATCTTTTTCACAAGTTTCTGGCTTGTAATTTGAATGTCAGAAATTGCTTACCTCATCCTGCAATCTTACAAAAGCTTTACAAAATACTATGTTATCTGTACATTATTTGCAATAAGTTTAATTTATTCTGCTTCCTTGAATTCAACTCAATATAGAAATACTTTTAAAAAACTCTTTTGAACATAGTAGCAATAAACTACAAACTGATATTCAAGTCCTCATCATAATGTTGAAGGTTACACCAATTTTTTTTTTTTTTTTTTTAGAAGAACAAAATAATTAATTAGCTTGTAAAAAAAAAATATACAGGAGCCGCTCCCTTATGCTTCTCTTTTAAAAAAATATCATGTTAAAGATGGTGACAAGATTCAAATAGTGTTCTTGCATATTTCATACTTTGCAATGTATTATTTTAAGTAAGTGACAGACTTGTTTTGTTATGGCTTTTTCATTTATTGGAAGAATGTCATGCTGGAGATAAACGTTACATGTAGCTAATGAACTCTTGTGTTCTCAGTATTTTTTTTTTAAATCTTCTTTTTGATTGGAACATTATGCATCTTAAGATCTTCAGATCATCATCTGCAAAAGGCACTTGTAACAGAACCTAATCAGCCCTTGCTGAGGCAACACTTTCACTGGTGTGATTCTGGGCGAAACCTTGGCCGCAATGAAGTCAGTGGCAAAACTCCCATTGACTTCAACAGGGCCAGGATTTCACTTCAGATATTTTGCCTCACTAGGGACTGCAAGAATAGGCCTGGCAGTGTTATACTGCTGGACTAACAGTCAGTACTGGCATGACACATGCAGTCACGTTAATTTATAGCTAAAACAAATGAATTAAATTTGGTATTCAGCATGGCCAAAAGAAAGATACAGTAGTGGTAAATAGTACCACTGGTTAAGTGTGTTCACTCAGAACATTTCAAAGGATACAAGTTATATTCAATGAAACTGGGTAAGTTATTCGATATGCCATTAATTATGTAAATATTCAGACTTATGTAAATGAAAGGATTCTAGTTTACACAACTGAATTTTAACAAACTCATCCTAAAAATCTAACATTTATAAGCGGGGATGAGAGAGAGGAAAGCAAAGGGAGAGGAAGAATCAGTGGCAGAAGAGCACACACTTCTCATAAAAACCATTAAAAAAACAGCAAGAGGATGATATCACATAAATTAATATTTCAAAGACTGAACCCAAGTTTTGCTCCATATAGGAAAAGTTGAGTTATTTATAACTGCATGTTAAATAATTACTAGTAGATTCCCTGTTTTTTCCAGCTATGCAGAAACAAAACTCTAAATGTCATGCTGAAAAGAATGCCGTTTTTCACAAAAATAGTTGAAATACTGAAGCTAAAAAGACTGCTGCTAACAAAAGTAAAATAATGTGTCAGTCTACATAGCCCTGATAGTAGGTATATCTCAAAAATTCTTATGGAAAATACATTTGTCCTGTTTCCTTTTCATTTATAAAAGGCACTTCGTGGACAGCTAAAGCGCCGATAAAATACGTATCCTGTTAGCTTTCCTGTTAGACAGCACATGTATTTCAAGTCAGTTTACCATAAAGATATGAACACATTCTTTACAGCAGTTATTAGTGCAGATTTATGTTAAAAATTTTACAGTTCAGTATTGTGTCTTATAACATTTATTTTAAAAGAAGAGGTTTTCTGAGTTCAAGAAAACAATACTGGTCTTCATACAGAATTTCAATGTTTGGTAGATGACATCTTGAAGGTTAAAAGTACAAAATTCATTAAGTTCATGCCAAGAAAAGCTCTGTGTGGACCTTTCAGAAGTGGGTCCTCAGTCTTTTGTTTTCCTCTCGTAGTCTCTCAATTTCAGCTACTAAACTTTCATTTACAGAGTATCTTTCAAGCAAGGCATGCATTTCATTCTAGAGAAAAGAGAAAAATCGTCATTATCAACAGCTAAAGTTTACTTTTCAAATTTTGTTCTCTGCAGTTTCCTCTTTTGAACAGATGAAAATTAATATAAATGACAACAACCTGATAATATACTGTATCTTTTTCACAAAAATTAAAAAAACAACCTTTTGATAAGTTACTAACATGACTTTTTTTTGTTGGTGTACAGTACTTTTGTCATTAATTCCTTATTCTTTAATGGATAATTTATCAAAGTACATTTTTGTCCCAGTTTTAAGATGGGGAATATATTTTTCAATTTCCACTAAAAGAAGAATGACCAATGCTGGATACTAAAGATTTTTTATGTAGGCCAAATAGCAGAAAAATCTTAAAATAATTTATAAATAGATTAGCTTAATTTGAAAAAGAAAAACAGATTAAAGACTTTCAATTTCTTAATGTATTTCCTTACTCCATTTCAGCATGTAAGCAACCCATTCAATTATTAGCTGATTCTTCTGCTTAAGCTACCAAAAAAACCCCAAAGATGTTAAGTGAATTTTCTTCTCATTTTTGTTATAAAACCCAAGGTTTGTAATGTTGGATGATTTAAATTATATTTTGCATCATAGCTTTGTTTTAAAGAGTATGCTCTACAAGTTCCAGGATCTTCATCAGCACTCAGATGCTGTAATTATCACAGCAACAACTAATGCAGTGATAATGCATTACAGTGTCCTATTGTAAAGGTTCTTAAAAGGAAATTCTGTTGCCAAGGTAACTAACAATATTTATTTAGTGTTACCATTGTCCTTCCTCTTCTTCTCACCCAGTCAAGTATTTTTATTTTCATTTATTGGAGCCATATCTGTGTTAAGGCCCCAATCTTGCAATTTATCGTGCCTGTGCCGAGACCCATGGCAGTCACTGGAGCTTCATGCACGCCCAGATATCTGCTCACACGGATCCGTGCACTGGATCTAGCCTAACCGAGTAAAAGCATCAGGGCTGTACTGGCACCTCAGACAAACAGCTACTCCCTTGAGCATCTAAAATAAAAAAAATCATCACGTGCTCCATATTCCAAGTTGTTCATTCCGTCTTCCCACCCTGCTGCACTATAAAGATGTCCCCACCTACACGCTGTTTTCCTGTATGACATCCATTCTAACATGATCACATGTGGGGAAGAGGTGAAGGCAGGGAGACATTCCCTCTCAGATTTACCTTCCTCCCTCATTAATGGAAACATTTGTTTCCCCCTCTGCTCACAACAAAACCAAGACATTCAGTCTAGAGGTCTCAGAGTCTCATTTCAAGTTGAGCCCCTTTAAGCTCAATACAAATATAGTTAATGTGAATTCTTTAGTGTTTGCACTACAGTAGTTCAGAGTCAATGGTAATCTCATGAGTCCCAGTGCAGTGCTTTCTCTCCACATGAATATGGACAAGGTAAGAAATAAATAGTTTAACAACATAATATGCAAGTAATTAGATTTGTTTTAGGATATTAAGTAGGAAGACCATCACCGTATGGAGCAATGTTCTGTGTTATACTGTATATAGTTAGCATTAGCTGAGAGCATAAAAATAGGTCTGCTTCTACTAGCATTCAGCAGAGCCTAAAAAAGGGAGGGAGAGAGAAAGAAGAGAAACCAATGTTAGTCAATTTCTCTTGTTGATATCGCATGTATCAAAAAATTATTGATTAGTTTAAATTTGTCTTTTGGCAGTTTACTAGATTTCAATACTTCATTTGTTTAGCTTGAAACAGTTTAATACATATATTAATATGTAGGTGTTTCCCATCCCTTCTCTGTATGTTTTCTATTTAGGTTGTAAGGCATGCATCTAGCTTTCAGTTTTATCTGTAAAGCAGCAGGCACACTTCAGCATTACTTATATACATTTTCATATTGTTCTTTATACATACCAACTGCATATGGAATTGTTTAATCATCTCCACTTGCAAATTCACAATGTCTCGATGGCATGCTTCTCTGGGGGAACAAAGTATAAAAAGTTCCAAATGACACTTTTCTCATCAATACCACAAAGACAGTAGTTCTCCTCTAGTCCCCAAATAAACACACAAAACCAAAAAGCAATTGTTTTATAACACTATAGGATATCCTGGACACAGGAATAAAGACAATGACTATCCCTACTACTACCTGGTGCAGAAAGACAAGTAGAATTGTAATAAGTCATTCAGGATGGCCCATGTCTCTTGCTACTCCCAAGTTTCTGCAAGAACAGTTCATCCAGTGATTATATGAATCCTTGCTCATAGTCCTTGAAAAAGGATTTTAAGAGCACAGCAATACAGAACATTTGAGAGCTTGTCCTGTTTGCTAACAGGACCAGGAATGACAATAGAAATACATTTTTATTTTTAATCAGTGAACCCAAGATTGGCGTTTCATCTGATGCATCATAGGTTTATCTTAGATTTGGACTGTATTTTTAGTGTTCAACTTGAATGTTAACACTGTTGGAGGAGAAAAGCCTCCTTCAGTCACAGAGTACGATGCACAATGATGATGCTCAATAAATGAAAGTCATTCACCTCTAACTGGAATTAAAGATTATGAATACAGGTCCACACTTGTGGAAGGTACCTACAGACTGGAATAGTGATTACAATGGGCCATGCAGACTTTTCCAAGACCACAGCACATTCTAGGTCAAATGATGTACGAAGGCATGACCTCCTTGGCCTCATTTCCTAAGACTCTACAGTAAACTCCAAGAGAGTGGAGAATATGAAACTATACTGATGATCTATTTGAAGACCTCCTTTTACTGGCAAGTAACCTTCCCCTAACCCTTCTGAGTAGTGTCAGTACAGATCTTTAACTGGAAGGGTTCTTAATCTTTGGCATTGGGTTCCATCTCCCAGCACAGAGAAGTCCCTCAAATAAGAATTTTGCACTTAGCAATCTGAGAATCTCAGTATTGGGACTTTAATGAATCCACTATTCTTAGTTTACTTGGAGATAAAATGGATTCTGGGGAGCAGTGGTGTAATTCCATCTTTCTTCTCTGAATTTCTAGTCCTTGAAGAATACTCAGAAGAGAGTCAGAGGCCTTTCACACCATCCAACCCACCTCAACAGTCAGGATCTCTTGGCACCAAACTTCGAGACATCCAGAGTCTGAGATTTTGAGTAAGGGCTCACAACTTATTCTGACTTAGAATTTCTCCTAAAAACTCTTAGCCAACTCCATAAAGTATGGATCAGAGCAGAGTCTCCCAATCAAGGCCCCAGTTGATTAACTGTAGGTTTGACGCTAGAAAATGTACTTTACAAAAATGGGCACTCCTTAAACCTAGGCTCTTTAAAGGGATCTGCCATCTATAATGAACTGATGAGCTTCATCTTAACAAATTTCCAGAGAAACTCTGTTCTTTAATTAAAAAATTCATAGATAAAAACACAAAAAAAGCAACTCAGAGGATTTACATGTAATATTGCTAATGATTTGAAAATATGCAGTATCTTTTAGAGCCAGATTCAAAACAGCGAGAACACACCCGGCAAATTAAACATACTTTGCAGATGCTTTGTATTGCCAGAGCAGCACAAACAGCCAGCATGTACATCCCTGTTTCCCCAAACCCTCATCCTCCATAGTCCCCTGCACACATGCCACCACCCTTCAATTTCACCTTCTGATACCCCAAAATTCCCCGGCATGCACACAAGTATTCCCCCTGTTGAAGGGACACGTATCAATAGGTAGCTTTCTGAAAGGTAGTTAGGATTATTGTAATTTTTGACACTATTTTCATAAATGCACATTACAAGAGCAGAGGAAGAATGATCCTCTTGTTCGGAGAATCAAAGAACTGCCCTCTTTCAAAATGGATGCCACCTCCTATTCTCAAGGAGACAGAATGCCTTCCGTTAAAATGCCCTCTTTCAAAATGGCCACCTCCTCTTGTTCACAATAGAAGTGATGCCAAGCTGCTCTCTGGAAGCACAGAGCCCTCTACGCTGTCAGAAAGCAAAGATTTGCACTGTGTGAAGCAAGTAAATGGAGGCAATGGTCATCATTATTTATGGCAAGCTGTGCCCTTGGTTCAATTGAAAACAGTTGGAGATGGCAGCTATTTCCAAAGAGAGCAGTTATTTGTGAGATTCTCTGTAGTAAAGTAATTCTCAACCTTTGCTGAAAGAAACCTTCAGTCAAATAAACAAAACCAAACCCAGCAAAAATGGCCACTGATCCTATTAAAAAGTAGTCTAATGCTGCATATTCACGTGATTTTAAGGAGTTTCAACTATATAGGAAGCTTGATTCTGCATTAGTTATTAAAATCATTAAAGACAAATGAGAGTGACATCAAATGCTAAATTTCTTAAAAGATCCATTTAAGTTAAAATTAACTCAAACTAATAGATTTATCTATATATTCTCAGAAAATGTGTACCCAGTAAGTGCTGTAATTTTGGAGAGGATATTATGTATTTTTTATAAACAACAAAGACATTACGTGCAAAAATTCTACAGTCTTAAGTATGCAACAAGTTTTTCCACACAAAAAAAGCTGTGTAAACTCAACAAGAGTTGAGCATCATCAAGGAAGGTACATAGGGATTCTGACTAATCTCTACCTGTTTGAGAAGTGGTATCCCTAAAATCATTTCCAAACCTAAGCCTGGAAAGTAACATCACAACGTGCTTCTGCTATTCTAACTGATGCTATTGTGGGTTTTATGTGGGGTTTTTTTTTTTTTTTTACACAAAAAACTAATTACATTTCATTTCAAAGTCTGAAAGTGCAAAAAAAGATGGCCCTTATATTCTATGAAACTACAATTATAAATACATTAGGAGGATACAGTGCTGTAGGCTGGAAGAATGATAAGAGAAATTTGTTTTAATTAGTGCTCTCGAGGCAGAGACTCTTCTAATGATCCAAAGATTTGGATCACAAGTGAACACATGCCAATCTCAGGAACTGACCAAAGGGTTCTGTACCCTCTCTAAGAGGCCAATCAATACATGTACAATGAAAGGGTCAAAACTTCTGGGTCATAGCCCAAGACTACTTTTCTCCCACTACAAATATCAATGATCTAAAACTAAACTTAGTGGGAACTGGGTTGATATACATGCAAATATATTAGACTTGCATCAAAGACAATTATAGATACTCCATTTCTCTTTGATTTCCCCATTTTTTCCAATTTTTTTCCTTTGGCACTGAAATGTTCAAACCAAATTGTATTAAAAGCTAGCTGTAGGAGAGTCAAGCCCTTGGCTTCCACAAACTAAGTGCCCCCCACAGATTCCTACTTTCAGAACCTTTTAAAAGATGCAGAATAAAAATTTATCAGACACAAGATGTTATATATACCATTACGTTGTGCGGTTGCTAAAATGTAGTGACTGAAACAAGAGTGGCAGGTACTCCCCACCCTCTCTCTCCTCACTCAAACATATTCCTCCTGTCACACAATGAGCTTCCACCATTAGCCACCTTGCTTCAATTTCCTTCTATGCTCCCTGGTTTATTTGATAAGGAACTGAAGGTTTTGCTTTGGTTTTCTTCATTCTAGGGATGACATCCCTAGTGTCACAGAAGAGGAAGCTGAACCTTTTTCTTAAGAATTGGGGGTGGGGAAAGAAAGGGGAAAGACAAGAAGACTGTGAACAGGGGGAAAATATATACATTTTTATTGTATTTCTTGATTAAATCCTGGAGGTTATAAACATAAGCAGCTATGGTATTTTCTCTTGAAATATATGTAAAAAGGAGAGAGAGAGAGGCACTTCTAGAGTAGGTGGAATGACACTAATCAGTGTCATAGTATAAGTAGTTTTTGCTAATAGCATAGCAATACTTTTATCATATCACAGCAAAACTACTGTGAGACACCAGAAAATGTTTTGAATAAAAAAAAAAAAAAAAGAAGATTATACAATGTTGTATACGTATGAGAAAGACAAAAAGACCATTACAAGAACCAGAACAATTTAGAACATTTCTAGTTAGAGTAAAATTGTGTGAAAATTATTAATTTCTGTCTATATAACTGGCCTGCAATTTTTTCAACAGAAAATCCATGTAGAAATCAGTGCCACATCTCTGTTTGTATAAACAGCCTATAGAAATAATATAAAATGACTTTTGAAAGAGACACAAAATAACCTAAGACCTTAGGGAGTGCTATGTAAAAAAAACACAAAGGATCTGTTTAAAAAAAAATAAAAATCAACACAAGCCCGGGCTCATGTTCGGAGATGTGTGGCTGGAAAGAATCCCAAGTGACATTTTCAGTCCAAGGAGGGGGACCATGGAGGAGAGAGAACCAAAGCCAACACAAACATAAGAGCGCTGGTGCAGGCTGAAAAGAATAAGGAAGACATGAGGTGATACTGCACAACAAGTTAGACCCAAGTTTGTAAAAGAAAATCGGAGTAAAAGTGGGGGATACAGACACTCCCCATAACACTCCAAAAATTTTGGAATGCAAAGAGGGAAAAAAAAAACCCAAAACCATCACATCCTAGTTCAGTCCCTCAATAGTCCTCCTTTGCACATATCTGGTTCGATTGTACCATTGATCAATCATTGCTGAGAGTTCTCAGAAGAACAAAAAACCCATTGGGGTTTTGGAGGGATTAAATTAGGTCTTGTCTACACCTGAGAATTTATGAACAATAGCTATTTCAGAATAATTATTGAAGAGTTATTTTGGGATAAGTCCCCATGTGGATACTCTTATTCTGGAATAAGAGTGCCTTCTTCCAATTTACAAAGGCACTTTCAGTCTAGAGTAAGTGGTCCCATGGGAGTTTATACCAAAATAACTATCCCTGAATAATTATTCCAAAATAGCTATTTTGGTAAATTCTGAGGTCTAGACAAGCTCTAAATTAATCCCTCCAGAACCCTGATGGGTTTTTTGTTGTTCTGAGAACTCCCGGCAATGAGTGATCAAACACTTCAGGTACAGTTGAACCAAATCTGTGCAAAGATGGACTATTGAGGGACCAATCTATAATAATTATTCAGGAATAGATATTTTGGGATATTTCTAGGGGTGGATAAATCCTTAGTTAAACTATCTGTCACGGCTAGCTTGAGCCCCTCTAGGAATCTAAAACCACCTCCTCTCCATTTCAACCGAACCAGGTGTTGTTAAAACCCTACACAACTGTAGAACTTCATAAAGTTACTGGGGCAAGTCTACACTACAAAGTTTTGCCAGCATAGGTATGTGCGTTAGGGGTGTGAAAAACCACACCCCTTCCTGACATAGCTATGATGGCAAAAAACCCCTGTCCCTACGCAGCTTATACTGCCAAGAGTTCTTTGGCACCCAATACAGCTTCTGTCATTCGAGGAGGTGGTTTCAATATATTGACAAAAGAACTCCTTTTGCTGGAATATGTTGAGTCTACATTACAAGGCCTTGCTGGTATAGTTGCATTGGCACAGCTGTACCAGCAAAACCTTTGTAGCATAGACTAGCATGTCCTCTCCTTTCTTACATGCTTTGATGAGCAGTGAAATACCTAACAATGCTCACATTTGAAGTATCACAATTGTTATCTGGATTACCAACCACTACAATGAATGGGGCAGTTTACACCTCAGAGCTGTATCAGGCTCTTTGCAAACATTGCTTCCTTAGTCATAGTCGGCCTTGTCTAGGCTAGAACTAGACTTGTCTAGGCTAGACACATTTTGGTCTTGTCTAGGCTAGGACTTGAAGGTGCGTCGTTAGTTAACAAATTCTAACTAACTGGTTTTAAACCTAGTAATCACAAGGCACACTGCCTTTAACATGGGCTAAACTGGTTGAGTTAAAGCCAAAAGCAAGAAAGAGTAAAGGTGTGGTTGAATGTCACACCAGAAAAATGTTCCTCAGTTTCCCAATAGAAGACCGACTCTTCGGACACAAACAATGCAGGGGAGCAACACTAAAAAATAAATTGTAGGGAACAATTTTCTACCAGCAGGGAAATCCACTAGGTCATCTAGTGTTTCTTTTCCTCTTCATTTCCAAAATCTCAAATTCCAACAAATGCAATGCACTGGACTCACGATACAATGAGTTAGGAGGTTTATAGCGAATGTTCCTATATTTTGAGCTAAGCTGTTTAAAAAACCATTCCTTCGGCTTTTAGTGAGGCATTCCGTTTTCATAAAGTGAGAGAACTTTTAGTAACAGCTCCACATGCACAACTAAATGGATGCCAATCAACATTCTTCATTTACAATACAGGCTTCATTTTATGTAGAGCTGCACTCAATACTGCAGTACATAACTGATTTAATAGCTTTGCAGTTATCTAGATCCTGAGAAAAGCTCAAAGCATTGCTTTGAACAATTTATTTTTTTGTTAAAAAAAAAAACAAAAAAAAAACACACCATACTGTGATTGGCTCAATAAATTTCCACCAAAAAATAAAAGCAGAAGTAAAGGCAAAGTATAAGATACAAAACACCCTTAAATAGGTCTCAGTAACACCTGACATATTAAAATGAATGCTCTAGTGATTTCTATTTAAGTGCATCATTTCAAAAATGTTAAGATGGTAACAATCTTTCCCACTCTAACTAAGCCATATCAAACCTGATTTAACTGCAACTGAAGTCCGTATCAGCCTTTCCATTGATTTCAGTCTGAGTTGCATTGAGCCCCAGGGGGAAAAAAAAAATCTCCCAAAATTGTTAGTACCCAAAGCAGAAAATCCTATTTCTAGAGAAGGGAGAAGCAACAGAAAATTCCATAAAATCTGCTAAGGAACTCATCATGCAGACCTTAACTTACCCAAGAAGCATGTAGCTTACCAATCCTGCAAACGTATGTAAAATGTATTCATATGAGTAGTCCCCATTGTAGCATCAACCTATTGAAATCAATACGACTACTCATATGAATAAAGTTATGCACAGGCTTACAAGTTTGCAATATTGGGACCATCGATACTTCAGTGATAGGAGATACAGAAACTAGAACTGTCGATTAATCGCAGTTAACTCACACGATTAACTCAAAAAATTATATCGCGATTAATTGCAGTTTTAATCTCTGTTAAACAATAGAATATCAATTTAAATTTATAAAATATTTTGGATGTTTTTCTACATTTTCATATTATTGTACTCTGTGTTGTAACTGAAATCAAAGTGTATATTATTCTTGATTACAAATATTTGCACTGCAAAAATGATAAAGAAATAGTATTTATACAAGTGCTGTAGTGCAATCTGTCATGAAAGTGCAACTTACAAACGTAGATTTTTTTTTGACATAACTGCACTCAAAAACAAAATAGAAAAACAATATAAAACTTCAGAGCCTAAAGTCCACTCAGTCCTAATTCTTGTTCAGCCAATCGCTAAGACAAAGAAGTTTGTTTATATTTACAAGAGATAATGCTGCCCTCTTCTTATTTACAATGTCACCAAAAATGAGAACAGCATTTGCACGGCACTTTTGTAGCCAGCACTGCAAGGCATTTACATGCCAGATATGCTAAACATTCATATGCCCCTTCATATTTTGGCCACCATTCCAGAGGACCTGCCTTCCATGCTGATGATACTTGTTGGAAAAAAAAAGCATTAATTAAATTTGTGATTGAACTCCTTGGGGGTAGAATTTATGTCCCCTGCTCTGTGTTACCCGCATTCTGCCATATATTTCAGGTAATAGCCATCTCAGATGAGGACCCAGCACATATTCATTTTAAAAACAAACACTTTCTCTGCAGATTTCACAAAACGCAAAGAAGGCACCAATGTGAGATTTCTAAACATAGCTACAGCACTGAACTCAAGGGTTAAGAATCTGAAGTGCCTTCCAAAATCTGAGAGGAACTGGGTGTGGTGCATGCTTTGAGAAGAGCAAGACTCCGATGCAGAAAACTACAGAACCTGAACCACCAAAAAAGAAAATCAGCCTTCTGTTAGTGGTATCTGACACAGATGATGAAAATGAACAAGTGTTGGGCTGCACTGCTTTGGATTGTTGTCGAGCAGAACCCATGATCAGCATAAATGCATGCAGGGTTGCCAGTCATCAGGGTTTTGACCGGAACGCTCGGTTGAAAAGGGACCCTGGCGGCTCCAGTCAGCACTGTCAACCGGGTCATTAAAAGTCCTGTTGGCAATGCTAAGGCAGGCTAGTCCCTACATCTCCTGGCTTCACATTGCGCCCTAGAAGTGACCAGCAGGTCCAGCTCCTAGGCAGGGGACCAGGGGCTCAGCATGCTCCCCTGCCCCGAGCACTGACTCCGCACTTCCATTGGCTAGAAACCGTAGCCAATGGGAGCTACAGGGGTGGTGCTTGCGGACAAGAGCAGCGCGCAGAGTCTCCTGGCCCCCCCACCTAGAAGTTGGACCTGCTGGCTACTTTCAGAGTGCAGTGCAGAGCCAGGACAGGCAGGGAGCCTGCCTTAGCCTTGCTGCGTCACTGACCAAGAAGCACCTGAGGTAAGCCCACGCCCCAACCCCAAGCCCCAACCCTGAGGCCACCCCAAACCCAGAGCCCCTTCCTGCACTCCAAACTCCTGATTCCTAGCCCCACCTCAGAGCCTGCACCCACAGCCAGAGCCCACACCCCCCCGCACCACAACCCCCTGCCCCAGCCCAGAGCCCCCTCCCACACCCTGAACCCCTCATCCATGGCCCCACCCAAGAGCCCACACCCCCAGCCAGAGCCCTCACCCCCTCCTATATTCCAACCCCCTGCCTCAACCCACAGCCCCCTCCTGCACTCTCAATCCCTCACCCCACCTCCCACCCTGGAGCCACCTCCCACACTCCAACCCCCTGCCCCAGCCCAGTGAAAGTGAGTGAGGTTGGGGGAGACCAAGCCACCGAAAGAAGGGGAATGTAGAGAGCATGGAACAGAGCTTCGGGGAAGGGGTAGGGCTAGGATGTTTGGTTTTGTGCCATTAGAAAGTTTGCAACCCTAGACGCATATCCCCTGGAATGGTGGTTGAAACATGAAGGAACATATAAATCTTTAGCGCATCTGGCATGTAAATATCTTGTGATGCTGGCTACAACACTGCCACGAAAACAAACTTGTTTGTCTGGGCGATTGGTTGAACAAGAAGTAGGACTGAGCGGACTTGCAAGCTCTAAAATTTTACATATATAGTTTTATTTTTGAATGCAGTTTTTTTGTACAAAATTCTACATTTGTAAGTTCAACTTCCATGATAAAGAGATTGCAGTACAGTACTTGTATTAAGTGAATTGAAAAATACTATTTCTTTTGTTTTTTTTACAGTGCAAATACTTGTAATAAAAAATAAATATAAAGTGAGCACTTTTCACTTTGTAGTCTCTGTGGTAATTGAAATCAATAGTTCTGAAAATGTAGAAAACATCCCAAAATATTTAAATGGTATTCTATTATTGTTTAACAGTGCGATTAATCATGATTAATTTTTTTAATCACTTGACAGAAATCCTAACAGAAACCCTAATATTAGTTAGGCACCTTGATGACCAATGGAAATATCTACGGCATGTTTACCATACTTTAGTTGAAAAGCTGAATTCCGATTATCCAAAATTGAATGATTTGTTTTGCCATCCAGAGTTTGTATTAAATACTTCTTATAAAAGTTATAAAATTCAATTTAAAAAAATCAAGTCAATGAAATACTCCAAATGCTGCATGAACATACTTTACCTGAAATCATCCAGTGTTTCCTGTATCATATTTTGAATGAAATGAATTTGAACTGATGTCAAAGGTGCATTTGGTCTATTAATTCCAATGGTGTCTACTATTTTTTCAGATAATGAACTGGCAACTCCCACAGTGACAGAGGAAGTTATCTTTGGACCTAAAGAAGAAAAATGAAGAGTCTTAGAGTGAATCTGGAGGAGAGTAAGAGAAAACTTCAGTTACTCCACAAAGCATCTGTCTTGAGAGATGGATCACAAACTTAATGAGTGTACAATGTAATAGCTTTTTTTTTTTTTTTTTTTTTTTTGAAACAGTAACATCATTCTGGGATGTATTAGCAGTAGTGTTGTAAGCAAGACATGAGAAGTAGGTCTACTCTACTCAACACTGATAAGGCCTCAACTGGAGTACTGTGTCCAGTTCTGGGCATCACACTTCAGGAAAGATGTGGATAAACAGGAGAAAGTCCAGAGGAGGGCAACAGAAATGAGTAAAGGTCTAGAAAACATGACCTTTGAGAAAAATCCGGAAAAAACCCGCCCTGGGTTTGTTTAGTCTGGAGAAGACTGGGGGGGGGGGGACATGATAACAGTCTTCAAGTACATACAAGGTTGTTATAAAGAGGAGGGTGCTGAATTGGTCTCCTTATCCACTGAGGACAGGACAAGAAGCAATGCTCTTAAACTACAAGAAGGGAGATTTAGGTTAGACATTAGAAAAACTTCTTAACTGTCAAGGTAGTTAAGTACTGGAACAAATTACCTCGGGAGGTTGTGAAATCTCCATCACTGAAGGTAAAGAACAGCTTAGACAAAACAACCAACTGGGGTGGTCCAGATAATACTTAGTCCCGCTTCTGAGCAGGGTACTGGACTAGATAACGTACGGGGGTCCTTCCAGCTCTACTTTTCTATGATTCTATGTTTTTGAATATTTTACCCATAAGATTAAGTGACTTGAGAGCCTAATGGCCAGATCTACCAAGGTACTAATGATATGGTTAGGTGCTTAATGGGATTTACAAAAGTACTTGAAATATAGGTCTTATTCAGGTGCTTTAGAAAATCCCATTAGGCACCTACCTGCATCTTTAACCACTTCAATACCTTTGTAGATCTGGCCTTTAGGCTCCCAAGTCATTTGGGAGTGTTTACACAGACAGTTTGCTGCAAACTGAGGTGCAAGTCTGCCGCAGACTAAAAGCTCCCTAGTGCACTTTCAGCTACACGACTTTGAAATGGGAGTAGATCAAAATGCATGAGGGAACTTTAAGTGCATGGCAGCAGGGTCCACACAGACAGGTTGTTCGGCAGGTTATAGTTATGCCCAAGCTTGCTGCAAACTAAGTGTTCATGTAGACAAGCTCTTAGATGTTTTTGATTATTTTATCCCACATCTAAGCAGCTCAAGTTATACTTAGTACACTATAAAAAAAATTCCTCAGAGAGTTACTTGCCTTTTATTCAGTTTTAATGCTAAAGTCACTTCTGTGACAGTTTTCACATCAGGTATCATAACACAATAACCACTTGTAAAACCAGACAACTTCCACACACTTACTTGCAGAGGTAGTACCATTTACTGGTGAATCGGACATCAAGAGTGCCTGAATATTCTTCCCTAGTCTCTCATTTGCTTCTGGAGTCTTGATTACAGTGGGCAAAAGTGGAGTATTTGAATTTCCAGACTCAACATTTGATGAGCTCAATTTTGAAAGCTTGCAAGTCAAATTAAAAACAGCAATAATTATAACACTTCAGTTGTACTTAATGACATTTTACATTTTAAGATCTACATTGCCTCTTATGTATTTTTGTGTTTGGAATGCTGGAACAAATAGGTCTGGCTAGAAAACAAGGATTCCATTTCCCCCCCAAAATTTTGAGATTTTGGAATTTGCTTTATTCTGTATCAGAACAAAACTGAGACCTTTTGACATTTTTCACAGAAATGAGAGCACCAATCCCAGAATACCCATTAGCCTAGTGGCTAGGGAACTCCCCTGGGATGTAGGAGACCTGCTCCAAATCAGGAGTGCCCTAAACATCAGGTTACACAGATAGTCCTCTCTGAAATGTTCCTAACAAAGTTTCTGGGGAGAAAAATTGGTTTGCTGAGTTGGCATTTTTTGACTAAAGTGTTTAGACAAAAAATTTCTAAAACTCTAGTGACTAATGGAAACTAAAATTTAAATACAAAATATTTACACCTTATCCTTGAAGCGGACCTCAAAAAATAACAAAAAAACAACTTAGCTTTGCATTAGTATTAGAATGGTAAAACCCAGTATCTACTTACTATTGTCGAAGGAAACAGACACACTATTCATGACTAATGCAGTATTTTCCTCTCAGCAGAAAAAATATGGCAGATGAATTACTCTCTTGGAAAGAGAAGAGCACTATCTCCTCTAGCCAGTAGCAAAGCCATATGTTCTGGTAATGGTGCTACAGGTCCCACATGAGCCACAATTGCAGAAAAACAGGGAGTCAACAAGAAAAGAAAAGCCAAAAGAGGCTTCAGACTCAACAGTGCCCTGGCCACACAGTTCTTGAGTTTATATGTTTATTCCCTTTCTGGGATAGTGCCAAGACCTCTGGACCTGAAGACCTCTCAGGTTTTTTTACCTTTGCTCATGAGGGCATGCCTGAAACATCCTCAGATAGAGAACCTGCATGAAACTCAGGAGACTGTGCCCAAAAGTCTTGTGCTGCAACAGACTTTTCCAAAGCTAAAGAAAACCCTGACATCAAGGGAAAACTTGCTGTGGCTAGTTCCAATGGAAGATGATGTTTGGCAGTTGCTGGCTTAGTACCACATCTCTCTTATCTGAGTAGATCCTGGCACTAACAGAGGACCCATAATAACAGATTCTTGAGACGCAAAAATCAGCCTCATAACCAACTGATACTCAAAGCTAGCTACAGAAAGAAAAGAACTGGAGTGACATGGGCCTTTTGTAAATTCAGCTGTAAAGGTTCAGTGCTGCAAGCATTGCTTTCTAGAGAGTTCCTAAATCTCAACAGCAACAGAGGTGGAAGCAGATTTCATAAAGAGGAGTAAGCAGAGACCACCTCAAAAGAAATGACACTTTCCCCTTTCTAATTCCTAAGAATTTTGTGGAAAATGCTTTCTAAGTCAAGAAGAAATAGCTCAGCTATTCAGAAATTAAAAATATTCTGCATGGTAGTATAGTTTGTCTTTATTGGTTTCAATGTATTATAATGCCAAGGACTTTTTAAAAAAGGATGTAAACTCGAATATCATGTTGCTCAAGACCACAAGAGACTTCTCAAAAGTGATTCATTGTAAGTCAGACATTTAAAGAGATCAAGAATCAGAATGGTCTAATCTGGAGTAAAACAGAGATACTGTAAGGTTATTGTAACATCTAAGGGTTATTTTGCAGTCCTTTTAGTACACATTAGCTGTTTTTGGCAGAATTCCCCATCAGCAAAAAGTATTTATTGCAGGTAAAAGGCAACAGGCGGACACTTAAAAACAAAACAAAAAACTATCACTTATGAGAAGAATTAGCGTAGAATACCTGTTTCAAGGGTTCTCTAGATTCTTGTTTTCCAATATTTATTTTTGTAGCTTCAGCATCTTGATTTGGATGCTCATCTTCTTCTTTAATAGGGGAGCCCACAAATGCATGTAATGGGCTAGAACGTGTCCCTTGCATGCAAGCACCTACTGTGTTTCTTTTTATGGGAAACACAGCGTTTAATTGGGGGAGGAAATCCAAACCAGGAAAGTAGGGCTGCAAAGCCAAACCTGAAAGGGAAAGAGAAAACAAAAGGCTTTTCTGGCTTAGACTGAAGTATTCATAAACACATAATCAAACAAGCAAACACGGAGAGAAAACCCACATCCTGCACTACTGATTACCTACAGGAATGCTTTTCTTAAAAAAGTTATGATTTGCCGTTACACAGCACACCAAACCTTATACACATTGGGCTCTGACATTATTACATTCATTTTATACCAGTGCACTTCTACTGATGTTTGACTGCATGGATGGTTTGGTTTCAATAGAATCATATCAGCATAAAAATGGCATAATGCCCTGGCTAACCAGGTTTCTTTTGTTTTTAACTTTGACGGTAAACAGAAATGCACTGCAAAAGGGCTTACCATCTCCTTTTCCTGTAAGATCTTCATTTGTTTTGTAAATGGCAACATCTACAAAATATTGACAAAAATAAAAGGTCGATTTAAAACTTGTGTAGATTGAATCTGTGTCAGTTTTCTACATCAACACAGTAGTTTAAAAATAAGCAACTCTGAAACAGGAACAACTTCTGTATTCTGAACTCCTGATTCTGCACTGAGATGTGCTAGTATAGACTCTTGCATAGAGCACTGTACAGATACAAAGTTTGTATCTGCATCCAATCTACAGAAATGGTCCACAGATAAAAGCAGATATGCACAGATTTGCAGGGCTCAAGATACAAAATTTGTTTCCGCAGATATCCGCAGATTTATTGGGCTCTACTTATACAGACTCATGACTTCCAATAGGATTGCACACAGGTGCAGAGATCCACATTAGTGCATGTGCTTACAGGATCATAGCCCAAAGGTGAAAGCAGAGGCACTAACTTCCCCATCAACATAAGCTCCTAGAAATCAATACAAATAATGCCTCTGTTTTCTTATTAATTTGTCTTCTGGGTATTTGAGCGCCACATTAGTCTATTTCATACTTTTGTTTCTAATAAGTTTTAAAAACATGCATCATAGGGAAAGAGTCTGAGGTGCGACCAAGATCCCAGGACTTTGGGAAAACTTGGATCTGGACTGTGCACCACAGGCCCATCTCGGACAATAAGTATTCAAAAGATCACAGTGGCAGCATTTTTATTATCAGAGGGGTAGCCGTGTTAGTCTGGATCTATATAAGTGGCAAAGAGTCCTGTGGCACCTTATAGACTAAAAGACGTATTGGAGCATAAGCTTTTGTGGGTGAATACACACTTCATCGGATGCATGTAGTCACCCATGAAAGCTTATGCTCCAATAAGTCTGTTAGTCTATAAGGTGCCACAGGACTCTTTGCAGCATTTTTATTGACACTCGACACTGATTTTTTCTTATAAAAAACTCTTGCATTTTTACAAATGCTCTGATGAAAGTTTATCTGCCTACTTAAAAAAAAATCCTTGTTTTCCAAAGTCTGCAAAAAGATAAGATCCTGTGCAATATGTACAAGACTAAACGCATGAAGCTCTCTGAGCCTTGTTGTAAGGAGAAGTACTGCACAAAATGATGCCAGACAGAGCACACAGTGAGAATTCATCTGCACTGTATCTCATCTTACAAGTTTCAATATTAACAACTTACCATCTCTGACTGGAGAGAACATGTCACCCAAACTATCTCGTCCCAGATCATCGAAGTTAGTCATATCGGCACTCTTCCCATGATCCGTTCCTTTAGATATACTTACATCCATGCTGCCACTGCGAGGAAAACCTTAAGATAACAGCAACATTCAATTAGGGATTTACTGTTTCATTTAATCAAAAAAAATAAAAGATCCTGCTTGTTTTACAAAATCTCAAACTGAACATCAATCCAAGCAGTTTCCCAAACAAAAGGCAAAACAAAGTTTTCTATACTTTTATCGTACTATCTTATAACAATTCTAATTAGAAAACCAACTCTGATAGAAAAGAAAAGAAATACTTGTGGCACCTCAGAGACTAACAAATTTATTTGAGCATAAGCTTTCATGAGCTACAGCTCACTCCATCGGATGCATTCGGTGGAAAATACAGTGAGGAGATTTATATACACACACAGAGAACATGAAACAATGGGTTTTATCATACACACTGTAAGGAGAGTGATCACTTAAGATAAGCCATCACCAACAGCAGGGGGGGGAAAGGAGGAAAACCTTTTGTAGTGATAATCAAGATGGGCCATTTCCAGCAGTTAACAAGAACGTCTGAGGAACAGTGGGGGGTGAGGTGGGGGGAAAAATAACATGGGGAAATAGTTTTACTTTATGTAATGACTCATCCACTCCCAGTCTCTATTCAAGCCTACGTTAATTATATCCAGTTTGCAAATTAATTCCAATTCAGCAGTCTTTTGTTGTAGTCTGTTTGTGAAGTTTTTTTGTTGAAGGATAGCCACTCTCAGGTCTGTAATCGAGTGACCGGAGAGATTGAAGTGTTCTCCGACTGGTTTTTGAATGTTATAATTCTTGACGTCTGATTTGTGTCCATTTATTCTTTTACATAGAGACTGTCCAGTTTGACCAATGTACATGGCAGAGGGGCATTGCTGGCACATGATGGCATATATCACATTAGTAGATGTGCAGGAGAATGAGCCTCTGATAGTGTGACTGATGTGATTAGGCCCTATGATGGTGTCCCCTGAATAGATATGTGGACTGAGTTGGCAATGGGCTTTGTTGCAAGGATAGGTTCCTGGGTTAGTGGTTCTGTTGTGTGGTTGCTGGTGAGTATCTGCTTCAGGTTGGGGGGCTGTCTGTAAGCAAGGACTGGCCTGTCTCCCAAGATCTGTGAGAGTGATGGGTCGTTCTTCAGGATAGGTTGTAGCCCCCAACTAAAACCTCTCCAACGCATCGTCAAGAATCTACAGTATGCAATATTTTTTGTCCTCCCATTTGCAAGCAGGCATGCAGTGGCTGCACTTTGCCAGATGGTTTTGCTAGGATCCAGTTTTGCTTCATTCATTGGTAGAGCCTTTCAGCCAAAAATTGATGTACAAAAAAGTAAAAAAAAACAAACAAAAAAAACCCCCTTATGTTGGGACTCCTGGACCTTTTCTGGCAGAATCTATAATGATTCAGAAATACATTTAATCAATTCCTAAAACTGCTTAAAATACTCAGCAAGAGAAGGTCGAAGTGGCATTATGGGCTTGTTTGAGGAGGTTGATGAAATATTAATTTGTGATGTCACCTCCTTGTCCGCTCTGAGGCTGTTAAGGAGGGAGTGATGAGAGGGCAGAGTGTCTCCCTTAACAATCCCCATGGGAGGAGCTGGGAGCCTTCAAGAATTGCAGATAGCAGACAGCCCGGAGGTTCCAGTGTGGCCACTGAAGTTGACCATAAGGCAAAGGAGGGAGGATACAATGCTGGTCATGCAGGTAAAGAGAGGCATAAGGTTATCTGTCCTCTGAGATTTCCTGGCAGGATAGAAAGATGGAAGACTGTCTCTTCTAGAGCAGTCAGGGGATCCCCATACAGAGATTTGGGAGTCTGAGGAACCATCCTTGATTTAGTCCAAAAGTGGAGTGGACAACCGAAGCAAATGCAACTGCTTGTCTGCTGCGATCGGTACTGGAGATCTATGAGATACCAGTGAAAGATATGGTCTTGGAGACCAAGTGGATTTTGGTGCGGACAAACACCTGGAACCCATTAACAAGAGGAATTACGGCTTGTCTCATATGACCAAGTCTCTAGAATACCTAAATTCTTGCAGTACCAAGTGTAAATGAGCCAAAAATAAATAAAGGCTCTGCAGTACCAAGAGAACTACCTGCTTCTGTGATCCCAGCTTGGAAGATGGGGCAGGTACCAATAGCACTGACAGTTGAGACAAATTCCTGTTAGATGACTCTGGTACAAGGATGAAGATAGCCTCTCTTCTATGGATACCCACATCTCAGATACTCATATACCAGCACCGACTTCTGTGAAGTAGAGCGTTTGGAGCCTCTGCGAGGTCTATCATGCTTTAATAGTACCTGGATTGGTTTCAGTACCAAGGTATGACTGGTACCATGGTGTTTTGAAGAACTGGAAGTCTTCAAAGAGCTTCAAGTACCACAGTAGTTTGGAGCCTTCATGGAACTCCTTTTGGGTCCCAAGGTCTCTGGAGCAGAGTCTCTGAAATAACCAGACTCTTTTTGATGAGTCTCTCTCTACTAGGAGAACTAGAACTTCTTTTCTTAGGAGCCTAGGAGTACCTTCTGTAGTCTTTTCTGCCAAGGATCGATCAAGAAATGGAGGTCAACAGGACAGTAAAGAATATTCAGATGTCAATGTACAGAAGGATTCCATGAGCCTGAGGCTGATCACAAAGCCTATTCCCATAGTTAGGAGCTGAAACTTGATTTAATCTGCAATTTCTCAATCTATTGTTAAAAGAGGTGTAGATCTTGCACGCTGCAGATTATGCGAGTATCTCCTAAACAGTGGATTCACCAACAGTGTCTGTCACTAATCAGGATGGATTCCCAGCAGAAGATGGTTTTAATCATGTTTTAATCATGGGGATCCCAGAACACCCCAGCAAAAAAACCCCAAAACAAAACCAAACCTCCCCCTGCCTCTGAAGCTCTCGGGGTGGGGGAGAAAATATTATACCAAAACCCCCTGTAAAATAACTAACATATGAAATAAACTGGAATATACTAAAACTAACCAATTAAAACAAAAACAGTAATGCTAAGCTAGAGACTAAGCAAGATGCAGGCACACTAGATGCTCCATCTCAGGCCAAGAGGGATTAAGAAGGAACAGAGGGCAGCTTGCCCGTGTAAAACTCTCTATATCTTGGACTACAGCACAAGGAGGACTAGAGCACAGTGCAGGCTGAACAGGCACTCCTAACAAAAATTTCCAATCAAAGGCACATGGGTGCATGTGCATCTGAAGGGAATGCCAATAGGGACATCATGTGAAGGAGGAGGAGACATTTACAATTTTGATCCTATCTTCATCCCTTCAAACAGATCTCTGTTCTGTCCTGGGTGAAGTTGCCATTGCAAATCATGTCTGGTTTTGATTTTTTTGGAGAGGGGTGGGTTGCAAACTTTAAGACTTGGCTCAAAAGAAAACACATCCTCAGTGGAATGGGAAGTCCATTTTTGGGAAATGAGTTTACAGGCTGAATTAGGAGTGTCCTGAGTTTTTGAATTCCATACCCCTGTTCCACTAATTATGAGCCTAGAGCTGGTCCAACCTGTACACTGAATGTGGCAGGGGTCCTGTGGAAAAAAACAGTATGTGATCATGTAATTAAAGATTGCATCCTAATATAAAACATACAAGAGGGCAAATTAAGATTGCATTGAAACCTTAACTCTGGCATTTCCAAACTTCTGAGTACTTGACTCTGCACTTTTTTTTGTGTGTATAACTGCAGTCAGGGTGGATAAAAATCAATGATTTAAAATTTTTTTTAATCTGATTTTTTTATTTAAATAGGATTTTTTTTTAAATTAAGATACATTATAGCTCAAATATATCTCATCATGGAATAGGGACTATAAATTCTATAGTATGAGACAATATATTCATGTAATGTTTAAGAAAAGTTTTGTAAATGAGTTCCAATAGTTCATGGATTAGGGACCCAATTTTATGGGGCTCTAGGGGCTTCTTTATGATTATTTAGGTTAATCTTTCTATCTACCCAATGGGACTCAGTGCTCAGTCTAGAAGATACCATCAGAGATGCTTAGTTTTGCAATTCTCAAACTATGGATATGTGTCTCCAGAAATAACATGCTTGTTAACAGCAAAAATGTTTTTAAATAAATCCATAAATAATATATAGAGGTGAGAAATAACAGACCTCAACCCCATTGTCTCTCTGCAAATTTGTGTACACAGAGTCAATCCCTTACCTCTCTTTAAAAGTGCAAAGTTTCAAAAAGTTCAAGGAACAGAAGATTGTTGGGGGGCGGAATAGATCTGGACAAGGAGAAGAAGTCTGGAGATAAATGTGAGAAGGGAGGGACAGACAGTAGAAACAAAAGTGAAACTGTTTGAGCAGCATATTCCAGAAGTCTTGAGGTCTTTCTGACTGTAGCCCTCATTGATTTGAGATCTACCATACCATTCTCTCACTAGAAGGGAAAACCTATAATGACAACAGGCCGTAGGAGAGACCCAGTTTGGGAATACTTTAATGAAGTTCCTCTATCTGTGGAAAAGACAGGTATGCGTGGAAAATGCAAACAGTGCAACAAAGAAATCCAAGGCCTGGTGCACGAATGAAACATCATCATGAGAAGTGTTCCTTCTCAGGAGGCAGCTGTGTTGAAAATGATGAAAGGAACATGTCTGAACATACAGAATCTTCAAGTTGGTAACCTTTTTTATTTCATACTTCTTTCTTAAGGACTGCCTGTCTTCCTTCTGGACTATTCTTGAATTCTCATGTTTGAGCAAAAAATATAGTTGTTACTCTATGGTACCATCATTTTAGATGCAGTTGTAATTAAAAAAAAATCTGAAAAGGACACATCTTCCTTTTACAATTTCACTTTTAAAATAGTACTGAGTGTTAGTGAACGCAATGCAGTAATATTAAATGAGCAGTATGGTAATAATAATTAAATAACTGCATTGACTTATTTTGTTTAGGAGAATCCATCCTCAACATACAAGATTCTGAAGACTATCCACGTTCAAGATCACCATCATTTTCTATAGTTTCAGAGCTATCTGCCAGTGATAGTGTTTCAGTCACATCATGTACATCACATAGCCACAGTATATCACCTGTAGCAAAAAAGGAAAAAAAAAAAGTCTCCATCATCCAGAAACCAAACCCTCTCTCTAAATAAGTTTGTGATAAGAGCCAGCAGATTACAAAGAGAAGTAATGGATGAAAAAATTGCTCATTTTTTTAATGCAACAAACCATCCTTTCTGTATGACTGAGAACCCACACTTCATTAACATGGTTCAGTCATTAAGACCAGGATACAGTCCACCCAACAGAGCAGATGTTGCAGGAAAATTGCTGGATAAAGTGTATGAAAGAGAAATTGAGCAGTGTGCAAAAGGCCTAGAGGGTGAAATTGTTAACCTGAGTCTTGATGGGTGGAGCAATGTCCACAATTATCCTGTTGTAAGTGCTTGTGCGACAAAAGAAGGGAATGTCTTCCTTACAGAAGACATTCTGTAAGCTAAAACAAACTGTGAAAAAAAAAATTCATATGTCTAGTATGCAGCTTGGTCACAGACAATGCTGCAAATGTATCCAAGATGAGAAGAAATTTAGAAGAGAGTGAAGAGAGTCCCAAGCTAACAACATACAGTTGCAGTGCTCATTTGATGCTCCTCCCAGCCAAAGACTTCAGTGTTCCAGAAATAAAGGTCAATGTTGTTGAAATTGCAAAATACTTCTGTAACAACCACTTTGCAGCAGCTGCTCTGAAAAGAGTGGAAGGAACCAAGCTAACTCTCCCACAAGATGTGCGACGGAACTCAGTAGTGAACTGTTTTAAGCACTATATCAAGAACTGGCCTAATCTGAATTTTGCGAACGAAATCGTGAAAAAATAGATGGCTCTGTCACAGCCAAAGTTCTCAACACTGGGCTTAAGAGAAATGTTGGACACATGCTTAGTACTCTGAAGCCTATTTCTGTAGCCTTGAACAAAATACAGGGAAATAGCTGTTTTATTGCTGATACTGTTGAAATCTGGAAGGAACTGAGTGAGATCTTAAAAGGAGAAATATGCAATGACAGAGTTAAATTGCAAGCATTAAAAAAACCACAACCCCGAATGGGACAAGCACTATCTCCAGCTCATTTTCTTGCAAATATTCTCAATACTCAGTACCAGGGTCAAACCGTAACTGCCAAAGAAGAGGAGATGGCTATGACATGGACATCCAGCAATCATCCCTCCGCAATGCCAACTATAATAAACTTCAGAGTTAAGGGTGAACCTTCAAGAAATATATGTTTGCTGATGTTTTAAAGAAAGTCACACCAGTGAACTGGTGGAAGTCACCTAAACACTTGGATTCAGAGACTGCTGAAGTGATAATCTCACTTTTAACAACAATAGCTTCTTCTGCCGGTGTAGAAAGAATATTTTCTTCCTTTAGACTAATTAATTCCAAATTGAGAAATCATTTGGGACCTGAAAAAGCAGGAAAGCTTGTTTTTCTTTTCCAGATTATGAACAAAATAGGAAGATGAAGGTGAAGAGATGACTGAGTTAGCTGCAGAAGCCAATATTTTAAGTTTCTCATGTTGACCTGGCTGATGACAGTCCATTTATTTTTTTTTTTTAAATATTTCATTTAACTATTTTAGTTAAAAATAATTTTAACAAATCAAACCTGATTTTAAAAAACTTGAATGTTTAACTAAATTCAAACATTCATATGCTTGTTTTGTTAAATTATTATATGTTTGCTGTTGAAGAAAAAAAATCCAGAATATACAACGCTGTAGTTTTAGTTAAATAAAACAATTTAAATGTCCATCTGGAGATGTTCTCCTCCTAATATAGCATGGCAAGAAAATCCTCCATATATTATTGATTAACCTGTTGAATTGGAGATAATTCACCTCCCAGTGACTTCATAAACATCTGCTTCAATTACCTTTGGTAAATGAAATAACCAATCATTCATGTTCTGATATAGCTGTAAAACTAATCTGAAAAGTTTTCAAAATAAATCACTTTAAAAATATAAAGTGTGTACCATCTAAAAATGAAACCTACCTCTATCTCTGAGTTGTGAAGAATATGTATTAAGGTTATAACAACCAACAAGAATGCACTTTTATGTAGAAATCTATGATTAAATTGAGTCTTCCTGACTAGTGATTTAAATCAATTTGATTTAAATAAAATCCACCCTGTAGGCCGTCATACCTCATGACTGGAGAATTGCTAAATATACTACATCTATTTTTAAGAAAAGACAAAAAAAGGCCCGTTAGTTTGACATCAATTGTATGTAAAGTCTTAGAACAAATTCTGAAAGAGAGTAATTAAAAGACAGAGGTAAACGATAATTGGGATAAAATACAACATTGTTTTATAAAAGGTAGATCGTGCCAGGCCAACCTGATCTCTCTCTCTGAGAGGATAAGATTTTCTAGACAAAGGAAATACAGTAAATTTAATCTACCTGAATTTCAGTAAAGCACTTGATGCAGTTCCACATGGGAAATTATTAATTAAATTAGAAAAGATGGAGATGAATACAACAACTGAAAGGTGAACATAAGAATCATCATACTGGGTCTGCCCAGTATCCTGTCTGCCGACAGTGGCCAATGCCAGATGCCCCAGAGGCAGTGAGCCTAACAGGTAATGACCAGTGATCTCTCTCCTGCCATCCATCTCTACCCTCTGACAAACAGAGGCTAGGGACACCATTCCTTACCCATCCTGGCTAATGGTCATTAAAGGACTTAGCCTCCATGAATTTATCCAGTTCTCTTTTAAACCCTGTTATAGTCCTAGCCTTTACAACCTCCTCAGGCAAGGAGTTCCACAGGTTGACTGTGCGCTGTGTGAAGAAGAACTTCCTTTTGTTTTAAACCTGCTGCCCATTAATTTCATTTGGTGGCCCCTAGTTTTTATATTATGGGAACAAGTAAATAACTTTTCCTTATTCACTTTCTCCACATCACTCATGATTTTATATACCTCTATCATATTCCCCCCCCCCTTAGTCTCCCCTTTTCCAACCTGAAAAGTCCTAACCTCTTTAAGCTCTCCTCATATGGGACCCGTTCCAAACCCCTAATCATTTTAGTTGCCCTTTTCTGAACCTTTTCTAATACCAGTATATCTTTTTTGAGATGAGGGGACCACATCTGTACGCAGTATTCAAGATGTGGGCGTACCATGGATTTATACAAGGGCAATAAGTTATTCTCCGTCTTATTCTCTATCCCTTTTTTTAAAATGATTCCTAACATCCCGTTTGCTTTTTTGACTGCCGCTGCACACTGCGTGGACATCTTCAGAGAACCATCCACGATGACTCCAAGATCTTTCTCCTAATTAGTTGTAGCTAAATTAACCCCCATCATATTGTATATATAGTTGGGGTTATTTTTTCCCCCATGTACACTACTTTACATTTATCCACATTAAATTCTTCAGATTTGTCACCTACAAAAGACAGCTCAGATTTGGGAATATCCCTAACATCCTCAGCCATGAAGACTAAAGCAAAGAATTAATTTAGTTTCTCTGCAATGACTTTGTCTTTAAGTGCTCCTTTTGTATCTCGATTGTCCAGGGGCCCCACTGGTTGTTTAGCAGGCTTCCTGCTTCTGATGTACTTAAAAAAACATTGTTATTAGCTAGCCAAAAACTCAAAAGGTGTTTTTCAAACTCCTTTTTGGCTTTTCTTATTACATTTTTACATTTAAATTTGGCAGTGTTTATTTACCTTTACACTTCTATTTACCTAGTATTTTACTTCCACTTTTTAAAAGATGCCTTTAAAAGGTGGGTAAGAAACTGCTTAAAGAGGAGACTATAGCCGGTCATACTGAAAGGTGAACTGTCAGGCTGCAGGGCAGTTACTAGTGGAGTACAAAGATCAATTTTGGGACCAGTCTTATTTAACATTTTCATTAGAGACCTCGGCACAAAATGTGGAAATGTGCTAAGAAAATTTGCAGATGACACAAAGTTGGGAGGTATTGCCAATATGGAGGAGGACCGGAATATTATACAAGAAGATTTGGAGGACCTTGAAAACTGGAGTAACAGAAATGGGATGATATTTAATAGTCATGACCTTGCACTTAGGGACTAACAACAAGAATTTCTGCTATAAGCTGGGGATGTAGAAGCGACAGAGGAAGAGAAAGACACAGGTGTATTGACCATAGGGTGACTATGAGCCGTCAGTGTGATGCAGTTGTGATAAAGGCCAATGTAATCATAGGATGCATCAGGTGAGATATTTTCAGTAGACACTGGGAAGTGTTATTACTATTATACAAAGCACTGATGAGACCTCATCTGGAATTCTGAGTGCAATTCTGATCTCCTGTGTTTAAGAAAGAAATTCAAACTAGAACAGATACAGAGAAGGACTACTAGGATGATCAGAGGAATGGAGAATCTACCTTATGAGAGGAGACTCAAGGAGCTTGGGTTGTTTAGCCTAATCAAATGAAGGCTGAGGAGAAATATGATTGCTCTCTATATATAGATCAGAAGAACAAATATGAAGGTGGAAGAGGAGTTATTTAAATTAAGGGCCAACATTAGCACAAGAACAAACAGATATAAATTGGCCATCAACAAGTTTAGGCTTGAAATTAGATGACTGTTTCTAACCATCAGGGGAATGTGGTTCTGGAACAGTGTTTCAAGTGGAGCAGTGTGGGCAAAAAAATAAATAAATAAAAATCTAACTGGTTTCAAGATTGACCTTGATAAGCTTATGGAGGGGACGGTATGATGAGACTGCCTACAATGGCACGTGACCATCTGTGACTGCTAGTAGCAAATATTTCCAATGGCCAGAGACTGGACACTAAATGGAAAGGGCTCTAAGTTACTACAGAGAATTCTTTTCCAGGTGTCTGGCTGGTGGATCTCACCAAGATGCTCAGGGTCTAACTGATCACCAGGATTTAGGATCGCTAACTGTTTAGGATTGGGAAGGAATTTCCCCCCAGGTCAGATTGGCAGAGATGCTGCGGAGTTTTTGCGCCCCTCTGCATTATAGGGTACAGGTTACTTAATGGTTTGAAATAGAGTAAATGTTGGACTCTCTGTAACTTAAGGTCTTTAAATCACGATTTGAAGACTTAGTAACTCAGCCAGAGGTTAAGTGGGTGTGTGAGGCTCTGTGACCTGCCATGTGCAGGAGCTCAGACTACATGATCATGATGGTCCCTTCTGGCCTTAAAGTCTATGAATCTATGAGACAAGGTGAATTATGTAGTATCTTTTATAAGACCAACTTCTCTTGGTTAGAGATAAGCTTTTGAACTTACATAGAGCTCTTCTTCAGGTCTGAATGTCACAGATGAAATAGAGACACAATGTGGATGAGCTACCTTAAATATCCTGGGACCAACATGGCTACATATGCCTATGAATATGCCAATGCATATGCCTATGAATCTATGAGTAAATTAACAACAAATCAGGGTGAAATCAATTCATAGGGCCCTGTCCTGCAAACATTTATACACAAGCAACTTCAATCATGCAAGTGGTCCAACTAAACTCAGTGTAACTATGCATGTGTCTGAAGTTACTCATACCCATGTGTGTTTGCATAGCAAGATCCATAAACTCGTAATTTGGATCACATTCTGAATTTCAGTTTGATATATTTTGGCATACAATGATCTCTCTGAGCTTAGATTCCTTTCCACTCTATCCTACATGTAATATTGCGATAAATGTGTACTATTTCACCTACTAGGTTTTACTCTCACTAACACCCAAAGGAGTCTCCATAAAACTTAAGCACAGGGTTTTTGGCTCATATACATGAAATTATGCTATTTTATAGCATTACCCAGGTGCCAATTTCAAGCATGCACTCTTTAAAAATGTTTTTTTTTAATTGGTCTTGTTTGTGTGCTAGGACTCAGTTAAATATTGAAATAGGAATGATGAATGCTTTTAATAAGTGCATGTTGGAACTGAAAAAAACAAAACAAAAAGCAAAAAAAACACCCCACTCTCCAGACAGTGCAGTAATGTTGATTAGTGGCACTTCTTGGGTACACAGGAAGCATTCTACTTCACCTCATACTGTACTGCATACCCAAGCGGGTTAATTAATCAGTGTCCCTATAGACTGCAATGGCTTATTGCTTAATAAATGTTGTTAAACATACTTCTCTTTATTTAAAAAGAGGGAAAGCTTAGCTGCATAAAAAAAAAAGCCATTAAATTTTTTTTTCCTGAGTCTTGAAACCTTTCAAAGACTTGCTCAATAGACTTGTGAATATTTTTTCAGAACTGAATTTGCTCAAGTTAAATTCCAGTAAGTTATAACTTAGAGAGCAATGACATTTACTTCCTTGAAGAATAAGGGTCAGAATTCCTGCAAAACAGATGCTAATTAAAAGTGCTGTGTTTATTTAGTATCATCTTCTCTGCCAAAGCAATACACAATGTTAAAAAATAACAAAACAAGGGCACATGCATTAACTGCTTTTGTGGTGAGCTTTATTTTAAAAGAAAAAAAAAATGTAAAGAACTTCCCGCACCCTGAAGGGCTAACTGTAAGTACTTCTCTCAGCCAAAATACAGGTGTGAGGCATTAACTCCAGGGGAATGAGAAAATCCATTTAGCCTTCCTCTTCACTACAAATACTGTGGCATGAAAAGCAAGATAGGCAGTTCCAAGTCTAACACTAGTCATGCAAAAGTAAAGTCAAATAAAAAAAATGGAGCATGCCTTTAAAACAAATATCACAAAATATGCTGCACCATAATTTTCTTCTTTTGTTTTGTTAGCATCGGGCATATATACATATAATCTGAATTCTTGAGTAAAAGGCAAAGATCTCCAAAAGTCCCTGGGAGATTTAACTAACCTAACTCTCATCCTATATTCCCCAGCTATCCTTCTAGTTAGAGCTGGAAAGGAGGGTCAGGAGGATAAAAAAAACCCCACTAGCCTGCAAAACATTCTATGTTTTAAGCCTCTTGGGCAAAAACTGCACCTAGAACAAGACCCTACTAACAATAAAAAGCTCAGAGGAATGCCTTTCTAGGGAGCCCTCTAAGTAAGGCTTAGAAAAGGGACGGCTAATGGGGACGGATGGACGGACATGGAACAGATAGATATGATAAAGGTCTATAAAATCATGAATGGTGTGGAGAAAGCAAATAAGGAAATGTTATTTTACTCCTTCACGTAACACAAGAACTAGGAGTCACCCAATGAAATTAATAGGCAGTGGGTTTAAAAACAAAACACAAAGGAAGTACTTCTTCACAAAAAACACACAGTCAACCCGGGGAACTCGTTGCCAGGGGATGTTGTGAAGACCAAAAGCATAAATGTGTTCAAAAAAGAATTAGATAAGCTAATGGAGGATAAGTCCATCAATCGCTATTTGCCAAGATGGTCAGGGACACAACTCTATGCTCTGGGTGTCCCTAAACTGCTCACTGCCAGAAGCTGGGACTGGCAACAGGGATTGGATCATTTGATAATTTCCCTTTTCTGTTCATTCCCTCTAAAGCATCTGTCACAAGCCACTGTTGGAAAACAGGATACTAGGAGAGATGGACCATTAGTCTGACCCAGTATGGCCATTCTTACGTTTTATAATTTCATGCAGAACCTAAACAGTCTACAGGTAATCTAAATCTTTTTATCTCTCTACCACAGTTAAACTCAACAAGATTAATTATATAAAGTGGACTGCAAAAAGAAAAGGAGTACTTGTGGCACCTTAGAGACTAACCAATTTATTTGAGCGTAAGCTTTCGTGAGCTACAGCTCAATTCATCGGATGCATCCAATGAAGTGAGCTGTAGCTCACGAAAGCTTACGCTCAAATAAATTGGTTAGTCTCTAAGGTGCCACAAGTACTCCTTTTCTTTTTGTGAATACAGACTAACACTGCTGCTACTCTGAAACCGGTCATAAAGTGGACTGTGACAATCTACTATTATGGTCACCACTTTTACAAGACTATGATAAATTTTGCACCAAGTATGCCTTGTGAGGAGATATTTGAAAAGTCATAATCTGCTGAATATCATTATCATGTTAAAATATATGTAGTGACTATATGCAAAGTTATAAGATTCTACTGTATGCTAATTACTGAAATAAACTGTAATTTGGGGTAACACCCACAAATCAGTTTTTCAGAGACAAAAGACACACTATCACCCCAGACAGGTGTTAAAGGGCAATCACCTACTTAAGCAGCCATCCTCCAGCAGGGGGAAGGTGTAAACAAGTAATTTACATTTCACCCCGGGGGACAATTTCAACCTCACATCCACAGAGGATTGCATGTCACCATGACTCAGCAAGGATGTTTCTAGCTGAAGAAATTGAATTCTAAAGAGGAAGGAAAATACTTGATTCACCTCTCCTCCTCCCCACATCTTTCTGTCTTGACATCAAGAACTCTCAAAGAACTCAGCTAAGGAGGAATGGTCTCAGGCTGAAAGCAGACCCAGCCTGTGCAATGTATAGCAGCACATGGTGAGACAAAAAATTTTTTGTTCACTTAGCTTGTTAAGTTATGTATTAGCTTGTGTACTACTCTTATTTTGTAACCACTCCTGACTTTCATGCATCATCACTTGCAATCACTTATACGTTTTTGTAGTTAATAGAGATAGATTTTATTATGGTTTTATCTTAACCAGTGTGTTGGATTAAAGTCTGTGGGAAACTCCATTATGAGCTTGCATTGTTCAGCAGTGTCCTGGACAATACAAGATGCATAACTCTGGGGTGACAAAGCTAGAACTAAGAATTTGTGGGTGTTGCACTGTATGTAATTCATGAGTGACTGGTAAGAGTGCTCATGTATTTAACTGTGAGTGAATTTGCATGCTAAAAGCTGTGTGAACAGGGCAGGAGTGGATGTTCTCACAGCAAAACAGTGTAAAAGACACCCCTGGCTAGAGAATTAAGGGACACAGCTGTTCAACTGTCCAGATTGTACCCTGGGTAATGTCACATGGACCCAGTGACTTTCTCAGTTCCTTCAGCTCATATATAGCTATTCTATCATAAGCACATGCAGTTTCAGAGTTGACACAATGGTGATTAAATTGTGGCTGCTCCCAATTTTATGGAAAAACATAGCACCATATCTATTATACTGCAGGTTTGTCTGGACTAGCTGTTGGTGCACAACAAGCTGTAGTGTAAATCTACATTTCACCAATTGTCCACAGGGATCCTGCTGCTGTGCACTAAAAATTCCCCAGCTTGCTTTGATCTATTCTTGTTTCAAAGTGATGTACATCAAAGCACACTAGGGAACTTTTAGTGAGCAGCAGCAGGGTCTACATAGACAGTGAGAGGTAGATCTACAATCCAGCTTGCCATGGACTAACCGTTAGTCTAGACAAGCCCTAAGTAGGCTAGAAAACTTCTAAATTCTTTTGTTTTGGGGTTTGACACTGCCTGTATCACTAACAATGTAAATGAGCAAAATGGGCACTTCCTGTACTAAGCTAAATATTATAATAAAAAAACCCTACAATAAAAAGAAAATAAAGGTTGTGAAGTCAAAAACTTATAAAAATGTTAGAATTAATGTTGCCTGTGGCCTTAATTTGACTTCCTTGTGTGTATGCTATAGGATACAGTCTTCAATTACATGAGCTCATACTGTTTGGGTTTTTTTTCTCCAAAGGATGCCTGCCTCATTCAGTGCACAGGACGGATCCAGTTTGGGATTGAATTAAGGTTATCTAGCAATGGGGCTGTTGTTGGTTAATACCTTCCTGATTTGTTGCACCGGTTTGAAGGCATGTGGTGAATGAGGTAGGGAACTGCGGGAAGAGAAAGGATAGTCTCATGGTCTAGGCAGTTGAATCCAATTATATACACAAACATATAAAAATAATATTTCACAGTGACATAATGACTTGTGAACTTTCATACTGCAAGGTTGGCCAAAGAACGAGAAGTATTGCTCCAAGATCTTTTCCACAAACTCAGATAATTTCCTATTCTAAAAAACAAACAGATTCCTTACCTGTTTTGTCCTGAACAACATCTGCTCCTTTACTCTCAATTGTTGACATGGGCTGGGGTGACACTGTAATTGGTGGGTTAGAGGTAAGACTTTTGATGATGCCAGTATTCTGAATTCCTCCAACATTGCTATTCGCTTTAACATCTGTTCTTTTGGATGCTGGTTTATTTGAAGAACATTTATTAAAGCTGGACTGAAGAGAAACAGCAAATTTGAGACATTATTAGTGCTCCAACTTAAAGGAAAAAAAATATACACAAATTCTTTTTTCCTGTTCAAAACATGGACAAGTTTCACAAAATGTTTAAATTGCAAAAAATTGGTCTAAACAAATATAACCTCTCAGTTTCTGATTACAAGTAGGGAGTCAGAGGTCTTAAAGCAAATGTGGAGAATGTGGGAAATTTCTGTACTATTTCTATTAATATTGTGTGTGCCTCATTTTACCTGCTTGCTATTACTGTGCTTGACTGCATGGAGTTAAATCAAAGGAGGCTGTTAGTGGGAAACAAACAGGAAATGGACAATAGCAGAGATAAAATACCTCCAGAAAGAATACTGAGGATCCTTAAGGGAACCACGAAGAAGCCTTTAATAGGGAAATGGCCACAGCCTAGCTCCAGACAGAGTAGAGGGTTTATTTTCCCAAGGCCTAAGACTAGGCTCAACAGGGACACAAAACCATTAAAGACCCCAGCAGAGAGAGAGAGAAGGCAGGGGTAAGTGGGCAGGAGCAGTTGGAGATAAGTCTCGGACTGAGGTACAAAGAGAAAAATGTTGCAGGGGCTGACTGTCTCTCTCAGGCCAGGAACAGATATATCTGGCCTGTGTTGAACTTATCCAAAACGTGCAAGGAGAGAATAAAGTTTAGATTAGATTGATGAGTCTAGGCCTTCTCTGTTAATTTACTTTATTTTTTTCTAATACACTGTTCCTGTTGACTAATAAACAACACTTTGTTTGGTAAAGGTTTGCAGCAACACAAGTCAACATTTTCTGATTATAAAGCTCCCTGGAGAGAAAATGTCTGCAGGGAGCAAACTAAACGGGCAGAGTCACAGTGAGAAACTGGGATGCTGAAGCCTGGGAACTCAGTCTAAAGGGTATGTTTACACTAAGAGCTGGGGGAGCGATTCCCAGGTCACAGACATACTTGCGCTAGCTCTCATCATGGTAGTGCACTAAAAGCAGTCGTGTAGCCATGGTAGCATGGGCAGCAGTGATTGGTGGCGTGGGCTAGTCATGCCGTGTACTGTCACACCCCCATGACCCCCCCTCAGGGGTTCCCTGGGAAGGCCGATCAGCATTGCATGTTGCTAACCCTGTTGCAAGCATTGCAAAGCATTTTGGGGAGGGTCAAAGGTGTAAGTGTGGACTGAAAAGTTCCTTTGCAGGTTGCAAAAAGCTGGGAAGGGGGAGGAAAGAAGGAAAAAAACAACCCAAAACACAGGTTAACTTGATATTCCAGCTAAACCCGAAGATAAGAAGCTGACTCCAGCCCAAGGCCAGCTACTACCTGCCAAGACAGAAGGGGGGGAAGTCCAACCCCCCCAACCAGCCATGAGAAAGGAGAGTTGTTGAATGAAATGCAGAGGCCGCGAAAAGGAGCAAGACGGCAAAGGCCAGCCAGGGACAAACAAAACAGTCTCACAGCCCTGAGACCGGTGTGTTTTGGGAAAGATGAAGCAGCCATGGAAGGCTGGTTTGGACTGGTACACAGAGCATGGGGAGTAAAGGTCTCTGAAGGAGACGCCCCCAAGAAACCCCAGGACTTAAAACCCTCCTGGGAGCTAAGGCAAATCAGAGATCACAGCAGATCCTGGACGACCCATGTATGGGACAAGAACTCCCACCCACCTCTTCTTCTTATGTTACACCCAGGCTTGGCCAGCCTCGGGTAGTGCAGGTGTGAGTATGAAAGTGGGTTAGGGCTTGGGGCACTAATGCTTTCTTCCTTCCTCTGAGTGATGTGGGGACCCTCCCCTCCCCCACACTCTCAGCTGTTATTTTAATCAATAAAGCTTTAAAACTTAGACACTTGGTGTGTTTTGTCATCTCCCCCACAAACGATCCTGTGGCCTCAGCCTGATCACCTGATGCCTCAGGCAGATTGGTAACAGAAATCTGTCACAGTACGTACCCATGGGATTCAGGGGGGTTTGAACTCAAGATGGCTACCCCGTGCAACCACTCACAATACTCTGAGTGACATTGACGTGTCACAGGACTCCCCCTTGGGTGAAGTGGAGGCCCAGAACAACACTATAGCCACACACAAAAAGAGTTTAAGGGTATGTCTATACTATCTGCTGGATCAGTGGGCAGCGATCGATCAGGGCAGGCGGGGGGGATTTATCGTGTCTAGTCTAGACGCGATAAAATCGACCTCCCCCGAGCACTCTCCCGTCGACACCTGTACTCCACCGCTGCAAGAAGCGCAGGCAGAGTCGACAGGGGAGTGGCAGCAATCGACTCACCACAGCGAAGACACTGTGGTCAGTAGATCTAAGTACGTTGACTTCAGCTATGTTATTCACATAGCTGAAATTGCATAACTTAGATCAATTCCCAACCCCCCGCACCTCAGTGTAGACCAGGCCTAAGACTAAACTTCACTCATGTTACACAAGACAACTAGTAATGCTGAAACTGTATTTAAGAATGAGAAGAAAATTAAATTGACAAAGTATACAATTAATGTTTGTTTTCTATACAATTTCTCTTGCTCAGTTGACATATCTGATTTTCCTTTATGTTGATACCTGTAATACACTGACAGTTCAGTATACACATTTCTTTAGAACACTTCAAGTTAATGGTTTCCTTTTATTAACCTAAGTCTGCGTGATAAAGAAGGAAATGTTTTACCTTTGAACAAGTGCTACTGTACTGAAGGCGTATACACTTCACAGCGGTTTTGTGAGCACTGACGGTTTTTACCGGTGATGTCAGCTTTCTTAGATCATAATGGTAAATTTTTCCACGGGAAGAGCCAATAGCCAGGGTAGTGCCATCAGGCATAAAATCCACTGCTGTCAGAGGAGCTTCAGCTACCAGAGTTCTCAATAGTCTTCAAACATAAGAAATATAGGAAGATGTAATTAATTATTTAAAATACTTTTCAAGTCACTTATTTTTTATTAGACTTTCAAAACAGCACTGAAGAATTACAGCAAACTATATAACACAGACTTTTGTAATTCAGATAGATTTACAGTATATCTATTCTTCTAGAGACTGATCAAATACTTACTTAAGGCAGTGGAAAGGCTCCTATTGACTTCAGTGGGAACTGGATTAAGCCTTTAGTGAAGGCTTGTACACTTACATATTAGCAAGATATTATATATACCTCAAAAAGGAATTTAACAGGAGCACAATCACTATTTTCTAGAGAATTCAATCTCGAAGCTATCATTCTTAATACGGTCTGACTTTAAAAACAAACACTAACAACCTCTAATCACAGATAAATGTACTTCTTGGCATTACAAGAACTGAGTCAAATTCCCATACAATCCACTGCTAGATAATGCTTACCATAAGTTATATAATCCTTACTTTTTACTTGAAGTGTCATAGAGAATGATCCTTTTATCCAAACCTATGGTTACAAATAGCAACTCATTGACAGGAGAAAAGCAGATTTCTGAGGCTGGAGCTTTGTGAGCATTTTCAAAATTATGGTATGGATTTTGACTATTTACATCCCACAATGTTACAGTTCCACTGTCAGACACACTGCCCAATAAAGACTTCTTAAAGGAAGAATATTTCAAGTGTCGAATAGGCTGTAAAATAAACCAAAAATGCATAATGCACTATTAACTTAAAATTATTTAAAAATTAAATGCATATAATATATCTATATATAAAGTTGAGGTTAAACAAGTCTAAATCATTCAGACCAAAAAAAAAAGTCATCTGAATTAGGATTGTAAAAGCTGATTTAATTCAACAAGCCATAAGTCAATAGACTGACATGTTTCTTAGACATGATGCTTAAAGGAAGGCGGCTTTAAAAAAACAAAACAAAAAAACTACACACCCATAATGCATTTGGTCAGTATCACAATGCAGTATGTGAGAAGTGAAAATTCCTTCCTTACCACTGTGCTGCTCAGTTTACACCACAGTCAAAAAGTGAGGGTTAAGAAAGCAGCAGCAGCAGAAACTCCTGAGAAAAGTTTCCTGATTTTATGACAATTACCCTTATAATTAAAGGAAACTTTTAAAAATGCCTGTATCATAAAGTTAACTATAAGGCATCGGTTGGTCTATGGAGACTGTCTCGACAAGTGAAAAGCAACATTATAATTTTACTAATTGCTATCTTACCAAGAGTGTTGAACTTTTTAAATACACCACAGTGATGTGGACGTAATTTGGTAAAACATGATGAAGAAGAGGAAGTTATAGCTAGCATGTGACATAGCATTTGTAATCTAGGGGGAGAAGACTTGGCTGAATATTTTTACTATTTATGTCCAAGGACACAATGTGGGCACTATACATTAGTGTAAATATGATAACTGAGGAAGTTAAGTTGACCAAGGCATATCCTGTTTGTCTTTTAATTTTGCATGCAAAGTTCCCCCACCACCACCCAGTGACCTCATAAATGGATGAGTTAGTGCATGATTTTAAGTCTTTGCTCTGGAGTGATGAATGTGATGTCCATCAGATTTCCGAGTACTGTCTCTTTAAAATGGAGAGAACTCACTTTGCTGCTGCAAAGCCAGTTGCCATTTTGTGTTCAGATGCAGAAGTCACACAGAGTGTGTCTCTTTCTTATGGAAACAAAGCTTGGGATTTGAGTGTGTAATTCACCCACTCATGTGGTGCTCTATGCCCCTCTAGTGGTAGCAGGGCCACATAAAGAGGTAGATAAGTTTGAAAAAGTCTTGGGTTATCTTCTGTGTTGACCTGCCACTAGACAGGGATGGGATTTGGGGTAGGTTCTGTAGGGAAGGATGTTCTAGTGGTTAGACCCTTCTGCCCCATCCCTCCAGCTCCTCCCTGTGCCCTTCTGCTCCTATCCCTCCCTCTCCAGCTCCTGCCCCCACACCCCTATGCTCCTGCCCATGTTCATCCTTCCCCCACTCCTATCCTCTACCTTTGCACAATTCATCTCCCCTCATCTTCTGTTTCATTCTGTTTCTGTCCCTCTCCTCTCCTTCCACCCTCTCTCCATCCCTCCCTCCCCAGTACAACTCTTCCCCCTCCTTCTCTTCCTCACCATCTGCTATTGAGTTAGGCAGCTTCCTGCTTAGGCACTAGCAGGGAAAGCATAAATAGCCCTGTCTCCCGACCTCACGGCAGCCAAGAGGAGCAATTACAGGGAAGCCCTGCTTAGCTCCTACAGCCCTGGGCTCAAGCATATTCAATGCAGGCATAGTTAGGCAATTAAACTGGCCAAAGATACCAACAAGTCTCTAAGCATGTGTGAACTCATTTTCAGAAGCTCTAATCTGGACAAGTTTTCCTTCACACAGCAAGAGACACATCCCTGACACTAGTGTGACCTCCCCACCAAGTCAAAGTTCAAGTCCCTGCTCCAAAGCACAGAGGTACAAAGAGCTTTTCGATGAGACAGAAGTAACTACAGGAGCAGGGGGGTGTGCAAGAGTGGGCAAGCAGGGGCACACCCCCCCTTTACTTCCCCAATCAGCAGGGGCACAGAACTCCCCCAGGTCAGGGAAATCCAGCTCCTCCAGCTACCAGAAAAGAGCGAGCTCCACCAGCTCTGAGACCACAGGGAACAGGGGCAGAGCAGCTCCTCCAGCCCTGGTGTGGGGGACAGAGCTAGCCCCTCCAGCCCGGGGGGCACAGAAAGTACCCCTCCAAAAGCAGGCAAATTTTTATTCTGGTGCATGCCCCTGCATGGGAGATTTTTAGTTTCAAACATGGGCGAAGTAGTGTATTTTCCCCTAATCATTCTCTGAAACAGCTGAACAATTTTATCTGAAACTTTCCAAAAGTATTCAGCCTGTGGCAGACACCCAATGGAAAATTTCACCCTAACAATTACAGTCTGGCAAAGTTATAAGCAACTGAAGACAGGGTCTTAATCATGACGCAATCTGAATTAAGGTGATACAGCCTGCACCACATATGATGTATCCTAGCTATCAACTCTTTACTTATAATTCCTAACACAACAAAGATTAAATTCAACATCATATCTTGGAATGAGAAAGGGCCAATAAAAGTTAACACTAGAAACCCCTTACATTTAAAGTTTTGGCATTCCATTATAGCTTTATTACAAGAAAAGTCTTTCAGATATTGAACAGTCTGCAGAGCTGTCGTCAGGACTCTCTGGAGTGACAACATACAATTAGAATTTAAGAACCTTATCAAAACAGGCATGTCTTCAGAAAGAATGGAGCTTGTTTTTCATTTTAAATAAATTGGAAGCTATACAGGCAATTGGATTTAGTGTATCGAAAAACAGGAATTGACATACTGGATCAGAGCTGCAGATCATCTAGTCTGGTGTCCTGTCTCCATCAGTGTTCAGCACCAAATTCTTCTGAGGAAGGTTCAAGGCACCCGACAGAAGTGGAATAACCTGACCCCCTTTTTAGCTCATCTCCTAATCTCCAATAACTGAAATTAGCCTAAACCAGTGGTTCTCAATCTGTTTACCATTGTGGGCCATATATGCAGCGCTCTCTGTATTACATGGGCCGCATTCACACAATATATGTACTACCTGTATGGCTCTGAGGATGGCACATGGGCCGCATCTGCGTGCTGATTGGGCTGCAAATGGCCTGTGGGTGAGAACCACTGGCCTAAACTCTCTGAAGCATTAGATCTTCTCTCCCTAATACTCTTCATTTATCACTAATTATTATAACTTTTGATATTTTTGCTATCCATATAAAACACTTAATCCTTTTTAGAATCTTGCTAAGTTTTTAGCTGCAACATTTCTATGGCAATGAGTTTCATGTTAATTTTAGTTACGTATTGTGTGAAAAAAATGTTTTTTTCTTTTATTGGTTTTAAATTTGTTTCATTGAACATCCCTTGTTATTGGCCCTTTCTCATTCCAAGATATGATGTTGAATTTAATCTTTGTCGTGTTAGGAATTATAAGAGACAAGGAAAATCGATACTCCCAACCTACCTTTCTCTATACCAGTTGTTATTGTATATGCCTTTATCATTTCTTCTCTTATTCATTTCCTTTCTAAGATACAGAATTTCAATTTTTTCAGTCTCTCTTCAAAAGAGTTCTTCCATACCTGTGATCATTTGTAACCCCTTGACAGAACCCTTACTAATTCTACAATCTCGTTTTTAAGATAGGGTGGCCAAAACTGCACATAGTATTCCAGGTGAGGCTGCACCACTGATTTATATAACATTCGCCGTCCCATCCCTTATACATCCTAGCATCTTACTATTTTATTTATTTATTGGAAGGTGCAGATGTACATTGAGCTGAGGTCCTTCAGTGAGCTGTCTACAGTGATATCCAGGTCCCCTTCCGCAGTTGATACAGTTAATACAGAGTCAGGTAAGTTATGTGAATAGTTTAATTTTTCTCTCCAATGTGCATTACTTGGTATTTATCAACAATGAACTTCACTTGCCATCATCTACCTTAGGGCTTGGCAAGTATAAAGTTTTACTGCCAAGACTTTAAAAAACTATTGCCCCATTCAGCCCTGAAAGTAAAGCTTCTTTAATATGGCAGACAAAAACATAAGATCCAATGGCTGGAGGTTGAAGATAGACAAATTCAATCTAGAAATAAGGCTCAAAGTTTTTAATAGTGAGGGTAATCAGACTTCAGCTAAGGATGTAATGGATTCTCCATCACTTGAAGACTTTAAACAGGTTTCTAAATGACATACTTGAGCTCAACAAAAAGTTATGTGCTTCCATGCAGAAATAACCTGGTGAAATTCTGTGGACTTTTTTTTAATACAGGAAGTGACACTAGTCCTAATGGTTCGATCTAGCCTTGAAATCTATGAAGACACTTATTAATAATTACCATGTGCCTAACATTAAGTTAAGTTAGGCAAGTGTTTAATTAACTCGCTGAACTGGGGCCAGAGTGCCCAGTTACGCTTCTGAATAAGAGCATAAATGATTTCTAGAGTGCTGAGCACCCAGCAGTTCCCCTTTGGAAAAAAACATTTCTGCAGTTAGCGTGCATAGAAGAGGGCCAAGCCCCAAGACTGAACCCTTAAGAAAAAAAGTGAAGTATGAAGTAAATTTTAGTATCCGGGTGGATGCAACTTCCACTGACTTTAGGGAGCTTTGTACATGGAGGGCTTGCAGAAATGTATTACTAGTGCAAGGCACTAGATTGATAGAAATAGAAAATGAAGTCCTCTATGGAGCCCAAAAAAAAAAAAAACCAGTGCAATACAAGTTGTCACAGCACAAGCTTCCCCACAACATTATGCCCCAGCTCTGGTTGAAACAGAGGGTCTTTGTAGAAGAAAGGGTCATTCAAGACCAAGCACATTTTATCTCTGGATTCTTTGCCAAGGCAGCCAACAGGGAACGTGTGTGTTAGAAAAATGTTGGCTCATAATCCACTGCCAAAAACAACAACAACCACCTTAACCATAACTCAAGAGTTTAGCATACAAATTAAAAACAAAAACCTCACCTCTTAGTAGAATTAGCCAACCTTGGAAGAAAACATACCAAAGGGGGAAAAAATATAAATAATATAGTTACAGAATTAAATAGGGGAGAAAAAATACCCCAAAGCCAAAACTATTCTAGCCTTATTGATTAGCCTTATGCAGTTACACAGTATCAGTGAATAAACTAATCTCTTCCATATCCCAATGGACAGCCTCATAAAGGGGACAAATAAGGTAGATAAAGTTAGTGGCTGTGGAGCTCATGATTATCATTTCAGTATATGAAAAGAATAGAAGCCATCACATATCTTCACAGATCACCAGCTGCTCAAACAGCTAAACTAACCCAGTTGCTGGGCGAACAGTGCTAGGCATTCAAAATTTGAACAAATGTTTTCTTTTGAAACAGACTTCAATACATTCTCACACAGCAAACAGATAAAATCTAGTAGTGTTAATAAAATCTAAAAACAGCAGTTGAAGACTCTAGGAGTAGACAGTCTACATACAGCTTAGTGCAAGAACATACAACCCAGTAAAAGAACTTAATTCTATTAATGCACATAGATGTGAATTTACAGTCACAATTAACAGGACAATTCTTAGGTGAAATGCAAATTTTTCATATTACTGAAAGCATTATGACCATGGGCTACGCTACTAAATATAGAGCCTATATAATCTCAGAAATTAACTGGTCATTCCATTTTGCTGAATCAGGCAAAGACAAGCCACTTTTATACGTTAGTCTGGCCTCAGCTTCACAACAAAGATGCTTAACTCTCTGCAGTTTTTTCCCCTTAATAAGGGTCATCCCTCATTAGCTAAGCCAAAGAACCTGTGCCAGAATCAAGAGACAATACACTGTTTACCCTGGAAAGTTCACCCTTCAAGAATTTATAGTCTAAAGTGTCTAATTATGTGAGTAGGCACTGTCTTTTTAAGCTCAGTAAGAGCATTATATGTATGTTTAAATAATAATATAACTGTATAATTCTGCAATTCTCTACAAGTTCCAATGAAAATCCAAACCAAAAATAAAACTATGTAGGTATATAGGAGCAAAAAGATTTTAAAAGATGCACTATATGCAGATAAACTGAAAAATCTAAATAGCTACCATGTTACATAATTCCCAAACAATTCCATTTTGACAGAAAAACACAGCAATCAAGTACCCATCACAGTACCTCATTAGAAAATATTATAGGCCCCTTAGTGAGAAAGAGTACTAGCTATATGTATGCAATTACCTTCATGTAGCACCAACAATATCTTTAACCATCTTCCAGTCTAGTTGTCGGAGCTCTTGATTTCATTTCTATCAAGAAAATGGCTATTCACTGTATTATTGCTAATCATCCTCAAGCATTGGAAAAGCAATCTGATCTCTCTTCAGTGAAAAGTTAAAATATACCTGAATAAATAGCAGCTACAATAAAGGCTTATCAATTTGGCACCTACTGAAAACATCACTTTAACAGTGTAACCCAGCTGAAAGTTTTCCAGCTGCTTGTCGCTGGTTCTCAAATCCACATTTCCTATTGTTTTCACTGTTATGGTCTTAATGACTACACACTGTCCATAAATAACTTCCAAAAATAATCCCCAAGATGAGCTATTTATACAGCACAAATATGACAAATTTACTAGCTCTATAGCTGAATTGCTTTTTTAAAAAGCAAACTGAGTATTAAGGACAATTCTGCATGAATATAAATGGTAGATGATAATGATTTAAGCTCAGCACCAATGTGGACACAAGAACAAATGGGTATAAACTGGCCACCAGAAAATTTAGACTTGAAATTAGACGAAAGTTTCTAACCATCAGAGGAGTGAAGTTTTGGAATAGCCTTCCAAGGGAAGCAGTGGGGGCAAAAGATCTACTCGATAAGTTTATGGAGGAGACGGTATGATGGGATAATGTGATTTTGGTAATTAATTGATCTTTAAATATTCAAGATAAATAGGACTAATCCCCTGAGATGGGATATTAGATGGATGGGATCTGAGTTACCCAGGAAAGAATTTTCTGTAGTATCTGGCTGGTGAATCTTGCTCATATGCTCAGGGTTTAGCTGATCGCCATATTTGGGGTCGAGAAGGAATTTTCCTCCAGGGCAGATTGGAGAGGCCCTGGAGGTTTTTCACCTTCCTCTGTAGCACGGGGCACGGGTCACTTGAGGGAGGATTCTCTGCTCCTTGAAGTCTTTAAACCACGATTTGAGGACTTCAATAGCTCCGACATAGGTGAGGTTTTTCGTAGGAGTGGGTGGGTGAGATTCTGTGGCCTGCGCTGTGCAGGAGGTCGGACTAGATGATCAGAATGGTCCCTTCTGACCTTAGTATCTATGAAGGTATGATACACTGAAGACACCACAACACTAGAAACTGAACTTTTTTTTTTTTAAATGATTTTATGTAGTTTCCTTCACCCCAATGTTTATAAAACACTACCTTTTTCTCCCCGTGAAAAATCGTATTAGATCTTCATTAAGTGATGCATGTTCAGTGTTAGACATGAGGACTGCTTCCAGCTCTATGCCAGCACAAAAGGGAGGTGAAAGACCAGCTGCAACAGCTAAAAGCAGCCAAGCCACCACTTCACTGGTGCTGCGGATACACTGGGAATCAGCAAATGGTCATGGAGTAGGGCAGCGTGGCAGAAGTGCCAACTTTCTTCATCCCCCAGGCCAGTGGTTTTCAAACTTTTTTTCTGACAACCCAATTGAAGAAAATTGTTAATGCCCATGACCTAACAGAGCTAAGGATGAGGGGTTTGGGAGGGACTCCGGGCTGGGGTTGAGTGATCTAGGGTATGGGTGGGGGCTCTGGGCTGAGGCCAGGGATGAGGGATTTGGGGTGCAGGAAGGGGCTCTGGGTTTGAAAGGGGGCTCACGGCTGGGGCAGGAGATTGGGGCATGGGGTTACCTCAGATGATTCCCAGTCAGTGGCTCAGCAGGGGTGCTAAGCCAGGCTTCCTGCCTGTCCTGGCACTGCAGACCATGCTGTGCCCCGGAAGCGGCCAACAGTAGGTCTGGCTTCTAGGTGGAAGCGTTGAAGCAGCTCTGCATGGGTCTCACCTGCAGGTACAGACACACCCCCCCCCCAGCTCCCAGCCAATGGGAGTGTGGAGCTGGTGCTTGGGGCGGGGGCAGGGCACAGAGTCCCATGGCCCCCCTGCCTAAGAGCCGGACTTGCTGCTGGCCACTTCCAGGGCGCAGCAGAGAGTGTCAGAAAAGGTAGGAACTAGCCTGCCTTAGATGGGCAGCACCGCCAACGGGACTTTTAACGGCCTGGTCGGTGGTGCTGACCAGAGCCACCACAACCCAGTGCCTTACATTCCGCGACCCAGTACTGGGTCGCGACCCACAGCTTGAAAACCACTGCCCTAGTTAGTCTCTACCTTTATTCAGTGTAATCTCGCTAAATCAAAGGCTACATTGCGGGTGGCGAAGAGTCATTCTGCTGATAATTTTTCACAGGAGAAACTTACATGAGGGGGATTTCCCGAAGGAAATCTCCCCATTTTCCAATTTCTGTAAGCCTGCAGAAAGGAGAGTCTACAGCTGGGTCCTTTAAGTGGTGCATAGGCCTTGCATTGGTTCTTTCCACATTTTATTTTTACTCCTTTTGAAGAGCTGTGCAGAACGAACGAAATTCTATTCGGACTTGAGTATCAGAATGTTAGCTAAATTCAAAATACAGAGTTATATTCTGCCCCATCTGGCTGATGTTTTTTCTACATTTCTTACAAATTGAGCAAATTTAATCTGGAGGTACTGAAGCCAATATGAATACCCATAACAACTTTTTTTTTTTAAACAATCATTGAGTAGACGTGTACTTCAAACTTGTCCAGTTTTGACTCTTCACATTCTACTGCCTTCCATTCCAAACTGGAATAGAACTAAAAGCCTCCATTCTCATCCCCGTCAATACATTTATAAAATTTCCAGAAAGGAAATGGTAGGTTAGTAGTTTCATAATCTTAAAATATTATTCCTACTAAAGGCTATGCTGATTAATATTAATAAGCAACAAGAGTTCTCAACACATTTTTAAATTCACATTTATGACTTACAAACCTAAAATTTTACAGAACAAAAGTTCACCATTTTACAATAGTGTAAAATATTCAATAATCTAAGATTAAACTCCATACCCAAGGAAGTTACTACTTCACCATACATATACTGTACCTGACTGCTACCATGACCAAAGGGAGTGCTGGATAAATTGGTAGTAACATTATGCAGAATAATTTCACCACTCATAGATCCAGAAGCAATGTAGCAATCATTCCAATTAAACGTTACACAAGTTACTTCATCTTTATGATCCTGAAAGAGAAAGAAACAAACTAACACTGAGTGCTGAAGAATGTTCTAGTGGAAGACAAAACTTTTTTTCTGTGCTATTATAGAAATACTTCAGCTTCAGGCTTTTGTTTTGCCTCTTCTGTAACAAAGATGACTTTTTGCAGAATTTTTTCAGGTTTAACTTGGGCAATCAAAAAGCATCACCCAAACAACTTGGATTTTCATGCTAGTGTAACAAAAACTGGGAACTTTGATTTACCTGACACCTGATTAGAATTTTCAGAAGGTTCTTTTATAAAACCCAACATGTTCTTCATTAGGGTATCAACAGTATGTTAATTATATAATGTAAAGACCTATAGCACGCATAAATATCAAAGTAAAATCTTTCAGGGACAACTGCCAGTTTAACAAAGTTATATTAAAAGCAGTCTACTTTTATCAAATTTCCCCCTTCAATAGCTTTACTGTTATTGAACATATTTGCTCAACAGTTCTCTCTTTGGCAGTGAAGGCATCATTCTGTCTTTGTACGTTAAATTAAAACGTCCAGGTATCGTATTCCCAGCCCAAAAAGTGTAAGTTTGAAACCTGTATCCATTACCCGGAAAGAAAAACTTCTTACAATACTGCAGTTATAAAAGTCTGAAAGTCAGGAAAAATCATAGTTAAGTTTCACCTATAGCAGTACATTTTTAAAGGGCTTGGTGGATGGATGACTGGCACTGATATGGAATTACAGTTAAGGATGCAGCACAACCTTAACTATGATTTGAAAATCTGGCAAAACTTTCTCTGATTGCCGTGGCTTTTCTTAATTAAAATCTTAATACCATGTGTCTGAATTTAATTTTATAGCTGATAATAAAAAGTTATTAATATTCCTACTATGGGGAACTCCCCACCTCCAGAATTTAAGATTACATCATAGATTGTAAAAAGAAAACTCACGAAAGCTTATGCTCAAATAAATTTGTTAGTCTCTAAGGTGCCACAAGTACTCCTTTTCTTTTTGCAAATACAGACTAACACAGCTGCTACTCTGAAACCTATCATAGGTTAAAAGAAAAGGAGTACTTGTGGCACCTTAGAGACTAACAAATTTATTAGAGCATAAGTTTTCGTGAGCTACAGCTCACTTCATCGGATGCATCCGATGAAGTGAGCTGTAGCTCACGAAAGCTTATGCTCTAATAAATTTGTTAGTCTCTAAGGTGCCACAAGTACTCCTTTTCTTTTTGCGAATACAGACTAACACGGCTGCTACTCTGAAACCTATCATAGGTTGTGTCTTTTATTTCATCTTGGCTTCCCATTTGCAAGACCCAAGCCAAAGTTACTTCAAAAATTACATTCACAGATTTAAGACACGCCTGCCCGCACAGACTTTATGATGCATGCAGACTAGCTTGAAAGACTAAAAGGTTTTCAAGAAAAGTGCGGACGTTAGACTCTACAGATATTATAAAGCCCTTAGCAAGTGACTTCAGCAGTCAGCCATACAGCCTTTTTCCTTGCCAACCTCCACTGCCTAAAAGTTCTAGCTGCAAACAAAAGTATAGATAAATAAAACAAATTTGGAGTTGGTAGAATGAGTTGTTTTTTGAGCAGTGGCTTATTTAATTCCACAAAATAAAAACTCATTTTCAAACAAACATTCATAATGACAAAACATCTTAGTTAATTAACCTGACTTTTTTTTTTTTTTTTGGACAGTGGAGGGGGTAGGAAAAGGGAAGCAAGTGTGATAAAAAAAACAAACAAGTTACATCCTTAATTATGGAGTTCATACTACTGCAGCTCCATAAGATGTCATGGAAATAAATGAGACTATCACAGGTTTTTTTGCATTATGGCTTCACTGTAGGATTGAGAATCCAAAATGGACTGGTAACGGGGGGGCGAGGGGGGGCGGCGAAATGACCTAACACGTACCTTTGCTCAATAAGGTGCCAATCCTGACAACACTTCCATACATGCTTAAAGTTAAGCACATATCTGAAGTTATGCATGTCCTTTTGTATTTGCAGGATCAAGGCTGTAGTAAGGAATAATAATAGAAAGTGCAGTTCCTGAAATGATTTGTTTTTAGGATTTGGCTATTTGCCAGTTTCTTCCAATATGAAAATCCCACTTAAAACATTTTGAAATCACAAAGTTCGTTATTCTGACCTTGATCCTGAAGAGACTTACATGTGTGCTTAACTTTAGTCCCTATGAGTAGCAGCCCTGATTTCAGAGCATGAAATTAAGTATATGAGAGTCTACACAGGATCAGGATGGTAAATAGTATCTTGTTTGCTAGCTCAAATCTAGAAAGTATACATTCAAGATGGTCAACAAAAGCTAGAAAATATGGGATCTATTTTTTTTTTCCCCCGTCAACTATGAGAGCCAAAAGAAAAAATAGTTACCTTAAGGCATCGATGTAGTCTTCTAGACTTTAAATCCCAGATATTAACAGTGTTATCAAGGCCTCCACTGACAATATGCATAGAACTGGAATTTAAGCTCACACATGTCTGTTTTGCCTGGTAAAGAAAATAGGCATAAGAAATGTTTATTATTGCAGTCAGTCAGTCCATCCACTTGCTCTCTCACTCTACACCCCCCAACGTTATTTATAAATAAAATATCATGTAAATACTCAAGAGCTTAATCTTTATTAACACAATCAGTCCCACTGACTTCAATGAAACTATTGGTGCACGCAACGATTACTTATATATGAGAGAATTAGTCAGACGGGACTCTATGTATGTTAATTAACAAATATGAAACCTATAATATGGACTCAAACCTCTCACTCCACTTTTTCCCCTTTCCCGTTTATGTTGCCACCCCCTCAGTTTCCTTTATTTCAATATGCATTTTCCCTATGCAGTATAGCTCCCAGAAGTGATGCCATACACCTCTAGTCACACACAATAGCTACTGTGCACAAATGGGATAAGACTTTCAAAAACAAACTCCTTAAAAAGACAAAGCTGCAAAGCTGTCTAGGTCTCCAAGTTCATATTCTTTAAACATTACAGAGAATATTATAGTAGCAACTCTTCCAATTCCACAAAGTGCTTCTTTTTTAAAATAATCACTGCAGCACTGAATTTGAAAAACAAAACAAAACAAAAAAGCCACTCTCAATGACAGACCTACACTGAAGACAGAAAATTATTATTATTATTAATTATTATTATTATTATTATTAAAGTTTCACTTTAATGGGTCATTTACTTTGAAGTTCTTGGGTCTGGGAAAGTCCAGAGGAGAGCAACAAAAAATGATTAAAGATAGAAAAATTGGATTTGTTTAGTCTGGAGAAGAGAAAACTGAGGGGGGATATGATAACAGTTTTCAAGTACGTAAAAGGCTGTTACAAGGACAAGGGGAAAAAATTGTTCTCTTTAACCTGTGAGGATAACAATGGGCTTCAATTTCAGCAAGGTCGGTTTAAGTTGGACATTAGGAAAAACTTCCCATCCAGGTAGTTAAACACTGGAATAAATTTCTTAGGGTCATTGTGGAATCTTCATCATTGGTTTTTAAGAGCACCTGTCAGGGATTGTCTAGAGAGAATACTTAATCCTGCCTCCAGGGGTCCCTTCCAGACCTATGATTATAAAAGCTACAGTGGTTCAGAACCCGATTATAACAAGTTAGCACTCCAACACAGTTTACTCAAGTAGCCATGTCAGTGTATTACTCTGTAAGTGGGTCCCTCTCTCTGGCATAGTTAGTTTTATCATGTATATGGGATGGGATTGAACACTTGTTACAAAATCGAGTGATTTCACACACACACACACACACACACACACACACAGCTATAGTTATGACAACCCAGCAAAAATTTAAGAACAAAGTTTAAGTCTCATTTTCTGCTCCTGCAACTAGGTAGCATTTACTGACCTAATGTAACCCAACGATACATTGCGTTGTCCCATTGAACTCAAGTTAATAAAGTGGCAACAAACTGAACACTATATATCGGGGTGGCCAACCTGAGCCTGAGAAGGATCCAGAATTTAGCAATGTACATTGCCAAAGAGCCGCAGTAATACATCAGCAGCTCCCCAGAAGCTTCCCCCACTCGCTCCCAGCTTCTCCCACCCACCGGCAACCCCGCTGATCAGTGCCTCCCCCCACCTCCTTATCAGCTGTTTCATGGCATGCAGGAGGCTCTGGGAGGGGAAGGAGTGAGGGCACAAAGACTCATGGGGGTAGGAAGGGGTGGAGTGGGGGCAGGGCCTGTAGCAGAGCGAGGGACTGAGCAGAGAGCATCCCCCGGCACACTGGAAAGTTGGCACCTGTAGCTCCAGCCCTGGAGTCGGTGCCTATACAAGGAGCTGCATATTAACTTCTGAAGAGCTGCATTTGGCTCCGGAGCCACAGGTTGGCCACCCCTGCTATATATATTGCTCAATTTTCCGACACTTGGCATTGCGTGTCATAACCTTAACAGTACTTAATTATAAGTGGTATCTAAATAAAGTTGTAAAAAAAAAAAAAAAAAAAGTGAGCAGAGCAGACAATGCAAATACAAGACAGAAAAAACAAAGTTATACTTACCCCTTCAGCTAGTTCAAAAAGTGGAACAGGTTTACCCTTACAGCTTGAAACAACTATTTTATCACCAATGGTAGATGCAGTGACCAGAAAATTATCTGAATTGGGAGTTAAGGACCATAGAATATAGATCATAAAACTCTGTACAGCTGCTGGCAAGCAAGTGTAGGTACTACCCATCATTGTACCTGTTCAAAAGATTGGCTTAAAAAGAACTATACCTTGAAATGACATAGTTGCTTTGAAACACTGCTCTTTGAGGGGGAGAAATAAAAAGATAAGGAGTGAGGTTTCTTGCTCTTGATTCTCTTTTATGGAATTTCATTAAGCAGCTGTTATGTACATAGTTTGCCTTTTCCTGAAGTAGATTCTCCTATATGATGCCACTGCCCCCAACCCTAACAAAAAAACAAGGCAAATTTGGTGTGTGTGGGGGAAGGTATTTGGATTATTTTTAAATCTCCACCCTGCTAGGCTGTCTACCCTGTCAATATTTCTCTCCCATCTATCCCCACAACATTTTCCCCCTCACTTCTTTTAGCCTCCATCTACCATTAAGCAAAATTCCAAATCAATGTTTGTTACCATTAGTAAGCCTATAAATCTAGAGAAAACACCACTTCATGACAAAAAATTCAATTCAGTGTACTGTTCCTAGAATATAGCACAGGTTACTGTGGTTTAGTTTCCAGTGGTCTTCTAGATAAGGAAACCCTACAATACTTCTAATAAAAAGTTATTTTGAGTTTAGAATTATGAAAATGACTATTTTAGATATATGTTGCATACACGATAATAAGCAGAATCAGATTACAGTACAAGTATTGTGAAAGGGAGATTTATCATTATCCCACAGTTAATTTTAATATGAAATAAGCTTTACGTAAACCTTTTAAATGAAGAGAAAACTCAAAATAGAGCCCTTTTTGGGGCTTAACTAACACCAGAGCACATTAGCAACAGTTGCAGTTATCATGACCACAATGCCAATAAGTCTTTTGTCACCCATAGTAGCTTATTAAGGACAAAATATATAGTCTGGAGCAAATAAAGATGCAACTGGAATTAAAGTTTATCTTCACTAGCTATAGCATAACAAAACTCTTTTTAACAGCTCAGGCATACAAAATAGTAAGAACAGCCTTTGACATAAAACAGATATATAAGATGGCATTCACCACTATACTCTTCTCTCAGAGCATTTGCAGGGAAGATGATTGATGAGTAGAGGGATAAAATACATAGGATCAAAGTGGGTGGAAATGGGAGAAGTATAGCACTTTTCCCCCTCGACCCCCGCCCGAGGAGTGCAGAGTGCCACACTCCTCAAACTTGAAATAACCAGAGTAACTATCCCCTCTGAGACATGTGTCCCTCTTATAGTCATCTCCAGGGCAGTGGATATGAGGATTTGTATCTGAAGTAAACAAATACAAATCTAGTTAGCTGGATTTGTAACCCAAGAAAATTAAACCTCTCCTCTTAAAACGGTGAAGCAGTCCTCTGCCATCTGAAAGTGCGCACACGTATGGCATTGGGGGTGGGGGAAGAAAGGGGACAAGTAATTCCCTAGTTCTGACACTGAGTTAACTCAACTTAAACTTGCACGCAGAAGTATGATTTTTATCATGTACTATTGTTACAAACACCATCTTAGATTAAGGGACTTAAATATTTTTTTCCAGTTTGTTTTGTGTATTTGACAGCACTTGCACACAGGCACTTTCATGATTTCCCCCACAATTTCCCTTTTTGCTTATATCTACCTTTCATACAGAAACAAAGGACAAAAATATTTTAAAAAAAATTAGGAAAACCTTGTTGTAAAAATCCCACAAAGACTGGCAGAGGGATTCAGAGGCAGGTGTAGTAACTAAAATACTTTAATTTTGTTTTAAACTGTCTAGAATTCAAGTTGACTATATCCCTTCAGAGCTCAGGTTTAGTATTTGCACTATTTTAGTCAATTTTTTCCTCAATCTCCACTACTAAAATTGTCATCCACACCTTTGTTACTGTAACCTTTGCCTCATCTCTCTCACACACACAATTCAAACCTCAGGGGTTCATGACCCAAAAGAGCCACAGTAGCGTGAATTCATTGTTTCATTTACTATAGTACTATATATTCATATTTAAACAGTATGACAGGGGAAATATTTTGTTTTTTAAATATGTACTTATATTCTCATAGCTAAATGACTGACCAAGTATTTTATCAACTACAATTGGTTAACATAATAAAAGCATCCTGATTGGTTAATAATTAAAATCACACTGTGTTTTAAAATCATGTGCTGCAAAGAGCCACTTGTGGCTCGCAGGCCTCAGTCTGAGTATTACTGATCTAAACAACTTAGTTCCCTGTGTAATCTCATTTTATTCCTCAACTCTAAATAGTTTTTGCATCAGTGCCTAAAACTAAAAAAGCAGCTCTTCAAATCAAGACTAAATGAAAACTGATATTTACATATACTTTAATCCAGAAGCTCAATAGAGTTTTGCAGAAATGCACAGATATAGTACCAAACTGACACAGTAAAGGATATTATTATTGCCCCAACATAGTGAGTTGACTGAATGCGAAGTATGTGGGTTGAACTGCTCCACCACTGTTATAGATGAGGAATCCCAAATTTTAATATCATCTCCTGATGAAGCAAAACGGATGCTTTCCTGCATGGCTGCACCTATAGGCCTTAAAAAAAGCATGGGGGGAAAAAAAGTCAGCTTCAGTTCACCTTGTAAATTAAAGGGAAGGATTCCATCCACAGTTACTTATAAGATTTCCTTAATTAAAAAAAAAGACAAATTAAAACATCAAGCTGACATTACACAAACAGTCAAAAAGATGGAATTTGTAGCCTGTGATATTAAATTTGACTGGCTGATAACTCATAACTGTTCAGGTTGAAGCACTACAGATGGTAAATTCCCCCACCCACCCTCTTTTAAATGCTTAATTCTTTGAGTTCATAACAGCTTCATTCTGAACGATGAGTATTTTCAGAGACCTGTTTTGAGAAACAGCAGATGGAGCTATTCAGGCGAAAATAAATGAATTGTTCCAGCAAGGATTGGAAGTTTAAACTGTAAGCACTCCAGCGCCTCACCCATCGCAGATCATATAAAGAGATGTGGGGAATCTTAATCTGTGGTTTTAGTGACACACATCATTCAAAAGAGTTTGAAGTTTCTAATTTACTGTCACTACCAATGCTGTTTGGTTTTGTACTACATTCAACTTTCACAATAAAAACAGATTACTCAGTTTCACTTTTGTTTATAATCAGTTTTCTTTTCACCAATTTATACGCTAGCATTTTCTTTTTTGATTTTTTATAGAAACATTCCCATATGATCTTTGGTTGTTGTGCCTAAACAAACTGATACTTTAACTTGATTCAAATTATTTTTTAAAAATCCACACATGCAAAATATGGAAGGGGGGGGGGGAAGGACAGACAGACATAAGACTCAAATCCCATGACACTTGTACTCATTTAAGAGTCCCTGGCACAGCAAACTGGCAATTGACGTACTCTGCCTACTTAAAATTTTCCCTGTAGTTTTAACTGAAGTTCATATCCTTTTCCCTTGATTAGCCTGAACTTGTATGTATGAGTGTGTGCATGCACGCGTGTGCATAATGAAGTGTTGCTGTATATTGTTTAACTGCTTCTGGATTTCACCCAATATGGGGCTGCGCTTCATCATAAGAGAGGGAGAGTGGTGGTCTTTTTAATACTGGAAATTGTGTACATCTGTTAAGCGTGCAAACTGCTATTTGGCCTTTCTAAATGGAAGATGCTATAAAAGCAAGTTATTCTTAGCCAATGGAGATCTCAAAACTTTTTGTTGTAAATGAAACAATACTTCCACAATTTGATAACTAGCATGCGCTTTCCTTCAGTTATCCCTGCCACAGCAATAATCCCTCTTGAGTTTTACTGATTATACCAAATTCCTCTTCTAATTTCTACTAGAGATAGGCCCACCTGAAACACCAGAACCAAACTCTCACAATCAGAGGGTATGTCAATACTAAAGAGGCACCGCTAGGCTGTTGCAGCTGTAGCACCATAGTGTTGTAAACTCTTCCTACATCATTGGGAGGGATTTCTCCCTCAGAGCAGTAGTAGCTAGGTCGATGGAAGAATTCTTCCATCGATCTAGCTGAGTCTATCTACATCGGGGGTTAAGTCTGACATTTTTCACAGCCTCAGCGACGTAAATAGGTTGCTATCATTTTTAGATACAGATCAGGCCTAAATCTCAACCCAGTTGGCTCCAGCCTTTCACCAGCTTTACACAAAGTTAAGCGGGTTAAGGCTGAACGGTGCCAGTTTTCAAAGTCTGCAAACTCCACCCGCCGTGACATTTAAGCGACGCCCTCGCCCTGGGGCGGGTTTCTAGCTTGCCGCGCGCCGCTCTGGGACCGGGGCAGGCCGGATTTTCAGGGTTAAACTAGGCTGCAGCCCCCACGCGCCGCGGCTCCCCATGGGGCTGCCCCGGGAACTGCGCTCGCGCTCGCGTTCCCCCGCACCCGGGGCTTTCACCTGCCGGCGAACCGATGGCCACTGCGGACCGCAGAGGGGACTGATCAGGGGGAGGCGGCCCCTGCCCAGGTAACAGGCACCTGGCCCGACAGCGCTCAGACCCCGCCCCACGGCCCCTTCCGATTGGCTGGGGCACCCCGGCTCAGAGTCCTCTACAGGGTCCGACTCACCGTTCCAGCCAATGAGCGTGGCTAACGGCAGCGAGCCCCGCGAGACACTTACCTGCGAGCGCCCGCCCACCGCTTCTCCCCAGGCGCGGGGCAGCGACAGCGGAATTTCCGCGCCTCTAGCAACTTAACAGCCCGTCCCAACAGCCACCGCGAACCCCCTCCCCCCCGCCGACTTCGTGTACGGCGGCCCAGAGAGGGCAAACGGGTTAGAGCGCGTTCGCCTTCCCTTACAGGTCCAGCAGCGGGGCGGCGCCTGGCGGGACGCAGTCGTGTCTGGGCTGCACGCGGCGGCCGGCTCCAGAGCAAGGGCGGGGAGGCGGGGGGGAGGGTCGCGTGAGCTGTGGGGGCTCCAGGTCGAGCCGCTCCCGGGGACAGAGAGGGGAGCGGCCCCTAACTCCCGCCTCTGTAGGGTTCCACGTGTGCAGACACGGGCGGGCAGGGACAGGCACGTGTCACAGGTGTGCACCGACAGGCAGACGCGCACGGACAGGTGGACAGACCCGGGTGCAGACAGACACACAGGCAGGCGTGCAGGGACGGACACGTGTCACACGTGCAGACGGACAGGCAGACATGCCCAGGCGGATGGATAGACCCGCACACAAGGACACGTGTCAGAGTAGCAGCCGTGTTAGTCTGTATCCGCAAAAAGAAAAGGAGGACTTGGGGCACCTTAGAGACTAACACATTTATTAGAGCATAAGCTTTCGTGAGCATCCGATGAAGTGAGCTGTAGCTCACGAAAGCTTATGCTCTAATAAATTTGTTAGTCTCTAAGGTGCCACAAGTACTCCTTTTCTTTTTACAGACACGTGTGCAGACAGACACGCACCCACACAGACGCAGCTCATCTGGTGTGCTTGCCGCTCCCCCTCCCTCCCCCAATTCAGCCTGAACATGCACGGTCCGGGCAGGGGCCAGGTAGCAGGGGCGCTAACGCTGGCCCGGCCCTGCCCTGCCCTTGGCTGGATCCTGGCGGAGATGGCGCTCAAAGGGCGCAGGGAGAGAAGTGCACCACGCTGCAGGTGTCAGTGTGCCCAGGGTGGCGCAGCGAAGTGCTTATCGATCGTTTGTCATTAGTGCATACGTGTGTAATGGGGATGAGCTTAGCCCATGTTGCCAAAACGTTGAGGAAATTTGGATCTAGATCCATAAGGACTGGCCCATATCATCATAATGGGTCAAAGCCTAATCCTGTCTCCTGCATGTGCCAGTGCCCATTCATTATCTGTGTACACCACCTAGCACAGTGGCTCTCAAAGTTTTGTACTGGTGACCCCTTTCACATAGCAAGCCTCGGATTGCAAGCCCCACCTTATAAATTGAAAACACTGTTTTATATATTTAACACCATTATAATGCCGAAGGGAAAGCGGGGTTTGGGGTGGAGACTGATAACTTGCAACCCCCCATCTAATAAGCTTGCAACCCCTGACCCCCTGTTTGAGAATCCCTGACCCAGCACAATGGGGCTACTAATCATGACTGGCTTCTAGGTACTACTGTAAATAAAACCAACCCCAACTTGGAGAAGGTTCAGCTCTTGCACAGAACTTTCCAGCTTAGAGCACCATTTAATTTATTTATAGGACTACAACATTCTACCTGTTCCCCATTTCTTGGCATGTATACCCTAACTGTGAATATGAATTGCTACTCCAGCTTCTTTGAGCTTTACAAATAAGCATTATTTGATCTGTTAAAGTGACAACCGTCAGTTCCTCACAGCCAATGTTGGTGTTTCACATTGTCTTTGTTCTCTTGCTCTCGCAAAATGGTATATTCTTTAATAAAGACTATTACTAGAGGGCTATTAAACACAAAAGCAGCAAAACAAAATGGTACAGTGCAGATTCCTTCATCCCCTAGCTTCCTTGGTATTGGCCTTGCTTCCTAATGAATCTTTCCCTTATAAATGATCTCAATGTTGCTAAGTATAAAATGCCCATGCCAACTCCATTGCTGATGAAATGTTAATTTGTCTGGTTCACTTCATTTGTCCTGGTCTATGTAAGTGAGCTAAGGTCAGGAAAAAACAAAGTCATACTAAATGCCATTACTTTTCATTTTCCTGACAGCCTTTAGCATTGTCTCTTTATTCCTTACATTCATCATCATCATCACACAATCATTGTTCATGTTTTATCTTCTGTACCAATAGCTCTTCCCAAGGGACTCCTGTAGCATTAGTCAGTACTCTTTTACTTCTTGTAGGCTTAAAGAGTCTGATTCTCCTCTCACACGTGTGTAAATTAGTACCTCCCTTAAAGTCAATGGAGTTACACAGATGTAAAAGCCATGTGAAAGGAGAATCAGGCTCATGATCTATGACAGAAATTTCTCCAAGTCTCCCTCCCCCCAAAGAGTCACTTTCTGCCTCATTTACAGGGATTCCAAAAAGCCGCAGGCAGTCCCATAATAACTCTCTGCCTTTTTGTCTTAATGTGCTTCTCAACTATCTTGTTTATCTTTGCTGTGCTAACATTGTCTACTACAAAGAATGCAAAGCCTTTATTTTCCTTAGCTATTGCCTCAGGCTTTTTTTATTTTAGCTTCTCAGGGATTTAACCAGTTTTATACTGCTGTGCATCCTAAAAGACAAGTTTTCCACTTTGCTTCCAACAGATGTTGTGATAAATGAAGGGGGGGTAGCTCCCTTTTAGGGATACCCAACCAGCCAGTTAGCTACAACATCCCACTTGGTAGCTGTTCTCTACTTGCTTTACCTGTAAAGGGTTAAAAAATCTGTCAGCATGCACAGGTAAAAGGAAGTGTTTTAGTACTATTATACAAGGCACTAGTGAGACCTCTCCTGGAATACTGTGTGCAGTTCTGGTCTCCCATGTTTAAAAAGGATGAATTCAAACTGGAGCAGGTACAGAGAAGGGCTACTAGGATGATCCAAGGAATGGAAAACTTGTCTTATGAAAGGAGACTTAAGGAGCTTGGCTTGTTTAGCCTAATTAAAAGAAGGTTGAGGGGAGATATGATTGCTCTCTATAAATATATCAGAGGGATAAATACAGGAGAGGGAGAGGAATTATTTAAGCTCAGCGCCAATGTGGACACAAGAACAAATGGATATAAACTGGCCACCAGGAAGTTTAGACTTGAAATTAGATGAAGGTTTCTAACCATCAGAGGAGTGAAGTTTTGGAATAGCCTTCCAAGGGAAGCAGTTGGGGCAAAAGATCTATCTGGCTTTAAGATTCTACTCAATAAGTTTATGGAGGAGATGATATGATGGGATAATGTGATTTTGGTAATTAATTGATCTTTAAATATTCAGGGTAAATAGGCCGAATCCCCTGAGATGGGATATTAGATGGATGGGATCTGAGTTACCCAGGAAAGAATTTTCTGTAGTATCTGGCTGGTGAATCTTGCCCATATGCTCAGGGTTTAGCTGATCGCCATATTTGGGGTCAGGAAGGAATTTTCCTCCAGGGCAGATTGGAAGACGCCCTGGAGGTTTTTCACCTTCCTCTGTAGCATGGGGCACGGGTCACTTGAGGGAGGATTCTCTGCTCCTTGAAGTCTTTAAACCACGATTTGAGGACTTCAATAGCTCAGACATAGGTGAGGTTTTTTGTAGGAGTGGGTGGGTGAGATTCTGTGGCCTGCGTTGTGCAGGAGGTCGGACTAAATGATCAGAATGGTCCCTTCTGACCTTAGTATCTACGAATCTATGAATCTAAGTGAATGGGCACCCTGCCCAAAAGAGCCAATGGGAAGGCTAGAACTTTTAAAAATTGAAACAAGACTCCCCTTTTGTCTGTCTGTCTGTTATTCTCCGGACAGAGGAGACACAGAGCAGCAATGCTATAAGAAGCTTGCACCAGGTATGAAAAATAATCAAATCATACCTAGAAGCTACTCAATTTGAAACCCCAGATATCTAACTAGATCAGGAAATGTCTAGGAAGACGCGATTAGGTTTATTTCTTTTATTTCTTATTGGCTTGTGGACTCCTCTGTGCTAACCCCCAAATGCTTTTGTTTTGCTTGTAACCATTAAGCTGGACTTCAAGACAACCGTTCTTGATGCTTATTATTATATTTGCTCTTTTTAAATCTAGCAGTAGCCCAAGTTCCAAATGTATTTCTTTCTTTTTATTTTTAATAAAATTTACCTTTTTTAAGAACAGGATTGGGTTTTTGTGTCCTAAAAGGTTTGTGCATATAACTAACACTCATTTGAAATTCTCCATTTACACACACACACACACAATGGGAGGTTTGCATCATTGGTACATCCATTCTGGGGAGCAGGGGAAGGGAGTTCCCCCTTTTGTACATACAGTTGGAGTGAAAGGGAGGACTCCCCCTTCATTTACATGGATGCCCAGATTGGGGGGAGAGACTCCCCTTATTTGCTCTAGTACTTGAGAGAGAAGGCAGTCACACCCACTTGCACACATAGTGGGAGTGTGGAAGGAAGAGAAACAGGTGCTCCTCCATTTGCAGGACACCCACATGAGAGAGGAGAGGAGTGGAGCCCCCCCCCCATTTGTTGCACACCTGCCTAGTTCCACGCGCTGCCAAATTCTAGGCTGAGAAACTTTTCAAACTTTCCCCAGTTGGGTGGTCAGGAGTGGGCGTGGCAGGGAGGGCTGTGAGCTGGGATTGGCTGGGCAGGCAAGGTGCCAGGCTGTGATTGGCTAGGCTCTATCCCCCTCTTCATAAGGGTGGCAAGCGTTCACTGGGTAAGCATCTCTCAGCGGGTTAAATTAAAATCGGCAGTGAGCGGTTTCCACAGATTTAAAAAAAGGACATGAGGGCTTGTCAAATGGCATCCGGGGACACAAGCTGAAACCCAGGCTTTCCAGGTGAAAACCAGATAGGTGGGAACCCTAACTCATGCATTCCTGGAATATCGGACATTCCAGGATTTCTGGGAACAGTGTGAGCCTGCCCCGCCAATGTGACACCACTGATGCTAGCATGACCTCGGATGCACAATGAATGTGAGGTCACGCTGCATGGGGGCAGAATGGCGCCCCCATGCGGCATGATGTTGCACACGCTGTGTGTGCCAGGCCACATTGCTTGTGGGGGGAGACACCAGGTCTAAGAGCGTGCTGTTCTGTCCCCGCAAGTGTGACCTTGCGTGCGAGGTGATGCTTGCAGGGGCAGAGCTGCACAGTCTTCAAAATGGCATCCCCCATCCAATACCTGATGAAACCACATCCAGTTTTGTCTGACTCCAAATGAGTGACAATCCCTAGAAAAGCAGGACTGTCTGGTTTAATACCAGACAAGTGGCCTGCCTAGTCTTATCCAGAGTCAGAAGTCCGGAACAGGAGCTGAGGGTCAGACCCAGGTTATTGGATCAAAGCAAGGCAGGAGCATGCCTGGGTTTGAGACAGAATCAGGGCAGGATCAAGGTTGTGACTGGGTTTAGCAAGAGATGAATTCCTACTTCTTTCATCCCACGAAACAGCATAAAGATCGGGTCGAGCCACTAGTGATGATAAAAAAGAAGTTGAAGACAAATCTTCATTCATTCATCATATGATATTCCACTCTGTGTTCAAATTCTCTGTTCTGTCCTGAGCACATGGCAGCCCCATTGCTGGTAGTGCCTCACTCCACTCAACTGTTGGTGTTTTATAGGACAGGGATCTGTAAAAGCTACGTAGAAGTTGAGTAGAATCTAGAAGTCGCTGTTGTAGATTAAGAATCAAGTCTGTGTACTTTTCAGTTGTCTTAACAAACACTTCTTGTCCTCTTCACTTAAGGATTCAATATAAATGCCTTCATTAATCAACTTCTGGACTGAAGTCTTTGCTTCTTCCAGTATGTTTTCAATGGATAGCTCTCTGATTGATCCAAACGTAGCTTCTATTGCTGGACAAATATCTACGACTGTTGAAGCAGATGCCTAGATGACATTCTTTAATGACCCAAGTAGCTTCAACAGTAGACTTACAAGAGAGAGAATGGCAATAGTCTTCTCTGAACATATTAGCAAAAGTAATCCACCAGACTCGCTACTTAGATCCATCCCATCTTGGTAGATACTTTCCAAAGCCACTAATAACGGCTGGAGTAATTTTAAGACAACAGCCAAGGATTGCTCATGAGAAAGCCAGAGGGTTTTCTCAGGTTGGATTAATTTGAACTTCAGTCCCAGTGCATCTTCTATATTTTCCAAGATATTCAGTCTTTTTGGACTCTTGCTGAAAAAAGAATATAATTAAGACATTACATTTATAGCTTTTTAAATGTCTTCCGAAGAGTCTGCAGTTCGTACTAGCACTAGTTGGAGTAGATGGCCTCTGCAGTTTGTATAGGAGAGATTAGAGTTACACGTTTCTCTGAGCAAAGCTTGTACTCCACCATGTCTTCCAGAGAAGTTTGCAGCTCCATCAAATGCACAAGCAGCCATCTGTTTGGGGTCCAATTGACAAGTATTTAACTCTTCTAAGATGTGAGTTGTCACAGATGTAGCCGATGTGTCTTTTATAACTTGAACATCTAGAAATGCATCTACTGGCCTACCACTGACATCAAGATAATGTACACAATGACTTAATACTTGATGCCCATTTGCATCGGTGCATTCATCAGCCACGTATGCAAATTTTTGAATGTGGTGAGAAAGTTCTTCACTTTTTTTAACTGTTGAGTCTTTCACTGTTTCATCACATGCTTCTAGCCAGTCAGTTGAGCTTCTTGCAGAAAGATAGTGAGCATTTGCTGGTCTTGTTCAGAACCAGTGTTCAACTTCAGGATGAACAAGTGTCAATGCACTTAACATCAGCCTCCAGTTTGTAGTGTGTGGTATCTCTTGCTTAAATAGAAAGTATGATGCCACAGCCATGAATTGTGTTGTGTCTCCAGCATTCTTAACAGCCTCATTAACACTAACTGGTGTTGTCCTTGGTCAGTGGAGACTCAGAGTTCAGAGGTGCTCTCACATGAGTTCACCTCCCAGGTGGGGGCAAGAAGGCACCTTGCTTGTTCCTCCAGCTGCTCACTGTTCGCTCTGGCCACTGTTGTTCATTGAGCCACCATTCACTCCATCGTTCTGTTGCCAATGGCCCTGCGCCGTCACCTTCTGCTGCCACCTGCCACTGTGATCTCTGCAAATTGGTCTCTTGAGGTTCCACCCAGCTCTCAGTGATTTCAGCTGAATTCTCAGTGGGGAAACCTCACTGCTACTGCAGGCTGGGCCGTCTCTTCCACTGAAACACTGTCCCACAGCAGGTCTGACCACTTAGACCTGATTATCAGTGATTTGAGCTATAGTGGTCCCTTAACAAAACAAAAGACTATTTATGGAGCCTAATGAGCTCCATCTTTAAACAGCAGAGAGGGGCAGATCAAATAGTACTTGTGACTCAGGCAGACCATCAAGCTAAACACCTGTCCCCACCCTCTCTCTTGATGCCCTCAATCAGCACAGGCTAAGTACAGTTCTACTGCCCTTTACTCATACAATAAGAACAACAACATTTAATTCCCTGCCTCATCCCCACATTCAAGTGATTTGTAACCCAACCCCAGCCAAAATCACTTGGGCAACACAACTCTGTTTGCTGGATACCTAGGTAGCTTAGGTGTGAATGTAAATACAATCTGGTCCTGAAGCCTTTCCTCCCAGTCCCCAACTCATCACTAGCTGTTAGGCAGACCTCATTTAGACTTTCCTTACAAATCATAATTTAAAATTATTAGGTTGGCCAACATCACCAAAATGAATGCACTGACATTGTCATAAAAACAGCTGTATAAGGAAACTAATCTATGTTCATACTTTTCAAATCTATTATACTTTTTCAGATACACGTATTTTATCATACACTTTATATGCTTTTAAAGTGTGTATTAATGTTTCAATTTCAATTCAAATTTCCAAACAATCACTAAATTGGCAACACTGCATGTAAATAGTTCACAAAACTGGGGGGGGAGGGTTGGGGAAATCCCTGACTTAAAGTCACCCTTGAGCACCTTTCAACCCCCACTCCTCTACACTTATACTGTGGACAGTTCAGTTGGACTAAGGAATCTGGCCCTTATTGTTCTGAAGAAATTATAACCAGGACATTCCATTTCTTTCCAGTGTCTCCCATTGAGATTTTTGCTGTATTTTGTTGCATATATATTATAAATTTCTATTTGCCTGTAAGTGGAATCTTAATTCAGGCTGACTAGTGATATGAATGAGTTATCTTTGGAGTTCAAAGGCTGAACACTAAAATTGCTTTGGTAAATATTAGATTTCAGTACTTGCCTCTGGACTCTTTCACTTGCTTTCTTTATCTTACTTTTGTTTTACAGAGCAACCTATGCTGCATATTTTCTCTTCTTTCATCAGATGCATTTAGTAGCTTAATTCAAAGAACATATTTGGCAAACATAAATGGAGCTCTTCGCTTTCCTAGTTCATTTGGTTTATTATCTTGTAATTCTGCAAATTAATCCTAGCCCCATCATTATTCTACTTAAGAAAAATATTTCTTTTCTTATTTGACTGAAAAAAGGATTAGGCAACAAATATTCTCTCTTTAATACTGTCTCTTTATATAGTAATTTGCATTCCAGAGCATCTTCCATTCAAGGATTTGAAAACATTTTGTGATGTTAATGGATTGTCTCATAAAACCCCTCTGAGTTGGGGAAGTACTTTTATCCCTATTAAAGACGGGGAAACTGAGGTACAGTGAGGCTAATCTATGGGCAGTCCTACAAGATGATAATTTCTCCAAGAAAGAGGATACTTTCCTAGTGCTAAGCAGATGAAAAGTAACTAGAATTGGAGTCAGAAGGGACTCCACACAACTTTCACACAATAATCACATACACTTGAAGAAAACTGTGTGAAACAACCAATTTTCACTTCACAAAATTTATGAAATGAAACCTGAAGTACTTACAAGTACTTACAAGTAGCTAAGTATTTGTGGAGGTGTGGCAGATCCCATGCAGGCCTTCATTATTAATGTACACATGCATTACATACAAGAAAACTATGGTAAAAAGACATTAAGGTTGCAAAGTCAAGAGTTCAAAATTTCAGAATTGTGAAAATAAAGCTTACTTAGTCCCCCTGGTGCATGCTGACACAATCTTTAATTACATAATCACAGATTATTTTTTCCTCAGGACATCCGAGTCATTGAATGAAGCAGCTGTTTAATGTTTCTGTCTATCCTCATCATTCAGTGTCTGGCCCCTTCCCCAATTTACTGCACGCCATCCAAGCACTGCACTGAATATGGAGTATGTTATTTCCTTACTATTGCCTCTCACAATAGTAATGAATTTATCTTCACAGAACCCCTGTGAGATAGGGGAGTATTATTAACCCCATTTTACAGAAGGGGAATTGAAGCACAGAAATATTTTGGCCAAAATTTGGCCACTGTCCATTAATTGTTGGAGTCTCTATGGCTAGGTGTCCAACTTGATACATGAAGGTATTTCAGAGCTGTCATAGAAGTAACTAATTCCACCCCTGCACTGCAGGAAAGGGATGATCCTTGCATGGATTGGACGCTCACTACAAAAGGCCTGGGTGATGCCTTTTCCATCCGTTAGTCTTCAAACTCTGGAATCAAACAAGACATGGTCCCCTCCACTCATAATATTTTGGGGAGGATTGAGGGAGAGCATATTGCGGAGATTTGAGTAATGGTGCTAACAGAGGCTTATCTGAGTCTAACAGACTGAAAACCCTAGTCTTCATTCAATGGTAGGGGACAAAAAACCCACCCAAATTCCTATGCTACAGAAAACAAGAAGCAATTTACTTTGCAATTAATTTTATGTTTTACTCTATGAAATTGTTGAAAATGTGTTTAAATACGAGCTTTCTTCCTTACAAGCAGATTGTTAACTAAAGAATTTAATTATATGCTAAATAAAAATGTTGCCTCCAATGCTACTTTCTGAAACCAGCAATGAATTCTTAATCCTGTGTTTATGAAAGTAAAATCTGCTGCTATGAATACAGTGATGTCAAAATTTCAGCATTACCATTCTATTGAAGTGCTAAGGAGAAACGGTAGGACAAAATTATTATTTCAACAAAAATAACTTTAAAAGAATAAAATATTTAAATATGAATGTGAAAAGAATTCTATTGAACATTTCTCTTTTAAAATAAATGTAATAGTGGTGGCAGCGTCCAGATTGACGGCACTGAAGAGTTATCTCCTCTGTAATAAAAAACTTTTTACTTATATAGCACTTTTCATCTGATGCTCTCAAAGTGCTTTACAAATATTAATTAAGCCTCATGAAAACCCTCTGATATACTTCAAGGTGACCTTCAAAAAGAAAAAAGAATAAAGAAAAAGAAAAAATGAGGTATGTGCCTTTTTTTTGGTTTTTAGGAAGTCTGAAAGATTTTTCCAAATATGTTGTTTTTCTACTTCTTTTATAAAAGAAGTATGAGGAATGTAAATTTTTGTCTTCCCTGTGAGAGTTGGGGGTCTTCCTGGAAGACGGTGGAAGTGTAGATGGAGCATTCTCAGCCTTTAATTGAAGGGGTAGTGGTTGTGAATCTTTTCTCCCAACTATGTTAGGTTTTTGAGTTAAATATGAATTATAAGAGAGTTTTAAACAATCTCACTAAAAATACATTCCCTAATTAGTTACTCAAGTTTCACTTTCTTGGTTCCTCTGATGTGATAATCCTAGTAGTACTCCTCTTATCCATAGTGTTATAGGAAAAACAACATAGACAACATCTGAATAATGTAAAAATAAACACCCCCTCCACACACACATCTCTTATAATAAAAGCAAAACATAACTAAAATATTTTCAGTCATCCTTTATATATAATAAAGCAAAAAGGACCACAACCCTCTTTTTTCCTTTACAGATCACCTTTAAGTATCATCATATCTATTTCATTATTAAATGTATTTAATAGATATGTATTTTATAGATATAATAGATATCATTATATCTATTTCATCATTTGGTTAACTGAGGCACAGAGATACAGTGCCTCAGTGAAGTCAATGAGAGTTTTGCCATTTAATGGGGCCAGGATTTCACCGTAAGTGTTTATAGTCACACACAGGAGGCAGACTAGAACCCAGGATTTCTGACTCCCAGTCTCAAACTCTAATCACCAGGTACAACTCAGCTTATTCCCCCAGACATCCCCCTGATCCTTTCGGTTATTTGTATTGCTTGTTGTCTGAATTACCGTAATTAGCAATGGTTTTGAGGCAAACTGGTCTCATAGCTTGAGCAATGGCTAGGTACTAGAAACTCCCAAATTCTAATCTTGGATCTCACAGTGACTTACTATGTGGTCTTGGTCAAGCAACTTCATTTTTCTGTGTCTATTTCTCCATCTGTAAAGTTGGGATAACAACACTTCCTTCCTTAGAAGAATGTTTTTATGATACTTTAGTTAATGTTTGTCCGAATTTTCAAACAATAACTACACTTAGCATTTATATATATTTTCAATGTTATTTTGTTAAGTATTTTAGAATATTGTATGAAAGATTCAATGCCTTTGTACTATACTTATGTAGCTTTTAAATTTGCCTGTTTACAGATTCTCTCTTCAGAATTATATGAAGACATCTAAATACACCACTTTCTAACAAATCAGTTTCACTGTCAGCAGTATGTAAGAGTTTTTCTTCCTTTAACAAAGACAGAGGAATCTGAAATTGTAATTTAAAAGCAATGAAATTGTGAAAGAAGGAGTCCAGTGCAGTGGTTTCTCAATGAAGATCATCAATAGAAGCACCCTTGACTAACTGCAAAAGCAGTTAAAAATGTGCTGGTACGGTAAAGTTTAGCATATAACAGATGCTTTATGGAAAAATCCATAGTTTATGTTTGAATATTAGGAGGCTACAAGGCCTGCAGTGTCTCAAGGGCAGTCTTTTTGGCCTATTCACATTTTTTAATCAACATGAGCTTTCTGAAAAGGAGAAACCCCAGCAAAATACAGATTCACTTATTTAGGACTGAATTGCTTACATTCTAAATCTTTTACTGAAAAAGTTCAAATAAAAACATTAATTCCTGAAAAAGACAATTTCATTTAAGAAACATATGGAAGAAGGAAAGTTACCTTTTATTTTTTATTTAAAAAAAATAAGTTGACATTTCCAAAATGTACTAAAAACTACACAAATCATTAGGGGCCAGATCTTGGTCCCTTTAATGTCAATGGCAAAATTCCCATTGGCTTAAGTAGGAACACAATTTGACCTTAAAAACTATGAAATATAGTTACTACAGAAAGAAAATTCAAGGGAGCAGAGATACAATCCAGTTGAAAAGGCTTCCTCCTGCTATTGAACATCCATTAGCAGGATCAAACATTTTCTCCAAATTCTTTATTGACTGCAAAGTAACATCAAATGGGACCTGGCAAAGATAAAAACAATATTTCTTAAGTAAATAGCTTTTTAATATTATAGTAGGAATAAACTGAGACCTCTTAAATTGTCACACAGGTTTCGCAACCACAATGGAAGAATAAATTGCAAATATTTGCAGCACATAAATAGGTTTGAGGCCAAAATGACCTCTTCTTACATAAAACCCATGGAAACAGGTAAGGGGGAGAAAACCTCAGCAAGATCCCTTCATAGAGTTTCTCTTTGATCACTCTGTACCCCTCAAACCTGGGGACTTTGGCGTATCCACTGGATGCCAGAACACCAGGACCATCTGCCCCATTCATGTCTTTGTGCCAGCTCTTGAACTTTGATTCCTTCTGCCCACCATTCAGTAGTGTGGCTCCAATAGAGCCATGGTGCCAGGGAATCCCACTGGCTACAATTATCCTCAATCCCCCTCCAACCCCCTCCCCCCCCACACACAATGGAGGGCTGTAAAGCAGTGGTGGGCAACCTGTGGGCTGCAGATTGCCCACTATTGCTCTAATGGAGAAGAGAGTGCCCCAGGTTATATTACAGTTCCAAGTTAATCTCTGTGGATCTTGTAAGAAGGTGATGCCAGTACCCCTAGCCCTGCCACCAATTAATGTGAGACCACCTAGTCTATATGAACTAGATCAGTTTTAAAGCTATTGTTTAACTGCATTCAGCCATAAGGTATTATATTTAGAAATCACTTTTGAATTTAAAATGGACTTTCCTAGCATTATTCTTTAAAATTTCACTGGGCACCTGACTGTACATGACTATATTATTTTTAACAGATGATTCATCTTCTGTTCTCAAAACCTCAACACTAATATACTCTAAAATGAATTGAGTCATAAAAATGGCCTTTTGATCTATAAAAAGTTAATTCAATGATGAAGCAAAAAGTACAGGCATATACGTCAATAAAAGAAAAAAAGAACAGGACAATACAATGGGCTGCTAAGTGTGACAGGACAAGAAAGAGAATTTTAAAAGACTATGCAAAATTTCGAAACTGACTTCATCAATTAGCTCAGGAAAAACAAAAAGGAGGTGAAAAAAACACTATAAAGGTTTCTTCAGGGACTAGGTTCTCCTTGGCCCTGCTATGAGGCGAGGGTGCACAAGAAGCCTCTTTTGATTACATACCCCATACAAGGGGAAGAACAACTGCAGTCCCTGTGCTCAAAGTAAGGCAATGAGTGTTTTAGCTATGCATCCCGGCTTCAGGGGACAGGTAGGGGTGGGGCTCGGTTATCATCAAAAGGGGAGCATGCTACATCATCCTAAAGATGTTGTGTGTGTACTCCTCCTGCAGGCTGGAAAACGTGGGTGAGGGATTATACCTCCTGATGCACAGTCTCTCCCTGAGCTTCCCCTGACTCCAACAAAGGGTCATCTGTTATGTGCACAGTCTAACCAAAGATGTTTTATAAAATGTACTGAAAGAGTTGGAAATATTGCTCTGAAATACATGTTTAAGGAGGATGGTGCTGAGTATCCTTAATTCCATTGGTTTCAGGGAGGTTTGAAAATACTCAGCCCTTTGCAGGATCAGGTCCTAAATCCTTCTTTAACAAAATCTCCCATGGAAGTTTTACATGAGCGGATTTGGCCTGAAGCCTCTATTCAACATTTTAAAACAGGCCCCACTGATACAGCCCACCAGGATTGTAAGGAAGTTAGAATGGCTTCTCTTCCTATTCACCTGGCCCAGTTTCTCCTTCCAGGAAAGATGTTTGGGAGGGATTGTTGGAAGTCTGATTTCTGCAGAAAGGAATTGCATTTAGATATGGGCAATGAACTGGGTAATGCAGAGGGATAGGGTCCTTTGGGGAGGAAGATGATTTATTTCTCAAAGGGGGATATCTGGGTTGGTGGGAAGGGGGAAGGTGATATGTAAAAAGGGTTTGAGGAGCTCATCATTTGTGCTGGTGAATGTTGATCAGCCAAGGTAGGACTACAGAACTGCCAGATACCATAGACCTTTTCCCCATTATTAGTTGGGCCAGGATCCATAGGAGTCAGTCCTTTGGACAATCTCACTCCTATAGGCAGGACTGCTCTATGAGTACCAGGGAGTACTGTATTTAGTAATGAGGAGGAGGAGATAATGTCATTGGGAAGGGGGAGTGGAGGTGAGAGATCCACAGGTTAATTATTTATAAAGGATGAATGAGGGGGATGCCTTGTGTATTAATCATTATGCTGTGAGCAGCTGTAGGGTAAAGGTATTTGGGGATTAGTGGAGGGGTCATTGGTTAGGATGGACTTTAAAGCTTACCCTAGGGATTCTTACTTGAACACCCAGCTGCAGCCACTGCAGCAATTTCATGGCCACCTTAAGGTAGTCAAGAAAGTTGAATAATAGTGCCTCATTCTAGAGAGCTTTGAGGCTGATTGAAGAGAAGGTTACTTATCCTGTGCAGTAACTGTGGGTTCTCCACTTGTAGGTGCGGCAGCACCCCCTACACCTGGGATTGGAGATCTTCATCAGCAGTGCTCATTGGACTGCACATGCGCACCTCCCCACTCTTGCTCTGTGAGCAGGACCTAAATATATAGTGCTGTTCAGTCTGACTGCTCCCAGTTCTTTCTCTGCCGCAGAACTTTGTGTTTTCGGCTCTGAAGCAGAGGGCAGGAGGATAGCTAGTGGAGCACCCACAGGGACACACATTTCAAAGAATCTCAGTTACTGCACAGGGTGAGTAATCTTTTCTTCTTCTTAGAGTGATGTCACAATGGGTGCTCCACTTATAGGTGACAAGAAAGCAGTGCCCCTAATTGGAAGACTGGGGTTTCAGAGCAACATTTACTGCTGATGATAAGACAGCATGTCCTAGGAGAGTGTCTGCATCATGCATAATAGCATAGTGATGGGCAAAAGTGTCGGTTGATGCCCATGTAGCAGCTTTGCAAATGTCAGCAATGGGGACATTACTGAGCAAAGCTATCGAGGTGGATAGTGAACATGTGCAATGTACTCTAATTGCAGTAGGGGGTTGTCTATTGTGGAGTTTGTGCAAGGGGTCCCTGAAGAGGGATCGGGATGAGGGGGCGGCAGCACAGGATAGGAAGAGGATGGAGTATTCTTCCTTGACTATCTTTAGAACCCACTTGTCCAAAATGATTAGTCTCCATGATAGGAAAAACAGAGCTAGTCGGTCGTCAAAGAAGGTGGGTATGCACGAGATGTAGCCCACTGCGGAGTGCTAAGTTTGGAGGGAGGCCTTTGTTTTCAGTGCTGGATGTCATAAAAATGCCATTGAGGAGTATACTGCTGTGGTCGTGATCACAGTGGCAGCGGGGTGGGGAGGGGGGAGGAAGATGATACTTCCCCGGGCATCTTTTCGGCACTGGCATGTAGATGCTGAAGGCCTGGAGAGTAGTTTGGGAACCTTTGAGTGAGTGCAGGGAATCATCTGTGTGCACCGAGAATACTTTTTCACCCTCAAAGGTAAGTTTTCCACAGAGGTTTGTACATCCTTAGGAAAGCCAGAGAGATGGAGCCATGAAGAATGCCTTACAACCACTCCAGTTGCAATGGAGCGGGCAGCAATATCTGCAAAGTCTAATGCGGCCTTTATGTTTGTATGTGCTAGGAAGCATCTCTCAGATATTAGGGTCTGAAATTGCTCTTTCTTGACCTCCAGAAGGTCACAACAGAGTTCCTCCAACTTGGAATAATTTAAGTACAGTATTCAGAATAGCAGTCGTGTCAGTCTGTATCCGCAAAAAGAAAAGGAGTACTTGTGGCACCTTAGAGACTAACAAAATTTATTTGAGCATAAGCTTTTGTGAGCTACAGCTCACTTCATTGGATGCATGTAGTGGAAAATACAGTGGGGAGATTTATATACACAGAGAACATGAAACAATGGGTGTTACCATACACACTGTAATTAGAGTGATCAGGTAAGGTGAGCTATTACCAGCAGGAGAGAAAAAAAAAGTACAGTAGAATTTCAGATTTATGAATACCAGAGTTATGAACTGACAGTCAACCACACACCTCATTTAGAACTGGAAGTACGCAGTCAAGCAGCAGTAGAGACCAAAAAAAAAAAAAAGAGGCTAATACAGTACAGTTGTGTTAAATGTAAACTACTAAAAAAAACAAAGGGAAAGCAGCATTTTTCTTCTGCATAGTCAAGCTTCGAAGCTGTATTAAGTCAATGTTCAGTTGTAAACTTTTGAAACAACCACCATATTTTGTTCAGAGTTACGAACATGTCAGAGTTATGAACAACCTCCATTCCTGAGGTGTTCATAATTCTGAGGTTCTACTGTCACTGTATTTAGCCATCAGAGCTCGTAGTACAAAATTCAAAATTGAAGCATGGCTGATGAATACACCTTGCATCCAAATAAGTCTAAGCATTTCCAATCTCTGTCTGGATGGCTAGACTGGTATTGGTATCGATGGTCTCTTTCTCTTGCACCACACTGACTACCAGAGAATTGGGGTGGGCTACGAGAATAGAAATTCTGCATTTTTTGATGGAACATAGTATTTTTTGTTGGCACGTTTGAAAGTCAGAGGGCTGATGGATGCTGCCAGAGCACTTCTGTGGTGTTGAGAAGAGCCTCATTTATTGGTAGTGAGATCTTGGAAGAAGAGGATGTGTGCAGACTACCAAGTAGCTTTTGCTGCTTGTTGCTGACTTCCTCCAAAAGGAATCTGAAGAGAGTCTGAAATCCTGTGGAATAACTCTTAAAAATGTTTGAAGTTGTCAGCAGTCATAGAAGGTGGGGGTACGATAGCCTCGTCTGGGGAAGAGGAAAAGAAATGTCATGTTGGTGTAGCTTCCTCCTTCTGTTCCTCCTCCTGTTCTTCCTCAGTCAGTACTGGCTGAGGTTCAGCCTCCAGAAGGCAAGAGACCATGAAGAAGGGAGAGGTGTAGGTCTCTGGTTTTGCTCCATGAGAGGTTTCCCAGACTGTGCCCAGTACATAGCCCAAAAGTCCCAATATGACCAGTGTAAGGGAATGGAACATGTGGTTGCATCCATGGTGGTCCGTACCAAGATTGTGGACCAGATGTAGATTGTGTGTAGTGAGGGGTAGGTAGGTGGAACTTGTCTGACAGATGAGGGTGCAATGGAGCCTTCCTCCTTCTCGTCTTCTTCCTCCTCATCACTGGAGAAGGGAGGTGCCATCATTGGGGGAGAAAGGAAGGGAGCATCGTGAGTCTGGAGAGAAAGGTGGAAGTGGGAGAAGGTCACATCTAAGGAGAGGAAACTCAGGAATGTCAGATACCAGCAGGTTTTTAGGATATCTGAAGTCTTGTGGCAGGGGAAAAAGCATCATCGATGCCGAAGTGCGACTCAATGCTGAAGGAGGGATGTGCTCCCCTGAAGAGTCAGTAGATGGAGCAAGAGGCTTGGCCGGTGCCAATGACTTTGCCAGTGTGGACATTAGTATAAAGTGGCCTGTCTCGGTCTTCAGAGCTGCAAGATGGTTTTTTTCATTTCGGTAGGAGAAGTACTTGGACGGGCCCTAGAGCTACGTCCCCTGTCAGATGATATTGAAGCAACTGACTTCTCAGTGGATGGTGTTCTGGCAGGCTGTGCCTCAAAGTGTGAGGAGGGAGCCCATTTCTTTCAATCCAAGCAAGAAAGTGATGACTTTCTCTCAAAGGGACGCAGGGAATGAGTATTGGGGCAGATGATCTGGCAGAGCGCGAGGGCCTCACAGGAGGAAAGTCTGGGCTTGGGTCTGATGCCGGTTGTAGTGATTTCTCCATGAGGAGAAATTTTAACTGAATTTCCTGGTTTTCTGGATCTGGCTATCAGGCCAGGGCAGTGGGAACATTTTGTGGGACGTGTCCCTCCCCAGACAGTGAATACACTGCAGGTGGCCGTCTGGTACTGGGAAGGCGACCACGCAAGAAACACACCTCTTAAACCTGGGGATCTGGGCATAAATGTGAGGGAGAAAAAAGCTTCCTGGGTGGGAAGGATGAGAAGCAGAGAAACAAAAACCTAAACTATGAAATAACTGTAAAGGTAAAGTTACAACAATTTATTTTTAAAAAAAATTTAGATAGAAGAAAAGAGAAGGAAAAGAAGAAAATACTAACTACACTACAACTAACAAGTAACGCACTATCTACTGAAGGAACAGGATAAGTAGGCTCTGTTGCGGATTCCGTCCCAGACCAAAGACGGCAGAGAAGGAACTGGGGGCAGTTGGACAGCACAGCACTACATATACATCCTGCGAGATGGGGGAGGTCCGACAGGCACTGCTGATGAAGATCTCCAATCCCAAGTGCAGGGGGCGCTGCCATGCCTACAAGTGGAGCACCTATAGGTATATCACTCAAAGAAGAACCATTAAGCTTCCATCAGGCAGACCTGAGGGAAAAAATTGTCCTCATCAGTCTATCAACAGTTTTATGAGACTTTATACTAATGTTTTGGCATCTACTATCACAATAGTTGTCCCTAGGCAAGCTTCTTCTCACAGAACACCAAGGTTTACAAACAACCTGAAAAAAATGAAGAGAGGCAGGAAATCCCTAGAGGGCCGGTGGTTGAATTGTCATGCTGAGTCTGATCGACCAATGGATTTTTTAACATGGTATGCTATATCTGTTTTTATTTAATGCAGTGTTGGTGTAGCCACGTAGGTCCCAGAATATTAGCGAGACAAAGTGGGTGAGGCAATATCTTTTATTGGACCAACTTCTCTTGGTGGGGACAGACGAGCTTTCAAGCTACACAGAGCTCTTCTTCAGGTCTGGGAAACATACTCTGGGTCTCACAGCTAAATACAAGGTGAAAAAGATTGTATAGCATAAGTAGTTTCAAGGGACCATTCAAGGTCACATGGCCTGTCAACACCTCTCCAGTCATAGTTGGGGGTCAGGGGTTTAGTGGGTTACAGATTGTTGTAATAAGCCATAACTATCCAGTGTCTCTGTTCGGTCCATGATTTTTAGTGTCTAGCAAAGTTATCAATTTAAGCTCCCAGGCTCATCTTTTGAAGGTGTTATGCAGGTTTCCTTTGAGATGAAGACCGAGAGGTCAGATATAGAATGATTACTTTGTGAAAAGTGTTCACCCATAGGCGATTTGGTATTTTCGTCTTTTATCATTTTTCTGTGAGAGTTCATTTGGGAGCATAGTGACTGTCTGGTTTCACCCACATAGTTGTTATTGGGGTATTTAGTGCACTGCATGAGATACACCACATGTGATAGGCATGTGTAGAATCCCTGGATTTTGAAAGATGTGTTATGGGGAGTGTCGATCATCGTAGCAGTGGAGCTATTTCAGTTGTTCTCAACATCCTGTACTCCATGATCAGCTTCAGCAATGGAACTCTATAGACAACTGCATACAAGAAACCCACAGATCACTACACCTACCTTCATGGATCCAATGAACACCCCAAACAAACCAAGAAATCTGTTATCTACAGCCAGATACTCAGATACCACAGAATATACTCCAAGGAGAAAGTCCAGGATATATACCTGTGATGGGGGAGGGTCCCAGAGTTTGGGCTGCAACCGAAGCCCGAATGTGTACACTGCAGTTAAACAGCCCTTTAGCCCGAGTCAGCTGGCATGGGCCAGCTGTGGGTGTCTAATTGCAGCATAGAAGTACCTTCTCAGTACATTTCCCAGATCTAAAGAAGAGCTTTGTATAAGCTCAAAAGTTTGTCTCTCTCACTTACAGAGGCTGGTCCAATAAAAGATATTACCTCACCCATCTTGTTTTTATTTAAGACAGTCTTGCTGGGGACTTGGAAACTGGTAATGAGGTCACAATCACTCTTTGGATGCCTCCAAGATAAACTGAATGCTGATCATAAGTGGGGTAACAACTTGAGTACACTGTCATGGACAAAAAATGTACCAATCCACCTCCCAAAAAAGTTGATGGTAAGAACCAAAAAGGACAAAAGGAAAGCCCAAATGACTGGAGGGTCCAAAGCTAGATGTAAGGATACATGTAGTCTTTATATTAAAAAGTGCTGAGAATCTGGTGGAGCCTATGCAAAGTATGTAGCTCTTGGCAAAGGTGGAGAAGGGAAAAATTAGACAAATCTACTGTGAGCATTTTTAGTTTTCTGTTGTATGTAGAAGGAAGTGTTTGTAGCCAAACAATGAAGGTATAAAGTTTATAATCATGCTATTGTGGAGGCCTGAGACCTGATCAAATACGTCCTCCCACCCCAGTCACATATTAAACCAGCCTTGGGTGAAACTCAAGAGAGTTCACCACTAAAATTTGAAAAAAAAAAAAGAATATTAAGATAAGCTCTGACCAACATTTCAATACTGCATAAACAGAGAAGGTCACAATTAAGTTTATCTTTCATGTCTAAATTGTAAATGTAAAAACTTGGGCGAAGGAGGACAGGTAGGTGCCAGTATGTAATTGGTTAAATTTTGTTATTTAGGAGTGGGGGATGTGATAGGTTAGTACATTTAATGGAGGTAGCTAGTTTTACCTATAATGTAAATGAAAAACAATGCTTTTTGGAACCATTTCCGGACTGCAGTTCAACATCAAGCTGCCAGAATTCTGACCCCTCTATATGACCATGACGTGCAGAGGCATCACTGGGAACCCCCAGATTAGTGGATCCTCACTGGCCATTGGGTGAAATTTGTCTCTATATTGGAGTGGTGAGCATAAGAGATTTGCTTGGTATATGTATTCTGGGGTGTCGCTATAAAAGGTGTTTAGAGCACAGCTGTTAAGGCTCTTTCACTGGGAAAAGGTTCCGCAGACCTGCAGAGCCCTCAGCCCCGTGAACAGGGGTGGGTACTTAAATTGATTAGGTTTCTCCTGAGCCTATGGGTAAAGATACGTACCTTACACCCTGAGCCCTCAAAAGGGAAAGGGTGGGGATGCCTAAATTGATTGGGTCATGCCTTGAGCTGTGGGTAGGGTATAGGCAGGGTGCCCAAATGAGAGGTAACAATTGTGTACATCAATGCTATTTTGATTGTATAAATCTCTATTAAAAACCAAGAAAGAAAGAAAGAAAAAAAGAAAAAACAAAAGAAAGAAGAAAAAAAAAGAAAAAGAAAAAAAGAGAAAGAAAAGAAAAAAAAAAAAAAAAAAAAGAAAGAAAAAAAGAAAGAAAGAAAGAAAGAAAGAAAGAAAGAAAGAAAGAAAGAAAGAAACTAATTGATATCATCTCTATTTTAGTTTGATCAAAGAATTTTAGCCTTGAAGAAAAAGAGGGTTTTTTAAAAATCAGAATATCATACCTCAGTTAATGGAGATGACAGATCTGGAACAATACACAGCAAAGCTTTTACTTCAGACAAACATTGCTTAAGCATTTCCTAATGATAACAAAATAGGAAAAATCAATGCTGTATTTTACTTTTATGCTATGAACTATTAGAGAGGATTTTTAAACATTCTTTTTCATTGCCTCACAATTATGGGGTTATTTGTTGTTTTGACAGAATTCCAAGCGTGGGAATGTTTACGTTCCATTTTTTAATACTGCAGAGAAGTGATGCTCAGACATCCTTAAATGTATAAAGTTCCAGATTTATAGTATCCACAGTAAATTCATGCTGGTCTTTTCTATAGCAACCCAAGAGCACAATCCTGCAGTCCTTACTCAGGCAAAACACCAATTGACTTCAGGAATGAGCAGGGCCGTCTCTAGGGGAATGCGGGGCCGGAGACAACACCTCCCCGCTGCCCCCTCACCACTCCCATTCCACCCCTTTCCCCAAGCCCTCGCCCTGCCTCTTTCCAGCTTCCATCTCCTCCCCCAAGCAATACCAGCAGCCGGTGAGGTGGAGCAGAGTGGGGCAGCCTGGGGCAGAGTTGCTCATTGCTGCTAGTACCAGGCCCCCTGCTAACCCCCCAAGCCACCCAGGACCCTGTGTCCCGAAGCATGGGGCCCCTCAAAGCATGGGGCCCGGGGTGGTTGCCCCCGTCTGTCCTATGGACATCACAGCTCTGGGAATGAGCCCCCAATAAGTGTACTTCTGCCACACATTTACTGGAGACATTAGAGTTAAGCAGATAGGAAGAAGATATTTATGTACATATAACATACAAAAGAAATGCCACAACCAATTAGCATTCCAGACTGTGGTTTTCAGATCACTGACTTATTTACTAATGAAAGCTTGAACAAAAACCTTCAGCTAATCAGAAACAGTCACTAAAGGATAGCTCTGTCTACCTCCTAAAAACACTGTATTCTGTGATTGGCTGAAACATCATTTGTTCACCAAGCCAGTCAGAATACAGCTTTTCAATAACGGCACAGTGAGCAATTGTTACTGCTTCACAGCACCCATCAAGCAAAATGACAGCATCTACATCATTAATCATTTCATATAATAGATATAAAGAGAACAGTGTCACATGATAAATGTCTCCCACTTTGAAAATAAACGTCTACTTTTCCTCAGCATTTATCAAGCAGCAGTTATGCTGTAGCAATATTCTATTCCATTGACATTATCTCAAAGAGACCACATGGAAATCCTGAAATTGCCTCTTTTGTATTTATTTATTTCTGTCACAGAGACATATTCAGCCTTGCTAATAAAAAGAGAGAGCATGGTGATATAGAGAAAATGAAAAGAAATTCCTTGCCAGTTTTAGTCCTACTCAGTTATTGGAAGTTTCTCTTTTTAGAATCCAATCACTGGTCATTCTGCATTGAAGACATATAAGATATTTTGTCAAAAGAGCTTTTGTGTTCATCTGTATATTAGTATAATACCATGGCCAACATTTTCAAATACGGATCACTAAAAAAGTTAGGTGCTTATAGCCATATTTAGACATCTGAGAATGTGACCTTTATTTTCAAGGAAGCTGAGCATATTTTATGTCAGGCACACCTGACAAGAAAGGAAAAAAGTTACGAAGTTAAAGATTAGGTGACGTGGGTGAAAATGTTTCAACCTTCCTTGAAGTAGTTGAGGGAGGTCTCAGTTTTTGTCTTTTCTTCCAACTTTCCCATTTCCTCAAAAATAAACATGCAAGACATCAGACTATCAGACGTATTTAGAATTCTGGGCATAATTTGTCCTCACTTACTTCTGTTTTTTCATCAAATTGCACCTTTGCGAGATTAATTTTGGACTTTTTTGAAGGCACTCGTTTCTGTCTTTCACTTTGTACTTGTAAAGGAAAACTTGTAGATGACTGCACCAATATTTCAATGTGCTGTTTCACATTAGACAATTTCTCACGTAAGGAAATAATTCTAAAAAAGAATAATGTTGTATCTGTTACAAAATGCAACAATACCTTTGGCAATGCTTTGATGTTACTTTTATTTCCATACATAAACAAATTGACATGAGTTGTTTCTCACATAGTTTTGCTATGGTGGTTTCTTTCATTTCAAGCCTGATCCTGCAGTTTTGCAAAAACCAAGCTTTCATGGAAGACAATGGATCTATGAGATGTGAAGAAATGCAATATTAGGCACTTTGTGATTTAAAAGAACCACAATAGAAATGGTGAGAGGAAACATACTTCAAAAATAATATTTTCTCCTTTATGCCATTGCCATTCTGTTGCCTTTGTTGCTATGTTGTGTGTTTTGTATGCCAGAACACACCAGATAAGTTTAACAATTTGATGAGCTGAGTTGAATTTGAAATAATACATAAAATATTGCTATAGTTTGTATAACAAAATTCGGAAGTTCCTGAACTTTGCCGGGCAGGGATACCTTTTACCAACAAGACTATTCCCTTCACAATGTTCTCCAGTGCTTCCTCCAGTTCAGTTCTGCATAGTTCAAACATTACTGCTTCTATTACTTTCCTTGGGACTCTATCCACAGTCTGATATATCTCTAAGTTTACTGATATTCAGCCTAAAATTTATTTTACCTAACTTTATCGCATTACTCCTAGCTATTCCCCCTTGTATCACCCTATACAACTGATCTCTGTCCTTAGTATTTATAGCCTTCAAATACTAATAGTTATATTTCTGAGCAGTCATCATTTGATCAAGACACAAATTATGCATACAGTAGACATTCCACACATAATATAGCATGTAGTAATATAACAAGGTCTGTGATTAATTACCTAGTCAGTGGAATCCACAAGTGACCAGAAAACACATTGACTGAATTGAAAGTCTTGATGCTGACAATCTTGACATAGTTTGTATTGTAAGCATAAAGCAGCAAAACCTGTAAAGAAATGCAAATATGTAAGGCATAAGCCAAGACTGGTATTTCAGACATAAAGTATTTCAATAACAATATACAAACTAATATCTCTGTTGACTTTGGTGGGACTATTCATGTGAATAAAGTTAAGCCCCTGTGCAAAAAACATTTGCAGAATCAGAACCTTAGACTGTCAACTCTTTGGGGGAAGAAGTTGTTTCTTTCTATATATCTATTTGTACAGCATCCAGACTATTGTAGGTGCTACCACTAAGTAAGTAAGTATTTTCTGTGGGTTTGAAAGATTATGCCACATGGCATGACCACCCCAAATGCACCCCGACTTCCTGACCCCATTTAACCACACATTCCAAAACCGAGAGAGTCTTCACCCCATGCAAACTGAACATAGGGCTTCTATTGAATGTGGGTTAGGGGACATGTTACTATTGAAGCTTCTTCCCTGCCCTGGTGTGTGTCAGTCATTTTATTATATCGAAGTATTATGATCCATATAGCAAGCACAATCACCCAGTCTATAGAGTAATACCAACAAGATGAGTTAGGTCAACTTTAGTCTTACTGAATTAATTTGCTTTTGTGGTTGAAAATTTATTTCTTAGCAATAGATGAAGATTTTTGGTCCATACACAAGCAATTTCAGGTGTGTGGCATCATGCATTGTATGTATATAGGATTTATACAAGTTTCAGGCACTGCACTTAAATGCACTTTGTTATTTTTAATAAAAAGCTTCAATCCAACTCTTTTCATTTTGTAATTATACCATAGTCTCCATATCTTTCGTTCCTTTCTCCAGAGATGGAATGTACCACTGGATGCAAAGTTCCTTGTTTGGAGCAATTGTTGCCTTGTTGTCTAGCTGAATGTCTGTGTCTGTGCTAAAAGAAACAGTGGAGGCTATTCTCACTGTGGACATCTTATGTGGGGCTCCAGGAATTTCTGGAGACACCTGAAAAACAAATGTAAACCAAAATAATGATTTATAATTTTTTTCCAATATAAAATAAGCTTGGCTAGCAGTTAGTTTTAGACCAGTGGTTTTCTACCTGGAGTGCGTGGACCCCGGGGGTCTAGAAACTATGTTTAAGATTTCCAAAAGGGTCCACACCATAATTCAAAATTTAAGGGTCCGCAAATGAAAAAAAGATTGAAAACCACTGCTTTAGACAATCTACACTGTCTTTTTAGTCCCATTATAACATCTACTGCTGTATAAATATACTATTTTTATTTATACAGCATCTGACAAAGTGGGTATTCACCCACGAAAGCTCATGCTCCAATACGTCTGTTAGTCTATAAGGTGCCCACAGGACTCTTTGCCGCTTTTACAGATCCAGACTAACGCGGATACCCCTCTGATACTTTTATATAGTTATTAAGGTAAATATGCAGCTTTAAAAGAAGCCACACCCATTTTTCTCAGCTGAGCTTTTTAAGAGTTCACATGGTGAAACATTTTTTGTAATGAATAAACTGAAGAGTTTTTAAAAGTGAAGTAGTTAATCAAAATCTGTACTTCTAAGCTCCAGATGGTTTGTCCTTTCTAAAAATTATTTGACATGCTGATCATATGGAAATCCAGTGCTGAGACATTCAACCCGCTTCCATATATGTTAACAACTACAGTAGTGACTTCACCATTCGGCCACAAAAAATGGTCTTATACGGTCAGTGGGTCCTTGGCCACACAGATCCAAAGGATAAAAACACCCTGAGACAATAAGCACCCATGACATACTCACAATGTTCTCTTGGCAAAGTAAAGCAGACTCTGTTCCTGGGGGTACCCCACACTATACATGGTTCCTCAGTGTCTCTTGGTGTCCCATCACCAGCAGCGGGGGGGGAAAAGGAGGAAAACCTTTCATGGTGACAAGCAAGGTAGGCTAATTCCAGCAGTTAACAAGAATATCAGAGGAACAGTGGGGGGGTGGGGTGGGAGGGAGAAATACCATGGGGAAATAGTTTTACTTTGTGTAATGACTCATCCATTCCCAGTCTCTATTCAAGCCTAAGTTAATTGTATCCAGTTTGCAAATTAATTCCAATTTAGCAGTCTCTCGTTGGAGTCTGTTTTTGAAGCTTTTTTGTTGAAGTATAGCCACTCTTAGGTCTGTGATCGAGTGACCAGAGAGATTGAAGTGTTCTCCAGCTGGTTTTTGAATGTTATAATTCTTGACGTCTGATTTGTGTCCATTCATTCTTTTACGTAGAGACTGTCCAGTTTGGCCAATGTACATGGCAGAGGGGCATTGCTGGCACATGATGGCATATATCACATTGGTAGATGCGCAGGTGAAGGAGCCTCTGATAGTGTGGCTGATGTGATTAGGCCCTATGATGGTATCCCCTGAATAGATATGTGGACAGAGTTGGCAACGGGCTTTGTTGCAAGGATAGGTTCCTGGGTTAGTGGTTCTGTTGTGTGGTGTGTGGTTGCTGGTGAGTATTTGCTTCAGATTGGGGGGCTGTCTGTAAGCAAGGACTGGTCTGTCTCCCAAGATCTGTGAGAGTGATGGCTCGTCCTTCAGGATAGGTTGTAGATCCTTGATGATGCGTTGGAGAGGTTTTAGTTGGGGGCTGAAGGTGATGGCTAGTGGCGTTCTGTTGTTTTCTTTGTTGGGCCTGTCCTGTAGTAGGTGACTTCTGGGTACTCTTCTGGCTCTGTCAATCTGTTTCTTCACTTCAGCAGGTGGGTATTGTAGTTGTAGGAATGCATGATAGAGATCTTGTAGGTGTTTGTCTCTGTCTAAGGGGTTGGAGCAAATGCGGTTATATCGTAGCGCTTCGCTGTAGACAATGGATTGAGTGGTATGATCTGGATGAAAGCTAGAGGCATGTAGGTAGGAATAGCGGTCAGTAGGTTTCCGATATAGGGTGGTGTTTATGTGACCATCGCTTATTAGCACCGTAGTGTCCAGGAAGATCTCTATCTATTAGGCTTGAATAGAGACTGGGAATGGATGAGTCATTACACAAAGTAAAACTATTTCCCCATGGTATTTCTCCCTCCCACCCCACCCCCCCACTGTTCCTCTGATATTCTTGTTAACTGCTGGAATTAGCCTACCTTGCTTGTCACCATGAAAGGTTTTCCTCCTCTCCCCCGCCCCCGCTGCTGGTGATGGCTTATCTTAAGTGATCACTCTCCTTACAGTGTGTATGATAAACCCATTGTTTCATGTTCTCTGTGTGTGTGTATATAAATCTCTCCTCTGTTTTTTCCACCAAATGCATCCGATGAAGTGAGCTGTAGCTCACGAAAGCTTATGCTCTAATAAATTTGTTAGTCTCTAAGGTGCCACAAGTACTCCTTTTCTTTAGGCATGAATACAGTACGGCTGATATAAATGAGTACATAGAAATGGAAATTACCACATGTGAGTTGGAAGGAAAATTTAAAGAGCTTAATGTGCTCAAATGGGGAGGTGGGGTAGGGTTCTGTGTCATTTCCATTCCAGAATACTGAAAGAATTGGCAAATGAAATTGTTAGTCCAGTAGCAAGGATATTTAATAAATCTATATATTTGTGGGTAATATCATATGGACAATAGCTAACAGTGTACCTATATTTAAGAAGGGGGGAAAAGTGATCTGGACAATTACAGACCTATTAGTTTGACCTCAGTAGTACACAAGGTTTTAGAGCAAATTGTGAAGGAAAGATAATTAAATTCATGGAGGTTAATAGTAATGGGGATGTAATGCAACATGGGTTTGCCAAAGGTAAATTATGCCAGACTAACCTGATTTCCTTCTTTGAGAAAATAACTGATTTATTAGATAAGGGAAATGCAGTAGATCTAATACACTTGGACTGAAGTAAAACATTTGATACACTACTACATGGGAAATTACTAGCTAAATTGGAAAAGATGGGGATTAGTACAAGAATTGTAAGGTGGGTAAGGAACTGGCTAAAGTGGAAAAGGCAACAGGTTCTGCTGAAAGGTGAACTATTGAACTGAAGGGAGATTACTAATGAAGTTCCTCAAGATCAGTCTTGGGACCAATTTTATTCAATATTTTTTATTACTGACCTTGACACAAATATAAGAGGTTTCAGAGTAGCAGCCGTGTTAGTCTGTATTCGCAAAAAAAAAGTACTTGTGGCACCTTAGAGACTAACAAATTTATTAGAGCATAAGCTTTAGTGAGCTACAGCTCACTTCATCGGATGCATGAAGTGAGCTGTAGCTCACTAAAGCTTATGCTCTAATAAATTTGTTAGTCTCTAAGGTGCCACAAGTACTCCTTTTCTTTTTACAAATATAAGAGTGCACTAAATTTGCTGATGGTACTAAGTTGAGAGACATCATCAATGCAGACGATGACCAGAATATTATATGGAAAAATCCTGATGACCTTAAAGACCTGAATGGGATGAAATGCAATATTACAAAGTGCAAAGTCATGGACTTAGGGTCTAATAATAAGAATTTCTGCTACAAGCTGGGGTTCATCGTTTGGAAGTGACAGAGACGGAGAGAGACCTAGATATGTTGATCCATCACAGGATGACTATAAGTCAACAGTGTTATAAGGCTCTGAAAAATACAAGTGCAATCCTTGGATGCATCAGATGAGGCATTTCCAGAAGAGAGAGAGAAGTCTTAATGCCACTGGACAAGGTACTGGTTAGATCTCTTGTGAATACAGTGTACAATTCTGGTCAAGTGCAGAGAAGAGATACTAGGATGACTGGGGGCATGGAGGAACTATCTTATGAGAGGAGGCTCATAGATTTTTAGGCTAGAAGGAACCATTGTGATTATCTAGTCTGACCTCCTGCACATCACAGGCCACAGAACTTCACCCACCCCCTCCTGAAATAGACCCATAACCTCTGGCTGAGCTACTGAAGTGCTCAAATCTTGATTTAAAGATTTAAAGTTACAGAGAATTCACCATTTATTCTAGTTCAAACCAGCAAGTGACCAGTGCCCCATGCTGCAGAGGAAGATGAAAACCCCCCAGGATCTCTGCCAATCTGACCTGGGGGAAATTTTTTCTCAATCCCAAATATGTCAATCAGTTAGACCCTAAGCATGTGGACAAGACCCAGCAGCCACAGACCCTTTTTTCTGGAAAAGAATGCTCTGTAGTAATTCAGAGCCCTGCACAGTGTTCAATCTCTGGCCAACATGGATATATTGCTGATAGCAGTCATAGATGGGCCATATGCCATTAGAGGTAACCTCCTCATACCATCTCCTCCATAAACATATCTAGCTCAGTCTTGAAACAAGTTAGGCTTTTTGCCCCAATAGTCTCCTTGGAAGGCTGTTCCTGAGCTTACTCCCATGTTGATTAGAATTCTTTGTCTAATTCCAAGCTTAAACATGTTGATGGGCAGTTTATATCCATTTGTTCTTGTGCTAACATTGGCCCTTAACTTAAATAACTCTTCTCCCTCCTTGGTATTTATCCTTCTGATGTGTTTATAGAGAGCAATCATATCTTCCCTCAGCCTTCTTTTGGTTAGGCTAAACAAGCCAAGCTCCTTAAGTGTCCTCTCATAAGGTAGGATTTCCATTCTTCTGAGCATCCTAGTAGCCTTTCTTTATACCTGTTCTAGTCTGAATTCATCTTTTTTAAACATGGGAGATCAGAACTGCACTCAGTATTCCAGATGAGGTCTCACCAGTGCCTTGTATAATGGTAATAATTCTCTGTCTCTACTGAAAATATGTCACCTGATCCATCCTATGGTTGCACTGGCCTTTATCACAGCTGCATCACATTGATGGCTCACAGTTGACCAATACATCCATGTCTTTCTTTTCCTCTGTCACTTCTAACCAATAATGACCCCCAGCTTATAGCAGAATTTTTTGTTATTAGTCGCTATGTGCAAAGTGCAAGCTCAAGACTATTAAATATCATCCCATTTCTGTAACTCCAGTTTTCAAGGTCCTCCAAATCTTTTTGTATGATATTCCAGTCCTCCTCTATATTGGCAATACCTCCCAACTTTGTGTCATACACAAATTTTATTAGCACACTCCTATATTTTGTGCCAAGCTCATTAATGAAAATGTTACATAAGACTGGTCCCAAAATCAATCCTTGAGGAACTCTACTAGTAACCCCCTGCCAACCTGAGAGTTCACCTTTCAGTATGACTCCTAAGATCTCCTAACCAGTTCCTTCCCCATCTTCTCCAATTAACTAACAATTTCCCATGCAGAACTGTATCAAATGCTTTACTGAAATCCAGGTAAATTAGATTTACTGGATTTCCTTTTTCTAGAAAATCTTATCTTCTCAGAGAAAGATATCAGGTTGGTCTGACACAATCTATCATTTGTAAAACTATGTTGTATTTTATCCCAATTATCTCTATGTCTTTAATTACTCTCTTTAAAAATTTGTTTTAAGACCTTGCATACAGTTGAGGTCAAACTAGCAGGCCTATCATTTTCCAGATCACCCTTTCCCCCTCTTTTTAAAATATAGGTATTATATATGCAATTCTCCAATCCTGGGATATGACCCCCAAGTTTATGGATTCATGAAAAATCCTTGCTCTTGGTCTTACAATTGTTCGGGTTTTGCTTCAGCTTTCACATCAGATATGGTAATTTCTACTTCCACACTTTTGCTCCCATCAGCCACCCTGCCATTGCCCCGAACTCCTCATTACCCTTATTAAAAACTGAGGAAAAGTATTTGTTTAGGTGCTGACCCATACCTAAATTATCTTTAATATCCACCCCATCCTCAGTGTTTAGTGGTTCCACTTCTTTACTTGTTTTCTTTTTATTTATATAGCTACAGAACCTTGCACTATTGGTTTTAATTTCCTTTGCAATGTCCAGTTCTGCTTAGCTTTTGATAGTTCTCACTTTATTCCACACTTTCTGATCTCCAAGAGTTAGCTTTCCTTGCTGATCCATCCCTTCTTCCATTCCTTGTAGGCTTTCTACTCTCTCTTAATAATCTGTTGAGATGCTTGTTCATCCAGTTTGGTCTGCAATGCTTCCCTATGAGTTTCTTCCCCTTGCTTTGGATGCAGGCTTCAGATGGTTTCTGCAATTTTGACTTACAGTAATTCCAAGCTTCTTCATATTCAGATGCTTGACCTCTTAAATTCAGTCAACTTCCCTAATTCTCTTAATTTTTAAAAGCTCCTTTTGCAATCATGGAACCTAGTTCCAGACCTATTTTTGTTTCTCCTGGAAGTGCTTGGCTTATTTAACCTAGCAAAAAGAAAGCTTAGAGGGTTTATGATTGCTCTTATTGGGGAAGGTGGGGGGGAAGAAGGGAGAACAAACACCAGGGAGGGTAAAGGGCTATTTAAGCTACAGGACAATGTTGACAACAGACCAAATGGATATAAACAAATTGAGACTGGAAATCAGAAAGTCACTAATCATCAAAGGAATAAGGTTCTGGAACATCCTTATAATAGGAGTTGCGGGGGAGAAAAAACTAGATTATTTTGAAGTGAGAGATGGACAAATGTATGAGTGGGATTGTATGATGGAGTTATTTGTGATGGTGGAAGACACGGCTCAGCAGACCTGGGTGGGGTCTCTTCCAATTTATATATTATGTTCTTAAAAGTTTATGCTTCAGGGCTTCAGTTGGCCACCTGTAAGGTTCAAGAGAGGACACTCCTCACCCCCGCAATGTATTCTTGGGTGGTTTTGTTTGGTCTCCTTCCTCTAAAGCATCAGAGATAGTCATGTCTGGAGATCGGATACTGCATGGGTGGGCCAGGGCTCCAAAGTGGCATTGAGCATTCTCTCTCTCAGATGCTTGGCTGGCTGATTCTTGCTCACATGCTCAGAGTCTAACTGATCACCATATGTGAGGTTGGGAAGGAATTTTCCCCTAGATTAGACTGGCAGTGACTTTGGGGCTTTTTCTCCTTCCTCTGCAGCATGTTCTGCAGCTCACTCACTGAGATAATCTGGGTATATTTCATTTATTAATTCCCTGCCATTGCAGGGGCCTTGGTATATGCCAGTCCCTCCCATGCGCTGTCTGATTCACATAATAGTTTAGGCTCCTGTGGACTGTAATACTTTGGATTTATTGTGTAGGTGCTGGGTTTCTGTTGGTGGCCTCTGATATGCAGAAGATCAGGGTAGATGATCTGGTGGTCATTTTTGGCCTTAAACTCTATGACTGTGAGATCTGGACTGGACTAGTTGCCATGTTTGTTTGCAACCCTTCAGTCCTGAAAGGACTGACTCTAAAACTACTAACTCAGCTGGTCTAATAAGCATATTTACAATTGTAACACACCTTTAAAAATAAGCTAAACCTGGAGCTAAACACCTCTGCAGTGTCCTCTTTAGACAAATAAACAGAATTCATTTTTTGAAGAAAATGTTTCATAATATTGTATGTAACATATATAATATATACAAAACATATACAATTCTGATAGGATAGAAGGTTTGTACAATCTGAATATATATTAGGCATTGGGTATTTTTGGTGTGATGCATGGGGATTTGACCAAAGGATAAGACTAAAATATTGGTCTTCTATCAAATAACACTGAAATTTTCTTTAGCTTTTTATGAAAATTTCCCTTTAAAATAACATTGTTTAATTGCTACTGTTTTTCATACTATAGACACAATGTACATTGGATGTAATTCACTCCTGTGCAGAGGATCAGCACAAAAGCCTGGGCAAAATTAATTCCTCAAAATAAGGCTTGAGTAGGACTTAAGCGTTGCATGGGCTTTGTGCTGGCCTTGTGCACTGGTGTGAATGTCACCCTTGTAGAAGAGCTGGTAAGAAACAGAATATTTGGAGAGTCCATGAAGCTCTCCATGAATGAGTGCAAGGCATGTCATGCAAGAGTGACAGGGAAATAATTTTTAAAACATACCTTTACAGGAATAGCAGCCAGACTAACACCTGGTTTTTCTAAAAACTGCAGCTGTTTTGGAAAATCTTCAAGACAACAGGTTGAATATATATACAGATGTTTTTTTAGGAAAAAATGCATTTCTGCTAAACGTAGAACAATTCCTGTATCAAAAACAGAAGTGAACAGTGCATCTTCCATAGAAAATGGTCCAGGTGTTGATTTGGAGACAACTTTGGAAAGAGAAAATATTCATTAATTTACCATTTGCTATTTAGAAATATAGACTTTCTATGACTGCTTGACATTTATAAATCCAAATCACATAGTAAATTTAAATAAATTCAGCAAAAATCTGTATATATTTTTTTCAGAATTACTAAAGTGATAGTTCTTAATTATTGGTTTCAGAGTAGCAGCCGTGTTAGTCTGTATTCGCAAAAAGAAAAGGAGTAATTGTGGCACCTTAGAGACTAACAAATTTATTAGAGCATAAGCTTTCATGAGCTACAGTTCACTTCATCGGATGCCTTTCGATGCATCCGATGAAGTGAGATGTAGCTCACGAAAGCTTATGCTCTAATAAATTTGTTAGTCTCTAAGGTGCCACAATTACTCCTTTTCTTTTTTCTTAATTATTGTTGTTTATTTGAATAGTAGCACCTTGAAGCCACAGTCATGGACCAGGGCTGTCTGTAGCTGAATACACATAACAAAAGTAGCTTAAGAATCCTTACAATTCTGTGACAGACTAGAGCACCCACCTCCCAGTTGGTGCTTGCAGAAAGAAAAGCTTTCTGAGGTGATTTTAAGAGTTGCTCAGTGGAAGGAAGAATCCATCTCTCTCAGGAGCTCAGTTAGGGGCTTACCCCGAGACAACAGCTGCGGAGGACCAAAACCACCCCTGGAGCCTGGCATGTAATGTTGTTTTTAAGTGCAATTCTCACTATCACCTTGACAATCAAATGTTTACTTAGGCCTCCGTAATTAAAAAGAAAGTTTGAAAATGAAATAGGTTACTGAAATAATAATGAGAAACCAATTTCAAGAGACTCATTTGGTGATGAAAAAGAGACATAATATGGTATCCTGAGTCTATGTTCATTTACATTGGTTTTACACTGGCATAACCCCATTGACTGAAGTTTCTCCTGATTTACACAGTGCAAAAGAGCTCAGAATCAGGCTCAGTATTAGGTACTTTGGAGCTAGTTTCAGAGAATAACTCTCCTAATTCCCCTGGCATCAAGAAAAAAGTAAAACTGACAGTTCATACCAAAGAGAGGGCTCATGTTATATCTTATTAAGTAATTATGGTAGCGGATTAAATGGACCCATGTTATAGTTTGTTTCCTCTGGTTGTCCTTGGAGATATTACATGCTGTTCCTTCACTTTCTATTTGGTCCTTTTCACTTTGTATGATTTCTTCATTTTTGAGAGAAGGGGCCATAAGGTTTTTATAGCGAACCTCATATCCATATTCATCTGCAAATGCAAAAAAAATTAAACCTAATTCATACCCGTTTTATTCAACCTTGCAATTTGCAAGTTTAAAAGCTAAGGTGTACTTCACAGCAGAAAGAAACTAAAATGCACACCAAAAGGAAGTTTTATTTTCAATGCTATTTCTGAGTCTTCTGCTAAACTTTGTCATCTGCAGCTGAAATGCCATTTGTGACCCCAGCAATGTGGCGATACAAGGGAAGCAACTGTAAAGCCCTTTCCAACCTGCACTTGTATTTGTTTACCAGCCAGGAGAAAATGTTTTTAACATTCAATATTTTAACATCAGGAGTCAGATTCTGCCTGGCCCTTATGTGAACTGAAGCTGGGGTGGGGGACAGGAGGAGAGGCACATGGCACCTTCAACCTCTTTGCATGGCCCACATGAAGGCCAGGCAAAACTGCAGTTCCTGTGCTCAGGGGAGCACAGTCCCCTGAGGACATGGAGACTGTGGACACAAACGGTTTGGGAAGGAGGAGGAGGAACATACTCCCACCCCTTTCTGCACCAGCCTGGGGAGCAGGCTGTACCTAATAAAGGGGGGAGGCAGGCAGTAGGTGCACAGTCCTTGAGCTTGAAAGCTCCTGAAAGCAATGACTCTCCCTGGGCCCCCTTGAGGCAGTGTGACTTTTCTTACTCTGCGCTGTGCCCAACAGATGTGAACTATTTCCAGAGTGCATACAGTTTCCCATACGATTCTTCCTTTAGTCATATTAGGCCATTACACATTTCCATATTTTGACTTATTGCCTTCAGTGGGTCTGATCTTCCCATTGATAGTGCACAGGCAGACGGCTATGTGGGTGTAGAACACTACTGATGTCAAAAGGGTTTGATCTGGGCACAGCAGTCCATATGTGCAATCCACTGCAGGATAGGACTTTGACTTTTCATTTGCACTGTGCAGTAGGGTCTAAACCCAACCTAATAAGATGTTATAATAAAAATCACTCTGTTCCAGTTATTTCTAATTTTTGATCTTTTGTTTAACCACTTGTTTTACTTAATCCATGACAAACTCAAAAAGCACATTGGCTAATCTTATTTCTTTCTTTTAATGAAACCATTTAAAGGCCAGATTACTTATACAATGTATGGGTCTCTGACCCTCCTTGTAGAACTTGCTCCTGATTTTGCAAGTGCTCTGAATACTGAACTCTATGAAATCGGTTGGGCATCCTGCTCCCAGAATACTTGCAAGACCAAGCTCCTTTTTTGTTATTTCAACCATGAGGACTGATGGCTGGCACTCTCCTGCATAAAACTCCTTTGCCAACTTCAAAAAGGAAATAACTGACTGTAAATTTCAGAGGGCAGCATCTATACTCAGCAGGGAGTGAGCAAAATGATCAGTGAGGCTAACACTCTACACTGCTACTCCTGCCCTCCAGGGTAAGAAAAACCTAAAAGCTAGGGAAGTTTTGTCAGTTTTGCCAGTCTTGAGCTAAGGAACTAAGACCCAGAAGTGAGAATCGTGCACAGATGCTATCTTTAAAGAAGTTATTATTAGCGCAAAGCTCTCAGCACAAAAGAGAATGTAATCCTCACAATGCAACAGTAGAGATGGAGTAGTAAGTATTACACTTCTATTTCAGCACAGAACACAGGGAATCTTTGCATCTGCATGCCTGGCAGCACTATCTGAACTATGCCTGATTTAGTCTCTTTTCCAATTCCTTGCTGTTTTCAAAGACTACAAAATCTTCCTCTACATTCTTGTCTGTCTCTTACAACTATTCAAAAAAAAAAACCTTTGGTATTAATTCCCAGTGGCAATCTCCCAAACAATATGTGTGCATATAGAAAAATAAGTAATGCCTCCATTATTCCCATTTTCATTGTTACAGATCATTTAATTGTTAATTGTAAAATGTACTTAAATGCCCACACTGTATACAAATGAAAATTTAACAATTTCCCTCATTAGTGCCTCCAAATCTAATATTTTACATGCTGTGTTGCTCATTTTCATTTCAATTCTCCTTTTCTTATTATGGCTTATTACTTCCTTTCTACATCCTCCATTCTCCTTTGTATTCCCTCTCAAAACAACCAGGACAAACACCTGCAACGTTTGCTAAAAGAAAAATGATAAGCAATTGTCAGCCGATGGAACTTGTACCAGACAATTAAATTAATGGAAGGCTATAGCACACAACCCATCTGTTTTTATAAACCAATCACAACACATCTATTTAACAATGGCATAGTAAGCAGTCATTGCTCCACTTCACCAACATGTATCAGACAAAATAATTCCATCTCCAGTAGTCATTTGGAATAACTGAAATTAAGTCATTAGAACAGAACATTATCACAGCATCAAGGTTTTCTGTTTAAAAAAATATATACATCTCTGTTTTGCCTCGGTATTTACATAGCATTTCAAAATCATTGTTCCACAGCAACACTTTATTTCACTGAAATTATTTCTTAAACAAAAACTGCCATTTCATCATTTTTAATGAGCTCCATTGTTTGCAGAATAATTTTAGAGGTTGGAGGTAAAATCTCCCTTTTCTAATTGTACATTTTATCATTCAGCAAACATGGATGATTTTTTACTTTGTTTCTCAAATGGAGCTTGATTTTTAAGGGAATCTTTTTTGTTTATTTTTACTATGAGACTGATCTCTGTGTAGCTCTAGGAACAGGGTTTGTTATGAATCAACCAATGCAAGATCAGAAAACATTATTTTTGGCTAGGTCTTACATAAAATCTACTGAATATATTTTTTTTATTTACTGGACTGGAAAGATAGTGTTGGATAGTGGTTGATTAATAGAGTATAATAACTAGAATAGATCATTAGGGCTGCAGGTTTGTCACTAAAAAGAAAAGGAGTACTTGTGGCACCTTAGAGACTAACAAATTTATTTGAGCATAAGCTTTCGTGAGCTACAGCTCACTTCATCGGATGCTCACGAAAGCTTACGCTCAAATAAATTTGTTAATCTCTAAGGTGCCACAAGTACTCCTTTTCTTTTTTGCGAATACAGACTAACACGGCTGCTACTCTGAAACCTGTTATTATGCGAGGTTTGTCACTGTGATTTTTCTGTCTGCCTGTGACTTTTCTCCCTGTCTGTGACTTTCCCAAAGGGTGGGTCACTGGCCCAATGCATAGCAGAGGCCCAGGGAGCAGTGGGGAGGTAGGAGCTGGAGAGTGAACCTACCTCAGCCCAGTGAGGAGATATGAAGAGGCTGGAAAGTGAGCCTGCTCTGCATTCACCAAGCAGAGCGTTGCTCAGGTTTGGCCCCACTATCCCCGCATCATGGCGGGAGGATAGGTGGGCAAAACTTCATTGAGTGGCATTATGACCTAGCACGGGGGGTCACAGCACCTCTCAGGTTTGGCTCACTTGCCCCTCTATCATAATGGGGGAGATGTGAGGTGGTCAAACCTGAGCAGTAATGCAACCCTGCGTACTAGGTCACAACAGTTAGAGTGGGACACTGGGCCCAACCCCGTGGGACAGCAGCTGCAGAAGTCTCTGCTGCAGGGTGAGCATGGGGCACAAGGCAGAGTCCTGCAGGACAGGCGCTGCAGGAGTTGCCACTACCCAGGGTGAGTGCGAGGCAGGCTTGTTCTCCAGTCCCCTCTCCCTTCCTCACAGAGTGGGATTAGGGTTGCAGTGCTGGGGCTACTGCAGGTGGGGTGGGGCAAGGAGGAAGGTTTTTTTTTAATAAAAAAAAATCATGGAGCAGTCACAATAAATGTAACGACCCATGACTTTTACTGAATTTACCATGAGTGCTCCAGGATTTTTGATAAAAAATGCCATGACTAATCTGCAGCCCTAATAAGTGTTTTATAACTGCTTAATTTCAGAATTCCTTTGAAAAACAAATCAAACAGAACCTTACTGACTAATAGTAATATTTCTTTTTTTATTCCAAATTCAGACATTCCAAGGTAAAACTAACCTTTAGAGAAAAAATCTGCCCTAACTCACTATGTGAAAAGAAGCAGTGGTAGCTGACCAGAGGGTCAGGAGCCATCCCTCTGGGCATAGGGCAGCTTGGCTCAGATAATCCTGATTCAGCATGCGCAGCTGTCTTAAAAAGTAACAGTTTAGCAGTGTGTCCATCCCTCCCACCACACACACTGATTTACTTGCCAACCCCAGCACGCTCACAGAGAGTTAGGTACACAGTAACGCTACTAACTCAGTTGGCCACGCTCCCTTGGTGATATGAAGTGCTGGCAGGTGAGTTAGCTTGCACTAAAACCATTGCATAATGACAGGTTTCAGAGTAGCAGCCGTGTTAGTCTGTATTCGCAAAAAGAAAAGGAGTACTTGTGGTACCTTAGAGACTAACAAATTTATTAGAGCATTTGTTATAAATTTGTTAGTCTCTAAGGTGCCACAAGTACTCCTTTTCTTTTTATTAAAACCATTAGGAGTGTAATTTGTCCTGCTCCTGTAAGGGTGTACTGGGGCAGTGGCAGATGTTCCCTCTTCTTTAAGTCTTGTACTTCTTTGCAAGGCAAGGAAGGGTTTTGTCTTTACCTTACATATATTACAAATAAAATGTATTACAAGCATGAAAAACTAATAAGTAAGCTTTCATGTTTCTTGACTACCAAAAAACACAAGTGATTGAACCCAATACCAAGGTAAACCAGATGAGCTGAGTTTACATATTGAATTCACTATAATATTACATGTGATGGATATTTTCCATTGATTATTAAATGCTCTACAGTTGTTAGATATAAAGTAATACCAGACAAAAAATCTTTGTATGAAGCAAGAAGGTCCATATAAGCAAATTCTGGGATGTTCTGTTGTGTTGCGGCTTTCACTTCGTTTCCTTTAACACTCTTCTTTCCAATTAATAGCTGAGAAGCAAGCATAGCTTCACTGACCTAAAATTAACATTTAATTTAGTCAGAATCAGGTCATTGTAAAATATATATATAGAGAGAGAGAGAGAGACTAGAAAACAGACTACAAAAATTAAGCACCCAACACCAGAGGTGACGGGGGAAATCTTCCATTTCTCTCTGACATAGAGTACATATCTCACTTAAATAGATTATTACTGTTGACAACTTAATTATTACACAAGTGATTTCAAATCACACATCCTCACCTGGATGCCACTGATGTCTGTCCACATGTCAAATGTGTATGCATATATATAAGGCACTTAATTCCTAGATTTGCATTGAATCAAAGTAAAAGCAACCTGTGTCAGACATAGCCAGGAGAGATTAAAAGCATTGCTCATACAGCATTCATTTTAAGTATTCCAAATAACATGCCTGGCAGAAGTCCCAATGAATTTTAATTCTTGTCTCTCCTGTGTTGTGTTGTCTTCACAGCTGGTAGGAGTGAAATACAGGGTATGTTTACACAGCAAAAAAACCTTGAGGCAGCGAGTCTCAGAGCTCATGTCAACTGACTTGGGCTCATGGGATTTGAGCTGTGAGGCTATAGCAGTGTAGATCTTTGGGCTCAGGCTGGAGCTCGAGCTTTGAAACCTGGCAACGGAGGAGGGCCTCAGAGCCCAGGCTCTAGTCCGAGCTCAGACACCTACACTGTTATTTTTAGTCCAGCAATGCAATCCTGTCAAGGCTAAATTTCCTACTCTGGCACTTTCAGTGCAGAAGGTGGGGCCCTGCAAGGATTCTAAAAATTAATACTGGCCACTCCAGGCTTCTATTAAACTCCCAAGTTTAATTTCTCTGACCTTGGATGGGTAGATGCTGCCACCACCCAAGTGCAAGAACCCTTTTGAGAACTAAGGAAGGTGCACATGGGAATTCCTTCTTGTGGGGTACCCTCAAGCCCTTTACACTCTCTCACACTCACACACACACACACGAGCTGAGAAAGAAAAAAAAAGAAATCAGCTATTGCCACCAGCTAGTTAAACAACATGTGCACAAACCTCTTAAGACACAAAAATCCAATTCTGTTCTTAAAAAAAGGTAAATTTTATTAATTAAAAAAAGAAAGAAAATACATCTGGGAATTTAGGCATTTGCTAGCTTAAAAAAAAACCTACAAGGATTAAGTATCAAGAATAGCTTTCTTGAGGTTCAGTTTAAAGGTTACAAGCAAAACAAAAAGCACCTGGGGTTAGCACAGAGGAATCCACAAGCCATAAAGGAATAAAAGAGATAAACCTAATCCCACATCTTCCTAAATATTTCCTGATCTACTTACATATCTGGGGTTTCAAATGAGCAGTTTCTAGGTATGATACTGAGGATTTTTCATATCTGGCCCAAGCTTCTTAAAGCATAGCTTCTCTCCGGGAATTACATTTTCTCCGGGAGAACCACCACAGACAGACAAAAGGGGAATCTTGTTTCAATTTTAAAAAGTTCTAGCCTTCCCATTGGCTCTTTTGGCCAAGTGCCCACTCACTTCCTTTTACCTATGCATAGCAGTGAGACTTTTTAACCGTTTACAGGTAAAGCAATTCGAGAACAGTTACTAAGGGATTTTATAGCTACTGGCTGGCTGGGTGTCCATAAAAGGGAGTCCCCCCCTTCATTTATCACAGAGCCCTAGTCAACTGACCCAGGGTCTGAGACTCACTGCCACAGATTATTTTTATTATTTTGCTGTGTAGCCATATCCAAAGATGGGATCAAGCACAAAAAATCTCCCCCAAATATCACACCAACCTGTGTAGCTGCTCTGATTGCAATCCAGGCCTGTGCTCTGTACACTTCAGTTACATGGGAAATTCTCTTCATAGAAGCCAAGTGTTCTTTGGGAGTAGTCTAAAATTTAGCAACAATTCATAATTAGGTTGGTAGGTTTGCCATGGAAATACATAGTTGGTGGGGAGAAGGTCCTGGAGGAGTCATGGTAATTAAGTTACAGAAATTAGTAACATTTGTGAATAGTCAGATGTATTTTAAAAACCACGCAAACTATATAAAGGGGTCTCCCCTATATTTTTGAAAGCACATGATGATCCCTCTCTTTTACAGAGTTCTTGTATACAGCTTTTTCCATTTTTTGTCAGTAAACGTTGTCTTGAGTTTTAAGTGACCTTTCTATTACCTCTTTTTTCCTTACCTACTTGACCTGTATTTCCCTGATGATGTAGTGCTTGTGACTGTACCTTACAGTACACTAGTCTTTTGTGTCTGCAATGTTGCCCCTCATCTCCAGTTGTAAAACAGTACAGAAATAACAATATACTGAGTAACGGCAGTCTGAAAAATGTTTGTAGTTCAGTTTATAATGATACTTTGTTTGAGAACCACAAATTCATTAGTATAGAATCTGAAACCAAGCCACAATTTTGGGGTTGTTCTTCTGACCTCAATGTTTTCCTGTTTATTTTAAACCATTTTTACATACAACATTAACATTGCAAAAAATAGCATAAACCAAATTAACTAAATTAGAATCCTACCACTCTACTTTGTGTTAGTATTATTTATTTGTAATATATATTGTGGTAATGTCCACAACGTGCTAAAGGAAGACATGGTCCATGCTCTGAGGAGGTTACGATCTAAAAAAAGGAGTATGTACCTTTGTTTTGGATGCCTCTATCTTAACAGTTTGTGAAGCTTCTTCCTTATATGTAGCCAAATGGAAATATAACAGTGCTATCTCCAGGTAGGATTTCCTTATCAGCCTTCAAAAATAAACACACAAATGCACTGATTTTAAGGCCTGAAGGGACTATTACGATTATCCAGTCTGAACTTTTACATAATACAGGCTGTAGAACTCCAGTGGTTCCTACATCCAGCCCATAACTCCAGTTTGAGCTACAGCACATCTTTTAAAAAGATCCAGTCCTGATATAAAGACTTCAAGTAAGAAAGGCATACCATACCAGGCAAGAAAACCTAACAAATGGCATAACTATTTAGGAACATGCAAAATATATTTTGTGTAATATGCAAACAAGTACTTGGTAAACAAAAACTGTTTTTGTCAAACTGATCTGGTTCTATGTACACAATTTGTACATGTTCCTATAAGCACAATCTACTGCTTCAATGTTAGGTCACATGTCCACTGCCTCAGTTTCTCTCTCTCATGGATGATTGATTTGGGGTATAGCTCTCCAGACAAATCTATACAAAGGTCCTTCCTCTTCCAGGAATAAACAAAACGTGTCCAGACAAAGAAGAAAGCCCCTTCAGCCCTGCACTAGGCTCAGCTGAGGTACAGAGGAACGTAATCCCTCTCTCAACTCAAACCTGACCCTGAGACTCTAAACTTTCAAGCAGGGTGTCCTCTTCACTGTGTCTCTGGGCCATTTCCTAAATGTCCTTATAATCATGGGCCAAGACTCTATGGTTGGAGAGATTCCTTAATATTCCTGCTCCCTGTAGGTCATTTTTCCAGGCTTCCTAATTGGCTCTCTCCAGGTCCTCCTGCCACTCTGGACTCTTCCTATGTGAAACACAGTCTCCTGACTATGTAGTCCTCTTTCCAAGCACAGTCACATGCTGAACTGTTGCCAATTCACAGATTTATTGTGATAAATTCCAACCGGGACATGATTCTTGTGAAACAAAACAAGAGAGAGACACTCTAACACACTGCTGTGTAGACTAAGGGAAACTGCCCTAAACAACAAAAATCAAAAATCATGAGTTCTAGACCCAGCTCTTCAAAACTGTTAATATTTCTGTGCATGTCACAATTCTTATTCTGAGACAACATCTTACATTGTGGGGAATAGCTCTCATTCACCAGTTTCACAGATTAGATAACTAAGAGCTTGTACAAGGTCACTTCAGGTACAGTCCAGAACAGAATCCCAGTCTCTAATACAGAACTATGTCTCATCTACTTCACCACACATTCTTTCAGAAGGAACATGGCACATTAGATGCTTATGAAACCTACACTAACACAGTATGGTACTGTGTCACCCTCTAAAAGGTAAGCCACATATAAAGGTTTATGCTTCTGCTACTGCTTCTGTGCTCAGAGTTCTGATTCTTTGGCTCAAGTGGTAGAGGATCATGTTTTTACATGCAGAGGACCCCAGTTTTGTCCCCACAGAGAACCCAATCAGGGGCATTCCTATATTTGGCTATATTGTATGTAACCATGAGACCACAATCTGCTCCCTGAGTCAGGAATAGAAACTAACAATCTTGATGTCCAGTATCCCAAAGCTGCTCATCCTGGTCCTCACTGCCTGAATCAATTCAGGCCTCTAGGTCCTTCCAGTCTATTGCCTGCTTTTTGCTGGTAACTAATACCAAGGAACACTGTTCTCGTTTCTGTTCCAAGGCACATTTGCCCTTCTCTATCTCCATCTGTCCTTTTGGTTGTTTCTAGCTGCTAACTCTTTTATCCTGCCAGGCGACAGGCACCTACTCCTCACCTACTCTCCCTGGGATCCCTCATACAGCTGCCCTTTCCCACATATTCAGGCCAAGCTGCTCTTGAAGTCATTGTCTGGAAAGTTCTTTAGGACTCCCAAGCTCTGGATTGGGCTTCCAGGTGCTTGAGGAAGATCCCTTGGGCAATAATAGTGTTCAGATCAGGAGCAACGGTGATAGCTCAAGACAATAGTCTTTACTATGCTATGATGTCAGGCAACCTCACTGAGACCTTGGTAGGTGGCCTGAGCTCCCCCTAGATGCTCATAGCCACTCCGCGGCTGTTGTTACTCTCTCTAACATAATCAAATAGTCTTCAAGGTCATCACTTGGGCCCAATTTGGCCAGTCTGAGGTCTGAGTTGGTTCATGCAGCCTCAGTCAGTTCTGACATTGGCACTGGACCCCTCCAGCAGCCATTTCAGGAGAAGCTCCTGGCCATCCCCGTTCTTCCTCTGCTCTTCCTGTTGCTGCTCATATTGATGTTGGTTGACTTCTAACATTTCGGGTCACTAGTTCTGCTGTTCTTGCTTGGTGGCCAGCTGCACTGCCTGACATAGTTGCTGGTTTTCTATCCTTTGGATGTGGACTGCAATTCATGTTTTTTAAAATGAAATAAAACCATCAACTTAAATTTAGCACTTTTTGTTCCTGGAGTTGAAACAGAGGGTAAATGTTCCAAAACAAAACTGAAAGTTCTAACTTTTATCTAACATAATACTTATGTGTTGGTTATTTCAGTGTTTATGGAAATGTATATTTAATCCCCTGCAACATTTACATTACATAAGAAACTATATCAATATTTCTTTTATCTTGGAATAGATAATCTCTCCAGAAAGAGGGAAAGAAGCCTGTCCTTTATAAAAGAAGCATCACAAAAAGTCCCAGAATAAAGCCAAACACTACATAGTGGCACATATCTAAAGTGAGAAAGTATTATGAAAACTTTTATTCACAGTTCCTTACCCAAAGTTTTGATCATTTCGCTGGCTCACTTTTATGGCATTCAACAGGGTTTCAGCAGCTCGTGGTGACTTATTGTTACCTGCTTCAATAATCTGGCGCTCTACCTTACCTAAGAAAGAAACACAAAGCAGTTTTGCATGATTTTATTCTTTTCTCTGCAAGACCCAAATTGCTTTTTCCTGCAGAAAACTCAGGTAACAACATGTCGCCTTTTTTCTCCTGCTGATAAGCAAGTAATGGGCATATATTCAGTTTTCTTCAATTTGCTTTTAAATGTAATGTATATCAGTATGACAAGTTATTCCAAACTGAAGTATTACCCTGTATTGAAATACGTGAAATAGTTACAATAATCAACTTTGGAAACACAGTGACACCTAGATGTCATTAGAATCCAATGATGCATGTAAATATTTCAGATTGTTCTTTCCAATATATATGACTTTGAACCCTACTGCAATGAATTTAACGGGACTCTGTTATTTAATTCCATAGCATTTTGAAATTTGTCGCAATCCTCTCATTCTCTTTACTGTAGACCGATGCAAAGAAGTCATTTAGTGACTCTGCAATATCCTTATCCTTCTTGATTGTGTCCCTTACTCTCTGATAAACTAGATAGGTGAACAAATGATTATCTTCAAAAAAATAATGGAAGATAGGAGAGATTCCAGAGGACTGCAAAATGGCAACTATAGTGCCAATCTATAAGAAGAATTAAGAAAACCTAGGGAATTACAGACCTGTCAATTTAACTTCAGTAACTGGAAAGATAACAGAGCAAATAATTAAGAGATCAATTTGAAAACACCTAGAAGATAATAAGGTGATAAGTAATAATCAGCATGGATCTGCCAAAAACAAATGTGTCAAGCCAACCTAATAGGTTTCTTTGACAGGCTGACAAGCCTTGCAGATAGACGCAAAGCGGTAGGTATGATATATCTTGACTTTAGTAAGGCTTTTAATACTGTCTTACATAACTTTCTCATACACATACTAGGGAAAGACAACCTAGATGGTTGGTACATAAGGTGGGTACATAACTGGTTGCAAAACTATTTCTAGGGAGTAGTTATCAGTAGTTCACAGTCAAGCTGGAAGAGCATATTGAGTGGGGTTCTCAAAGGGATTGGTCCTGGGTCTGGTTCTGTTCAATATTTTCATCAACTATTTAGACAATGGCATAGAGAGTATGCTTATAAAGTTTGCGGATGACACCAAGCTGGGAGGGGTTACATGTGCTTTGGAGGATAGGATTAAAATTCAAAATGATCTGGGCAAACTGGAGAATGGTCTGAAGTAAATAGGATGAAATTCAACAAGGACAAATGAGAAGTTCATCCGATTAGGAAGGAACAATAAATTGCACACATACAAAATGGGAAATGACTGCTTAGGAAGGAGTACTATGGTAAGAGATCTGGGAGTCATAGTGGATCGCAAGCTAAATACGATTCAACAGTATAACACTGTTGCAAAAAAAAGCAAACATCATTCTGGGATGTATTAGCAGGAGTGTTGTAAGCAAGACGCCAGAAGTAATTCTTCTGCTTTACTCTGCACAAATAAAGCCTCAACTGAAGTACTGTGTCCAGTTCTGGGTGCCACATTTCAAGAAAGATGTAGACAAATTGGAGAAAGTCCAGAGGAGAGCAACAAAAGTGATTAAAGGTCTAGAAAATATGACCAATGAGGAAAGATTGAAAAAACTGGATTTGTTTAATCTGAAAAAGAAAAAACTGAGGGAGAATATCATAAACAGTTTTCAAGTACATAAAAGGATGTTACAAGGAGGAGGGAGAAAAATTGTTCTTGTCAGGGCTGGATTACCCAATAGGCAGACTAAGCACATGCTTAGGGCACCAGCAAAGCAGGAGGCACCAAAAAAAATAAGTGTTTTTTTAAAAAGTTTGATATTTGATATTTCAAAAAAAGCATTGAAGTAGTCATTATGGCAAAAATCAGAACTTTGTTAGACTTCCTTACACTCCACTACACACTTTCCCCCCATTTTTCTGTACTCTTTTTATTACTTATCCCCACCTAAACCAGGGAGGTGTCCTACTAACATAGATCAAAATAATGCGAGGAAATCACATTTTGATCATTGCAGAATGGAAATTTTTTGGGATTGTTGGAGCTTGTGACTCAGTTTAACCCCTTTTTAGCAGGCCATATTTCAAAATATGGGATTGCTGGCAAAGGTAACCCATCACACTTTTCCAAGACAATATGTGATGAACTCATTGGTCTAATGAGTGACAAAGTTCGTTCAGCTATTGTGGATGAAATATGTACTGCTGGGTACTTCCGTTTAACTGTCGACTCTAAACCTGACCTTTCACATATTGATCAATTGAGTATTGTACTAAGATATGTGTCTCCCACAGATGGAAAACCAGTTGAACGATTTATAACATTCCTCAATTTGAAAAGCCACATTGGTGAAGAAATGGCAAATCAAGTACTGCATTATCTGTGCCAAGTTTGCAAAAAAGATTTCTCGAAGTGCAGAGGTCAATCTTATGACAACGCTGCCAACATGTCAGGGCATTATCAAGGAATGCAGAAGAATTTTTTAGAACAGAACAAATATGCCATATTCATACCATGTGCTGCACGTTCTCTCAATCTTGTTGGCCGCAGTGCTGATTGTTGTCGGGTGGCAGTAAGTTTTTTCTCAACAGTCCAGTTACTTTATACATATTTCTCTGCCTTAGCACACCAATGGGCAGTTCTTAAAACATATTTGGGCAATGATCATGTGTTGAAACCTCTTTCTAATACTCACTGGGAGGCTCATGCAGTGTCAACAAGTGCAATTCTGGAGTCCTACTCAAAGATTGTGGATGCATTAGAAAGTATAGCTGAAGACCAATCACAAAAGGGAGAAACTATACGAGAGGCAGAAAACATTGCAAACAAGATGCAAGAACTAGAGTTTGTATTCATGTTGACCACGTGGAATGAAATTTTACAATACTTTTACCACACAAGTCAAGCTCTCCAAGAAAAAGAATTGGATTTGAAAACATGTGCAGACCTCTGTCAATCATTAGCACTTACACACTTTGAGGAATGATTTCGAAAGATTTGAAAGACATATCAAAAGATTTCTTGCCTGATACTAACTACACAAAGAAACCCAGTCCTGCAAGTGAATCAGGAAAAAACAAGCAAATGATAGCAGTGCAACAGAAACAGCATTGAATCCTAGAGACAAATTTCACATATCTATTTACTACGCTATAATTGATACACTTGACTCTCATATGAAGAGGAGAGGTGAAGTGTACAAAGAAGTATCAAGTAGATTTTCTTTTCTGAATGATATGGACTTATCTGACGAACAATATTCACAAGGTTCCCAAAAGCTAGTTGACTCATACCCTGTTGACTTGAACATGAATCTCTGTAGAGAAGTATGGAAGTTCCACTGTTATATGCATGCAAAGTTTAATGAAACAGGAAAAATGAAATTCAGTCACATTGATCTTCATGACACAATATTGAAAAATGGAATACAATGTGTATTTCCAAATGTAGAGATCGCACTACGTATTTTTCTAACATTGATGATTACTAACTGCTCCGCAGAACGCTCTTTTTCTCAGCTGAAAGAATAAAAAACCCTCAGAGAACAACAATGCGTCAGGACAGACTTGATTCACTTTCCCTATTGTGTATGGAAGCGGACATGCTTCGTCGAGTCAACTTCGATTAACTTATCCAGAATTTTGCAATCAGAAAATCTAGAAAGAAGCTATTTTAATTTCAGCATACATGCAAGTTTTGTGTCATTTCAAAAAATAAAATTTTATTTTATGGTATAGTATTGTTTTTATTTTAATTACATATGGGGGGGGGGGGTACCATAATCTTTTCAGTGCTTAGGGCCTCTAAAGGTCTTAATCCGGCCCTGGTTCTTGTTAACCTTTGAGGATAGAACAAGAAGCAATGGGCTTAATTTGCAGCAAAGGAAGTTTAGGTTGGACATTAGGAAAAACTTCCTATCAGTGTACTTAAGCACTGGAATAAATTTCCCAGAAAGGTTGTAGAATCTCCATCATTGAAGGTTTTTAAGAACAGGTTAGACAAACACCTGTCAGGGATTGTCTAGATAATATTTAGTCCTGCCTTAGTGCAGAGGACTGGACTAGAAGACATCTTGAAGTCCCTTCCCGTCCTAATGATTCTATGAAACTCCTCTTGTATTTCTGAAATATGTCATTATATACTGTACTCTTGTTAAATATATTCAAGTATATTTAAATGCAGTAGAGATATTTTTAGTCAGTCTGTCAATGTGGGAAATGTCAGGAGCATGTATCCATTCTAAGGCATACTGCAGGCATAAGAATATGTTGGAAAGATAGTCATGTCACACAACCAGGATTTTGCTTACCTTTCTGAAACAGAATTTCTGCTTCCAAATCTAATTCTCTTGTTGCGGATGTTCTGCAAAGATCCAATGCTGTTTCTAAGTGACTGAGAGCAGGTAACCATTGTAATGGATTCTCTCTTTTAGATGTGCAAGATACTTCTTGAGCTAATGCATGTGCTGAAAGGAAAACATTTTAGGCAAGCTTTGGTAAATTGTTTATCAAAAAACACAAATACTGTAAAAAGGAAATAACTTCCTGGCAACAAGAATTATTTTACAGTACTAAACTCCAAAAAACTAAATGTTGCAAATATTTTCAGTGATGTACTGTGGAGCTGAGAGATCATGAAGATCTTTCAACACAATATGATGTAAACAAATCACCCTGGAAAAAAAAAAGAGGACTTGTGGGACTTGTAGCACCTTAGAGACTAACAAATTTATTTGAGCATAAGCTTCATCCGATGAAGTGAGCTATAGCTCACGAAAGCTTATGATCAAATAAATTTATTAGTCTCTAAGGTGCCACAAGTCCTCCTTTTCTTTTTGTGGATACAGACTAACATGGCTGCTACTCTGAAACCATCCTGCGTGGCTCAGGTCACATGGGCCACGAGAACCAGACCTTGCAGAGGACATTTGGAAGGACTGGCAGTGAATCATTCCCTAGTTTCACTTTAACTTTCAGATTCTATACAAAACTAACATTGCCAGGAATCTCCAAATGTCAAAGCCCCTTTTGCACCCTTCAGATCTAGAGGCTTCTTTAACATTTTCCATGGAACTCTGCAAAGCTTATCTATTCTCCTAGGCTTTTCCTAAAGGTTTAGACTGAAGGGTAAAAACTGACCAAATGAGGTCATTATTTTGCTAGGTGATTTATATTATGTGAACTGGAATTATATGGATGGTAAGTCACTGAGCTGTAGCTCACGAAAGCTTATGCTCAAATAAATTTGTTAGTCTCTAAGGTGCCACAAGTACTCCTTTTCTTTTCACTGTATTTGGAACTCTTCTCTTTATTTTTGTATATTTTAAACATTTTCACAAGCACCTTTGGGAATACAACTTTTATGAAGAGAAAGAAAAGAACCGGAGCTACTGAGATTACATTGTCATTAAAGTTACACGATCTTGGCTCCAGTTCACACTGTAAATACCATACTGTAGAGTCAGATGTGCATACAGTGTCTCACATCACATATGGGCAGCTGAACCATCAAATACCATTTGAAACACTGACATTGCATTTCCCCCCTCCCACATGGTTATTGTAGACGGTCACAGTATTGCCACATTGCTTCTGCACTGCCTTCAGAAATGGGCCCTCGGCCAGCAACCACCACTCTCTAGCCACCCAACTCTGAAGACAGCAGCACAAAGGTAAGGGTGGCAATACCATATCATGCCATCCTTACTTCTATGCTGCTACTGCTGGCAGTGCTGTCTTCAGAGCTGAGCTCTCAGCCAGAAGCCACCACACTCTGGCTACCCAGCTCTGAAGACAGCACTGCCATCAGGAGCAGTGCAGAAGTAGGGGTGGCAATAATGCAACCCTCCTATAATAACCTTGCGACTCCCCCACATTCCCCTTTTGAGTCAAGACCCTACAGTTACAACACCGTAAAATTTCAGATTTAAATATCTGAAAGCATGAAATTTATGATTTTTAAAATCCTATGACCGTGAAATTGACCAAAATGGACTGTGAATTTGTTGGGGGCCTAACTATATCATAGCCATCTTTGTGAACCAAAGAGACCACTCTGCCTTGTCCTAAATACTGACATCTGTAATCTACCATGATTCAGATACTACACCAGTGGTGGGCAACCTACGGGCTGTGTGTGGCCCACAGGCCACAAGTTGCCCACCACTGCACTACACCAAAAGACAATTGGCAGGAGGGAATATGCAGACAAGATTAATATTGTTTGTGTAACTTTAGCTATGAATGTCCTGACTTTTTAAACATTTGGCTTTTCACTGACAGAGGTCCAGTAATGATTTAATTTAATTTAAACATCAAACAGAGTTTAAAGCTTTTTTCTGAGTATGTTCAGTACATTTCCAAGTAATTTGCCAAAAAATATCATGCACTGCTAGTTACACTAGACAAATGAAGCAGAATTTATTTGTTCATTAACAGCTCACACACAGCATTAAACATTATAACTTATTTTATTGAGAGAAGAAATATTGGCCCAGATTATCTCCTATTCTTTTTTAAAAAAATGTTTAGTTACCATAACAACTGTTCTCTGAGATGACTCCCCTTGGGGATCCATACATTAGGGAGTTGGAATATATATGGGCAATTCTCAGAGAATAAATGCTGTGTGTGACACTCAGCATGGTATTGTTAACTTCTACTTGGAAAGAATGAAAGTTATTAATTTAAAACTACACATTGCACTTGGCAGTTGTATACATAACACTCAGAAAAGCAAAATGAATGGATACGTGAATGCAAAGTATATGGAATATAGTAACATGCATTATACAAAACTATAATATTTATGTAAAAATCATATTTTTAAAATGTTTATGGTTGCTATTTGCAATGACTGTATTCATCTACTGAAGATTTCAGAAGGAAATATTTTCCTTACGTTTTTACCATTACTTAATGAAAAATTGATGTAATTCATACCCCTCTGGTACTATTTCAGTTAATCTGATATTAGTTTTCAACTATTCATCAGACCCATTACTGCAACAATGTACTTGATTTTTCTTACCAATTCTCATTTTGACTTTTGCCAGTACGTTGATAGCTGGCAAGTAATTATTTTTCAAAGGAACCACAGGACTTGTCAATGCAGGGTCTTCTATGCACTGTTCAATTGATTCTCCAAGGGTAAAAATCTAGTAAAAATGTATTTTATAAAGATAATTATACACAATACAAACTATGTGATCCATATTATATACATCCAGGTTGCAATTCTGCACTTTGAATGTATACAAGGGTATACATATACAATGTATACAAGGGTCTGCGCTCATAGATCCAAAGACCCACTGACTGACTTCATTATGTCTTATGAAAGCGCACTGAAGAAGGGCTTGATACTCCTGAACTGCTGAATTAACATCAAGTGTCCTCTCCATTGAGAAGAAAGTTCCTCTAAGTTGGGTACTTCAAATTGTATCCCAGATGGGACAGACACAAGGTCAATGAGCTCATGATCAGGTTTACAAGTCTCAGGCTCTGAAACAGGATAAGGGCTCCAGAAGCAAATTCCCTAACACCAGAAAGTCATCAAGAAACAGAACCTCCGACACCTTAGTTCTGGAGATGGAATGCTGCTACTGCCAGAGTTGAGAAAAGATCTTGAAGCCAATGAGAGACTGTCTCACAATAATATAAATTCATGTGCCAAAACTACAAGCACTGTTGACATAGGGGGAGTCAAGGCAATTAGGAACTTCAGTTATGCAAGCTGTAAAACTATTCAGGTTAGCAAGTTCCACAGGTGGAATTCTAAGAGGACAGAAAAGAAAAGGAGTACTTGTAGCACCTTAGAGACTAACAAATTTATTTGAGCATAAGCTTTTGTGAGCTACAGCTCACTTCATCGGATGCTGTAGCTCATGAAAGCTTATGCTCAAATAAATGTGTTAGTCTTTAAGGTGCCACAAGTCCTCCTTTTCTTTTTTGCGAATACAGAGTAACACGGCTGCTACTCTGAAACCTGTTATTATAAGAGGACAGAGTGGTCCATTTCATTCTTGATCACATAGGTTTGGAGACATAACAATTTAATAGTTTAAGCCACTGCAAGTCTACACTTAAGGAAGGAGAGAATTTAATCTGAAAGCTTCTTTTGTGAGCCAGTATCAGGAGTGGGCAGAAAATGAAGAAGGGCATGTCTACTTCCCAATAATAAAGGAAATAGCATATTACTATAAATTTATGTTACAAGTGTTATGCCTTTAGATGAATTTTAACTGTATTTAGGCTTAAACTCTTATGTAAAATCACTTTATTTACACCATTTCAGTTTATTTTTGTGAATATCTATAAATACTAAATATTGCTATTTTATACTTGATTTCTGGTTTGGTTTCTGTCCAGATTTTCAGAGGTGTGGAGCACTCTTTGACTTTAGTGGGAGCTGTGGGTGCTCAACATCCTTGAAAATCAAGCCATTTATTTCAGTACCTACATAGGGATTTGGATGCCTAAGTGCTTATCCATTTCAAAATGATACAGGATAGTATTTAAAGTACAGATTATCTACATCTGCTTCTAACCCTTGATGAGTTGTAGGAATTTGGTAAGATCTAATTTTGTACATTGTATAATCTGAGGAAAATTGGATTATATGCCCCATTTCTTTCCAATGAGTTGCTAAAATAGTTTCCAGAGTATGTCACAAATGAGAAGAGTATGAGGAGTTTGCAAATCACATGAAACTAACATAAATCACCAATATATCCTCACCTGTTTAATGGTAAATTTGTGAGCCAGAATTAACAAGTTTAATCGTTCGACTGCAGAAGAGTGATGCTCTGTATCCTCATCCATTTGTGTTGTCAATATGTCAGCCAGCAGAAGCATACTTTTCACTAGTGTTAAAGAAGCCATTGGGGAAATAAATGGCTTTTCTTGGAGTAAATTAATTATATCCTATTTAAACACAGATAAAATAAACCAATGTTATTGTTTGTTTATAAAGACACAAATAAAATGAAAAAGTATGTTATATTCACATTATCTAAGAGGTATTCACTATTTCAGGATTATTTTGTCCTGGCAGCAGTTTTATTTGGCAAAAACCAAAAAAATTAACAACTATTCTTTGTTTTCATTCAAACCTGCAGACGAAGCTTAATGCCAGTCACTGGGCGCCTTTCTTGCAGGTCAAGTATAACAGCTTGCACCATCACTTCAGCCTGTGTCTCAATGTCACTGAAGGCCTCTGCTTCTATTATTACTTCATTTATTAGACTTGAGCAATCATTCATGTCATTTTCTAAAAGAAACAAGGGGATTAAAAATAAAAATAAGATAAAAATTATTTTACAGTACCTTTCTCTACCACACTTTAAGGTCGCATCCACTCTGAAAAATGACTATAAAAGTGATATAATGGGCTTCCATGTTTATTGTGTTTCACTGATTTCAATATCAAATGTGTTCAATTTACAAGAAAAAATGGTTTGTTTTCAAATTGTCAGCATTGCCAACACACACAAGTTGGGTTCTTTTCTTCTGAGGCATCAGTACAAGTAATGAAGATTCTGCAAGCCTGAGGATATTCTCCAATTACACCTGCTCAACTCCACTATTGTCTTCAAAAATCTTCTGCCAGTTACAACTTTGAAACTCCATTAACCTTTATATGGGCTGCAGATGCAATTTAGAGCAGAGTTGGCCTGCAAACCTACGTTAATAGAGATGATACTCATGCCAGAAAGACCACAGCTTCAGAGCCCTTGTTGATGAAAGCTCACGAAAGCTTATGCTCAAATAAATTTGTTAGTCTCTAAGGTGCCACAAGTACTCCTTTTCTTTTTGCAAATACAGACTAACACGGCTGCTACTCTGAAACTTGTTGAGCTTGTATGACTTGAAGTAGGAAAAACATCAGCTCAATTTACAATTAAAAAAATTCAGTCTGGAATCAATAAGACAATAAATTTTCCTGTTTTACAGTCACCTTTCAGAGTGGAAGTAGAATTGTAAATACATAATTTTAACATATATTTTAATGTACATGTATACATAATGCAATATAGTTAACACCAATACATAATTGTGTAACTGATGAAATTTTAACTAACAATCTTATGTACAAAAAAATTCCCTAGCAATTTTGTGCAATTAGTGGCATAAAGTATTTTTATACTGTCATGCTCAAATGCTTGGAAATAAAAGAAACTGGAACAGAACATTTCCATTTATGGGAGCTATATAAAGTCAGCACAGCAGAGGAGTATTTGAGGTTTGCTCAAAATAGAGATATGTAGCAGCAATAAATTTTAAAAATTAAGTGTGCCTATTTAACTTAATTGCTTTAAAGCACATCAATTTTTTTATTACATACTTGATTTTTCAGAAGGTAATGAGCATTAAATGAGCCTTTTTTGATTTAATGGCTTATACTTTATAAACTAGAGGGAAAGACCAAATTCAGAAACAGAATATTTTCCTGGCTGTATTGGCTGAATTCAGTATAAACAGTTGTTTACTGATAGTGCTAATTTTAATATTTTATTATTTGTACTGTAATAGAGATTGGGATCAGAGGACCATTATGCTGGGCACTATACAGACACCCAAGAACATATGGTCCCTGCCCAAAGAGCTTACAATCTAAAATACTAAAGCAAAGACAGTAGTACCTTTCATGTCACAAATGCCACGGATCTGTGCTGTTAGTGCAGTCACTAATGCCATGCGACATCTCAGCCACAGACGTATGTTCATATGTTCTTGTGCTATTACATTGCAAGGCAGCCGAGTACTGTCTACATAAGAATCCTGGTCATATTTCCAAAGTCAATAAAAAAAAATTATTTTGTGAATCAACTACTTTAACACAAACAATGCAGAACTGTTTGTGTTAAGTTTATGTATTTGTTAGTATAATATAAATCAAAATAATACAAATATTTTAAAAATAGCATAGTTATAATTTAAAGTTTATTCAGTTTGGCTCAATCATTTTTATTACAGATGTCAATTTATGATTTATTAAGTTAAAACCCCATGAAATAATGAAATCTACAATGAAAATTAAACTGTGGTAATGTGAGAACAAATAAATATGTAATATGTTGAGAATATGTGCCGGTGATGAGCATGTGATAAATTCAAGTACCAGGTGATAAAGAGCATTTGTTATACACTTTTGATCACCTCATCTGCACTCTGCCCACTAATCCACTGAGACTAATTCTAACATTTCAAATGTCTAAGGCACCTCAAGCAGTTGTCTTCCAAAACAAAACCTTCTGCTTTTCGCATTCTGCTTCTAGTGACACCCATTCAACATAATTGGCTTGCATGTTTGCAAAGATTGATGAAAATTAGATACAAGGCTGGATTCTGACCTTCAAAATCAGTTTCCTTTAACGATATTTTATGTTGAAAGCCTTAACAATTACTGCAGTCCATCTTACATTTTAATTGTCACTGCTGGAGCTACAATATGTTGGACTGTCAAGATAATAAAAGACCTCAGTCAAAGTTCTGTCAATCCTTAGACAAGTATTGAGAATTAGGAGAATTGATCAGACACTCTTCTAATTTTAGATCTCAGTGGTGATGTGTACTTCTCTCTCAGGCTCTTCCAGTGAAATGCTCTCACTCAATACATTTGCTTATACAATTTACGTATAGTAAAGTCAATCATGTATTTATTATATAGCATCCAAAAGTGTCTGAAGAGGTTTGAAGTTCAAATATATATTTTACAGTATAAAAGAAAATCCTTGATTTGTATACTGTTGCACAACTACTGGGAGGAGGTTAGGTCAATACAACAAGGTATTTCTCTGGTGGTCTTTTTTGTTGTTTTGTTTTGCTTTTCATGGGGTTTATAGGCAGAGGAAATGCTGATGCTAAAATATGCAACATGAAAAAGTATCCTAATTGCTTTTACAATACTCCCACAGCATATTAACTACTATGATGGCAATTAAAAGTCAATGTTTAATTACAGTAACCATACAGAGTTATCAGATATATTAGACCTCTCCTATACTAAGACTAAAAGTAAATTTAATACTTCAGATATCACTGCATAATAGCTGTAGATAAATGTATGAGGGGTGATCACCACACTAGCATTTCTAAAAGAGGTTCAGCAGTGTGCTCAATTTGACATTTTGATGCAAGACTTTACATAGCAAGCAAACAATAATTTACAAAGTAGAATCTGTATCAATACATACTCGATGCTCTGTTTGCTGTATATTTAGCTGAATATGTGGAACATTCTTCCTGAAAATGATTGCATCCTGAAGAAGTCGAATTGCAGAGAAAGCCAAAGCAGCACTGACAGGGAACATATTGTTAAAAAACAAAATTATGTACCATTTTATGCTTTCATGTAATCATTCTGATGTCTAGACCATTTCTGATTGTGAATCAGCAGTTATAGACTAGATTTTTCTTAATTAATACAAAAAGTGTATCTATAGCATATACTGAATTTACAAAAACAATGAGGAGTCTGGTGGCACCTTAAAGACTAACAGATTTATTTGGGCATAAGCTTTCATTGGTGAAAAACCCACTTCTATGCAGAGTTATTTACTGTGGCCAACAAGCTCCCCTCACCCGCCGCCCCCCTGCCTAGCGCGCCGCGTCCTGGCTCCTCTGCCTATCTCCAGATGCTTCCTGCCGCCAAACAGCTGTTTGGCGGCACTTAGTGCTTTCCTGGAAGGAGCGGGGAGGAGACAGAGAAGAGGCAGGGTGGGACAGGGATTGGGGAAGGGGTTGGAATAGGGTCAGGGAGAGGGCAGAGTTGGGGCGGGGACTTTGGGGAAGGAGTTGGAATGGAGGCAGGGAAGGGGTGGGAAGAGGCGGGGCAGAGTCGGGGCCTCATGGAAGGGGTGGAGTGGGGGTGGGGCCAGGGGCTTTTGTATCTTTGTATGAAAATGTGTCAGTGATACGGCCCTTCGGCCAATGTACTAGTCCTCATGTGGCCCTCCTGGTGATTTGAGTTTGAGATCCCTGGTTTAAAGTCAGAAAAACCTGTTAACAGAGGCTGTGCCACTTTCTGCAGGCTAGGAAAGGAAAGGACGCACCCCTCTTCCTTGGTATCCCTTTGTAACTATACTTCAGGCTTTTGCCAAGTCCCTGTAGAGAGGCTTCTCTCTTCCCAAGATTGAATCAAGAGAATTCCTTTACATAGTCTCCAGTAAGCAGGCACATGGTATTTGGAAGTTGCCCCCTCACCATCATTCAACATTGCTAGAGATTGACTTTCAGTAACCTTTAATATAAAAAGGCTATAACAGGCACACTGAGAAGCACATACATGCAACCCAAGGCCCAGTGCTCTCTGAACCACTGTACTGTGAACATCAAGTGTTCAAAAATCATCAGTCAGCGCCCCCCCTCCTGACATCATGAGATTGGCTTGAAAATAATAAATGATGGGCTTTTTTTCTTTGCCTTCTGGTTTCTGAGCCTGTACACTGCACTTGGGTCACATTTTCAAGATTTTTTTTTGCAACCACAAGGGCAATAAACTTCATTTTTAAAAAACCTAAAAGGTAAGATTCTTGTGCAACCTCGTTCTAGCAGTTAGGGCATTAGGAAAAAATATGAGTGTTGGCAACACTCTAATTAAACAGTGCTTCTTTGAAAAAGAGAGGACTTACCAGTTACATTGAGATTTTATGACTGAAAAGGAATCTCCAACAATTGCAGATATAGATGAAAATCCCACATTTTGTCAAAAGAATTAAGGTATTTTCAAGACAGGAAAGTGTTTGGGAAACTGATCTAGTGGGAAAATCTTTTCTAACAAATGCTCTTGAGCCAATCATAGGCCCACCCTCCAGAGAATGTGCTCTTTGTAACAGCTGTCCCCAACTTTCTACTTTTTTCAGAGTAGCAGCTGTGTTAGTCTGTATTCGCAAAAAGAAAAGGAGTACTTGTGGCACCTTAGAGACTAACAAATTTATTAGAGCATAAGCTTTCGTGAGCTACAGCTCACTTCATCGGATGCATTAGGTGGAAAAAACAGATAAACCCATTGTTTCATGTTCTCTGTGTGTGTGTATATAAATCTCTCCTCTGTTTTTTCCACCTAATGCATCCGATGAAGTGAGCTGTAGCTCACGAAAGCTTATGCTCTAATAAATTTGTTAGTCTCTAAGGTGCCACAAGTACTCCTTTTCTTTTTGCAACTTTCTACTGAATCAGAGCTACAAGCAACAAAGTCACACGTTCGGTTACACCATATGAGTTATATGTATTTTTCCAATCTTCCCATCTTTCACCACCTTTCTGAAATGTTATTGCTTTTCTGTGATATTGAACAATGCAAAGTATTTCCAAGCTACCATAACTCAAAAGGCAAAAGCTCCAACTTCTTGTTGGAAGGCATAAAACTATTCCACAAATTAATTGTTCAAAAATGATAAGCCAGGTTAATTTACACTGCGGCCTCTTTGCACACTCTGGCAATGTAAAGCTGCCTTAAAGTGAGAGTAAATATAATTTAAGGCCTCTAAATACTGAAAATGGGAATCAGACTGTGAAATTTGAAAAATGCTAGATTGAACGTTCTAGAAGACACAGTCCTTTATTTATGCAGAAAACAGACAAAGGATGAACAGCAGTATTCTAAGATTCCCCCTCAGGGAACAGATGGCCAGGATCCCCTGGGGGACTAACATGAAAGGGAAGGGAGTCCAGGAGAGCTGGCTGTATTTCAAGGAATCCCTGTTGAGGTTACAGGGACAAACCATCCCGATGAGTCGAAAGAATAGTAAATATGGCAGGCGACCAGCTTGGCTTAATGGTGAAATCCTAGCGGATCTTAAACATAAAAAAGAAGCTTACAAGAAGTGGAAGCTTGGACATATGACCAGGGAAGAGTATAAAAATATTGCTCGGGCATGTAGGAAAGATATCAGGAGGGCCAAATCGCACCTGGAGCTGCAGCTAGCAAGAGATGTCAAGAGTAACAAGAAGGGTTTCTTCAGGTATGTTGGCAACAAGAAGAAAGCCAAGGAAAGTGTGGGCCCCTTACTGAATGAGGGAGGCAAGCTAGTGACAGAGGATGTGGAAAAAGCTAATGTACTCAATGCTTTTTTTGCCTCTGTTTTCACTAACAAGGTCAGCTCCCAGACTGCTGTGCTGGGCAACACAAAATGGGGAAGAGATGGCCAGCCCTCTGTAGAGATAGAGGTGGTTAGGGACTATTTAGAAAAGCTGGACGTGCACAAGTCCATGGGGCCGGACGAATTGCATCCGAGAGTGCTGAAGGAATTGGCGGCTGTGATTGCAGAGCCCTTGGCCATTATCTTTGAAAACTCGTGGCGAACGGGGGAAGTCCCGGATGACTGGAAAAAGGCTAATGTAGTGCCCATCTTTAAAAAAGGGAAGAAGGAGGATCCTGGGAACTACAGGCCGGTCAGCCTAACCTCAGTCCCTGGAAAAATCATGGAGCAGGTCCTCAAAGAATCAATCCTGAAGCACTTAGAGGAGAGGAAAGTGATCAGGAACAGTCAGCATGGATTCACCAAGGGAAGGTCATGCCTGACTAATCTAATCGCCTTTTATGATGAGATTACTGGTTCTGTGGATGAAGGGAAAGCAGTGGATGTATTGTTTCTTGACTTTAGCAAAGCTTTTGACACGGTCTCCCACAGCATTCTTGTCAGCAAGTTAAGGAAGTATGGGCTGGATGAATGCACTATAAGGTGGGTAGAAAGCTGGCTAGATTGTCGGGCTCAACGGGTAGTGATCAATGGCTCCATGTCTAGTTGGCAGCCGGTGTCAAGTGGAGTGCCCCAGGGGTCGGTCCTGGGGCCCGTTTTGTTCAATATCTTCATAAATGATCTGGAGGATGGTGTGGATTGCACTCTCAGCAAATTTGCGGATGATACTAAACTGGGAGGAGTGGTAGATACGCTGGAGGGGAGGGATAGGATACAGAAGGACCTAGACAAATTGGAGGATTGGGCCAAAAGAAATCTAATGAGGTTCAATAAGGATAAATGCAGGGTCCTGCACTTAGGATGGAAGAATCCAATGCACCGCTACAGACTAGGGACCGAATGGCTCGGCAGCAGTTCTGCGGAAAAGGACCTAGGGGTGACAGTGGACGAGAAGCTGGATATGAGTCAGCAGTGTGCCCTTGTTGCCAAGAAGGCCAATGGCATTTTGGGTTGTATAAGTAGGGGCATAGCGAGCAGATCGAGGGACGTGATCGTTCCCCTCTATTCGACACTGGTGAGGCCTCATCTGGAGTACTGTGTCCAGTTTTGGGCCCCACACTACAGGAAGGATGTGGATAAATTGGAAAGAGTACAACGAAGGGCAACGAAAATGATTAGGGGTCTAGAGCACATGACTTATGAGGAGAGGCTGAGGGAGCTGGGATTGTTTAGTCTGCAGAAGAGAAGAATGAGGGGGGATTTGATAGCTGCTTTCAACTACCTGAAAGGGGGTTTCAAAGAGGATGGCTCTAGACTGTTCTCAATGGTAGCAGATGACAGAACGAGGAGTAATGGTCTCAAGTTGCAATGGGGGAGGTTTAGATTGGATATTAGGAAAAACTTTTTCACTAAGAGGGTGGTGAAACACTGGAATGCGTTACCTAGGGAGGTGGTGAATCTCCTTCCTTAGAGGTTTTTAAGGTCAGGCTTGACAAAGCCCTGGCTGGGATGATTTAACTGGGACTTGGTCCTGCTTTGAGCAGGGGGTTGGACTAGATGACCTTCTGGGGTCCCTTCCAACCCTGATATTCTATGATTCTATGATTCTATGAACAGCAGTATTCTAAGATTACTCACATACTCCTACCAATATGTGTCAACTGCACACTGGACTGACTTCATCGATTCAGTACACAAAGAGCCTCAAACAGTAATGAAAACCAAGAAAGCAGTTTTAGTAGTACTTGTGGCACCTTAGAGACTAACAACGAAAGCTTATGCTCAAATAGATTTGTTAGTCTCTAAGGTGCCACAAGTACTCCTTTTCTTTCTGCGGATTCAGACTAACACAGCTGCTATTCTGAAGCCTGTTTTAGTAGTGCTTAGTCTTCCCACTCTTCCCAACTGAATTCTTAAAGTCTGATTTGCCACCACTTTATTCCAGTTTTACATAATGGTGAAAAACTACCTATGCCCTGCACTTTGTGTAGTCCCATTGAGTTCAATGGGATTATTCTTGTGCATAAAGGTATTCAGGGCTATCAGTGTTTTTCAGGATAGGGACTATAATGTGGAAGACACCCAGTGAGGCCAATGAGGGGGCTGGTATGGTACTGGAGGTGAGTTCTGCCTAGACCAGGCATTCCAGTCCTTTCATTTGTTAGGAGAATGGAAATGGTTCCTGAAGAAGGCCTTGGACTTCCTGAAGTGGAAAAAGAAGGAACCCACTTCAGAATCAGAGGTGGAGGCAGAGAACTGTGAAGCCAGGGTCATGCAGTACCAGGCAGCATAACCACAAATCAGGTCTGTGATCTATGATGCAACTACAGTACTGGCAGCAGCATTCAGGGTTTCCTATGCTGAGGTGGTGCAGTTACTTACGGTAGTCTCTGAGCCAACACTAAGGAGATTGAAGAAAGCAGTACAGGACTCGAGGTCACAAGGACCAAAACAGATCCAAATGTTGGAGGCAACATATGCATCACTTGTGTGATGGTTCCACATGGCACTGCTGGTCTGGATGGTTGGCAAGGGCGGTACCAAAAGGCTCAGCAGATCTTATGCAGCTCTGTAGGCCTCCAGAGTGGTCAGTACCAAAAGAGGCCTTTGCCCTCACATCCCCATGCTCAGCAATGATGGTTCCACCATCTGCACTGATGAGGTAACTGATCTCAGTGGCCCCAGAATCGGTACTATAGTCAATGGCTTTGCTCATGAGATCCACTAAACTGCAGTACCGGGGAGCGGTCGGCCAAAGGGCACACTGTACCCTTGTACTTCAATACAAGACTGGCTAACTTCTGCAGCCAAAGAGTCCCATACAGAGGAGTTTGATGAAGTCAAAGCTGTCCTCTTCTTAGGCGTCAGCAGCTGAGGGTGCTCCAAGTGCTTGTACCTCTTGGAAGACTGTCCTGGTTAGTGGAATTGTCACAGGGTTCACTTACCACTGCTGGCCACTGTGGGGAATAGCTCTGCCAGTCTGCATCCTCCCTCCGGTGGTGTCTTCTCCCATCTTGTCTCATTCTGCTGCCTCGCTCATTCCCAGATCTGCAGCTTCCTCTTCATGGCTTGGCCCTCCAGCCAGATCATTAAAGTCTTCCCCTCTGGAGAATTCAAAGTCCTTCCACAGCCTGTTGTCTAGCTGGTGTCTCCACTGCGCTGTGCCACTACCCAGTCGCTGGTAAGGGAACCAGACTCACCCTCTACACAGGGTTTCAGCCCAGAGACCCTATAACATACAGCCAAAGGCTATATCTCCTTAGTCTTCGCTGCAGTTTCCCGGGCTCCTTCCTACCTTACTAGCATCTCCCCTCCCTGGGTTTGCCACCCTCCAACTCCCTCTACTCAGGAAGTGACTGTAGCCTACTTCCTTGCAACCATTTTCACCCTTGCAATAGCCAGCTACTTGGTTATATACTGGCCACCTGTTCCTGCACAGCTGAGCCTATTCCTAATTAGTGGCCTGCTCCCCAGTTACTCCTCCAGGTGCATCTGGGGGATTTAAATGGCCTGCCTGGCCACCTTAACCCCTTCCAACCCAGTGTGGGACAGATGCCCTGTCATAGCAATCTCCTCCTGTCTCTGTCTGCAGGTAAGGCCAGGGGAGCACTTCTGAAAGGAATGGTCAAGGAACTCCCTCAATCTGACTGATCTGGTTCTGATGCTGGGCAAAGGGCAGCCTCCATGGGGATGTATCTGAGAGACTCTTATTTTTGCTTTCTTGTTCTAGTCTTGAAACTCTGGTAGTCTGGATTCCTGTCCCTGACGTGGCTCTTACCCAAATACTTCAAACAGCAGGAGTCAGGGTCACTCATAGATTCACAGGCATTGGTTTGTGACCCCTGGAGCAGGACTTGAAGCCAAGGGCCCTTGGCATAGGCTTCCCAAAGCCCAGATCCACTAACTATTGACATTAAGGATATAAAAGGAAAACAAAAAGAAAAGGAAAAAGAGGTCCAAGGAAACAAAATGAGTACCACTAACTACAACTAAGCTAACTACTAATTATCAAAAGCTAGAAAGAGGAATGAGTACACTCTAAGAACAGACAGTAAGAAGGAACTGAAGGATGGGCAGAGCAGTTCTGCCTTTTATACCCTCAACTCAGAGCAGGAGACAGAGGCCTGGCACCTCTCTGAGTATTGCTTGGGAAAACTCTCTGGCATTGGTGTGCAAGGCACACACACATCTAGTGTAATGGATATATGCAAACATTTGAAGATTAAGTACCGTACTTCCTTCCTGACCACTTTGTATCACCCATCTATAAGGCCGACTGAACATCTACCCTGCACTGGAGAGCCCCAAAAGATAATCAGCAAATGCTTGACACACACTGGTACCCCTAAAAGAAAAGGAGGACTTGTGGCACCTTAGAGACTAACAAATTTATTTGAGCATAAGCTTTCGTGAGCTATAGCTCACTTCATCGGATGCATCCTTTTCTTTTTGCGAATACAGACTAACACGGCTGCTACTCTGAAACTGGTACCCCTGACACCGTAAAAAGAGGTTCCAGTCTGAAGCAAATTGTAAGCCAAGAGAGAAACAATACCTAGTTGGATACGGACAAGAGAGTTTCATAAAATTGACATAGCAATCAAAAGGGTAGAGCAGTCATTGCATACTGGTCAGTTATTTCTCTTGGGGAAATTTACAGCAGCATTAATCTGCTTGACAGGAACAGTGAATCACAAGGATTACACGAGGAGAAATGTCCACAGGCAGTCTACAAGTTCTCATTTCCGCATCTATACTAAATACCTTATTAACTCTGATACAAAAGCACCAGTCCTGCTGCCTGGACTTCAGGGAAACTTCTGTCTTTTTTAAAACAATCTAAAGAAAATTCAGCTGAAAGATTATATAGTTGTGCTATCTCAATGTCTTCAGTTAATTTGTGAATATTCGTACAGCACTTTGAAGATGGAGAATGGTAGATAAGTCCAATATATAATTAATATTAATCCATGTATTTAAGAGAAAATATTCTCTTTGGTAGGCTGTGAGCCAAGGCTACATGAGGATTCAACTGGATCACAGACAATTTATTAGAACACCAGAAAGGGGAATTGCAGTTCAGCATGATAATAGTGGGAGAATGGAACGGTAAACTAAAACACGAGTGATTAGCCCATAAAGGGGTGACAAGCTAAGCTTAAATCTCTAATTAACAGCCCACTGCAATGCAAATACTGTTTACATCAAATAAAAGACCTAACTAAAGGGAAGAGGTAGACATTATCAAAAACAAAAAATACTGTAATAAAATCATCATTCTTATAAAAATAGATTAATTTATTTTATTTTATACTAAGCAGGTAATAAGCAGGAAAATTCTCCCAAATTAAACATTAATGTGATATGAAGATGATTATACAGAAACTTCTATGAATAATCTGTATCTCTATTGTGCTTGATATTTCTAAAGTACAGGAAAACCTCAATTTTATGAAGGTCTCAAAGGGCACCTGAAATTTTCACAAAATCTGAGGTTTAGAAATTATGGGGAAATCTGAAAATCATGAAAATACAACAGTATTCTACACAATACTATTAATTCAATTTAAAAATGCAAATATACTTCAGTGCAATTAATATCTAATTCATTCAAATATATTAAAACTATATTAATACAATTAGAACAGATCTAAAATCTAGTATTACAATTGAAATCTAACATCAATCAGTAAATCTGATGAATGTTCTCTTAGGCCAGGGACACAAAGGCATTTTAAAATAAAACAATTTCATAAATTCAGAAAAAAAAGATTTTGCACAAAAAGATGTTCTCTATATATTAAAATTATACCAAAAATAGGAAGGCATCTGCTAAAATTTCCAGACTCTTATTTTCAGTAAAAATCCTGCGTGTTTTTTTTTAATTCTGCAAAATATTATATCACAAACACTCTATCTGGAGCAACTGATATGTCAAATACTGATGATTTTTTTAAAATAAAACAAACCATAGAAATAGACAATAGAATCCTAATGCAATTTGCCATGCACACAAATGACCCGCACCACACCTTAAGTAGGGGTGGATATTGTCTGGCTTGCTGGGGGAAGGAGTATAGCACTTTATGGGTGGGGGATGAGAGAGAAGCTCAGTAGATGCTACAAAAGTGAGTGGGTCAGCTTGGCAACGCTGACATGTCCCCCAGGGACTGGAAGGGCTGGGGAATTGATAAAGGGCAAGCCTGGAGGGAGAAGCCCGTTTTCCTCGGACCAGGCTCAGCAGCACTTACCTCCTTCCCGTTGGAGGTGGCAAAATGCTAAATTTGGACAGGACCTGCTATGGGCTTTGTGCTAGTTGCTCCTTTCTAGGGGGGCTGGGAAGGATGTTTTCCCTCACCACAAGATTGGCCAAGGTAGAAAGTGGGGGGGTGCTTCGCCTTCCCCACAGTAGGCTCAGGGAGATGTTTGTTATGGTGAGTAGGGAAGGAGTTAGGCTATGATGTCGCAACTCATTATATAAGTGTGAGGTGGGTGTCCAGTGCAGGTACTCCATAGGGAAGTGACATAGTGACCAGATACATGGCTTGGTAAAGGACTTTAAAAGGAGATGTATGTTAAAGGAGTGGAACTGGGGAGGTTCAGGGCTCCTATGACTAGCACGGCAGGGAGCCAACCCCCCCTTCCTTATAGCCCACCTTACCCTTCCTTCGGGGGCAGGAGTAGTAAGGTCCTAGCAATGGGTTGGCTGGGGGGCCTGGATGGAAAAAAAGCGGGGATGCTTGCGGAAGCCCTCAGGTAGATATTGAAATGATCATGGAGTTACCTGCACTGGACACTTTTATCTGCCGGGTAGTCCCAGACATCTAGTAATAAAGTTGCAGCCTGATTAAAATAATATCAAGCGTCTGCTGTCCTTCTTTTGGCATAGACGGGCAATTATTGTTGTTACTTCCGGTAGCTTTTAAGGTTTGAAATTTATGAGCATCTTTGAAAGCAAAGAGGATAGTTGGTTTTTTTTGGGGTGGAGGGTGAAAGGGGGGGGGGTAATCTTACATTCAGCAAGCTGCAATGTGTTCTGGTTATTTACCTGAAAGCAGTTTGATGTCTCTGCTGAGAAATAGCTGCAAGCTGAAGCTTGGCCTCAATAACAGTCTCTAATTCTACAGCAGAACAGTGAGAAATCTTCCTGTCATATTCGTTCTGTATGTTGGCTACAAGATAGTTAAGCCTTTCTTCAGTTTCTGTCAATAAAATCCCCTATGAGAAGAACATCACAACATCATGTAATTTAAAGAAATAATACAAATAATAGAAAGATGCTTAACCACAGCCCTGAGCCCCCTCCTAAACCTCATCCTTGACCCCACATCAAAGCCCACACCCCTACCTGGAGCCCTTACCCCCACACACATCCCAACTGCCTGCCCCAGCCTGGAGCCCTCTCCCGCATCCTGAACCCCTCATTTCTGGCCCCACCCTGGAACCTACACCCCCAGCCCAGAGCCCATACCTCCTCCCACACCCTGCCTCAGCCCAGCCCCCCCCCATACTCCAAACCCCTCAGTCCCAGCCTGGAGCACCCTCCTACCCCCCAAGCCCCTCATCCCCAACCCCACTCCAGAATCTGCAGCCCCAGCCAGAGCTGTCACACACCCTCATACCCCAACCACCTCCCTCAGCCCAGAGCCCACTTCCATACTCCAAACCCCTCGGCTCCACCCCCCCAGCACAGAGCCCCCTCCTGTACCTCAAACCTCTCATCCTGGGCCCCATCCCAGAGCCTGCACCCACAGCCAGAGCCCTCACCCCTTCCTGCACCCCAGCCCCCTGAGCCAGCCCAGTGAAAATGAGCAAGTGAGTGAGGGTGGGGAGAGCAAGCAACAGAGGGGAGATGGAGTGAGCTTGGCGCCAGGGCCTCAGAGAAGGGGTGAGGCATGGGCTTGGCCTCAGAGGAGGAGTGGGGCAGGGGTGGGGCAAGGGTGTTCGGTTTTGTGTGAGTAGAAAGTTGACAACCCTAGTGAGGGCAGAAGCCCAGAGCCCAGGACGCCCCAGCTGTAGCCACTGGAAGCAAAATCCTCCAGCCCGGCAAGAGTCACTGCGGGAGGAAGCCCCATGGTTGGTGCCTGGTGCTGTGGCAGAAGCCATTGGGATGGGGGGGGGATGTGGAACGGAAGCCTGGAGCCCAGCTCCTGGGCTGCTGCAGCATAGAAGTGAGGGTGTACCACTCTCATTTCTGCGCTGCCTCTGTAGGTGCGTTTGATCTCCACACCAAGGGCGGCGGTGCAGAGAAGGACAATTCCTGTCCCTCCCTAGTGAGGCCGGAATAGCAGCTAGGAGCCGTGGAGTCCCAGCAGCAGGAGAGATCAGATTTCATGGGGGAGGGCTGATTTCACGGTCCATGATGTTTTTCATGGCCATGAGATTGGTAGGACACTACCTACTACTACTAACAGCTTGGGTCACATTAGAACCAGTGACCTAGAAAGTAGAGACTCTAACTCATTTCCAGTTCCCTACATCATCTAGTCCCCACAGTATAATTTCGGCTACATAGGAAATATATCATTTCATGAATAGTGGACTGTTTCCTAAACAACAAAATTACCTTTAGCATAGTCATATTTAATTCGTCTTTACATCTGACCAGCTGCATAATAATGCTGCTTTGTTCCTGGTGTCTTGTAACTTCAGCATTAACTGGCAAATAAAAATTTGTAAAAGCAAAGGACAGCAGTTAAATTCCAAGAAAGACTTCAACTTACATAGGAGCAGAGCTGAGCAAATAATTCTCAATAATTTGAAGAATTTATCTTATTTTTCTATTCACTGAATATTCATGAGAAATTCATGACTTTTCTCCAACATATTTTTTATTTACATTTGTTCTACTATCCTGCCAAACTTTTTATATTTCACACATCTCAGTTGCAGCTACAGGACTCTCCGTTTAGAGATTGGGGGATTTTGGGGGGGGGGGGGGCAGAAAATTTGGAAAAGCCTCCAATCCCACAAGAGCTAGCTCCATGAAGAAAAGGACAGCCTGCACTGCCAATGAGGAAGAACAGAGCAGTTAGGCATAGTTTATATATAATAAACTAAATCCAACAACCTTTGGAACAAACAAAGGATGTCTTTCTTGTCATTCTGACCATTTTGTTTGTTCCCGTATCATCTACTCTGTCTTCAACTTTTTATATTGTAAGATCTTTGGGACATGAACTATCTCTTATGTTTGGAGAGGGCCCCAACATATCTTGGGAGATTCCACAATATATATAATTAATAATAATAAGTGAAGCATTCTGACTATGAAAGGAAAATAAATAGGTGACCACATCATGATCTGAAAAGTATCTTCTGGTGGGTAATTTATGACAAAGAAAAGGAAACCAGTCATTCATCTCCCAAGATGAAAAAATGGATACTCATTTGGAAGAAAGTGATCAGGAAATGTTAAAACAGTACAAAGCACAAAAAGCCATGGGATCCACCAACAATAATGTATCTATAAAAACAAGAATGAAAGGCAACTCTAAATGAAATTTAAATATGAAATTTTAACTATAAAAAATTGAAAACTTATATGTTCAAACTTTCTAAAATAAAAAATAAACGTTTACATTTTCAGCAAGACATAATATGAATATTCTTTAAAATGCATCAGTATAACGTATACAGAAATGTTAAAAATGATGAAATTATACATGAAACAAGCTGGAGAATAAAATCAAATGATGATCAGACTTTTTCATGACAATTATAATTACTTTTTATGCTTGACTCCATGATTCTGCTTGGCTTTTTTAAGTTAGTGTTATCCACAGAATAGATTGTTTTAATCACTTTTTCAGGAATGCTATTTATTGTTGCCGAAAGACAAATGATGAAATGCATTTTGGCCAAAGTTAATTTATTCATGATTTGTTGATCACACATTGAAACCACAGCTGGAGGTAGACTCCAATTAAATACTTCTTCTAGTACCTACAAGCAAAGTTAATAATTCGAATTAATATGCAATTACATGCTAACCACCATATTTGAATTCAATAAAAGAAATGTGTATTCCACGTCTATTAATGACATTCATGAACATACAAGTAGATATGACTCATACTAGATAATATAATATTTGTCACCATGGAGGAATTGGTGTTTTTCTGCCAAGTGGTCACATATGGGAGGGCCTGGCAGGTGAGTTTCCCACTGGAGGAGAAAGTCAATGACAAAGAGTCTGGATATTTTCATAATTTGTTCTATTTACGAAGTATATACCTGTACTTGAACAGAGGTAGTCACAAAAAGTATACAAGTAAACCTCTATATCAGTAATCTCAGCCAAAATCCCAATTCTGCTCCCAGACTTGATTCTTGTTAGAGAATTAAGGCAGGGAGCAAACTCGCATTATTTGCAACCCCCCATAGCAAAAAAACCCCTGCATCATAAAACTAACAATACTGTGCATTTGCTACACAACTTTGTATTTTTCACTCTACTCTCTGTAAATGCTTCCTTAATTATTACCAGTAATAATTATAACTTTTTAGTTCTTCATAAATATTAAATTTCGTATCAAACCCCTGAAGAGAGAAGTAAGTACTATTATCACCATTTTTTAGACAGGAAACCTGACACATACAGATGTGACATGACCAAAGCAGAATAATGCCCATAGAATCCTTGATGCTCCATCTTAGAACTGAGTTATCAGTTCTGATATTTATATCTCTTGGTACTAAAACTAAACACTGTTTTCATAGTATCCAAAAGAATGTATGACACTGTATGTAACAGCACCATCTGGTGATCCTTGCCATAACAACTTAATCAGGACTTCTGTATAATACAGTAATTTTGAATATCATCAGAAGATTTTCCAGACCAGGGTGTGAATATATGGTTTCACTGATGTCAATAGCAAAACTCCACTGACTTTAGTGGGCCCAGGATTTCACCCATGCTGTTGAGAAAGGAAAACATGAAAATATATTCCTGGTACTTACACAGCCCTCCATCAGACAATCCCAATACACTTTTTACAAATAGCCTTTAATCATTCTTCAAGAAGACTGAGTTTTAATATCCTCATTTTAGATGGGTAAACTTAGAAACAGGACGGATAAATGGTTCCCCAAGATCACACAGAAACCAAAGGCAAGGTCCAACTATAGAAACCAAAAATACTGGCTCAGTGCTCTAACCAGTAGATGGGACATGTACTTTCAAATCATTACTCAAACAGAAGTCTGAATAAATTGAGTTAACAAAAGAGATGTCATCAATTAAAAAAATCTTGCTTCTTTCTACTACTGTTTCTTTCTTAGTACTTCTTTACTTCTTTCTACTGTTGTTACAAGTGTCATGTAAACTTACTGTAAATTAAAGTTTGTTTATTTACATAGTGTATCCACAGAACTTTGTGTAGAGTCAGTTTCACTATTTCTCCTGCACATTCAACTGGCTGTTTCCCCCTGGATCTTGTACACAGCACTAGGGAGAGAAAATGTTAAAACCCTGGAAACTAAAAGATAAGTAAATAATTACCATGCAACTTTCACTAAATATTAGGAATGGGTAATTCATTATGTAGACTATGGATTCTGTGTCCTCCCATATTTTTCTAAATATACATTTCACATATCCACCCTGCCATAGAAAAACATATAAGTCAGCACTGAAAGGAGTAACAAAGCTAGAAGGGAGTAACAAAGCTAGAAGAGTAACAAATTTATTTGAGCATAATAAACCTGGTGGCTGAACTTTGTCCTCACCCACAACTATTTCACATTTGGGGACAATGTATACCTTCAAATCAGCGGCACTGCTATGGATACCCACGTGGCCCCACAGTATGCCAACATTTTTATGGCTGACTTAGAACAACGCTTCCTCAGCTCTCGTCCCCTAATGCCCCTACTCTACTTGCGCTACATTGATGACATCTTCATCATCTGGACCCATGGAAAAGAAGCCCTTGAGGAATTCCACCATGATTTCAACAATTTCTATCCCACCATCAATCTCAGCTTGGACCAGTCCACACAAGAGATCCACTTCCTGGATCCTACAGTGCTAATAAGCGATGGTCACATGAACACCACCCTATACCAGAAACCTACTTACCGCTATACTTACCTACATGCCTCCAGCTTTCATCCAGACCACACCACACGATCCATTGTCTACAGCCAAGCTCTAAGATACAACCACATTTGCTCCAACCCCTCAGACAGAGACCAATACCTACAAGATCTCTATCAAGCATTCTTACAACTACAATACCCACCTGCTGAAGTGAAGAAACAGACTGACAGAGCCAGAAGAGTACCCAGAAGTCACCTACTACAGGACAGGCCCAACAAAGAAAGTAACAGAACGCCACTAGCCGTCACCTTCAGCCCCCAACTAAAACCTCTCCAGCGCATCATCAAGGATCTACAACTTATTCTGAAGGATGACCCATCACTCTCACAGATCTTGGGAGACAGGTCAGTCCTCGCTGACAGACAGACCCTCAACCTGAAGCAAATACTCACCAGCAACTACACACCACACAACAAGAACACTAACCCAGGAACCTATCCTTGCAACAAAGCTTGTTGCCAACTCTGTCCACATATCTACTCAAGGGGACACCATCATAGGACCTAATCACAGCAGCCACACTATCAGAGGCTCATTCACCTGCACATCTACCAATGTGATATATGTCATCATGTGCCAGCAATGCCCCTCTGCCATGTCCATTGGCCAAACCGGACAGTCTCTATGCAAAAGAATAAATGGACACGTCAAGAATTATAACATTCAAAAACCAGTTGGCGAACACTTCAACCTCCCTGGACACTCAATTACAGACCTAAAAGTGGCAATACTTCAACAAAAATACTTCAAAAACAGACTCCAACGAGAAACAGCAGAACTGGAACTAATCTGCGAACTGGACACAATTAAATTAGGCTTGAATAAAGACTGGGAGTGGATGAATCATTACACTAACTAAAAACTATTTCCCCATGCTAATTTCCCCCCTACTGTTACTCACACCTTCTTGTCAACTGTTGGAAATGGGCCATCCTGATTATCATTACAAAATTTTTTTCTCTCCTGCTGATAATAGCACACCTTAATCGATTGGTCTTGTTAAGAGTTGGTATGGCAACCCCCATTTTTTCATGTTCTCTGTATATCTATCTATCTATCTATCTATCTTCCTACTGTATTTTCCACTGAATGCATCTGATGAAGTGGGCTTTAGCCCACAAAAGCTTATGCTCAAATAAATGTGTTAGTCTCTAAGGTGCCACAAGTACTCCCCTTTCTTTCTGCTGATACCGACTAACACAGCTACCACTCTAAAAGCTAGAAGAGGTTCTTAATATAGTACCATGAAGTATATAAATAGCAGAACTAACTAAATCAAATCTCAAGATAGAGCCACAGTGATTCTGTGGAGATTCTTCTGCTTTGGTCATGTCAAATGTCTGTCAGTTTTCTCATTTGATAAACTGGCAATAATAATACTAACTGTGACGTTATATGATTAAAATATGACCATGTATATTATTGTTGCTACCACTGTTATACAATTGCAACAACTCTTGTGCAAAGTATGGTCATGTAAGGTGTCAATAGAAAAGTTATGATTTGTTGAATATGATTATCCTATTTGTATGCATGTATCGTATGTATCATGCATGTATTCATGAAGTTATGAATATTGACTATGTACCTGTATTTCATATGTGTTTGCTCCTGGGTAACACCGACCAGGTGGTTTACATCCATTCTAGCCAGCACATCGTGAATGGAGTATTCAAGTTGATAGCCCATCAACAAACACAATAGGCCATGGAAGAAGCTTATCCCCACCTGATGGACTTTCCTGTGGTTGTCCCAGTCAGAATATGGATAATGGCCCCTGCTATGACTCACTGAAGCCTGCAAGGGCACGTGACCAGCTCATGTGACACTGGACTACATCTTGTGGTTGTACTTTTCCACAAACTGCTGAGGGTTTTGTTTGGGACAATGACGTTCCCAACATATGGCAGAAAGTATAAAAGGCCCTGGATACATCTCCATTTGGCCTCTTTCCTGCTCTGATCTCTGGACTATGAATTTATACTAATGGGAGTATTCTAACCAAAGGACTGAGGACCTTCAAGTCATTTGGAAGCAACCAGAGACTTAACAAGCCAGCAATTTATTTCATCACTGCTTCAAGCTTGATCCAAGAACTTTGCAATTTTTTTATGTATTTGATTCCCTTAACCAATTTTAAGTCTCTCTTCTTTTCTCTTGTAAATAAACCGTTAGATATTAGATACTAAAGGATTAGCAACAGCATGATTATAGGATAAGATCTAAGTTATATATTGACCTGGGTGTGTGGCTAGTCCTTTGGAATCAGAAGAGCCCTTTGATTGATGAAACTGGTTTTAAATAACCACTCATCATTAAGTCTAGTGCCTGGGAGTTGAAAGGAGGACTGGAATACATAAGGAGGCTGCATTTCTGACTTCTTGTTAGCCAGTGTGGTAAGACAGAAATTTACTTCTGTTGCTCGTTTGGTATTTCTCATGGAAGAATAACCACCAGTTTTGCAGTGTGTCTGCCCTATTTCTTAGTAGTTTGTCCTGAATCTGATATTCTCAGTTGTGACCCACTGAGGCACGGTGAGACTAACTTCTATCCAAAGAGGCCTATTGTGAAATTTAATGTATATGAAGTGCTAAAGAGTGTTATTATTAACATAAAATCATAAATAATAATTAAAGGAAACATTTACAGAAGCATATAATGGACAATACAAAGTTATATAGAAAGCACAGGAATAGGTATATTCTCCAGGTCACATAATTCCTATTGACTCTAACAGGTACTATGCAGGTGAATAGTCATGCTCTGAACTAACATTTTAGTTCTATGAGACATAAAGTTGTTTTCTTACCTGTAAGTTTGCATTCGTCAGGAGGGGTTTCGATGAGTTGAATTTCTGAAAAGACTGTAATTAAAATGTAACAATGAATGATGAATGAGTTGCTGATGATCTTACAAGGAACTTGGGGGAAACCAATGTAGTGGTACAGTGTCAGATGCTATATTGTCATGTAAGCCTCAGTTCAGAAACGCATTTAATCATATGTTCAAATGCAGTTGACTTCAGTAGGGCTGAGCACATGCTTAAGTGCTGCTCTGAATAATGAAGGTTCCCAGAGGGCCAAAGAAAATATCACTAATGGTACTAGTGTCCTTTAAGGCCCAATCTAGTGGGGGTGAAATATGTTCACTCTCTTTAGGAAACAACACTGGTATCTTACTCTTGCACGACTTTCAGCTTCTTAACCCATGAAGTGTCTCCCTATGGCATTTGTTTGAAAGAAACATTGGAAATTTTAAATAAGATCACCTTTCTGCCTGAACACTTTTCATTTAAGTAATGTTTCATATGAAATCTAAGATTACTACACATTAAAATGAGGAAAGGAAGATGTTTTTCTCTTTTTTTAGATTAATTAATTTGTGGTTTTGACATTTTGTATATTTTCAGCGTCTTTGTAATCGGTTTTCCTTATCCCTGATTCTGGTCTCAATAACACTAGTGGAACGGAAATCAGAATCTAGCCTTTTGTGCATTTGATGTCACTGCCTCTGTAGTCAGTTTCACTGTTTCCCCATAATCAGTCATTTTCCCCTGTTGCCTGTGTTAGCTTTTCACACAAACAGAGGAATAAAAACATTTTAAAAAAGAGGACCATGTAATTGTAATGCTACAAAATTTTCAAGGAACTTGGGGCCACATTTGGTATGTAAAACTAATTTGTACTCATCTTTCCAGACTGACTGGATTCTAAAATAACAGTGGCCCTTTTAAAAGGGCTACAAGCTTCTCCTATAGTGAAATGCTAAAAATTGTAACCAAATATTAACAGGAAGAGAGGAAGATAATGTTAACTGAAGGCAATTAAAGAACTCAAGTAGTGAAAAGATATGATTTGTAATGTGTTAGTTTATTTTTTAATCTAGCGTGGGTGATTCTAATCCTCAAATGACAAACAACAGAACTTATCAGGCTATCAGACCTTTGTTTTGGACACTAAAGTATATACATACACTTACACACATACTTCTTTACATGAGATTACGGGAAAGGAACGTTAAAGTTGCAAAATAAAATGTTTCAAGATCAGTAGATGCCCAAGTGCATACATCCTTAACTCTGTCCCTTTGTGAATACGCATTACAAGAAAGGGTGAAATCCTAGCATCACTGCAGTCAATGGGAATTTTGCCATAGACTGAAATAAGGCTAGGATTTCACCCATAGTCTTAAACTACTTGGTCACATACTATTTTTTCCTGCAAGACACCTGCCTTACTCATTGTATAGGCTGGATGGAACACAGTGAAGAAGGAAGGTATTCAAAATTTATTTTTGTCTTCACTGTTCAGTGACTGTTCTCTCCCTCATTCAGTGCACGTCACCTAAACTGCTTATTGCATGATGCTGGAGTACTGGTAATTTCAGGAACTAGTAATGGCTCTACTGCTTGTAAAGGTTTTTGATCATTATAATTCAATGAAGGAGAACCAAGTATTATAGTTTAGTGGCATATGAGAGTACAAATATAATTCAAGCATGAATATTTTACCATCATTTTCCCAATAAGTTTGTAGCCTGCAGGTACTTTCCAGGGAATTTTTTCGCCATGATTGAGCAGACATAGTTCATGGAAAGCCTCCGCAAAAAATCCTAAATCTGTAAGTACTTTAATCTTTAAAGAAATAAGAAATTGAGATTTAGTTTTAGTGTTTTTTCTTAGTCATTCCATTTATTTACAATAAAATATATTAAAAGGGAAATCTTCAAGTAATTTTGACCCAAATTTGGACCATTGGACACAATTTAATGGAGAATGTTCGTTGCTAGACAGCAATCCTGTATGTCTTGTACTGAATAAAGGAACCCAAAAGCTGAAGATTTCATGTAACAACAATAAAATAAACAAACTTTCTCCAAAACTGAAAAAAAAATCAATTAGGGTTCAGGTTTGGTTAGAACTTTATAGTTATAGGTTCAAGTCAGTTCCTATTTTATCCAAATCAATGTAGTCATCCCTTCTCCATCATCATCATTTCCTTGAGTCATCCAAACTCTAGAATAGTTAAGCTTTCACTTACAAGTTATGTTATTTTAAAAAATGCACTCACACTAAGATTTAAAGAACTTTAGCAGGAGTACAAATGAAGTGACAAAACTATTCCAAAAGTTATGACAAAGTTCTTGATGACATTACTGGTGTTGACAGTGAGTAAGGAAGTGAATAAGGACAGCCACATTCACGTACACGCCATACTTTAAAAAAAATTAAAAAGAGCAGGAGAGGGAAAAATCAATGTTTGCCAAAGAAAAAGGCCAGAATCAGAAGGGAATATGTTATGTTCATATTTTTGACTATTGTAGGAGAATTGATTAGTAAAAACAGTAATAAAAATAAGTGATTTCAATCACAAAGGACTCTCATTCCATCAAGATGCTCATTGAGAGAAAAAATATTGAACAAGAACTCAAGTATAAAATATTTCTTTTACAGTTCATGGCACAATGTTATATACCAAGGAACAGTAAATCAATTACATTTAGTAATAAAGTTAAATGAAACTTTTATTCCAAAATGGAATATGTTGTAGCAGCTAGAAGGTTTATTACATTACCTTGAGGATTCTTCCCTCAATACATTTAACCGGGTCCCGACAAATTTCAGAAACAAAGTATTGGTACAATGTGAACAATGGCAAAACCTGCAGAAAAAAATGTTAGATGGTCTAGACATAAAAGCCAGAAAGTCTGCCAACACAAAAATACAGTACTGCGAAGACTGTACGTTAAAGAAAACACAGGAAAGTAGCCTAAGTTACAGTGGTAATACTTCCACTGCCATCCTGGCTTGACATCTTCTTCAGAACTGCTTCTCTTGTGTTGTGTGAAGAATGTATACTTTACAAAATTCTATAAATGGCTAAAGCCAATCCTACTATTCTTAGAGCACTGTCTTTCATCTGTTCAATACAACAGACTTTAAAGTTTCCTCAAAATTATCCTCTTAGCTCAGGCGTGTTTGATGTACCATAGGAGAGTACATCTATTTGAAAGAATTTAGTACACAGGGTTGTTCAAAGAGTCTGCACTCGCCAAAAATTTTCTAAAACAATAACTAAAAGGATAAAAGTATACCTATGACATTATAAAATATTAAACACCTAGTCAAATATAATAATGTTCTAATTTAAGCTATTTAGATTATAATACAAATTGAATCCTGACAAGGCTCAGTTGAGTTGAATCTGCATATCCAACAGTGAATTTGTCTTTTGATCTAAATTATATTTATTAGACAAAATTAATAAAAGGTAAATCTTGATCCTATAATCTTTACTTATGTGATTAACATTTAACTATCCAAACAGTCCCATTAATTTCAATTCAACTTCTGATCTAAGGGTAACTCACACAAAAAAGTACAATGTACTAGGACTCAGTCCTGCAATCATAAATAAACTTTGTTCACTATTTTAAAGATTAAAATCTACTCAGGTTAAAAATCGTACTTGGATTAACATTGAAAGAACTTTTGTAATCTGATTTACTGTTCACCACTTATACTGTTTGTTTTCTTTTTAATTTTCTTTCAGCGTGGACAACGAAAACAAGCTAGGCAGTGTTACTTTGGTTTATAGTTATTTTCTTGTCAATGTTACTTTACGGTTCTCATGAACTAGTTTAATAGTTCTGTGTCTGAATTACGAAGTCCTCAAGGGATTCTTAGTCTGTTCTTAAAATGTTTTCTCTGCAAATTTAAAGTATTTCTGAAAAAAATATATTCTGTAAAATATTATTTTAACAAACCAAAATCTGGAGCCAAATTTGACCTCACTTTAAGTGTGCTTTAATGGTGTCCATTGTCTAAAATAATCCCACAACTGATTACACTGTACAATATACTGGAAATGTAGCTCTTGCCCTGCTGGTACTGCTATTGCAGTGCCTCTGATCCATGGCCTACTAGCTACTCTACCTGATAAAGGAGCAATGTGTCTATAAATGTGCAGAAAGAGGTGTGTGATTAGCAATCTGCTCTCTGAGATAGATAAGCAGGTGAGAGTGTGTGTTTCATTAAAGTAGGAGAGAAAGAGGCAATCTGTATAGAATAAAATTAACCTGGGGGCTAGGAGCAGACAGAATTAAAGTGGGAAATGGGAAGGAACTTGGTGGAGGGCAGGGGTACATTCGAGAGCCTTGCAGCAGGACCTGCTGCCATAATAGCGGAAGCAGGTTAAATGTACTTTGTTGCAAGTGCAATTGGGTGGGCAAAAAAAAGAGACTGCGGTAATTTGCAGGAAAACACTAAATCTCCAGTCAGTTTGTCATAAATAGAATTTCAGCAAAGTAAAGCAAGTTTTTCTTTTTTTTTTAATAAAAGTTTCAATACTTAAATTTAAGCAAAGGATCAAAAGAAATTTGCTGTCTATTATAACAGGAGTTAAAATATTTTTACATAGTTTAAACCAGATTTGTTTTATTCTTTTAGTGATAAAAATTGTGTCTGAATTCCATTTGTATATATATTAACCAACTTTAAAAAAAAATAGCATAGGAGAATCTGTCTCTCTTGTGGGATTTGCAGGATCTAAGGTTTTTGTGGGTGAGAATGGAATAAAAATGCAAGAAACAATGCAGGAGCGGTTGGGAGTGGGTATTGCAGGGCAGGACGGAAGCAGGATTAAAGAAACAGTCCCACGCAGGGCTCTAGTAAAGATAATCAATTAGGGAAGGAAGTGGTGAAGACAGATCTTTAAGAGAAGGAAGAGAAAATGAGAGTGAGGAAAACAAAACTAAAATAACTTACTGAATCTATAATTAAAGTTCTCTAATGTGCTTTGAATGTATTGCATCTACACTCACTTTTGAAGTACAGTGGCTCTTGAAATCACATATATTATGTGTTTTCCTCCAAAGTGCTTAGGAATAGTAGACACACAATGCATTTTTGGCTTCCTGTCATGTACAAATGCCCTATCTATGCTAACCAATTGTAATCCACTGACAACCTGGACACACCGTGAGTGGTAGAAAAGCCAGCAGCTGCATTTACTGAGGAGGACACAGCATAAGCACAGTGGTTGTATAGCTCTGCAGCCAATTCCATTTGTAAACTGGATAAAATCCTAGTTTATCTCTGCATCTGGCTTCATGTGAAAAGCGCTTCTATGCCTGAGCTTAGCTCTACTCCTTGACTATTACTGACACTTTCAAGAAGGGAGGAAATAAATGAGAGAGAGAGAGAGAGACCATTACAATATTCCACCAACATTTCTTTTAACAACATGGCATGAAATAATAAATCAGTATCGCCGACCTTACACATGCAAAATGTACAGACCCTAAGGCAGTCATTCTCAAACTTATTTGATCATGACCCCCTTCTTTGTGTCTGTAGTAGTTTATGCACTCCCTGCCCCAGGCACCTGGCCAGCACCTGCCACTCTCTGGCTGCCCAGCTCTTAATGTGTGCAGTAAGATTTTTTCCCCTAAAGCTTCTCATGCCCCCCGCCCCCAGAATACATTCTATGATACTCCTGGAGGCATCCCCCTCCTCGGGACACACACACACCCCAGTTTGAGAATCTCTGCCCTAAGGGATTAAAAAATGCAGAACTCTGTGCCATGACCCCGTTGCAACAGCCCCCAGACCACCAGCCAACAAAGATAACAAGGGCTCTCTTCAAAACCTGCAGGGTACCCACAACAGATTAAGCACAACAATTTACTATTAAATATGATGACTTACAATTCATTTATATATGTTTTTCAATAGTACTTACTATTAGATTTTGCTTTGCACAATGCAATTCAAATATAAGGAAACTCAGACTTGCAACTACAGTGGAGACATCGGCTCTGTAGCGATCAGAGAACAAATCAATGCCTGGAATAAGTTTGTGTATTTCATATTGTGCAAAGTCACAATCAGCTGTGGGATGTGGAATAGAGACTCTAAAAAGTGTCTGAAAATAATAAAATGACATATTTGTAAGTATATATGCAGCTGTGAAGCATAAGAAAGGATGAACAAATCCCAAAGCTCAAAATGAAATTCAGTCAACTTCTACATTTCACCTGGTTCCAAATGAAACCATGCAAAATTGTAGAGGAATGATTAATGTTTTCATGTCTGAACCTTGATAGAGTAAGAGATCCGGCTGTAGATGGATAAAAGAGAGCATCAGATGACACTGAGCAAAGCGCAGAAGGAGATCTATGTCCAGAAAAGCCACAAACAATGTCTGTTTGTCTGGATAGGTAAATTATATTCAAAGGTAAATTAAATTCAAAATTACTGCTAATTTGCTTTCAGTGGCTTTCTCTGTGTTGGTCCTCATCACTTGGTCTGATACGCAGGATGACTATCATCATCAAGCAGTATTTTCCTGCTCTCTAATTCTATCCTCTCCTCCTTCAGAATTTTCTGGGAACCTATGCAGTCCCTGAGCAGATTTATAACAACCAGTTGTGTGGCAAAGGGAGAGATGCTGGTAGTCTTAGTTATTTGTTGATTTAGGATTTGGAGGGAAGTCTATAACAAACAAACTAAAACAAACACACACGAACACACCCACATCCATCCCAATAAACAAAATTACCACAAAAGAAGCCTCAGCAAATATGCCACTTCCTGCTAAAAAAACCTTCCTAATGGGGTTTAGGGCTCAGCTTTCTCAGTCAGAGCACATCCAAACAAGACTTTAGAAAGAGTGGAAGAAGTATAATAATAAATCTCCAGAGAGCCTCTTGAAAATGTGTCAGGTAACCCCTAGGAGAAGAGTATAAAGCCTCCTGATAGCATACAGCAGGGCTGGCCAACCTGAGCCTGAGAAGGAGCCAGAATTTACCAATGTATATTGCCAAAGAGCCACAGTAATACATCAGCAGCACCCCATCAGCTTCCCACCGCTCCAGCCCCCAGTGCCTCCAACCCGCCAGCAGCCCTGCCAGTCAGCTCCTCCCACCTACCATAATAATCTGTTTCGCATGAGCAGGAAGCGGGGGGGGGGGGGGGGAGGGAGAGGAGCAATGAGCTCATGGCAGGCTCGGGAGAAGGGGCAGGAGCCTTGGGGGAAGGAGTGGAGTGGGGACAGAGCCTGGGGCAGAGCAGGGAGTTGAGCAATGAGCACCCCTTGGCACACTGGAAAGTTAATGTTTGTAGCTCCAGCCCCAGAGTCAACGTCTGTGCAAGGAGCCACTTATTAACCTCCAAAGAGCCGCATGTGGCTCCGGAGCCACAGGTTGACCACCCCTGGCGTACAGGAAGGAATTAATGACGCATTCAAGCACTTCAGGAGCCAGGGAAAACAAGGAGGAAGAGCTTGTTGAGATTCCTTACCTCATGGAAGTCTTAAAGCATCTCTTTATGGAGAGTATCTTCCCCCACAGAAGGGCTTCTCTCTCTTTTACACAAGCTTAGCAGGCTGGTTTGGTCTTTTACAGCCTGTGACTCCACCAACTTCCTGCTGCTTCTGGAAGAGTCACTACCACCTTTACGCAAGCTAAGGGGCTGGTTTTGTCTGTCACAACTCAGGACTCTGCTTCAGCCACCTCCTTGTTTCACTGAGGTAGGTGAGATTTCTTTCATTGAAAGTAGAAACCACAATAGCCGTCCCAAGGTAAAAATGCTACTGTAAGAGGCAGAACCAATGGGAGGTTTTTTCCCTTTTTTCTATTATAGTCTTCTTTGGTCACGAGAGAAATGGCTACTATTTGAAGACATGAACCCTGCCCTCCTGTGCCTGCTGAGTGAGGGAGAAGTCAAAGTGAAAAAGCTGAGGAGAGAGCCCTAGAGAGTGGGAACATCCTGGATAGTGATGGCCGTCATCCTGCCTGCCAGCATCTTTACTATGCTAGACCAAGCCACAGAATAGTACTGTTTTTGACACATGGACAGTAAGTTTAAATAGGGAAAATGTGTTTTCTTTGAGTTGTTTACTAAAGTTGATCCATCTTAAATGGATTTTAAGGGGCAAAATTTGTAGAAGGGCGAGTATTGTACAAGATAAAAATGTTGTCTCTGAAATTGAAAATTCCTCCTATACAGAGACTATGACATCACAATTAGCACTCATGGCCTAGAGACTTGCCATGTCTACACTGCCACTTATGTCGGCAAAAGCTATGTCGCTCAGGGATGTGAAAAAAAACACACCTTTGAGCAACATACTTTTCACCGGCATAAGTGGTAAGCGTGCACAGTGCTATGTGGGTGGAAGAGCCTCTCCTGCCAATATAGCCACTGCCACGCATGGAGGTGGTTCTATTATGTCGATGGGAGAGCTCTCTCCCATCAGCATAGAATGTCTACATGAGCGATCTTACAGTGGCACAGCTGTATCAGTACAGCTGTGCCACTGTAAGCTCACTAGAGCAGACATGGCCTTACTGTTTATATATTCATGCAGCAATGTGAAACACAAAATAGCTAGCATAAACCTGGGATAATAACTAGATTAAAGACTATACCAAAAAGAGGAAACAATGTTATAAAACAACCTTCCAAACCAAACAAGTTATGGGACTTTACCCTTGTCAGGTACCATGGCAGCACACTCTGATCACATTTTGCAGCACACTCTTCTACCAAGCTTCTACCAGCCATCTGAATGAACTAGGACAGATCCAACTCCAGTCATGCACAAGTATTTCCAATAGGACAATACTGCGATGATCGGCTGATACTATTGCTCTCTGATTCATGGAATCAACATTTTTCAGCTTTGTATCACAGACACTATAGCGCTAATAGATAATTGAAATTCTTTTGCTCAAATGTTAGGATTTGGTTTCTATTCTTGGTGAAGTTAACAGGGCTTCAGTCTGGATGGGTTCTATCCTCGTGGATCAGGTTGCAGCATAAGGATCCTAGAATGATGCATGTGATTAAAATAATGCATGAATTTTCTATTCTCCATTTTTTTGGATGAAGCTGATTAAGTTCCTGAGGCTGCACTGGTATCTATTAGCATAGACCCCTGTGCGTATGAGAAGTCCAGCTGACAGGATATTTGTGATCCCTCTTTCAGGATCCCTGTTTTTAGTAATGCCTCAAATCTCCATTCCCAGAGTATATAGAAACATCTTTACTCCTGACTTTGTTTCCAAAAGATTGCATTCTTAATTTAAAGATCTTACTTTCTTTCTAAGTGAAATTTTTGAATTTGAATGCTCTGCCATACCTTTTAAAGGAAACTTCTAACAGTTGAAAATTTAGCATGAATAGTCAATATTTTGCATTACCAAAAGAAACATTCTTCAGTGAATTTTTTAAAAAGTTTCTATACTCCCAGTTACCTAGTTAAAAATGTGTGACAATCTATGACGACTCTGTAGAGATCTATGACAGGAAGCACACTGCTGATATTGATGGTATCTATTTCAAGAAGAAAAAAGACTGGCAAATGTTTTAGCCATCTTCATATTACAATATTTTATTTTTTCTCTGAGAGTAACTTTTTATTGAAATGATAATTTTTGAGACTAAAATACATGTGCATAAATTGGTATCTACCTTCAATCTTGACTCTACATAATTTGATACAGGAATATTTTTATTTCATTGACCATTTATTGAGCTTTATACCTTGAAAACAATATGCCAACTACTGAATACATTCTAAATTAAAATATATCCTTACCTTAAAGAGTATAGCAGAGAAAATGCAGCATTTAGTTCTTAGTCTCACATTTGATGTCAGTATATACCTGAGTAAGTATAACATATAGGTAAGACTTTTGAATGTGTTCATTAATTTATGTTAATTAACCAAGCTTTTTTCCGTACTATAATAATTATTAATAATGACCTCTAGCAGTTTTTCAGATTTGAAAATGTTAAGTCACATGGCTTAATGAACTACTGGAAGGTTCTCAATATTATGGTGATGAGGGCAGTATAAGAACCTATATAGAAAAAAAGAGAAATAAATAGATACGAGGCTATATCCTCCCTCATAATACCTCACCAGAGATTTCATGATGATAGGCCACTATGGTGTGTATAATATGTGCAAAGTGCTTTAATCTTTTGCATTTTATGGGGCAAAATCCTTACCTCTGCTCCAGTCCCATTACTTTGGGTAAGAGGGCCAGAGCAGCACAAAGGGGCTCTAAAAGCCCTGGAAATTGATGGAGAAGGATTCCCTCAGTGCAGGAATTGAGGAAGAAAGCTGTAAGGCTGCTTTCCCAGGACTACCTCACAAGCCCTAGCTGTGACAGATATGGCAATTTCCTGCAACGTCCTTGGGAGACCTAACTGAATTAAATTTAAGTATCTTTGGGATATATATCTTTTTTAATATAATAAATATTATTATATTCCTATGATCTCTCCCTGCGCCATACAGCTGCAGTTAAGATCAGAGGGCAGTGCTTGAGAGAGGGGGCTGTCCGCAGAGTGTTCTCAAAGAGGGCCACTTCCTTTAGAATACTCTCCACATGCTGATCTAAAATAGCTTAAATCTGTTAACCTTCTGGGCATGCTACAAAGTTCATGTGCTTGAGGGGAATTGGAAGAAGGCTGAGGAAGTTGGGGGATTAATTTTTGTTTTAAGGAAAAACTGTGATGCAGTGTGGGAATTTACAGTTACACTGTATTGGGCATGCTCACTGTTAATTAGCAAGGGACATGGTCAGGGTAATAGCAGAAGTACAGCTGCTTTGACTGATTTTGTTTTATAACTCCTCTTTAATGGGTTTTTAAATTGATGTTGGAGCACTCAAGGCCTTAGATGGGCATTTGTTGGTGTGGAGTTCTAAAATCTAAAGAAATACATTAAAAATAAAATACATACTGAGCTATCTTAGCCGCTAAAACTGCTGCATGCAAGCATCCCCAAATTCCAGCTTGATAAATACATTTCTCACTAAAATGTTTAGAACTTCCATCCGTAAAGTCGTCAGTAACATTTTTTGAAAAGCCATCTAACTCTTGCCAGTTGTTAAGTACATCAGCTATGTTAAGTGTTTCATCAAGGGCTTGACACCAGTATTTAAAAGCAGCTCTGTAACATAAAAAAATGTATCCATCATATTGCTGACATCTTCTGTAAGAGAAGAGTTTTATTCTGCTTTCTGTCAGCTACAAATAATTGTTATTCAGACAGAAAATTGGAATCTAGTTTGTAAGACACAAAAAATATAATTTTTGATCAACTCACTAGCTGATCAATATTTTACTAAGATCAAATAGCTGTATGGTAAATGACATAGTTACTTCGTAGTGACGCATATATATTGGTTCCAAAGAAAGCCATTCATTAACGTAGTTAGTAGAGAAAATGGATGGGAGAACAATATGGAAATGAAGACAGCAGATTAACCCATAGAAGAACTGAAAGTCAGGAGAATTATAGATAAAATTACAAAAATAAAAATTATGTCATTTTTGTATCTACTGTTCATCCAGTGACTATGTACCTCTTCTTTCCTGCATAAAAGTGAAGATTTCCAAGTTCATGTAGAGCCTGCACCTTGAGGTCTCTCTGGTTATTTATTTGAAGGATTTCTGTTTTTCATCAATTAGAAAAAAATCCATTATAAATTAAAACCATTACTGGATCTTGAACAACTTTGCAACAGAAATAGATTTGCACACAGGAGATAGTAAATAAGATTATGAATATTTTATGTAAAGGTTTCTGAGGATTTGGGGATATTTTAATTTCAAATGTTTGACTATGGACCCAATCCTATTCCCACTAACTCCAACTGGGGCAAGAGCAGGACATACACATGAATATCTTTCAGACCTATTAAATGGACAGAACTTGTTTGAAAATAAGCATTCATGATACAAATGCAATTCTCTCATTTCTACAGGTTGCATACAGCAGTTTAAAAAATCATAAACCCCCTTAGCTGTCACATGGTTTCCTGGAAAAAGTCTATAAAAAGAAGTAAAGGGATACGGTCAGATGATAAAATCATGAGCCAGATTCTCAACTGATGTAAATCAGTGAAGCTCCACTGAAGTAACATTTTTCATATAAAGAGATAACTACTGAAAATTGTGACTGAGGTATTGGCTTGTTTTGGATCATACTGGGGAAATTATTTTTTTTATTAAGGAGGGGGCGGGAGGGGGTGTCCCATAAACACTATGCCGATGGGGAATACCTTCTGTGAAGACTGTCTGACGTGAAAGGGACAGAGAATAAAACTGCATGAAGAGGAACATCAACATAGGTAAACAGAGTTGTTTGTATTAGCTGTAAACAAAAATATGTAAATATCTTACCAATAGTTTTTTCATATGAAGAGACAACTACTGAGAGCTGTGACTCAGGTAATGGTCTGCTTTCGACCATACTGGGGAAATTAAATTTTTCTTGAGAAAGGTCATGTGGTTTTGGTAGAAATGTCAGTTCAGCTCCCACACTAAATTCCACTTTTTCATTTGAAGAGATCCGATAGGGTACTCTTCCAAAGGTATCTAGGTCAAAAATGTAATTTACTTACTAAATATAGTTTACAGCCATATTTCCTTAACATAAATGATTCTAAACCATATCACCCAAACAAATATTTTCAGTGTATGATTTCTACATGACATTTCTGGTCTTTATAATAGCAGGTTAGAAGGAATAGGCAACTTGTGATTAAAAGTGAATAAACATGGGAGCAGAAAATCAGGCTGAATTTTTCAGAAATATTTTCTATCCCTGCAGTATATATTAATTTGCTCTGAATAAATGAACTATGACACACTGAGCATTACTTATACTCTGGATTTAGCCTGAAAGCACTAAACAAACAAGTTTTTAAATGTTCCTATTTGCCCCATATAGCTTTCAAGGAGAAATTTTCCAGGACCAGAAAGTCAGTCAGCAACTCAACACAATGTCAATCCAGAGATCTACAGCAAATTAAGAAGTATTCTTTGGGCTCCTATTTTACACAGTGATGGATGCTGGAATCTTTGCAGACAAGATGTTCTATATGCCGAGTAACTGTGGTTCTTCAAGATGTGTTGTCCATATACACTGAGGTTGTCCTCATACACCACATGGCATAAAAGCTGGGGTGACCCCAAGTGTCCCTCAGTTCCTTTGCCAGTATAGAATCCAGGTGTTATAGGATTCTGTAGTTGTGTGGAAGAAGCATGGGTTGAGGAATACACCTCTAGAGGAATCACAAGTACAATAAAATAAGTAACTGTTTCTTCTTCTTCGAGTGCTTGTCCATAGTATTCCACTTCTGGTGCCTTACAAACAGTAACCTAAGTCATAGAAGGTGGATGCTCAGAGTCTACCTGAATAGCAACTTCAAGACAGTTTTGCCAAAGTGGGCATCAGATTTTAATGACTCTACTAAGGAGTAATTTTGTGTAAATGTATGTACTGAATCCTATGTTGCTGCCCTACAGATTTTTCAGATTGGAACACTTCTCAATGAAGCTGTGGTAGCTGCCTGAGCCATTGTGAAGTAAGCTATAATGTTGAAGGTGGATCTAAATTCACATATTCATAGTATACCTTAATGCAAGTAGAAATCTAGTTGAAAAAATCTCTGGGTCTAAGTAGCTTGATCTCTTACCCTATCTGTATAAACTACAAAAAGCAACATGTGGAGTTGGTCACATGTTGTGAAGGTTTCCCTCAAATGAGCAAATCATCGAGGTATGGGTAAATCTGGACTCCTTTTTTTCCTCACATAACAAGGGCCCTCAATGAAGACACTCAGTGCTGTCAATAGACCAAATAGTAGAACACTCTACAGATAGTGGAAAATACCCACTTGGAACCCCAGGAGGATGAGCAGGATGGATTACTATGTGAAAATAAGCATCTTAGAGGTTGAGAGCTGCATACCAGTCTTGTGCCTCAATGAAAAAAAGTTACAGAGGGCAGTTTTACCACCTAGAACTTGAATCTGCAGCTGAAGGTGGTTATCTGCGTCAAGTCCAAAAACGTGCACCACACCTTTTTTTCCTTCAATATTGAAAAGTATTAGGAATGAAACCCCTTCCCTTTGCATTATAGAGGCAATTCTTTCACAGCACCAAAACTTAGAAGGGACTCCACTTCTTGATGTAACACGCTCTTGTGAAAGGGGTCTCTGAAAGGGGATTGGGAATAGGGCTGGTAGGTAGGGAGGTCTGGATTTCTCTAGAATACCCCACCTCTGTGATCTCTACAGCCAATGATCTGTAGTGGTGAGGTTCCAGACCCCACAAAAATAAAACAAATGGTTCTGAAAAGTGTGTGTGGGGGGGGAAAGATACTCCAGAAAATGTACATGGCTCCTAAACAAGGAGTCAAATTAGCTGCCTTGATGATGACATTGAAAGGTGAACAGATAATGAAGGAGGAGGCAGATGATTTCCTCCTCTGGTATCTTTTTCTCTTTTTAGCAGAGGCCATCTGAACCTTCTGAGTGTAGTAACTAGAGCTGGTTGGGAATATTTCAACCAATTTTTTTTATTGGAACCAAAACTTGTATGTTTCAACAAAACTTTCAGTGAGAAGGTTTCTAAGGTCCAGAATTGATTTTTTAGAGTCGGGAGAAGAGAGAGAAAGAGAGAGAGAGACACCCTTCCCCCTCAGAAAAGCCAATAGCACCATGCTAGGGCACTCATCTGAAATGTGGAAGACCCAGGTTTAAGTCCCTGCTCTGAATCAGGCACAGCAGGGACTTGAAGCTGGGCCTCCCATATCCCAGGCAAGTGCTTAGCTATTTTGGAGCGTGGGTCTCTTGCTCCTCCTCCTCTTCACTGACATTCCATCATAGACCTGAGAAACTTTCCCAATAACATTTTCATAAAAACAGATATATTTGTGAAAAAGGTTTTGGTTTCCATTGTAAAAATATTTCGTCCATTTTTTTAACAAGTTCTATGAATTAGTTTTAGCATTAAACCAATTGTATCCATCAAACAGCAGATCTTCTATTGTTGTTTGCACTTCTTTAGATATGCTAGATGACAGTACCCAAGAAGATCTCTGTGACAGAATACATCCTAATATTCATACAGTACACACTATTGTAATAATATTTGTACAAAGTATGGCTTGTAAGGTATCATTTGAAAACTCATAATTTGCTGGTCAGTACTGTCCTGATAAAATATGTGTGGCAACACTGTAAGGTTTCCCTGTATGTTATTGACATATGTTCCAAACTCCACAGCCTTGCCCAAACTGAGGTTGGCAAAGGTTCCTAAACAAAGGAAAGTGTGCGCTGTTTAATTTACATTTAAGCAGTAAACTGAGTCATCAACCAGGAACAGAAACAAAGGATACTCAAACAGGTGAGAAAAACACAGCAGTGAGTCTCCTTCCACATAGACTTTTTATCTCCTGGTGACCAGCTGGAAATGTTTTTCAAGAGGAAAACTGAAACTATAAAAAGGGGGGACAACTAGCCTCAGGCACCCTGTCCATCGCATTCGCTGCATCTGAAGCAACAAAGGAGGTATTTGTTGGACTCTGGGGGAAAGGGTCCTCACCTATAGGGTTTGGTCAGTAAGAAAGCATGTGGTGAGAAACTTTGCTTACATCTGATACAGTTTGTTAAGTTAGGTAATAGTAAATGTCTTATCTATTTCTCTTGTACACATTTCTGATTTTTATGCCTCATTTCTTCTACTCACTTAAAACCTCTCTCTTGTTTTATTGTTTTATCTATTCCACTGTGTTTAAATTGAAGTGTCTGGGAAATTCCATTTGAGCTGACAAGTTGTGTGCATATTATTATTTTAAAGAAATAACGGACTTAATATAACTCGTATTGTCCACAAGAGGGCTGGGCAGCACAAGACATTCATTTCTGGGGGGAAAAATTAGACTGGAGCAGGAGGGGCAGTGTTTGTGTCATCATGCAGTATAACCAAGGCAGTATAACCAAGTATACCAAGAGTGTAACCCACGTGTGGCTAGCAGGCTGCAGTTGCACACAAACACTCAGAGTGTGGCTTGCATGCTATCAGGCTGTTTATGAGTGGCTGACTTCAGCAAGGCATTGTAAGGCACCCAAGGTTGCTGGGAAGGGATGGCACAGCCCTTCACCAATCTGGACTGCACCCCAGAATGTGACAGTGAGGTAATGTCCTTCCTCCCCCGATCACAGATTTTTTTTCTGGTCTCAGAAGGATGGTTTATTTGAGACCTAAGTTCCAGAAGCTGTGAGCTGATACTGAGCTCACTGGAACACTTCTTGAAGAGGTTTGCTCATGCTTTATGGAGTGCTTTATGGCGTCAGCCACTCCAAGATCTGAAGAGGAGTGCATAAGACTCTCCACTAAAAAGAGTTTTTGGCAAGCCTCTTTTGCCTTTTGCATTCTCTTAGGGAAGGACCTGAAAATTGCACATTTCTCAGGAATGTGCCCTTCACCAAGGCACAATAGGTACCGTATATACACATCATTAACCAGCATCACCGCAGCGCAAGATGAGACAAGGTAGGTGAGTGTGACCTAAAGCATCCCTATATTCACACCCTACACACTACTGTAATAATCTTTGTACAAAATATGTCTTGTGAGGTATCATTTGAATACTAATAACTCCCCGGTCAATAATGTCATGGTGCAATGTATGTACCAACATTATATATCAAGTTATGAAATCTCCCTGTATGTGTTCTTAGCATATGTTCGAAACCACACTGCCCTGCCCATTCAGAAGTATTCTGAACGAAAAAAGTTTACCTCACATAAGTAGTAAGCAGGGTCCTTGAGACAGCAAGGAGAGGAGATAGCAGAAGACAAATCAAACAGCATGGAGCCTCCTTCACCACCAGACTCTATGTCACCTTCTTTAATCTTTGAATAAACTTTGCTTTGAAGGGTAACCCTCAGAAGAACTCATTTTAAAGGTTAATTGGACTGTAAAGGAAAGGGTCAGAAAAGCCCAAGCTACCTCTCTCTCTCTCTCTCTCTTTCACCTAAAACAAAGGACCCAGCCTTTGAACTTTGGGAAGGGTTCTGACTTGAGAATTTGGTTAGCCCTGTTGCTGTGAACATGTGATAAGGATTTTACCTCGACTTGGTTGTTAAATTTTAGCTACTAGAAAGCATTTTACCTTTATTGTTCTTGTAACCATTTGACTTTAAAATCTGATATTTGAATTCACTTAAAATCCTATCTTCTTTTGTTAATAAACTTTTTTTTAAATCTAAACCAATCCAGTGCTGTGTTTAAACTGAACTGTTTGGTAAATCCAGTTAAAGTAGCAGACTGTTGAATATTGATTGATCCTTTACAGGGGCAACAGCCCTTTAATAACTGAACTGTCCAGGAGAGGGTTAGAGGGTGCCGAACACTTGTTTTGGGGAAAAATTGGGACTAGGAGTGTGTTGGAGTCACCCTGCAGGTAGTAATCACGGCTGGTGGAAGCCAGAGTGTCACTGGAGTGTTGCTGACAGGCTGCTGGGGTCAGAGCTGCTGGACCACAACTACAGATATACACAGACACTCAGAGTATGAACTGCATGCTGGCAGGTTGTTTGTGAGTGGCCCAGGTTGGGAGCTACAACAGCAAAGCAGTCTGAGGCACCCAAGAGTGAAGGGCAGGTGGTGACACTATTCCTCACTGGTCTGGACTGCACCCTGGAATGTGACAGTGAGGTAATAGGTTTTATTCAACAAATTTCTGTTCGTCAGAGAGACAAACTTTCAAGTTTACCCAGAGCTCTTCTTCAGATCCTGAAGCTTGAAAGCTTGCCTCTTTCACCAACAGAAGTTGGTCCAACAAAAGATATTACCTCACGGTCTTGTCTCTCTAATATCCTGGGACTAACAAAGCTGCAACAACACTGCATACCGCAATATAGGCAGTTTTAAACACAAGAGACTACATTTGACCATATTGTAGATATGTTCATAAATGCTGATCTTCTTGCATTTATTTTTTAAAAGTTGTAATTCATTGTGTCTTGAAAAATAAATGTTGTGATGCTGAAAGATGTTAATGGCTGCCATCATGAGGATCTTTGACCTATAGATAATCAAAGACCACACTGTCCTAAGTGCTCTTCTTTCAGGTTAAGTAGAAGGAACAATCAAATGTTCCTTTATGTAGCTACCACAGTAACAGGAAGCCACATCCCAAGGCACTTGGGTACAGAACAAGGCCTGAACACGAACTAATCCAGGGAGAATAAGAGGAGGTGAACTGAAACTATTTGCAAATGTAAGGGCTATCACATTGGTTACAGCTGTGTGTCTGAGTGTGAATTGAGAAGAAAGCCAGCAGAAACATGAGAAGCAGTCATGCATGTGGCACTCCGAGGAAACCTAGAGACAGAAGCTTTTCTGAGGCACAGTACTCACTGGAAAGGCAGACTTGGATTTCTGAAAAAGGAAACTGCCTGCTGTTCTTTGTTTCTATTATGTTCAGGGAAACAGAACTCTATATACAATCCTTGTAAAAAAACAGGACTGCATTAGAGACATTCCTAACTCTATCTTCAACTTCTCCTCCTAATGAAAATAACTCATCAAGAGGCACAAATACTGGCTAACAACTCAGACCAAAAAAGGGCAACAAGAATTAAATGGATAACGAAAGCTGTAACGAATGAATGAATGAAACAACAAATGAAGCTGTAATGAAGAACATAAGAACGGCCATACTGGATCAGACCGAAGTTCCATCTAACACAGTATCCTGTCTTCTGAGAGGGGTTAATGCCAGGTGCCACAGTGGGAATGAACAGAACAGGTAATCAACAAGTGATCCATTCTCTGTTGCCCATTCACAGCTTCTGGCAAACAGAGGCTAGGGACACCGTCCCTGCTCATCCTGGCTAATAGCCATTGATGGACCTATCCTCCATGAATATATCTAGTTCTTTTTTGAACCCTGTTATAGTCTTGGCCTTCACAATATCCTCTGGCAAAGAGTCCCACAGGTTCACTCTGCATTGTGTGAAAATATACTTCCTTTTTATTTTTATTTTTTTGAAGACTATGGACGTTCTTATGTTCTTAAAGAGAAAAATGTTTGGTTAAATTTTGGCCTTACCAGAGTTCAGAATTTTTCTTTAAATAAAAGTGACTATTATCTTACTCTCAACAACTATCACTGGATTTTAAAAATTAACTTTCCAATATTTGCCACTAAAAATATGTACCATGTGCAGTCACTTGTTATAGGGGTGGCTTGGAACCACAAGCATTTGATAATTAAGGGACACCATAACAAACACCTTACCTTGTGTGTGAGCAAGAAATAGTGAAAGCAATTTTCTGCTGTGTCTAAGTGCTCTGCTGTGGTATTTAGATTTTTCTAGGGTTTCTCTGAAACATTTCAGTGTGTCTGTCACATCAAGAGGGACACAAACTAAGGATTGTGCTTGACTGCCATCTAAAAGGAAGTAGTAATTAGGAACAATTTTTATATTTTACAGTGAAATATAAGAACATAGATGTAGTTGAACAATTTCTCAACTATTAGACAAAATAAATTTAATACACTGGGTTGATTAGATTTCCAATTGGTTTATGAACATAAATCTAAAGCATTAACAGACAGTCAATAACACTACTTTTAAACTTTTCAAATATGTTTTATTGTTGTAAATAATAGATGGGGCACTGGGCACCAGAAGTGAGAGCAAGGATTCTGTCTTTATGGTGCTCTCAATATCATCTATTGTTCAGTGATTTTACCCAACTTCCTTAATTCAACCCCCACGCTCTCTCTTGTATGCGATACCTTGACACATATGTGATATTTAGAACCGCCTTCTTTTTCCTTCTGAAGGACCTGCCAAGGCTTTAAACTTTTCACTGTTATCCAATTTTAATAGATTTGAAAGGCTCTTCTTACCATTACAACAGACCTGAACTATAGTCCAGGGATGGGCAAACTATGGCCCAGGGGCAACATCTGGCCCTTCAGATGTTTTAATCTGGCCCTCAAGCTCCCAACAGGGAGCGGGGTCCAGAGCTTGTCTGGCTCCATGTTGTAGCTCCGCATGGCTCCCGGAAGAAGCAGCATCTCCGCTCTCCGGCTCCTATGCGTAGGGGCAGCCAGGGGGCTCCACACGAGGCCCCTGCCCCAAGTGCTGCCCCCGCAGCTCCCACTGGCTAGAAATCGCTACTTGAGGTAAGCGCCACCTGGAGCCTGCACCCCGACCCCGTCCTGCACCCCAACCCTCTGCCCTAGCCCTGATCCCCCTTCTGCCCTCTGAGCCCCTGGGTCCCAGCCCAGGGCAACCTCCTGCATCCCCAACCCCTCATCCTCAGCCCCACCCCAGAGCCGCATCCCCAGCTGGAGTCCTCACCCCCGCCCCCACACCTCAACCCCCTGCCCCAGTCCCACGCCCCTTCCCACACCCTTAAGTCCTAATTTCTGGCCCCACCCCAGAGTCCTCACCCCAAACCCCTATTTCCTGAGCATTCATGGCCCACGATACAATTTCCATACCCAGATGTGGCCCTTGGGCCAAAAAGTTTGCCCACACCTGATCTAGTCTCTTTCAAAACAATATTTCTGAAGCACTCATACAGTTGTAAAAACAGGATTCAATAGCTTCCTAATTTGTATGAAAGAGAGATTCTGAGGTAGGGTAAAAATTAATACAAAACAAAACTTTTTGGAGAAGGAAAGGACTGGATTATGCTGGAATGTGTTCTGACCTGTATAAATAACTGGCATCTCAGGAACAAAATGGTGTCCAGAAACTGTCACTTCATTAAATCTGCTGGCAACACGCAACTGTTTTCCAATGAAGTTTCTGCAATTTATCTAAAAAAGAAGAAGGTTTTCCACTTTATCACTCATTTATACTTAAAATGGCCAATATTTTGTAATGTGGGTTCCCCAAGTTAGGCACCTAAATCCATACTTAGAGGTGTAAATAAAAGAGATCTGATTTTCAAAAATACTAAGCACCTGCAATTGCCGTATAAATCAACAAGAGCTTCAGATGTTCTGCACTCTGAAAATCAGGCCTCTTATTTAAGAATCTAGATGTAAAATCACATGCCTAACTTCAGGCATTCGAGTTTGGAAATTTAGGGCCAAGATATCTACATACTTAAAACTCTCTCTCATTTCTTGCTTGTCAGAATTAAGAACCATACAATGACATGCAATATGCTATTACATATCATAGCCTTCTATTTGTCATGTTTCTCATAAAATTAAAACTTATTGTATTATTAAGACAACTGAGTAAGAATCAGGGTATTGGGACAAAGTTCCTGCTCTACGTTGGTGGGTCTTGTGCTTATTAGCGGATTTGCTCACCTTGGAGCTTCACGGCAGCCCTCAGTTTGAATTTTTCTGAATTTACAGTCCAGGTCAGCTCCTCCTGTGTCTGACCAGGAGTTGGGGGCAACCCGGGCCGGCCCTCTACTCTGGGTTCCAGCCCAGGGCCCTGTAGAATGCAGCTGTCTAGAGTACCTCCTGGAACAGCTGTGCAATAACTACAACTCCCTGGACTACTTCCCCATGGCCTCCTCCCAACACCTTCTTTATCCTCACTATAGGACCTTCCTCCTAGTGTCTGATAATGCTTATACACCTCAGTCCTCCAACAGTCTGCATTCTCATTCTCAGCTCCTAGTGCCTCTTGCTTCCAAGCTCCTAACATACACACCACAAACTGAAGTGAGCTCCTTTTTAAAACCCAGGTGCCCTGATTAGCCTGACTTAATTGATTTTAGCAGCTTCTTGATTGGCTGCAGGTGTTCTAATTAGCCTGTCTTAATTGTCTCCAGAAGGTTCCTGATTGTTCTGGAACCTTCCCTGTTCCGCTACGCAGGGAAAAGGGACCTGCTTAACTTGGGACCAACATCTCTCCCCTCTATTACACTCCTGCATTCCTCTGGCCTGGAGGAAGAAGGAGGGAGAGGGCTGCTGCTGCTAGGCCCTGGGCTCGCCCTGCTGTGACTGCTGCTCCAGCTGCTCCTCTGGCTGGGCCAGACACCACCCCTCCCCCCCATTCTCTGCTACCTGGTCACTGGCTGGCTGCTAGACCCCCCCCCCCATCCTCAGGTGCTGCTACTGATCCAACTGCAGCCCCTTGGGGGGGGGCTGCTGGCCCACTCCCCAGAAGGGGGGAGTGAGGGACCCCAGCCTTTGCTGCTGTGAACAACACTGCCACCACCACCTGAGAGGGGTCCTTCTGCCTGCCTGGACCACCACCTGGAGTTCCTGGAGCAGCTGCTGCTGCTGCTGCAGAGTCTGCTGCCTGGAGCTGCTGAAGTCCCGAGGAGGAGGAGAAGAAGAGGACCATCTACCAGTGGGGGAGCACCTAGAGACTTTGCAGACCACCGTGGAGGGGCCCTTAAGACTGAGTAACTTTCAAACTGTGCTCTTGTGGTGGGAGTCTTGAGTGTGTTTCCAGGGACACAGGGGGTATGGTGTGGAGCTGCCCCCCAATCCATCTGTGTGTCCCCCCCCAACCCCCCACAGTACCACCACCACTGCCCCCTCCACCACCCCCACTGGCTGCATACCATCTGCCTCAGCTCCTGCCTCTGGGACTCCGCTGCTTGCTTGGCGTGCCGCGCCCTTTCACCACCTTTTGGGCCTGAAGCAGCAGCCAGCCCACACTGACTCTTTGCAAGCGCACGTGGGTGCACGCACCCCCCCATCCCCCTGGACTGGACCCCTTTAGTGAACCCCTAGCTTTGTCCCGTTTCCTGCCCCATTTTGCCCCTTGCAGCCTTTTTGCCCACCCCTTTACCCCAGCACCTCGCTGGCTTCAGTTTTGTATTGCCTCCCCCGCCCTTCTCCGTCTGCAGCTTTTGTTTGTTTGCCCTGCCCTGGCCTCTGAAGCTAGCTCCTCAGTTCCCTGTCCTGCCTCCGGCCTGGTTCTCCCCCCTCCCCACATGGTACCCCTGCCCTGATTGGCCCCTTACCCAGTGCACCCATGCCCCCGTCCATGCGCTTGTGCTCTTCCCCTGTTTGAGTTTGCCCCCATTTCACTGCAACCTCCTAACATTGTTGCAACCTCCCTCCCCTAGTGCAGCTAGAGGAGCCGGATTCCTATCCTGAGTCGGTGACTGTCCCCTACAAGCCCTTGATACACCCCTATCCAGCCCCCCCCTTTTTTGGCGCCCTCCTCCCCTGCCTGCAGCCTAGCGGGGAGGAGTGGTCGACCTGCCTCCCCTTTCCATTCCTCTCTCTGGTGTTTTCCCCTTCCTCCCTGCTTCTTATGGCGGGGGACATGAAGGGTGGGGCCCCTCCAGCAGCCCCAGACACCCTTCCCCCGCCTGCCCCTCTGTCACCCCCCAAGCCTCTACCTCACCCGCCGCTGCCACACCACCTGCCCCCGCCGGGATGCCAGCTGCGGCGGACACTGGGGTGACCTTGCCCCCTTGGATTCCGGGGGAGCCCCCCCAGCCAGCGGGAAGGGCCAGGGGAAGAAGGGGAAGGGCCCACCAAAAAGACCCGCCACGGGCCGCAGCGTCCCTACCTGCTGCTCCCTCCACCAGCTCTGCGGGTGTCCCTCCCTCAGCCCCCCAACCTGCCGCTAAATCATCTCTCCCGCCCACCACCTCCGCTACCATCTATAGCGGCTGGGGCCCCTTTCCCACCATGACCAGGAAGCACGGCGTCCGTTGCCTCCTGGTGCCCACCTCGCCCCACGTGGAGACCTATGTGCGGGCGTTGGCGAGGGTGGTGGGGCCCACGGCCATTGTAGTGGCCTCCAAAATGTATGGGAAGGTCGTCGTCTTTTTAGCATCGGAGGCTGCCACCCAGGAGGGGGTGGAGAAGGGCCTGCCAGTGGGGGGTGTGTTCGTCCCCCTGGAGCCGCTGGACGACCTGGGTGTCCACCTCGTCCTGACCTCAGTCCCTCCCTTCCTTCCCAATGCTGCTCTATTACCTGCCCTCTCGACCCTGGGGAAGCCCATTTCTGTCCTGAGCCCTCTCTCACTGGGCTGCAAGGACCCCGCCCTCCGTCACGTCCTCTCGTTCCGCCGGCAAGTGCAGCTTCAACTGGTGCGTAACAGAGAGGTGCTTGAGGGGTCCTTTTTGGTCCCCTACCACGGGGCCCATTACCGGGTGCACTATTCCACGGGGGAGGCCCGGTGCTACCTCTGCTGGGCGATGGGGCACGTCCGGAGGGACTTCCCCTTGGCCCGGCAAGGAGGGGCATCCGGGACCCCTGAGCCCCGGCGGGGCGCCGGCCCCGTCATCGCTGGCGCCCCTGGCTGCCCAGTACCCGGAGCCGCCCCTCCTCCTACTCAGTCCACCACTGCTCCCACTCGGGCCCAAGGGGCGCTCCCCCCAGCACGCCCAGACGAGCAGGAGAGCCCCACCTCTGCTGCCTGCAGTTCGGCGGGGCATCTAGAGAAGGGTGCGGCAGGGATACCACCGAGCGTAGGAGAGGGCCCACCCCAGGGGGATTTTTCCCTCCCTCATGCCGCTCCACCGCTGCCTCCCACAGTCCCTGAGCCATCACGCCTGCCTCCCGACCCGACCCCTGTCAGCCGGCCCCCTGATGATACCATGGAGGGCTGGGCCCTAGTCCTGGGGAAGCCGAGCAAGCAGAAGGCTCGAGCTCCGCTCCCTTCCACTGATGCGGCAGCCCCCTGGAAGACCAGAAAAGGGGGCACCGATGACAAGCCCTCTGCCTTGTCCATGGGCGTGTTCCATCCCCCAGTGCCAGCTGGGGAAGGCGTGGCAGCACGGGAGGGCAGTACCGTCCCTCCATTGGAGCCCCTTCCCTTCAAGGCCCCTGATGGAGCCCCTCCTGCCCCGTTACCATCCGGAGCCCCTGTGAGCCCCGAGGTGAGCGTCACTTCAGGCGTTGGCGGGGAGACCTCCAGGGTGGTGGAAGGGGAGCTCCCCTCCATCTACGAGGAGATCGAGGCCCTGGGTCTGACCCCGGTCACCCAGGGGGAGGACGACCTTCTGCCAGTGGGCCTCGATCTGAGCAACCTCACCCCAGCCCCCCCTTCTCCATGCTCCTCCTCCCTAACTGCTGCTTCTGCCCCTGCCCCTGAGGCTCCTCCACCTGCCCAGCCGTGGGTGCCACCCTGCTGTCGGCCGCCGAGCCCATTGAGGCAACGGCCGGTGCCATGCAGCTGGAACCTGGGCCCACGGGCTGTCCCTTGTGAGCGTGGGGCAACCAACCTCCTTCCCGGGCGGGGACCCCACTGGAGATGCTGTGGCTACTCCGCCGGCCGTGGTGCCAGAGCCCAGCATCGTGGAGGGCCCCCTTCCTACCCCCTAGTCCCTTGAGCTCCACCAAGGGGGGCCAATCTCCAGCTGCGTGGCTCCTGAAGCTCAGGATCCTGCCTTTGCCCCGCATCCTGAATCTGCTTCCAAACCCTGTCCTGCTCCTACTCTGGATCCCTGCCCTGCCCTTGATGTCAACCCCATCCCTGTCCCCTCCACCTCCCGTGATATCATTGCTGCCCCTGGGGCCACCATCTCCTCGCCCCCCAGAGGATAGTCCCCAGGGAACGGCCTCTGTATTTCCCAGTCCCGACTCACCAGGGGCTGCTATCTTCCCTCTGCCACCCCCAATTGAGCTGTGGTATGAAGGGGGCCATGTGGTACCAGCCCATCGGGTGCCATGTCAGGGGTCCGCCCCTTGCCTACCCATCTCGGTGGGCCACGGGGCTGTGTCGGCGGTCCCTCTGGAGCAAAGCCGGGGGCTAGTGACCCTGGCCCCCCATACACTGCGAGAGGAGCTGCGGGAGTTCCTTGAGGACGTTCGTGGCTCCAGTAACAAGGTGCAGCTCGCTCTCCAGCAATGGGGGGACTTCCATCATATCCCCCGGGCCACGAGGGAAGCAGGGGGCTGCGGCCTACCGGCGGGTCCACCTCTTCCGTGACTCCTTACTCACCTACTGGGTAGGTCACGGACTGTTGCGTGGCCCGTCGGGAGCTGCGAGCGTCCCTGCCGGCGAGGATCCCCTGCCAGCCCTCTTTATGACACCTCTTACCATCGCAACGTTGAACACCCGCGGCTGTAGGATGGGTCTCCGCAGGTCCCAGGTGCTCTCCTTCCTTCGGGAGGGGGGTACTCTGTGGTTTTCCTGCTGGAGACCCATACGGTTCTGGCTGCCGAAGACAGCTGGCGGCTGGATTGGGGGGACAGGGTCTACTTTAGCCATCTCACAGTTCGTATGGCTGGAGTGGCGACCCTGTTCTCCCCCGACCTACGGCCCGAGGTGCTGGAGGTCGCCGAGGCTGTGCTGGGCCGCCTGCTACACCTCCGGGTCCGTGTGGAGGGGCTCGTGGTTAATCTTGTCAACGTCTATGCCCCGACATCGAGCCTGGAGTGGCTGCGTTTCTTTCAGCAGGCGTCTGCCTTCCACAGCACCTTGGATCCTTGCGAGTGCCTGGACCTGGGCGGGGACTTTAATACAACCCTCAAGGAGCAGGACCGCTCAGGGACTGAGCAGTGCCCAGCCGCCGTGGATTTCCTCCGGGGGATAGTCGACCATCACTCCATGGTGGACGTCTGGCGCGACCACCACCTGGACGACATCTCAACGTTCACCGTTGTCCAGATGGAGGTACACCGGTCGCGCCACTCCTGGTTGGACCGTACATACTTATCGCGTTTCCACCTTTCATGGGACCACTCCTCCAGCATTCTGCCGGCCCCGTTCTCCGATCACCACCTAGCCACTGTGACGGTCTCTCTCTGCACCGAGAGGCCGGGGCCAGCCTATTGGCACTTTAACAACAGCTTGTTGGAGGATGTGGGCTTCATGGTGTCCTTCTGGGAGTTCTGGCTGGCCTGGCGAGGGCAGCGGCATGCCTTTCCCTAGGTGTGGCGGTGGTGGGACTTGGGGAAGATGCGCGCCCGGCTCTTCTGCCGCAACTATACCTGGGGCGCCAGCTGACGGAGGGATGCAGCGATAGGGCAGTTGGAACGGGAGGTCTTAGAGCTGGAGAAGCATCCGGCCACCAGCCCCAAGGATCCATCCCTCTGCAGGGCATGCCAGGAGAAGCGGGAGGAGCTCCGGGCCCTCGAGGACCACCAGGCCTGGGGTGCCTTTGTTCGATCCCACATCCGCCTCCTTAGGGAGATGGATTGTGGCTCCCGCTTCTTCTATGCCCTGGAGAAAAAGAGGGGTCTAAGAAGCATGTCACCTGCCTCCTCACGGAGGATGACACCCCCCTCACGGATCCGGTGGAGATGTGCGGAAGGGCCAAGGCCTTCTACGCACGCCTTTTCTCCCCAGAGCCGACCGATCCTAATGCTTGCCGAGTGCTCTGGGACGGACTCCCGACAGTCAGTGCGGGCGACCGAGACCAGCTAGAGCTGCCTCTCACTCTGGCCGAGTTCTCGGAAGCCCTCCGCCGCATGCCCACTAATCTCCAGGCCTGGACGGGCTGATCGTGGAGTTCTACCGCGTATTCTGGGACGTCCTCGGCCCAGACCTAGTCACCATCTGAGCCGAGTCTTTGCAGAGCAGGGTCCTCCCTCTTTCGTGCAGGCGAGCCGTGCTCGCCTTATTGCCGAAGAAGGGGGACCTCCGTGATTTACGGAATTGAAGTCCCGTCTCGCTCCTCAGCACAGACTACAAGGTCGTAGTGAAAGCCATCTCGCTGCAGATAAGGTCTGTGCTGGTGGACGTGATCCACCCAGACCAAACCTACACCATCCCAGGCCGCAGCATCTTCGACAACCTATATCTGGTCCGGGACCTTTTGGAACTCGGGTGTAGGGACGGTCTGTTGTTCGCCCTCCTGTCCCTGGATCAGGAGAAAGCGTTCGACAGGGTGGATCACGGGTATCTCCTGAGCACTCTGCAAGCATTTGGCTTCAGACCCTAGTTTGTGGGTTTTCTCCAGGTGCTGTACGCCTCCACAGAGTGTCTGGTGAGGCTCAACTGGACCCTGACCAAACCGGTCAGCTTCGGGCGAGGAGTACGGCAGGGGTGCCCCCTCTCGGGCCAGCTGTACGCTCTGGCGATCGAGCCCTTCCTCTGGCTCCTCCGTAGGAGCTTGACAGAGTTGGCGCTGTGGGAGCTGGAGCTGCGGTTGGTCCTGTCGGCATACGCCGACGATGTGCTCCTCGTGGTCCAGGACCGGGGCTACTTGGCGCGGGTGGAGGCTTGCCAGGCTGTTTACTCGGCAGCTTCCTCCACCCGGGTCAACTGGGTCAAGAGCTCTGGTCTGGTGGTAGGGGAGTGGTGGCAGGCGAGCTCCCTCCCACCCGCACTTCAGGCTATCCGGTAGAGCAGCAGACCCGCGCTCCATCTTGGCGTTTACCTTTCTGCCACGCATCCGTCTCCACCAGAGAACTGGCATGGTTTAGAGGGCAGGGTGGTAGAGCGGTTCCGGAGATGGACGGGACTACTTCGGTGTCTCTCCCTTCGAGGGAGGACACTGGTGCTTAATCAACTAGTCCTGTCCATGCTCTGGTACCGTCTCAACACCCTGGTCCTGGCCCCAGATTTCCTGGCCAACCTTCGGACATTGACTCTGGAGTTATTCTGGTCAGGACTGCACTGGGTCTCTGCAGGGGTCCTCCATCTACCCCTGGAGGAGGGAGGGCAGGGCCTGAAGTGTTTTCGCACTCAGGTCCATGTCTTCCGCCTCCAGGCCCTGCAGAGGCTCCTTTATGGTGCAGGTAGTCCGGCGTGGAGCGTATTGGCGCATGCCTTCCTGCGCCGCCTCCGGGGGCTCCGATACGACCGGCAGCCCCTTTATCTTCATCCGAAAGGTCTTCCACGAGACCTCTCCGAGCTGCCGGTCTTCTACCAGGACCTCCTCCGGACCTGGAACCTGTTCACAGTGACCAGGTCCGTGGCGGCCTCCGTGGGGGAAGATCTCCTCGCGGAGCTTCTGCTACACAACCCCCAGCTTCGTGTGCAGGTGGCAGAGCCCCCTGCGGTGCGCCAGAGGTTGGTCCTGGCAGAAGTCACCAGAGTTGGAGACCTCCTGGACTATGAACAGGGAGACTGGCTGGATCCCCTGACGCTCGCTCAGCGCATGGGGCTGTCCAGACCTTGTACTCCCCTGCGTGTACTTCAGGAGGTGAGGGTCGCTTTGCCGCCCGCTGCTCGGGTTTTCCTTGACTGGGTCCTAAGGGAAGCTTGCCAGGGGTCCCTCCAGAAAACCCCACCGCCCCTCCTCCACCTGCCACCCTGTTGCCCCCCCCCCGAGCCTCTACCTCCGCTGCCGCACCCGAACCACCTGCTACTGCCTCCACTGGGGCACCAGCAGCAGTAGACACCGGGGTGACCTCCACTGCTGCCACGTCCCTCACCCCCTCTGACCCTGGGGAAGCCCCCCCAGCTGGCAAGAAGGGCCCGGGAAAAAAGAAGGATAAGGGCCCCGCAAAAAAGACCACGCCCACCATGGCAGGGCTGTCCCCTCCACTAGGCCCCAGGGCATATGCCCAGGTGGCAGCAGCCCTCCCGCCTGCCGCTACGTCATCTTTCCCGCCCACCACCTCCGCTACCATCTATAGTGGCCAGGGCCCCTTCCCAACTTTGACCAGGAAGCACGGTGTTCGTTGCCTCCTGGTGCCCGCCTCGCCCCACGGGGAGACCTACGTGCGGGCATTGGCGAGGGTGGTGGGGCCCCTGGCCATTGTGGCGGCCTCCAAAATGTACAGAAAGGTCGTCTTCTTTTTAGCATCGGATGCTGCCACCCAGGAGGTGGTGGAGAAGGGCCTGGCCGTGGGTGGCGTGTTCGTCCCCCTAGAGCCACTAGAGGACCTGGGCATCCGCTTGGTCCTGACCTCTGTCCCTCCCTTTTTTCCCAATGCCACCCTGTTACCTGCCCTCTCTACCCTGGGGAAACCCATCTCTGTGGTCAGCCTTCTCCCACTGGTCTGCAAAGACCCTGCTCTCAGTCACGTCCTCTCGTTCTGCCGGCAGGTGCAGCTTCGATTGCTGCTGGCGGCGCATGATGGAGAGGCGCTCGAGGGGTCATTCGAGCGGTCATTCATTACCGGGCGCACTACTCTACGGGGGAGGCCTGGTGCTACCTCTGCCACGAGATGGGGCATGTCCGGAGGGATTGACTCTTGGCCTGGCAAGGAAAGGCTTCCGGGACCCCCGCGTCCCAGCAGGGCGCCGGCCCCACCATCACCGGCGCACCTGGCTGCCCAGCACCCGAAGCCACCCCTCCTCCTTCCCAGTCCACTACTCCTCCCGCTTGGGCCCAAGGGGCACTCCCCCACTATTCCCAGACAAGCGGGAGAGCCCCGCCTCCACTGCTTGCAATCTAGTGGGACCTGTGGAGGAAGGTGTGGCAGAGATACCGCCGGGCATGGGAGACGGGCCGCCACAGGGGGAATCTTCCCTCCCTTGTGCTGCCCCACCGTTACCCCCCCCCCGAGTCCCTGAGCCATCACCCCTGCCCTCTGACCTGACCCCTGCTAGTCAGCCCCCAGATGATGCCATGAAGGGCTGGGCACTAGTACAGGGGAAGCGAGGCAAGCAGAAGGCTCGAGCTCCGCTCCTCCCATCCGATGCAGAGGCCCCCCAGAAGACCAGGAAGGGGGGCACCGATGCCGAGCCTTCCGCTTTGCCCACGGGTGTGTTCCATCCACCGGTGCCGGCTGGGGAAGACGTGGCAGAAGGTAGTATTTCCTCTCCACGGGAGTCCCTCCCCTCCGAGGCCCCTGAGGGAACGCTTCCTGCCCTGGTACAATTTGAAGCCTCTGTGAGCCCTGAGGTGACCGTTGCATCGGGTGCTGGCGGAGAGAACCCCGGGGTGGCGGAAAGCAATCTCCCCTCCATATAGGAGGAGATCGAGGCCCTAGGTTTGACCCCAGTTACCCAGGGGGAGGACGACCCTTTGCCAGTGGGCCTCGATCTGGGCGACTTCACTCCAGCCCCCCCTTTCCCCTAAATGCTCCCTCCCCCTAATTGTTGCTTCTGCTCCCACCTCCGAGGAGCCCCTGGACTCTTCCATCAACCCGGCCGCAGAAGGCACCCCGCTGACGGCCGCTGAGCCTGTAGAGGCGACGGCCAGTGCCATGTGGCCGGGACCTGAGCCACCAAGGGCACCCCTCATTGGTGTGGAGCAATCGACCTCTCTCCCAGGTGGGGGCCCTATAGAAGATAGTCCACCTCCTAATGCCATGGCTGCCAAACCCACATAGAGCCTGCGTCCAGCATCACTGAGAGCCCCCTCCCCACCCCCTTAAGCCTGGTCGGGAGGTGCCACCATCCAGCTGTTTGGCTTCTGAAGCCCAGAATCTTGCCTCTCCCCCTGCCCCATCCTTGATCCCGGCCCTGCCCTTGATGCTGATCCCGTCCACCTCCCGTGATGTTATTGCTGCTCCTGGGGCTGTCTCCTTCCCTTTTCCAACAGATGACCCCCAGGGAGTGGCATTTGTGTTTCCCTGCCATGACCCACTAGGGGCTGCTATCTTCCATCCGCCGCCCCAGATTGCCGCAGGTGCTGGCTGCGTAACGCCAGCTCATCGGGTGCCCCGTCGGGGGTCTGCACCCTAACTGCCTGTCTTGGTGGGCCACAGGGCTGAACCAAGGGCCCTGTCGGGATGACCGGGAGACAGTAACCCCACACCCCCATGCGCTGCGAGAGGAGTTGCGGGAGTTTTTAGAAGATGTCCGTGGCTCCTGCAACAAGATACAGCTTGCTCCCCAGCGATGGGGGAACTTTCATCAGATCCTCCGGGCCACAAGGGTCCTTATGGGGGAGGGTAAAAGCACCGGGAAGCAGGCCGCTGCAGCCTACCAGCAGGTCTGCAGCTTCCGTGACTCATTGCTCACCTACGGGGTAGGTCACGGTTTGCTGCGTGGCCCAATGGGGGCCACGAGCGTCCCTGCTGGTGAGGATCCCCCCCCGCCCTCCTCTTGGCACTGCTCATCTTCTCAACATTGAACACCAGGGGCTGTAGGATGGGTCTCCGCAGGTCCCAGGTGCTCTCCTTCTTTCAGGAAGGGGGGTACTCTGTGGTCTTCCTGCAGCAGACCCATAAGGATCTGGCTGCCAAAGACACCTGGTGGCTGAACTGGGGGAACAGGGTCTACTTTAGCCATCTCACAGTTCATACAGCTGGAGTGGCGACCCTGTTCTCCCCCGACCTACGGCCTGAGGTGCAGGGGTTCGCTGAGGCTGTGCCGGGCCACCTGCTGCACCTCCGGGTCCATATGGAGGGGCTCGTGGTCAACCTCATTAACGTCTATGCCCTGACATCGGGCCCAGAGTGGCTGCAATTCTATCAGCAGGCATCTGCCTTCCTCGGCACCTTGGATCCTCACGAGTGCCTGGTCCTGGGTAAGGACTTTAACACCACCCTCGAGGAGCAGGACCGCTCTGGGACCAAGCAATGCCCGGCCACCATAGATGTCCTCTGGGAGATAGTCGAACACCACTCCCTGGTGGACTTCTGGTGCAACCACCACCCGGATGACATTTCCACGTTCACCTTTGTCCTGGTGGAGGCCCATCGGTCGCGCCACTCCCGGCTGGACCGCATTTATTTATTACGCTTCCACCTTTCACGAGCCCACTCCACCAGCAGCCGGCCGGCCCCATTCTCTGACTATCATTTAGCCACCTTGACGGCCTCCCTCTGTGGAAGAGGCCAGGGCCAGCCTATTGGCATATCAACAACAGCTTGTTGGAAGATGTGGGCTTCGTGACGTCCTTCCGGGAGTTCTGTCTGGCCTGGTGAGGGCAGCGGCATACCTTTCCCTCAGTGTAGCGCTGGTGGGACTTGGGGAAGGTGTGCACCCGGCTCTTCTGCCGTGACTACACCCGTGGCGCCAGCCGACGGAGGGATGCGGCGATAGATCAGTTGGAATGGGAGGTCTTAGAGCTGGAGAGGGGTCTGGCCACCAGTCCCGAGGATCTGCCACTCTGTGAAGCGTGCTAGGAGAAGCGGGAGGAGCTCCGGGCCCTCGAGGACCATAGGGCCCGGGTGCCTTTGTTCGATCCCGCATCTGCCTTCTTCGCGGCTCCCGCTTCTTCTATGCCCTGGAGAAAAAGAGGGGGGCCAAGAAACACATCACCTGCCTTCTGGCAGAAGACGGCACCCCCCTCATGGATCTGGTGGAGATGTGTGGGAGGGTGAGAGCCTTCTACACAAGCCTTTTCTCCCCGGATCCGACTGATCCTAATGCTTGCAGAGTGCTCTGGGAGGAGCTCCCTACGGTCAGTGCGGGCAACTGAGACCGGCTGAGTTCTCGGAAGCCCTCCATCGCATGCCCACCAATAAATCTTCAGGCATGGACGGGCTGACCGTGGAGTTCTACCGTGTGTTCTGGGACGTCCTCGGCCCACACCTAGTCACTGTCTGGGCCAAATCTTTGCAGAGCGGGGTCCTCCCTCTTTCGTGCATGCAAGCCATGCTCACCTTATTGCGAAGAAGGGGGACCTCCGTGATTTACGAAATTGGCATCCCGTCTCGCTCCTCAACACGGACTACAAAGTCATAGCAAAAGCAATCTCGCTGCAGCTAGGGTCCGTGCTGGCGGACGTGGTCCACCCAGACCAAACCTACACCATCCCAGGCCGCAGCATCTTTGACAACCTATATCTGGTCCGGGACCTTTTGGATCTCAGGTGTAGGGATGGTCTGTCGTTCGCCCTCCTGTCTTTGGATCAGGAGAAGGCGTTGGACAGGGTGGATCACGGATATCTCCTAAGCACTTTGCAAGCGTTTGGCTTCGAACCCTAGTTTGTGGGTTTTCTCTGGGTGCTGTATACCTCCGCAGAATGTCTGGTCAGGCTCAACTGGACCCTGACCGAACTGGTCCGCTTCGGGCGAGGAGTACGGCAGGGGTGCCCCCTCTCGGGCCAGCTGTATGCTCTGGCGATTGAACCCTTCCTCTGTCTCCTCCGCAGGCTGCAACTGGTCCTGTCGGTGTACGCTGATGATGTGCTCCTCGTGGTCCAGGACCCGGATGACTTGGCGTGGGTGGAGGCTTGCCAGGCCATCTATTCGGCAAGCCTCCACCGCCCGGGTCAACTGGGTCAAGAGCTCTAGCCTGGTGGTCGGGGATGGCTGGCAGGCGAGCTCCCTCCTACCCGCGCTTTAGGCCATCCAGTGGAGCGCGGGTCCGCTGCTGTATCTTGGTGTTTACCTTTCTGCCACGCATCCCTCTCTGCCAGAGAACTGGCAGGATTTAGAGGGCAGGGTAATAGAGCGGCTCCGGAAATGGACAGGACTACTCCGGTGCCTCTCCCTTCGAGGGAGAGCGCTGGTGCTTAATCAACTAGTCCTGTCCATACTCTGGTACCGGCTCAACACCTGGTCCTGGCCCTGGGTTTCCTGGCCAACCTCCGGACATCGATTCTGGAGTTCTTTTTGTCAGGACTGCACTGGGTCCCTGTAGGGGTTCTCCATCTACCCCTGGAGGACGGGGGGCAGGGCCTGAAGTGTCTGCACACTCAGTTCCATGTCTTCCGCTTCTAGACCCTGCAGAGGCTCCTTTATGGTGCAGGTAGTCCGGCGTGGAGCATACTGGCGCACGCCTTCCTGTGTCGCTTCCGAGGGCTTCGATAAGACCAGCAGCTCCTTTATCTTCATCCAAGAGGTCTTCCGCGAGACCTCTCTGGGCAGCCGGTCTTCTACCAGGACCTCCTCCGGACCTGGAAACTGCTTTCAACGACCAGGTCCGTGGCAGTGATCGAGGGGGCAGATCTCCTCGCGGAGCCCCTGCTACGCAACTCCCAGCTTCGCTTGCAGGTAGTGGAGTCCCCCTCGGTACGCCAGAGGTTGATCCTGGCAGAAATCACAAGAGACGGAGACCTCCTTGACTACGACCGGGGAGACTGACTGGATCCCCTGACGCTCACTTAGTGCATGGAGCTCTCCAGACCTCGTACTCCCCGGCGCGTACTTCAGGAGGTGAGGGCCGCTTTGCCGCCCGTTGCTCGGTTTACCTCAACCAGGTCCTGCACAAGGGCGTGCCCCGCCCACCCTCCACCCAAGGCCCGCTGGATCTTTTCATCGGACCCCTTTCAACTGACCCCTTCACCGTGAGCCGGCTGCACAAGCTGCAGCCGGTCTGCTTCCAGACCATGCCAAGGAAACATCTATACACGCTCGTGCTCCATACTCTTCGTGCCCTCACCCTCATGTCCTGCCCCGATACAAAATGGCGGGACCTTCTGCCGCCTTTGGAGGATGAGGAGCCCCGGTGGGCCAGCCTATATTCCACCTTGGTCCCGAGGCCTGCCGGAGATATCAGTTGGCGGCTCCTTCACAGAGCCGTGAGCACGGGCGTGTACTTGGTGCGGTTCACTCCTATCCCAGACATCTGTCCCTTTTGCAGTGTGAAGGAAACCCTTGTACACATATATTTGGAGTGTGCCAGGCTGCAGCCCCTATTCCGGCTCCTCACGAATATTTTATTATGCTTTTGGTTGCCCTTTTCCCCTCACCTTCTTATTTATACACTCCCTATCCGCAGCACCACAAAGTCACGGGATCTCCTAGTCAACCTCCTCCTGGCCCGAGCTAAAATGGCCATCTATAAAACCAGAGTGAGGAGGTTGGCCGATGGAGTCTCCTATGAGTGTGGGGCCTATTTCTGATCCTCGGTCCGTTCACGAATCCGGACAGAGTTCCTCTGGGTGGCATCCACTGACTCTCGGATCCCAATAGGATTACTCTCCTATAGCCATCCTGTCCGACCCTGGCACAGTATGCTCCTTTAGACAATTAAAAAGTCCAGTATTTTTTAGTGAGCTAGATATCCAGAACTGATATAAACTGGTAGAGTTACATTAACTTCAATTAAACTAGCTGAGGATCTGGACCAATATATGTCTGTACAGAGCATAGCATCCTGCCTCTCAAAACTGGCTGAGGTGTCTTTGAACTAATATATTAAATATGATTATTTAAAATTAGTTTTTATTATGCCATTTGAGACAGTTTTCAAAAATGTAATTTGTATACTACCTTATTGTAACATATTGCACAGATTACTGTACACTTGATTTTAGTACATCAATCTTATTTTAAAAAAAACTTAACTTAAAAATTTTTTTTCTGCTGCCATTGGTGTCTTACAACTGAATTTGCTGTCTGTCTTTCTGTTTGCCAAATATACAGAATCATGGTTTTGAATGGTAGAAAACTGCTAATGTATGAATTCCTGGTGCAGGTTTCTCATGTTCTTCTTCATTGGCTTTTTAAGTATTCAGGCTTGCTCAATATGAATAATTCTGACCTTTTTATGGGTTAAGTACACAAGTACATAGCAACAAAGCAGTCCCTCAAGGGGCACAGTTTAATCAAGGAGTGCATATGGCACCCAGATATATATACTCAGTTAAAACGGATGCTGTCAAGCATTTTAGGCCTCAAATTTAGATTCTCACCATGTGATGGCATGGAGGTAACCAGGGTACCCCCTTTCAGTGAGGCCTGGCACACCACATGGGCCCTGCATCTGTTTTCCTTCCCCCCAAGTTATAAACAAGTCCAGAAAGACATCTTTATCAAAGAACACTCCCCTTTCCAGGAGTCTCATAGATTAACAGTCATCAGCATAAGTATGACCTTACTCAACTATATGCAGGGCATTCATCCTCTCTGGCTCAGTCCAGCTAATGGTCTCTGGTTCCTTTCTTCTACCCTGCTCCGGGAAACTTCTCTGTTTAAGGAACCCTTCCCTCTTCTTCCCTGAATTACTCCTTTTCAGACCCTCCTTAAAAAGGAGTCTCCTAGCTCTCCCCCCTGGAGCTGGGGTGTATTAATTAGATTCTCTGGTACTTCTGAAGCAGGAGCCCTCCTCTTTGGAGAGGAGTTCTAGGTTCACCAGCTGTAGAGCCTTTGCCAGCTTCTTCTTCAGCTAGCCTCTTTTCCTTTATTAGCCCTCAAGCTTCAGGGATCTCAGCAGGCCAGTCTTTCCTGGCTGATGTGTCCTATTATCTGACCTGCTATGGGGGTGGAGGTTGCATTTATGCTGGTCTCCTTCTGCCAGCTCATGCCCATTTGGTTGGGAGAGAGGGAAGCCTTGCTCTGCCCTCTCTGTAAGGCTCCTGGCCTCAGCCCCTTAAAGAAACAGCAATGGGATTTCCTCCTGTACAAGTCTGACTCCTGGGACGGCTTCCTCTCTCCCAATATTCTTCAGGTCCTGGTATCTATAATCAGACCTTTCAGAGTCTTAAAGGGTCACACCAGATGGACTAATCATTACGCGGTACTGCATCAAGGGGCAGAGTACCCTGTCACATATGCATAATATGGTATAGTTGCATAAACTTTGATCTGTATTGTTCATGAATATAATCTTAAAGATTCCTGTTTTGACAACATTATGAGAAATCTTATTAATCTGTTAAAAACACAATAAATTAAAACATTTTTCAGGATTTAGTTCACAGTTAGACTCAGTACCTAAATAATGAAATAAATAGTTCACCTTGTCTGCATTATCACCCAGGTATTTTATAAAATGAGGCTGAGGACTATCTGGGCCTCCGAATTGCTGTATTCTCTCCAGAAGTTGTCTCTGTGCATATATCAGCAGCGGAGTCACTTGTTCTGCATATCTCTCACTGGAAAAGGCCAAGTAATATTACAAATCAAAATTACTTATATTTTAAATGAATAATCTAGCTTTTTCCTTTCCATATGCTCTTAAGTGTTACTTACTGTGTAATTGTGTTAAAATGCAACGCTATATGTACCAGTGCTTCCCATTTCTTCATTTGGTATAAGAGCTCTATAGTTCTAAGTACCAGACCACATATCCATCTCAAATCAACCACATTGATATCATCAAGAAGGCAGCAAAAAGTAAGATTAGAACCACCGTCCTCATCAGCAATTCCTCCTACACAACTTGGAACACAGAAATCTCCTTCAGGATCAAAAATCTATAAGTGGAACATAATACATTATAATGAGCCGTTTCAAAAGTTAATGCAATTAATTGTATTGCAATGAACAATCACAGAGTTAATGTAACTAACTCTTTCTAGATTGCTTTTCTTTTTGCCCATTTCCTTTGGTTCACCATATAGACTTTCCGACCCCTTCCCCATCCCTTGGTCACTGGGCTCAGTTTTGTTTTCATCAGTGGTTTGTAAGGCACTCCACATACTTTGTAATGGGAACTAGAGCCAGTTGGGAAGCTTTTGAAAAACATTTTATTGGCCAGAAAATGCCAATTTATTGAAACCAAAACTGTTCACAATCAGTTTCCCATTTTGAAGACTTTTGATGAAAAAGTTTCAAAATTGTCAAAAGGTTGTATTTTTTTGGTTTTCATCTTAAATTTTTATTTTCAAATATCATTCCAATTTTTATTTCAATATTTAAGTTACATTATAGTAAAATTAAATGTAAAAAGTTGAAATCAAAACAGTGTTTCAAAATTTTCTAAATAGAATGTTTAGATTTACCCAATCCAAAACAAATTTCAGATTTTTGTTTGCAAAATTTTCAAGATTTTGACTTCGCATCCTGATTTGAGCTGGGAAATTTTTTCAAAATCTTGAAAATTCTCATGGGAAAGGAAAACCATTTCCTGCCCAGTTCTTGTGGGCACCATAGAAACTGAAAGATAAAAGGAAAAGGTATCTGTAAAATTGAGGCAGACAGTAATGATGATAGATGGCTTCCGTTTCTATCGTCTCTTGTAAAGCAAGTTTTTAGAAGGTAAGTTTTATAGTTCTACAAGTTAAGAAATACTGTTCTTCTGTATAGGCTGTATTATGGGCAGTAGTTTGAAGTTACCAAAATCAATGTAAGAAAATAATGCCTCCTGATTCTTTTCTGCATTTTTTCACACCATTCAAAGAACTAACTACAATGGATATAATATATGAATAAAATACATTTTTACCTTAAGGGAATTACTAGTTTGTAGTTCAATTATCATATCAAGAATCGTATCTGATGCCAAATAGAATGGCAACCAGATAGTGCTGATAAGAAAATTTCTGGTAATAGGAAATAATCCTTGAAGAGAATGTGAATGCTTGGCAATTGACAGCACTTCTTGACTATAGTTCCAAAGCTCTCGGCAGGTATTTTGAAGCAATGTCCAGTGGCCACCACGATGAGCGAGAACCTATATATAATTTTTTCAAAATGTTGTTATATTTTCAAAGTATAGCTCTGAACAAAGATTCATTCCTCTACCTCAAAACTTAGATAGAAATAATGCTTTAAAATTATGAAGATTTCCTCAGATTACTCACCCTCAGTAAGAACTTACTTAATAATTTAAAAAAATGATAATCATAGAAGTGTAGGACTGGAAGGGACCTCGAGAGGTTATTTAGTACAGTCCCCTGCATTCAAGGCATGACTATGTAATACCTAGACCACTCTTGACAGATGTTATTTTTAAAAAACTCCAGTGATGGAGATTCCACAACCTCCCTAGGCAATTTGTTCCAGGGCTTAACTACCATGACAGTTAAGAAGTTTTTCCTAATGTCCAACTAAACGTCCCTTTCTGTAATGTAAGTCCATTGCTTCTTGTCCTATCCTCAGAGGTTAATGAGAACAATTTTTCACCCCCCTTCTTGTAACAACTTTTTAAGTACTTGAAAACTGTTAAGTCCCCTTCAGACTTCTCTTCTCCAAACTAAATAAATCCAATTTTTTCAATCTTTCCTCTTAGGTCATGTTTTATAGACCTTCAATCATTTTTGTTGCTGTCTTCTGCACTTTCTCCCATGTGTCCACATCCTTCTGTAAATGTGGCACCTAGAATTGGTCACAATACTCCAGCTGAGGTCTTATCAGCAATACAATTTAGAAAATTGTATAGTACCTTCCGTTCCAGGTTCTTAATCTACTTTTCAAAAAAAAATCAATACATTTAGCCTCACAATGTAATAATACATAAGGGAGGTAAGTCACATTGGCAGTGATGGAGAATCTACCATGACCCTTGGCAGGAGTGATGAAGAAAATGCTTCCTATTATAAAATTCAAAAGTACACAATTATAACATATTAGCAATATCGGACACAGTAGGCTGAATTCTGCCCTTCAAACTCACTGAAATCAGCAATATCAATGGGGTTTGTCATGTTTACATTTGTCCACTCAGAGGGCTTGTCTACATGGGGACTCTCAGGAATATTAAGACAAACCAATTAAAGCTGTGTAATGTGCATAAGTCAAAACACACTAAAACTTAAGTATGGATGCTTTCATTCAGAGGAAAAGTGGCCTTACTTTGCTGTAGCTTTATCCATCTAAGCTTTAGTTGATTTCTCTTAACTTCCCTGAGTATCCCTGTGTAGACAAGCATCTAATTTCATATAGGCAAACAGAAACTAGAAGGTAATGATTTCATCACTATCAAAGGATCCTCCTCCTAGTGATGTTTATTACAAAACTTACATTGACTTCAGCTGTAGTAGGACTGAGTTCAAAGTGGGATAGATTGAACCAATGACAGAAATTCTTTATCTGCCAGGACTTTAGTTTTGTGTTTCTCTTTCAAGAGTGGATGCATTCCAAGTAAGAACTTTTTACAGAGCTTCAAAAATAATTTTTTACTATTTTTATACACTTAGTTTTGGAGAGTCAACCCAGTACCATGAAAGTGAGCTGGGACTCTATTTTGCCAAAGGAGCAGAATGAACAACTTTCATTGTTCATTGTTTCAGTCTTTATTTTTTGAGATGTCAGATTCAGAAAGAACATCCTTGAACTTTTTGATAACTGATTCAATTTGCAGGGCGGATAAGGAAATAAAATTATAAATTGAGTAAATCTTTGATAAGGTAATCACATATGGAAAGCCCACAATGCCACTTTCAGAATATAACCTCATTTTCAGAAGGAGGGTTTAATCTGTGCATTTCTATCTTTCAGTATTTACAGATAGATAATACCATAGGCAAATATTTTTCAGGTGAACATCAAAGGTTTTATTAAGTATTGTTACAGATGTTTTAGATGTTTGTTACATCATCAAATGTTGCCGCAGAAAGAATAAATCCTCATGAATTCAAGACTTGGCAAATAAAGAAAGAAACAAATTGAAAAAATATATTTTGAAATGTACCCATACGTACAGCGCTAGATCTACACATATTCTACTAATGATACAGGCTCTTAACATTTTTTAAAATGTTTGAAAAAGCTTTGTATGTTAATAATATTCAGAGCCGTATATTACTTCAGTCTGTCATTTTTTTTTTTAAAGTGAAAGTTTAGGTGAGCTAGGAGGAAGAGAGGGGGTCCCAAAAGAGCTACAATTAAAATAGTTTTTAAAACACCAGGATTGATCACTTATTCACCATGGCCCTCAACTCTTCTAACAAAGGATATAAACAAATAAACTATATAAACAAATAAGTCTGGCAATACTTTAAGGAAGGACTTAGAAAATCTGGTAAGGAAAAATTATGAAGAAAGTGAAAGATGCAGTAGTTTGTCAAGTACGATAAAGTGTATATATATGATATACGTTGTTTGAACATTTTCCTCAGGATGAAAAATCACCAGTTTTCTCCCATTTAAAATTTTTTTGAAGTAGTGTAGTATTTAAAAAAAACTAAATAATATAAAATAGTAGTAAATATCTTAATTCAAAAGTGCACGTTACCACTGCTCTTCTTAAATGCAGAAAGGTTTTTGTGAAATGCTCTAACAGAATGGCATTAGACATAGGCCGTTCATGTTCTCTGGTGGAAAGAGTAATGGATAACTCTGTATCATTTGTCATTTGAGATCGAGGAGTATCTGCTTCACTGAATTTAATGCTGTGCTCAGAAGATTTATCAGGATCTTAAGATGAAAAGATAATTGGTTAAAACTAAGTTAACATTCTCAAAAAACGTAACAAAAATCACATCACTAGACTTTAAGATTTTAAAACTGCACTTAAATATTCAAAAGTCAGGAAATGCCAAAGCTAACATTATAATTTATAATTATTTTATAAACAATTATTTTTATAAATAAGTTACATTTATAATATCATAATATATTTTTAGTGAAGTGGAGGTCAAAGTAGTGATGGGAAAAATTGGTTGAACCAAAATAATGTGCCTAATATTTTGTCCATCCTCCAAACCAAACCAGAACCTCTTTTCTATTAAGCAGTCTTCCTCCCTGAAGCCATACAGTTTTTAGGGGAAGCAGCCATTCAGCAAGCTCCCCAAAATCCTTCTGGTGGCAAAGCCCTCTTTGGAGGGAAAGTGGGGGGGGGGAATGAATCACACTCTCTTTTTGTGACAATGCTTGTTGTGGGTAAAAATTACTTAGCTCTGTAATGAGACAAGGTGAGTGATGGAATATCTTTTATGGGACCAACTTCTGTTGCTGAAAGAGACCAGCTTACACAGAGATCTTTTTAGACCTGCTCTTTTTCAGGTACCTTTCCAAATCCTTAAGAAGAGCTCTGTGAAAGCTCAAAAGCTGATCTCCTTTTGTAGTATGTGTGGGGAAGGAAAACACAGAGGAGGCCTTTGGGATCCAGGAAAGCCTGGGGCCCCTTTCCAATCTTCCCCAAATGGAGGTATAAATGACTTGCCCAAGGTCACAAAATGAACCAGTGATGGAGCTGGGAATAGAATTAGGGATCTCCTGATTCCCAGTCCTAATCTAACCTCGCTATCTCCATACAGTATTTTGTCTATAAGAGGTGTTTCATAATTCTGACAATGTTAAATAAGGTATTGGAGAAAGCTAGGTTAAATAGATTTAGTCTGTTCACACATTCATAACTGTTACCAGTTATTTTTCTGGTACTTCCTGATTGTGTTCTTTTAATCAGCAAGTGACTCAGTGCTCCTATGTTGTCATCTGTTCCTTCTCTCACAACTATGATGCCAGAATTATTTAATGAGAGTATTTCAGGGTCCAGAACATCATAACTGGAGGGGGAAAAGAAATAAAACAATAATTTAAAAATCTAGATATTGTATTAAGGAAGACTTCCAAACACATTCATAATATTCATTCCACCATCACTGAATTTTGATTATTCTTCAAGTACTTTTATAAGTATAAGTCTTAAATAATGAATTATGGTCAGAAGTTTTAAAGTCTGAAAAAAATAAGACAAAAAGAATGCTCTATAGCACAATTCCAAAACTTTCAATAGACTCAGAAATAGCGCTTTCTTGGCTTAACAAAACAAAAATACTATAATAATCACCCTAACAGTACAGGGTCACTGTTGTACAATGTAAGATTTGCTTTACCCTTGTGCATAGGGGCTATAAAGGGAGCTAGTCATATGACCAAATTGACCAATGGGATTTTAATTAAAAATGTACGCGTTAGCATTAATAACACATTCAGTGTTTTAAATATTACAGTACATCATACCTGTTCAGATGTTGTAAACTGCAAACTCCGATACTATATTGCTCTTCCAGCCTCTTTTTAAACAAATTGAAGTGAGTAATTGCTATATAAACGTTCATCTGAGACCTCCAGGGCATCTCCTCAAGACATACCTGATGGAACCTTTTTCGTTTTAAGTAATTACTAACTATTGGATTCAGCAGTACCAGCAGGGTGTGAAAAGCTACTTTTTCTATGTCATCTTGCTGTTTCCTAAACAAAAACATGTTAATGATTTTGTACATTAGCAGAAAAAATATTGTGCCTTCCAAAGCTATGATGGAGGAAAAATGATAAAAAGAGTACACAACAGAATAATCCCATTGTACATCAACAGACTTCTATAAACAGGACATCTTCAGCAGTGATTTTACTGAACCAGGACAAAGTGTATTTTTCTTTTTCAAATGTATTTAAGTTTAGAGATATTCTACAACATGCAGGTCAAATCGTGCTACTCTCTCTTTTGTTATTGATTTCCAAAGGAGTGTTCTCTGAATAACGACGGAAGAATTTGGCTCTGTGTTGTGTATTACAAAACTTACATTGACTTCAGCTGTAGTAGACTGTAATTTAAATATGTCATTGCAGCAAGCACTATATAAAATGGGAAACTAGAAGGTACTCTATAGTCTTTATATCTGATAAAACAATATTTAGCCTTCTATTGCCACTTGTTGAATCCACCACACCAAAAAAAAATCACAACTAGATCATGAGTTCTACAGCAGTTTCAAAATACAAGGCTGAAACTCACTGCAGGTATTCTCATCAATGGGCTGGGGAAGTAATAAAAAGGAAAGTAATTGTTTATTTAGTATTCATGCACTAATATTTGCAGAAACTTTTTTAAAATTACAGAAGATGCATGTTGGAATGAGATTTTTCTCAAGCCATATTTCCTTGACTGATTTTGCATCTGAAATCCACAACTGACCCAATATATTACATCTGCATGGGCAGCCACCATTACCAGAAGTTGAAGGTCTTTGGAGCCCAACACTTGGGATTCAAACACTAGAAGAACCAAGAATCTAATCTTTTGAAATTGGTCCTAGAGTAGGAAATCTTCTCAATTTCCACATGAATGATCTACTAGGACTGATTAAGAGAGCTCTTCCTCCAACTGATCATGTTTGTTTATTTAGGTATTTTTATATAAAAATCTCATTACTAGAAGAATATGGCAGGTTGTTTCCCTTTCCAAGGGAGCTTTTACTGTAGACTGTTCAAATAGTAATTAATTTGAATGTCCCATTTCTTAATTTGAAGATATTACCAGTAGTTTGATAAATATTCTGGGAGCTGATTGACATTCCAAAAGGCATTGATATGATCTGGAAGTATCTACCATCCACTGAAAAACAGAGAAACCATTGATGTCAGTATCTTATTGGGACACAGAGGAAGGACATCCAGGATACCATGAAGTCTATGTGGTCCTCTAGTGATACCTTCTGGTCAGAGGTACTAAGGTTTACATTCGTCTTACTGATTCATGAATTCATATGTTTTAAGGCCAGAAAGAGCCATTAGATCATCTAGTCTGAGCTCCTGTATATCACCGGCCATTATATTTCACACAGTTACCTCTGTATGGCGCCTAATAACATGTGCGACTAAAACATTCCTCCCGGAAAGGCATCCATTTTTGATTTGAAGACATCAAGAGATGGAGAATCCACCACTTCCCTTGGTAGATTGTTCCAGCGGTTAATCACCCTCACTGTTAAAAATTTGTACTTTATTTCTAATCTGAATTTGTCTGGCTTCAGCTTCCAGCCTTTGGTGGTTGTTATTCTTTTGTCCTCTAGATTAATGAGCCCTTTAATGCCCAGTATTTTCTCTCTGTGAAGGTACTTTGTGAAGGAGCTCTTCAATTGTGGTAAGCCAATTCAATTGATCTAACACAACTGACAAATAGAACCCTCTGGCCCATCAAAACAGGGCATTCGAGAGCTTTTACTAGATGTTTTCTGAAAACTATGACACGGTTGAAAGGATCCTGAATTAGATTAGTCATGAGACAGATTTTGTGACCGTGGTTTGAAGCACATGCCAGAGTGTTGCACAGAAGAGGGTGATCTATGAACCTGCTGTTATAATCAATCCCTTCTGGAGTTCATTCCCTTTAGCATAAATTTAGAAATGAAGCAGACATCATTACAAAGTAAATTTCCAATAACGTTAATTCTACTTTTATGTAGTGAGTATAAATAGTGAATTTGAACCCTGTAAATTTACCTTTGTGCTTCTGGAGATTTCCCCAGACTTGGGTGTCTCAGGAAATATTGTCTAAGACTCTCTTTTCCTTTAAAGGGGGACACTACTTCTTTTCTTGGTTTCTTCAAAGTTGATGCTGTTAGGGGCTTAGAAAAATATTTGCTATGTCACAAACTAATTAAATATTTCATATCTAGCTCTTTAGGCATATTAATTGCATCTATATCACTTGTGGCATCTTAGAGACTAACAAATTTATTTGAGCATAAGCTTTCGTGAGCTACAGCTCACTTCATCGGATGCATTTGGTGGAAAATACAGTGGGGAGATTTATATACACACACAGAGAACACAAAACAATGCGTTTTATCATACACACTATAAGGAGAGTGATCACTTAAGATAAGCCATCACCAGCAGCGGTGGTGGGGGGGAAGGAGGAAAACCTTTCATGGTGACAAGCAAGGTAGGCCATTTCCAGCAGTTAACAAGAACATCAGAGGAACAGTGGGGGATGGATTGGGGGGGAGAAATAACATGGGGAAATAGTTTTACTTTGTGTAATGACTCATCCATTCCCAGTCTCTATTCAAACCTAAGTGAATTGTATTCAGTTTGCAAATTAATTCCAATTCAGCAATCTCTCGTTGGAGTCTGTTTTTGAAGTTTTTTTGTTGAAGGATAGCCACCCTCAGGTCTGTAATCGAGTGACCGGAGAGACTGAAGTGTTCTCCGACTGGTTTTTGAATGTTATAATTCTTGACGTCTGATTTGGACACAGTGCTCATTTTCTATCTATATCACTATTTGCATCCAAAATGTGTCATAGTTCGCTTCTGTATAAATGTAAATGGAAAAAATAAAAGAAAATATGGAATTTCAGAACTATTTGTCAAAATATGCCATTGAAGGAAATATTATGCATCCCAGAAGGTTATTCCAGAAAACTCTTTTTGCAGAAAGAGAGGATACTCCAGATGTTTCAAATTGGGATACTGGTCAGGATCGAGAATAATTCTATTTCACTTATCTATGTTTTTCAACTCTGTATCATCACCGTTCTTTTCCTGTCACTTTAAAAGACAAATTCTGATACTGCAAAATCTTTAGCTTTATTTCCATACATTATAAATTGTAGTGAATGAAAACAGAACTACACTGAGAACTTTTATTAGCTGGATTCAAAGAAACTGTACTGGGATAAAAAATTTCTAAAGAATCAATCACAAAAATCACTAATAAAGATGCCAGGAGATATTAATTATGCAACAGAAGCAGGAATTTTAGGAGTTGTATGAAAGCTATCAAATGAGAAATTTTGTTACCCTTTACAATTTCCAAGAAGATAATTGTATTAGAGACTTTTGTTTTAATTTTTATACATATTAATACTTGGACACTTCTTTAAAATCTCCCTACAGAAATATTTCACAAATTACTTGAAAAAATGCAGGATAAAGACTTTAATTTTGTTTTAATATATTTCTTTTTTTTTTAATTAATTCCATGGCAATCTTACACATCTCATGGACTGATCATTACCTCTTGATTTTTGTGAAGGGGCACATCTCTCTCAGCAGTGCCAGTAACCTGTTTCAGTTATCTCCCCTCAGAATCTAATGGAACCCAAGCATGTCCAGAAGGCTCCGAGGGAGAACACTATTTTGCCAATAGATTATTCTATCGATAGTTTGGTAGAACTGTATAACTCTCTTTTGTTCTCAACTATCAATAAAGTGGCCCTTGGTAGTCCTTTTCTCCAGCTCCATCCTTACATGTCAGTATGGGTTACAGATGACCTGCAACAACTAAAGCTAAGAGAGGGGAGGCTAAAGTGATGTTATTGATCCATAAAGACCTAAATGTCTTGAGACCTGTCTATTTGAGACAACACCTCTCTTCGAGTGCGATGATAGCACAGTTGTAATCAGTGAAGGCACTCATGCTAAAGTCCCTTCAGTTTCAAAGGGAGCTGCTGAGAAGGTATTCTCTGTGAATTTTGGAATTCATTACCCTTCATTGTCTGAAATAGCTTATATCTGTTGGCCTTTAGGGAATATTGCAATGCCCATTTTTTTTCCTGGGCTTTTAGCCCGGGGCATATTCAGGTTTGGAATTTGCATCCCAAAGGCTAAGAAAGCTGTTTCCATTCCTGATGTTTAACTTTGTTTGTATTATTGGACTTATATTGTTGCTATATGATGATATATAGCTTTAAATAAAAATACAACTCACTTTTTGGAACTCCACTACTGCTGTTGTGTGCTGCTTTGCGTCTTCAGATACACTGAGCTCACTTATTTCCTTTGCCAAAGTTCCCTTGATACCAAGAAATTGGTTATTCCTCCTAATAAACCAGGAACAACATTAAATGTTAGTAATATATTAATTAAGGATCTGTCTACAAGAAGAGCTAGGGTACTTGGAATTCCAATGGACTTCAATGGGAGTTGTTGGAGTTAAGAATCTCAAAGGAGTCTTGTCCTAGTTTTTTAAATGCTATTATTCTTTGTAAGTCTTTGCAGACTCTACTGTATATATAAAGGTTATAGATAATTTAATTACATCAAACATTATTTTTGTTCTTCCAGTTGCATTAACTAAAAAGACTTAGGCCACTCTCTCCAGCCTAATTATCGGCAGGGATTGAAGCTCACTAATATTAGTGATCCAGGGAAAACTCTGTCCTCCTGATGTCACTGCCACATCCCCAATGGCCATATTGCTGAGTAGAGTCTGTAAAAGAGACAGGCTTTTCATGACAGAAATGGGCTTTACACAGACCTTAGCAAGGGAGAAATATCCCCTTACAATAGGGTGTAGTCTCTGAGGCTGTATAGCTCTTGAGGTCCATGGAGCTTTAACAGGCCAATAGCCATGGAAGCAGTATTACCTTGGATGGAGCCCTTATACTTTGTTGTATCTGGAATTCTGAAGACAGAAACCAAAATTATATGTTACTACTGTAATTTAAAGTTACCTTCTTAAGAAATCTTTCACACTGCCTGTCCATTCCAGGATTCGCTGAAATTTCTCTTCATTCAGTGCTTTGTGCAAAACTTGAACAAAGAACTCAAGGAAACGAGGTTTCTTCCTGAATTTCATTACTATGTTAAAAATAAGATAATATGGAATTATCATATGCTTTCTTGTATTAATATTCTAATTGTTTTCTGAATTCTGCTTGATATTACTACTTTTTATTAGATGATTTCTCAAGGCATGTTTATATTATGTTGCTCATAGAAAAGGCAAGCAATATGCTAATATTAAAATCAGATAGTTCAATGTATACAGGATATAATCCATAAAATATTTTACTATCCAGTAGACACTAATAGTAGCAGAACCTTCCAAATTTGCACAAGTGACAGCAAGACCTATTGTAAATTACTGAATTTTGTGAATTAGAGAGCAAGTGAAGAATAAAAAGTGAGGACAAAATATCACAAATGCATTTCGTTCATTTAGGTTCCAATTCTGCAATGAAAACCATGTTAGTAAAGGTAAAACACAGTTCTTGCTGCAAGATATAAGTCTTATTTTGCCAATTCTAGATTTGTTTTAATTATTTCTAGTTTACACTCTGTGCTATCTGGCCATGCCCCTCTCATCTTTGTCACCAATAAATTAAAAATACCTTCAGTCCCAATTTAGTCAGTGTTAAGATGATGGTGAATTATGTTCATTTTACAGTTTTGCCCCCACTGATATTTTGGATTCTATTGTGTTAATCATAAGAGGAGGCACAGCCCAGATTTCATATACCTCATATTTTGCATTGAAAACATGATCAAATTTGAACTTCAAATTTTAAATTCCTCTTCATTAAAAAGGAGTTTCCTGTTGCAGAAAAGGCATTGCTTTTTATAGAAAAATTAACAAAACATTGCACTTCTATTTTCAAAATAGGCCCATTTTCAAGTTAATCAGCCAATGTGAAAAAACATCAAATTTTCAGTAAAGTCATAATTTGTTGCAAATATTTCATGCACATATAAATGCATCTCCATAAGGAACATTAATAACTATATTGCTTTCAAATGATAAAAGGATAAAAATGGAAAAAATGTTTTCAAGTTGTAAAGTGCTTATTACAAACAATGAAGAATAAAAATAACTTCTTAATTATACCTATTACTTTATCAGTATTGGATTTTAAAGAAAAGAAAGTAACAACAAAAGCAAAATTCAATTTTCCTACCTTCCCTGTAGGCATTGTTTGCTGTCCAACATGAAATTATAGGGTAGAGAAAAAAAGGATCTTCTTGTCCTGTAATCTCTGGTCCAGTACCTAGATTGATGACCAAGTTAAATAAATCCATAGGACAACTAATAAGACAAAAATGATATGATTTTTTCTTGAACTGCAGTTGAAGACCAGAAAACACCATCCTTTAGCCCATATTGTATGCTATAAAGATTTCTCACTACTATCACTACTTTTAGAATTCTTGTTCTTCTAACCTTTTCAGGAAAAGAGAGGGACGTTATCTACAAACAGATGAAACAGACTAAACGTTTTGAAGGCAATGTCTTTCAATGATTAACACTGGTCACATTTCCTGAATATGGGACTTCCCTCATAGTAGTGCATAAAGGCAAACAACTGTAACTCTCTTATATACAACCGTGACGGGGTGAACTCACCCCGCACTGGACAGGGAAAGGTTAACTCCTCACTGTGGGTGGAGTTCATGTCCCTACTGGGTATGTTCCAGGTGTAGCACCAATATAAGAAGGAGCAGTGCATCTCGGTCTGGGCTGACCACTAGAGAGGAAGGATGCTTCTTGATGGCTCTTGCACAGGAACAACTGGAGCCCTGGACCGTGGAAGCCAGAGGTGCTGAGACCAAGCAGACGCCCAGCTATCTGGGATTGCCCCAGGGAGATCTGAGCTACAGGGAGTTGCACCAGCCAAGGAACCCGGAGATGCACAGACCATCACCACAAGTATCATGGTAGGATGTAGCCAAGGTGGGACTAGTCATTGTCCCCATGATAGTCAGCATATTGTAGATGGATCCCTGCTGACGCAGCGGTGGACACACTCACCACTGACAGAGTTCTGGGCTAGGATGTGGTGGAGCAGGGAGGGCCTGGGTCCCCTACCCTGGCTGCTACCCACCCCAATTGGCCAGTAGGCCACAGAGGCCCACCTGGAGGCGAACTCAAGGTATCTCTATTGACTTTAGTTGCTAGGCCTCACAGCCCTATGAACCCAGGGTATCACTATTAACTCTGGTGGCAAGGCCTCACTGCCCTGTGAGCCTGGAGTAGTAGTTCTAGTGACACTGGCCTTGCTGCCCTGTGAACCAGGCTAATTCTATGGACTCTGGCTCTTACGCCTCATTGCCCTGAAGAGAGGGGCTACCTTACTGAATCAGCATGAAGCGCTACTACCCTGTGGATCTGGGTGATTACATAGACTTTGGCCACAAGGCCTTATAGCCCTGCGGATCAGGGTAACTATCGACTTTGACCCCTAGGACTCACTGTCCAGAGGCAGAGGGCAACTCCAAGGATAGGATGAACTCACCCTGCACTTGATGGGATCCCCCCACTTCATCACAATAAGATTTTAGACAAAAGCAACCCCAGGTAAGCAACACCAGACCTCAGGCAAGACCTGATCAGGGTTGGGCGTATGGGCTGAGGAGTTTGTAGATTCAAGAATCAGGGGCTAAGACTTTGTGTTTGCAGTCTGTCTCTATGTGTTAGAGCAGAAAGTCCACAGAAAGATGAGAAGCAGCTGTGAACAGGGCACTGAAGGGAAGCAGATAGACAGAGCTTCTTGGAGAGGCACCCTGGCAGATTTTTGAGAAAAGAAACTGCTTGCTGTTTTTTCCACTGAGTTCAGAAAAGCAGAATTATACATCAAAGAATATACCTGGCTTGTATCATTAATTTTTCCTTCTAATGGAACAGGGGCTAACATCTCAGGCCAAATGAGCAACAATACCTATTTTAGCAATACCTCTGAGCACCTCACAATCTTCAATGTATTTATCTTCATAATACTTTTGTGAGGCAGAGCAGTGCTATCATTCCCAGTTTATAAATGATGAACTGAGGCACAGAGAGACTAAGTGACTTGATCAAGGTCACACAGGAAGTCTGTGGCAGAGCAAAGAACTGAACATGGGTCTCCCAAGTCTCAGGCCAGTGCTCCACCACTAGACCATCCTTCCTCTCCCATATACATTACTATGTTAATGATTATGCTATGCAATTTGCTGTTATAATAGCATGATTCAGGTAAAGACTTTACTTTTCAAATCTATTTATTTTACACTTAGCTGATTTAAGATATCCAAATCTATAAATTTAAAGTTATATTTCTGGTTTTTTTTTACATATTGCACTAATGAAGTTTTTTTTTTAAACTTTACCTGCATTTTCCATACACAAATACAAGCAGATAGCTATATAACAAGACCAAGTGCAATTTTTCAGACATATCTTGCCAATACCTATAGACTACTTTCTGTCTTATTGAAGTACACATATTTGACAGTCTATAAGAATATATTACGTACCTAAACCCAAAAAGGATCTACAAGATAACCCCTTTCCTAGAAATAAAAAGGGTAAAAATTAAATGAAACAGAAAGCTTATGCTCTAATAAATTTGTTAGTCTCTAAGGTGCCACAAGTACTCCTTTTCTTTTTGAGAGATAGGAATGTGGGGAAAGAACTGGCATAAGACTTGGATACCATAATTACTATGGCATGTATGTCTTTCATACATGATCAGAGATTGTATCTTTTCTAGTTGTTCCTGATAGTTCAAGTTAGTTTCTCGCTCAGTGCCATGATAGCTAGCTCTTTAAGCCAGCCGAGGAGGAAGCAGCATCTATCTACATCATCTGGAAAAGATCCTTTTAGACATTAGAAAAGATGATGCAACAATTTCTTGATGTTGATTAGAAGTACTAACTCTTCTAATACAATCAACAGACACAATCTGAGTGAATGTGGAGAGTTAATACCCAGCACTGTTGGAAGTGCTTTAAATATACAGCTTCAGTAATATACGATGTAGTTTTAGAAAGTGGCATAGGAAAAACTGGCTCTCTCATCTCCACTTCCCTTTGGTGTGTTTGACAAGATCAGCTGTAAATAAGCATTTTGGGGTCCAATAGCGTCTGCTTAAAATTTTAATTTGAGAAAATCTTCAAGAGAGGGAGAGCCTGAATTGTCCTTTTTGTTGTGGCAGATGGTTTCCCAGGTTTCTAGTGAAACAGGCACATTCAGTTCTTTCCCCAATTTTCCTCTTAGATCGTCATCAGTGGGATGCTTCACAGTGTAGATCCACTTACAAGAATTTCCCTCGAAGTGTTTTTTTTACCATATTTGTTAATAATAGAGCACATTGTGCTAGATGACCTAACTGTATTCATTTGAATAGCTGTTAGCTGGGCATCTAGCATTTGTTATAAATGCAGTCAACAGGAGACTTGTCTATTGCTTTGTATTATGTCTTTTATTCTGAATATCCTTTTTCATAACCAAAGATTTGTAAACGTTCCTTTATCTTGAACTTTTCTGTTTTAGATTTTATGTTTATTCATTTAAATGTTGCAGATACACCTGCATTACCAAGCACCACACTTTAGAAGCACTTTGGCTATCGAGTACTGCACATCCAATTGTTGATCAAAATGCAGTCTTCTTTAACATGGTACAGTATTTTATTAAAGAGCTATTTAATTTGAATTTAACTTGCATACCTCAGTAAGGTCCCAATCCTATCACTTGTTCTGCATGAGAACATGCATCCATCTCTGTGGAACAAGTGGCGAGATCAGGACCTAGCTGAGCTACATATTTGATTGGATTGCTGCACTTTCTTTTTCCATTTGTTACAGAGATATTTTCATTGCCAATATGCAAGGAAGTATGAGAAGGTCAGATTTGTAATTAATACGGAACCATCAGTAATGACTCCAGAGTTAGAGTTTTAATCAGGACTTCCATTTCAGGTCCTATTCTCAGCCTCATCTAACCCTCACCTAAACTTGGCACACAAACAAACTTATAACCTAAATATTTTCATTTTTAATGCAGGCTGCACCATTTTTTGTAATTGAACAAGCCGTTGCTGAATTAAAAAGGCAGTGAAATGTAAACAAGTTTGTAATTCTTTCAAAAAAGAGTAACTTTCTGGGGTGAACATTTCTCCCACCCCTGGCATTTTCAACCATTGCTACCATGGTTTGCAACGACAGGAACTTCAAAGCAGACAAGGCATCGGTGGCCACCAATGATTTCAGCCACCATGTTGACTAGTCGTGCTTAGAGCACATATAGACAATATGGTGGACAAAATGTTGCCAGTTAGTGATTTCATTCCAGATGTTGGAAGACTGGCCCTGGAGGCGGTGGTGTGGCTCTGTGGGCACAGGATTGGGCGGGGGGAGGTGGTGTTTAACCACATAGGTGTACGTCCTAGTGGCCTGGCAACCAGGGTCCAGTGGCAGGGCAAGCCTGCATTGGCATGGAAGGAGAAGCATTTATTGGGCCAGCTGATGCCACTGCTGTGCACGATAGCAGTCACTGACATGATGTGGCACACCTTGGAAAAACTATTTGGGAATGTGTGAAGGGGTTCAATTACTGCCCAGAACAAGAAGGGACTTGATGTGGAACATGCATTAACAAAGGGTCTGGCGGGGAGCCATGGGGTGCCATCTGGTGGACAAGGCATGACAGATGCTAACGGGCGAGGGGGCGGGAATTCCTTGGTCATAAAAAGCTCACCAATTTGGACATCCTGGGAGAACCAAATTATTGAGGGAGGATGGGGTTCCCCTGTAAAGCTTTGGAGCCCATTTGTTTTGGCTGGGGCAGTAAGAGATGTCTGGAACCCAGGTGGGCTTGGGATGGGGGGAGACAGCCAAGCTAATTGCTGGCACCTCCTTGTTGCAGATGTCCAGTGCAGATACTCCATAGGAAAGGTATACAGTGACCGGATAAATGGCTTGGAGAAGGACTTAAAAAGAGGGTTAGTTAAAAGGAACAAATGGGGGGTGGTTGGGAACTCCTATGATTGGTACAGCAGGGAGCCATTCCCTGTCACCCCCCCCGCACACATTTTTATATCCCACCTTAACCCTGTTACGAGGGGGTTGGATAGTAAGGTCCAGGCAATGGATTTGCTGGAGGAACCTGGATGGAAAAGGAGGGGGAGCTGGTACAAGTCCCCCTGATATTACAGAATAAACATGGAGTTACCTGCACTGTACACTTTTATTTGCCGGGAAGTACCAGCCATCTAATGATACAGTTGTGGCCTGATTAAACTCATGTCAAATGTCTCCTGTCCTTCTTTCGGCATAGCTGGACAAATAATCCTTCCTTATCTGATCCAGTATAAGGAGCAGCTAAACATTTCAGTTATTATTATGAATTATGTATGTACTTGTATGGCTCTACTGTGCTAGGTAGTATACAAATGAAAAAAAGACAATGACCAAAGAGTCACATGTGACTAGTAATTAGTGACTGTAGTTCACTAATAGACTGTGAAAGACTAGACTTTTAAAATTTTGTATTTTTATGGATTGGGTCAATTATATTTACTAAAATTTACTGCTGCAGGAACTTTAAATTCAGAATGGCCGTAAGTCATTAGATTCTCAAACTAGATTGCTCTGAAAAAAAATCATACAGGTAGTCTGAACAGCTTGAGGTAGAATATAGCATAGAGCCCCAATGCAACTGATAGAGCTTTTAAATAGTGTATTTGCTTGAATGCAGCAATCGTAGTTGTTATTGAGGAATGAAATATTACCACTGAAAGGAAGGAAAGACTTGGTGAAAACAATGCCGTATGTTACTGCCAACCTAAATGAAGCAACAGAAATCATATATTTGGTTGGTTATATTGCGTCCCTCATTTTCCCTCTTAAAAAGAGCCAAAAAACGCACAAGCACTTATTTGGTAAAACCATTCTTGAATGCAAAACCATGAGAAACAGTAGAGAGAAGATAAAACATCTACCTGGTCTTGTCAATTTGAGGAGGTTTGATTCCAGAGCTGTTAGGTTCTCAGCTGCTTTTTCAACTGCAGCTGCTTGTGACTTCTTTTTACTGTAAGGACTCTAAGAATATCAAGTTATAAATTATTAATACTTAGAATTTATGTAGCTGTAGACAGCAGGTCAATGGCAGAGCCAGGAATAAACCCCAAGTCTCTTAATTCCCTGTTTGGTGTCCTAATGGTTGTTGGTGGTTTTCAATGTAATTTTTTCCAGTGACAACTTCAGATATGAAATAAACTCTATGTAAATTGTGATTTACAGATATCTACTTTCTGTATATTAAATTATTTGGGTATAATGAAACTAAATCAAAAGAGAAAGTTAAAATGACTTAGGATCTTGCCAGAACTGTAATTTTTTTAAACATATTTAGGGGGAAATATACTTGTGGTTTCCTGTCCCTTGCAAACCCTGAAAAGTCCAGGATGCTGATAACACGGCAGCTTGCACTATCTAAGTGTGCTGCAGAAAAAAATTCTGTAACAAAATGTTATTGACCTGATGAAAGGGAGCTCTCTCATGGGCCTCTAATTTTCCTCATCTGCTGGGGACACACATCCTACAGCAATTACTACTGTCCAAAGGCGAAAGTGTGAGTCATTTGCATGGGGAGATAACTGGTTTGAATTTCAGAGTAGCAGCTGAGTTAGTCTGTATTCGCAAAAAGAAAAGGAGGACTTGTGGCACCTTAGAGATTAACAAAATTTATTTGAGCATAAGCTTTCATGAGCTACAGCTCACTTCATCAGATGCTTTCAGTGGAAAATACAGTGGGGAGATTTATATACACACACAGAGAACATGAAACAATGGGTTTTATCATACACACTGTAAGGAGAGTGATCCCTTAAGATGAGCTATTACCAGCGGGGGGGGGGAGGAAAACCTTTATGGTAATAATCCAGGTGGGACATTTCCAGCAGTTAACAAGAACGTCTGAGGAACAGTGGGGGGTGGGGTTGGGGGGGAGAAATAACATGGGGAAATAGTTTTACTTTATGTAATAACCCATCCACTCCCGGTCTCTTGGGGGCTGAAGGTGATGGCTAGTGGCATTCTGTTATTTTCTTTGTTGGGCCTGTCCTGTAGTAGGTGACTTCTGGGTACTCTTCTGGCTCTGTCAATCTGTTTCTTCACTTCAGCAGGTGGGTATTGTAGTTGTAAGAATGCAAGATAGAGATTTTGTAGGTGTTTGTCTCTGTCTGAGGGGTTGGAGCAAATGTGGTTGTATCGTAGAGCTTGGCTGTAGAGAATGGATCATGTGGTGTGATCTGGATGAAAGCTAGAGGCATGTAGGTAGGAATAGCGGTCAGTAGGTTTCTGGTATAGGGTGGTGTTTATGTGACCATCGCTTATTAGCACCGGAGTGTCCAGGAAGTGGATCTCTTGTGTGGACTGGTCCAGGCTGAGGCTGATGGTGGGATGGAAATTGTTGAAATCATGATAGAATTCCTCAAGGGCTTCTTTTCCATGGGTCCAGATGATGAAGATGTCATCAACGTAGCGCAAGTAGAGTAGGGGCATTAGGGGATGAGAGCTGAGGAAGCTTTGTTCTAAAGTCAGCCATAAAAATGTTGGCATACTGTGGGGCCACGCAGGTACCCATAGCAGTGCCGCTGATTTGAAGGTATACATTGTCTCCAAATGTGAAATAGTTATGGGTGAGGACAAAGTCACAAAGTTCAGCCACCAGGTTAGCCGTGACATTATCGGGGATACTGTTCCTGACGGCTTGTAGTCCATCTTTGTGTGGAATGTTGGTGTAGAGGGCTTCTATATCATAGTGGCTAGGATGGTGTTTTTAGGAAGATCATCAATGGATTGTAGGTTCCTCAGGAAGTCGGTGGTGTCTCGAAGATAGCTGGGAGTGCTGGAAACGTAGGGCCTGAGGAGGGAGTCTACATAGCCAGACAATCCTGCTGTCAGGGTGCCAATGCCTGAGATGATGGGGCGTCCAGGATTTCCAGGTTTATGGATCTTGGGTAGCAGAATACCCCAGGTCGAGGTTCCAGGGGTGTGTCTGTGTGGATTTGTTCTTGTGCTTTTTCAGGGAGTTTCTTGAGCAAATGCTGTAGTTTCTTTTGGTAACTCAGTGGGATCAGAGGGTAATGGCTTGTAGAAAGTGTTCATGGGGGTGGAGGGGCAAAAGGAGAGGCCCCGAGATAGGAGAGATTCTTTTGCTGGGCTAAGAGTATAGTTGGATAGATTAACAATATTGCTGGGTGGGTTAAGGGAACCATTGTTGTGGCCCCTTGTGGCATGTAGTAGTTTAGATAGTTTAGTGTCCTTTTTCTTTTGTAGAGATGCAAAGTGTGTGTTGTAAATGGCTTGTCTAGTTTTTGTAAAGTCCAGCCACGAGGAAGTTTGTGTGGAAGGTTGATTCTTTATGAGAGTATCCAGTTTTGAGAGCTCATTCTTACTCTTTCCCTGTTTGCTGTAGAGGATGTTGATCAGGTTGTTCCACAGTTTCTTTGAGAGTGTGTGGCACAAGCTGTCAGCATAGTCTGTGTGGTATGTAGATTGTAATGGATTTTTTACCCTCAGTCCTGTTGGTATGATCATCCATTTACATTTGGAGAGGAAGATGATGTCTATCTGTATCTGTACAAGTTTTTTCATGAAGTTGATAGATTTCCACTCCATACAGCTAAATTCAGTGCCTTGCATAATGACAGGTTTCAGAGTAGCAGCCATGTTAGTCTGTATTCGCAAAAAGAAAAGGAGGACTTGTGGCACCTTAGAGACTAACAAATTTATTTGAGCATAAGCTTTCGTGAGCTACAGCTCACTTCACCGGATGCATTCAGTGGAAAATATAGTGGGGAGATTTATATACACACACAGAGAACTTGAAACAATGGGTTTTATCATACACGCCGGACAGACAGAGACAAACACCTACAAGATCTCTATCATGCATTCTTACCCACCTGCTGAAATGAAGAAACAGACTGACAGAGCCAGAAGAGTACCCAGAAGTCACCTACTACAGGACAGGCCCAACAAAGAAAATAACAGAACACCACTAGCCATCACCTTCAGCCCCCAACTAAAACCTCTCCAACGCATCATCAAGGATCTACAACCTATCCTGAAGGACGACCCATCACTCTCACAGAACTTGGGAGCCAGGCCAGTCCTTGCTTACAGACAGCCCCCCAGTCTGAAGCAAATACTCACCAGCAACCACACACCATACAACAGAACCACTAACCCAGGAACCTATCCTTGCAACAAAGCCCGTTGCCAACTCTGTCCACATATCTATTCAGGGGACACCGTCATACTGTGGCTGATGTGATTAGGCCCTATCAGAGGCTCGTTCACCTGCGCATCTACCAATGTGATATATGCCATCATGTGCCAGCAATGCCCCTCTGCCATATACATTGGTCAAACTGGACAGTCTCTACGTAAAAGAATAAATGGACACAAATCAGACGTCAAGAATTATAACATTCAAAAACCAGCCGGAAAACACTTCAATCTCTCCGGTCACTCGATTACAGACCTGAGAGTGGCTATCCTTCAACAACAAAAAACTTCAAAAACAGACTCCAATGAGAGATTGCTGAATTGGAATTAATTTGCAAACTGGATACAATTAACTTAGGCTTGAATAGAGACTGGGAGTGGATGGGTCCTTACACAAAGTAAAACTATTTCCCCATGTTATTTCTCTCCCCCCCCCACTGTTCTTCAGACGTTCTTGTTTCATGGAAATGGCCCACCTTGATTATCACCACAAAAGGTTTTCCTCCTCCTCCCCCCCTTTCCTGTTAATAATAGCTCATCTTAAGGGATCACTCTCCTTACAGTGTGTATGATAAAACCCATTGTTTCATGTTCTCTGTATGTGTATAAATCTCCCTACTGTATTTTCCACTGAATGCATCCGATGAAGTGAGCTGTAGCTCACGAAAGCTTATGCTCAAATAAACTTGTTAATTTCTAAGGTGCCAAAAGTACTCCTTTTGGTTTGTATTTGTTTGGCAACTTGGGTAAACAAGAAAGAATCTTCTGCCCATCTGTCAGTTCTGCTGGTGGTGGCAGGCTGCTTACAATGTGTCCGTTGCATCAATGAGGTTGTTCCCTATAGTTTGTCAAGATGGGCTTTTGTCACTTCTGAGAAGGTGTTTTTATAAGGCTGAGGGAGTGACCTTGGAACCAACTGTCCCCGGTTTCTCTCGCTAGCTAACAGATCCACTTCAGAGTTCAGTTAGAAAGTAGTTGCTTTGAGTTGTATAATTCTTTCCTGTCTGAATGACATTCAGTCATCTCGGGAGTCACTTATTCCCTTTATTAAGGCACTGAAGCAGCTAATTGACATGTTCTGTGATTTTCACCATGTCATGGCCAGAAGCTTGATTGACATATTTCATTTGGATGGGATGAGCTAACTGCTCCACTCCCAGTAAGGGAGTATAGCGGGGTGGTCACCCGCTCCTGCCCGGAGGATCTTAAAACAGCCCAGGAGAGGACTGTGGCTGGGGGCAAGTAGCTCCCAGGCTAATTGGGGAAGTAGGCACAGACCAATTTATTTATAGATAGAGATATATCTATCTCCTTACTATATGTTCCATTCTATGCATCCAATGAAGTGGGCTGTAGCCCATGAAAGCTTATGCTCTAATAAATTTGTTAGTCTCTAAGGTACCACAAGTATTCCTGTTCTTTTGGAAGATGCTAGACCTTCCTACACTACTATCAGAGATAGTAAGCCTGCAGGTAAGAAAGACGTCTGTAGACTGTTTTAAAATCCTTTTTTCTAAATCCTTTGTTCCTCCTGATAAATAGTACTTTGGATTAAAAAAATCTGTCTGGTCACTGTACATCCCTGCTCTCAGACTCCTGAAGGGAAGCAAAACAAGTACCTGAACTCAGTCAGTCCCATAGGGTAAGCACAATTGATACACCAGTTACTGTAGCTAAGGGCCCAGTGGGAAAGTGGAATTGCAGAATTTCCCACCCTGGAACAGACGAAGGCGCAAGGCCCAACACTTGAGGAGGTGCTCTCAGAGAAACCAAAAATGGGACATGGGTGCAGCTAGCTATGTAACTCTGACACCATCTTTTTCCTTCCTGAGAAGGTCTTTAAATCATCACCTTCAAGAATGAGACAAAGGGAGGAACAATGGTATATTTTATTTCTCTTTGAGGAAAGCTGATGGGCGCCCACACCTCCAGAGGACCATCAACATGACTGATGGTCGCAAGGTTCACTCGAGCCTTCCAGATCCTATGACTGCCTGATAACCTCAAGGGAGGGCATATCCAGCGCCAATCCCTGTGGTGTTCTCTTGCAGCCCCGGGCAGAAATGCACTCAAGTCTGAGAGGAATGAAGTGGTTTGTGGGGAAGGAAGGTGCCATCAACAGCACCTCTGAAGATGTGCAGCAGCAGCAGCAATGAGAAAGCTAAGTTTTTCTCCAGTTTATTATACTTGGGATACTACTTTTTCAGCATTTTTTTTTAGCTCAGCAGTTTCACCAGTTATTTATTTCTATCAATAGTGTTTCTGAAGACAAGATATGAAGTGCAGTATTCAATTATGAAAATTGTTTGATTAAAATTCATTTCAACTTTCCATAGATGTAAGTGATCTATGTGATCTCTGATATATTAAAGAATGTATGTCTTTAAATTTCTTACACTCTCATATCAGCAATGTTTTGATGAGGTGCTATTATGCAACATCCTACTTATAGAAAAGAAAGGGAAAATGAAAAAGATTACCTCATCTTCTGTTTCTGTGTCAATTTGCATTTCTTCAATACTATTGAATTTAGACTGTCCCTGGGATGTTTGTGAGGAATCCAACAACTTTTTCCCATAGTTAATAATAATTAATGCTAGTTCATATTCTTTCCATGAACGCAGTACCTGTTAAACATCTATTAATTAATTTTTTTTCTTTTCACATAATAGGTAACATTTACATTTTTCCTTCATTGTTTATAACTGGGAAATATATGAATATTAGAGATATTAGCCAATGACAAACTCCACATTTAATAATGTACAGTGCAATAACATCAGTTTATTGATGAGGAATTGTAAACTTGAAGAATTTAGATTAGAATTTTCAAATCTTCCTGTCCAAGTGTCTAAATCTGTAGTTATGAATCTCAGTTTATACACCCTCTTTTGCATGTAGATTTTTTTTTTCAAAACTGTAGTAGGCACATTGCTGCTTTGAAAATCTGATTTGATATGTACACACTAACCCTTTTGTTCCATTACCAGGCATTGTCTCTGGGGAATGTAGACAGTCTTCTTCACAAGTACCTAACAGCTTCGGTATCCCCTAAATTGGTCTAACTTTTCAGCAACCTGCTCTGGCTAGGTGCCTTCCCACCTACTTTAAAAATATTCTATTGTGCTCTTGACCAGGCCCATAATTCAAAATACTAGGTGCATCAGCCATCCACCCCAAATGTTCAATAGCCTTACAGGCACTTTGAATCAAATGTTGACAAGTCATTGTATACCTATGTTCCACTTCAAGATTTAATTAGGCTCCTCTGTCCCTATTAAGGCACATAAAATGCATTAAAAATTCCAGCCATAGTTCCAGTTTCTATTTACTAAACCAACACTTTCAAACTAGGGTAACTAGGAGCCTAACTTTAATGTAGGAATCTAAATAAAGTAAGTGACCTAATATTCAAATGTGCTGAGCAGCTGCAGCTCCACTGAAGTAAATAAAGAACTTCAGGGGCATAGCAACTCTAAAAATCAGGCCCCTGATTTATGTTCCTGAATATGGACATAGGTGAATGACCAGAGGTTCTTACACTGTAAATTTTTGGGCTATTCTTTATTAGAAAATAATGCGAGTTAGGCTTGATGTCAGAAATGACTTATTCACCCAGGGGGATAGTTGTATACTATTTACCTTCCATCACAGTGGGACCAGAAGGTAGACTAGTGGTAATTTCCACACTAAGATTTGTTACTAGTAAGGCACTAAAAGTCATCTGTTAGACTAGACAGGGATATTTCACACAAAAATTAGCACTCCATTTTATGACCTATTATACCACAACTAAGATTTTTCATTTCTAACATACAGTCCAATAAAGAATAAAATGTAAAGTTTGTGAAATCTAAGTATCGCAAAGTACAAATGAAAATGAGGTCACTGATTTCATCCAGTAAGTAACAAATAAATCTATGCCCTGAACAAACTACTTCATAAAGTTTCTGATTTTTAAAACTTCAACAATAACAGTATTACTAAAATGTGCTGATTCAAAACATGTCTGTAAATACTTTATACCACTATTTCTCACCTTAGGCTTTTATTCAAGAGTGCCAAACTTTTCTTAAGGTTAGGTCACCAACATGAGGGTTTGTCTAATTTTTTCATGTTATCTACTGAGCCTTAAGTCTATAGTCCTAAACACACTAAAGTAAATACCTGTGCTGTATAAAAGGAGGAGCAAGCTATCATATGCTGTATACTTTCATAACAACCAGTCTGTTTCCTCTGTAAGGTAGAACTTGGGACTTCTTGCAGGACTGTTAGACATTTGATGAGGATCTGAAAGTACAAGGATTACAATATGAAGCACTAAATCTGAAGAGATTTTCCAGGGTCAGTGCCCAGCAATGCATCATCTTGTTCTAGTTGACTGTAAAACTTAAATAGTTTACCGAATACACAGGGTAAGATCCTAGCCCCATTAAAATCAGTAGTAAATGTGACCAAACTTTCATTCACTCCGCCTAAGGTAATAGATATAAAAGTGATAGGTATTTTTGCTATTTTAATTAGTCAGAAATCAAATAATTTATGATTATAGTATGAGATAATATACTCAGATAGCTCTCTTGCAAATTGTTTTGAGCTGGTCAGAAATTTAAATGAAAAACAAATTCACAATTTTTGTTTTGCAATCAGTTCTAAACATAAGAGATGGATTTCTCCTCCCACCCCTTGTTTAACAGATATGAAAAGTGCATATTACCAAATTACTGTCCATTAGAATAAGGATCTGAACACGGAAGCCATGTTTCAATAGACTGGTTGTGCATTTTGTATGATAACACATCCAATGACTACCCAACTGAGAGATTATCATTAGACAGGTACAGTATGTGAACAGGTTTCAGAGTAGCAGCCGTGTTAGTCTGTATTTGCAAAAAGAAAAGGAGTACTTGTGGCACCTTAGAGACTAACACATTTATCTGAGCATAAGCTTTCGTGAGCTACAGCTCACTTCATCGGATGCATTTGGTGGCCTTTTCCTAGTTGCTCTCATCCCATCTCTGGTTTTAACACAGTAATTATTGCTAGATGTTAAGTTATTTAGCTCAGTCTAACTATAAACTGGAATCTATTTTTATTTCTTGATCATGAGTTAGTCTTTGGATGTTGCCAACAATATGTTTAACTGAATCCTTGATGAAACTAAATAGTATTTATGCCAAACACAGAAATGGAGGGAAGGGGCTCAAGTAGTCCTTTAGTTTTCATTTGGAAGATGCTTGCTTTTGGAAAAGAGCTTTCTGTTTTCAATGGAGAGATGTTTTCTTTTAAAAACAAAGTGAATTATCATGACACCTGTTAGGGGCCTTATTCCTTCACCCACTTTGTTCATGCGAGAAGGACCAGGGAAGTGAGAGCAACAATACCTGAAGTCCAAAAGTGCAAACAATTCGATGTTTATTGGGGTGAACTTCCAGCAAGCATGATTCCAGTTTCCTTCCTTAGTGTCCCCCTTCCCAGCTCTGACACCACAGAGCCTTACACCTGTGACCCTGTTCTCATTCCTGCCCTTAGCCAAACATGATTCCCATTCCCCCCCACACACACACACCTCCTGATTGACTGCAGACTATAATAAAACTTGAGTTCTGCTTAGCTATACCTTAACCAATCATTTTCCTGAAATTTAACTAACCAATCCTAACATATTTTAACAAGATTATATAACCAACTATATCACACCACCTTAATTAGTTTACCCTCAGCAAAATTAATAATATAGCAGACAGGAACAATCACAGAACCAGACAGAGATTATACAGACAAACAATAGCAAATTGGAAACTATAATGACACAATATAGTGTCATAATATAATGAGATTCACGAAAGCTTATGCTCAAATAAATTTGTTTGTCTCTAAGGTGCCACAAGTACTCCTTTTCTTTTTGCGAATACAGACTAACACAGCTGCTACTCTGAAATTAGCCAAAGGCCTTAGCCTAAGCACAAGGCCTCAGACTATCACAGTAAGAGAAGGACCTTACGCTGGCAAACAGTGATTTTGATTCTTTCTTTTATACCTCTCTAACTAGCTAAGTGATAAGAATACACCTAAATTCTTAGAGTATAGGCCTTTACAGACAGGCCTGAATATCTATATCCTAACAACACCATGGGACAAAGTCCTAGCCTGAAGAGAGAGGATGACTAGGATATCCGAGTCCAGCATTCAAAGAACTGGCAAATACTCTCGTTTCCCTCAACACTACAGTTTGTAAATGGAATATAGTTAAAGGTTATGGCCCAGATTCTGCCATGGTTTAAATCCACCACAGTACCCTATGAACTCAAGGGAATTACTCTGAATTTACACTAGCATATCTGAGAAAAGACTCTATGTTCATGGATTTTAAGCTTTACAGTACTGGACATGCATAGAATAAATACCTTGTTTGTTGTGAAGTTATCAAAAGCAATAAAAATTTTTGCTCTCAATAAACTCCTAAGAACACACAGCCTACAAGTTTGGTTCACCTTCTGTCTACTTCATTATATATTAATTTTTAAATTCAGAAGATTTGTATGCAAGCTGCCTCTGTTTTAAATGATCTTACCTGAACTACTGGCACTGAAGCAATCTTGTGATAGATAATCGGAGCAAGGAGACCATAACATTGAACAACAGATTGCAGGGCATAATTTGCATCATTTAACCAATTACTGAGTTCAATCGCCACTACCATTCTCTCACATTCAGCTAGTCTAGCAACCTGTAAATGAACAAACGTTTATATTCAGATGTAAATTCTGTTTAAATTACTTATCTCAGAGGGTAGAAGAAGAAAGATATTTTGTATCTTAAGCAGCAGTATAATTGCTAGGATGTAGGATGTGTGAATTTGGAATAAGCTTTGCAGTGATCCCTGCTAGAAGTATATAAGAGAAAGCAGTATTGTTAATGACTCCAAAGGAAGACTGTGATTGTGAACTAATTGTAACCTTTGAATATAAGCCTTCAAAGCCTTTAACTCAATCTTGGTTGCTTTTTTACTGAGCAAGGAAAGAGGCTGTGGCACAAAAAAAATTTTTTTAGCAAAGTAGAAATTTCATATGCTAATCTCTCTCATTTAATTGATGGGAAGGTATCAACTCCCTTCTTAACCTGACATTTTAGATCCCAATTCTGCAGCTCTTGCTCGTGTGTGCAGGCCCAGTGAAATCATTGATATGCCTCACATGAGTAGGGGCTACAGCATTGGGTCCTTAGACAAAAGAAGTGCAATGGGACCTGGAATAGGAATGGAGTGAAAGTTGAGTTGATATAACTTTGCATTGTTATCTTCAAGAAATACAGTATCACTCTTTTTGGGAGTAAGAGAGGCAAGAAAGAACTCAGGCCAGTACGTCAAAGATATCCTATTCCAAGTTTAAAGTAAAAAAAAAAAAATACAGGTCAAGTCACAAAAACATTTATAAAGAAAAAGTTCTACAACATTGAAGTAGCACAACATTAACAATGATTTTTGCCTCTTTTTTTAGGACTTGATTCAGACCCCCACTGCAGCCAATGGAAGTCCTTCCATTGGTTTCAGTGTGTTTTTCCCCTTAATGGGGGAATAATTGATCTGGAAACAGCCCTTTTACCAAAGATACAAAAATATCAGCACATGTTAACAGATCTTAAAAACACAGAAGATTGTACCTTGATGGATACCATGCTAATGAAGAATGTGAGACACTGCAGTTACAGTTAATACATTGTAAAATATACCAGTGAATTTTAAGATGCAACTGGTCAAATCAAAAAGATAAACTCAACCCCAGCATTTGTTTTAAGCCAAACATACTTGTCCATTGTACAGAATCTCTTTCGAACAAATGGAATCACAGAAGAGTGCTCCTTCCTTAACATTAATCTCATTAATAATAAAAATGCTCCTAAGAAAGAGGTGCAAGAGGATTGGAGAAGTCTGAGATACAGCATCAAGACATAATCTACAAAATACAAAAAAGGCAAAATAATGGTAAAAGTACATAATTACGATATAGACATTCCACATATAAACTGCATAATTTGTGAAAATACAAATTCTAATTATAACATAAATCAAAAGGATTAATACAAATGAGATGATGATGATGATACAAACGAGATTAATTTCACTTAACTCGGCCAAGTGATGTCAGCATTGGACTAGGGGAGAAAAGTCTCCTGCTTTGGTCTGTGCAGGGCAGCTAGTACCCAAGATGGCTTTTCTCATTGTTCTTCCTTTTAACATAGTCATGCTACTGTATCATCATCTTTTGACAACTTGGAAGTTATTTCAAGGATATAACAGGCTATTTACTTTTTAATCATTTTCTTCTTCTATGGCTGTTGTTTATTATTATTATTATTATTATTTTGTGTTGTGGTAGCACCTAAAATAGGGGTGGACAAACTTTTTGGTCCGAGGGCTACATCTGGGTATGGAAATTGTATGGCAGGCCATGAATGCTCACAGAACTGGGGTTGGGTGTAGGAAGGGGTGAGGGCTCTGGGATGGAGCCAGAAAAGAGGAGTTCAGGGTGCAGGAGGAGGCTCCGGGCTGGGGAAGGGGGTTGGAGTGAGGGCTCGGGCTGAGGTAGGGCTGGGGATTTGGGGTGTAAGAGGGTGCTCCAGGCTGGAGTGTGGGAGTGGGGCAAGCCGGCTGGATTAAATCAGCTGCCAGGCTGGATGTGGCCCATGGACCTTAGTCTGCCTACTTCTGGCCTAAAGTCTCTATTCAGGGATCAGGGCCCCCACTGTGCCAGCTATTGTACATACATGCACACTGAAAGCACTGTTCCTACACCAAAGTATTCATAATATTTTTCTTTTTCTGGTTGATGTTCTGGGGCAAAATTCTCAGTGCAGTATTTTGTGCTTTTTCCAGAGGATTTCTTCTTTTTAAATCCTTAGCCTGATAGCTTCTAACCTGCATTTTTATGCTATAAAGAGTAAATTATTTGCTTCCCTTCACTGATTATGTCTCCTATAACAGTGGTTGTCAACCAGGGGTACCCCTAAGGGGATGCATGGGTCTTCCAGGGGGTACATAAACTCATCTAGATATTTGCCAAGTTTTACAACAGACTACCTAAAAAGCCCTAGCAAAGTCAACACAAACCAAAATTTCACACAGACAATGACTTGTTTATGCTGCTTTATATCCTATACAGTACAATATTTATAGTCCAATTGATTTATTTTATAATTATATGGTAAAGATGAGAACGTAAGCACTTTTTCAGTAAGAGTGTGCTGTAACACTTCTATATTTTTATGTCTGATTTTGCAAGCAAGCAGTTTTTAAGTAAGGTGAAACTTGGAGGTATGCAAGAGAAATCAGACTCCTGAAAGGGGTACAGTAGTCTGGAAAGGTTTAGAACTACTGTCCTATAAGAAAGCTGAAAATAAAGGAACGAAGGGTCTGGAGACTTGTTCATATAGCTGACTTTATCAGACATCAACAAAGATTAATGGTGCAAGGCTTGAGTGTTTTCCTCTCCTTTCAACCCCTTCTGCAGTCTCCACTAGCCATTATTGCTTTTAATGTAGTCAAATTAGCCAATCAGAGATCTACGGCTAAGCAAATTGAAACAGGCTGACTAAGATTTAAGGGACTGACCCTATACTCATTTAAGTTAATGAGTGAATTTCTATTAATTTAAATGGGAGTTGGATCTGGAACTGAGGGAGAAGCAAATCTCTAGAAAGCATTTGAGCAGGTATTCAAAACCTAAAAGTTGGATATAGTTTCACCAAAGTTATTAAATTTGGAACAAAAAAAATTATGTGTTTAGGAAAAGATAAGAAAGATTTGGAAAAAAGATAATGAAAAAGCAGTGCAAAATGGGAGTACTATGGCCTGTTCTGGTCCCAAAATCTCTAACAAGGATTTCAATTAAATAATGCTTTGTACTTCACAAAAATAAGCTTACAAAAGATTTTATAATATGTATTAATATGAGACTATTAGATACTCTGGAATCTTTGGAAAGGAAGGAGTCTTGCCAAGTCTGACCCCCAATTATTTTTTTCAAATAATATTTTGTATACCTTCCTAATTTCCCTATTTTATAGCATTGTCTCCTTTATAGGAATCAACTACAATGACTCTGGTCTTGCTGTGGAAGTGGGAATGTATTATGCTTACAATATGAAAAGTAAGAGCAATATATGTTTTTAGAAAAAGTTATTTTTCTTAATATCCTCTGTGCTCTGAATTCTTTACATTAGGCTTTTAATGTCCTGGGTTGTTTCTGGCAAAACTGAAGCTTATGAATATTTTATTTATATTTTATTTCAATAGTGATGGCAAAGTTTTATAATTTACACAATAATCCCTAAAAGAAGATGGGGATGTATTCTAGATGTTTTGGATAATGTTTGTTAATCTATCAGCAGTCGACATGCATTTGATTGTATATTGATTTCTTTTTTGTATATTACTTTATACATCAAAATACAATGTGTCTTTTCCTCTTATCTTTTCATTACAGGTTTGCTTGCTTTTGTGACTGTACCTATGGTATTTTAATGGACTGTTGAGTTTAAAACTTTTGTAATTATGAAAACCTTATAATACTTATTTCCATTATTTCCTTTATCACAGTTATATAATTGGAATTTTATGTATTTATAGGTAGCATAATTTTTAAAGGATTACTCCTAAAATATCTTAGTACATTAAAAATGTATTGGCAGATTTTTTAATTAATCAAAAACAATTTGCAAATATCAACAGATTTTGAGTGCCTCAATTGACACCAGAGACCTGGCTTTCAGCATTTCTTGAGCCCCTGTTGCTCCCATTCATTTCAATTGGAATTGTAGGTGCTCATTCCTAAAGCTACGATTTTGTCATAGAGGTCACAGAAGTCACAGAATCTGAACTTCCAAAGACCTCCATGACTTCAGCCCCGGCAGCCGGGAGCTGCAGGGTCCCGCTGCCTCCTGCAGCAGCAGGGAACTGTGAGATAATCCTGCCACGTGAGGCAGCAGGCCCCCAAACTCCAAGCCTCTGTGGACAGCGGGGGTACCCCACAGCTCCACAGCCACTGTAGGCAGGGGGATCCCTGCAGCTCCTCACGGCGGCGGCAGCAGGAGGATCCCCAAAGTTCCCTGCCACGATGGTGGGGCAGACGAACCCCCACAGCTCCCTGCTGTGCAGTGAGGGAGGGGGACTTCCGTAGCCCCTGGCCACCGTGCGCAGCAGGGGGACCCCACAGCTCTCCACCATGGTGGCAGCAGGGGGATCCCCGCAGCTCCCCACTGCCAGGGAGAGGGAAAGTGGACCCTACAGCTCTGAGCCCCCACAGATGGTGGAGGCCCCAGATCTCCCAGCCACCCCTGCAGCTACCCAGCTCCTTCCCATTTTATCATGGATATTTTTAGTAAAAGTCAGGGGGCTTCTATGAATTTCTCTTTATTGCCCATGACCTGTCTGTGACTTTTACTAAAAATATCCATGACAAAATTTTAGCCTTACTCATACCATCTGGAAGTCTAGATCCAGGCACCTTATGCTTGACATCAGAAAATGAGGCTAACAAAATTAATGAACAAATCCTAAAAATGTAACCTGTCTTGACTGAGAAAACACTATTACAAAGGAAAAACATGCAAATTCTAGAGATACCATTTATAATGAAAACTCTGTGCTAATTTCATGACACTATATATTTTTGTATGACAAAGTTAACAATTGTGATTTATTTTTAGAGCATTTTTCATGCTAGGAGTATCAACACAATTTCACAGCTTGTTACTCTGCAAAATAAAATGGTACACATTTAAAATTGACTGCTATTTAAAAATCATTTTTGCCAATTACCTGTTCTGAGATATAGTCAAATTGTTGCTATCAGAAATAACTGCTAGATCAGCAGATGGTGTTGAAGGAGCCAAGACAAAATAGTCCCACATTGGTGAAAATGCTTTTTTGGCTAATGCATAGTTATCTGTCTGATAGGCAATCTACAAGAAAAGCATAGTTTTGAAATGACATGATTTTTATACTAAAAGTTGTTAGCAAGTATTATCATTATGAATGTGTTAATTCAAATAAAGCTGTTGACTTTCCTTGTTGTTTACATAGCCATACCAAGTCAATTCTGACTACAGTAATAAGCAAGGTTTTAACTCTTGTAATTCTATCCCCTTTCTACATTTCATGGAAGTTTATAACATTTGTGAGAATACTATCAGAACCATATCTGAGTAAAATAAATATAACATCCATTTGATTCTGCTAGAATTTGTAGGACTTGAGTTTCAGCACTAGCATCAGAAAGGGTGGAATAAGGCCTTGGTCATTCTGCTGCACAGAGTCCTGTGTGGAAATCATGTAGGTGTTATTACAGTTTGCGTAGATGTAGTAACTCCTTCTGGGTTTCCTCTACAACTGCTATTACTGCAGCAGCCACGGATGAGGGGATGCAAATGGAGCCACAAAAATGAGCAGACATTCATGTGCACAGCTCTTGCCTCTGCAGGTTTAGGAGAACTTTTCTCACAGCTTTCCAAAATCAACAGGGCTGGAAGGTTTCACTCTCTGTCCAATGTGCAGCTCCCTCAAATTCCTCCTTGTTGAGAAGACAATTTTACAAGAAGTATAACGAAGTTGTCTCACAGAGTTTTCCTGAAACCTGTTGCTGGTTTCTCCTTTGGAGGGGTTGGATTTGGCTCCTGGAAAGTTTAATCAAATCTTTAATCCCCAATCCTGAGAGTCCCATTCGGATGATCTCCTGCTGTTGGCCTGAACCCCAAAAAGCAAAAGGAAAGAGGAGGATGCTAAGAAAAAAAAACACGAGACTAAAAAGGGATTAAACAGGAAGCGACTGACATAGAAAAAAGAAAGAAAAGGACAAGAGACCTAGTCCAAAAACTTCTTCCCCCTTAAGATAGTCCCACATAGTTTTTGAAGTCAGAATTAGTAAGAGTGCTAAAGTCTATTGTTTGTTGTGATTTGTCCTAATTATGTTTGTTGGCAAGTCCTGAAATTTTGTCTTGGAACCTGACTAAAATAAGGTTTGGAACCGCCATTCACAGGGACAGAAACAAATCTTGAACCAAATTAAAAACATGTATCTATTCATTAAAAATCCAATCTACCTGAGTCAGGTATGCTCGAGCGGTAGTAGCAGAAAGTGGTGGATAAGCAAGGATTGGTTTAGTTGTTTCCCCAATGGCATCACCAATAAGCTTTCCATCCGAGGAGTATGCTGCAACTGCAAATATGTACTTTTCATTGGGATCTAAGCCTTTTATTTCCAGAAGGCTTTTTCCATCAGCTGGTATCTGTTAACAAAAATATTTCTAATTATGTGCACTGCATATAACAAAAAAATAAATAAAATACAGTAAACCTTTATTGTAAGACCTTCTGGGGTTTTTTAATCATTTCTTTCATATAATCAAAGTTACAACCCATCAAATTCACTGATCCAAAGAATGTACCTAGCCTATAAAATATGTGAAGTTTCCATGGCAGGTATCATGGAATGTTATGATCAGATTATGGTAGTATACTTGGAGAAATCTGTAAGGCAAATAGTTTACAAGCTTCCTTTCTTGAAAGCAGAAAGAAAAAAAGTATTAGGCCCTGCTGAAGGGTGACTGAGGACACAGAGAAGAGCTAAGTATTTAGCCTAAAAAGGTTCAAGTTCTCTCTCCCAAAGAGTATAGAGGCCTTCATGTTTGAATGTGACAGCTACTGAGGAGTGACACCCTCAAATCTCCAAGAGTGGGGTGAAAATAAATCTAAGGTAATGTCCTTTAAAAAAGGAAATAGAGGTCCATCTCTGTTTTTACTTAATAAAAATATCAAAAGAACTACCTTTGTTTATTTCTCAAATCTGTTTTAAATTTCTCTTTTTCTATTTCTATATTCTTGTAAGCAGCTAGTGATAGAAACTGTAAATAAATTTTATACTTTCATCTGTTTTATTTTTTATTTTGTGGAGACTTCCTTGAAGAAAACAGCTATAGTAAAAAGGGAATCTAATGTAACCATCTCGGATACATTCTACGCATTATTCCAAAAGAGTTGAAGGTAGAGTGTCTTAAGACCTGCAGAACTTAAAACACTTCAAATAAAGATCAAAAATATACCAAAGATTTGGCCAAACTAGCTGATTAGATACAGATGAGGAATGGGGGGGGTGATAGATACACACTCCAGTGAAAGCTGTATAGTGAGTCATTCAGTGAGGGAGAATGACTTGCACAGGTTTTATCTTGGTCTTACCTCTTCTCCTGCATTTGGAAGATGATGATTATTTAACCTTACTTTTAAATTGCTTCCTGCTGCTACGCAGCCCAAAATACTGTACCAGGAAACCTTTTGAGAAAAAGACATCTACCATTATTTCTAATTTATTACAATTTACTGTGAGAAGCAATATTGCCTAATGAAAAATTTATGACATTTTCTGAATAAGAATAAGGGCTTTAAAGTGAATGTCGTTATTATGAAAGTTGTTAGATTAATGGCACTAGAAAATGATTCCACAGTTTAGTAAGAAAGCAAGTACAAAAACACACAGTGACTAAGGCTATGTCAACTCTACAAGCAAGGGGTGTGATTCCTCTGCTCACACACACACACTCACACTAGCTCAATGAGAGCTAGCGCAAGTACTAGTACTGTAGCTGCAATAGCATGGGCTGTGACAGCAGAGGCTTGGTTTAGCTGTGCCGAGTATAAACCCACCTGAAACCGATGGGTATGTACTTGGCGTGGTTAAGCTGTGGCATGCTACTGTGGCTGCACTGTTATTTATACTTGTGCTAGCTTGATAAGAGCTAACAGGAGTATGTGTACACAAGCAAAGGAATCAGATCCCCTAGCTCAAAGTATAGACATAGCCAAATACGTACGCTGCTGCTCTACTGTCTTTCCAGTGAGACTCAAACATGACCCAAGGGGACCACCTCTACAGGTGAGAGAGTTGTTAGGTTTTCATGCCCACTCATTCAGTCCTTTTACTCTCAAATTGAACTGCCAATAAAGGTGCCATTTGTGATGGTGGTTTTAATGATGTGGACACCTGGGCCCTGACTCAGCAAAGTACTTAGACAAGTGAGTATGTGAGGACTGGACCTTATCCAGAGCCCACTGAAGTCTATATAAAAACTCACATTGACTTTTACAGATGTTGAAATGGGCCCATTAACTTCAATACAGCTATTTACATGCATAAAATTAAGCTTGTGGTTAAGGGCTCTACTGGATAAAGACATTGTCTATTAGGAAATGGATCACCTCAGTTTACATACAGTAGGCCTATGAATAGACCACAAATAAGACTGAATTCAAATCCATAATCTAAAAATGAAATACTCCATCCCAGAGTCCCTTAAAGCATGTAATTATGTTGGCGTCACTCAGACTTATTTTGTTTCTCTACATTTCCAGACACTATGTTATTTTGTAAAAACAAATAATAGAACTTAAGGAAGAACATAACTCCATATATCAGTACTAAATAATCAAAATCACAAATAACTTAGGGCAAGATTCTGATACCCTTACTCCTGTTGAATAGTTCATGCATGGTCCCACTGAAATCAACAATTCCACTTGTAAAGTAAGATGCTACTTGACATGAGTATCAGACTCTGTCTCTTACTATTACAACTTTATTCAAGTGGTGACAGTTTGCTTTAAAGTTTCACACGAGAACGTACCCTTTTAGTTTTAGGTTATGTTGCACCTTTCTTTACAAAATCCAACAAATTGAGTGGCTACATCTTCACTGTAAATATACACAATGTTGAACATACCAAACTAAAATTCTCAACAGATATAATTTTACCTGTTCTTATCATTTGCATTTTTGGCTTAACATTTAACTAATTGTCATTAAACAATCGGTTCATTTTCAAGCAAACAAATATATAGTGAAATATGGCAGGGTTTTTTTTCATGAAATGAAACCATTTTTTAATTAATAAGGGAATAGATTTGGATTTGTTTTGACTTTCACTGCAAGAAATATATGTACCTTTATTTAAATGTAATTTAGGAGAGTATGCAATTTTAATTAAGAAGGATTTTTTTAAAATCTCTTTCTGATTTCAGTTTAACATATACATGTACCTTCGGGGGGAAAAAGGGGCTCCTGGAAAAAGTCTGTTCTTGAACAAAGGATAAAAAAAATAAACATATTGCACCATCTAGTGGTGAATACCCTATAAAATCTGTTAAAAATTTACTATGCCATTTATTAAAGTGGAATAAATACCCATACCTATTACAAAATGTTAAATATTGGATGCTTTAACTAGCTTTAAAACTTTTAAAAATTATTATTTAGGGCATAAATGGAAAGATATTGTCCCACAGTGAATTCAAGGTTGCAATTCAGTCAATTGGTCATAATAATAATAATAATAATAATAATCATACAAAGTCTGAAAACACTATTTCCAGAATTTTGTTTATAACTCGGAACAGCAATTGAGTCCTCACCATTTCTATACACAGCATGAACACGTTGGAAAAGATTTACTATTAAAATTCATGTCTTGAAAAAACTGTAGATAGTGGTTATTTTAAACTTCAGATTGAAGTGTGCATAGCGCCTGTTTAGCAGAAGGATTAGGTTTTGACAGGTAGCATAAACGGATGATATACTGCAGTAACAGAAGAGAACAGACCACAGGAAAAGAAATGTTGCTGGTAAATGTGAAGGTCACAACAGTGAGTCACCAGTGACTCACAGAGATGAGAATTTAGAATTTACTCAGTTTAAACAACGTAATCTACCTAAGAATGATAAAGAGCACTGTGATAAATATGGTATTGCTGAAGCAACTTTCTTCACTGCCACTTATAGTTTCACATCTTTCTTATGGAGTCATTATAAAAAGCATTACCTGAACATCTGAGGTGAATGGGGCTGGTTTAAATGTCATGGAGCAATGTGATCTGGAAAGCAACAGAGGAGGAGGGGGGATTCTGTTCTTCTTACTAGTCATAGCTTGTTTCAGATTGGAGCACAATGCATTTTGTTCAGCTTCAACCTTCTGAATTAAAGCTAATGCATCCTATGATGAAAAATAAGAATAGAAGAGTAAAATCAAAACACATTTTATATTTGCAAAATATCTCCAAAATGAATATTACAGTACGATAAAGTTCTCCACAATGCTGAGGCCCACACATAGTGCCCCATCAATCAGTTATGGCCTGGGTTTAGGATTAGTGGGCTTTAAGTGGTGAATGGGGCATTGTGTAAGTCCTCTGTGCTAAACTGAATTTCACAATATACAAAAACAGGAATGCAGGGCTCTTTGATGGGTCACCCCAAACTGAGATTTTATAACGGTAGAGAAAGATGTGAGTAATTACTATTGGTGCTGATTAAAGAGTTAGCTCCAATCAAGACATAAAAAGGATCAAAGGGATCTGAGAGAAGCGGAGAGTTAACTTGGAGAAACTTCTGGGAGGAAACTTTAGGAACAGCCATGCTTGGGAAGGAAGCTTAGGTTGCCCCCCCTCCCCCACTTTATCTCACTGAGTGAGATAATGATAGGACTGGCAGTGAAATAGCTCAGAAAAAATATGAGAGAGTGGAAGAGGACATACATGAGAATGCAGGATTGGGCCCCTCCTCCTCTTCCATGGGCCCTCTGCTTCCCATTGGCCAGGCAGTGGGGAGGGAGGGTGATTGAGAGTTAACTTCCCCGCTTTCCCTCTTTCCCCATTAATTTAAACCTCTTCTTGGATTTGGGGGGCCTTTTGTCCACTTTAGCTGCTTCACCCTTCCTCCCTCTAGATGTAATACAGGAGCTGTGTTTTAAGGATGTTGAAGGTCTAACCTAGCGCCTGTTTGGGGATTAGGAAGGATTTTTTCCCATTGGGCCAAAGTGGCGGATGTGCAGTGGGATTTTTCACCTTCCCTGAAGCAACATGGAGGCACAGTTAGGGTAAAAGGAGTAGATTTTAGAAATCTTAATTTTAGATTAGATTTTGGAAATTTAATAGTAGGATTTTTTTTGGAAAAAATGGTTACTCACCTTCTCGTAACTGTTGTTCTTCAAGATGTGTTCCTTGTATCCATTCCAGTTAGATGGGCGCGCGCCGCGTGCACAATCATCAGAAATGTTTTCCCCTAGCAGCACCCGTCGGATTGGCTGTGGAGCCCCCTGGCGTGGTGACTCTATAGCACTCAATATATGACCCTGCACGTCCTCAGTTCCTTCTTGCTGGCTACTCCGACAGAGGGGAAGGCGGGTGGGTCTGGAATGGACATGAAGAACACATCTAGGAGAACAACAGTTACGAGAAGGTAAGTAACCATTTTTTCTTCTTCGACTGCTTGCTCCTATCGATTCCAGTTAGGTGACTACGAAGTCCTACCTTGGAGGTGGGGTTGGAGTTATGGAATGACAAACTGGCGCACTGCTCAGCTGAAGGCTGCATCATCTCTAGCATGCTGGGTTATAGTGTAATGAGTGGCAAATGTGTGCATTGAGGGCCACATCACTGTCCTGCAGATTTCTTGAATTGGCACCTTGGCCAGGAACTCGGCCCATGAGGCCTGCACCCTCGTGGAATGGGATGTGAGAGCCAGGGTTGGAACATTGGCTAATTCATAGCAGGTACGGATGAAGGAGGTAATCCACGATGAGATACTCTGTGACAAGACCAGGAGACCTTTCATATGGTCTACTACCGCCATGAATAGCTAGCTCGACTTTCAGAACAGCTTAGTGTGCTCAGTGTAAAAAGCAAGCGCCCATCGAACGTCCAGAGAGTTGAGCTGTTGCTCTTGGCTGTTCGCATGAGGTTTAGGTTAAAACACAGGCAGGAAAACGTCCTGGCTGGAGTGAAACTGGGACACAACCTTTGGAAGGAAAGCCGGGTGAGGCCTGAGCTGCACCTTGTCCTTGAAGAAGACCATGTATGGAAGGTCAGAAGTGAGGGCCTTGAACTCTGAGAACCTCCTCGTCAAAGTAATGGCAACCAGAAAAGCAAACTTCCATGACAGATACAGGAGAAGCAAGTTGCCAATGGTTCAAACGGAGCTCCCAACAGTTTGGAAAGAATCAGGTTGAGGTCCCATGCAGAGATGGGCTACCTAACCTGTGGGTACAGGCGCTCCAAGCCCTTGAGGAAGTGGCTTACCATGGGGTTGGGGAAGACAGAGCACCTGGCCACTCCCGGGTGGAATGCAGAGATAGCTGCCAGGTGCACCTTGATGGAAGAAGCAGCCAGACCTTGCTGCTTGAGCTGCAGCAGGTACTCCAGGATGACAGGAATGGGGGCCTGCAATGGTGCAGTATGGCTCTGGGAGCACCAGATCGCAAACTGCTTCCATTTTACCAGATAGGTGGCCCTAGCGGAGGGCTTCCTGCTACCAGGCAGAACTTCCCTGACCAATTCCAAGCACATGAGCTCCATGGGGTTTAGCCATGAAGCTTCCAGGCCATGAGGTGGAGAGACTGGAGGTCTGGGTGACAAAGGCGACCATGGTCCTGGGTAATCAGATCCGGGAGCAGTGGTAGCATGATCAGGATGTCTACCGAGAGGTCCAGGAGCATGGCGCACCAGTGTTGATATGTCCACACCTGAGCCACCAGGATGACTGCCGCCTTGTCCTTCCAGACTTTGAGCAGGACCTTGTGTACGAGAGGAAATGGTGGGAACACATACATGAGATGATCTTACCATGGGAGGAGGAAGGCATCCACAAGGGAGCCCTGGCTGAGGGAAGGAGCACCTCGGGCACTTCCTGTTGCTCCGAGTGGCAAAGAGATCAATATGGGGAGTTCTCCACCTCTAGAAGATGGTAAGGATGACATCCAGCTGGATGGACCACTCGTGGTTGCGGAACGATCTGCTGAGGTAGTACGCCAGCTCGTTCTGTGATCCTGGGAGATACGTTGCCTCCCAAAGGATAGAGTGGGCTATGCAGAACTCCCACAGCTGGAAGGCTTCCCAACAAAGGGGAGAGGAACAGGCGCCACCCTGCTTGTTTATGTAAAACATTGCAGTTGTTTTGTCCATCGTGACTCCCAAACATTGACCCCTCAAGTGGGCCTGGAAGGTCTGGCACACTAATCAAATTGCTCTCAGCTCCTTGATGTTGATGTGGAGCGAGAGCTCGTCTTAAGACCAAAGGTCCTGTGTCTGAAGGTCTCCCAGATGCACGCCCCATGCCAGCACCGATACGTCCATTACCAGGGACAGGGAGGGCTGAGGTCTGTGAAAGGGGTCTCCCTTGCTCACGTCTTGTTGGTTGAGCCACCAGCCAAGGGACTAGAGGATGTGACCCAGAAGAATGACCACAGAGTCCAAACTGTCACATCCCGGGCAGTATGCTGACATGAGCCAAATCTGGAGAGGTCTGAGGCACATCCTGGCATGCTGAACCACGAATGTACAAGATACCATGCGACCAAGTAGTCTCAGGCAGGCCCTTGCTGTAGTGGTAGGGTACTGTCTGAGACCTTGTATGGCATCTGAGATCATTAGAAAATGGGTTTCCAGCAGGAATGCTCAGGCATGACCTGAGTCCAGGACTGCCATGACAAACTCTATCTTTGGAATTGGTATTAGGGTTGACTTGCTCTCATTGAGAAGAAGGTCCAACCTGTTGAACGTGGACCTCACGTTATGTATCTGCGCTTCTACCTGGTCCCTGGAGCACCCCCAGAGCAGTCAGTCATCAAGATATTGATACACCTGCACCTGCCTCTGGCAAAGGAAGGCGGCAATGACTGACGTGTACTTGGCGAACACCTGAGGGGTTGTGGACAGGCCAAAGGGGAGAACCATAAACTGGAAGTGCTTGTGATTGACCACAAACCTGAAGTATTGTCTGTGAACAGACAGTACAAATATATGAAAGTATGCATCCTTGAGATTGAGGGCGGCGTACCAGTCTCCCAGATCCAGAGAGAGGGGGTGATCGAGTTCAGGGAGACAATGTGGAACTTCAGCTTCACCATGAATCTGCTGAGGCCCCGCAGATCTAGAAAGGGTCGAGACCCCCTTTGGCTTTGGGAATTAGGAAATAAAAGGAGTAGCATCCCTTGCCCCTTAGATCCTGAGGAACCTCCTCCACTGCTCCTATGGCGAGGAGCATTTGCACCTCCTGGATAAGGAGTTGCTTGTGAGAAGGATCCCTGAAGAGGGACAGGGAAGGGGGGTGGGAGGGAGGAGAGGAGCAGAACTGGAGAGAATAGCCAGCATGGCCCAAGCATGGTAGAAATGGGATAGACGGTTCAGAAAACAGGGTTGAGGATCTAGTCCATAGTGTGGCACACCATCCCTGAGCACACCTTCAAAAGGCCTGCTTGGAGCCTGAAGAGTTGCGTGCCTGGCCCTGAATGGACAAGGGCTGGGACGGCTTCCACCTGCCATTCCTACCGCACCTTCCTAGAAAAGTCCTGTCTAGGATGCAGTTGGTAGGGATGCTGAGAGGGCTGTGGTTTGAAATATTTCTGCTGAGTAGCTGGGGTGCTCATCTCCAGCGACTTCAGTGTAGTCCTTGAGTCTTTTAGGCTATGCAGACCGGAGTCAGTTTGCTCTGCAAATAATCCCACCCCATAAAAGGGCAGGTCCTGGAGGGTCTGCTGAACCTTGGGCAGCAGACCTGAGGCCTGCAGCCATGAGCTCCTCCTCATGGCCAAGCTGGAAGACAAGGTGTGCGCCACTAAGTCCGCAGCATCCAGTGAGGCCTGTAAAGAGGTCCGTGCCACTGCCTTGCCCTCCTCAACAATAGCCCCAAACTCCTCCCTGAACTCAGAAACTAACAGCTCCCTAAATTTCAGCATGGACTTCCAGGAGTTGAAGCTGTATATGTTCAGGATTGCCTGCTGATTAGCAATCCTGAGCTGTCATCCACCTGTGGAATAGACCTTCCTGCCAAAAAGGTGGAGTCTTTTACAGTCCTTGGACTTTGGAGTGGGTCCTTGTTGCCCGTGCCTCTCGCGTTCATTCACCACTGACACTACCAAGGAGCAGGGCTGTGGGTGGATGTACAAAAACTTGTGCCCCTTACAGGGGACAAAGTACCTCCTTCCTACACCTTTAGTTGTGGGGAGAATGGAGGCTGGGGTCTGCCACAAGGCCTTCGAGTTGACCTGGATGGTCTTGATAAGTGCCAGGACCACCCTGGATTGACCTTCTGGGGGCAGTATATCCACAGTCCTCTTGTTCTGCCACCTACTCGGCCTGTAGACCCATATTGTGCGCCACCCTGCGCAGCATGTCCTGGTGGGCACCACTGTCTATGGGTGGTAGCCCTGAAGTAGAAGTCCCCAGCGCTGCCTCATCTGGAGAGGATGACAGGGATGCAAGCAGGGGAACAGGGACATCCTGGACCTCCTGATCCGTTGGAATCTCCTGCCCAGCCTCCTGTTCCAGGTCGATTATCCCTGGATCATCTGTAGGAGCAGGGGCCAGCTCCAGGGGAGGCACTGAGGCCAGAGTCCCCTCAGTGCCCCTGGGGGCAGGGCAGCTGGCCAAGGTCACTGGCTCCCCAGTCTCAGATACCACTGACCAGGAGCCCTTGGACAAAGTACCCTGGACGTAGTGATATGCCCAGGGGGTCCAAAAGGGCCACTGTGCCAGCCCCTGCCCTTGCACTGGCCATGGCATTGTGCCCATATCGGGGCATCTGTGTGCCAACTGGTGCCAGCTCCAGTGCAAGTATCTGGACCCCACCTCCGAGTCCAAAGACGAGGAGCAGGATCTTGATGGCCAGGACGGTGCCAAGCAAAGCTGGGCTGGTGAACGGTGCCACAAGGATGGGGAGCTGTGATAAATGAAGGGGTAGCTCTCTTTTATGGACACCCAGCCAGCCAGTAGCTATAAAATCCCTCTTAGTAGCTGTTCTCTAATTGATCTACCTGTAAAGAGTTAAAAAGTCTCACTGCTATGGATAGGTAAAAGGAAGTGAGTGGGCATCTAGCCAAAAGCCAATGGGAAGGCTAGAACTTTTAAAAATTGAAATAGGACTCCCTTTTTGTCTGTCTGTTGTTTTTGGGGAGAGGCAGACAGGGAACAGTTATGCTGTGAGAAGCTTGGGCCAGGTATGAAAAATCATCAGTATCATACTTAGAAACTACTCATCTAAAAGCCCAGATATGTAAGTAAAGCAGGAAATGTCTAGGAAGACACAGTTAGGTTATCCCTTTTATTTCTTTATGGCTTGTGGATTCCTCTGTGCTAACCCCAGGTGCTTTTGTTTTGCTTGTAACCTTTAAGCTGGACCTCAAGAAAGCTATTCTTGATGCTTAATCCTTGTAGTTGTTTTGTTGAAAATTTAGCAAAAGCCTAAGTTCCCAGATGTATTTTCTTTCCTTTTTTTATTAATAAAATTAACTTTTTTTAAGAACAGAATCGGATTTTTGTGTCTTAAGAGGTTTGCGCACATGTTTAATTAGCTGGTGACAACAGCTGATTTCTTTTGTTTTTCTTTCTCAGCTCTTCCCCAGATGGGGGATGAAAGGGCTTGAGGGTACCCCACAGGGATTCTCGAGTGTGCCTTCCTGGGCTATCAAATGGGTTCTGTTCTTGGGTGGTGGCAGCATCTACCCATGCAAGGTAAGAGAAAAGCTGTAACCCTGGGAGTTTAATACAAGCCTGGAGTGGCAAGTATTAATTTTTAGAGTCCTTGTGGGTCCCCACCTTCTGCACTTTAAGTGCCAGAGTGGGGAATCAGCCTTGACAGGAGCGGTGCCGAGATCCGGAGTGGCGCCGCAAAGACAACCAGCGCCAAGACCTCAACCAGTGCTGTGATGACTGGTGCAGAGAATGGGACCTCCACTGAGTCAAGGACCTGTGCCGAGATGAGGATCTGTGCCGGGATGGTAAGCAGTGCCGCAAGCCAGACTGGTGCCAGAGGTCCAACCAGTGCCGCGAGTCCCAGTGTTGTCATGAGATGGATCGGTGCCGAGACTCAAAGCGGTGCCTCCTTGTCGGTGCAGGAGAGCGGTGCCTTCGAGATGCAGGTGGATGCAATATCGCCAGCTTGCCTCGGGACAGTGCCGCATTTGGTGGCGCTGGAGGCTTGTCGTGGAGGGCTGGAGACCACAGTGCCATTATGGCAATAAGGTCCCTCACAGCCTCAAAGGTGTTTGAGGTAGATGCGGAGCCCCACCTCTTCCACCACATGGCTTGGGGAGTCCAATGGCACCGGACTCAATGGGCCCCTTTGCTCCAAAGCTTTCTGTGCCGAGTACTCCTCCCTTGGACGCGTCCCATTGGCCAACTCCTGTGGTGCCGGGGAATGGGACCAGTGGCCAGAGTCCTTCTGCGGTGCTACTTCTGCCACGGATGCCAGAGCGCACCACACTGATGAACTCGGTGCCGGGTCTTGCTGCGCCAAGGCAGATTGTGGTCTCAGAGCTGCCTCCATAACTACAACTAACTCTAAAACTACAGCAAACTGAAAGGCTAGGAGAATAAGAGGAGAACTTGCTAAGCAAGCCACCACAGTTCCAGCAATCATCACTGGCGATAAGAAGGAACTGAGCAGGCACCAGGTCAGCAGGGCATATATTGAGCGCCAGAGAGGCACAGGGGGCTCCAAAGCTGACCTGACAGGTGCTGCTAGGGGAAAAACTTTCCTATGACTTTGCACATGGCGCACGCACACTTAACTGAAATCGATATGAGCAAGCACTTGAAGAAGCATATTTAGTTTGTTGCAATGTGCAGCCAGTATTCAGTGCAGAAGAAGACTAAAGCTAGCTCCAAGAATAAAAGAAACACAGATTTTGCTGGTGAAACTTGTGCCTCTGGGAGGAGGAATAACCTGAATTCTTCACAGATTGAGGTCCCCTTGTGGTACCCTCTATCCCCATAGGAGGGAGGGCAAGAGGTTTCAGAAGCGAGATGAGTCCAAGGGTAGGCTAAGGAGGGTCTTACCCAAAATATTGGTTAAATCGAGGGAATTCTATAACCCAGTGGCTCTCAAACTGTGAGTCAGGACCCCAAAGTGAGTCACAACCCTGTTTTAATGGAATCACAAGAGCTGTCTTAGATTTGCTGGGGTGCAGGACCAAAGCCCGAACCCCACCACCCAGGGCCCAAATCCCACTGCCCAGGGCCGAAGCTGAAGCCTGAGGACTTCAGCCCTGGGTGGTGGAGCTCAGGTTATAGGCCGCTTGCCTGGGGCAGAAGCCCTTAGGCTTTGGGCCCCCCCAGGCAGCGGAACTCAGATGGGTTCAGGCTTCAGTCCCCCATCCTGGGACGGTGTAGTAGTTTTTGTTGTCAGAAGGGGGTCACAGTGCAATGACGTTTGAGAACCCCTGCGATAACCCAACACCGCACAGAGTTAAACGCCGGTATATGAGAGATGGGTGAGCATATAGTGCCTCTCCCCAGTGTTAAGTTAATAAAGTTGTACCCTAACACTTAAATCTATTCTGTGTCTGACTTCATTCACCTACGTGTCCTGACCAATAAAGTTATGTTGCATCAGTGTTTTGAGCAACAGTATTGCTCACCCCAGGAAAGGGTGAGTTTTGGACACTAGACCAGGTTCTCTGAGAACAGGATAGGAACTCAACATATTCATGCTTCCACAATGACAACTATTATTAATGGTCTGAAGAGAAAAATTTCACATGCTTATTCCCTCTTTAAAATTGATGGCACTCAAATGATAAAGTGGTTTAAAATGTACTTAATTCTCAACTGCTACAAATTTAAGAAATTTTACAGTATTGGAATGTTCCTCAGAATTCAATAAAAACTGTTTTCAAAAGAGAAATAAACCCAAATGAAAATTGAAGAAAATGCAATAACACAAGAAAATTTGAAGTTCAAGTAAAAGGCCATTAGCACAGGCATTATTACTTGAGTGACCCATATCACAGACAGAGTAACATACTATTAGTGTCTCCTATATTTAGTTTTCCTAACTCTTTCCATTATAAAAGATTCTGTTGAAATCTTTTTGTGAGAAGTTCTAACACCACTTTTGTTTGGAGCAGACCTTTGAAATTCAGCAGTTAGAAAGCCCTGTGGGAGATGGGTTTTCTTTGTCCCATGAAGTTTTACTCAGGTTTGATTATAAACGTTTTGAAAGTTGCCATTCACCTTCGTACTTGTGCCATCAGTAAAATTTTGGCATCTTGACAAGATAACAACTAAACCCGAATATTCTAATCTAAGGTTTGGTCCCAGCTGCCACAAAAGCAGCAGCAGACACTGCACTAGGAACCCTGGAAGCAGAGAGCCTCTCCAGGAGTGAGGAATGCCCACAGCTAGTCTGGGCTGGGCTCCCTTTGGGTGCACCACATGGGAACGGAGCATCCCCACAACCTCCAAACGAGGAGATGACAGAAAGAGTGAGGAAGGACTTCCCCTTACAAATTCTCCATGCAGACCCAGCATATATACTCAGATCCCTTCCTTTGGGGTGTTTTTGCAAGAAGAAATAATCCAGTCTTCAGTTACATGGAATGTGAAAAACTGATATTTTAAAAAGAAAAGGAGGACTTGTGGCACCTTAGAGACTAACAAATTTATTTGAGCATAAGCTTTCGTGAGCTACAGCTCACTTCATCAGATGCATTCAGTGGAAAATACAGTGGGGAGATTTATATACACACACATAGAACATGAAACAATGGGTGTTACCATACACACTGTAAGGAGAGTGATCCCTTAAGATGAGCTATTATTAACAGGAGAGCGGGGTCGGGGGGGGGACCTTTTGTAATGATAATCAAGGTTGGCTATTTCCAGCAGTTGACAAGAACATCTGAGGAACAGCGGAGGGGGTGGGAAGGGGGGAAAATAAACATGGGGAAATAGTTTTACTTTGTGTAGTGACCCATCCACTCCCAGTCTTTATTCAAGCCTAAATTAAATTGTATCCAGTTTGCAAATTAATTCCAATTCAGCAGTCTCTCACTGGAGTCTGTTTTTGAGGGTTTTTTTGTTGAAGAATTGCCACTTTTAGGTCTGTAATCAAATGACCAAAGAGATTGAAGTGTTCTCCAACTGGTTTTTGAATGTTATAATTCTTGACGTCTGATTTGTGTCCATTTATTCTTTTACGTAGAGACTGTCCAGTTGGACCAATGAACATGGCAGATGGGCATTGCTGGCACATGATGGCATATATCACATTGGTAGATGTGCAGGTGAATGAGCCTCTGATAGTGTGGCTGATGCCTAAAGGCCCTATGATGGTGTTCCCTGAATAGATATGTGGACACAGTTGGCAAGGGGCTTTGTTGCAAGGATAGGTTCCTGGGTTAAAAGAAAAGGAGTACTTGTGGCACCTTAGAGACTAACAAATTTATTAGTATTATTTATTATTAACAAATTTATTATTCCTGGGTTAGTGGTTCTGTTGTGTGGTATGTGGTTGCCGGGAAGTATTTGCTTCAGGTTGGGGGGCTGTCTGTAAGCAAGGACAGGCCTGTCTCCCAAGATCTGTGAGAATGATGGGTCGTCCTTCAGGATAGGTTGTAGATCCTTGATGATGCTCAAATAAATTTGTTAGTCTCTAAGGTGCCACAAGTCCTCCTTTACTTTTTGCGGCTACAGACTAACACGGCTGCTACTCTGAAACCTGATATTTTAAAGGGTACTTCAGAAATTTCACAATAAAGATCATTTATATTACCTCGAGGAGGTGCTTTTGGAAAGAACTGGTTGATCCTTTAGGGAACATCAATACAGCCTTCTGCATCAGGAAGATAGCTTTGGATAACTTATTCTTTTTGATTTTATTCATTATATCTGATTCTGTGAAACAAATATATTGTTAAACAAGTGATATAATATGAATTCTTAATTTTTTACAAATTTTATACCAATAATACAATAAGCTTTTTAATCAATAGATCAATATGCATTACCTGTGAAGAGATGAAGGCAATTTACATCTTTCCCAGGAGACTTAGTAGACTTGAGATTTTTGCCATCCATTTGAACACCTATAGGGAAAGAAAACACTTCATCATCTTGCTCATTATAATGTCCCTGTTGAAGAGTATTGTCAGAGGGCTTATAGATAGTTCTGTTTCTGAATTCTTATTCTGACAATATATGTTCCTCTATGTTCTTTTGTTTGGATCATCGGCATTTCTTGGAGTGAGCTGACAAGCAAAAATATTCCATCCCCTTATCCCGACCATCTTTAGGAGCACTGCTAGCTCATGGGAAAGAGGAATCTTGTGTTATCTAGTGCAGTGGTTCCCAAACTTGTTCCGCCGCTTGTGCAGGGAAAGCCCCTGCCGGGCCAGGCCGGTTTGTTTACCTCCCGCTTCCACAGGTTCGGCCGATCGCAGCTCCCACTGGCTGTGGTTCGCTGCTCCAGGCCAATGTGAGCTGCTGGAAGCGGCGGCCAGTACGTCCCTTGGCCCACACCACTTCCCGCAGCTCCCATTGGCCTGGAGCCGCAATCGGCCGAACCTGCCGATGCGGCAGGTAAACAAACCAGCCCGGAGTGTCAGGGGCTTTCCCTGCACAAGCGGCGGAAAAAGTTTGGGAACCACTGATCTAGCGTGACAAAGTCAGTCCTGAAAGATATAAGGCCATGGTCAGAGCCATCCTTAGGATTATGGGGCCCTTCGCAGTATTATTAAACTGGTGCCCCAGCCAGCACTGCTGACCCCAGTGTGTCGAGGGGGGCACAGCCATCACTCCTGCCCACAGACCCCCAGAACCTCCCCATTGTTGACATATACCGAGCTTCATGTGTGACAGTGGCTTAAAGCAGGCTTCGTGCTGTCACATGGGGGCTGCATCTTGCCAGAGCCCACAGCCCTCCTACAGCCCCTAGCCACTCCTGGCTCACCACAAGCATTTTGAAAGGAAGTACCAAGAAGTAATAACAACAATATGTGTGTGTGTGTTCCCGTGTGTGTGTGTCCTTTAAAAACCCTTCTTCTGGTGAAAGATCGGAGCCAGTGTAGTACAATAACAGCCCGGAGAGGGGAAAGGGGAAAATATTTCTGTTTGTGTTGGGAGTTAGGGTTTTTTCTCGTTTTGCTTAAGAGAACTTCTTGGGTCTAGCCTACGGCCAACCATGTAAATAAGGAAAAATAAACCACAGTGAAGAGAAAACCCCTCCAGAGTCAGACTGATTTACTCCAGGCGCCTACACTGTCCAAGGGAGAAACACTGAGGCTGACAAGGTGAAAGAGGTACCCTATCACACTAGAATTTCATGGGAAATCCTGAAGTACAAGATTTATAGTGGCTTTTAAATATTCAAAAATGGACCAAGCAGAGTGGTTCTTTGGGGCCTTCCATACCAGAGTGGGAGAGCAGGTTTCTTACTAACATCGAGTATATAAGGGTAAATTGGTAGCATAGAAATTGAGACTACAAATATTATAAAATAAATTATTCAAATCTACTTTTCTAGAGAGAGTGTATAGTACAGATGATCCATCTACAGAGCTTCCTCCTTCCTTTATTTTAATGACATTTCAGCAATTTGCAATACAATTGAAATCATGTAACTCACTGTCTAGGAGCCAAATCCTGGAGTCCATATTTAGGTTTAATTCCCACTGATGTAACTGAGCACAGATTAAAGGTTGCAGGACATTGTTTGATAAACAAATGTTAATCTCAACATGTTATTTCTGATTGTGTGTGAAATATAAACTGCCCCAAATTTGCTGCATTTTACAAGCATTGACAAACTTTTATGACTTAAATAACATTACAAAAATATACTAATACACACATTAATCCAACTGTGAAAGTTATTTAGCTTTATTAAACCTTACCTTGTTTCATGTTAAGAAGTTTCACAGCAACTCTGTGTTGAGCCTGAATAAGCTCCAAGTGTAAATCCATCACAAAATTGTTTCCTGGGACTGGCTTATCATTACCATATGCTGAAGAAGTATTCAGATTTTGGCCATTTGAATTCTTCTGATAAAAAGAAAGCATTAATTAAGCAAATACTGATTTAAAGTAAGCCATTTTAATATATTTATTTTGAGATTACTAATAAGAAAATTACTAATTTAGTATGTTGAGGAAGTTTCAGCAATTTGCCATAACTATATAGATCACAAATATTCAGAAATTCATTCTCTTTACAATAGTCAAAAGCAAACTCAATAATAAAGCATAATACACAGACACAGGTAAGAAACATACCATGGATTTCTGAATCTTACAATCAGAAGTCACAAAACTACACTCAAATGAACTACCTACATAAAAAATGAAATAGTTCTATCCGTGGTCAACTACTCTACAATAGGTTATGGAAATAATAGATGCTGTTCACATCAGGGAAATGATCGTTTTCAACACGCCTTTTACGTAGGATGAGTGGAGACAATGTGTTTTACAATGTGTATGAGCCAAATATGCTGGGAGGAAAAATTTAATCAGAAAAACGTGAATGATAATTTGGAATCATTTAAGAACTTACTAGATGCCCAGAAATATATATATATATATATATATATATATATATATAGCTGCCTTCACTTCTACTCTAAACGAGGTCAGTTTAACCAGCATAGCATTCTTCCTCAATTGTGGCATTATATATATATAGTGGCATATAAAATGAAGGAAGGGGGAAGTTGATAGTAATGAATACAAATCAGAAGCTAAGAACTGTGGAAAATTGTTAAGGGAAGCAAAGAGACATAAGGAGAAATTTGTGGCCAGCAGAGTTAAGGACAACAGGAATTTTTAAAAATATATTAGGAATTAAAAGAATCCTAATAATTGTATTGATCCATTACTAGATGGAAATGGTACAATTATCAACAATAATTCAGAAAAGGCAGAGTGTTCAATACATATTTCTGTTCTGAATTTAGGGAAAACAGATTATATAGTTTCTACATATGGTGATGATAACACTCTTTCTATTCCACTAGTATCTCTGGAGGATGTTAAACAGAAGCTTCTAAAGTCAGACATTTTTAAATCAGCAGATCCAAATAACTTGTATCCAAGAGACTTAAAAGAGCTGGCTGAGGAGCTCACTGGACCATTAATGTTGATTTTCAATAAGTCTTGGAGTACTGGGGAGGTTCCAGAAGAATGGAAGAAAACTAATGTTGTGCCAATTTTTAAAAAGGGTAAATGGGATGCCCTAGGTAATTATAGGTCTGTCAGCCTGATGCACTGCATCTTGAATATTGTGTCCAGTTCTGGTGTCCACAGGTCAAAAAGGATGTTGATAAATTGGAGAGGGTTCAGAGAAGAGCCACAAGAATGATTAAAGGATTAGAAAATGTATGTTACAGTGATGGACTCAAGGAGCTCAATCTATTTAGATTAACAAAGAGAAGGTTAAGGGGTGAGCTGATTATAGTCTGTAAGTATCTACAGGGGAACAAATATTTAATAATGGGCTCTTCAATCTAGCAGAGAAAAGTATAACATGATCCAATGGCTGGAAGTTAAAGACACATTAAGACTGGAAATAAGGTGTAAATTTTTAAGTGAGGGAATTAACCATTGGAGCATTTACAAAGGGTCATGATAGAGTCTCCAGCACTGACAAATTTTAAATCAAGATGGGATGTTCTTCTAAAAGATCTGCTCTAGGAATTATTTTGGGGAAGTTCTATGGTCTGTCTTATACAGGAGGTCAGACTAGATCAGCTGTTGGCAACCTGCGGCCCACGGCCCGTCAGGGTAATCCGCTGGTGGGCCGCAAGACAGTTTGTTTACATTGACCATCCACAGGCATGGCTGCCCATAGCTTCCAGTGGCCATGGATCGCCGTTCCTGGACAATGGGAGCTGTGGGAAGCAGCGGCCAGTACGTCCCTGCAGCCCGCGCCACTGCCCGCAGCTCCCATTGGCCAGGAACGGCAAACCACGGCCACTGGGAGCTGCAGGCGGCCCTGCCTGCGGACAGTCAATGTAAACAAACTGTCTTGCGGCCCACCAGCAGATTACCCTGACGGGCCGCAGGTTGCCCACCACTGGACTAGATGATCACAATGGTTCCTTCTGGCCTTGGACTCTATGAATCTGTGAAATGGGTGCCACAATTTCCATGTGTGAACACAGCCTGGGTTTCTAATTTAATCAAACCCCATTGTATTATCTACAAATCTTGTTCTAATTTGTCTTTTTGAATAGAATCATAGAACTGGAAGGGACCTTGAGAGGTCATCTAGTCCAGTACCCTGCACTCGTGGCAGGACTAAGTATTATCTAGATCATTCCTGACAGGTGTTTGTCTAACCTGTTCTTAAAAATCTTCAATAATGGAGATTCCACAACCTCCCTAGGCAATTTATTCCAGTGTTTAACCACCCTGACATTTAGGAAGTTTTTCCTAATGTCCAACCTAAACCTCTCTTGCTGCAATTTAAGCCCATTGCTTCTCGTCCTACCCTCAGAAGTTGGGGGGTGGGGGAGGAAATTTCTCCCTTCTCCTTGTAACAACCTTTTACATACTTGAAAACTGTTATCATGTCCCCTCTCAGTCTTCTCTTTTCCAAACTAAACAAACCCAGTTTTTTTCAATCTTCCCTCATAGTTCACGTGTTCTAGACCTTTAATCATTTTTCTTGCTCTTCTCTGGACTTTCTCCAATTTGTCCACATCCTTCCTGAAATGTGGTGCCCAGAACTGGACAAAATACTCCAGTTGAGGCCTGATCAGCGCGGAGTATAGTGGAAGAATAACTTCTCATGTCTTGCTTACAACAGTCCTGCTAATATATCCCAGAATGATGTTTGCTTTTTTTGCAACAGTGTTACACTGTTGACTCATATTTAGCTTGTGGTCCACTATAACCCCCAGATCCTTTTCCACAGTACTCCCTCCTAGGCAGTCATTTCCCATTTTGTATGTGTGCAACTGATTATTCCTTCCTAAATGGAATACTTTGCATTTGTCCTTATTGAATTTCATCCTATTTATTTCAGACCACTTCTCCAGATCATTTTGAATTTTAATCCTATCCTCTAAAGCAATGGTTCTCAAAGCTGGTCCGCCACTTGTTCAGGGAAAGCCCCTGGCGCACTGGACCGATTTGTTTACCTGCCGCGTCCACAGGTTCAGCCGATCGCGGATCCAGGCCAAGGGGAGCTGCGGGAAGCAGCGCAGGCCAAGGGAGGTGCTGGCCGCCCTTCCCACAGCTCCCATTGGCCTGGAGTGGCGAACCGCGGCCAGTGGGAGCCACGATCGGCCAAACCTGCAGACGCGGCAGGTAAACAAACCAGTCCGGCGCGCCAGGGGCTTTCCCTGAACAAGTGGCGAACCAGCTTTGAGAACCACTGTTCTAAAGCACTTGCAACACCTTCCAGCTTGGTATCATCCGCAAAATTTATAAGTGTACTCTGTATGCCATTATCTAAATCATTGATGAAGATGTTGAACAGAACCAGACCCAGAACTGATCCCTGTGGGACCCCACTTATTATACCCTTCCAGCATGACTGTGAACCACTGATAACTACTCTCTGGGAATGGTTTTCCAATCAGTTTTGTACCTACCTTATAGTAGCTCCATCTAGGTTGCATTTCCCTAGTTTGTTTATGAGAAGGTCATGCGAGACAGTATCAAAAGCTTTACTAAAGTCAAGATATACTACGTCTACCACTTCCCCCCATCCACAAGGCTTGTTACCCTGTCAAAGAAAGCTATCAGGTTGCTTTGACACAATTTGTTTTTGACAAATCCATGCTGACTGTTACTTATCACCTTATTGTCTTCTAGATGTTTGCAAACTGATTGCTTAATTATTTGCTCCATTATCTTTCCGGGTTCAGAAGTTAAGCTGACTGGTTTGTAATACTTTACCTTTGTACAGTAGGTGTCAAGTACTGATTTTCCATCTGGTAAAATGGTCATTAAGCGAGACATGTTCATTCCATTAATTGCTTTTTCAAGATTTTCATAAGCAAAATGTAACTGTTCTGCAGGGCTTTTCTGAAATAAATACACATACAAATAAACTGAGAGTAGCGCTAACAGCTACATTATATATTATGGAAAACAAAGTGCAATCATTTTTTGTTGTTGCTATTAAGGTCCAATGATATTCTCTTTAAACAGACAATATTCCCATCGGTTTCACATGCTAATTTTGAAATTTTAAAGTTCAGCCATTTATCAGTTAGTGGTAAATATGTATATTCTCATTCACATATAACTAAAAACACACATGAACAGATTCTCCTCAAACTTTCTAAAACAACATTCAAATCCACAAAGGCAAATTTCTCAGAATATGTTTACAATGGAGGTGAAATCTCAGCCATAAATTTAGTATTCCCTAGCAGCAGTTTTACAATATTCTATTGAAAAAACTGTAAAAAAAATATTAAGGTTTCAGAAGCAAGCATTCTAAAGTTAGGATATTCCAGTGTGCAGGATCCTCCCTGTGCAAGTGCATTAAGATATAGGGCCAGATTTAGAAATATTTTTAGGAATTTATTGGGATTTTCAAAAGCACCTATGTGCCTAAAGTAATTGATTTCAATGAGTGTTAGGCACCCAGGTGCTTTTCAAAATGTCTACTACATGCCTAAATACCTTTTAAAATCTGGCCCATGACCCTTAAACTACCTAATGACATATTATATCTCAAATAATACAATATAATACCGTATAGCTTTTTGTCCTATAGGGCTTAGTGATGGAACTTGAATGGTCTCTTGATATAGAGTTTTTTAACATGAAATTTCCTAGATTTCTTTAAAAGAAAAAATGCCATAATCTGGAAGTATTTGCTGGACAGCACTGCAATGCCCTGAACTGCACAAGGGTGCACTCTGAACAAAGTAAGGGCTTCAGTGAAGTTATGTTTAATTCACACACAACTTGCAAAACAACAGTCGCCTTTGAGGGTCTCACTGAACGAAGCAAGAGCTCTATACTGGACATCTTTTATACAAATTAGATTAAATTTGGTAGATCCCAAAAGAATCAAATTACTAATCCTCTCCAAAATCTTAAAGCTGGTCCCATGCTCTGCGATCACACCTGTGGGTGTCAGTTCTCCCTTCCCCTTCCTTTCTTCCCCCGTTCTCCCTCCCTGCTACTATGCATAGACTTGATTAGCTGGGGGGAAGTGCCACTTCAAAACAAGAACACAGAATTAACTACAGACCACCTGTGTGAGTTTGAGCCAATTAGTGGATGGGGAGCAGGACAGGGAACAGGTACGAGAAGGTTCAAGGAGAGAACAAAAGAAAAGGCAGAGGAGAAGCAGTGGCACTGAGCTGGGGCAGAGACTGAGACAGGATGCAGAACTGGAATCAAGAGCTGCTTGGAGGAGAACGAACTGCTTGCAAAAGGGCACTCTTACAGATGCACAACCTGGAGCTAACAGGACGGCTGCAATCACATCGCAAGACCCACCAGTTTGAGCTCACAATGCAGGTGCCAGTATCAGGAGCTAACTCTGCCCCCCTAGAAGGGAAGGTTGGTGTTTGTGCAGAGACACATGGCTGGGACCCAGGACTCCTACCCAAATCCGGGGAACCCCTACCTTACAAGCACGTCATGAATAGGATTTGGGAAGTTTAAGAAGGGACCCTTGGGGACAATGTTGGGAAGCCGGCTACATCATGAGGAGGTGCTCCCAATGGAGGGTGCTCTAAACAGGGGACCCTTTGGGTGCGGGATCAAACTCTGCAGGGACAATCACTAGGCCCAACACCCAACTGGGAATAATCCAGATTCATCAGCAAGTATCTGATCATTCCCATCAACTTCAATGGTGTGTGGACGGATGCCCTGCTGGACACGAGTTCTCAGGGGAGTTATGGCACTGGCAGCCATAGGACTTATCAACCCCACCCAACAACTGGGTTTGGTTAGTTGCTGAGAATGGACTCAGCATTCCTTATGTGGGGTACATGCTTGCTGATGTACAACTAGGCTCCGAGAAACTTTGCCAACTGGGGATCACTGTAAGTGAAACTGATAATCACACCCTGCCCCCGTTGTTCTACGCATGAACCTGCTCCAGCACTGCTATAATGAACTTCTAAAGGCACTGCAGGGTCATTAATCCTGGATACCCCACAGGGAAAAGAGTGTGGTAGAACACCAATAGAGAAATACTGAAGTAGCCGCGCTTCCCCAACATGCATGGAAAGGCTAAGATCTGGGACACTTGCCCTCTGAGAATAGGACTAGATACCAAGACCGTTCTCTTGTGTAAGACAAAGACTGACATAGAGGCAAAGATTATACCACCCCAGTGGAGCCCTATCCCGGCACCAGTGCAAACCTGATCATGGTGGCCTGTAGCTTGGCCACTGTCAAGAAAGGGGTGCTGCCAGGAAAGTCTTGAACCAAGCCCATCTGCCTATAAGATTGTACCACAGTAAGGTCACTGCACAGGTCCTCTGCCTTGACTGGGCAGATGTGGCAATTTCCAAAGCGAGACCAGAGGCTGGGAGTGCACCTATTGCCTTGCAGAGTAGCATTAGCGAAGGTTCAGGAGGCCTGGCTCCAGGAGATAGATATGGGCAATGTGGAGATTACCACAAAATAGAGAAAGTATCTGACTTGGAAACATTCTGCCACCTTCTCCAAGAACTCAGCCAACTTTGAGTGTGTGACTCTGTGATGGGCTGTCCACCCTACACAAAGCCTGTGGGGTTTAGGTGGCTAGGTGGGCCAATTAACTCCATAGACTGCACTTGGAAGAGGAGCCAGGGAGCAAGGACTAATTAGAGATAAAATTCAGATGGATATAAACACGAGGGGCCTATATAAAGCCCAGTAGCTGGGACTAGAAGGGAGCTTCAGAGAGGAGGCTGCAGTCATTCTCAGGATGAGAGAAGGAAAGATAGGAGGTAGTCCAGGTATACAGCAGTAAGGTTCAAGGCCATGCAGACCTTGACTGCTTGTTGTAGGGTCTCTGGGCTGGAACCCAGTGTAGATGGTGGGCCTGGGTTCCCCTACCAGCCACTGGGCAGTGGTGCCATTAAGGGGCAGTGAGAGGAAAGACTTCCTGGAACTGTGGGTCCCAAGAAACTTTGATACCCTGGAAGTGGAGGACTACATTGACCTGGCTGGAGGGCCACGCCAAGAAGCAGAAATAGTCAAGTATGAACAGCAGAATTACAAATTCATAAGTCCAAAGAGCGGTTAGAGAGACAACATAGCTAATAGATCCAGACTTATAGACAGTGGAGTTGAAGTCTGTCATGCAGAGTTATGTATGGGGCTATGTAACCCAAGAACTGAAAGCTGACTTGCACTGTTGTCTTAAGGCTGGACTTGAGGCTTCCAGAAAGGAAAGATATAGATTGATACTTTCCCTTTAGAAAGTAAGTTATGGCAGTCCTGGCAATGAGGTCTGCTCCGATGAAGATTATACACTGTGTTGGTTGTAACTGTGATTTGCCCAAATTTAGTTTCAGGCCCAGATGGGAGAACAGTTGTCTTACGACTAGGATGCTGTTTTGCACCTAGTCACTTGAGGCTCCAGAAACTAGCCAATCACCCAAATAAGGAAATATTTGAATGGCCAAACAGCAGTGGTGGGCTATCATTATTGCCATGCAATTGGTGAAGACTCTTGGGGCTGACGACAGTCTGAAGGGAAGCATTGTGTACCGGTAACAGTTAGTGCTGTTATGAATTGAAGATACTTCCTGTGCCAAGGATGTATCACCATGTGGAAGTATGCATCCTGTAAACAAAGGGCAGCATACCAATTTCCCATCTCTAGGAAAGGAATAATAGAAACAAGGGTGAAAACCCTGAACTTAAATTTTCTTGATGAAATAGTTCAGCATTCTTAGATCTAGAATAGGGCAGAGGCCACCAGATTTTTGGGGGACCGGGAAATACTGGGAACAGAAGGAACATGTTTGGTGTTGGTAAGGAACATCTGCCTTCCTCCCATTTCTAGAAGACACCATAGTTCTTGAAGTAATACAGACTCTGAGAAAGGTCCCTGAAAGGGATGGGGAAGGCTGATTGGAAAAAGAGAGACAGGTAAATTGGATAACATATCCCTCCTTTACTCTGCTGAACACTCACATGACTGACGTGATGCTTTCCCAAGCACAGTGAAAAAAGGACAGACATGATCCAAAGAGAGGAGATATAGTTGGTGTGCTGTCCGACCAAGAAGTCAAATTGATTACTTGGAAGTTGCAGCTGTTTGGTGAGAAAGCCCCCTTCTCCCACGCACCCACCCACCCTCACCCCATCCAATGGAGAAGGCTGGCAACATCGAAGAGGTCTAGGCTTTCACTTAGACCTCTGTTGGAATGAAGCTCTGGAATAAGATTGCAGCCTAAACTGACTCCTCTTTGTAACCAGAATATAAGGTCCTAATGAATGAAGTGTTGCACGAGAGTCCTTTAGTGTGTGCATAGCATCATCTGGTTAGCAGAAAACAGTTTAGAACCCTCAAAAGGTAAATCCTCTATTGCGTTCTTCAGCTACCTTAGAATATCAGAAGCCTATAGCCACAAATAACGCTGCACGGAGAGTGCAGTGGCTACAGAATGTGAGGCCACATCACTGGTGTTTATTACTGCCTGAAGGGATGTATGAACAGTAAGATGTCCCTCAGAAACCAAAGCTAAAAACTATTCTTTATGTTACTCTGGCAACTTGTCAGCAAATTTAGAAATTGCAGAGAAATTAATAAAATTATATTTTTACAAAAGAGTCTGATAATAAGAAACACTCATTGGAAGAGTGATGGTGGAATAAATTCTTTCTGCCATATAAATCCTGCTTCATAAATTCCTTATCCTTGGGAGTGGCCTTAGGGTGGGACTGATGGGACCTCTCAGTAGCAGCTGTGATCACCCAAAGTATCAGGACCCGGATGGGTAAAGAGCAGGTCAAAAATTTGTTGACAGACTTGGTATCGTACATCCACTCACTTGATCTACCTGGACTACAAACTGTATACAGATGCCAGAAACTAGGGGCTGTACTCTCCCAGGACCAGGAGAGGTGGGAGAGGGTGATAACATATGTCAGCCAGGCATTAAAACAACCAGATTGGAACAATAAAATTACAGTTCCTTCAAACTAGAATTCCTGGCTCTGGTCTGGGCAATCACCAAAAAGTTTAAGGGCTACCTGGCAGCAACCTACTTCACTACATACATGGATAACAATCCCCTGGAGCACATCAGCTCTGCCAAGTTGGGAGCACTAGAACAATGCTGGATTTTAAGACTGGCCAACTACAATTTCTCTGGAATTCTGGTCTGGCCAGAGACACACCATTGCTGATGCCCTGTCCAGACTGCTGACAACACCGAAACCCGAAGTACTGGATGACCACGTACTGGAAGCCCTGACCGTGAAGTACTGGACTTAGAGATGCCATCCCCATTGAAGTGGTACAGGCATGCTGCAAGTCAGCTGCAGTAAGGTCCCTGAAACTCCTGAAAGAGTCTGAAGAGGGCAAGGACCTCTGGGTCCAGATCCAAAGCCACAACCCTGTTATTCAGAGATTATTAGAGATTATCCAGCAAGACACTGGGCTTTCCACCAAACATCAGAGTGCTCTGCCCCCCAGAAGTAAACCAGCTACTGAAACAATGGGCCTATTACATGAGGAAGAGGGCAAAATGGTATGCAAGACCCTAGACCCCAGGACAAATGGAGATATCACTCAGATGGGGCTTCCCCAGACGGCAGCTGGGAAGGTGCGCTAAGCCTGCTATGATGCTTCAAGCCACTTTAGCCCCAAAAAAGACTGAGATGAAAGTCCGCCCGAGATTCTACTAGGTGGGGAAGACCAATCCGTGAAGGAGTGGTATAACAACTGCTCAGTCTATACCAGCAGAAGAAACCCTGTGGTGGAGGACAGGGTCCCTGTGACAGGTTCCCCCGCCCTCCCGTGGTGCCATTTGGAACTGGGATACCACTGAGTCCACCTGTCCGACCATCCTGGGTTCCCCTTACTCTGTGCTGCTGAGACCAGCTTTCAAGCCTCCTTCCGGCACACATACAGGTGAAGACACACCAAGCTGCAGCTATATTCATACAGATGCTGAGAGCAGCTCTGCATGGGGAAGCACAGCTAAGGAATTACCCAGCATGCAAGTGCACACCCCCTATGGAGTGTAAACCCAGAATTGTATCGTCTTGCACTACACAGAGAACCATACAGCGTAAGAACATAAAATTTGCCCTCTTCCTCAATGTGGAGAGAGATATGCAACAGCTCTCTGCCCCAAGCATGAGCTCCACACTGGTTTTAGAGACAAAACAAAACAAGTATATTAACTACAAAAGGTAGATTTTAAGGGATTATAAGTGATAGCAAATAGATCAAAAGGAGATTACCTTAGTAAATAAACAAAATCACAAACTGATCTTAACACACTAGATAAGTAGGATATAAATTAGCAAATTCTCTCCCTGAGTGATAAACAGGATGGCAGATTTTAAGGCACAAGTTGCCTTGGCTTTCTCAGGTTTTCATACACAGGCTAAAAATCCTTCTAACCTGGGACCATCACTTCTCACAGTTCAGTCTTTGTTCCTCAGGTGTTTCCAGGTGTGTTGTTGTAGGGAGAGTGAGGACCACCACCACCCCCGATGTCATTTTCCCCCTTTTATATTTTCTTCCCACTTGCTGTAAGCTCTTCTGCTGTAACTTGGGTCAAACAGTTCCCATTATGTAGTGCCATCTCTAAGAGATTTCTATTGTACACAGTTCCTGTGGTAATCCTTGTGCTTATGGGAAGAGGCAGGGCAGGGGAAGGTCAGGGATGTCCAGTTTTCGGCAATTAGAAAGTTGCCAACCGCAGGCAGAGGAGAAGCAGCAGCACAGAACTGGGGCAGAGATTGAGAAATCCAGAGTGCTGGGGTGCAGAGTCACAACTAGGAGCTTCTAAGAGAGAAACCAGCTGTTTGCAAAAGGGGACTTTTACAAACATGCAGCCTGGAGCTGACAGGACAGCTGAGACCACACCAAAAGACCAATGAGTTTGCGCTCAGAACACAGGTGTCAACACAGGTTATATTGATGGGGGCTAGTTTGTAGTTGCCATGGGGCAGAATCTGTGTGTGGGTGGGGAACATTTTCCTGTATGCTGTACCAAGGAAGTCTGTGTAGCCCCTGTTAAAGATCCTGGCCTGGGTCTGTTCTGTTTCACAAGTCCTTCCTACAGGCTAAGGCCTGCTCTGACTGCAGCACAACAGAGAGCGTACAATGGAAAGAAGTATGGACATGGTATAAAGGAAGAATGAGCTTTAGCACAAAATATCTTTGAGATCACATAGGACTGTACAAGGTCAGAAAAAAATAACTTCTCTGGGTTTATATGATGAAGATTTGAAGTATCTACAATTTTTCTCTGCTCTAGCATATCTGTGCAAACTGTTTCGACTTCATAAAATTAAGTACTACATTTTATAGGACTGTTTCTAACTTTAAAATGTTTAGAAAGGGACATGCGATATGGTTTCTGAAAATGTTATGCAAGTGGCAAAGAATAATATATTACCTTCAGTATTTCAGGAATGTCAGAGATACGAGTTTGCGAAGGTAATACTGATTCATTTTTTTCTCCTGCTGGATAAGAAAAAAAAAAGTAAAATGAAAATGAAAATCAACTGCACTGAATTTATAACACTAGTAATAATTGACTAGTTCTATTAATAACTGAAGACCTTGGAAGTGGGAGTTTTCTAGCACTTAACTGTGAGATTAATCATATTGTTTTGATTACTGCACATTCTTAATGCTCTAAAACAGGAGTTGGCAACCTTCGGCATGCAGCCCATCAAGGTAATCTGCTGACAGGCCACGAGACATTTTGTTTATGTTGACTGTCTGCAGGCATGGCATCCCACAGCTCCCAGTGGCCATGGTTCACCATTCCTGGCCAATGGGAGCTGCGGGAAATAGCTATCTGTTTGGCTTTCTGTCTCCTTCTTATTGGCTATTCTCTGGCTACTTCTCAGAGCTTCGTCTCACAAACAGACATACCTCCATCCAATAAAACCCAGAGAAACTCCTCTGCCCACATAGCTCAGTTTCTGACTGGCCTTGCATATGGCCTATGTTTTGGGTGGTGGTCCATATTGTCTCCAGCTATCTTACTTCATAAAGGAGCTTAACTGCTTCTTCCATTTATCCTGAACGAAGGGCATCTGTCACACTCACCAACTTAGGTCTAAACAATTTATATTTTATAGCATTTATTTAAAATAAAATCAAGCATGCTGCTATCAACAACCAACAAAAACAAATAAATATATTTGAAAACCTATCTCAGACTTCAATTCAGAAAATGGCCAACAAAAAAGAAAATTGATTAGCAAATTATATATTATATTTAGATATTCCTTCTATACCTATTTCCAATAACACTCCCATTACCTTGTTCAACATTTTACCTGTTTTTGCAGATTTATTTGCACAGTCAACTATGTTCTCCAATATCGCAGTCAGACGTAATGTGACCTCTGCAAGTACTACAACATTAGCATCTCCTATGTTACTGCTGTGAATTACTTCATTTATTATCCAAAGTATGTGAACCCACTAGAAGAAAAATATATAAAGCAAGAATCTTAAAGCAGTTCATAAAATTGAATTAAAAATATTCATATTTATGTATTCCAAACACTGATGATTTTTTGCACTCCAAATTGTTTAGAGACACTTGTAGATTGATCATAACACATGGAATATGATAGTACTTGGCCCTTGTGAAAACAGGACACAAAAGGGGGAGGAAATTCCCCATGTACCTGCACAAGAGTTAGGCAAAATATAGCCATAATAGTCCTCATAGGAACATTAATTTATCAGTTATGTGCAGTAACTTGCTTTATTTTTCCAAGTTACGACACTTAGTACTTTCACTTTTCCATGACTCCTCCGACGTTCCTTCAGATCACAAGTTCTTTTGTTTGTTTGTATTTTTTGTTTTCTTGAAACTTTGCAGAGGTTTTGTGCATGTTCTGCATGGGACACCTATTGTACTATATGCTGGTATGACAAGATGCCAAATCCCATAGCAGATTTCATCAGGTGCATAGAATTTGGAAGGAGTCATTGTAAGGAAAACCTTTTAGACATGGAAGCCAGGGGGGGATGTGATTCAATGTTGTTTGTGACCTACAGTGATCCTTAGATAGGATGAGATCCTTAACCCCACTCCAGTTCCTTTATGCTAGGTAAAAGAGATGGAGCAGCATAAAGGGGTTCTAAAAACCCCAATACTCCTGGCCTGAGCACAGAAAATGACAGCCATAAAGCTGCCGTCCAAAGATCCCCTCTGAAGCCCTCATGTACGTGGGGAAAGAAGGGTGGCCTGGGGCAGGGTCACAGGGCTGGAGATGTTCTTGGCAATGTTGCTGTCCACAGGTCAGCCCCGGGAGGCTGTCATAACACCTACAGGCCCCCAGGAGTCTGTGTTTAATTACAGCAGGGGCCTCTTCAGCCTTTGGAGCAGCCCAAGATCAAGCTGGCTCAAAGCCATTTCTGCCCTCCCACCTTTCCAAGAACTCTTTCCCCTGAACTCCAAGTTTTCTGCTGCACTCAGAGGGTACATCTACTCTGCAAAAAACCAATAAACCCACAGCTGCAAGTTTCACAGTCTGGGTCAACTGACTCGGGCTTGTGCTATGGGGCTAAAAATAGCAGTGTAGACATTCCTGCTCAGGCTGGAGCCAGGCTCGGGAACTCAGCAAGATGGGTTTGTCTTAGAATGCAGGCTCCAGCCCAAGCAGAAACATCTACATACTATTTTCAGCCCCATAGTGCAAGCCTGAGTCAGCTGACCCAGACTCAGAGACTCATTGCTGCGAGGTTGGGGTTTTGGGGTTTTTTTGGAAGTGTAGACATGGGTTTTTTTGTGCAGAGGCACATCACAAAACCTCACCCCACAGTATTTGGGAGATTTCCTTGAACCATATGGCTTTTCCTTTCAATAAGAACAAGAACTTTTGTGTGGGAAGTGATTCCCCTAACACTGTGTACACAACCACCTTGAACAATGTTATTTTCATTTTGTCTGACTATCCCCCTATAACAGACTGGACTTCACAGAGAAATGAAATAGAGATCGGTTGTCTGCCTTGTCTCTCTCACTTTTTTTTTTTTAAGGCGCTTTGAGGTGGGAGTGAAGGAGGGTTGTTCTCATCCCAATAATGACATTACTAAGAATATGTATATACGTGTGAAGAAAATAGTGGAGAAATGAAAAATACTGTCATTAAAATTAATGCATTTTTAATACGTTACCATGCATATGTACCAGTTTGGAATTATATCCCTCACAGAAAGAACACATAACCCTCATTTGTAACTAATGGGAGTTAGGTCTTTATCAAAAGGAAAATATACTTCTGCGATTTGAGACCTAAATTTTAATTTGGGTTAGCCATCATAAAATGCATTCATGTGAATGGAAATAGAATAAGAAAAAAGGAGTACTCTGTAAGCTTTGAATTTGTAGATATATTTTAAGTAGGCACTTCCACTCATTTGGATCCGCTGAACTCCTACTTTGCACTTCTGCCACAGAAACTTTACTATATCAACAAGTATTTCTTTATCTGGTTGGAGAGTCTGGAAAAAAAAGATGTTACAATAGCTCCATAAACAGGTGCAGATAAATTAGTTTTTAGTACAGAAAGTAAGCCAATTTATACTTTGCCACATTTAGTGTTCTTATATAGGATGCCATCAACATGAAATCTAGCCATTATTTTTTTAAAGAAGAGTTAAAAGTAGTTTCAGGTATATCATCTGTCCTCTGCCCCCATCTGCCAATTTGGGAGGGGGGAGATATAATCATTTTTTAATAATTTATTTTCTCTTGTTGTTATGTGAAAGAGTTGCACAAAGAAAAGGGTAGAGTAATTAACTACACAGGGAAACAGCAAAATTGATCATATGCAAAGTGCTGCAACAAGTAAACACACTGGAAAAATACGAAAAATAATATGGGTTACTAGTTATATTAACCTTAGGAGTTTCTTGAGTGATAGTAAGTAAAAAAATGTAAATATGATTTTAAGTTGAAAGTGTATTTTTCTTCTTTCTGCTTAGAATTACTGCAGTATAAGCTCCCAGTTTGCCACAAACATTATGGGCTATCATTATGGCCTTATGAAGACTAGGAAAGTATGCCAGCAAACACATCTTAATTAAGAGTTGTTTAAAAGCGTATTATTTCCTAGTAAAAATGCATTTTAACACCTTGAAATACATTTTATCTGGTTACACCCATATTTGTAAAGGTGTTAAAAACTGCTGTTTAAAAATGTGTTAGCATATAAATAAAACATGGGTATGTCTTCACTGCACTGTTAACTAAAGTTATCTTCACAGGAGTTAATTCTCTTGAGTTAGCTTATGTTGAATGAGAGCAGCCATACTGAGAAATAACACTTGAACTGCAATGGTGATGTTGCACTCACTTGTATGTGATACAAACTCTTCTGGGGTTGTACCCCAGGAGTCTTTGCACTGCAGTAAGCTCAACCAGTCTATGATTTCTTTCCCAGTGAATTGTAGGAGAACTTGTCTGTCCTTTCTGGGCACATAGGAGGAATTGTGGGAAGGCAAAGAAGAACTAGCAGCACTCAAGTGGTTTTAACCTGCATCCACACTACAGAGTGGTCATGTAAGCAGCTGACAAGTTGTGCTAACTGGAGCTTTAGCCTATCCCCCCTAATTCTCTAGATACATTCCACCATATTTGACACACTTGCTTCCCTGAGTGCAACACAGCAAAAAGGAATTTGGTCTCCTTCCTTGATTATTAGAAAGTTGCAGTTTGCTGGGTAATTTTTGAAAATGGCTTTAATAATTTTATAAAGCTAGTTTAATTACATAGGAACAATTATAATAAAAAGTAAATTAAAACAGAGTAAATCACAATCAATCACATTTCTTATGCATTAACTAATTTCATTTTTGTTGTCATTTGTAAAGCTTGTCAACCATGCATAACTTCCTCTGAGCTTGAATTACATATAATGGTACTGTCAGGAATTAGAGCCTGCTGCAGAGCCATTCTCCAGGCAACCTAATGAGTGCAGCTGAGCTGTAGAAGGCTGCCTGATTGGCTGTGCCAACTGATTGGTTGGAGGAGTCTCTGAGGCCCTGCAGCAGTTCAGAGGTTGCTCAAAGTACTTCCTAACACCTCTCTTAGCGTCTGCTCCTGCCTTTGTTCTCTCCAGGTAACCCAATTCTGATCCTTGACTCTGATTCCTGACCTCTGACTTCGGCTCTGACCCTGGGTTCTGATTCCTGGCTACCCCAACTCCTGTTCTAACTGCTAGGCATAATCATTGGGCCTGACTGCCCAAGTCCTAGTCATTTGACAGATACAATAGCAAATACTGCATACAGAAGAAATGTGCATAATTCTTTTATACCTGCTTAGATGTACGTACGCAGGAAAACAGTGTGGTTGCCAAAGTGACAAGATCATCAGATGGGTCTCCAGGCTTTAGGGATGCTTCTACAGTCACAATTAATAAAGGAGGAAAAAGTAAAATCAGGATATTATTTCCTCATACACATTTAATAAAAACATGATGTTTTCAATGCAGCTGTTCCAACTTGCACAGCTGCAATATGGTTCAGGAAATAGTAAATATGAAGGAGAAGCACGCTCCCCATTTTATACATTCCCCACTTCTGTGAAGAATGCGTATTTCTTTTTTGGTACATGGAAATGTTTTCAAGATGCATGTAATTTTGTGGATGACAGAATACAGGTTTAAATGACAGCACACTTTAACAAGTTCTTCTTGTTTGAAGTAAAAGAAATCTCAGATATATGAGCAATAAGAAAGTGCAAAATAAAGTCATACAAGTCTTTTCCATCCCAGGCTCATTTTTTTCCTGGAAAACTGTCTGAAAATATCAGTTAGATTGTCTCCCACTTATTGGAAATGTCATTAAGTCATGTTTTGACAAGTGAAAGTAAGTAAGACACAGTTCAGTAGGTCATAATTTCTTAACTGTTAGTTACAGTGGCAGAAAATTTTATACTGTATTTTAAAGAACTTCTCCATAACAAATAACAAAACTTCATGCTGAAAAAATTATATTTGAAATGTTATTATTTCAACTCATAGCTGTAACTATCTACAACACACCTTGAAGTGCAATTGTTCTTCTTCCAGAACTGCGAGATATTGTGGCTTCCTTGAAACTATGTTCCTGGAGAGAGAGGCCATGTTTAGATCTTCTTGTAGACACTAGAGGCTGCATTGCAATAAGCAGCCTGAGTTCCATTTCAGCTTTCTTCCATATTGGATCATCTTGATTCTAATAGTTTAAACAGAAATAGGTAATGGAAATTTGCCTTAATAATTTATGAACCTAAGTACATTTTAATACCCTCATATATATTGTATAGTAAATTTGGATTACCTGAAGAAAATTAACAATCAGTCCAACAGTAGAATCAAATACATCCCACTCTTCATAGCTGAAAGCTAACTTTATAAACTTCATAGCAGCTTCTCCAGAAACACCATTTTTCCCTATAACAATGGCAAATAAAAATATAATTCTTTTTAAAAATATAACATTCAGTAAAATTAAAGCTATTTTTAGCATCTGCATAATACAAAACTAAGATTCCACACAAGAATTCTGCAGACATTGAACAATCTTGAGGGATTTCTCCATAACTCCACAAAATGGACTTTTTGTATTATATTGCTGGTTATTTTTCAGTGTTTATAAGACTGGACTGCCATACCTGCATTGTCATGTTACATTCCAAAAGTCCACATTGCTGTTGACATTAATGAGTCTTTTTGATGAAGTCATGGACCTAATTCTACCTGCCTTCAGAAATAACCTCAAAATGGTTGCAACCACAGTCCTCACATATGCCCCTCCTTTCAATTACTACTTTTAGGAATGTGAAAAACTTGTGCAAAGATGGCTGAATAGTTCTCGTTGCCATATCTGCAAATATACATATACATACTGGGGAGCCTCTTCTCCCTACCCTCTCAAGTGAATCCATATAAGAGCAGGGCAGAATAGGGAGTCTCATGCTCCTTTCTGCCATAGGCAAGGGCCCCAGGTAGTACATTCAGCAGTGTTCCACAGTCCCAAGACAGCATTCTAGTGAGTGAGCTCCAAAGGGTATTCCTTTGGTTGAAGGTGCTGGGAAGAGGGTTAGATTAATGTTTGGCAGCAGGTATCTTTTTGAAGGAGCAGTAAGGACTGCTCCAAGGCCACGTCATTCTGCTCTGCACAGATATGATGACTCAAGGACTGTCTGCTCAGCCACGTCCACCCCTCTCTCCTTCCTAAGCACATCTCACAATTATAACATCAGAAACTTTGATTTTTGTAAAGGACTTGAGGATCTCTGGATCAACTGTGCTATGTATGTTCAAAGTAGTAGCATTTTATTATAATGCCTGTATGTTTACAACTTGATACTTCAGTAAAGCTTGTAATAGCTTTGTAATTAAAATTGAAACAATATTTAATGATTAGTTCTGATTGTCTGAATACTAATAGAAGGTAGGATCTTGCAAACTTTGTAGGCATAGAACTACCATTGGAGTTCAGCGTGCTGAGAGTTTGCATGACTGGGTTCAAAATGCTTTGAAAACCCAAACTAATATACCTGTTAATATCAGCTGCAGAAGTGTTGATGACGCATTTATTACACCAGAAGACTCAGTACAATACCTTTCTTGTGTACTAGCAAAGCTGCCACCACCTATAACAAAAATAACTCATTAGATAATAATACAAATTATTTGATGTTATATTTTATTTAGTGATAATCAGAACTGCTCAGAAACTAGAATTCCTGTTGTGCAGGAAATTTTGAAATTAAAAAAAATCATCATAATGAAAACTCGCAACTTCAAAATTCACATGGAACAAAGGGAGTCCAAAATTTTTGTTTTGAAAAATCAAAAAAAAATTCTGTTTTGACCTTTTCCCCAACAAAATTAATGAGTCTCCACAAGCTGCCCAGAGCTCAGGCAGCCCATATTCTGGACTATATAAGAACATAAGAATTTAAGAACAGCCATACTGAGTCAGCCCAAAGTTCCATCTAGCCCAGTATCCTGTCTTCAAAGAGTGGCCAATAACAGGAGCCCCAGAGAGAATGAACAGGACAGGCAATCATCAAGTGATCCATCCCCTGTCGCCCATCTCCAGCTTCTGTCAAACAGAAGCTAGGGACACCATCCCTGCCCATCCTGGCTAACAGCCATTGATGAACCTATCCTCCATGAATTTATATAGTTCTATTTTGAACCCTGTTATAGTCTTGGCCTTCACAACATCCTCTGGCAAAGAGTTCCACAGTTTGACTGCGTTGTGTGAAGAAATACTTCCTTTTGTTTGTTTTAAACCTGCTGTCTATTAATTTCATTTGGTGACCCCCTAGTTCTTGTGTTATGAGATGCATTAAATAACGCTTCCTTAATTACTTTCTCCACACTAGTCATGATTTTATAGACCTCTATCATATCCCCCCTTAGTCGTCTCTTTTCCAAGCTGAAAAGTGCCAGTCTTATTAATCTCTCCTCATACGGAAGCCATTCCATATCCCTAATCGTTTTTGTTGTCCTTTTCAGAACCTTTTCCAATATATCTTTTTTAAGATGGGGCAACCACATCTGAAAGCAGTATTCAAGATGTGGGCATACCATGGATTTATATTGAGGCAATATGATATTTTCTGTCTTATTATCTATCCCTTTCCTAATGATTCCCAACATTCTGCACATTGAGTGGATGTTTTCAGAGAACTATCCACAATGACTCCAAGATCGCTCTCTTGAGTGGTAACAGCTAATTTAGACACCATCATTTCATATGTATAGTTAGGATTATGTTTTCCAATGTGCATTACTTTGCATTTAATCAACATTGAATTTCATCTGCCATTTTGTTGACCAGTCACGCAGTTTTGAGAGATCCGTTTGTAGCTCTTCGCAGTCTGCTTGGGACTTAACTATCTTGAGTAGTTTTATATCATCTGCAAATTTTGCCACCTCACTGTTTACCCCTTTTTCCAGATCATTTATGAATATGTTGAATAGTACCGGTCCCAGTAGAAACCCTTGTGGGACACCACTATTTACCTCTCTCCATTCTGAAAACTGACCATTTATTCCTATCCTTGTTTCCTATCTTTAAACCAGTTACCCATTCATGAGAGGACCTTCCCTCTTATCCCGTGACAGCTTACTTTGCTTAAGAGCCTTTGGTGAGTGATCTTGTCAAAGGCTTTCTGAAAATCTAAGTACACTATATCCACTGGATCCCCCTTGTCCACATGCCTGTTAACCCCCTCAAAGAATTCTAGTAGATTGGTGAGGCATGATTTCCCTTTACAAAAACCATGTTGACTCTTTCCCAACAAATTGTGTTCATCTATGTATCTGACAGTTCTGTTCTTTACTATAGTTTCAACCAGTTTGCCTGGTACTGAAGTCAGGCTCACTTGTCTGTAATTGCCTGGATCACCTCTGGAGCCCTTTTTAAAAATTGGCATCACATTAGCTATCTGCCAGTCATTTGGTACAGAAGCTGATTTAAATGATAGGTTACAAACCACAGTTAGTTGTTCTGCAATTTCACATTTGAGTTCCTTCAGAACTCCTGGGTGAATACCATCTGGTCCTGGTGACTTATTACTGTTTAGTTTATCAGTTTGTTCCAAAACCTGCTCTAATGACACCTCAATCTGGGACAGTTCCTAAGATTTGTCACCTAAAAAGAATGGCTCAGGCTGGGGAATCTCCTTCACATCCTCAGCCATGAAGACTGTTGCAAAGAATTCATTTAGTTTCTCTGCAATGTCTTTATCATTCTTGAGTGCTCCGTTAGTATCTTGATTGTCCAGTGGCCTCACTGTTGTTTAGCTTCTGATGCACTTAAAAAAAATTGATATTACTTTTTGAGTCTTTGACTAGCTGTTCTTCACATTCTTTTTTGGCCTTCCTAATTATATTTTTACACTTCACTTGCCAGAGTTTATGCTTTTTATTTTCCTCACTAGGATTTAACTACCTAGAAGGTAGGAAGTCTAAACAACCCTGGCTCAAACCAGGGCTTCCAGAGCTTCTGGGATCCCAGCTGTGTGGCAGCCCACAATACCAGCAGACAAGCTGTCAGGAAGCCTGCCTAGTTTCTGTTGAAATATTCAATAAAGCCAACACATTCCCACAAGATATTTTTATTTTGATTATCAGCATTTTCTGACAGAAAAATGTTTTGTTAGAAAACTTCTGAGCAGCTCTAGTCATAATGATCTTGGAAGTAAAATACAATTATTAAGTGTATTTACTTTATACATGTTATTTTATTACCAAAACATCTTCCACTCCGTGGTTCTAATTCTGTCCTTATTTAGACCTCCATAGAACGCTACTGACTTAAATATAGAGGTATGGGGTGAAAATCAGTTCAAACTTTGACCCCTCAAGGGTCCTTCGGAACAACTATTTTATGTGGTAAATAAATAGGATTAGATAGATTTGCTCTGAAATTACACTCATGCAACTCATGAAGTTAAAGGTAGTGGGGATATGTGGGTTTGACTTAGGACAGAAAATTAGCTGCTCTATATACCCAAACACATGAGATTAAAAATGCTTTAAGCAGTGCCAGGGCAAATCAAAGAAATAGAGACCTTTGGTTTATCATTTGAAACATTCTAGGCATTCACATAATAATGAGCAACTAAGCATTTAGCTGCCAAAGACCTACTGCCACGTGAAGTTTGCACAAAAGAGACTTGTCAGCACATCCCTAGAGAAATGTGCAGCCATCAGCTGGGATTTTAATTCAGAGGTGGGCAAACTACAGCCCGTGGGACCGTCCTGCCCGGCCCCTGAGCTCCTGGCCTGGGAGGCAAGCCCCCGATCCCTCCCTCGCTGTTCCCTCTCTTCCGCAGCCTCAGCTCACTGCTCCGCCGGTGCAATGCTCTGGGCAGCAGAGCAGTGAGCTCCTGGGGCAGCGCAGCTACAGAGCCCGGCCTGACCCGGTGCTCTGTGCCATGCAGCGTGGCTGCCTGTCCTGGTGCAGCCACGCCACCAGAGATCCAGGCAGCGCAGTAAGGAGGCAGGGAGGAGTTGGATAGGGGTCAGGGCAGCCAGAGGGCAGGGAACAGGGTGGTTGAATGGGGGCAGGGGTTCCCAGGGGACAGTCAGGAAGGGGGAGGTCAGGGGATAGAGAGCAGGGGGTGGATGGGGCAGAGGTCCCCGGGGGTCCATCAGGGAACAGGGGGGTTGGATGGGGCAGGAGTCCTGGGGGTGCTGTCGGGGGCGAGAAGCAGGAGGGGTCAGATGGGGGTGGGGGCCGGGCCATGCCTGGCTGTTTGGGGAGGCACAGACTCCCCTAAATGGCCCTCCATACAATTTAAGAAACCTGATGTGGCCTTCAGGCCAAAAAGTTTGCCTGCCACTGTTTTAATTACATGATTAGTTGATTTGTGCATTTTTTTTAAACAGGTGCTATTTAAATGGTTTTACCAGCAATAAAACATTCTTTCAGGATGAAATTCACTCCTCCCCACACAAAGCTTGACTAAATGTACTTTGTTCAGGGAATGAAGTGGATGTCAGGCAATAGAATGCACCATCACAACCTACAGGCTGGCTACAGGACTGCATCGTAGCCCACTGGAAACTAGCATTCCAGCCCACGTGCTAAAATAACGACCACAGTCGCTCTCCACATCCTCTATGCTGGAATGACTGGATACAAATAAACATATATCAAGTGGGTCCTACCCTGGGTCATCACAAAGACCCCTTCCATGCTGAGCTATTCAGAAAAGGTGCAGACTTTCTGTGAAGCACAAGCAGTTACTCCAGATATACACTGGTAAAACTGAGAGCTGAATTTGGCCAAAGGTTTTAACTTAATTACGTCAAAATTTGGGAAGGCATAATTTTAAAAAAAAGTAAGTTTGATTTTATCAGTGCTATGGTTATAACTGACACACATACTTCTGCAGGTGAGTTTTTTCTTTTATTGGCATAAGAAACACTGAGGTTCTTTACCAGTGTATTTTCATTTTTATGCCATTACCTGCCAGGATATCCATGCCTGCAAAAAAAAGCTCTGAAACCACATCACGAATCTCCGTTTCCTCAGGAACAAGTGGGGCAGGGCGCAACACTTGTCGATTACTATCAGAGAGAGCTTCTAAGATGGCAAGGAAATGGGCTGCAGTGCCATCAAACATCTCTGTCAGCAGCCGTTCTGTAACAGTACGAGGCCATGGCAACTAAACAAGAGATAAATCTTTGTAAGGTTTTGTTGGATAGGGGTCAATATTTCAAATGCGTTACAATAAAGCAACAGTTTTTTCAAAACAGCTCTCTGTGAAAAAGTGAGTTCAAGTACAAGAAATAACTGCAGTATACATTGTGGTTGTGAATTCTATGATCCAGAGGTATAGCAAAGTATCAGGCCAAGTTTGTAAGGTACCTTAGGAAGGCATGAATTTCACAATAACTACATACACTGCTGCATACTATTCTAGTTAGAAAACAAAACAATGAAAATTATGAAAGGAAAAAAATGTATTAATCCTATGTAATTCAAAGCTATCCAGATCGTGTCCTGTAATCACATGGGCTTGATCACTGGGAGCTGAGGACTCTCAGCATTTCACAGGAAGTCAGTGAATATTGACAGCGATCAGCACCCCACAGGACTAAAGCTACAGTCCATTAGGTTGCTTCTTTAGTCTTTACATTTTCCAGTCAACATAATGTAAAACATAAGACAATACACACAAACCATATGCACTATGTTTGGCTCCTAAGTAATGAGAAATCTATAAAATAAAATAAAACTGATTTCATGATGCTTTGTTTACATGACTGTTTTTTCCTTGTCAAAATCATTACCAGGTATGAAGCAATGAAGTGGAGACCCAGTATTTAACGGTCACCTGCTCCATCTCATCATCACTCCAGTTACAACAATTTATTTGACATTTTATCAAATAAAAAGCCTTCAGTAAGGTTTCCAGGACCATCTAACCATTATAATACTAGGGAATTTCCTTCCTGCATTGGTGGAGCCACATCCTTTATTTTAATTTTCAAATTAGGCACTTTAATGCAAGCAAGCTAAGATGTATACCCAATAAAAAGGGAATAATTTGTGCCATATCTGGCAGCATTTCAGCAATTTATATGCTGATGGATTGTATTTTTATCGTAACATAAATTATACACCCATCTTTTCAAACAGGCCGCCTCTTTAGAGGTAGCTACTTATCTTTTCAAAAGAAAGAGCAACCATTTCTACAGGGAGGAGGGTAAATCCACATTTTACTGGCAACCTCATTCCAAACCAAAGACAAGAAATATTTTTAAATAATTCCTTATAATTATACATGCAGGTTTAAAATTTCCCAAGTACGCTACATTGGATTTAAAAACCTAACATTTGTTGCTAAATTATTATATCCCCAATCATTCTTTCCACAGCATTGAGGAAATAATTACAGTCCCAAACCTGCAACTGGCTATATGCAACAGAATCCTGCCCCCATGAATAGTCCTTGACAGTTTATAAACAAAACACAGATTTTATTTAAATAAATGCCTGAGGTAGGGAGGGTAACTATACACAGCTGTGATAGCAATACTGTTTTAGCTGTAAACAGTTCCCTGTGGTGTTTGCAATCCAAATATTACAGCATTGTAGGGGTGAAGGAAAAAATGAAAATTATTAAAAATTAATGTAAATTGAGCCAGTCTATTTTCATTTTCCAAGTTAAATTAAGAGCTAAAAGTACATGGAACTACACACATACTAAAAGTTAAGCCTGTGCTTATATATTTTGCTGGATCAGGACCAGACCACTCAGCACCTTGCAAGATCAAACTCTTATCAGGCATTCCAGTCTAAATATCCCTACATTTTGGCTTTTCTACACAAATGTTTCATTTGCTGCAAGCTGAGGTATAAAACTACCCTCACAAGCCTGCCATGCACTTAAGTGTCCAGGTGGACCCTGCTGCTGCGCACTAAAAGTTCCCTAGTGCATTTTGATCTATGGCTGTTTCAAACCTGGATAAATCAAAGGGCACTAGAAAACTTTTAGTTCATGGCAGCAGGGTCCATACTGACATTGAGTGCATGGCACACTAATGCAGGGTAGATTTATACCCCAGTTTGCCATGAGTGAAGTGTTCATATAGACAAGCTCTCTGTCTTCTTATCATACTATGATTACTGGACTGCACATGTTTTATAATATTAAAATGTCACAAAAATTGCTTTAAAAGTGAACCAATGCTGGCAAATATAGTCATATAGATTTTTCCCCATTTATTTGAACATTAGTAAATCTACAAAATGTGCTGAAATATTTCTGAAAATGATATCACATGTAAGGTTCACAATACTGAACAAATAATCAAACTATAAAAGCATGTAGAAACAAATAACATGAAAATTCAATACTTCTGTTTGTTAAGGCCAAGAAAACAGGCATGGCAAGTAGTGGACAAAAATGTCACATTTTAAAACAATTATTAAGAAATTAATTCCTAACAATCAGTCACTTTTAAAACCAGGCATTAAGTAAAGTCAGAAACTGATACAGAGTTATGTGAAATCTTTAGGAATTACATTGTAAACTGAATTATCTCCTGACCCTGACCACAGACTTCAAAGCCTGCAGAAGCAACACCCCCACTAGAACCGTACACCTGCTTCCCCAAGTCCTGCTGAAGGACATCACCTAAAACCAGCTAAATTTTACTGAGCCAAATCCTTGAGAAATCTGGTAGTCTTTACATATGCAAACCACACCCTCCTGAGGTTTCAGATAAGTGAGGTTTGGATCAACTGGAATGTGCTATATACTCAGCAATTTATATGAAAGTATACATGACTGAAATTACATATGACCTGATATTGAAGCCCTTCATACTCTTTTATACCAATGTATCATAGAGATCACTTAAAGTTTGATCAGGGCAATCAGGTCACATCTGAAATGTGTCAGGATGATGATGTTATAGCTTTGCTTTTAACAACAGTAAGGCTAAGTTTTTGTCACAGATACTTTTAGAAAAAAAAGTCATGGAAAAGTCACTGGCAATAAACAAAAATTCACCGAAGCCCGTTACCTGTCTCTGACTTTCACTAAAAATATCCCTGACCAAATGGGGAGGTGGGTTCAGCATCCATTTTTGCTGGGGCTCCCAGGTCCCCCACTGCTGTGGGGAGTGGGAGCTCTGGGGTCCCCTATCCACAGGGAATGACTGCTGTGGGGTCTCCTTTCCCACAAGATGGCTGGGAACTATGGGGGGCCATCACTGCAGCTGGACAGCTGCAGGGTCGTCCCGTCGCCTGCCACGGCTGGGCAGCTTCGGGAAGACCCCTGCCTCCCACCGTGTCTGGACAGCTGCCGGGGGAGGATGTCCCCTGCTGCCCACTGCAGCTGGGCAGCTGTGGGGAGGTCCCCCAACCTGCCACAGCTGGGCAGCTTCTGGGATTCCCCGCTGCCTGCCACAGCTGGGAAGCTGTGGAGGTTCCCCTGCCACTCCACTGGGCTGGGCAGCTGCAGGCTCCCCCCACCAGAGTGGGGGCTGGGAGCTATGGGGGGGAGCTGGCAGGGAGCTTCAGCCCCAGGCAGAAAATGTCACAAAGGTCAAAGGAAGTCACGCAATCCATGACTTCCTTTGACCTCCGTGACATATTCGTTGCCTTAATTATAAGCAATATCAGTTGAGAAATCCCATGATTTCATAATGTTATCTCTGATGGACCTTATTTATATACCTGTTTTTCCCAATACTCAGACTTTTTTCTATTAGTAAAGAAACAATAACATAGTATATACAAATGATACTAATATTTAATAGCATATTATTTTCCAGCAAAAATTATACTCTTCTGATTTTGAATATGACTATATGAATATATATTTATCAAATATAGTGCTTTTCATTCTCAGGCTTATCCCAAAAGTACTTTATGAATAAATAAGTTAGATAATGATTGTGCAAGTAAATAAAGCTCACCAACAATTCACACAGCTCTGTATATTTGATATTGACAGAATAAATGATGAGACAGAAATGGGAGTTATGCAAGGAGATGTCTAACTTCTGCCTTGATGGCCTCTCAAACAAGACAGAAAAGATCTCTTGTATCTCATCTCACCCAGAGGATGGTAGTGTAGCACTCATCTATGCCTCTTGGTACTGCTATATTTGTAATGAGTAAGAATGGAAATCATAGGACTAGATTAACCGCAGGTTTACACCACCAAAAACTCTGATGCAGGTCCACAGCATAAAGCATTCCAGCAGAGAAGGCTGCAATGATGCAAAGTGACTGCAACCTTCTTCCTACCTGGATGAGGCTGTGTGGTGCCAATGCAGCCCAATAAGTGGAAAGCACTGACCAGCAAGAGAGACTAGCTGGAGAGTGTGCTGGTTAGAGCCTCCTTGAGTGTCTCCCATTTGGCAGAGCAGCTATGTAGCCCTAGCAAAAATTAAAGTTGCCCCAACTCCAGATGAAACCAGAAGGGAAAAAGCAGAATTACCATCTGCCTTTCTTGGGGTGAATCACCCCTGGAGTATAAAGGGCTTCTCTGGCTCTGGAAACTGTAAATCACACCTCCCTGCACCAGCGTTAGTGGAAATTCTGTAACCTGTGTTATGGAGGGGGTCAGACTTGAAGATCACAGGATCCCTTCTGGCCTTAGAATCTATGAATGTATGAATCTTGTCTCTAGGAAAGGTCTTGAACCCAATGACTTTAAACCTGACTCAGAAGGAAGAGTGATACTCTCTGAGGTATATGGGGGAACCATTATGAATACACATAATAGTATAAGAATAAATGCAGCTATTAAAGCTAATAAAGTAGGTCTGGATGTTGTCCAAAGAAAGCAAGATTGAAAAAATATTTAATATTATGAAAGAACGTGTTTCTCTATACTAATTTACAAGGCCTCTCCCAATGGAACACTTGGCTGTGGCAGCTAAGATTGTTGGCAATAGAACGTGAGTTGGGGAAAATAATGATTTTCACCAATGGCTATTTCGTACTTTGCACTCATTTATACAGGTCACAGAATCCTAAGGGGGAGTGACGAATCTCTGAAAAATATATCTTTCAAGGTTTGAGAGGAGTACTGCAACACAAAAATCCACTGAAGATTTGTTGAAGCTGGCCCGGAATCTTTAATGTAGTTAAACACAGTAGGGAAAATTCAAGGGGCCATACACCATGGATGAATTTGAACAATATTTTTAAAAATTATATTATTTTTAAATACCATAGAGTTGTGGCTATTTTGCAGTGTACGGACAAGAATATTTATCCTGCACAAATAACTCACACAGCCACGAAAGAAAACAAACCCTGAATGATCCAATATAACCATATTGCCTATTATAATAATTACTCCCTTAAGTTGGTTCTGAGTCTTAATGGTAAAGTTAATATGTTATTTATAAGGCTGGAAAGGGAAAACAAATCATTCTATTTGCAGATAATGCTGTATGCCCATAAAAGATGTGTGTTAGGCAAAGCTATGTCATATCATTACTAAATAGAAGTAATAAATAGATCAAAAAGAAAAAAAGATTTATACAAAATTCTAAACTTACATTTTGTGCTTCTTTTAGATTAACCCTTAATTTTGGTCGAAAAAATCCTTTGGGCTTTCTTCTGGATTCATATACTGCTCTCTTGAAAACCATTACTGCCATCTGACTCAAAGAGAAGCATGTGAGTAAAAACTGTATTATGTATTCCGCTTCTTCAGCTGTATGTATTGTAATTTTTATAAATTGTGTCATGTTTATACCTTTATAGTGGCCTCTCTAAAAACTTTTTTTGTTTCTGAATTTTGTGCTGAAGAACTTATGCTTTCCAATTGCTTTAGTTCATCAATTTTACTCAGACCACGACGAGCGAATACCTATATAGCACAAAAATTGGATAAAGAGTTGATTCACCTATCTTGATATTATGGTTCTGTGCTCTGCTTGCTATAAGAGGGAGAGTATAATAGCCACGCCACCTCCTCATCCTTGTGTTCAGAGAACAATAAAGACTGAAATCATAGCCAGCTCCTGTACAACAGATGCAAGGAGAGAGAAGCTCCTTACTCTCTCTCCTTTAGTGCAACTGCTGAGGGGCTGGCCACAATCAAGCCCTGAACACTTAGAACGTTTATGTACGTATTAAAATGTACTACTGTGCTTTAATTTGAATTGATTAGTTCAATTTATACAGAGAAACATACTGTAGTAGCCTAACCACATTTCTGAATGCAGATAAAAAGCAAATATCATAATAAAATTTAATATTTAAATAAATATGCAGTTTGCCATTTATTGTTACAAATACCTCTCCATGGATGCTGGCTTGGCAGTCATAATAACAATAACAAACTGCAGTGTAAAGGGTAGCTCTCCATGTCAAATAGTGTACAGCTAAAAGTGGGACTGATGATTCCATACATATGCTGGCCCACAATAGGTATTCCAGCACCTGTGAGGGGAAAAAACAACTATAAGCAAAACACTATAAAGAACTGCTCAAAATGTATTAACAGTGTAAACTCGAAACAGAAGTTATATAGAAGGGCTAAGAAAAGTATTAAGCATTGACATGCATTTTCTATTGCTCAAAGATACACATAAAAACATGGTCTTAAATAACGGAGTAAATTAGAACACGAAATCACAGAAAGAGAGTTAATATTTCATTCATTTTACTTTCAGTCATTTATGAATTTTTCCACCTAGACCAGTGTTAATTTTCATCTCTAGACCTGAAGAAGAACTGTATGTAGTCTCTTTCATCAACAGAAGCTAATCCAATAAAAGATATTACATCATCCACCTTGTCTCTCTTCATCTTCACCTGACATTTTATGGTCTGAGATATCAAAACAATCCCAGTTCACTACAGAACTGTTTCCTCATTTACGGCTTGATCCTGCTCTCATTCAAGTCAATTCCAAAACTCCTACTCACTTGAAAAATGCAAGATCAAGCTCTTTAGGCTTTTATTCCGCAAAGCATTGAGCACTTCTTATGAGGTGCTGAGCACACTCTACTCTCACTGTCTTCAGTGGGTGCAGGAGGTTCAGACCTTCAGTTTGGGGAAATTCATCCTCTTCTCTAAACCTACTCTTCACAGCAAAGACCTTTTGATATAATTAGCCCTACTAAAAGACAGGTCTAGCTTGATTTCTACAGAATCGCAACACTTCACCCTACTGAACAGCATTTTCCTCTCTTACTATCTTTGGGCCTGATGCTCTATGAGATGCTGAGGACCCTCGTTTCCAAATGCAGTCAATTTACAAACTCAGACCTTCTGTAAATTACTGAACAGAAAATACATGTCCTGAATGTAGCTGACAGTATTTCCTCCAGAAACCATAAAGTACCATGTATAATATGAGCTACATTGGCATATAGAATAAAGATACAAAGTCACTTCCAGTTTCAATGCTAAGATGTTCAAATGGAAGATTTCCTTTGAAACTCTCCAGTCACTGAGAGGGATACACTTGCTCTTTATGAAAGACTGAAATAACCATATGTCAACAATAAAAAATATTGGATCCAGGATTGTCCAGTGTCTGTTTACTCCAGGTGGGGGGAAAACTGAAATCCAATTCAAATCTAGATAAGTAAAAAAATAAAGTCCAGGGCATACCAACTGAGATACTCGTATGAAAGACCAACAAGGCATCCTTGTGGCACCTTAGAGACTAACAAATATATCACTTGTGCCAGCAATGCCCCTCTGCCATGTACATTGGCCAAACCGGACAGTCTCTACACAAAAGAATAAATGGATATAAATCTGACATCAGGAATTATAACATTCAAAAACCAGTAGGAGAACACTTCAATCTCCCTGGACACTCAGTAACAGACTTAAAAGTAGCAATTCTTCCACAAAAAAACTTCAAAAACAGACTCCAATGAGAAACTGCAGAACTGGAATTAATTTGCAAACTGGACACCATCAAATTGGGCCTGAATAAAGACTGGGAGTGGATGGGTCACTACAAAAACTAATTTCCCCCTGCTGATACTCACACCTTTTTGTCAATTGTTTGAAATGGGTCACCTTGTTTACATTGGCCTCATTAGCACTACAAAAATGATTTCCACCCCTTCTTGTCAACTGTTGAGAATAGCCCACTTCCATTTTAATTGAATTGGCTCGTTAGCACTGATCCCCCCACACACTTGGTAAGGCAACTCCTATCTTTTCATATGCTGTATATTTATACCTCCCTACTGTATGTTCCATTCCATGCATCTGATGAAGTAGCTTTTAGCCCACAAAAGCTTATGCCCAAATAAATGTGTTAGTCTCTAGGGTGTCACAAGGACCTCTCGTTGTTTTTGCTGATACAGACTAACACAGCTACTACTCTGAAACCTATCATGAAACCTATGAAAGAAACGTTTATGGTTAAAAAAACCGAGCCACAGGGTGTCACTACAGCTCTAGCAAAAAACAGCAAAAGGATAATTCCATTCATGTAAACAAACAGCCCAATATGGCTCAGCTTGCTGATTTATATCCTATTTTAAATAGTGGAACTATAACTATGTATAATAAATTATCCTAATCTTAGTTAACAACAGCTTGCCATTAAGAGTCATTGGTACTATTTGCTTTAGTTAAGTATTTATAGTGATGACAGAGTTACAGTGTACTAGTTGTCACATATGGATACAAACATCTGTCTAAAGCATTTTGTTTTATTCAAATTTACAAGTAAGCAGTATTATATGATGGATATTTTCAAAAGATTTTTTTGTCAAAATTAAGTCAAAAGGCCACATTCTCAGCTGGTGTAAATCAATGTAACTGACTTCAATGGAGCAACAATGATCTATACCAGTTGAAGATCTGGCCCAAAACATCCAGTGAGAATGAGGCTCCATCAGGGATATCTAATTAAGGACTTGAGAACCCTAAGCTCAACCCTCTGCCTTCCTCACAAAGCCAGTTTAAGAATCTTGTACCACCCTTTTTTGGTAATTGACTACTTTGGAATCACTACCTTGTGTCGAGATATTAGGAGCCAAGGATTGGGGTGATAAATCGTTAAAATGTTGTGCAGTTAAAGTGCGCTTCACTTTTGAAATAAATAGTTTATTAAATTAAAAATGAACTAAATACAACTTCAAGGGGCTTGGATGACTCTTACTCCAACACTCCACAGGTGCCTGACTAATCCCAAAGACCAGCAGCCTGGTATGGTGGGGATATATGCTCACAGTTGAATGCCACAGAGGTCCATGAAGGCTTGGGGGATTCATGTTCTCCTGCCCTTCTACATGAGCACCTCTGGATACCAAACTCTTTCACCCCACTGTCCAGGATGGTCAACATTGCTAGTGCCAGGGAGAGTTGAGTTGGTCAGATAAGATTTACCCAGTGTGGACAAAATAAAAAAGCATTTCCTTCTTTTCAGTAAAATTCTGTTTGCTGTAAAACTAAAAGTATTCTTAATAGCTGTACAATATACTAGAAATACTAAATATAAAAAACCTTCCAGTTTAGCTTGCCATACCTTAGCAGACTGACCTTTGCTCATCAAATGCCTGCATATGGTATATATATAAATTGTACCTAGAAGAATAAAAATAAATTAAAATCTATACAAAAATGGACACAAGTCCAACATTTCTACTTCAAATCTGTTATGCTAGTTAACTGAAATTTTGTTGTTAGAATTTGGGTTGTTAATAAGTCTCTTATTTCAAGATGAAAAACAACTGAAAATATAATTTTAAAAATAAAAACTTTTAACATAATTATTTTTAAATTAGAGAAGTTGAAGCCATTCAAATTATTGTGTAACGTTCATGTCCATTGTAAAATAAGTAGGAAAAAAGCCTCATAAAAATTAAATATTACTGAAGTCTTAAATGTCCACTAGAAATATTTAATATCACAGGTCAAGTCAAGGGATGTGACTATTGGGGATAGAATTTTCATGAGAAAATTCTTGGGACTTGTGATCTTCAATCACTAAGGTACTTTTGAAAATCCCACTGTGGAAGTGTAATGTGTAACAAAGTTCTGCCTACACAAAAAGCTAGACAAGCAATAAAACACTCCAAGGTGTATATTCTATGTAGGAAAGGACACCTATAGTGCAAAGAGGCAGCCAAACACCAATCAACACAACTAGAAGGGCATTTTATCAACAAGCCACCACACAGCATCCATTAATAGGGTATTGGTATATGCCTTGGATGTGTAGTGAGCCACAAGCCTCCTGTTGCTGAGGGAGCTACAGAAAGATGTTCTACCCAGAAGAAGGGGCAGAGTCCTGGGAGGAGAAATGCCAAAGTTCAGGTCCTACTCTAACCTCGTTTCAGCCAATTGGAAGGAGCTAATGCTGGCCAAAATCGTGCTCAAGACAGGGATCTGGTCCAGAGAACTGGCAGTGGGATCCCAGAATGGAAAATTAGTATATTTTAATTTAATTATTTTATTGTGTTTCTTTGGTAGTCAAGGGACAGCTGAAAGGGAGAGGTGGGACCAAGAGTGGTCCCAGCAGATAAGAGTGGTTAGAATCTCCAGCCCCATTACAGCTCTAAACAGGAGAGAAGATACCACCACTTCTTCACCACCAATTCAAAAGCACCTTTTCTCTCATATGCAATTTTATATTACAATTTAGCATCAAATAATAATCCATGATTTGGGGTGGGAGAAAAAAAACAGAATGACCTTCTAAGAACTCTTGATACATCTCTTTTTATATACGCAAGTCTGTTCATCTGATCTAAATTAAACCAAGTATGAACAACACACTTACATGGTGGATAAA